>NC_134240.1:86533873-87783873 GCF_965152275.1 Natator depressus
AAATTTGTTCTATTACAGATGGCAAAGCCATGTGCCATTCCAAATTATTGTCAGTGAAAACTTTACACCACACCTAATGATCACAGACCACGTATGTTTCCAAAAATCCTACTTTACAAATATTGTAAATTGGACTTTTTTCCTAGCTCTCTTCCTGTAAAATAAGGTGCCGTAGGGTATGTCTACACTGCTGCCATACACAAACCAGCCTGAGCCCCATGAGTATGTATTTGGCATGGCTAGCTGTGCTGCTGCCACCTTCAATGCCATGCTACCATGGCTATGCTACTAATTTTAGCATGCTAGCTCAGATGTGAGCTAGCATGTGTATGTGTACGCTATCTGGGGATCACATCCCTAGCCTGTAGTGTAGACAATGACAACTGCTTGAATCCCTGCAGGGTTTAGAATATTAGGGGTTGTCTACACAACAATATACTGTGCCACAAGTGAGGATATGAATCTATAGCATACCAGCTTGTCACACAGTAATAGCTCGAGTGGGCTCTGCTACAGCATGGTGAAAGTCCCGGAGTGTGGCTTCAATAGTACACTAAACTATGCTCCAGGAATTTCATTGTGGTGTAGCAGTGACCACACAGAACATTACTATAAGGCAAGCAGGTATGCTGTTCAGTGGTGTCTTGCCTTATAGACAAACCCTTAGAATAAGACTTGGGGAGATGCATTAATGGATAGAGAATAGAAGAGACGGTCAAATGTGCATGATACATTAATTTATCACATGGCTATCATCTCCACATATGTATGTCTGGTCTGTGAATATATGGTGGTAAATGTGTATCCAGAGTATATGTAACATTTAAAAGCTTTCTTAATATTAAGAACACTCACTTTTTAAAGCTGGGTGTTGGTTATTTGATGTGTAGAATGATCTGGGGTAACTCAGCATCAGTTCAATGCTGCATCTGTTTTCTAGTAAATCGAGTAAATGAAAACTCACAAGGAAGAACAAAAACTCTTGACTCCTCCCCCTTCAAAATATAAATCCACTGAGACCTGAACATGACTTACAGCACCACCTCATGTGGCAAACTGCAGCTCAAAGAGCTTTTTTTAGAAATAGCCGTCCTTTTCACCTTGTTCCTTGCATGATCTTTCATAATAATAGGGAAAGGGAATGAACTGTTATTGCCCAAGAAGAAATAAAAGGGATTGGAAGGAGAGGGCTGCAGAACATTAGAGCCAGAAAAATATAAGCGAGGATGATGATTCAATGGGTTGTCTTAGGCGTGTCCACCCAAACCAGGCATTATGAAAGAATTTAATAATTAAACAACAATCCTACATGAAATGCCTCCTTTTGAACAATTCCTATATAAACTACTGCTACTATTCTCATACCATGTACTATGGTTGTCCCTTTGAATTATCCAGCCCCCTTTTTTCCCATTGCAAACAACTTTAGGTGCAGTGGTTGTTGATGAATCACTGTAAGAGTATTCCATTAGATGTCAGGAGGAGGGTGACTTAGACTGATGTCCTTACAGCAGTAGTCTTCATTGCTATTTGAGATATTTGGATTCAGTTTTGCATGCCAGTCTCTCATACTTCATGTTAACATACACTAGGTTTCTGTACAAGGAATATGTTAAGTCCTGAGGTGAATGGGGAAGGAAGTACAATGCATAGCTCAACAATGTTCTCTGTGGCTAATTAAAGATCTGCATTGATGAACTCTGAAGGGAGTTCTGTTCTCAGATGAAAGACTGATATCCACAGTATGTAGCCCGAAAGGTGGAAAAAAAGGATCAAGGATTCAATAAGGATTTAGAGACTCTTTTGTGGAAAATGAAAGATCTCATA
Organism: Natator depressus; assembly: GCF_965152275.1. Classification (NCBI taxonomy): domain Eukaryota; kingdom Metazoa; phylum Chordata; order Testudines; family Cheloniidae; genus Natator; species Natator depressus. The sequence continues at coordinate 86,535,701 of NC_134240.1, forward strand.
TTATCTCTTATGTCTCTGTTATGTCTGCTAGGAAGCATTTGGTTAGCTGGATCTTTGTTTATTAGCGTCTCCAAAGAAAGCTTGGTTCAGTTTTCTGAATAGTCTAATTTTACTGTCCTCATTACTATGGATCATCCTGTCACCAAAAAAATGAGATCTTTGAATGTAATTTTACTCACTTAATACCTCCCATAATTATAACTGTGCATCATTCCTGACTGCACACCTTTTCACACTATTGATAGCACCTGGACGGGAAAAACACTCTTGGTTTAAAAAAAAAGTGATAGAAAATGTAGCCCTTATGTATGAAGTGATGTAGTGTATACTGAGAGTGATTTATTCTATTTACTGTAACAGGCTTACATTTAAAAGAACTTTAAAAGGAATTCCATGGCTTATAAAAAGTTTTAGTCATAGCAGTTCTGATGAATGTTCCTAATAACTCAAAGGGGACAACTAGAATTGTGTACTATAGTATATCTTCTCTAGCTTTCACATATATAAAAACCTGTGGTTTCTCCCCAATTCTCCTCTCTAAAGAGTTCTGCCATCAAATCTTTGAGATCATTTGACTAAGACTTGATTACTTTTGTAAAATGTACAGCGAAACAATTTGCTGCTATTCTGTGAAGTTTTACTATGAATAATCAAAAGCAAACTATATGTCATACATGTGAAAAGTACATTAATGATACATTTTCTTTGCTTCTTTACTGTTTTTATTTGCTAATCACAATATTAATTCATTTACAAAAGCTGCCTCAGTTGATAGAGAGGTTCTGAAAAATGGGTACTTGTTCAATAAAATAATTTCAGCCCAGACTGGTGGTGGTGAAAGTCATCTTAAATGAGGCTTAAGTCATTCATCATAACTTTTGAAATGAGATGTAAGATATTCTTTGCATAGGTTAGACTACTTTCCAATTTAAAAAAGAAAATATATCTGATTTCCACAACAGCAACATTCCAAACTTTTACAAAACTGAATCAAAATGAAGTGGGTTTCACTTCTGGGAAAAATTCCTAATGTATATTTTAGTAATCATATTTCCAAAGACCTAGATTTGTATTCATCTATTGGATGCAGTATTGACAACACCAGGCATTCAAAAATCTTGAGTCAGGTCCCTAAAAAACATAAGATTGGCTTAAAATTCGTGGGGGGGGGGGAAGTGGGTACTTTCTATTTGCCTAATAGTATTTGAACTGTTAAAGTTACACCTTCAAGCCTTTCTTCGCAACCAGAGGGCTTGAAACTCATCTTTTAAAAAAACCCTCACATTTTTAAATCCAATAAATCCAAGAGTTGGGACTTTAATAAAAACACAAAATATTGCAAAAGTCATGATAGATATACAATATTTGGCCACACTGTCAGGTCTTAGTAAGCGATAATGCTTTTGACTAGTTTTGGAGAGTTTGGGAAGGAAAGGCAAAATATTTACTCATTAACAGCTTCTTCCAGCTTTATCCTGTTAGTATGGTATGTGGATGACCATGATGACTAGAAGTTATAGGAGTGGCAAGACTGATAGGGAACTGTGGTGAGAACACTACCTAGAAGCATGGGAGAGCCAGCTAGGGGAGAAACAAGATACAATACAATGTATCCTAAGAGTCAGTGGGAACTGTTATTACAGAACAACTGTTTAGACTATCTTTAAAATCTTGGTAAACCGGAGATAGGATTCATTGTTGGGTTTTGTGTTGCTTTTTGTGGGCTTTAAAAAAAACAAAAACAAAACAACATTGCAGTTTGAAAATAATTAAATATCAAACACCCCACACTTCGGAAAGTTTAGAAATCCAAATTTTCACTGAGAGAGAACACAAGCCACGCTCCTAAGTACGAAAATGCACACTTAAAGTTACCTGAAACTCTGCTCCGATATTCTTGCCTTCAGCACAACTAGACAAACTTACTCCCTAAGAATGAAAGGGTTGGTTTCATCAGTGACTCTCAAAACTAACACATATTAATGGAGTTCCTGATTATTATATAGTAGAAAACATTCCTCAGCATTGAACTGTGCCTGTGTTTACATCTCGAACTCTTAGAACTGTTGATATCTTTGCACTCATTAACACAGCTTGGAAACCAGTTCTTGAATCAAAACAGAGCAGCAAAGGGTAATAAGCCCCTGCTAGTTCCTAAATGGTGCATGTTGTGCCAGTTTTAAAATTATTAAATAGGAGCGAGTGTATATATGGATAGAAACAAAGAAAGATAGGAAGAAAAGTCAGAGGTCAATATGTCTGTATCAGGAGCTCTTTAATGATCTGAAAATAAAAAAAGGAATCCTACAAAAGGTGGACATATTGACAAACTGCTAAGGAAGAATATGAAAGAATAGCACAAGCATGTAGAGACAAAATCAGAAAGGCTAGGGCACAAAATGATTTACATGTAGTATGGTACATAAAAAGTAATTGGAGGAGGTTCTATAAATACATTAGGAGCAAGAGAAAGATGGAGGACAGTGTAGATGCATTACTTAGTAAGTAAGGTGAACTAATAACATGACACCAAGAAGGCTGAGATGTTTTGTGCTTTCAGTCTTCACTAAATAAGTTAATTGTGATCAGCCGCTTAACACAGTTAATATTCACAGCAAGAGGGAAGAAACATAAGTCAGAATAGGGAAAGAACAGATTAAGTAATATATGGATAAGTTAGATGTATTCAAGTTAGCAGGTTCTGATGAAATTCACCCTAGGGTACTTACGGAATTAGCTGAAGCAATTGAGGAACTGTTAGCAATTATCTTCAAGAACTCATGAAGGACAGGTGAGATTCTAGAGGACTAGAGAAGTGCAGACATAGTTAAAAAGTGGAAAATAGAAGACCTGGGGAATTATAGACTAATCAGTCTAACTTTGATACCTGGAACAAATTATTAACCAATCATTTTGTAAACATCTAGAGGATAATAGGGTGATAAGTAATAACCAACCTGGATTTATCAAGACCAAATCATGCCAAACCTAATTTCTTCTTTGACCAGTGTTATAGACCCAGTGGATAGAGGAGACACAGTAGACATGATGTATCTTCTTTTAAATAAGGCTTTTTTGACTGTCCCACATGACATTCTTGTAAGCACCCTAGGGAAATGAGGACGAGATGAAATTACTATAAATTTGGGTGCAAAACTGGTCGACAAACTGTACTCAGAGTAATCATCAATGGTTCACTGTCAAACTGGGAGGACGTCTCTAGTGGGTTCCCACAGGCATCAGTCCTAGGTCTATCACTATTCCAGTTTTTTCTTAATGATTTGGATAGGGGAGTGGAGAGTATACTTATAAAATCTATGGATGGCACCATGATGAGAGCAGTTGCAAGCACTCTGAAGGACAGGATCAGAATTCATAGGGCAGAATTGTTCTGAAATCAATAAGATGAAATTCAGTAAAGAAAAGTGCAAAGTACTGCACTTAAGAAGGAAACATAAAATGCACAAATATGAAATAAGGAATATCTGGCTAGGCTGTACTGCTGAAAAGGATCTGAGAGTTGAAGTGGATCAATGAGTCAATAATGCAGTGCAATTGTGAAAAAGGCAAATGTTTTTCTGTGGCATCTGAACAGAAGTGTCATATATAAGACACAGGAGGTAATTGCTCCATTCTATTCTGCCCTAGCTGGAGTATTGTGAACCATTTTGTCGCACTTTAAGAAAGATGTGGACAAACTGGAGAAAGTCCGGAGGAGAGCAACAAAAATAATAAAAGGTTTAGAAAACCTGACCTGTGACTAAAAGTTTAAAAAAAAAACCTGGGCATGTTTTGATCTTGAAGAGAAAATTGAGTGGGGATCAGATAAGTCTTGAAATATGTTAAAGGTTGGAAGGATAAGCAGTAAAGCGCTTAATCTGTGGCAGGGTGATTTAGGTTAGATATTAGGAAATGTTTCCTATCTGCAAGGATAGTTAAGTACTGGAAGAGATTGTCAAGGGAGGTTGTGGAATCCCTGTTTTTGGATGTTTTTAAGAACACGTTGTACAAACACCTGCCATGAATGGTCTAGGTATACTTGGTCCTGCCTCAGTGTAGGGGGATGGGCTAGATTACTTAAGGTACCTTCCGGCTGCATATTTTGATAATTCTATGAAATCTCCTAGATGTTGAAATTGTTGGGATTTGCAAGGTAAAATCAAGATGATGGAAGACTACACTTAGGCTACTACTACATTACAAGGTTAGGGTTGCGAGTCCCCTGCTTGTGCACACATAGTTGTGCTCGCTGTCTTTGAGCCATGCTGAGTACAGACCCATCTGAAACTGGTTGGTATGTACTCGGCACGGTTCAGCATGCCTCCACTGCTGCTGTCTGTGCCACCATGACTACACTGCTCTTTATACTCCTGCTAACCCAGTGAGAGCTAGCATGAGTGGTTTTGTACATAAGCAGGCAAATCATAGCCCTAGATCGTAGTGTAGATGTAGTGTTAGGGTCAAAAATGTGTGTGTAAAAACCAGTGCTCTATAGTCATGTGACAGGCTGTACAAGCCCAGAGCTCGCTGGAGGCCTCAGGATCCTAGCACACCCCATCCCAGAAAATAGCAGTAGAGAAGTCCACCAAGCAGTCTAGAGTAGCTGTGGCAAACAGCCAATCAAGAAAAAGGTTGCAGGGAGCAGCCAATCAGAGGGTTGCAAACCCATGTAAAGAAAGCTGCAGTTCAGAACAGCAAGGAGTGCAGATGGTTCTTCTGGCTGGCCCAGGAGAGCTGTAATACCACAGACAGCTCAGTGCTGGCAAGGACTGGGGGAGCAAGAAGGAGAGCTCCTGGCTGACTGCTGGGACTAAAGATAGAAGAACCCTGAGGTAAGGGTGAAGCGTTAGTGAAGGCTGGGCTGAGGGGAAGTGGCCCAGGGAAAAGTAGCAGCCTTGTGAGTGGTCAAAGGGACACAGCGGCCAGCTGCTATTCATGTCCCTACTAGAGTAGTAGGTGTGCCTGGGTCCTCTCCATTAGCCGCTAAGAGAGGTGAGTGCCATTATGTGCAAACTGCACAAGTTGTGGTGGGGGTTTTTGTTTTTGTTTTTGTCCAAATTACTGTTTAACCTTGATTCAGAATTACAAAGATATTTTTTGGTAAGAAATGTCTTTTCTAAGGATGTTAACAAATTAATAATAAAGGAAAACTGGCTGAAAAAACAGCATGTTGGCAATATTGAGTGATATGCAGCTACAAAGATAAATTTTCATCAGAAGGAAACTTAATTTTCAAAGAAGTTTTTCATGTGTTTTTTGCTTTGTGTGTGTGAAAAGGAGCTGAAAAGGAAGCTCAAATATTAAGTCACCATAAGTCTGCCCACATAAAATGGATGGTCTCTAAAAGGTAAGGATTATATTTTTAGTGATCATCAAATAAACATATATGCTGGGTTCACAAGTCAAAATGTTCATTTTGTTAGAGCTTTTGCAAAAATTTAGAAATGTTATGCTTACCCAAATAAGCACAATTTCCCCTTCCCCTCTGCCACACAGACAATATCCACTCCCCACATCATACACAAACTATCCATCCGGTCCCTGGTGCTGCAGCCAGCTAAAACAATGCAGATGGTATTTCTCCGGGTTCACTGAGGCTGCAGCTGAACAGTTGCTCTTTTGCCATTAGAGGTGTTTGTTCCTCTGCACTTTGGCAGGTCTGAAGAACAGCCCCATTCTCGCTAAGTGGAAGTTGGCTCGAATGAAAGTATTTAATCTTTGGAAGAAATTACTTCTGAGGTAATATTTAGCACTCATACAGCACTTTCTACCCTCAAAGCACTTTCTAAAAGAATAATTAATGCATGGAATGCATAAGGAATACTATTACTGGCATAAAGACAGTGCAGGGAATTGATCTTGGGGAAAGCAAGCAGTACTGTTTCATCAGAGCTATTCAAATAAGAGACAAAAGACATATTATTGTATCAAATTCAAATGGTGCTGCTTTTTGCATCTCAACAGTTTTACAGGTTTAATAGCTCCTCTGGTTATTTCGATCATATTCCTGTCGAATGCTGAACTTCCAACAGTACCCTGTTAAAAATATCTGCAGAATAGTTACTTGGACCAGAATGACTGTTTATGCTTTTGTGAAGTTTTAGCATACTGATTGCTTCCCTTAGGCATATAAATATGAGGAGGGAAAAAAGCATATACACCATTCAAAACCTCTTAATGGATTGTAGAAAACACTTTTCTGTAATTGTGCAATGTTAATAATAAAAGCAAAGCTGAATCTTCCATAATTTGTCTGCCAAACAAGGCATGTTGTCTTGTAGGATGTTATAGTGTTATGCTTCAGGTAATGCTTAAGAAGAACAAGCTGACCTATGCTGAGTAAGGATGAATGAACCAAATTTGAGTCAAATAAGTAACCTTCTATGAGACTTGAAAATGTTTTCATTAATTTCTGATATATTTAATTTCCATGTGCCTCTTTTGGTTCCTGGTTCTAACGGAAACCAGAATAGGAAATCTTGAAATGCTTTGAGAGACTTACGTTGACTTGGAAGCAGGGAGCACCTGGATTTTGACCGTCTATTTTCTTAGATTTGAGAGAATGCAACATCAGAGTTTTTTCTCGTGCTTCTAACCCAGTTTTGCAATAAGGAATTAGGGCCCTATTGTGCTATGCTCTGTATAAACCTATAATTTAAAAACAAACAAACCCATAGTTCATACCTCAAGAAGCTTGCACTTCTTAAAGATATTACAAGAGACAACAGGTGGAGGTAGACAAACAGTGAGAAAGACAAGATGACAGTAAAACAATTATATTTGGTATCATATGCACCAAGTTCCTAATGTGCCTCTATGCACCCACAGTTACAGCTATGCCTCTGCTCCTGAGCTACTCCATGAGTTGTTTCACTGTATCCTACAGTTCCTCGTAGCCCTGGGGAAAAGTGGGCACATTGGTTCTGCTGCATATAGGTCAATGTGATGACTCTACAGTCAAGGATTTTCTGAGGGTCCTTGTCTAGACTAGGAAAATATATATTTTACCAACTTGTTAGCTAACGTCTTAATTAAATTTTGTTTAAAATATACTGACTTTAGTATAGACATTGTTCAACATCTTTTAAAATTTATATTCGCTGATTGAGCATGACCTCTTTCTTCCTAGTCTTGACAAGGTCAGAGATTGCATTTGCTTTGTCATGGTGTCCTTTGCAAATGAAGGATTTTTAGGAGCAGCACACTGTCAAATTACTATGTTAACAGTGAATAAATTCAGCCAACAGAGTTGTTTGAGGCTGATTTGCAGGCCAGGTAATGATCAGAGGTAAAATTGATCTACCGAGTTAACTGTATAACCTCTGATAATTTTATAATTAAAATGGCATAATGTAACAGATATTATCTCTCTCTTTTCTTTTCTTTTTTTTTTTTAACACCAGTGTCACCCCTCTGATGAATGAGAGTAGAATTCTGGGGCCTTGCGGGCTGGGTTCTCAGTTTACGAGATATCAGTGATACAGATGCCCTTCATATATTTTACATGCAACTTGCTTTATTTACACCAGTCCTGGAACAGAGGCAGTCACAAGTAGTATCCTGGCAGTGCCCTCTTACAGAAATCTGAGTCCACAGACCAATGTCTGGATCCCTGGAAGCTACTCTGCCCCAGGAAATGACTCTAGTTAGAAAGATTAACACAGAGAACAAACTCCCCAGCTACTTGCCACAGCTTCTGTTTAAGGACCCTTGTCCAATCAAAATAACAATGCAAGTTTTTCTTGAAGACTAAAAAGTGGATCGCACTTTAAGGAAAATAAAAAGATTCTGTTTTTAACAACACAACTTTGACATCTGCCATAATAGTGGATATACTGGAACTTTATTTGCTAGCATGTCATACTTCTGATATATTTTCTATGGAGTATAGTTCTATTACGTACGTTGATTAGAGGGCTTTAGAACATTTGAAGAAACTGCTGATATTTTGATGTCAAAACAGCCACTTTGATAAACTGGAAATTAATAGTGAAATCTAATTGCTAAGTATTCACTTCCTTAGGGCCATATTCCTGAAAAGGAATATTTTTAATTTTAGCATTATTAAGTGGTCCTTTAATATGAGTCTGAGGATATACAGTGTAGGGGAGGATCAGGGTTGATACTTTGAATCTACTGTTCTGTTAGTAAAGCCATTTATTTTCTTAGCTGACAACATTTTAATTTGCTGAAAATTAGACATGGTCCCTTGGGCAGTATCAATTGGTTTTGAATTCTAATAAAAGATAACAAAGCCTGGATGCAACTCATACGCCAACAGTGTCAAAACAAAGCTGTGGTTGTTCCCTTTACTGTGATTTAGAAAAGTGATGAGAGCACTGAATATTGATTAGATTTAAAAAAGACAAGCTTAAAAATATTGACTATCTGCTGTGTTTGCATAATAAAAAATTAAAAGAGAAAATCCCTGAAATTGAGCAGAAAACTGTTAACTTTTTCAGCAACATTCAGTCATCATCAGTAAGCCAGATACCTGATCACTTCTGAATTTAAAACATCTATGAGCAAACCTGACAATTCTGCAGATTCTATACACAAAGCAAGCAATAGATTTGATGGGCTGAATTATGCTCTCCTTCATGTGCTCTGGCTGATCAACTGGTCACACAACGTTTACTCTGTTTACTTGCACAGAATGATTCCATAGAGTGTTTTTGTTTTTAGATTTATGGACATTTTAACTTTACTATATGAGCCTGATTCCGTAATCACATGAGAAGAAAATTCAGTGGGATTACTGATGAGAGTGTGGGTGGCAGGACCAAACCCTTTATAAAGTTACTACACTGTGTAAATGTTTTTATTAATAAATGGTAGTACCTGTAAGTAATACAAGAGGAACCACTGGGAGTTTTACAAGTTTGTATTTTAAAAAATCTTCAAGAAAGATACTGTAAATGTAAATTGCTGTACTGTTGACTGTGCATGTGCTTAGTCATTGTAAGTGCAGTCAAGTTAACTTGTAGAAAAAGTTGAGTTTCATAAGGTTATTTTTTTTCAGATCCTGAGGCTGACTTACGCCTGTGTTATGCGTGGTTTGTTCTGATGTGTAACTCCATATATAGTCATCTAATATACAAAGTTAATTTCCTTTATGCACAAAGAAATCTGTAAACACTGGTAATTCTCTCCTTTGAAAAGCAGACGGGTACACAATTTCTGAATAAAATGCACATGTACTGCAACAATTTTGCACATTATGTGCATCTGCATGTATATATGGAATTGTTTTTATTCCATTGTAGATATTTCTTCTAGGATGATTCACCTTAAGTTTTGCACCTTAATGATGTCCACCTTAAGTTTTCTATTTGTGTTTTAATTAAAAAGGTTTTTATAAGCATTAAAAGCAGCCCTCCCCCCCCCAATAAGCCATAAGTAGGTGATGGAAACTTACTAATATACTTCAGCAATATATTCTTATCTATTTCAGGAGTATACATTCAAATTATTTCTTAATCTGTGGACAATATATTTCTGAGATCTAACAAAATGTTATTTTTGACGTTGTAGTTTCTACGGCATGAAATTTCCTTTTTCCTTTTCTGCTGATATCTGTGTGTACACCTCTGTCAGGCTGGTATATCAGAACCAGCAAGGAGTTAATGAAAAGTTGCACCTGGATTCTATCCCTACTTACTGAACCTTGCCAATTTATTGGGCCCAGCTGCCATGCAGAAAAAGGAGGAGCAGGAAAAAGGGGACAAAGTGCATATCCTAGGAGGAGAATCATCAGTTATATCAGGAGACTTTGCTTTCCTGCTTGGACCCAGATTATTACAGAACTTTTACTTGAACTTTATGTCCCAGAACAGAAAGGACTTTTACATTATTTATACTCCCCGAAAGGGAGAAATATAGCTGTTTTTTTTTAAATCTTGTTGGGAAATGTGCTGCTTATGCCAGTGAGGGAGAACTCCCCCTGTGATACTGCCATACATTTGTAGATTTAGAAGTCTAGCTTATGTTGAGCATTTATCAACCTAGCTTTGTTAATCAGCACCATTTGCTACATAATAGTGCTATGTTCTTGTCATTTTGTTTGGGACTCGGCAAACTGCTGATTTGCAGCTTGGTTAGTTTTAAATGTTTTCTCTTAGCCATGTTTTAATAATTTGGGTTTAGATGTCAGTTAATGGACAGTTAAGGATACGAGAATGTTTTTTGTAGGGGAAGACAGTTTGTTACTTTTAGGTGGATCTGTCTTGTGTTTTGTAGCCTTTCCTGTCCAGAATGGTCTTCCCTTGTGTCATGCTATCTGGAGTGGCCCATGACTGGGAGTGCCAACCTCAGAGAAGACTGTCCAGAAGCAGAGCAAAAACCTCAAACTGGTTTATATATATTCTATAATTAGATTTCACCAATCCAGTAACAAGTGGGAAATCCTAAAGCACTAGAACAGTCTTCCTGAGGAGTCACAGACAGTCCCCTTGGACATTTCAGTCTCTTTTGCCTCTCAGGCAAGCCTGACTTTTTGTGATAGATGGTACACCAAAAATCAGAACAATATTCAGGTTGCTCCCAGTCCCAAAGGGACTGTCATAAATATAAAGGGAAGGGTAAACACCTTTAAATCCCTCCTGGCCAGAGGAAAAACGCTTTCACCTGTAAGAAGCTAAGATAACCTCGCTGGCACCTGACCAAAATGACCAATGAGGAGACAAGTTACTTTCAAAGCGGGCGGGCGGGGAACCAAAGGGTCTGTCTGTGTGATGCTTTTGCCGGGACCAGGTCAGGAATGCTCTTCAGAACTTCTGTTAGGTTAGTAAGTAATCTAGCTAGAAATGCATTAGATCTCCGTTTGTTTAAATGGCTGGTAAATAAGTTGTGCTGAATGGAATGTATATTCCTGTTTTGGTGTCTTTTTGTAACTTAAGGTTTTGCCTAGAGGGATTCTCTGTTTTGAATCTGATTACCCTGTAAGGTGTTTACCATCCTGATTTTACAGAGGTGATTCTTTTACTTTTTCTTTAATTAAAATTCTTCTTGTAAGAACCTGATTGCTTTTTTCATTGTTCTTAAGATCCAAGGGCTTGGATCTGTGTTCACCTATGCAAATTGGTGAGGATTTTTATCAAGCCTTCCCCAGGAAAGGGGGTGTAGTGCTTGGGGGGATTTTTTTATGGGGGAGATGTTTCCAAGTGGGCACTTCCCCTGTTCTTTGTGTAACACTTTGGTGGTGGCAGCAGTTAACCTAAGCTGGTAAGAATAAGCTTAGGGGGTCTTTCATGCAGGTCCCCACATCTGTACCCTAGAGTTCAGAGTGGAGAGGGAACCTTGACAGGGCCAGTCACTAACTGCAGGTAAAATGTACTCGGATCCCAAAGACACTGCTTGTAGCCAATCCTGTAACAAGCTAACTAAAGGTTTATTACACAGGAAAAAGTAATGACTTATTTACAAGGTTAAAGAAGGTAAACATACACCAACAAATGAGTTACATTCATGTTTCAAAAGGTAATAAGAAAGTCTCTCGTAAGCAGACTGTATATCCTATAGGGCTAGCCCAGGCAAAACAGCTTATGCTTCGAAATCCTTGCCCCTTAGAGTTCAAGTAGCTTAGGAATAATACATTCTTCTTAATAGGCATTTGTATCCCTTTCCCCCAGCGTTCAAGCTGTAATGGGATGAGGGTTTGGGCATGTACCCTCTTCAGGGCTGAGGGAAAAGCAATCAACAAAGTCTTTTGTCCACAATGGCTTGTCTGATGTCTGTACGCCTTCTTCTATCGAGGAGGAGATAACACTTCTTGTGGTGAACTAGTATTTCACACTTCGTAATGCTTCTCCTGTGAATAGGGGGGATTTACAGTCTTAGCAAACATTTTTATAGTTACAGAGCAAACATTTAAACGTTGTTATAAGGTAGGATCAGGATATTATAAAAGGGATTAATACATGCAGCATCTTACAAGCATTTCATAAAGTCTAAACACATTGTTAAAAATCTAATGTCAATTTTATCTACACGAACATATACAGGTAAACCAGATTGGTTTCCAACTCTGCATTTGTCAGTGCTCAGTGAGGCCTGGGGCCTTGGCATGAGCAGGCACCTGGGCTGCCAGCATCATAGCTTCATCTTTGTAGGTAAGCCAATACGTTATTCAGACATTTCATAAATCTTTTAAAACCATAGTCCAGGGAATAAAGGGATTAAGCCAAAGCAGCTCACCTGAAAATCTGTAAAATACTAATATTAATCACAAGTGTGACTGACAAAATGTGTTAATCTGTATTAGTGTCCATTTGAAATGGAGCTTCTGAAAGTGACTAATATTGGTAATTAGACGGCAGTATGTATGTATTTTTGTGAGATATGGGTGTACCACCCACAACTCATGCTCTCAGTGGACGAGCATTAATCTTTCTAAACATCTTATTGATGTACGTATGTGTATTCAGAGTATGCCAAGAGCAAGGGTAGATCTTGGGGGTGGAGGGAATTCTGTTTGTGTCATTCTTGGTGTCCAAAGGGAATCTTTTAAGATAGAAATAAGATTTAAAATCAAGGAATAAACTCTCCTTGATTGCAATTTGATAGCTCCTGTCACCCCTTGGTTGTTTCAACTAATGGTTTATTTAAAAATGTAGTGTTCCTAAACTTGGCATTTATAGATAAGTAGGATGTGGGTATTGTTTCCATGCTAATAAATGTTTTCACTGTACACATTATGCTACCAACTTGGTCCACAACTGATCTCTGGTGGTGTTTGCTTATTATTAAATGGACAACCTGGTTGTAGGGTAGATACTTTGAATCCAGATGATCACCCTGTAGACTGACTAGAGATTACTATCAATCTCGTAGGGGCAGTGGCATTCTTTTTCTTCTGTTTGTACAATGCCTAGGACAATGGGGTCCTGATTAGTGACTGGGGTTCTTAGGTGCTACTGCAGGAGTAATAATAAATAATAATGGTGGTGAATCTGGGCTTTAATGCCAAGGGTCCATGAAAGGCTTCCTTTCACTTTTTAGTCTACTCTTGTTCCTACAAGAACCAGTCAACAGTTCTTTTGCCTCACTAGGCAATATTTGCAGCATCCAAAAAATGTCTTTATCATGCTTTTTTGCAGACTACATGCAATCTCTCACAGTGTACTCTGTATTGAGGATACAGCCATATCTTCCATAAGAATTCTGGGACAGTTTCTCAGCTGGTGTAAATGGGCCTAACGCCATTTACTTTAATGTACACCCTTTTACACAAGCTGAGGATCTGGCCCTTTATACTGCCCAACATGGCCTCAAAAAGCCAACAGGCACTAGAGCAGCAAATTAGAATGTCATTGTGTTAATCTCAACTGATGCTGTTCCAGGCTTCCTCAACATAGCCCCCGGAATACTTTCATGATAGCACACTGAGGAACACTAAACATCTGGGCTTGCTTTAGACAGACACTTGTTTGGAGGGAATGTGCTTACAATAAATAGATTAGAATATTATCCAAACATTGAGTTAGAATATTTCAGAACCATTTAATAATAAATTAAAATTAATGGAATTAAAAAGAAATGACACAAAAACTAAATCTTCACTTTTTTTCCTTTTCTTTTAAAATGTTTTGACCCTTCTTTGCAAGGTACATGTTCCTCCATCAGTACTTACCTAATTGTAATAGGGAGGGAAAGAATTAAAGTGATATTTTCTGGCCGATTTGCACACAATTGTGTAACTTTTCAGTGTATGGGGAATAATAAAGTATTGTCCAAAAATAACTCCCCATGAACAAATGCCCCTTGACCTATTTTTATGTGGGACAACATCAAACACCAGAGCCACATCTATTATTTTAGTCCATAAAGAAGTAATATTGTACTTCTTGTTAAAATGTTATATAGAAATCTCTACAACCCAAATTTAGGATTCCTCCTGAACCTTAGTTTCTTATCTCTGAATCTAGATTAAAACACTGCATCTATAGGATATAGTTCCTTGCTACATGAATTTATAATATTCTTTTCTCCAGCCATTTGTTTCTTAGTATGTCTCACAAGTAGTCTGAAAGGCTGAAATGAGTATTCCACAAAGTGTAGGAAAAAACTGTTGTATTAGAGCACAGTATCTTTATATAGAGCATTTTGCAAATCAGTTCAAAATAGAAAACTAGGAATTTTCATCACTGGATGTTTAAGAGCACATTAAGTTGTACATTTTTGATGTTGCCATTTTTCTCTTCCATGGTGATCAGGTATATAAGTCAAATACTGAGAAGCTTATAATGCAATTTATATGTAGTTCTTTAGCTGAAATAATGATCTTTATAGGAAACAAAAAGGTATGCACACAATGAGTTTTATTTTAGACATAAATTATATGTCCCATTTCTTTTTTATTAAACTTGGTGATGCCTAACTGTTCTAAAAGGTCGCAGTCAGAGCTGCCAAAAGGTAGAGCAGTGATCACAAAGGAGCAGGGACATCTTCCAGTTGCATGTCGTTACTTAACTTCCCAAGCCATGTAAAATCATACAAGAGCTTCCATGACTTTGGAATTTATTTTAAATCTCGAATATAACACAACTTCTTTAAAAAAGAAAAAACTAAGAAAAGGAGGATTTGTGGCACCTTAGAGACTAACAAATTTATTTGAGCATGAGCTTTCGTGAGCTACAGTGAATGCATCTGATGAAGCTCACGAAAGCTTATGCTCAAATAAATTTGTTAGTCTCTAAGGTGCCACAAGTCCTCCTTTTTTTTTTTTTGTGAATATAGACTAACATGGCTGCTACTCTGAAACAACTTCAAGTCATTGAAGCTTGCAGTAAGGCTTTTTCTTTCTAGCATTTCTAGAAGAGTTTTTAAAAAATGCTCTTTCAATTCAGTAACCACTTGCAATTTTCTATTGACCATTGCACCCATATATTTTTTCCCTTGTAGTAAGCGGTCCTCCACATGGACTGTTGTGTATTCCTGTTTTCAGACCTTCAGCTTTCATTCCTATTCAACATCTTAATTCTCCTCCACTTCTTGATGCATTTTACCTGTTACTGGAAGAGTGTTTACTCTCCAGTGAGTTTGCTACCCTTCTAATGCTACACTGTGCGCTGTCTTAGGGCAAGATTTTCAAAGATATTTAGGCACTTAAAAATGTAAATAGGTGCCTAATGGGATTTTCAGAAGCACATAAGCAAGCTAGATGCTTAATTGCCATTCATTTTAATGGCAATTTTGCATGCAACTTTTGAAAAATTTACCAGTTTTATATCTGCCTCTTTAAGCATCTAAATATCTTTGAAAATTTTATTCTGAGGGGCTAATTCATTTAATTTTCCACTTAAAATACGAAACTCTTTATGCAGGATGATTTGCTGTGGAGTTTTTATAAAGAAAATGTAATTGAGATGGTAAGCACTGTTTCAAGATGAAATTATTCCTTTTGTAGTGGGATATGAGTACTCTCTGGTCAGTAGTCTGTCAGAATTGGAGTTGAGTTTTGCTACAAAGATGAAAATCCATTTTAACCATGTTTCCTATGTTTAAGTTTCTGCATCTTGATATACATTTATTCACACAGAATAGTGAGTACAGATGTGCAGGACTGTAAATGCTGCCAAAGTTTAAGTGGAGATCTTTTCATTTGTTCTATTTTCTTCTATGTTTATACCGACCATTCTACTATAAACAGAAAATTTTGCATTTTAGCATAATTACCAACTTAGACTGTCTAGTCTTGAAATTTGTAAATTGGGATTTTGTGAATGAAGTTTTATTGTCTAACTCTAAGTATTCTGCATAAATAGCTCTTTTTTGTCATTTTAAATGAATTGATGGGATCTAGGGATCAATATTAATGTAGGAACAATATTAGCAGATCTCTGGACATTATTGGTTTTGCATTAATTCTGTTGAATAACACTTATCTTCCGTGATGACCATGTAGAAAATATAATATAGATTCTTTTAGTACAGATGAGTTGAAAAAGCCAATTTCCAATGCAACGGAAGTTGGTAAGACACAAAGCTCTTCTATAATAACGGATCATCCATAACATTATGAAATAATGCACTAAGCCAAGCCATAACTAATTATATCATTCCAGTACATTACTTGATTAGTCTTAGTATTGTATCTGATTTTTAACTGATGAACACAAACAAGCATAACAAAAGGTGGATATCCACTGCGTTCCTGCTGAGGTAATGGGAAGGGACTAAGTATTGAAGAGTGCACTTAGTTGGTTCACTGATTCTAAGAACAGTGTCCCATTTGCTAATTAATTTTTTTTACCAGAATAATTTCTAACCCATATTTTTCTTAGCTTTTAACACACAGTTGCCTTCAGATCTTGTTACCAGAAAAAGACAATTGTCTGGATAGATAAGCAAGTTAAACCTTTGATTTCTTGCCTAGGGATATATTTAATTTAAAAATACATACATTTAAGAGAACATGTTTCTGAATATTAAATACATCTACTAGCAAGAGTAAAGAAGTTACAGTTTTCAGAGATAGAGGTACATTTCACTTGGCTTGTTTGGGGAAGGGGGGGAGGGCAGGGGAGGGCAGGGGGTATTTTGAATTTAGTTTTTTTGCTGGAGATTAGCCTCTGAAGGGAGGAATTGCTGCAAATAAGTGAAAAAATAAAAACTCTAGCAGAGTTAGCTCCAGAATTTTGCTCCGTTTTCTCCTTTCCCCATTTTCCAACTGTGTTCACCTTTTTATTAAGAATTATCACTTCTTCTGTATGTATTTGTGTGATTAAATGTAGCTATATATATAAAAGTTTGATTCATGTAGTTGTATCCTGTTATGAAAAGATCTAGAAAATCTAGTTAAGACAGTGTTATAATGAAATGAAGCATATAGCTTGTAATCGCTCTAAATGGTTCCCTATTGCCTAAAACATTTTACTTTAGGCTCTTTGTAATGCTAAGACAAAAGAGGTTGTGAACCTGCTCTTGAGTCTTAGACTGGGTGGGCAGAGGGGTTTTTGCTCAGTATTGTTTTGGGTAAAGTGTATGTGTGGGGAATGATTTAAAGACAAATGATGTTAGAAGGTGAGTAGGATGTGAAATCAGTGTATGAGTTTCGCTACAATTGAAAAGATTACAATGGTTAGGGACACTGCAGAAGACAAACAGATGATAGGATGCCAACAAATATAATGCAAAAACAATTAAGATTAATCTGATTTAGAGACCAACCGCTGACTAGATGGAAGGACACTGTATGCAGGGACATGACCAGGCTGGGTTTAATGGAGGAACAAGCCATGTACAGGAATGAATGGTGACACTGTACTGCTCCCTGTGCCTGCAAAGATGTTCTGGGATGAAAAGAAATGTCCTGCCTTCTCTCTCACGTGTATAGAAACTGAGAACAGACAA
This sequence comes from Natator depressus, assembly GCF_965152275.1. Classification (NCBI taxonomy): domain Eukaryota; kingdom Metazoa; phylum Chordata; order Testudines; family Cheloniidae; genus Natator; species Natator depressus. The sequence goes on from NC_134240.1 coordinate 86,553,053, forward strand.
GAACACAGAGAGGAAAAGGCCAAAAGGAAGAAAGTAAGTAGCAACCTATAAGGACAGTGACCCTGGAAAAAGCTAGAGAGAGCATTTGGGTCTGTTGGATGAAGAGGCTTGGACTTGGACACTGGAAGTGAAGAAACTGCTCCTTTAGTTCTTGGTTTCTTGTTTCGTGTTCTGAGAAGCAGCACTTTGTACTTTCTGTGTAAAATAAACAAGATAACACCAAAGAAAATATCAGACTCCATCAATTTCTACTTACACTTGGCACATCCCTAAGGTCCCAAACTTTGACTAGCCATTAGTCTCAGAAAGGGGCAACAATGCTATTTCCCTTTCTACCATAGGATTTCTTAACACCACTGCCTTCTAGCAAAAGCTTCTGGATCTAGTTTGGGGTGGGGGTAGGGGGGAAGTGTCAGTCACAACCTGAATTGTGAGTTACTGCATTTCCTTATACCCTTCTTTTTGTTCACTGCTGAAAAATATTATTTTCCGCCCTTCATCCTCACCAAGTAATTTACTAAAATTGTACCTTATAGATTGTAATCAATAACAGAAATGTAAAATGCATAGCACTTCACCAAATATCTTAAGTTTGAAATACAAAGCTGCCTTCACTGAGCTGCTTTCATATATGACAGAGCAATTATTTAGTGATATGTGTCATACATTATGACAGCTTAAAATAAATTTACATCAATTACAGAATTTTTAGAAAGACTTCATATGAAAAAAGGAAATTTGTGCATTTTCTTGCTGAAATCCTATTTAATATGAGAATTATTTTTGACCGGGGGAATATAAGGTGCCATGAACTATTTTTCATTCATATTATTTTAACCTATTTTAAAATGAAGATTGATCAGATTGTATTGAACACATGAGAGCCCAAATAGGAATGGACTGGGGATCATGGTTATCAAATATTTCCATAATGAAGACAACATTTTAATAGAGGTTGTCGTTTGTACACCTGCCCTCCAATTCACAAATGCACATGCCATTTCCTCTCCCAGTAGAGATTGGGGCATACTTTTTGTTAACGGTACATTTAAAAATAGTTTATTAAAGGTTAATAAATGCTTAATAGAGTTTTTAATAAATGACTAAAGAATTGTTATAGATTCCAACAGGTCAATAGGTTGTATATAGCCATAAGTTATAACTATTTGTGTTACACCTTCTACAGATGTATGCATAATCATTGTGCATAATATATTGCTTCTGTCTGCAGCATGCTTATAATGAGAAAGGCAAGGAAGGTGAGGTAATATCTTTTATTGGACCAACTTCTGTTGTTGGGCTGTTGATTGTAGTAATAGAGGTATATCTGAAGATTTTGCATCTTTTATGACACGGGCTGGTATCACTTGGAGTTGTTGTGTTCTGGTCTGTTGGGAGCTTGCTTTTGGTGATGAGCTTGGCAGGTTGTTTGAAGCCAAGAAGAGGGGGCTTGGGAAAAAAAATTTTTTGAGATAGGATACCCATCAAGTATGGATTGTTGTTTGATGATACCCCATATGGGTTCTAGGGTGGGGCAGTGGGTGGCAACTAAGGATGTGCAGTCAGTAGGGGTTTTTTTGTTTGTTTTTGTTTTATTTTTCTTCAATTGAAGCAGATTCTGCTGTGGTATTTGGGTGGTGTGTTCCCTGATGGGATCTAGTTCTGTGGTGGAGTGTCCTTATTTAGTGAAGGTGTATCCTGGACTTTCTTCTTGGGCCATATTCTGGGGTACCTGAGTGCCTGACTGTAGATAATAGACTTCTTGCTGTGGCTGGGGTGGTTGCTGGATCTGTGGAGGTAATTGTGGTGATATGTGGATTTTTCATACATTAGTCAGTTCCATTGCTGAAGGTGATCGTGGTGTTCAGGAAGTTGATATTGGTGTGGGAGTGTTCTCGAAAGAGTTTGATGCATGGGTGGAAATTGTTGACATTGTGTTGGAAATCAGTGAGGGAGTTTAGGTTGTCTGTCCAGAGGATGAAAATATAATGGATGTACCTCAAGTATACCATTGGTTTCATGGTGCATTTTTCCAGAAATTCTTCCTCAAAGTGTCCGATGAAGAGGTTGGCATATTCGGGAGCTATCCTGGTACTCATGGTTATTGCCATGGCTTGGACAAAGTGTTATATGTGAAGTTATTGATGGTGAGGATGAAATGGGAGAGTTTGGCGGTGTGTTTGCATTGGATTTCCAAGCATTGTTCATTATTTTATAGGAATTTGAGGCAGACAGCGATGATGGATGTTACTATGGGATCAGGTTTTGTGGTGGGGTGGAAATTCAGTCCTCTGGAGATTATAGATATTTCAGTTCTGGTTGGGGGTAATCTTGCTAGTTTGATGATGATGGGGTGTTGCGTAGAGTCAGACGTGGTGTAGACCTGGTGTTGTGGTTTCTCCAGGAGGTTCTGTTCTCTTGTCTGTGGAGGAGTTGTAGTTAGTTCCTCATTTTGTTTTTGTGTTGGAGGTCTAATGATTTCATGTTTGAGGTGATCCATTCTATAGTATGTCAGGTGCAGGAGATGGTTCCCTAACTTTTCAGAAGTCCTTCTGCAGAGCTTTTTCGCATATTTGGAGTTATATGTAGTGGTCAGAGTGTTATATGTGGTGAGTTCTCTGGGGATGATTTGTTTCTTACATCTGCTCAGGAAATACACAAGCTTATAATGTCTTAGTCATTTATTAACACTGTATATTAATAATATCTAATAACAAATGCACTGTTAAGACAAAATATAACTGAATAACATCCTGGTGGTAACTGCAGTAAGTGTTTACAAGAAGTGATAGAAAAATATTTAGTGCGATTGATTTAGTATCTGGAACAATGTGAAGAAGAGTCTGACAGAGTAGCTCTCTGTGGGCATCTAGCAAGTCTCTATATACTATTGGTCGTCCGCAGACCATAGTTTGGAAACTACTCAATTAAGAACATTTGTTAGATTTTTTTTTCTAGTTGTTCAGCATTTGGACAGGCAGAGGATAAAATTCAGAAAATAATTCTGACTAGTTAATCAGGATATTATTCATAAAGAAATGTACCAGATGCAGATACACTTGGGGTAGGTTTATTCTGGCCTGTTCTAGAAGGATATTTTGTTGAAAGAAAAACTTTGTAATTGAGAGTCAGACTGCATTATAACTGGTTATTTCCACTATTCACCTTACCTCTATCTTGTATAAGGATGCTGTGGAAGTTTTTGATATTTTTTTTACCAAGTTTTTGGAAAAGTAATTCAGCTCAGGGTTCATGTAGTGAAGGTACATATCATTAACCATAAGCATGGAAGCAGAGGACAGTAATTTTGATACTCAAAAGTCAGATCTACCTAATTACAAATACAAAGAAGGTGAAAATCATCCCTGTGCAAAGGATAAGCAGAAAGCCTGCACACACTTAAATCTTTAAAATAGGGCATAAGTGGAATGTATAGGCCCTGTGTTGGATCATTAACGGGGTGAATTTTGAAGTTTAAGAAAATTTTCTGGTATCACTAATGCACTGGAATCATATATTTTGTTACACTGCATCACATTTACTTCCATATTTTTAAAATAATACCTGAATACAGAAATATAAGTTGCTCATCAACTGTGTGGAGTAGTTATAGAGTTCTTGGTCCTCCATGTTACCAGAGAGGACCACAAGGTATTGCAAAAGGGAGGGAGACCTTAATAAACAGAGGGACTTGTTGGTCGGGGAATTCTTCATTTGCTGCTTAAGGCATGCTCTTTTTGTTTATGCTGTCACACGAGATGGTGTCAGAAGTTTTGTCATCACACTATGGACTCTTTAAACTAACAACAGTTACAGACTGCATTGCAAAATGTGCATGACAAAATTTATTGTTTAGGTGGAAATATTTAAGTACTGTATGTAACAAGAATGTATGTATGCTTTTTCTTTTTTTTCAGTAGAGACACTGCCCCATCCCCTTGCTCCATCTCAGTGGGTAGGAAGTTTGCTTGAATGGCAATGGGAAAGACAGCCCTAAAGAAAGGGTAGAGCACATTCCTGGCAGTACAGAGCTGGGCCCCTCCTCTAAGGCCTCTCTGCCTCTCTTTGGCTGGCCATGGGGAGAACTGGGAACTGATTAGACCCTTGATTCACTAGCTCATTAATGTAAACCTCTGCTTGGGCTTTTGTCCCCATTGGCTACATCAGGAACAAGCAGAAGGAAGCACAGTATCAGGGATGTTTTCAAAGTTAGTAAACTGGGTCACAGGTGGCTGGGCCAGGTCTGAACATGCATTAGAATTAATGGCTACGTGGTTTACATGAGGAACAATATCCTTGACATTCAGATGTTTGAAAACTGACCAAACCAGAAGAGAGACCTAAGTAGAATAAGAGAATTCTTGGATGAATGTATGCAGATTCACTCTGATCAGGAAACGTCTAATATGGCTCACAATACATATTTTCTAGGTTAGGGGAGTGACAAAGCCAAGTACATGTTACTTTAACTCCTTTCTTTGTTGTAATGTCATAATACGTCATGGATAAACAGCACCCCTTTTGACTTTTGTCTCATGGAAATGGTCCATTGGCTTTACACACACCACCTTTGGGGGGAAAATACTCATTTTAGGAAGCTTTGCATCCAACAGCAATTCTTTCTTATTTTATTTATACTTTTGTGCACCACTTTTATGTTTTGGTGATATCTTTACATCCAACAATATATTACAGCTTTTTACTCCTTATTCTGCACTATCGAGAAACTATTATGCACACACTTTACCAGTCAATATAATCCTTTTGTCACTCCAAGATTCTGTGTGTCTGGGTCTCCAGCTGTCATGGGCTCTGCCTTTATCTAAACATCCCAGTGCCTGCAGTCATAACTTAGTGAGATTCTATTCCAATATCCTTCTCTACAGTTCTGTCATTTTATACTTTGTTCCTTTTGACATCTAGATAGGAAGTAAGACTTCTGACAGTCTCACATGACATTCTCATAAGCAAACTAGGAATATGTGTTCTAGATGAAATTGCTGTAAGGTGGGTGCATAACTGGTTGAAAGACTGTACTCAAAGAGACGTCAAACTGGGGTCCCATAGGGGTCAGTCCTGGGTCCAGAACTAGTTCCATTAATGTTTTCATTAATGACTTGGATAATGGAGTGGAGAGTATGCTTATAAAATTTGCAAATGACACCAAGCTGGGAGGAGTTGCAAGCACTTTGGAGGACAGGATTAGAATTCAAAACAATCTTGACATATTGTAGAATTGCACTGAAATCAACAATATGAAATTAAATTAAATCATGTGCAAAGTACTGCAATTAGGAAAGGAAAACCAAACGTACAGCTACAAAATGAGGACTAACTGCATAGCTGGTAATACTGCTGTAAAGGATCTGGGAGTTACAGTGGGAAAACAAATTGAATATGAGTCAACAAGGTGATGCAGCTGCTTCCTGCATCTGGGCCTCAGCACAGGGGGCTGGACTTGAGGATTTCTCGCAGTCCCTTCTATCCCTACATTTATATGCTTCTATGATTGCAATTACCTGGTGACTGCTAATTCACCAAAGATGATACTATGGATTTTGAAGTCAACATACCTTCCCCAGTACATGTCACAATTTTATTTAGTAATGAAGAGGACCTCACTTTCATGAGCGAAGGATTTTTCGTCTCCCGTTGCTTAAGATACACCACTTCAAAGTAACTTGAGGAAATTTTTACACCCCCTTGGATTATAATGACACCTATATAATGTAGTGTAGATCTATTTTTGTAATGAAGAAGAAAGATGGAGAGGGTGGGGGATCAGAGGGCCCAGGCTGGTAGTTCCGGTGTATTTCCACCAGGTATTTCATTAATTTCACATTCTTTAATGGACACTTAGGGCAGTTAATGGACACTTATTATTTAGTCAGAGACATAATAAAATAGCAAACAGTAATCATAATTGTCTTCTTACACAGAACTAACTCACCAGTTTGTTGCTACAACTGTATGCATGCACTGTACAAGAAACTGATTATGCCCAATCATTGTACAGTGTGTGCAAACAGTTGTAGCAACACAATTGCACATTAGCTGAGTGTAAGAAAATTTAATTATTACAACAGTTATAAACCAAGGAAAGCAGTAGCCTCTGCCTTTCCCCTCATGACTTGTACACCTGCCCCTTCCAGGAGCCTTAGTCAAGGGACTCTTACTTGCCATCCCCTCCCTGGACAAAGCCCAGAAGAATATGAGCCATGATATGGCCGGAATCTATTTGGATGCAGGAGGCTTGGTGGTCACACTTAAGGACATCCGGTACAATTAACTTTTGTTCTAGGGTTGATAAAGTCAGATGCAGGGGCCAACACTTGGCGTCAGGACATTAAGGATTGGATCGGGCTGGAAATAGATACCAGTTGTTTTTGGTGTAACTAAGCTAATTGCTGGCACCCCCAGTGGCTGATGAGGATAAAGGCCAAAAGGGCCAGCTCCCAGAGGTAACAATTCTGGGGATTTTACTAGTGGACCTTGTATCTATGGGAGAATGGTGGGGGGAAAACCTGAAGTCTTCACAGACTGAGATCCCTCCATGGTTCCCTCTGTCCCCTTCCCAGGGAGAAGGGTCAGACTATTTAGAGGTGAGCTGTGTCTTAGAAGTAGGCTACGGAGGGCCTACCCTGAATTATGGGTGACATGGTGGGAGTCCTGTAACCTGTACTGAACCTTGTGAAATGCCTGGGATGTGAGAGATGGGGGAGGTAGAGGCAGATCATGCCCTTCCCCAGTGTTAAGTTAATGAAGTTGTAACCTTCATCTTAAATCCTTCCCTCTGTCCACCTTCATTCACCTGCATGTCCTGATCAATTAGCTTAGGTTGTTTGATGGTAAATAGTGACATCCACAAGGAGCCCAAATGAAAAAGAAATGCTTTGCACACGTTAAAAACCTTCTGTTCTATACGTCTCAGCAAATAATATTTCTGCCTCCTAGTTTTAGAGAGTCTTGTATGTTTTGATCGTTAATCTTGGGATGATGACCATGTTCTCTGCACATGCTTAGCTGACAAAAAGCTTGATTGTTAACATGGATAGGTATAACTCAAAGTTACACTTAAAATATTATTAAATATTGCAGTTTGCATTTCGTAACTATGCAGAAAACCAACTTTTGCATCTCAAATCAGGACTGGACTTTATAGCTGACCTTGAGAAGAAATTCTATAACTTCATCTGGGTCATCAGTGTTTTCGAGACTCAAGCACTTTGCGGTGATGTAAATCTCTTTTCCGTCAGTTACCATTGCTGATTTAGTGTCACTGGCAATTTCAGTTGTTCTTTGTTTTGAACTTGCATCTGCAGAGAAACCAAGCCAGCAGAATAAAAGTGTTTGATTTGTGCTCTCAAGTATAGGAATCAAAAGCCACATAGAACTTAGATTATATATATTATTTTGAATGTTGATATCTATCTATATGTCAAGGCCAGAAATAAGAACATTACAATGTGTTAATTATACATGAAACATCTTTCATGTCATTCGAAATGTCAGATGACTGGGCTGTTACTGGCATTCTAAACTACATCACGATGTAGAGTGATGACTGTAGTGGAGTTCGAGAGGAAATGGGGTTCTCTGATGATGAAGAAAGTGATTCTTTCTATTGCCACTCGTTTCTGTTACAGTAATGGCTTTTTGTCATCATTATATATCAGACAGTATCAAATGGAACAAAATTTATTAAACTTATTTGTTTCCTTTTGCACAGTTTATTCACCCCCATTAACCAAATATTTGTGTCTTGACATTGCTATTTACTGAAGTAGGCATCTTTTCACCATTTTGTTTAGAAAGATTCGGGGCAAATTTTACTTGCATTTAACATCATATACAACTCCATTTACTTCAGAAGTGTAAGAACAGGCTTTCGCCCATAAATGTTAGGCATTTTGGGTTGGTTGGTTGGTTTGTTTTTTGTTATACATGTAGTTATCTCTGGACTTTTTAAGGAGGCCTGTTCCAGAGAAAGTGACAGTGAAAGTAACTGGATTGCATTTAAGAAATCGTTGCTCATACTGAAATTAAAATGTTCAAAACATTTAAAGTTTTATTTAATTAGTGTTTTTATTTAAGTATTAAAACTAGCTGTTTGCATATTTTTATTCTTCTTTTCAGGGCAATATACCTGCTTAATCCAGTTTTTTAAACAGATAGGAAGAGATTGTCAAGTTTTCATATTGTTGGACATTGCACAATGCCTAAAATATCAATGAGTTGTTAGTGAATCAGGCCTAAGCACGTTAATTTGATGAGAATGCTGGTTCAAATGGCTGAATATTTAAAATGCTGATATATTGTTTGCAATTATTTTGAAAAAAATATTTTATTGCTGGACCATATTAAGCACCTTTATTTCACAAATTAGAGTTATAAAATTGCCATTACTGCCTGACGTTACCAAACAAAATGCATGTGATAGAAATATATTAATCTTCAAGGAAGTATATAAAGAAAATTATTGCAGTGTATAATTCTCAAACATAGAAGGGGATATTACTGTCAAACAAGTATTCCAGTGAATAAAAAAGGCAATTTGACTCTTCACTAATCCTCCCAAAGATGATTACTGTGCTGCCAAAATATCTAGCAGTAAAGCTACCCAAGAGGCCAGCTAGAGAGACCACCAAAGTCCCAGACACATCTGGTAGAAAACTATATTCCAGAATTTAGCATCTGGCTAGTGCTGCTGCCAAACACACCATATGTGGCCGTGGAAACTGGGTCTAAGTACTAGAAAACCTAGAAGAAAGCAAAAGAGATCTCATTGACCGCTACCATAGCATAAGGAGTTGGTGCCTGCTTAGCTTTTGAAATAACATAAATGTGCCAATTAAATTTTTTAATTTCAGTGCTATGTGTGGGAAAAGTCTAATTTATTAAGTGTGGGCATTTCCAGTTACAGTAGGGTAGGTGTATGGGTAAAAGAGGAAGTTTCCTTCCCCTCCCCCATAGGCATTCAAGCTAAAGCTGCTGAAAAGGTAGAAGTAAAAACATTATAAACACAGCTAAGTTGTATAAAAACACAATCAGGCCAACAATGCAAGTGGTGAGAAGGGCTACCAGTGAACTGACAACAAATGCCAAAAAGTGTTGGAAGTATGGAAGGAACATTTTGACAAAATGCTGAATTCTGAAGTTCACCCAGATGCAAAGCATGCTAGATGAACAGGGCCACTTGCAAGGCAGAATGGATATCAGCACTGTACCACCATCAGAAGAAGAAATAGAAATTACAGTGAAGCAGATAAAAAATGGGAAAGCTACAGAAATAGACATAACCACTGGTTGCTAAAAACCAACCCTACGAGTGCTATCAAAGTATTAGAAAAATATACATGAAGGAATGGGAGCAATAGGAGGTACCAGATGACTGGCTAGAGGCAATAGTAGTGTCAATATTGAAGAAAGAAAAGGAGTACTTGTGGCATCTTAGAGACTAACAAATTTATTTGAGCATAAGCTTTCGTGAGCTACAGCTCACTTCATCGGATATTGAAGAAAGGAGATCCTGCCAATTCAAATAATTATAGAAGTATAAGCTTACTGTTAGAACTGGGAAAAATCAAGATGAAATTAATTGTCAACAGATAATGGCCAGTTTTTAGAGGAAGTAGTAGGTGAGGAACAATGTGGTTTCAGACCAGGCTGAAGTTGCACTGATCAGATATTCACATTCTGACAGCTGATTGGAAAAATGGCAAGAGTGGGGTTTAAAGGTGTCTGCTGTTTTTGACGACTTCACAAAGGCATTTGTTTCAGTTTGCAGAGAAGCAGTGTGGACAGTAGCAAAATAATATGGAGTTCCAGATAAGATCATTGCAATTATAAAAACAATGTACAAAGAATCCTGCAGTATTGTAAGAAATGGTGAGAAATTAAGTAACTAGTTCAAGTCAAAGTTTGGTGCAAGACAAGGGGGCATGGAGTCACCACTGCTTTTTACCATGTTCTTAAACTGAACATTACAAATGTTAGATGCGTTGGAGGGCATGACATTGGATGATCTAGAATAAAGCTCCTCAGTTTATGCAGATGACGTATAACTGGCAGATATATTTGAATTACTGAGGATACTCTTTGCTATCTTGGAAAATTGGTGTAGTTGTCTTGGACTTACAGTAAATGGTAAGAAAACGAAGTGGTTGCATCTTGGAAAAGAGACCAATAGATAACCTTGTGTGTACCTAGGGAACTTGATTGGTGCTGATGGTTCCATCAAGGTTGAAGTAAAAAGATGATGTCTTAGCCACAAGTATCAACAAAATTATGGACTTTGTTGCACAAGTATCAACAAAATTATGGACTGTTTAAAACAATTTGGTACCAAAGTGAAAATGCATTAAATCTATTACCAGTATTTCTCTGTGGTCTAGGAGCAGCTGCATTAAATGAAACAGACCCCAGAAGGCTGGAGACAGTAGAGATAAGAATTGTTCAAACAATGGCAAGAGCAAAATTGCATGATTTTAAGACAAACAAAGAAGTTAGAAGAAGAGCAGGATGTGAAATCAGGGCACAGGATTGGTTACAATCAAAAAGATTATGTTCATGGGACAATGCAGAAGATAAAAAGATGAGAGGATGTCAGAGAAAATAATGCGAGCTCAACCACAGTCAATTTGACCTAAAAGCCAACCGCTGCCTCAGTGGTAGGATAACATATGCAAGGACACGACCAGGCTGGGCTGAATGGAGAAACACACAGAGAAGAATGAATTTTGACACTGTACTGCTCTCCTGCAAAGATGCCGTGTGATGAAAGAGAGAGAGATTCATACTCTGGAATTAAACACATTATTTTCAATTTAAGCTTCTCGTGCTTTTAAGATAGGAGTATAACTTACTACCAGACAACTTAGGTAGATGGGTTAGATGCGACAAGTAAATGCTGGATTTAAATGCAACTGTAACTAGCATAAACTTTATATAAAAATAAAGCTTCTGTTTCAGTGAATATATGAGACAAATTTTAAGCCCAAATTATAATATGAATAAAACCAAGACTGCTTCTAAACTTTGACAGCTGTAAGAAGCAGATGTGACTGATATTTTGTGAAAACTTTGGATCAAAACCTACTACCCTTATTCATGCTGAGTTCCTGATTCCGCAGTGTTGATCTCCTTTCTAAGTAGGATAGTCTTTTTTTTTTTCAGTCTAAAGAAGCGTGGCAGACTTTTGTAAGAATGCAGTTTTGCAAAGGTTACATAACAAAACCTGCCCCCTTCCCCACATTGCCTATCATAGTGCTCAGTTTCAGAACTGGGCTCTGAAATCCGAGTAAGACATTTGTCAGCTATGGATTTCATAGGAGAATACAGAAAACATTAAGATTAAGATGAACATATTGTATTATGTGAATTTTGTGGTATCTGAAATAGTTCAACATTTTTAATTTGCTTATATGAGGTAGAGAGCTCTATTAGATTTTTTGTGTATCCTGAAATGATGGACTGTTTACTGAAAATATGGTTCCGAGGGAAATACTCAGAGGAGAACATCTATCAGAAGGTAAATTTTTGCAAGGATCTTTTATGGGTTTTTCCCCCAAAATAGTCAATGATTAGGATTTAGATATGTGCCATCTTTGGCCAGCTGCTGTTTTCTTGGATATTGCTTCTATTACAAAAATACATATTTTCAGTGCAATGTAATAGTACCTGAACGTGATTTTAAAAATGCATCTATGAAATAGCTTACAGGAGGCATCAGTTTCTGTTTTAACCCCTAAGTCTTGGTACTGAACCATATACAAACATCTTGTTCTCACAGTAGGCCCTTTACTCGGGGGTTTGCAAAATTCCTTCCTTAGCAGCAAGAACCAAAACCAAAACAAAACCAACATTGCCTGACTTCATTTCTACTGCATTCCGCCTTATTTTTTGCTTCTACTCCAGTAATAAGTGAAAATACTGCTTCTTTTTTTTTTGTAAATGGCACACGTTTTAGGTTTACAATTAGCTCCAGCTGCAATTATTGCCTCATTCTCCTCTCCTACATATTCAGAGAAAGTATTGTGAATCTGGGGAGAGACCTGGACATGGCCCCTTCTCCAATATGCTAATGATAGGTTCGACCACTGCTACTCTGTCATTGAATAGATGGAGTGGAAGCTGTTGCTGCTTTGGTACTGAAACAGATTTTAGATTAATTAGTCTATCCCCTGATTGCATGACTTCCTCTGAAGATTCTGAATCAAAGGAAGCTACTGCTGAATTGATCCTTGTTTTCTCCTCTCCCTTCATCGCCCCTTGAACTGTCTCCTGATCACTAATCTGATCGCATCTCCTTGCCCATCTTCCACTTTTTCTTGTCCTTGCCAGAAAATAGCAATAATAATAATAATTAATAAAGCCAGAAGAGCTGAAGATATCCTGAACACCAAAACAAAAGAGGAGGAAGGTAGATATATGCTGTGTCTTAACTGCAAAAAAGATGAGTTTTTACATGAAGATAGTTAACTCAATGTAAAATCTTAGTGGAGCCAAGGCAACTCTGTACATCCACCTGGGGTTTATCTGAACTAACTACATCAAGGTGAAAACTACAGTGACTTGTCTCCATTATCTGGTTGTAAAAATGCACACTCTTTGCAGTGAAGATACAGACATAACTAGAAAATCCAGCTCAACATACAATACCCCTAGTCAGTCACTGATAGGATGAATAAATGCTGATTTGTGGCAGATGGGAAACTTCCTGCAATATCCTCAACAAACTTAATTCAGTAAAGTTCAACCTTATTAAATTTAGTTTCAGTATCTTAGGAGGTCATTGTATTAAAAATGCAAATGTGCATATACCATCTCTGTGGAGGAGACTTGGCTAATGTAAGCCCTGGGAAGTGTTGTGTGCCAAACTCTTTGAAACAATGTGTTAAACAAAGTTAAGTTAAGGGATTCCTAGAAATGCTTAGGAGGAAGTGAAGGCAGCTTCTCGCCTCCAGACCCAACCTTTTGAAGCTGTACGCTAAGGAAAAGCGTATTGCCTGCAATCACCTGTTACACGAGGACAAGATCAGAGGCACAAACTGGATAAGAGTGACTCTCAAATTAATGGGAGTGCTTGTTTTCATTTAACAGTTGTTATGAACTGGTGACCACAGAAAAACCTCTTGGTGGTGTTCGAAGGACTGTTCACCTGCCAGAGCTTTTGTTGGAGTTGGGGTGATCTCTGGTAAACTTATTAGCATGCATGTAGGTTCTTTTATTGTTTTAATGTTTCTGCATTCACCATAAAAATAAATGTACTTGCTTACATAGTGCTGTGCAGTACTAAACTGTGGCAATTTCACAGTTTATGGGACTCTGAGGAGAAGGCAAAAAAGGCCTTCTTAGAGAGAAGTGGGTGCCCTTGCTGGACCAGGGAGGAATCATGCAGGTGTCCTGAACTCTGACACTGATTGCAAGACCCAATACAGAGAAAAGTAAAAAAGTAATCAACAGTAAAGAAATCGAGACAAAAACCAAAAAGTAAAAACAAATAGAAATAGAAACAAAATGAGGAGGACATGTTGTGAAAAGAAAGGGCACTAAATTCAATATTGAAGTCTAAATAATACTGGATCACAATATTTTTTCAGTCTTTTTCCTAAGCTTTGCTTCCTTCTCTTTGTAAAAACAGATTAAACATGCTCTTTTCTCTGTCCTTATTTCATCCTGTGCTTTATCTATATTTCTCCAAATCCTTGTTCCTGATCATTCCCCTTAGGATTGATTCTTCTCATTTATTCAGCTTATACACCAATGTGACTTTGTTGGGCCAGATGCTTGTCTGGTGTAAATTAGCATAGTTGCACTACTTCAATGGTGCTATCTGTATTTACGCCATTTATTGCACTGAAATTGCTTTTGATTTAAACCTTCTATGAGATGAGAATTAGGCTCTTTGTGACCTCTCTCTCTCTCTCTCGGCTTCCATAGCTTGTTTAATGGTTACACCTTATCCTGAAATAACCTTCCATATTCCATCACCAAGCGCCCTCCATTTTCTCCCTTAAAAATCTTCCTCAAAGACACTACTATCATGATTCCTTCCTATAATAACATCACAGACAGTGAGCCAAATTCTGCTCTGGTGTAATTCAAGAATAATGCTGCTGAGAATTTACTCTGGATTTACAGCATGTCCCTGATGAGAATTTGGTTTAAGTTCAAACTGTTCTCCTGTGTACTCTAAGTTCTTTGGGGCAGGGACCATGTCCTTATCTATTTTTAAAGTGCTTTGGATTTACAGCCCCTATATAATTACAATTCAGAAAAATTCAGTGCTGCAGTTGGGATGAGAGATGTGTGAGCTATAGAGCGCTCTAGCATGTTCTTCTCTAATTGCCCCATGTAGACTCTGCTGGCATGAAGAAAAAGGTATCCAGTTCACACTGATGTAGACCCATTTTAAACATGACTACATTAAAGTGAACTACGTACCTTTTAGAGTAACAGCCGTGTTAGTCTGTATTCGCAAAAAGAAAAGGAGTACTTGTGGCACCTTAGAGACTAACCAATTTATTTGAGCATAAGCTTTCGTGAGCTACAGCTCACTTCATCGGATGCATACTGTGGATGTATCCACATGTATCCACATGCATCCGATGAAGTGAGCTGTAGCTCACGAAAGCTTATGCTCAAATAAATTGGTTAGTCTCTAAGGTGCCACAAGTACTCCTTTTCTTTTTACGTACCTTTTAGTTCATGTTAGCAGGGTCTACATGCGGCAGTTAGAATGTCAGAATGCTGTATAATTCACACATCCCTCATCCGGACTATGGTACTGAATTTTTTATGAATTTTAATTATATAGGGCTGTAAACACAAAGCACTTTACAAAAGTCTGAACCACAGCACCATATAGACAAGCCCTAACTTTATTGCTACATATCAGCCCATGGATAGATTTGGGAGGGGGTGGGGGGATTGTTGTTCATGCCACCAGGTAGCTATCTGCTATGTAGGGTGACCAGATGTCCCAATTGTATAGAGACAGTCCTGATATTTGGGGCTGTGTCTTATATAGACGCCTATTACCGCCCACCCCCTGTCCCGATTTTTCACATTTCCTGTCTGGTCACCCTACTGCTATGAGAATATCCAACTCTGATGGTTTGGTTCTTGAGGGTATAACTTGGACAGATACTGGGAATAATGTTCTTTGAAAAGGGAGTGGACCGGTTTTGCAATTTCTGTATGTGGGACTTGGTTGTGAGTCCAATATTGTATCTGATCTCTGAAAATTTATTTCAAAAGCAATTAATAAAAGAACTTTAAAAGGGTGTAGGTATGCCACTGTCTGACACATTGTGGCTATTGTATACCAGAGACTGGAAATATCCTTTTTCTTGAGTACATCCGCTGAGTCTGCTCTGTATGGGAGGCCACTTTACTAATCATACAGTTTGACAGGATTTGTCAATCACTAGTAAATTTGGAGGAATTTTGATAGATGTGTCTATGCTGTTCTCCACAGTGAAAGAGCTCCTAGTAATCCAAGGGTGAAACATGCCCCTGGTCATTCTGAATCCTTTTCCCCAGTCGAGACCCAACCATCTCCTTCCATCAAATTAATAACTGGTGTAGGAATAACACTAGGAATGTTTTGTCTCCAGCAAGACTGGCATTTAATGGCACTGTGGATTAATGCTTGAAGTTACTATAAAGTGTACGGTTAGGTCCCCTGTCAGCTCAACCCAAATTGAATGGGCTCAAAGAATTTACTAACATTTTAGAAATGTTTATATTGCTGTGAACTGTCTGACTTCAGATGAGAGCACAGAAAAATAATCAAGACATTTCAGGGCAGGCTATTAATGCATTTGATACTGTCAAAATCAGGAAAAACAGGATAAGCTTTGATTTTCCCGCCCCCAAACACCAAATATTTTAAACCCCCCATATTGTCCAAAATTCATGTCTAATCTAGAGGTGGGTGAAATTTTTATCCCATATTAAGAAAGAAACAAAAACCTTTTAAAAAAAATTGAAATTTTTGATCGTTTTGAACTTATATGTACATTTTTCAATTCTGTGACATTTTCATTTCCAAATTTACTTCAAGATTATTTTTTAAAAATAAGTTTAATAAAGCTCAAACTAAACAAAGTATCTAGTTTGACCCCCCCCCCCAAATTTTTTTATAAATTATTTTTCAGAATGTCCAATGAACCTACAAATCAGTTTTTGTACTGCTTTGATCTAATCACATATTTCAAATATGTATCAGAATCATAGTTTATTTTTATCAGCCCCCAAATGTCAAAGTTTTCAGATTTCCTCTGACATTTTGAAAATTCAAATGTGCTTTGGAGAATAAAAATCTGAGTGATTTAGATAAGCATCCACAGAAAGTTACCAACCTTTAGAAGTGTGCCTGTTGCTACTGTCAACTCCAGAGGGCAACTCCAGAGGTCTAACAGTATTGCTCCATTTTGAACTAAATATGTTTTAGAGTATATGGAACAATCTCTTAAGAGATTGACGAATAAAAATGGCTTCTTGCGCAGGTTTATCTTTGCTACAATGTATATTACACACAGAATTATATTAAACGAACATTATTAAGGTTGCAAAGTCAAGCTCTCAAAAGTTAGGAAATGGTGGAATTAAGGTTTCTTCTGCAACCTTAATTTGACCTCCTGATCTATACGTATTATGATACAATCTTTTATTGCATGATCACATATTAGTTTTTCCATAGGACTCCTGTTTCATTCAGTGCACAGAATGGTCCTGTTCTAGGTATGAATCAGGACTGTGTAGTAAAAGAGACTGTAGGACCTCCGCTTCATTTGTTGAAAGGTGTGTAGTGGATATGGCAGGGGATTTTAGGAAGAGAGAGGATAGTCTCATGGTTAAGGCAGATTAATACAGCCCTGGAGAATTGGATGCATGCCCTGCCTCGGCCACAGAATCCCTATGTGTTGCTAGGCAAGTCACTTAAGGAAAGAATTTCTTAGGTTACCATGAATTGTGTTCCTCATTTTCTGGATGCCTGCTTTGAGGCCCTCTGGTCTGATTTGCACAATGTTGAGCACTCACAGCTGCAGTTGAAGTCAACGGGAGTTGTACTTGAATATGTATGCTGGCTCTGTGGATGAGGGGAAAGCAGTGGATGTGTTATTCCTTGACTTTAGCAAAGCTTTGGATACGGTCTCCCACAGTATTCTTGCCAGCAAGTTAAAGAAGTATGGGCTAGATGGATGGACTATAAGGTGGATAGAAAGCTGGCTAGATCGTCTGGCTCAACAGATAGCGATCAATGGCTCCATGTCTAGTTGGCAGCCGGTGTCAAGCAGAGTGTCCCAAGGGTCGGTTCTGGGGCTGGTTTTGTTCAATATCTTCATTAATGATCTGGAGGATGGCGTGGACTACATCCTCAGCAAGTTTGCAGATGACACTAAACTGGGAGGAGAGGTAGACACGCTGGAGGGTAGGGATAGGATACAGAGGGCCCTAGACAAATTAGAGGATTGGGCCAAAAGAAATCTGATGAGGTTCAACAAGGACAAGTGCAGAGTCCTGCGCTTAGGACGGAAGAATCCCATGCACCACTACAGACTAGGGACCGAATGGGTAAGCAGCAGTTCTGAAGAAAAGGACCTAGGGGTTACAGTGGATGAGAAGCTGGATATGAGTGTGAAGAGGATGGATCTAGACTGTTCTCAGTGGTACCAGATGACAGAACAAGGAGTAATGGTCTCAAGTTGCAGTGGGGGAGGTTTAGGTTGGATGTTAGGAAAAACTTTTTCACTAGGAGGGTGGTGAAGCACTGGAATGCATTACCTAGGGAGGTGGTGGAATCTCCTTCCTTAGAGGTTTTCAAGGTCAGGCTTGACAAAGCCCTGGCTGGGATGATTTAGTTGGGATTGGTCCTGCTTTGAGCAGGGGGTTGGACTAGATGACCTCCTGAGGTCCCCTCCCCACAACCCCCTTTGCAATCAGGGGTTGCAGCGCTGACCAGTAGGCCACACTTCCCAACCAGACCCTGAGTGAGGACTATTACAAGTGCCAAAGCACCAAGTTTGGTCGGAACTCACTGTGGGCATTGTACTAGCTACTCCTTTCTCAGGAGGCTGGGGAAAAAAATTCTCTCACCATCAGATTGGCCAAGGTGGAGTCGGGGGAGGATTGCCTTCCCCAAAGCAGGTTCAAAGGGGTCTCTGTTGCTGTGAGTAGGGAAGGGAGTTATGTAATGAGTTGCAGCATCATAGCCTAAGTGAAGGGCAGATGTCCAGTGCAGGTACACTGTAGGGCGAGGATACAGTGACTGGATAAATGGCTTCCTAAAAGACTTAAAGGAGGTGTTTGTTAGAGGAACTGAAGGAGTGTGGGTTTCAGGGCTGCTATGACTGGCATGGCAGGGAGCCAGTGCCCCCTTCTTTAACAGTCCACCTGAACCCTCATTCGAGGGTGGGAGGGGGATGGTAAGGTCCCAGCAATGGATTGGCTGGGGACCAGGATGGAAAAAGTGGGGGCTGGTGGAAGCCCCTGGGTAGATATTGAAATGATCGTGGAGTTGCCTGCACTCACTTCTATCTGCCCCGTAGTCCCAGACATCTAATTATAAAATTGCAGCATGATTAAACCACATCCAGTGTCTCCTGTCCTTTTGGTGTAACGACAATACTGCAGTAAGCTAGTTGCTTGCTTCTAGTTGCAAAAAATGCTTTTTTTCTAATATGTGTTTGCAAAGGAGCATTGATCTACAAGCAAATTAATCTTTTAAAGAATAAATCACTTCAGTAATGTTTCATTAGACATAGCCACTCACTGGTCTTCTGTATAGTACTTGGCTTCTAAATCACCAAATACATATTCAATAAAACATAATTTAGAGAATGGCATGTTCTATATTAGCTATCTCAGCAGGAAAAAAAGTAATAATATGCATTCTTTTGACCAAGGTTAAAGATGAGTTTAGGTAGTTATGGTTACATACTGTGATACAGAATGTCTTTCCAGACTTCACACTTGTATTACAATTTATAATATTAGCACTTCTTTAAAAAATAAAAGGTCCCAGACCACACTACTTGTTCAGTATTGAAGTCTTTAGTAGAACACACACATTAATCCTTGTGTTCACAGCCAAAGTCCTCTACATCTTTTTGAAACTAAAGCCAGTGTTTTTATTTGTTGTCTTGCCTACCATTCTTTAAGATGAATGCCCTATGCCTTTAATCTGAAATAGTTTTTCACTTTTCAGTGTAGCAGCCGTGTTAGTCTGTATTTGCAAAAAGAAAAGGAGTACTAGTGGCACCTTACAGACTAACCGATTTATTTGAGCATAAGCTTTCGTGAGCTACAGCTCACTTCATCGGATGCATTCAGTGGAAAAAAAAAATCTTTTCATCTTGTAGCAAATCGCTCTATGCTGAGATCTTTTTGAAATCAAAATAGAATTGGCAAAGCCTTCACTAATTTTGTATTGCTTATATTCACATGAAGGAAAGATCTTTCTTAAACCTGTTGGAGAAGTTGCTTTAAAAGGATGCGTTTTGGTGAGATGAAAGTAAATTTTGTATATTGGGTAGAATTGGCAATTTTTACCTTTTTGCTAGTTGCACAAAACAATGATGCAGATTTCTTCTGTGCTTAACAAAAAAACAACTCCTGTATTTCCAGCACAGAGACGCTGAATGTCAGAGTCAATTCTACTTACAGATGTCATGACACATTTTTATGGGCTGAATCTTAGCCATGTGATTATTAGTACTTAGGCTCAGAATGGAAAACTGTGAGAGATGGAACTATCTAGGACTATGAAAGAAGTATGTGACTATTTAAAATTGAGCACCAGCAGGTATGTATTTTTCTTGGTTTTAAATATGAGTAGGTTAAAAAATTCGTGTGCTAATTTGTGAGAGAGACACATATATGTCAATATCTTCCTGTAATAGAAACAAAGTATGAGTGCAATATTCCAGGTGCAGTTGCTTCAGACTTGTGTATGTATATACACTGCCCCGTATTGATGATTTCCTTGTTTTTGGTGATTTTGTCTATGCAACCCAAAATTTGTATTGGCCGCCTTTAGTTTTTTTGCAGCTACATTGCACTGCAAATTCAGGTCTAGATTTCTCTTCACTACTGCCAGAGGGGTGGGCTTTTCAAAAGCACCTAAGTGAGTTAGGAGCACAAATACCATTTAATGAAAATTAATGGGGCTTGTGCTCCTAATTCATTAAATGTGCATTTGAAAATCCACCTTAAATCTTTCAGTATCACTGCTTCCGAGGTCTCTCCCTCGCACTCAGTATTAATGTAATTCAGATATGTTAGTTTGCATTCTTCCAAGTTAAATATTGTGTTATTCCATTGGAGCTTATTTTTGTAATCCTTTTATTTCCCTTTGCTGCTGCTGTTAATCATTTACATAGTGGTCGCACCTAGAGGCCTGAACTAGATCGAGGCCTCAATTGTGCTATGCGCTGTACAGATATATGCTAAATAAAAGTCCTTGCCTTGAAGAGTTGACAGCCTAATTAGACAGGTCATAAGAGGAGGCTGAGATAAGCAAGTGGGTAGGGAGGGGAGATTAACAAAATATTATGATACTTTCGGTCAAACTAGCTGTATTTGCTAGTATCACCCAATCAGTAGCAATAATCACAACTTGTGCTGTCTGCGTCAAGGAAAAGGTGACTTCTCAGCAGGAAGTGAGAGGAGAAGGTGGTGGCTTTACAGATTTTGCTCAGGAGCTTTTGCATTTATATTATGTTTCTCCTTAACAGGTGTTTTTGGCTCCTTTCAATTTTGTGCTGTCTATAGATATGTCCTTTCTACTAGAACCCTAAGGAGCTGTATTTAATTTGTATCAGATAACATAGGAGTAGCAGTACTGATAAAGGCAGGGTTAGAGACCAGGGTTGAAAATGCAGCAAGGACATATTTTTAGTTGTAGTTGGCCTTCTTTCCAGGGGTGATGACTAACCTCCCGGTAATACTGCAATTGTCAACCGCATTACAGACATTCTGTAGTGTGGTTTATGCACATCTGGTTGTCACTGGAGATTGCAGAAACTGCAGCCCATGTGCTACAAGGAGCAAAGGGAGAAATATTGAATATAAAATACTGGATTATTTAGAGCTAATTGAGGACATTTCTCACCCCCACAGTGGTGGATTATTGGGCTTCTTCAGGTCCTGGAGCAAGCAAGTTGTGTTCCTGAGCTGGGGCATGGGGGAGGGGCGATTCTAAGTCTAGTGGTGATGGGTGTCAGGTAGGAGGACAAAGAGTTTGGAGCATGGGGGAAGGGGTTATGCATACCAGAGTGCAGTTGTTCTGACCTATAAAGAGGTTAAGCAGCAGGAGGATGGATTCTCAGCCTAAAGGGATAGGTGTTTGTATGTCTGGGATGGAGAGGTATTTCCAACCTGCAATATGTTGAAGGGAATTGGGGAGGTTCTGAGCTTGGAGAGGAATGGGCTGGGATTGGCAAATTGATTGCAGGGAGAAATGAGACTGAGAATATAGGTGTATGTATGGGGCTGCATGGCGGGAAAGAGTTTGATTGGATGGGAGGAAGTTGGGACTAGGAGAAAATCGTGAAGAATTGTTGGGTAAATACTATTTTCTCCGACCTTATCCTTTAAAGTAAGGTATCCCAGTTTTTCATTCTGAAAGCAGGAGGTGGTGTGAGAGTGAGGAAGAGCTCACTTTTCTTCCTTATTCTCCACCAAAACACAAATCTTTGACATCCCCAACTGGTGTTTGTTTTCATTTTGATCAAGTTACTGAGATGTGTGTCTGGGCGTATTGGGTAAGGAGAGCATTGTGCTAGCTGCAACCCCACTAATTATTCTGAATACCAGTCATCTTTGCTCTTGTCTCATTGATCAAAAGCACCATAGGCAGTAACTGATCTTTCAAGCACTTAAATGAAAAGATTCCTCTGAATCCTTTAATCCACCATGGACATAGGCTGATAAAACTAGTGCATTTTCTTACTTGTTTGTAGTAACCTGCAGTTATATGAAAATTACGTATTTCCCATTGAGATCAGTCATATAAATAATTTCTTCCTGTACACAGGGGGCACGAATGATCAGTTTCAACACTGATTTTGACACATGCTCAATACACATAGAATTGGTAGTGTTTTACTCACTTTCCTACTGCCTCCCGTTTCTCAGCATTCATTACTTGTGCAACCCAGAGGGAGAATGTGGTGGCAAGTCAGAGTTAACACTAGCAGATTTTTTTTTAATCCTCTTCTCCTCCCATAGATTCTTCCATGAGAAGGGGCATGAGATCTTATAACTCTGAGGTTCAAAAATTTCAGAACTCTTTTTAGTATTTGATATTCAATGAGGCAATAAAAGTTTGATAGTTGATGCAATCAGTTTTGTCCTATTACAATTCTGTGAATAGGAAGAATGGTAAAAGAGCTCTCTGGCTTTTTAATTTTTAAACTGTTTTACATACTCTTATTTTTATCCGTCGTGTTCCTTATCCAGAATGTCTTTTACTTCTGAGTAATTAAATCAAATAGTTATCGATTATGATAATGTATATAATACTGTAAAATGCACACAGTGCTTTATAAACCAAGTAAGGGCTGTTCTCTGCCTGAGGGAGATGTCCATCTGAGAGACACGACAGAAGTTCAGCTAAGGGATGGCATGTGAGGGAGTAGTGAGAAAAAAGTAAAAAGAATCGCTTTAAAAACATTTAAGGATGGATTTGAAGGAGTGGGTCTGGGTGCATAGTTGGCAAGAACTGGGAGATACAGTCATGCAGACACCCTAACTCTTTCAGGACAAAAGTAGCCAAGGATGAAAGTGCTTTCACTTCTATACTTAGCCTTTCAGCCTCTAAACTAGAGCCGAAGATCAAATTGAGGCAACAAGGTGTTGATTTCAAGGAGAGGGAGCAAATACTGGATCTTTCTTTTGGGGAGGGGAATGCAATGGCCCAGAGATGTAGTTGTCTGTCTTTTGGTGCTTGTCTAACACAATATGATAGGTCTTGAGCAGGCTATGGAGTATTATGAGCACTAGTTATTCACTAAAACACAGGTTCATCCTGCTGTTGTGCAGCTAGAGGACAATGTTTTTTTCAGGTGGTGATGCGGGTAACTATTGTGTCATGAGGTGGTAGTCATGAAAGAGGGCACTTTGCTCTACCACCAAGCAGCTCCTCTGATAGTATTACAACTGGTACATTAGGATGGACTGCTAGCTCTTCATGTTTTTGGGCTCCTGTGTAGTTTCCTCAGTTGTTGGTAATGGCAAATGCCCTGGCAATGCCTTTTGTCTTTGCGATACAAAATGAAAAGTGGGATCTCTGCAAGTGTTGCACTTAATGTATTCCCATCACTAGAAACAAATCATGATATCAAAGTTGCATCTTGGCTTTTTACAGAAACATGAGAGGGAGATTTCAAATACCATTTCCAACCTGGAATACTGGGGCTATCTTTCAGCCAGAAGCCTTGCCATCAAATACATAGGAATTCAGCCTCTTCTCCACAAGCCATTATTTTCACAAGTACCTAGACCAGGAGTGGGCAAATTATAACCTGCAGGCCGCTTCCGGCCTGTCAGATGTTTCTATCCAGCGCTTGAGCTTCAGCTGGGGAGCGGGGTCGAGGAGTTGCCTTGCTCCTGCCGGGGAGTGGGGCCGGGGGGTTGCCCCACTCCACTCGCCCGGCTCTCCCCAGTACCGACACACAATTCCACCCTCTTCCGGCACACGTGGCGCCACACTGCACAGGTGCGACTTCACCGTGCTGTTTCTGGGATCAGAACCCCGCCCCTACACGGCAGCCCCACCCCTACGTGGCAGCACACCTAATCCTCTCCTGGTCTCTTATGGCCCCACCCTCGAGAGCCTCGAAACTGCCCAGGAGCCGTATCCATCCCAGCCAGGGCGCCTCTGCCTGTGGCGGTGCCTGGTACAGCCGCCTTGGTGTCACTGCTGGCAGGGCCCCTAGAAGTCCTCGGTACTGCCCCGTAGAGCCCCCCCCACCCATGCCACGCCCCATGAGTTCCCTCTTTCCCCACCTTGGTAAAATCCCTTATAGAGTCCCTTACACCCCATAAAGTCCTCCCTCCTCCACCAGGCATTCATGGCCCGCCATACGATTTACATACCCAGATGCGGCCCTCAGGCCAAAAAGTTTGCCCACCCCTGACCTAGACACTACAGAAACTCCCAAGTGGATGCTCACCCTTTCAAAGGAACATTTTGCAGCATGGTTTTTCTGGCAGTGATGGTTTAAATTTGGCAAAGACAAGTGTCTGCATCCCTAAAGGTGACCACTAGGCAGCCGCCTCCCTCCCTTTCAGTTGGTTTGGTGTGCCTATTACATGTTCCTTTATCTTATAATTGAAAAGGATGGTGCATCTTCACACAGTCCCTTCTTTTGGCAAAGAGTAGTGTCAAAATGGCTTCTACTCACCTTCCTGACCACACGGAGCAGGCTCAGTCAGTCAGGGCCACTACTTCATTACTAATCACAATCAATAAATCATCATAGGGCATTCAAAAGACTGATGTGGCACGTATGTTATAGCAATATGAAATTATCCTCTAACAAAGACACTTTTAAATGAAATTTCATTTAAAAATTTCCAAGTAACCCAATTTTTTGATGGAGTTTTGTATTTTTCTTTTCACTAACTATATATATAATAAAGAAACCGGCTTCAAATAACCAAACTCACTAAATATACCCAAACATGCAATGCCTAGGACATGCTCCTCTGTCTGATTTCATACAGCTTCTAAACATTGAACACAATGAGCACTATGAGAGTTCTCAAGCTAATTAAAGGGATACTACCCTATTCCCCCCATACACTCCAATTTATCAACATAATTTATCAACATATATATCAACATAAATGTTTCACCCAAGCCTTGTTAAGAAGCGTAATTAGATTAATTAAAACCCTGGTTCTAGCATGAGGGTTTTTTAAAGTGTGGCTATGCTTAAAAACTGGGAGCTGGTTTTTGTTGTTTGGTATTTGAACTGCCTCCTTCAAGACTGTGTGTTCAACAACATTTTTCAACTGTTGCTAATGTTGTCATGGATAATACAAAAGCCTTACTGCCACAAAGCATGGGGAGGGATCTACCGTAATCAAACGTACCCCATTTTATTACCGCAGAATTAGAGGAGGTGGAGCCATTGCTGTAGGAGATAGCTAACTAAATGTTGTTTAACTAAATGTTTTACTCTATCTCAGTGGCCCTGCTAAATAGATGATGTTACCAACTGAAGTGTACAGTACTGTCTGTTTTATAATTCCAGGGAGTGTGTCAGTTATTCATAGGGATTGATAGGGTTTACTCTGATTTCTCCTTTTGAAGGCGGTGTTGTGCAGCAAAGCAAGTTAGCTTTCCGTTCAATTTTTTTTCAGTTTAGCCAATGCTAAACAGACCTCCGAAGTAGCACATTTTTAAAGTTGATGAGTGGAGTGTTGCTGTGCAGACATTTCTGCTTGTTAGTTTGTAAGCTGAATATGTCCCTTATAAAGATGACATGATATTACAATCAGGCTGATAATTGATAGGCAGTATTTTTTTTGTTTGAGTATATTTTGTGTGTATGTACAGCATACTATACGGTCTGTTTTTTTCAATAAAGGAAAAGGGGCTTATCGCAGGAAATTTCAAGTGTTGCACACATTTAAAATCTGAGGGAAGACTATGTACATTTTAAGAGTATACTATAAAATGTATGTATATATGAAAGAGCTATCTATTTGTATGTTTGTGGTAGATGCACACATCTTCACAAAATAAGTGGGTTTTGCCCTTTCCAGTTTCTATATCTTTTCATGTATGTTCATAACCATTTAATTACAGTACATTTTTGTGTTCAATACCTGTTTTTAATTTTCAGCTCAGATTCTACATGATCTCTTTCTAAATAGAGCCACTTTATTTCAACAAATGTGCTATACCAGAATACTGCAATGCTTTCTCACTATAATTTTTATTTTGTGCAACAGCAGTCTAAGAAAATTGTTGACTGAAAGCAAAGAAATGTCATTTAAAAAAAAAGTGGGCATTCTTTAGCCATAGGGATTCTCATATTTAAAAATGGTTTTCAGAAGTTTGGTGAGCTGGCTGTCACTTGCTTCTGTTTTATTTCTGTGTATGTGTGTGTTGGTTTTCATTTAAGATCATATCTCTGTGATTTTAAATATAGCCCCAATGCCTGTGGTGTAAGGAAATTAGAAATGTGACATAGTGATACATTGGTGTATTTCTGAAATCATACACACTCAGAAGTAACCATCCATCTAGTCATACAACACATTTTAGTTTTATTGAGTATACTTACTGTAAATGTTAAATGTGCCTCATGTTAGCATAATAAACTGTATTTTAAAGTGTCATGTTTGAGCTGACTTTGTGCTTGCTTTGTTAGTTCTTTGGTCAAATGCCATAAGAAAATATGCACATGAGAATATTTTTCTCTATCGTGGAAGTGGAGGCTGTTACCTGAAGTGTAGATGATGGGATACACTGTGAGACATTAGTTATAAATCAAACCAATGCTCCTTATGAAATGCTCTGATTTATGAATGTAAGATTTACTTTTCCAAACTTGCTATAATTTATCTCCAATGTGGCGGTGTTCTGAAAGAAAATGAAATGCATCCACACTGTGCACTTGAGGTAAAGACCTTGATGTAGTATTAATCAATACCACTGTCTTCTAGGAAGATGGGCACATAATTCACCAGACACACTTGAAGCAGATGTCATTTGGCTAGCTGACAGAGAGACAAGACAATAGGGTAAGTAGAACCTATTGTTTTGTTACTATAGAATGTTTGTTTATTTTTCCTTGTACTCTGGCTAAATAATACAAATAATTTATTTCAGGATGGGTTTTAGCTGTTTATGAATATTGGCTTTAGATAATTGTTGCCCCGTATAACTGATCTAGATGATAACAAGTATTGTCCAAGATGAAAGAAGTGTTAGTACAAGATAATAAAAGCAGGAGTTTGTCTCCAGAGATGTGAAGTGCCGGTTGTTTTTCCTCTTATACGTTTATAACAAGCAATTCTGTTATCCAGTTTAGATTTCTTCTTCTTCATTCATTGCCTCATTCTGTTGGAGGACATTTTTGGCAGTAAAGTAGTAGACCCATCACATCTATCATGACGTGTCAAAGATCTGTCAGATGGATGGCTCTTTTTGAAATTTGCTATTTCAGAAAAAACATACCTGAGCATTCTAGGCAGAAGTTTGACATTTTTGAGATGAACATCAATCTTCTTCTATTTGTTGTTTCTGAACTAAGGCTTAAGCTGTGATTACAGAAGCAATGACTGTAAAATGTTTGGGGATACAAAATGGGAACAGAAACATTTAGATAAAACTTTGACAGATGTTGTCTTACTGTAACATAAACAGTGGAAACAATGTTGTAAGAGATGTACAAAGTTAAAAAAAAATGAACTGCTGGCTTGCTGCTATTGTAAACATGTAAAAAATGCAATATACACCTCTGTACAGTTACTTAAGGGTAGAGAAATTAAACTTTAGTCCAGTCAGTGGCAAACTACTTTATAGTACATTTAGCAGGGGAGGAATGTCAAAAGGTTTAATGGATGAAAGTGGCTGTTAAGTATGTTAAGTGTCAAAAGGTTTAATGGATGTTAAGTGACTGTATGAAAGGTTCTGTATGAATCTTAAGCTGGGAAATTATTATTTTGCTGGGGATTGGCTGAAACCTTGATTAAGCTGGTGACTGTGATAACTTCCCTTCATTCAAAATATATAAAAGAAAGAGTTAAGCTTCTGTTGGAGTAAAATATCTGAAACAATAGGAGTCACCACCAGAATGCAGGCCACACTTCAGGTCAGTCAGGAGCTGAGCTGTGTGGGTGGAGAGTTTTCACTGGAGGCGGGGATGAGAAAGCAGGAGATGCAGTGTGAAACAGCAGAGAAACTGACAGAGGAGGTAATGGATAGCAAGGGAAGTCCTTGACGTGTGACCTCAAGAGAAGACTAAGAGAGAGCTTTTGGGTTAGAGTGTTGGCTGGAAAAAGAGGCTTGGAGTCCTACTGTGTTCAGGGAAATAGGACTTTGTGTACGTTCTTTGGAAATAAACAGGATTGCATCATAGAAATACCGGACTCCATAGGAAGAGACTCCAATGGTAATGACCAGTGCTTAATTTTTATTTTATATATTCATAACGGATGCAGCAAACGCAGAGGTACTGGGGCTATGAACTGCCAAGCCTAGAGGTGCTGGGGCTCAGCCCTGGCAAACCCTGGAACAAATTAAGCCCTGGAAACAATGCACAATACCTTGAATATTGGCCAACCCTTCATGTCAAAAGGTGTAACATTATACTTAAAGTGTTGTTGTTTTCTGGGAATATAAGAGACAGATCATCTCCATATATGTATGGATACAATGATGCTCAGCTCTCCTTACTTTTTTTTTAATTCTTCTTAATTTTGTTAAAGTTTCTTCAGAACAAATTTGAATGTCATTATATATTTTAAATGAACTAAAACAAAGCTAAGGCAATTTGATTCCCTAGTATCACAGAATATCAGGGTTGGAAGGGACCTCAGGAGGTCATCTAGTCCAACCCCCTGCTCAAAGTAGGACCAATCCCCAACTAAATCGTCCCAGCCAGGGCTTTGTCAAACCGGGCCTTGGATAGAAAGATTCAGGCAGAGACCGAATTCACAATGACTGTAACTGTAACAACTACAGCTGCATCATTATTATAAAAGTGAGTGAATGTTTTCCAATTTTTTTTAAAAAAGTCAATGTTAATGCAACTTTTATGGTTGTACATTTAAAAATATCACAAAAAGGCGATCCGGAAGTTAATACCAAAATTTTCAATCTGGGTGCCTGAAATAGGAACCTAAAAACCAGATGTGAGCACATACGTAAAAATGACCTGGTAGTTTAAACTTGCTTTTTTTGTTGCTGTTTTGTGTGTGGTGGGATTTTTTTAGGGTGGAGGCGGGAATTTAAAGGTGCTGTCTACTGACAGCTCTCACTGAAGACCTCTGCAAACAGAGGCACTCATCCTCAGCAGCACTATGTTCATGCCAAATTTCAAGACATTTATTTAGACCTGTTGGAATGTGGCTATAATAATTTTACCTTGGGAAACTTTTTTTCCTCACGCTTTCAGCTCTTAAAACAAAGGGATTTTGTTCAAATGTTTTTAAAAATCACCTTTGGAAAGACCAAACATTCCAGAAGGTGAATATAGTTGAAAGTGGGGATTGTGTAAAATTGGAAGAGGGGGGACACAATGGAAACTAATTTTGCAGTCTTAGTTAAACAGATGCTGCTTGTAACCCTTGGTAGTATATTAGCTGGTGTAATTAATATTATAGTACTTGTTTTAAATCAGAAATTTCTCTTCAGACTTTTTCAAATTAGTCACTGCACTAGGCTAACATGCATTTTCAACACAAATGATAATGTGTCAGCCACAGAATTATGATTTTATTTTGTTAATGGATGCAACAGGGCATTATTAGAAAAGGGATGATTTTGTACCTCTAAGTTTTCAGCAACCAACAGTTTCAGGTATGATAACAGCAACGCTCCCCAAAATGCTTTAGATAATCTTTTAGTTAAATAACGTGACATGTAGAAGGTAGGACTCATGCCTTATTTTGCAAAAGTTAACAATAAAAGGAAGCTAGCTAAATCTGTTTTCTCTATTTCCAAGATGAAGATATTAGGATTGAGAAACCCATTCCAATGTAGACTCCATTAACACAGATTGCCTTCAGCCCATTAAGCTTTGCCATTAAGATGTTTTAAAGAAGTGTTTGTTTTTTAAAAGCTACATTGGAAAACTGAAAAAGAATTAAAAACCACTTTGTTTTTTAAAAGCATGTTTTCTGAGCCTCAAGAAAATGACTCTTCATCTTTATTTTGTATACCAGGTCATGTAGCAAACTCTACCTTTTTAAAACCATAACTTCTTAACTCAGAGCTTTGTTCTTGCGAGATTTAGACTCAGTTCATAGAATCATAGAATATCAGGGTTGGAAGGGACCTCAGGAGGTCATCTAGTCGAACCCCCTGCTCAAAGCAGGACCAATCCCCAACTAAATCATCCCAGCCAGGGCTTTGTCAAGCCTGACCTTGAAAACCTCTAAGGAAGGAGATTCCTCCACCTCCCTACCCATTCCAGTGCTTTACCACGCTCCTAGTGAAAAAGTTTTTTTCCTAATATCCAACCTAAACCTCCCCCACTGCAACTTGAGACCATTACTCCTCGTTCTGTCACCTGCTACCACTGAGAACAGTCCAGATCCATCTTCTTTGGAACCCCCTTTCAGGTAGTTGAAAGCAGCTATCAAATCCCCCATCGTTCTTCTCTTCTGGGACTAAATAATCCCAGTTCCCTCAGCCTCTCCTCATAAATCAGGTGTTACAGTCCCCTAATCATTTTTGTTGCCCTCTGCTGGACATTTTCCAATTTTTCTACAGCATTCTAATTTTACAAATGTGTGTAAATCTATTTTATTTTTAGGTTACTATTGTTATTAACTGAAATACAAAATTTATAATCGTGTTTCCTTTCACTTCTGTAACCATAACAATCTGGAGTTGGTTATGTATACATCATGATATGGATACAAACTTGAAATAAATTTGGTTATGTAACATGTCACATAATAATGGTAGAGCCCCTGGAATATTCTATACAACATTTTTATTTAATTTTTATACATGTGATTCTCAGAGTACAAAATCTCATGCTTTATATTACAACAAACATTGAAGAATGCATTTAGATAATGTGAATAAACATGATGTGGGTATGTAATCTGTAAGGTTTTATCTTTGCCCCCCTCAATTTTCCACTTACAAATTCTCCAATTAATATACTTTCCAACCAAGAAATATCCTACTTCTCAGCTTCATCATCTTTCAGTCTCTTGACCAATAAACACTCAACCTGCACTGATGCCTGTGAGGAAAAGGTGGATTTTTCAACCTCTGGTAGAACAAAGGGGGAAGCCAATTATAGTGTCAAAATTCCATATAAAGGACATATTGCCAGTGCCTGCCTCTTTTCCTTGTAGACGGAGATCTGGATCAAGTTCATCTGCTCATTTTAACTGGGACCGGGAGAGAGTCAGTCCCTCAAGTAACCAAACCCTTCATAGGTGAAAATCAGCATCTTAGAATCACCCCAAGGCCAGTGCAACTCTTGCAGTTGTGGTAGTGTGTGTCCCGATATACTGAACTGTTCGGCAGGCAGATGGATAATGTTGTTCTGCTACAGCAGCGCTTTCGTTTTTCCAAATCAACTCTGAATCAAATTAATCTCCAAAACTACAAACCTGAGCCACATACAGCAGGCATGCTTCTGCAGTTTAGGGGTCTAGGTATTGTTTTGCCTAACTATTCAGATTGCTTCCCTGTTCATCAACATTGTTTCCAATTTGCCAGAATTAAGCTTGTCCTAATCCAAGCTTTGAATTCACAGAGACACTAGGTTATTTATGTCTCTGCCCCAATTGGGTTTGACTTGTTCTGGCTTACAGTCTGGAAACCAGATACTACTGCACATAAGTTTCTTTTAGAGTCATCAGGCACTCTGCCCTTCCATAGGAAAACCTTGATAATCTCCACCAACAATGAAACCGTATAGCCTTGTCCTTCAAGGATCAAATCTGTTGGTAAAGGGCAAACATTGCTTATAGAAGCCTACCAAATCCATCACTAAAGCAGTCTGGCAGCTGAAGAGGTACTGAGAATGAAGTCAGAAAATAGGTCCTTCACCGCTGCAATCATGTGTTGACTTCAAGTTGAAGAAGTTTGTCTAAAGCAAGAGAGTAACTGTCACGTATCCCACCTGTAGATCAGAAATATTAGATTCAGAGTATGGCCAGTTGCGTAAATTGAGTCAAAAACACTTAGGATAATCTCACAGTTCTTAGAGCATCCAAAAAATCCTGAGTGGGACAGGAAACTTGTCAGTTACATGGACATTAACATCATGAAACAATATTAGGCTGTGTGCCTTCAAGTGTGCCACTGTAACTCTCACACCTCCTGCGTGTGGTACTCTGTCACCTCTAGTGGCACTGAGACCACTTAGAGTGAGATTAATGAGTCTGCTCTACAGCCTTAGCTAAGGGCCATGTGGCTTTTAGCTCATGCAGGAGAGACTCATGCATTTAGCTCCAGAGGTCCCAGGTTAGATCCTGCCCAACGACGACTGGGGTCTGTTGGTGTTACATCAGTACCTCGAGGAACCTGATTGTCTCAGCCAAGGCTTCCTTGCTGCTTTTGGGCAATCCATTAAACTAGTGCTAGCACCATTTGTATCCCATCCTGGTGGACTCATACCAGAGGGATGCACTGATTTGGATACATCTGTCATTGGCATGGGAGACCCAATACAAAAAGCATGTCCCTATTCCAACCTGTCCTTTTTCATCCCATTTTGCATCCTGGAGTCAGATGCAGCAGTCAGGCAGTGTCAACCAACCAAGATGCAAAGTTGGGGACCTCATCTTCAATAAGGTCACACATAGTCATGCACTAAGCTCCAGAGTTCCCAGGTTTGATCCCGCCCACCAACTAGCGGGGTCTGTTGGTGTTACATAGGTACTTAACTAATACATTCAGTTTCTCATGTATTGTCATCAGTATTTAGCAGTTTGTGAAAGTATTATAACAGTATTGAGAGAAGTGGCTGTCTTTTTTCTTTCTCACTCTGTCAACAACATGAAAAACTAATGTGTAAACTTGTCTTTTTTTTTGTTAAGCCGCAACAAAAAGCCAGACTGGTTATGACTGTTTAGATCACCTTAGACATATACTTATTTCCCTGTTAGTAGATGCCTGTGCTAATGCGGTACACAACATAGGCGCCAACTTCTACTGGCGCCGGTGGTGCTTCACCCATCTCTGCCCCCGGCCCCGCCCTGACTCCACCCCTGCCCCGCCCTCTCCTGCCCCCATTCCAACCCCTTCCCCAAAGTCTCTGTCCCCTCCCTGCCCCATTCTGACTCCTTCCCCAAATCCCTGCCCCTGCTCCGCCTCCTTCCCTCTCCCTCCCAGAGCTTGTCACAGCTGTTTGGCGGCAGCAAGCACTGGTAGGTAGGCTGAGGAGTGGGGATGCAGCGCGCTCAGGGGAGGAGGCGGAGGCAGAGGAGGAGGTGAGGCGGGGTAGGGTGGGGAGCTTGGCTGCCGGTGGGTGCAGAGCACCCACTAATTTTTCCCCATGGGTGCTCCAGCACCTATGGTATACAAACACAATCTCTACTGTATAAATCTCTTTCCCTTGCTATAGTTTGGTTTATTAACAAAAAACAATAAGATCACCTTGAATCTTCTCTCTAGGCTTGTCTGCTCCTTCAAGAATATTCATCCCACACGTAAGGTCCTTTTATCCCCAAGAACCACTCCACCTTCGTGATATCCAAGTGACGTAATGACATACCTGCTGAGTGAGTCAGCAGAACCCACATAATACTTTACCAGCTGGTTCCTCACCTACTATAACTGGGTTGAATGGTGTAGCCAACAGTGCCAGCCTGTTACATTTTCTTTTTACTCACTTGCAATCCATTTTTGCAACTATATTGTCCTAATTTTTTTTTCAGATTTATGGTATAATCTCAATGCCATGTGGCTGCTTAGATTTTCTAACCTAGATGATAGTGCTGTGTACATTCTGTTTCTTTTAATGGTGAATCAGTATAAGCAGAAGTGATAGCTTGTTTATCATCCCTACGTCTAATTGAGTTTGTTTGCCTATGGCATGTTCTCAGTGTAAAATTGACTGGGACCATAAAATGCAGAAACAATTTGCTTCTATAAGATAAATTCTGTTGTAGTGATTTTTGGGGGGTTTCAAAACTGAAAGTACTTAGTACTATTGATGGAATTAAATGAACAGTTTAACATAGAGCTTCAGAGGTGAGATTATTAATAAATCTTAATATACTGCTTCATACATTTTAAAGATAATATCTTTATGGTGTTTTAAGAGATTGGTTGCTGTTGTATTTTGTTTTACTTTTAACATTTTTCTTTCTAGCTAATGTAGGGCTTAATCCTGCAAGGGAGAGGTGGATGGAGAAGAATATGTGGCCAGAACAGGCAAATGGCTGCTCATAATCTTGTGAGTTGATTGGCAATACCTGGCACCAAAATATTTCCATAAATATTGACTTTGCACAACACATTGGCATGCTCTGAACACAGGCTCTATGCCCTAGCTCCAAAATTTTTTCTTCCTTCTCCATCCCCAAAATATGTGAGTGGTGTCCCTGGTTTGCTTTGTTTTGCCACGTTTTGCTCCGTGCAGTATTGCCAGTGCAGCTGCTGATTATGTGCATGAATCACTGCAGCCTGAGGGCTTGCAGAATTAAGCCCATATTTTGCAAATGCTTCAGCAATTATGCTTTGAGAATCTATATGAAATTTTGAATGTGTGTATATATTTTATTATATTATTTGAGGTAGAATTATGCTAACCCATAAATGGAAACACTTGCCATTTGGGTGGTATTAGATGCAATTTGATCCTTTAATGAAAGACTGGAGTTGGCTGTACACTTCGCACACAAATTCAACTTAGCATTATAACTTGTTAGACAAGAAACTTGACATGTATCTTCTACACTCTGTGGATATTTGGGCCAAAAATTAAAGAAAGTCTTTATCTTGTTGTCTAAAAACTAGTAAGTCTACGAGTTTTATGTCTGCGCGCACGCGCACACACACATACACACTTTTGTTTTCTGTGGCTTTTAAAACTTAAGAATTTATTTTTAAAATTTATGTAGAATTGATTTAATCAGTTTCAATTTCATTGATCCATACTGAGCACATGCTAAGTAACTCTTATTAAAAGTTTTATGTAAAGATAGACTTCATTAAAAGATTATCCCATACTTGATATATCTGAAAGGTTTTCTGATTCTTAAAAGATCCAGTGTTAAAGCCAGGGGTGAAAGTAACTTTCAACGCTTACTGGTATGGGGCCTTGGGTGGAAGGGGCAGGGCTGGGGGGGTCAGTGTCCCCCAACCAGCCCATCCGTGTTGCCTGCCTAGCTGCTGTGTTGCCTGTTCAAAATGGTACTTTAGAATGAAAGATCTCTTTATAAATTTATATTGACCATTTCCATTCTTTGAATTAAAAGTAAATCCATTTGTGGAATTGGATCCTTAGTTGATTCAGCCCAACACCAGCTTCAGATACATAAATATGATTATATATATATATATATATATATACACTTTCAGAATTCCACAAAAGGGTTTTAATGCCTGTGACTAGTTGCATAATCATTTGCAAAATATGAGCTTGATTCTACAAGCCCCTAAGCATGACAGAGCATGGGAGATAGGGGAAATATACATTTACTGCTCTGTGGGCACATATGCTCTGGCAACAGGGTATGAGAAGCATGGCACACAAACACTTGCTTAGTAAGGACCTGCTCCTTTAAATTGCTGAGTATCCTCGGCTTTCACTGAAGCCAGTTGGAGTAGGAAGTTCAACTCTATGCAGAATCAAGGCCTAAAGCTATAAATCATGAATTATGGTAAGTATATCCACTAAGGGGCAAACTCACTGGTGCTTACTTGAGCAATACTCCTATTGGATTCAGTGGGAGTTATGGAGGCTTAGCACCTTCCAGAGTCGTCATGATTGTTTTTCTTCTTAACTTTTACACACAAGATGGAAAATGGTGAATGGCTGGTTGGCTGTTAAGACCTGGATCACACTCTGGAGGAGGTTTGGCATCCAAATCCATGTTCAGAATTTGCAGTTTGGGCCTATTTATAATTTTTTATGGTAACAACTATAGTTTAGAAACGTTATTTTCCTTATGTTCTCTTCTCTTCTTCCACAACACTCCCTTGAGCATGTATCTCTGCATATTTCTTAGTTACTAAAGGCCAGCTTGTGATAGTCATATTCATGCTGAATAATACCTTTCAATACAAGTGAGTCCCACTGAGGTCATTGTAACTAGGAGCATCATGGTATGACTGTGTAAAATCAGTTCTTTATTGTTGGTCATATTTAAAATAAAAAAAAAAAAGAGAGGAAAAAAACCTATACCAATGAGTACTAACATCTAATGAAGATGAACTTCTTGTGTTCAAAATGGGGTTTGTACCAGTATGAGTCATGGCAGTATTTTCCTGTAGTAACTCACATGGCTGTAAACCCCATTAATGTATCAGGGCAGTACATCCACATTCGGGATTAGTATCAGTGTGGGTACCCTGGTGTAGCTATATTAGTGCAGATTTTCCTAATGTAGCCAGGCCTTAGAGAGGCATACCCATGACAAACCGTGGAAAAGAAAATGGATATTTTTACATTAGTTTAGGAAATGCAGGTAACAAGTAGTGGGCCAAATCCTTAGAGCTGCTAAGCTCCTACAACTCCCAATGAAGCCCATGGGGATTTAATGGCTCTTACCAGTAAAACTACATTGTTTAGAAATGTAATTCCAACAAAAGCTCTAAATTATATGGGGAGAGTGCAAACTATTAGTTGTAAAGTTAAAGCAACTTGTTTTTATTTACAAATTAATTTCAGCTTCTTAGAATTAGACAATGAATGTGTTGGTGTTGGTGATTAAATCTGTTCATCACAATAGTGATATTTTATTTGGATTCTCTGTGCCAATAATCATGTTTTGTTTCATTCAATCCCTGATTAGGTTTTGTTTCCACCTGCACAACTTGCATCATATTGTAAACTAAATATAAAATAAATATGGTAGCACTTAATTTCATTCTATGTTGATGTCATGCTTTTGTTTACATCTGATTACTTCTTTACAATATATTACAAACAAATCTATTTTGAAAAGGGAATATAAAGCACTGTAAATGCATTTCTCTTCCAAGCACTACTTTCAACAGAGTGAAGTCAGGCAAATACAGTAAAACTTACCATACCTTTAACTTCATTCTGATTTGTATCTGCTACTAGAGAATCTTACATCGTGTAGGAGCATATGGGTCTGTATTTCTACCAGTGGTGATTTCTAATTCAATATTCTTAAATACTTAAATTTTATTTAGTAGCCATGCAGTTGATTAGCAGTTACTTTTGTTTGTTAACATTAACTTTGTCACAATATTTAGATGAAGTAAAGCAGTGAGATTCTTCAGTACAGCAGTGAGGACACAAATATTTGTTGTGTGGCTTTTTTTAAGCTATTCCGTTACATCTGGTAAAAAAGAATTTGTTTCTAGATGTGGATTTTTTGTTTAATAAAAACAAAACCATTCGTCTAATTGCCCTTTTTAATTTGTTTTTATGAAGAATAAAATATTTCATTGAGAGTCACTCTTTCAGAAACAGAGTTCGGTAAATATTCTTTATTAATAAAAATTAAATTCTTAGGTCCATGGACAGGGAATGCTTGATTAGTTGACCGCCACCTTTTAGATGGAAATATATTATATAGGTTACTATTAGTGCTGTTGATTAATCACAGTTAACTCGCACAATTAACTCAGAAAAATTAATCACGATTAATTGCAGTTTTAATCACATGGTTAAACCATAGAATACCAATTGAAATTTATTAAATATTTAAGATATTTTTCTATATTTTCATATATATTGTATTCTGTGTTGTAATAGAAATCAGTGTATGTTTTTATTACAAATATTTGCACTGTAAAAGTGATAAACAAAAGAAATGGTATATTTCAATTCACCTCACACAAGTACTGTAGTGCAATCTCTCTGTAGTGAAAGTGCAACTTACAAATGTAGATTTTTTTCTGTTACATAACTGCACTCAAAACCAAAACAATATAAAACTTCAGAGCCTACAAGTCCACTGAGTCCTACTTCTTGTTCAGCCAATCACTAAGACAAACAAAAAGAAAAGGAGTACTTGTGGCACCTTAGAGACTAACAAATTTATTTGAGCATAAGCTTTTGTGAGCTACAGCTCACTTCATCGGATGCATGCAGTGGAAAATACAGTGGGGGGATTTATATACACAGAGAACATGAAACAATGGGTGTTACCATACACGCTGTAACAAGAGTGATCAGGAAAGGTGAGCTGTCTATTCGGGGACACCATCATAGGGCCTAATCACATCAGCCACACTATTAGAGGCTCGTTGTCATAAAAATAAAGGGAAGGGTAAACCCCTTTGAAATCCCTCCTGGCCAGGGGAAAGCTCCTCTCACCTGTAAAGGGTTAAGAAGCTAAAGGTAACCTCGCTGGCACCTGACCAAAATGACCAATGAGGAGACAAGATACTTTCAAAAGCTGGGAGGAGGGAGAGAAACAAAGGGTCTGTGTGTCTGTCTATATTCTGTCTTTGCCAGGGATAGACCAGGAATGGAGTCTTAGAACTTTTAGTAAGTAATCTAGCTAGGTACGTGTTAGATTATGATTTCTTTAAATGGCTGAGAAAAGAATTGTGCTGAATAGAATAACTATTTCTGTCTGTGTATCTTTTTTGTAACTTAAGGTTTTGCCTAGAGGGGTTCTCTATGTTTTGAATCTAATTACCCTGTAAGGTATCTACCAGCCTGATTTTACAGGGGGGATTTCTTTATTTCTAATTAGTTCTATTTTTATTAAAAGTCTTCTTGTAAGAAAACTGAATGCTTTTTCATTGTTCTCAGATCCAAGGGTTTGGGTCTGTGGTCACCTATGCAAATTGGTGAGGCTTTTTATCCAACATTTCCCAGGAAAGGGGGGGTGCAAGTGTTGGGAGGATTGTTCATTGTTCTTAGGATCCAAGGGTCTGGGACTGTAGTCACCTAGGCAAATTGGTGAGGCTTTTTACCAAACCTTGTCCAGGAAGTGGGGTGCAAGGTTTTGGGAAGTATTTTGGGGGGAAAGACGTGTCCAAACAGCTCTTCCCCAGTAACCAGTATTTGTTTGGTGGTGGTAGCTGCCAATCCAAGGACAAAGGGTGGAATATTTTGTACCTTGGGGAAGTTTTGACCTAAGCTGGTAAAGATAAGCTTAGGAGGTTTTTCATGCAGGTCCCCACATCTGTACCCTAGAGTTCAGAGTGGGGGAGGAACCTTGACACTCGTTCACCTGCACATCTACCAATGTGATGTGTGCCAGCAATGCCCCTCTGCCATGTACATTGGTCAAACTGGACAGTCTCTACGTAAAAGAATAAATGGACAAAATCAGACATCAAGAATTATAACATTCAAAAACCAGTCGGAGAACACTTTAATCTCTTTGGTCACTCGATTACAGTCCTAAAAGTGGCAATTCTTCAACAAAAAAACTTCAAAAACAGACTCCAACGAGAGACTGTTGAATTGGAATCAATTTGCAAACTGGATACAATTAACTTAGGCTTGAATAAAGACTGGGAGTGCATGTGTCATTACACAAAGTAAAACTACTTCCCCATGTTTATTTCCCCCCCCCCACTGTTCCTCAGACGTTCTTGTCAACTGCTGGAAATGGTCCACCTTGATTATCACTACAAAACGTCCCTCCCCCCCCCCGCTCTCCTGCTGGTAATAGCTCACCTTACCTGATCACTCTTGTTACCGTGTGTATGGTAACACCCATTGTTTCATGTTCTCTGTGTATATAAATCTCCCCACTGTATTTTCCACTGCATGCATCCGATGAAGTGAGCTGTAGCTCATGAAAGCTTATGCTCAAATAAATTTTTAGTCTTTAAGGTGCCACAAGTACTCATTTTCTTTTTGCGGATACAGACTGACACGGCTTCTAACACGGCTGAAATAAGACAAACAAGTTTGTTTGCAATTTCCCTAGGCAAAGGACAAGATGGAAAAGGAGATACATATTATAAAAATGTTCAAAAAAGTATGACAATTTACATCCATATTTAGACTTCAGTTTTCTATGCTGCTCTGTTAGAATGCAGATTTGTCCCAAAAGAACTTACAGTTAGCCACAAAATTGCATGTGAGACTTTTCTGGATGAATGAAGCTACAGTCCAACAATGATTGTTGAAGTGTAACAAATGAAATACGTTGACAGATCAACAAAACATCTTGTATCACTGACGGGAACGTGCACAGGAATGTCAGACCTGGAACCGAAAAGTTGCAATTTAGAAGCAAGTAGTAATAAAGCATATGATCTTATGCCTGACAACCATCAGATGTATAGACAGGAATAGGAAGACATTTTCCAAAAACTAATCAGACATTTAATTGTAAGCTGGACTTTCGGAAGAAGTTAGACTCCATTGGACTGGACAAGATCTGACACAGACTGGGTATGAGAGAAGAGGTGAGCTGTTAGCACTGGAATTTTAGGTTTTGGAGACTGAGACAGAGAATTATAAAGAGACTAGTGATGTTGACAAGTGGGTGGATAGCAGATTTCTGCCTTGGACATATATATTTTTAGGATTTTATTTTATATATTTTGCCTTTGAGTTCTCCAAGGACCAAACATGTCATTTAAGCATCTTAAATTGTAAATAATTGAAACGAAAAATAGTACATGACTACAGATAAGAAAGGGACAAGTAGTCAAGAGTCAGTTTAAGATTGGGGGATGTGATCAGATGTTTCTAAAGCTCTTTTCACTGTAGGTGTTCTCTTTGCTGTCATATAAAATTAAATAAACGTGTTGCTTTTACTGACACACTGGTTCTGAGTGATCACTAACTTTTACAAGAAATGCAGCATTTAGATAAAGGGTGGTATAAAAAACTTTAAACTATATACAAGGTCAAAAGAAGATAGAGAAACTACAATAAGCCAAAGAAAGGTGTTTGTGAAATACTTATCCAAGGTTCTTAAGAAGAGAACAGAATAAATCAAAATTTCTCAGTGTGAGTACAGTAGTCAGTTTTGTATGGAGAGCCAAAAACCACACCCTTTTAAGATTATAATAACTCTTTAATTCCTTCTTTCCTGAGGTACAAGTTTTAGAGAGTGCTGACATTTTGCAGTAGTCTTGTGAACATTACGTACAATGATCGATTACAAGCTCGTACAGCTGTTCATTCCTTCATGTCCCTGTGTAGTTAACTTGCATTGGCAAATGAAATCAGCCTCCAAAAAACTGTGAATGCTATTCGTAGCTTGTGTGTTTCATTACATCTGAAGCCAACCTTGGTCAGTGTTATATGATTCAGATATGATAGGCTAAGTTGTGGGGGGTTTTAGACTGGATATCTTGTACGTTTGATTGTACTATCAAATATTCAGAGTAAGATGTCAGTGAAAATGACACATCTATATGTAGTGTTGGAACATATAATTAATCACACATATATAGTTCCATTTTGCAACTGTGTGTGTGAGTGATTAAATACATTCTTCAAGTAGAATGTATATATTCCAGTCCTGGACAGGAGAAATATGGAGAGACAGATGCATAATATCACTAGGTGTTTGTGATCACTGAATTGGCAGTCCACTGAGGAAAAGAAAAGAGTAAAAAATTGCTGAACTGCTTTGGTACTGGAAAAATAGTTTAGGAGTAAAATAACTGGATAAGGAGGGGAGATTCATTTAATTCTAGAGGTAGGAGATGTGACATTGCACCCCATAATGCTTTATGGAAATATGCTTATGAATGTAAATATGACATAACTGGAATATGTTTTATGCTACATATGCCATGAAACATATCTCTGCAAAGGTTATGATCTACTGAATATATTCATCCTATTGGTATGCATGTATCATTTTTTATTCAAAATTATGAATATTGGCTGTGTACTTGTTTGATTTTAAGTAGCCTTAGTAAGGCATTTCATCAGCTTCTTTGCAAATTCCTTTCTAATCAAGAAACAATTAACAGACAATGGATCTACTCCAATCCGCATAAGAAGTCTACCTGAAGACTTTCAAGGTAGCATGCAAACAATGGCTGCTGCCTGTAAAAACTGAGTCATGCATGGACATGTGACTTGTCCATGTGACTCCAGAACTCCACCTTGGAGCTGGATTTTGCATAGGAGAGAGGAGAGGGTCTCGACCCACAAGAGAGAGTCTATTTAAGCCCCTGGGAGACCCCTCCATTTTGTCTTCAGCTGGCTCAAGAGATACCCTTTCCACCCCCAAAGGATACCTGAAAGAAACTGGAACAAGGGACAGTAACTGGGGGTATGAGTGATTGCTGGACCCAGACTAGAAGAAGACTAGTCTGTAAAAGAAGCTTACTGGAACATCTCTGAGGGTGAGATTTCATCTGTAATCACTTTCTTACTGTATTAGGTTTAGACTTGTGTGTTTTATTTTATCGGTAATTCACTTTGTTCTGTCTGTTATTACTTGGAACCACTTAAATCCTACTTTTTGTATTTAATAAAATCACTTTTTACTTATTAATTAACCCAGCGCATGTATTAATACCCGGGGTGGGTGGGGGACAAACAACTGTGCATATCTCTCTATCAGTGTTATAGAGGGTGAATAATTTATGAGTTTACTCTTTATACAGGGTAACACAGATTTATTTGGGGTTTGGACCCCACTGGGAGCTGGGCATCTGAGTGTTGGAGACAGGAACGCTTCTTACGCTGTTTTCAGTTTAGCCTTCAGTTTTTGTGGGAAGTTGTTCAGACCTGGGTCTGGATTTCAGCAGGCAAGCATGTCTGGCTCAAACCAGGCAGGGTTCTGAAGTCCCAATCTGGCAGGGGAAACAGGCTTAGACGTAGGCTAAGCACATCAGTTAGCAGTACCCAATGGGCTTTCTGTGATCCAACCCGTCACAGAAGAATAGTCAAATTCCTGGTA
The DNA here is from genome assembly GCF_965152275.1 of Natator depressus. Lineage (NCBI taxonomy): Eukaryota > Metazoa > Chordata > Testudines > Cheloniidae > Natator > Natator depressus. Next base: position 86,595,761 of record NC_134240.1, read on the forward strand.
TAACACATTCATATTGGATAGATTATAAGGGTGAATGACTCATTTATACCACACTGTGCTGAACAGAACACCTAAAGACTCAACTTCAGGGTATTTTGATGGACAGTAATTTAGTCCATCAAATGCCTACACTAAATGATCTTCATTTGGAGCAGGGGTTCTCAAACTTGGTTCGCGGCATGTTCAGGGTAAGCCCCTGGCGGGTCGCGAGACACTTTGTTTACTTGAGTGTCTGCAGGCTGTTCGCAGCTCCCAGTGACTGCGGTTCGCCATTCCTGGCCAGTGGGAGCTGCGTGAAGCGGTGGACCAGCCCACGCCGCTTCCTGCAGCTCCCATTGGCCGGGAACGGCAAACTGTGGCCACTTGGAGGTGGATGCTCAGGTAAACAAAGCATCTTGCAGCCCACCAGGGGCTTACTGTGAACAAGCCATGAACCAAGTCTGGGAACCCCTGATTTAGAGTTGTCATAAATATAAAGGGAAGGGTAAACACCTTTTAAAATCCCTCCTGGCCAAAGGAAAAAACCTTTCGCCTGTAAAGGGTTAAGAAGCTAGGATAACCTCGTTGGCACCTGAACAAAATGATCAATGAGGAGACAACATACTTTCAAAGCTGGAGGGGGGGGAGAAACAAAGGTTCTCTCTGTCTGTGTGATGCTTTTGCCGGGAACAGAAAAGGAATGGAGTCTTAGAACTTAGTAAGGAATCTAGCTAGATATGCGTTAGATTCTGTTTTATTTAAATGGCTGATAAAATAAACTGTGCTGAATGGAATGTATATTCCTGTTTGTGTCTTTTTGTAACTTAAGGTTTTGCCTAGAGGGATTCTCTATGTTTTGAATCTGATTACCCTGTAAGTTATTTACCATCCTGATTTTACAGAGGTGATTCTTTTACTTCTTTTCTTCAATTAAAATTCTTCTTTTAAGAACCTGATTGCTTTTTCATTGTTCTTAAGATCCAAGGGTTTGGGTCTGTGTTCACTTATGCAAATTGGTGAGGATTTTTATCAAGCCTTCCCCAGGAAAGGGGGTGTACGGTTTGGGGAGGATTTTGGGGGGAAAGACATTTCCAAGCAGGCTCTTTCCCTGTTATATATTTGTTAGACGTTTGGTGGTGGCAGCAATGAAGTCCAAGGGCAACAGGTAAAATTGTTTGTACCTTGGGGAAGTTTTAACCTAAGCTGGTAAAAATAAGCTTTTTTACCAGCTTAGGTTAAAACCAGCTTAGGGGTTTTCCTGCAGTTCCCCACATCTGTACCCTAGAGTTCAGAGTGGGGAAGGAACCTTGACAAGAGTAAATGCAGCCATGAGGCTAAGGTGTAATGTTTTATACAATGAATAACAGACGTCACAAAATAAATTCAGCATGCCTTTTGGAAATGCTAGATTAGGATAAGGGATGTATTTTACAGAAATGGTCTGGGGGGAGGGGAAGTCTTTCCCCTTCATTTTGCAATATCAAATGTGGCCATAATGTCATTTGATCTGTATTATTACTACACTTCATTTTAATTGTATTCCTTTACAGTATGACATTTAGTTAAATACTAAATACATCTCATTCTCCATCATAAGGTGCAATTCAGCAGCATTTTAAGGATATATTTCAGCATTTTATAATCTGAGATCAATTTAGTAATATAAATAATGTGAAACTACATCATAACAGTAGTTTGGTCTATTTTTTTAAAGCAAATATTGCAGATGAATGACAAACTCTGGTAATAGATTGAATGTCCTCAACTCACATTGGAGTTGAGGGCACTCAGCAACCACAGGAGGGAGAGCCTGAATGCAACTTTCTCAAACTCAGAAGTACTTTTCATAATGAGTATTGTCATATGTATGAGGGTATGCTGGAAATGTTTTAAATGTTCATGTGTCTATGGGCCGGAGTGGAGTTTACCTAAATAAATAAATAAATGTAAATACATTGACAGAAAATAGAGAGAACCTAATGTGTTTGATCACCTTATTCTACATACCATGCCAGTGCAGGATTGTTTCATGCAGTATATTTACTTGTGCTTTGTTGTGCTATATTTACTTGTGCTTTACAGTCTAACTTTAAATGTCTCCAGCAATGGGATATCTACCGTTTTCCTTTAAAGACTATTACTGTAGATTTTACCATCAGGGAACTGTCCTGACATTTCGTGTAAACATTCTCTTTTTCCATGTCAACACATTAGTACTTGTCATATCTCCCCTTTCCCCTTCCCTACCATAACTGCCAAATACCTAACAGCTTTCCTCCTTTGGTATTGCTTTCCTTCAGAGCTTTGTAAACTAGTGCACAGTTTATGTATCTTCACGTTCACTTTCTGTTTCTAACCTTTCTAGGTCACTTTCCTTTTTCCTTTTCACCCTAGTCTGGATTGTCGCATCAGTGTCAGGAAGGGTGTGTATTAGGAGTGTACTGGGGGCCAAATCTGTGTGTGCTCTCCTGGAAACATACTTGCCTCAGGAAAAGTGCCTTTGGGAGTGGCTGTCACCTACCTGCATCAATGGTTGTAGGAAATTGATGCAGCCAGTGTAACCCACACACCTCCTGGGTGTAGTGTTCTGCCCCATCGACTGGCACCGAGACCACTTAGAGCAGGGGTGGCCAACCTGTGGTTCTGGAGCCACATGCAGCTCTTCAGAAATTAACATGCGGCTCCTTGTATAGGCACCGACTCCAGGGCTGGAGCTACGGGCGCCAACTTTCCAATGTGCTGCGGGTACTCACTGCTCAACTCCTGACTCTGCCTCAGGCCCTGCCCCATTCCACCCCTTCCCGCGGCTGCCCATGAGCCGGCCGTACCCTCGCTCCTCCTCCTCCCCCTCACTCCCAGAGTCTCCTGCACGCCACAAAACTGGTGATGGGGAGGTGCTGGGAGCAGGGTGGGGGAGCTGATGGCTGGCTGTTGACCTATTACTATGGCTCTGTGGCAATGTGCATTGGTAAATTCTGGCTCCTTCTTAGGCTAAGGTTGGCCACCCTTGACTTAGAGAGAAAATGAGTCTGCTCTACAGCCTAAGCTAACAGCCAGTTGGCTTTTAACTCCTGCAGGAGAGGATCATGTACTAAGCTCTAGAAGTCCCCGGTTTGATCCTGCCTGTCAACGACCAGGGTCTGTTGGCATTACACCAGCAGTGAAAGGGAGTTGTAGCAAGGGAGGGAGTCACTTGCCAGGGAACAATAGGTAGTGACCGTGGGGAGTCTCAGGCATCCATTTCCCAGATGGGGGAGAGGGGTGCTGATTGGCCAGCATTCCTCATCACCCAGGATTTAGCCCAGTGCAGGGGCCATGTGGAATCTCTTTCAGCTCGGTTCCAGCAGCCCACCTTACCCACCCACACTAGGAATGGGAACTGGCCTGACAGGTGCTGCAGATCTAGCCAATTCCCTGGTTAGGGGGTCAGGAAGGAATCATAGAGGAATCATAGAAGATTAGGCTTGGAAGATACCTCAGGAGGTCATATAGTCCAACCCCCTGCTCAAAGTGGGACCAACACTAGCCCGGGCTTTGTCAATCATCCCAGCCAGAGCTTTGTCAAGCTGGGCCTTAACCTCTAAGGATGGAGATTCCACCACCTCCCTAGGTAACCCATTCTAGTGCTTCACCACCCTCCTAGTGAAATAGTGTTTCCTAATATCCAACCTAGACCTCCCCCACTGCAACTTGAGACCATTGCTCCTTGTTCTGCCATTACTCCTTGTTCTGAGAACAGCTGAGCTCCATCCGCTTTGGAACCCCCCCCTTCATGTAGTTGAAGGCTGCTATCAAATCCCCCCTCACTCTTCTCTTCTGTAGACTAAACAATCCCAGTTTCCTCAGCCTCTCCTCATAAGTCATGTGCTCCAGCCCCCTAATAATCTTCATTGCCCTGCACTAGACTCTCTCCAATTGTCCACATCCTTTCTGTAGTGGGGGGCCCAAAACTGGATGCAATACTCCAGGTGTGGCCTCACCAGTGCCAAATAGAGGGGAATAATCACTTCCCTCGATCTGCTGGCAATGCTCCTAGTAATACAGCCCAATATGCCATTAGTCTTCTTGGCAACAAGGGCACACTGCTGAAGCATATCCAGCTTCTCATCCACCGTAATCCCCAGGTCCTTTTCTGCAGAACTGCTGGTTAGCCAGTTGGTCCTCAGCCTGTAGCGGTGCATGTGATTCTTCCCTCCTGAGTGCAGGACTCTGCACTTGTCCTTGTTGAACCTCATCTGATTTCTTTTGTCCCAATCCTTCAATTTGTCTAGGTCACTCTGTACTCTATCCCTACCCTCCATCGTATCGACCTCTCCCCCCAGCTTAGTGTCATCTGTGAATTTGCTGAGAGTGCAATCCATCCCATCACCCAGATCATTAATAAAGATGTTGAACAAAACCTGCCCCAGGACCGACCCCTGGGGCACTCTGCTTGATACTGGCTGCCTACTAGACATGGAGCCACTGATCACTACCCGTTGAGCCCGACAATCTAGCCAGTTTTCCATCCACTTTATAGTCCATTTGTCCAATCCATACTTTTTTAACTTGCTGGCAAGAATACTGTGGGAGACCGTATCAAAAGCCTTGCTAAAGTCAAGATATATCACATCCACTGCTTTCCCCGTATCCACAGAGCCAGTTATCTCATCATAGAAGGCAATCAGGTTGGTCAGGCATGACTTTCCCTTGGTGAATCCATGCTGACTGTTCCTGACCACCTTCCTCTCCTCCAAGTGCTTTAAAATGGTTTCCTTGAGGACCTGCTTCATGATTTTTCCAGGGACTGAGGTGAGACTGACTGATCTGTAGTTCCCTGGGTTCTCCTCCTCCTCCTTTTTTTAAAGATGGGCCTTATATTTGCCTTTTTCCAATCGTCTGGGACCTCCCCTGATCACCATGAGTTCTCAAAGATAATGGGCAATGGCTCTGCAATCACATCAGCCAATTCCCTCAGATGCATTAGATCTAGACCCATGGACTTGTGCATATCCAGCTTTTCCATATATTTTCTCCATGGGCCAATTGGTAGAGGACCAAGGAGTTTTTTGCCTTCCTTGCAGCATCTTCAAGCCACAATAGGTTAAGCAGGAACACGCTTGGTACCTAACTGAGGTTTGGGGGGGGGTGTTTATTCGTCACAACTTGTAGCCAGTTCCCAGTGTGGCTAAGAGAATAAAGTGAACCATTCCCAGAGTAAAAGATCTGGGATTTTGGTGATGGGCCTTGAGCTCATGTGATAGGTTGAAGCCTTGTGGCCCTCGTGGGCCTACGTCCCCACCCTGCTGCACCCTTTGTCTCTCTTGAAGGGGTCAGGCAGAATGCTAGGACTCTGAGGAAAGCTGAATCATGGGGATCACGTAATATGGGTTATATGGTAAGGAGCCCTGTAACCCCTGCACTGGAACCAGTTAAATGCCTGGTCTAGGCGAGTATGGATCATGAGGGGGTAGTGCCCCTACCCTTCGTTGAAGTTTTTGATAAAAGCCTGCCGCTTAATTCCATGTATGTTTCTCTCCTCATTTTGCTGTTGTGTCCATATAAGTGTACCTCCCTTCATATGCCCCTCTGGGCTATGGCTAAAAGCCACAAAGATTACCTAGTTGTCTAAAATTTTCTCTCAGTATTTGTTTTGTTACTTAAGAACTGCAGTGAATTACTGGAGAGTGTCAGTATCACTTTAAAGAAAAAAAAAAGAAATCTGTGCAATATTTGTTGTTTTCCAGTCCTCCTGTCAAAGCATAGCTAGCTGTGTGGCATGTGTGGATCAGTGTTGTTGTCCACTCAGGATTTTATTGTGAATGTTGTGATATTTTGGTGTTTTTTCCTAAAGACCTAGCCCTGAAGGAAGTCAGAGGTTACAGGAGACTCTTGGGGAAGCAAGGGGGGTTAAGTATCAGCCCTTGTGGTTAAAGAGGAAAGTATGAAAATGTGACCCAGCTCTGCACTTATTTTTTACAATTTCCAAAAATAATGGGAAATTTCAAGCAAAAGAAAATGGGGAATTATAATGGAAGTCTCAAAATAACCTAAACTATCACTTTTGCTAATTAATAATAATTGCTAATTAATCCAAGATAAATTGCATATTTTTAAAAACAAACTATTAATATTTCACATTCATATTTAATTATAAGTGGTGATTTTTATGGTCTTTGAATATTGTTCGTAATGGGCAAATTATTAGAGTTTAAAAAAAACATTGCAGGGTTCATGAACTGCTAGAAAGACAAAGATTTACTAGAATGTAGGCTGGCTGAGGAGCTGCTGTGGTAAATAAAGCTTAATCTCTCAGGTTGAGTGGGGCTTATGATAATTACTTCTAAATTTCTATACTAAAAAATCAAGACATTACTTTTGAGGGAACTCTCTGTAGATAAGGCTAACTGATGGAATTCGTTCTGAGAGTACAGAGATATCTTAGTGCTATAGTCAAAAGTGGGTTACGGGTTACTGTCATCAATCAGTGGCCTAAATTATAAAGTAGACTACCAAATTTCCTGGGTATTATAGTATAAGCAAAGGTCCCCAGTTCTCATTGGTTTCTCTTTGGTTTTTAAATAATACAAAGAGTCTGATTAAGATTATTCAGGAATGTAATATTGCTAATAAATAACAGAGATGAATAACTCACTGAACACAAGTAGACTGTTCCATTTGTGGACTGTGAGATTAGATCCCTCATTTGGGAATCAGTTTGCATAACCCAAGACTTCAGACTTCAATTTCCTGAAATGTTTGATTTCTGCTCGTGCTTTTTTTCCTCTACCATATATGCAATATCATATTATCTAATTAACTTCACCCATAATTATGATGTCACTCGTGCTTGTGTAAATTAGGAGTAATTCCTGGAACATGAGTTATCCCAGAATAAATCTGATGAAAGTGAGATCAGAATTCAGATCTTTATCTCTGTCATTAATAATCTATTGCAAATCCTTATTTATCATTAAACATCTGTTCCAAATTGAACAGCGATAATCAACAAGCATTTTTAAACAAATGTTCAAAATAATACTCATTTTAAAATGGCAGAAGTTGTATTGCAACACCATTGTCTCCCTCCCCACCACCTTTTAATATACTTTTCCATGGTGTGCTATAAAGGATTAAGCTTCATCAGGAAGTTTAAAGTTATCACCCTTCCTGTTAACTCTCCTGTACACAGAAACAGGAACTGGTTGCAGAGAACACGACTGAGAATCTTTATTTCTAAAATCATCATGATTTTCAAGCCATCGTTGTCATTTTTGGGGGGGTGACACATGAACATTTGAGATTGCCAGTATTGGCAATCAGAAGTGGGAAGCACAGAGTGCCAGGGCGTCTGAGAAAAGAGTGATAAGAGTCAGTGTTTGGTGAAAGTGATATTTATTACAACAAGTACAAAGGTAAAATAAAAATGGTTGCTGTGCAGGCTGTCCAACTGCTACATGGCAATCTATCACCATCCCTAAAAATTATAGAAGTTACTGAGCAAAGTTGGTTTAGAAAATCTTGAAGTATCAATAGCAATTTGAACTGGGTATTTAAATCAAAGGAGTTAATAAAATAGAAAATTAACAAAAAAAAAACCACCCCAACCCCTATGCTGTTTTGATGATGGCTTGTGATGAAGCACTGGACATAAACTATACATTCCGTACTGAGGAGGAGGAAGGGGAAGAAAGCTTTGAAGAAGAAATGAAATGTTTGTGCCCCTACCAAAAATATTTCCCTTAAAATATATATTCTCTATTGAAAGACCCACAAATAATAGAAACAACTGAGTAGCTTGTCAGACATTTACAATTAATAGCCAGTTGTGTGAATCTGGAGCTTTAAAAGATTCCATCATTGAAGATCAAATAGTTGTAGGGAGCAGGGGCCAAAAGGTATATGAAAGGGTTTTATTTTTTGTTTTAAAGCATGGACCCAATACTTGAAAGGAAGTATTTTTCACATGAAAAGAATGGCCATAAAGAGAGAGAGGCACAGATTGTAAACACCAAATTCGAATATGTCAGGAACAGAAAACAAAAATATGCCAGGAACAAGATGTCTATCATGTGGCAACCAACAGAATATATGGGGAAAATCTGCAATAAGTCCCACCTGATTTAAAATATTATAATTATTCTGATTGTGGTGCACATTTTTAAAAAAGAAGTGTTAAAGTTTGAGAATCCGTTTGTATCTTGTGTTGAGATTCACACAGCACAGGTGAGTTGGGTTGTCAAAGAGCTGGGTCACAGTCCCTGATTCTCTACTGTGATCTTTCCTGGCTCTGGCACCAACTTATGGCAATGGGATATGACTTTCAACGGGCTATATACTAGAGGAGAATCAGCAGAAGAGTTCTTCACTAGGAGAGTTCCCAACTAACCAGCTGTGGTCAGATTCTGGCTCATCTCAGTGGCTTGAAAAACCCAACAACCACATCAGGTGGGGCGAGGACCTAGTTCAGTATATTAAGATTCCTCAAGATATTGTTATGGGAGGAAATGAAGAGAAATATTAACAGGAAACATTTTTATTTGCTCCAAAGGATTGCTAAGACAGCAGAAGGCAAATTCTTTAGCAAAAAGAGTGCATTGGCAGCGCTTTTGGCAGATTTTTGTTGACTCCAAAAGTTGTAAGGTTTTTACTTAGGGTGAATTGAGAACGGGAGTTAGGCAATGATGTCACAACTCATTATGTAAACATGGAATGGATTTCCAGTGTAGGTACTCCATAGGGAGGAGATACAATGACCAGATAAATGGTTTGGTAAAGGAGGTGTTTGGTAAAGAAGCGGAACAGGGTGGTGTTTGGGGCACCTATGAGTGGCATGGCAGGGAGCCCACCTTTACCCTCATGTGATGGTAGCGGATGCACTTTTATCTGTTGGAGTTCCCAGACATTTAATAATAAAGTTTTGGCCTAAATAAACCATATCAATTGTTTCCTGACCTTCCTCCAGCATAGACAGACAATGGCTGTATAGACTATTTAGCAATAGAAGAAGAGATAAGAAGAAACAATATCTTTACCATGGCCAGAGCAGCTTTCAAACAACTGAAATCATCAGCCTGGGAAAGAAATTGCCTGATTTTAAGATTCAGGTGATTCTGAATGTGCAAAGACTCAAGGATATATTGGGGGGAAAAAATCAAACTGCAAGTCACAGTGAATTGTGTCAGTAAGTTCATACTCAACTATGCAGCTCAAACTCACTGTAGCAACCTCCTTCTCCAAAATACAGAATAGGCACGGATGCCAGGGCACGGAAGAGAAGCCAAAGATTTGAAATATGTACTGACATTGGTACCAGCTCTATTATTCTTTGACCCATTGAAAGAAATCAGTCTTTTCACAGATTCTTCAAAAGTAGAGCTGGGAGCTGTATTACTACGAAGACCTGGGGCTGAATAGCTGTATTGTGAGAGCTATGATGGCAGCAGAGAAAAAAGTACATAAAGGAGGCTTATGTCTTATTAAGATGTGAGTATAAAATTTCCTGTTTTCTTGATGGTCATCGCTTCAAAGGTGAAACCCCCTGTAAACAACTGATCGTAATGCATATGAAAGAGCTTGGAGAAACAACAGCAAGTAATCAACAATTATTTTTTGAGAGTACATAAGTATGGTATGACCTTGGAATTTCAGTGAAGATGCCATCTAGCAATTGCAGATGTGCTGCCTGAGAGTATGCTTCACTTGATAACCAGGTTTTAAACAAACTTTAATAGTACATGTGAACATGGTAAAAGCATCCAGTAATAAGGGTTTAGCTGGAAAAAGAAATAGCTAAGGGTGAAACACTGCAAGCAGTAATACACGATATATAATGAATGGATTAAGAAATCTATACTTTTCATCTGCATACTCCCAATATAAAACTGAGATGTAAAAATGTAGTATTAGTAATTCCCACAGTGATAAGAACATAAATACTGGAAAGAATATATGAAGGACACATTAGCATAACTAAGTCAAAAAGGAACAGCTGCAGAAGTCATATTAAGACCTATGCACAGTCTGTCTATTTAGATGGTAAGTAGGTTAGCAAGTATTGAACCTGCATGAAATCTAGAGATGTACAGTTAAAAAATCTGACATTTCTTCAACATTCCGATAGTCTCATGGAACAAATTTGAAATTAAAGTGTTTGTCATAGGAAAACATGATCATCTGATGGACTATTTCAGCAACTTTCAAAAAGTAGTGAAACTTGAGGGTACCGCCACTTCAGGTGTGATAAAGTGAAATCTTTGTTTGCTTATGTTAGTATTACAAAAACAGTGGACCACAGTTCAAAAATAGTAAATCCTTGGGCTTCACTATAGCTTACAAATTTAACATAAATTACCTAACAGAGTGGAGTCTGTATATTAAGGACTTGCTTAGATATTTACTGCAAGAGAATACATATCTTTAGAACCACTCCATTACAGAGCAAGACTGCTGCAATCTGGAAAACCCCCAGCAGAAGTTTTATATAATAGACACGTACATACTCTGTTACCAGATATGAGACATAAAAGAATGACACACAATCCTGTGATCTTGGCAAAGGGATTAAGATAAATCAAAATGGATATAAAATTATAGCAGAAGAACTAAATCTTTTATCACAACTAAAAAAAGTCAAAATCTGGCAATTAAAAGTCAAACTGGCTAGAAGATGATACAGTTTCTAAGGAAATTACATATTGTTCATATTCAGTGATCACTTATTTGAAACCTTTGAAAACAGAACTGTAAGCATTGAAAGGTACCTGAGAATATGACTTTGGGTATGGGACCATGCTTCCCAGCGTGGGTAGAGAGACACATGATAGCTCTGTGTCAGCTAAAGTGCTAACCAGCAGTATAGACTGAGATAGCATGAGTAGCAGCTAGGGGTATCCACCTGAGTACAAACCCCCAGACCACCTGAGCACATACTTTGGCAATTAGCCTAAGCTGGTGCTCATACTACCTGGCTACACTAATATTTTTAGTGCTCTTACTGTGGCAGAGCTATCAGCTGTCTGTCTACCCATACTAGGAAATATGCTCCCAGCTGCAGTGTAGCCATATACTAAGAGAGAAAATGAGCAGATAGCAGAAAAGAGTGAAATGAGAGCAGATAATATGGAAGAACAAATGTCTTCATGAACTGTTCTGGTCTGGGGCTCTAGAGTGAGAGTGAAAGACCTGGAGATGCCTGAAGATGCTTTCTAATCAACCACCAAGACTGCTGGAATGTCCAGAAAGACTGAGACCAATTGATTCTTTAGTAACAATATAAATAATGCTTAGTTGAACCACTGTATCTGTTAGAATTGGTTGAGGCAGGAAATTTAGAGGGGGGGAATTTAAAAAGAAAAGGTGTTCCGAACCGTTTGGAGGAAATTTTGCAATGTCACATCCTGCCACGTTTTGTTGATCACAGGATGACTGAGCCGTCAATGTGATGTGGATGTGAAAAAGATTAATGCAGTCCTAGAATGCACCAGATGAGGTATTTCCAGCACACTGGAATGTTGCATGCAATTCTGGTCTCCCATGTTTTAAGAAAGATGAATTCAAACTGGAATAAGTGCAGAGAAGGGCAACTAGGATGACCTAAAGAATGGAAAGCCTACCTTATGAGAGGACGCTCGAAAAGTTTGGCTTGTTTAGCCTAACCAAAAGAAGGCTGAGGGAAGATATGATAGCTCTCTATATATACATCAGAGGGATAAATATCAGGCAGGGAGAGGAGTTATTTAAGTTAAGTGCCATTATGGACACACAAACAAATGGATATAAACTGGTCATTAATATGTTTAGGCATGAAATTAGGCAAAGGTTTCTAACCATCAGAGGAGTGAAGTTCTGGACCAGCCTTCCCAGGGGAGAGTGGGGGCAAAAAACCTAACTGTCTTCAAGACTGAGCTTGATAAGTTTTTGGAGGGGATGGTATGATGGGACTGCCTACAATAGCATGATGCACATTGGTAACTGCCAGTAGAAAAATCCCCAACAGCTGGAGACTGGACACTAGGTGGGAAGAATGAGTTACTATAGAGTATTCTTTCCCAGGTATCTGCCTGGTAGGTCTTGCCCACATACTCAGGATCTGACTAATTGCCATATTTGGGGATGGGAAGGAATTTTCCCTCAGATTGGCAGAGACCCTGGGGGGTTTTCACCTTCATCAGCAGCATGGGTCACATGCAGGTTTAAACTAGTGTAAATGGTGAATTCTCTGTAATTTGAAGTCTTTTAAAACCATTATTTGAGGACTTCAGTAACTTCTGTCAGAGGTTAGGGGTCCATTTCAGGAGTGGGTGGGTGAAGTTCTGTGGCCTGCAATGCGCAGGAGGTCAGACTAGATGGTCACAATGGTCCCTTCTGACCTTAGTTTGAGTGTACTATAAAAGATTGTGTCTGCAGCAGGGCTTTGGAGCTGTGCTCCGGCTCTGCTCCAGCTCCAGGCAAAAACCTGCAGCTCCATTGCTCCGGAGCTGTTCCACGCTCCAGCTCTGGGCTCCGCTCCAAAGCCCTGGTCCACAGAAAGATTAAGGTTTCCAAATGCTGCAGAATGTTTTGCAGTGCCACACTTTGTTGGCTCTTGGGTATGTCTACGCTGCAATCAGGAGGTATGATTTCAGTACATGCAGGTATGCCCTAGCTTGCTTTGATTGAGCCAGCTCAATAAAAGTAGCAGTGAAGCCACAGCAGCAGAGGCTAGCCATCCAAGTACAAACCCATCTGGCTCCCTGGGTACAGTCAGGTATCCCATACCACCACCTGTTTTGCTGTAGCTTCACTGCATTTTTTTTAAATCAAAGTAGCTCATTTAAAGCCTGCTCAGGTATGTCTACATGTGTTCAGTCACATCTCCCAACTGCCACGTAGACATAACCTTGTAGATGCTGCCACAGAAGAACTAGCTGCAGAACCTGATACAGGGAGCCAAACCAGGTTGGATTACAACAGTTTCAATAAATTTAGAAGATAGGATATTTCATATTAAAGTTGACCTTTTTATCCTTGACTTGTATCTCTGTCCTCTTATTTTCTTCAGGAGAGTTAAAGATGGAGGGTCAAATTCCCTGCTGGTGGAAATTTACATAGCTCCTTTACAACACTTGAGGATCTGGCCCATGTGTCAGTTAGACTTAGAATTTCTTGGTATTTTCTGGATTGTGTCACAACCTTATCAATTCTTAATTTTTTTATATTTAATAGTTTTCTTTCTCAGTGAATCTATTTATGGCACCAATGTAATTCACAAATTCACACAAACCTTGCCACTTCAGCATGTAGTACAAAGAACTGAATGTATTTATGGACTGTGATGCTGTCTAAGGAATACTTGGCAGCATTGCAGATGAGATTATTGGGTCACACATTACTAGGATATACTGCAGATTGTGTATGAATAATAGGAGAATAGTGGAAGAATTCTCTCATGTTTTTTTTGATTGCCCCCAAATTTGAATAGATTAAGAGTCTAATCATGGAACCCTAGTGTGGGGCCTTTCTACCCCTTAATCTCCTGTGTGTCTATGTCACAATCTGGCCCTTGTTGACTTAAAACAGAATCATCAACCCATTTTGTAGTATGGATCACATCTTAACAGAGAGATTATCTAACAAGCCTCCTTTCCTCCCATTTATGATTACTTCAGACCACTACCATCACTACAAAATCCAGTTCACAGTGCAGAATATCCTTGTAATAACTACTACCATAGCTTGGGTACAGTTGTCCTATTTTTCCTGCTTGATTTTAGTTGCTCCCATAAGCATCCAGGTTCTTCTTGCAGTGTGGAGACTAGGTGCATGTAGAAGCATCTGAATATGAAAAGGAGCCAGCATCCTGTGACCTACTAGTTTTCTGCAGTGTTCTGCTGACCATGAAATCCATGAAACATAGTTTGGAAATTACTATCTTAGAACACTGGGAGTGAGGATGCAGTGAAACACATTACTTTTGGATAGGTTTAAATTTAGAGGCAGTTTCAACATAGAGTTGGCCTAATGGCTAAGATGGTTGAGTTCCTTAATGTCTTAATCAAGGCTGACTGGAATTCCAAGATGTGCTGAGACATTTTTGGAGGGGGGGTGGGGGGTGGCAAGAGGGGTAGGTGAATGGTGTGTGCAAAAAAAAAAAGGAAGAAAGAAAGAAATACTGAAAGTTCTAGGCAAAAAACAAAAACAAAAAATGCCAATTAGTTTAGAGTTAAGAATGAGAAGAAGTCAAGCTTTCAAGAAGCAGAATTAAGGTTGAAGGTTGTGTTAATTCTATCCCTTTCTTCTGTGAGATGAGGCCACAGTTTTAGATGACCCAACAGAGTAAATCAGAAAAGTGATGAAAACCTCTTTTAAATAATTAATTACATAATTTTTATCTTGCTAACTTCAAGTGTTCATAACTGTAAAACTACTGAAATAATTTCCTGCAGACTTGGCTTACATTTACCTTTGTGGCACAACTGTTAATTAAAATGTGCGTGTGGTGGGGAGGAGTATCTTTGTCTTCTATGGTGCCTTCAATTATGGATTTAAAATTACCCCACAAAGATAAGTAAATTAGCCACCCTCCTGTGAGGTGAGTACTTACTGGCCTCATCTGTAAAAATGTCTTGACTAAGGTTACGTAGCAAGTCAGTTGAAGAACCATAAATAGAAACCAGATTGAATTATGGCCCTGCAGTTTTAATTGCTTGTGCTTTCTTTTAACTGAAGGGCTTATATTGTTTTCCAGATTAACACCCAGTGTTGCTGCTAAGTCACCTCTTTTACCTTGTCTGGTAACACTCACTGTTTTGTAACAGTGTAACAGTTCCAGAATATAAAGACTGGATATGGTATTTCCTTTTGGAAGGTGAGGTAGTGGGGTGGGAGGAGATAACTATTGCTTCATTATATCTCCCATCAGTGTTCCTTTCAGTTTCATGTTGTTGAATGGAAAATACTGACAATTTTCAAACAAAAAAGGGAATTAGCTGTCTTCAGTTAGAAATGTCTCTGCACATTGCCTTTTCTTTTTTCTGAAGTGAACAGTGTCATTTCTTCCGAAAGAGAAGATTTGCTTTGGTGATCTAGTGCATTAATGACCTCTAATGAAATGAGCACTTCATCTCTTTTCTGAGCCCACAACAGCATGACACTCATAAAACGTACATAGAGCTGTCAATAGCTCTGACAGGACTCTTTTGAAGGTTATGTTTTGCAACAGTGATCACACTGCTAATATGATCTCTGGGAGTAGGGTCATTTAAAGATTATTCATTCTGTTTCCTGGTGCCTTCATAAAAAGATGGAGGCAGAAATGAATATGAGTGGCATGAATCCCTCCAGTGAGCTAATTATTTAGACAATCATTATGATTCCTTCTTTGGTAATACTTGCTAGAATCATCAATTAGTTTTCTACCAATGTCAAGTTCAGAATTTTCAAATGATTTCACTCTGGTAGCTTTACAAAATGAGAAGTCATGTTACTGATGTTAAGCAGTATTACCTTTGCTATGTATACATAATAAAAACATTAAGGGATTTGAAAAGTGCACAAGTGGAGATTTTAAAATAGTAGAGTCACTGCATGATTTTTTTTTTAAATAGACTCCCTTTCAAAGACTGGAATTGTGAAAAGAAACACGGAAAAGCTAAAGAATGTATATATTCTTTGACAAAATACAGGACTTAAATTGTTCAAAATTTTCATTCACTGCAATTGAATACCTGAGTGTCGACATTTGTGGAGCATCGTTAATTTGCAGAGAGTTCAGAACCTACTGTGAAATCCTGGCTCTGTTGAAGTCAATGGCTCAACTGCATTCAATCAGAGTTTTGCCAAGATTTTACTCCTAATGCAGAGCCAGTGATGCCATGAAGACAGATGGTTTATTGTTATACAAGCTGCTTGACATAAGCTCATAAGAAATGAAAGAAATTAACATTAAAGATTTGATGTTTGGAGTTTTGATTTGTTACATTTTCATTGTTAAACCAGAAAAGTGTGTATTCTGTTTCATAACAACTTTCTAGGGAGGGAAAACACGTGTTGGTTGTCAATTGTATTTTGCTTCTAATTATTTTGTTGCTTTATTAACAAGTGAACAACTTAAGGCAAGAGGTCAAATTCATCCCTATTTTAATTCCATTATCTTTGCTACCATCTGGAACTCATGTAACAGAACAATAAAATGCTATATATTCTATAAGCCCAATACAGTGTAGGCAAACCTAAATTTCAATTTAGAATAAATTGCCCACATTCTAGCATTTCCCTATATCTACTTGAAGACCTTCCTCATCCTAAATCATTCCTTGATGCCAAGGATCAGTGAGATTTGATGGTATAAAATAAATTACAAATCGCATTAATTTTAAGTGGGAGTGGGGGTAATTTTCATCATCTTTGAAAATTTCATACTGTGATTTTTTTTCAAAGTAATAGTCTTCTTTGAGATAACTAACCTTTAGCCCCTTGAATCTCTCATGGGGAACAAAGATAGGCTGCAGAGCCATCTCACTCAGGGAGCATAGAACTTCTAATGTTGTAGAGAGCTGCTAGCAGATATGAAGACTCTAAGCAGTATCCTTGGGAAGTCAAGCTTGCAACTCATGGTTTACACTCATGACTAGCAATGATGAGTAAGCAAAGAAATGAAAATTGAACCTCAATCACTGATGAAACTGAGCAAACAGATTAAGTTTAGCATTTTTGTTTAAAAGGGTGTTAGTCACAACTACATTTGTTTGCCCTTGGTTAGCATGTCTCAATTTTGAAAAAGAATATGAGAGCGAGAGAGAGAGAGAGAGAGAGAGAGAGAGAGAGAGAAGCATAGGCAGCTCCTTGTGGAGTGTTTTCCCACTCTCTCTGTCCAAGTAGCTGTTAAAGTCAACAAGGAGAAACCAAAGCAGCCTGTGGCATAATACACACAATACACAAAATAAGTCTTTTACGCACAATCTATGCACTTAACACACTGTGTGTGTAATTTTTATCTCTTAGAAAAAATCCATAGAATTTGTTACAGCAAGAGAGTGATGAATTAAGTATATATGTATCTAGTTGCATGTTTATAAAATATACATATGTATGTATACCTATCCAAAATCCATTCCTCCAGGTCAGTTGAGGTTGATTTTATGATTATTGTGTGATGTAGATGGCACGATACATCAGTTTAAAGTTTCAGTCAGACTGACAAAGATTCTTTTAAATTAGATTGTCTCAACTGCAGTACAGTCAACCAGCTATGTGGTTTTTCTGCCTTTTGGTTTATCCCTCCCCAATCTGCTTTCCTATAGCAAATCTATGGTGACAAGGTGAAGTTCAGGCTAAATATCGCTTACTGGGGTGTTCCTGGTGTGATTATACTGAACCTGCACTAAAACTTTAAATGTCAGTAGTCTCCATCCTGCATCTGTTGCACTTTTAAAATTGTGGATATATTTCAAAGTCAAATATTCCTTTGTTTCCTGTTCTGTGTTTAGAGTTGTAACTGGCCAGTGTCTCTGGTCTGTTACCTGTGTGATCTTTGCTGTGGTTTTCTATAGCTGTAGATAAGTTTCATGACTTGTAATAGTAGACACTGGGTTCCTAGCTAAATTTTCTAGTTCTTATAAACTATTAACTCTTTTCTCTCAATTTCTGTAAAGCTATAGGGAGGGGGGAATACAGCAGCTTATACTTCTACATCTTTTATGTCTTTCTTCGTCATTTCTTCCACTAACTAATTTTCATGGCCTTTTGGTTGAAAGGAGCAAACATACTTTTATTTTGTTGGATTCCATCATGAAATTACATCCAGTATCCCATTTTATCAGACTTGGGAAGTCAAGCTTGCAACTCATGGTTTACACTCATGACTAGCAATGATGAGTAAGCAAAGAAATGAAAATTGAACCTCAATCACTGATGAAACTGAGCAAACAGATTAAGTTTAGCATTTTTGTTTAAAAGGGTGTTAGTCACAACTACATTTGTTTGCCCTTGGTTAGCATGTCTCAATTTTGAAAAAGAATATGAGAGCGAGAGAGAGAGAGAGAGAGAGAGAGAGAGAGAGAGAAGCATAGGCAGCTCCTTGTGGAGTGTTTTCCCACTCTCTCTGTCCAAGTAGCTGTTAAAGTCAACAAGGAGAAACCAAAGCAGCCTGTGGCATAATACACACAATACACAAAATAAGTCTTTTACGCACAATCTATGCACTTAACACACTGTGTGTGTAATTTTTATCTCTTAGAAAAAATCCATAGAATTTGTTACAGCAAGAGAGTGATGAATTAAGTATATATGTATCTAGTTGCATGTTTATAAAATATACATATGTATGTATACCTATCCAAAATCCATTCCTCCAGGTCAGTTGAGGTTGATTTTATGATTATTGTGTGATGTAGATGGCACGATACATCAGTTTAAAGTTTCAGTCAGACTGACAAAGATTCTTTTAAATTAGATTGTCTCAACTGCAGTACAGTCAACCAGCTATGTGGTTTTTCTGCCTTTTGGTTTATCCCTCCCCAATCTGCTTTCCTATAGCAAATCTATGGTGACAAGGTGAAGTTCAGGCTAAATATCGCTTACTGGGGTGTTCCTGGTGTGATTATACTGAACCTGCACTAAAACTTTAAATGTCAGTAGTCTCCATCCTGCATCTGTTGCACTTTTAAAATTGTGGATATATTTCAAAGTCAAATATTCCTTTGTTTCCTGTTCTGTGTTTAGAGTTGTAACTGGTCAGTGTCTCTGGTCTGTTACCTGTGTGATCTTTGCTGTGGTTTTCTATAGCTGTAGATAAGTTTCATGACTTGTAATAGTAGACACTGGGTTCCTAGCTAAATTTTCTAGTTCTTATAAACTATTAACTCTTTTCTCTCAATTTCTGTAAAGCTATAGGGAGGGGGGAATACAGCAGCTTATACTTCTACATCTTTTATGTCTTTCTTCGTCATTTCTTCCACTAACTAATTTTCATGGCCTTTTGGTTGAAAGGAGCAAACATACTTTTATTTTGTTGGATTCCATCATGAAATTACATCCAGTATCCCATTTTATCAGACTTGGGAAGTCAAGCTTGCAACTCATGGTTTACACTCATGACTAGCAATGATGAGTAAGCAAAGAAATGAAAATTGAACCTCAATCACTGATGAAACTGAGCAAACAGATTAAGTTTAGCATTTTTGTTTAAAAGGGTGTTAGTCACAACTACATTTGTTTGCCCTTGGTTAGCATGTCTCAATTTTGAAAAAGAATATGAGAGCGAGAGAGAGAGAGAGAGAGAGAGAGAGAGAGAGAGAAGCATAGGCAGCTCCTTGTGGAGTGTTTTCCCACTCTCTCTGTCCAAGTAGCTGTTAAAGTCAACAAGGAGAAACCAAAGCAGCCTGTGGCATAATACACACAATACACAAAATAAGTCTTTTACGCACAATCTATGCACTTAACACACTGTGTGTGTAATTTTTATCTCTTAGAAAAAATCCATAGAATTTGTTACAGCAAGAGAGTGATGAATTAAGTATATATGTATCTAGTTGCATGTTTATAAAATATACATATGTATGTATACCTATCCAAAATCCATTCCTCCAGGTCAGTTGAGGTTGATTTTATGATTATTGTGTGATGTAGATGGCACGATACATCAGTTTAAAGTTTCAGTCAGACTGACAAAGATTCTTTTAAATTAGATTGTCTCAACTGCAGTACAGTCAACCAGCTATGTGGTTTTTCTGCCTTTTGGTTTATCCCTCCCCAATCTGCTTTCCTATAGCAAATCTATGGTGACAAGGTGAAGTTCAGGCTAAATATCGCTTACTGGGGTGTTCCTGGTGTGATTATACTGAACCTGCACTAAAACTTTAAATGTCAGTAGTCTCCATCCTGCATCTGTTGCACTTTTAAAATTGTGGATATATTTCAAAGTCAAATATTCCTTTGTTTCCTGTTCTGTGTTTAGAGTTGTAACTGGTCAGTGTCTCTGGTCTGTTACCTGTGTGATCTTTGCTGTGGTTTTCTATAGCTGTAGATAAGTTTCATGACTTGTAATAGTAGACACTGGGTTCCTAGCTAAATTTTCTAGTTCTTATAAACTATTAACTCTTTTCTCTCAATTTCTGTAAAGCTATAGGGAGGGGGGAATACAGCAGCTTATACTTCTACATCTTTTATGTCTTTCTTCGTCATTTCTTCCACTAACTAATTTTCATGGCCTTTTGGTTGAAAGGAGCAAACATACTTTTATTTTGTTGGATTCCATCATGAAATTACATCCAGTATCCCATTTTATCAGACTCCCCTTCTCCAGTTTCTATGAAAAGAAAGAGGCGCTTGCAAAAATATGGACAAGAGAGGGATGGAAGAACCAGTTCAGGAAAATTCAGAACTGACTAGACAGATAGCCCAAGGTCTCCATTTGTATTTATTTTCATGTTTACTCATCTCAGCAGAACCAAGATTTGTCCATAAGTGGAAATCCTGAAATACTTCAGGAAAAGCTTTGATCAGAGTATTTCTGAAAAAGTCAGAAGGAAGGAGTACCAGAAATTTCTCACACAGTCTTTAAAAACAAAACAAAACCCTAATGCAAACAAAGTAACAGCCTTCTTTTGTGTTGTATCTCCTCTGTTTCTGAACTGAGATATCAGGGATACATTCAAATAAGCATTCAAACTCCTGGATGATTATCTGCCCCAAACCTCTGGACCTTCTGAGATTCTCATTTCTGTTTGTTTGTTTCCTCTTCTTGACAAGTTTCATTGATGTCAGTAAGGCTCTAACCATGCAATTCTGTTTGAGACATGCTTCTGAGCAGTCTTATTTCTATTGAAGATCTGGCATCAACAGAATCAAGGTCAACAAACTTTATATAGGACTAAATCTGTAAAGAAGTCTCATCGCCATGGTTTCATTGTGTCCTCAGAGTCAGTTGTCAGGAATGCCAAGCTATTCATTACCTGGAATAGTTTTGCTGATCTTGGGGGGAGGGATAGCTCAGTGGTTTGAGCGTTGGCCTGCTAAACTCAGGGTTGTGAGCTCAATCCTTGAGGGGGCCATTTAGGGATCTGGGGCAAAAACTGGGGATTGGTCCTGCTTCAAGCAGGGGGTTAGACTAGATGGCCTCCTGAGGTCCCTTCCAACCCTAACCTTCTATGATTTTATGATTTTGACTTTCCAGTTGCAGTGATGGAGAGGAATACTCCATCATTGCAGAACTTCAGTACAGGACTTCAGAAGTTCTTTCTAGTGCAACCAATCTGATTGGAAATGAAGTTTTGCCATTGGCATTCTGGCCATATTCCCATACAGTTTGTGTGTCTCAGATTATCTGTAGGAGAGAGTGATCTGTGATCTGATCTGCTATGCAGCAGGAGGAAGTTTGTTTTAATGACTGAAGACAAAAAATGATCTCAGCCTCCTAGTAGCCTATCAGCAGTGATCCACCAGCTTAAAGAAATCTGAATCCCAACTAGATCCTTCACTGTCCACAGGTGAAAGAGTGAAATAGGCCCTCCTGCCTGAGGAGAAAAAAGGTGATCCTGACTTCAAATTACCATCAAATCCCACTGAGTAGCAGGTCTGAATTGTGCCCAACTTCGTGTATTCAGGAAGAGCTATTATTGACATAGAAATAGAAGTCACTTGTCACTTAAGCCTAAATATGTCTAATGCCAAGTTACATGATTTCTTGGCCGCTTAGCTGGATGTTTGGAGTTTTGTTTCTACATGTTTATCTTAACATTTCACCAGTATTTTACAAATATCAAATAATAAAAAACCTGATTAATATTTCAGTATTTTGTTTTTGTTTCCTTTAGGAGAGTTGCTAGTGCATAACTCAAATGCAGACAGAGAAATAATATAAAATGTAAACTGATGACAACTTCAAAAATGTTCTTTCACACATCTACATTATAAGCATGCAGGCTATAGTCAGATTCTTTGTAATTAAGGTTACTCTAGAGCAGGGGTTCTCAAACTTCACTGCACTACGACTCCCTTCTGACAACAAAAATTACTACACTACCCCAGGAGGGAGGACCGAAGCCTGAGCCTGCCGTCCCAGGTGGGGGTGTGAGGCAAAGACTGAGCCCTGCTGCCCCGGGCTGGGGAGCCAAAGCTCAAGCCCAACAGTTTCAGCCCCGGGCAGGGGGCCTGTAACTTGAGCCCTGCCATCCAGGGCTGAAGCCCTTGGGCTTTGCCTTTGGCCCTGGGCGGTGGGGCTCGGGCTTTTTCTTCAGTTCTGGGCCCTAGGCTTCAGTAAGTCTAATGCCAGCCCTGGTGACCCCATTAAAATGGGGGTGCAACCCACTGGGTCCCGACCCACAGTTTGAGAACCACTGCTCTAGGGAAATTGCAGTTTGTAGAAGTCTTGTAGATTGAAAGCCAACTTTGAGAATGTTGGGATTGCCTAATGGCTTTTAGCTCAGTCAGCAGTAAATTGGGGGGGTGGGGGAGAGGAGGGAGGGACTTCTCTTTCTTTCAGCTACAGTGTTTGTCCTATAAAGCTTATTAAGGTTGTCTTTGTCCATTTTTGTTAACTGGACCAAAGGTCAAATTGTGTTTAATACTTACACAAGAATGTCCAGGTGAACGACTGGATTTCTGAAGCTAAGATTTTCAGATCCTTAAATAAAGCTGTCTGGGGGATATCTTTTTAATGTTTAAGCTTGCTAAAGTGGCTAATAAATGTGATGTGCCTGCATCTCTTGAGAGACTGCAATTTGATTTCTGGTCCAGCATTTCAAGGTTAGGAATTGCACCAGTGGACTTTGCCAGCAGGGTGATTGCTTTTTAGAATATATTACACTAAAATAAGAAAAGAGGAGCAGCTTTTGAACTATCAACACTGCAATATAGAGCTGCCAATTAGGAAATGTTCAGCTATAATTCCAGCCTACCACCCTTCAAAGCAGGGTGGGTTTGTGTTGTAGCCAAATCTGAGAGTATCACTGCCAGATCCGTAAAAGTTCAGCAGACTTGTGCTGGTGATGATGATTGCACCATTGCCCTCTGTATATATTTGAATATGCTAGGGAGGGCAAAAGCTTGCCATCTTTCTGTCCTGGGTCTGGGTGACGCCTTCCTCTTTCCCCTCGTCTCTAGAGTTACACTGGATGGTCATACCTTCCTGCAATAGGAAATTGAAAAGCTTGAGATCATTAAAGAACGAGAAAGGAAAGAAGTGATCCTCAAATAAAAAACGTTAATTTTCAGCATGCTGAGTTGCATCCCAGCAGCCAAAGTCGGGGATGGGGGTGTCTAATGGACATTCTGATTAATACAGTATAATATAGTTTCCTGTTAAAACACTAAGTACTATGTGGCTTTGATATGAAGGTTCATATAGCTATAAGTTGTATTTAGAGCAGGGGTCTCAAACTTGAAGCACCAGGAGGGCCACAAGAGGACTCATACGGGGTGGAGCAGGGAGTGTGGGTTGTGGCAGGGGATTGGGTTGCAGGAGGGAGTGTGGGGTGTGGTGGGGGTTGGGGTGCAGCAGGGGGCTCAGAGCAGGGAGTTGGGGTGCAGGAGGGGTGTGGGGTGTGGCAGGAGGCTCAGGGCAGGGGTTTGGGGTGCAGGAGGGAGTGCAGGGTGTGGTGGGGGTTGGGGTGCAGCAGGGGGCTCAGAGCAGGGAGTTGGGGTGCAGGAGGGGTGCGGGGTGTGGCAGGGGGCTCAGGACAGGGGGTTGGGGTGCAGAAGGGGGCTCAGAGCAGGGAGTTAGGGTGCAGGAGGGGTGCGGGGTGTGGCAGGGGGCTCAGGGCAGGGGGTTGGGGTGCAGAAGGGGGCTCAGAGCAGGGAGTTGGGGTGCAGGAGGGGTGCGGGGTGTGGCAGGGGGCTCAGGGCAGGGGGTTGGGGTGTAGTAGGGAGTGAGGAGGTGGCAGGGGGGTGGGGTGCAGGCAGGGGGCTCAGGCCAGGGAGTTGGGGTGCGGGGTGCAGGATGGGTTCAGGTTTTGGCCCGGCGCCGCTTACCTTGAGCAGCTACGGGGTGGCGGGGCGCACACCAGGGACAGGGTAGGCCCCCGGCCCCGTGCTGCTCCGCTCCGGGCAGCGGCAGGCACCGCTTCCCTGCGGCCCTGGGGGGAGGCGGAGCAGAGAACTCGGTGAGCTGTTCTTACCTGAGGGCACCCTCCTCCCTCCCCCCCGAAAGCTCCCATTGGCCACGCTTCCCCATTCCCAGCCAGTGGGAGCTTCAGGGGAGGTAACCACAGGCAAGAACAGTTCACCGAGTTCTCTGCTCCCCCTCCCCCCAGGGCCGCAGGGAAGCACGGGGCCTTCAGCACCACAAGGTTGGCAAATCCACGGGCCGGATCCAAAGCCCTGAGGGGCCGGATCTGGCCTGGGGCCATAGTTTGCCCACCCCTGGCCTGGAGGTAGGCTGGGGCCGAGGCGCACTGGGGAAGGGACTGTCGGCAGGACCGCAGGGAGCTTGGCTGGCAACAGGGAAGAACCCCGCTGGCTGCGTGTTTGGGACTTAGAGTGAGTAGAGTGGAGAAAGTTTGATTTGATTTTAATCAGCACTACCTGTGGAACTAGCAGCACTAGGGAGCTCATAGTTTAAGTGCATCATGAACCCTACTGGGTTCAGTTTGTGTGGGTTGCATTAACCTGACCACCTAAGGATTCCGTCATCAGGGGCTGACATTGAACTTGGTTCCATATTTTTCCTCCTTTCCCAGAACCTATTCTTCTAAGGGATCTGTATGTGAGCACAGAGACTTAGGGCTGGCTGACACACTTTCCTTCTTGGATGTTGGTCTATCACTCTCCCCTGCTGCAGGATTTCGGAGAAGGATGGCTGTCATTTACAGCCACTCTATCTCTCAATCCTGAAAGCATCTGGAGGATGAGGTAGAAGGAAACATCCACCACATCCCGTACAAGGAAACAGGACACAGAAAATAATTCTATTCCCACTGCAACAGCAGCAGCTAATGACTAATAACTCTTTGGGATATACAGCTATAAAATTCTGGGAGTGATTATTTATAATCCCTAATGCATGATTACTAGGGTTTTGCTAGCTATCTAGTACTAAGAATGAGTAAGTAAGTAACCTCCATTTATTCATATCTGAATATGGGTGATATCATAGCAGAAATTTTTGGAAGTGTTCTGATCAATCACTAGCTTCAAACACACAGCAGATGGCCTCCCAATGACCTACTGCAGAGTATGTATCAATCTCTTTGCTGGTTGTCCCCTACTATTCCTTCCATAATAACTTTCTCAAGGCTATTTTCATTTGTATGCCCGATGATAACAAAATACATAAGGTTGCACCTATTGATTTCCTGACAGGAGGATTTGCATCTTCCAATAATATTTCTAACATAAGCAATTGTCTTCTTTTCTGTTCAGGAGGTATACAAGAGTCTTCACTAGCACCACATCTCAGAAGCTTCAATTTTCATCTTGTCAGCAGCATTAATTTCCTACAATTCACTAAATTGCTATGGAAAAATTAAGCTTTTCATCAGTCGGACCTTCATACCGTTTTTCCAAAAGGAGATTATGGCTTTTGGTTTAACTGTTTGTCTGAATCAATCCTGAAAGGACAAACAATAACTTTGCCATTGTTTAGTCCTACGGCTCTAATAAATCTACATCCACCCATATTACAAAATTAGGTTAGCTTGTCCAAAGACTATTTTGTAGCAGTAGATTTGCCATTTTTATACTGTAGGCTGGTGGATATGTAAATAAGGGGAGAGGGAATGGAAATGTATTGCATAGTGTCAAGTTGGTAACGACAGTTTAACATTAGCAATCTTTAGGTATAAACCTGTCTGTTTCTCGTGTGTTAATAAGTAGGCAACACACTTGTGCTTTTTTACAGGATGTTTCTAGCCTCTTAAATTAGGCAACTGTGGACATTCCTTCTTTCATATGGCAGTATAAAAATCCTTATGATTGACACTTCACCTCCTTACTACCAGGAGAGGGATTGCTTTTTCTTCACAAACTGTTCCAAGCTTGCAGTGCAACAAATCAGTTTCACTTGTAACAGAGACCCTGTTGGAAAAATTGGGGAAAAAACAAAGGTGTAGAAGTAATTTAAGAGAAATAGGAGATGTGTGTGCTACAGATGAACTTTTCTATAATTATCTTTCCAATTGACTCAGTAAGTCTCTTGTTTGTTTTTCCAGAGTTGAGTTAATATAGGCTGGTCCTTATATTTGTTTATTATAAATGAACAGCTATGACTAAGGACAACGTTTTAAGATTATTCTGTCTCACATATACAGAAACCCTCAGTACTGAATGGTATAATGTCAGCTTCCCCAAGATGGCGGTGTGGGGGAAATTGGCTGAAAATATTGTATTAAGGAAAAATAACTATTTTCTTTTATAAGAGAAACATAAACAAATTAGTTGATTTTTTTTCTTTGATTTTTTTCTAAGGCACAAAAATCCCTTGACCTTGATTATGCTCAGGTATTTTCTGAGATGTGTGGCTGAAATGCCTTCACAGAGATACAAATTAAAAAACTGTATCTGCAGAAAAGGCAACGTATGTAACTTTTAGACCTCAATGACAGCTGGAATAGAAACTTTGCAGATAATTTTCCAAGACAATTGTACAAATTGTTCATTTATTATTATTTTATGTATTGTTAATGTGTATTACAGTTGCAGCTGGAGGCCCCCCAACTGATATCAAGTGGTGTAGAAGCACGTAATAAAAGTCAGTCCCTGCCCCAAAGAGCTTACAGTCTAAATCAATTATAGACCAAGAGTGGGAGGGGAAATAGAAGCACAGTGAAATGCCTTGTCATACATCTCTTACAAGTCAGCCAAGAATAGGACAAATATCTTAATTCCCAGTCGAGTTCCCTGACCAGTAGACCACATTTTTAAAAGGTAACAGCCAAAACAACAAAAATTAAATGTAAGCGTGCAGTGTCCCATGCTTCTTTATTCTATGTTATTGACATGACCCTCTGAATTTTTTGGAATTCTCTATATTTTAAATATTTTTCTAAAGATGAAAATGAGTTTCAACTGTGACTATTTTCGTGGAAGGTTGTGAGGAGTATTTGATACTTGTCAGTAAAAGCAGGTAGGAAAAACTGTTTTCACATAAGTATGAATATTAAGGTTTATATACAGGATATGGTTAATAGGATGGCACTAGGACCATAGTGCTGGTTTATGAAAGAGTGATTTGTGGGACTTCAGAGGGTTATACAGCAACTGGGGAAAAGGCAGTGAGTATAATCAAACAGGTCACTTAAGAAGAGATTGACATTTCCACATGTATGATGTCTAGGTTTGTAGGTTACTAGTGAATAATCAGGACCCATTAGTTAGTGCACACATGTTGGAGCACTGTAAATTTACATCCCAGCTTCCTGCTCACGAACTGTTTGCCTAGTCCGGAGCGTGAATTCACAATCAATAATTTTCCAGTGAACTGAGCCTCTTTTTATACCATGAATAGCTATAAACAGAAAACAATTTCCTCAGATACATTTGTTGTTCAAAATAATTCAACTAATTATTTTGTGACTTTTGTTAATTCTTTGACATGATAGGTTGTGCATATTCAATATCTGTTGGACCAGCACAAAGACTGTTTCCCTGGCACATGGGCATTCAGAGGTATATGGCTGCTCTGTCCTAAAATACCCTGCCCAGACCCAACCTATGTTGACATGGTGTGAATAGCCTTGCTACAACCCCTTTTGACCTGTGTGAATTTAATTCTAATTTAGTATACAGTGTGTGTGTGTGCGTGTGCGTGTGTGTGTGTATAGTTGATCCTGTGATTGTCAGATTAAGGACTGTGTTATGTTGTAAAAGAGATTATCAACAGGTCAATTTGGTTAGTCACAGAGCAGTAAAATAATCAAAGGACAATCAAAGCAGTTTGTATTGGTTACTGGTCTGTCTGCATTTCTGCTGTAGTACGATATAATGTTATATACCGTGTTCCATATGATATAGCGTATTATGAAAAATTGTGCTTAGCTTGGCACAGTGTATGCCTTAGGACCAAATTTCAAAATAATTTTGCACCTAACGCTCCCATTTAGGCACTTAAGTAACAGGCCAGATTTTGAAGAGACCTGGCTCTCATTTAGGCATCTAAATGAAGTGGCCGGATTTTAAAAAAATTGCTCAGGACTCAGCAGGTCAGGCCTAAGTGGGAGCTGAGCAATTCTGAAAATCTGGTTGCCATGTTGGGAACCGAGCACTTTGGAAAACGTGGCCCTTGTTTTAACTGGAGTGATTCTGTAGACTGCTTAATTAACATTTCTAATTATTTAAATATTTGGCATTGTATTACCTATTCATGTTCCTTAAATGAAATAGCATTAACTGGAAATAAAACTTTTTCCTTCTCTTTTTTCTTTTGGATTCTGTTACAACTAGTTCAGAGGTATTTAATGTGCTCATCCTACAGGAGGACTCATTAATTGAAGTTTGGACTTTTACTAAAGTAATCCAAAACCAGATGCCAGTCTGACTTTGATACCTCAGAATTTGGGCTTTTGATTAATCGCAGTTAACTCATGTGATTAACTCAAAAAGTTAGTCGTGATTAAAAAATTTAATCATGATTAATCACACTGTTAAGCAATAGAATACCAGTTGAGATGTATTAAATATTTTGGATGCTTTTCTACATTTTAAAATATATTGATTTTTATTACAACACACAATACAAAATGCTCACTTTATATTATTATTTTTTATTACAAATATTTGCACTGTAAAAATGATAAACAAAAGAAACAATATTTTTCAATTCATCACATGTAAGTACTATAGTTCAATCTCTTTATCGTGAAAGTGTAACTTATAAATGTAGATTTTTTTGGTTACATAATTTCACTCTAAAGTTTTACATTGTTTGTTTTTGAGCAGCGGTTCTCAAATTTCATTGCATTGTGATCCCCTTATGACAACAAAAATTACTACATGACCCCAGGAGGGGGACCAAAGCTTGAGCCTGGCCAAGCCCTGCAATCCCAGGTGGGAGGGCTCAAGCCCAGGCCTCAGCAAGTCTAATGCCAGCCCTGATGACCCCATTAAAATGGGATCGCAACCCACTTTGGGGTTCTGACCCACAGTTTGAGAATGTCTGCTTTAGAGCCTACAAGTCCACTCAGTCCTATTTCTTGTTCAGCCAATTGCTAAGGCAAACAAGTTTGTTTACATTTATGAGACATACTGTTGCCTGTTTCTTATTTACAATGTCACCT
Organism: Natator depressus; assembly: GCF_965152275.1. Lineage (NCBI taxonomy): Eukaryota > Metazoa > Chordata > Testudines > Cheloniidae > Natator > Natator depressus. Next base: position 86,624,908 of record NC_134240.1, read on the forward strand.
GAAAGTGAGAAAGGCGTTCGCATGGCACTTTTGTAGCCAGTGCTGCAAGGTATTTACATGCCAGATATGCTAAACATTCGTATGCACCTTCATGCTTCAGCCACCGTTCCAGAGGACATGCTTCCATGCTAATGACTCTTGTTAAAAAATAATGCATTAATTAAATTTGTGACTGAATTCCTTGGGGGGAGAATTGTATGTCTTCTGTTTTGTTTAACCCGCATTCTGCCATGTTTCATGTTATAGCAGTCTTGGATGATGACCCAGCACATATGTGTTTTAAGAACACTTTCACAGCAGATTTGACAAAACGCAAAGACGGTATCAATATGGGATTTCTAAAAATAACTACAGCACTTGACCCAAGGTTTAAGAATCTGAAGTGTCATCCAAAATCTGAGAGGGATGAGGTGTGGAGCATGCATTCAGAAGTCTTAAAAGAGCAACACTCAGATGCGGAAACTATAGAACCCAAACCACCAAAAAAGAAAATCAGCTTTCTGCTGGTGGCATCTGACTCAGATGATGAAAATTAACATATGTCGGTCCACTCTGCTTTGGATAGTTATCAAGCAGAACCCATCATCAGCATTGACACAAGTCCTCTGGAATGGTGGTTGAAGCATGAAGTGACATATGAATCTTTAGCGCATTTGGCACATAAATATCTTGCCATGACAGCTACAACTGTGCTTTGAGAACGCCTGTTCTCACTTTCAGGTGACATTAAAAACTAGAAGTGAGCAGCATTATCTCCTGCAAATGTAAACAAACTTGTTTGTCTGAGCGATTGGCTGAACAAGAAATAGGACTGAGTGGACTGGCAGGCTCTAAAGTTTTCCATTTTTATTTTTGAATGAAGTTTTTTCACATAATTCTACATTTGTAAGTTCAACTTTCATGATAAAGAGATTGCACTGTAGTACTTGTATTAGGTGAACTGAAAAATACTAATTTTGTTTTTTACAGTGCAAATATTTGTAATACAAATAAACATGAAGTAAGCACTGTACACTTTGTATTCTGTGTTATAATTGAAATCAATATATTTGAACATGTAGAAAACATCCAAAATATTTAAATAAATGGTATTCTATTATTATTTAACGGTGCAATTCATCGAGATTAATTTTTTTAATCATGCAATTAATCACAATTAATTTTTTTAAACCCTTGACAGCCCTACTCTCAATACTTACAGGCCACGACCTGATGGTATTCACCCAAGAGTTCTGAAGGAACTCAAATGTGAGATTGCAGGACTGCTAACTGTCATCTGTAACCTATCATTTAAATCAGATTCTGTACCAAATGACTGGAGGATAGCTAATGTGATGCCAATTTTTAAAAAGGGCTCCAGAGGTGACCCTAGCAACTACAGGCCAGTAAGCCTCACTTCAGTACCGGGCAAATTGGTTGAAACTATTGTAAAGAACAAAACTGTCAGACACATAGATGAACACAATTTGTTGGGAAATAGTCAATAGGGTTTTTGTAAAGGGAAATCATGCCTCACCAATCTACTAGAATTCTTTGACGGGGGGTCAACAAGCATGCGGAGATCCAGTGGATATAGTGTACTTAGATTTTCGGAAAGACTTTGACAAGGTCCCTCACCAAAGGCTCTTAAGAAAAATAAGCAGTCATGGGATAAGGGGGAAGCTTCTCTCATGGATTGGTAACTGGTTAAAAGATAGGAAACAAAGGGTAGGAATAAACGGTCAATTTTCAGAATGGAGAGAGGTAAATAGTGGTGTCCCCCAGGGATCTGTACGGGGTCTTGTCCTATTTAACATATTCATAAATGATCTGGAAAAAGGGGTAAACAGGGAGGTGATAAACTTTGCAGATGATACAAAACTACTCAAGATAGTTAAGTCCCAGGCAGACTGCAAAGAGCTCCAACAGGATCTCACAAAAGTGTTTACTGGGCAACAAAATGGCAGATGAAATTTCATGTTGATAAATGCAAAGTAATGCACACTGGAAAAACATAATCCCAACTATACATATACAATGATGGGGTCTAAATGAGCTGTTACCACTCAAGAAAGAGATCTTGGAGTTATTGTGGATAGTTCTCTGAAATCATCCACTCAATGTGCAGCAGCAGTCAAAAAAGCGAACAGAATGTTGGGAATCATCAAGAAAGGGATAGATAATAAGACAGAAAATATCAGATTGCCTCTATATAAATCCATGGTACGCCCACATCTTGAATACCGTGTGCAGATGTGGTTGCCCTGTCTCAAAAAAGATATATTGGAATTGGAGAAGGTTCAGAAAAGGGCAACAAAAATGATTAGGGATATAGAACGGCTTCCTTATGAGGCGAGATTAATAAGACAGGGACTTTTCAGCTTGGAAAAGAGACGACTAAGAGGGGATATGACAGAGGTCTATAAAATCATGAGTGGTATAGAGAAAGTATAAGTGTTATTTACTCCTTCTCATAATACAAGAACAAGGGGCCACCAAATGAAAGTAATAGGTAGCAGGTTTAAAACAAACACAAGAAAGTATTTTTTCATACAACTCACTGTCAACCTCTGGAACTCCTTTCCAGACGGTGCTGTGAAGGCCAATACTATAACGGGGTTCAAAAGGAAGCTAGATAGATTCATGGAAGATAGGTCTATCAATGACTATTAGCCAGGATGGGCAGGAATGGTGTCCCTAGCCTCTGTTTGCCAGAAGCTGGGTTTGGGTGACGGGATGGATCACTTGATGATAACCTGTCTGTTCATTCCCTTTGGGGCACCTGCCATTGGCCACTGTACCAGGACAGGATACTGGGCTTGATGGACCTTTGGTCTGACTCAGTATGGCCATTCTTATGTTCTTATGAATCTTTTCAACATCAAAAGGCTGTTAATTTCTTAGCCTGTGCAAATAATGTTCAAAGTGTCAAAAGAAGATACAAAGCAGAGATTTTAAGCACAGTTTGAGACTGATATTTTCCTAAAGTGGATTCATTTTATCTGATCCTTCTTGAAAGCATTCACATGTAAACAAGATGGTTAAACACTTCATTTGACATCTGGAACAGATGAATATTTACAAACCAATGAGTATTAAGACCAAATTGCTGAAAAACTGACGTTTACAAATATATTTCTAAGAACACACAAAACATTAATAGGCATTATTACAACATCACAGAGTTAATACAAAATCACAGTGTTCACAGTGATATTGCGCTTCATAAAGAAAAAGACTAAAACTTGTATAATCTGAGAACCAGAGATTAACATATATCTGATGTTAGCACTATAAAAATAATAAGGAAGCAAAGACTTGTTTTATTTTCAAAAAGAGAAAATTCTCCTCCTCCTATTATGGCTAAGGGAAAGAAGAAATATGCCAGTATTTTAGTTATATTAAGAATTAGTTTAGGGGAAGGGAGAAAAGAAAATAAATTAGGAATACATATTTCTTGCCTGATTCTTAATATTTTAGAATCAAAAGACATAGTCTCTAATATTAAATAAACTACAGACAAATTTGCAGGTGTCACATGCTCTGTTGCAGAAGGAATCTGTTGATCACCAATATTTAAGAGCAGCATTGATCTCTTTATGTTAGAGGTTCGATTTTATATATTTTCTTTTACAGATGATGTGGACGATTTTTAAAGAAAGGGAAAGAGGCTACAAAAACATACTAACTAATACCGGTCAGATTCTGCCAACCTTACTTACACTGAGTAATTTCTTATTCTGTCAGGTTTCTTATTCTGTGTAACTCATGAAGTAAAATACTTCTCAACAAGTTTAAGGTTGTGTAAATGGCCCATTTTTAATTGGCAAAAATGGTATGGGCTACAATATATCTTAAAGGCACTTTCACCAAAAATTGTGTGTGGTGAAAAAAAACTGGGTATTTGATGAACAAAAAATATTTTTTTTCATTTTGGTCAAGAAAAGTTTGATTGGAGTTGAAAGTTGCAGACAAAATGGAAGAGGATTGTCTAACACTTGATGAATAAGATGATTTCCTCACTTTTGATCAGAAGTATAGTTTTGGGAGGCTTCTTGCTTTAATGTTAAGTTCCAGTGCTCTCTTGCTGCCTCAGCACTGTTTTAATGTTGTTAGAGCATGCATGGCTCTACAGTTTGTGGGATGCCAATATCTATTAGAAGGGAGATTGGACTGTGTGTTGTTTCTCTTTTGGGGAGGGGTATTGAAAGCTGAGGAAATGGCCAACTATTGACTCCAGGACTAGAATTGCTGCTGCCTACTAAGCATTTGGTTTGGTTTGCTGAGGATGTTTTGAGGAGTTTTGTGGGGAACTGTGGAGTTCCCATTCTCCTCTGTGCTTTTGATACACTCTGTAGGGACTGAGAAGTCACCTCTATGAAAAGATTGTTAGGGAGGTTGTATGCATGTGTACACACTAAGGGGTATTTTTCACTGAAATACTCAAGTAACACAACAAAATGGAGAGATCTGTGTGGGAAAACACCAATAGTGTTACCGCCTAATAGTTGTTTATGAAAACTTTTAAAGTATTCCAAAAGTTGATTGCAGATGTATGTTTATATTAAATATTAGTCTTTAAGAAATTTTAAGGCACTCTCTGCTGTTTAACTTTGTGATACTTAAAATGGAAAGGACTGAACTCCATCCTTTGCTTCAGCAGAGAAATAGGCTGAAGTTCAGGGAGGGAAAAGAGTGCATTAATCACAGATAATACTACCTGACTACTCTCTCTAAGCCATTACATAAGCATTTTGCTTTAAAACAGAGCTATAATAAATATTTCCTAGTTCTTTACCCTGCCTACTGGTTGGCATCCTGTTTGGCAAAAGTAAAACCTTTCATGCATAATGTTTCTTCTACCTTGATCAGGATTCGGTCCATATTCTTATTCTTAGTTTGCATAATCAAATATGGGCCTTATAATATTGACAAAAATACTACTTGAGAACTCAAGTAGTTTTTAGATTCTGAATATATTTATTAACCTAGGTAAACTGCAAGATGGGGTTTTGCCAATGAGTACTACACATATCAAACATTCCTAGAATATGATAATTTGATTCAGGATTCTTGTGCGAAGAGATAGACAATGTGCTTCAAGTATTGAGTTGTGTGATATATTCCTTGGTAGAGTAGGAGACAGGTTCTGTGATGAGACTGGAGAGTTAACCAACCAGTACTGATACAGCCATTTTATGTGATAAATAGTTTTAGGGAGCTTTACTGCATGTTTTGTTCTGAGACTAGGATTTTACAATATTTTAACAGTTTAATGGAGAGTTCTGGAGAGAGCATTCTTAGAATGTAATTTGTCTGAGGAAATATTACCATTCTGATCTTTTTTCCTCCAATATTAAAGGGAAAGAAGAGATAAGCTGTTGTTCCTGCTTTCTGTGATATATTATATAGCTTTTCAAAGACTTTTTTCTAAAAGATGAATTATCTTAGCCCCTGATCTTGCAAAGGGACTTGTGTGCACAGATTCTTATTCCTCTGGGGAGTCCCAATTGGGACTGTAAATAGTTCCATGTTGGGTGTGAAGTTACTAGCATGATGTATGACCTGCCATGATATCAGTGTAACAACTGTTCAGCCATGGATATGATGGATGAAGCAGGACCAAATCTGGCTACTAAAAGCATTTAGAATGGTAGTATTGTTAAATTGCTAGATTACTTTTGAGAGACTCCTTTATGCCAGAAGCTTTTCAAGGACAATTATCTAGAATTTCCAGACCACGAGTATCTGGAAGCACAATTTTCAATCCATTATGCCCATTCCCCCTCCCCTCCCCAATGTGTGTGAACACTCCTTTGAAAAAACAGCAAGGGTCTAGCCACAGTCACTTACAAACTGATCCCCTTCCCAAGCTCCAGGAATATTCTAGGGAGCTCTCCATGTCTACTTTCCCCTATTCTTCAGGAGAAAGGCATTTTGGGAGTCTAAATTTGGCCTGATTGGGACAGTGTAATCTTGATTCTTGAGGTAAAAGACCTTTGTCCATGTACATTTTGGCAGAAAAGGAGGTTGACGTTATTTTGGATCCTTAGGTATGATCTTAGCTCTCCTGCCCTGTCATAAATAGAAAGGGAAGGGTAAACCCCTTTAAAATCCCTCCTGGCCAGAGGAAATCTCCTCTCACCTGTAAAGGGTTAAGAAGCTAAAGGTAACCTCGCTGGCACCTGACCAAAATGACCAATGAGGAGACAAGATACTTTCAAAAGCTGGGAGGAGGGAGAGAAACAAAGGGTTTGTGTGTCTGTCTACATTTTGTCTTTGCCGGGGATAGACCAGGAATGAAGCCTTAGAACTTTTAGTAAGTAATCTAGCTAGGTATGTGGTAGATTATGATTTCTTTAAATGGCTGAGAAAAGAATTGTGCTGAATAGAATAACTATTTCTGTCTGTGTATCTTTTTTGTAACTTAAGGTTTTTGCCTAGAGGGGTTCTCTATGTTTTGAATCTAATTACCCTGTAAGGTATTTACCATCCTGATTTTACAGGGGGGATTTCTTATTTCTAATTCTATTTTTATTAAAAGTCTTCTTGTAAGAAAACTGAAGGGATTATCTTTGTGAATTGCAGGTTTTCTTTGCTTGGAGGCAGGGTACTTAACTCCTGCAGGGAAATTCACAGTCTTCCAACCCAGAGTTTTTTGTTTCCCTAAAAGTAAATAGAAGGAGGGGTGTTCTACCCATTTGCCTGGAGACAAAAGTGGCAGGGTTTTTTTTTTTTTGGATTTTGATTTTTTACAAGGAGCACAAGTTTAAAAAGGAAACTTGTTTTTTCTTTGGGCTGGGTAAACAGGTTTCCAAGTAGTTGGAAGTTTTTGCTTTGATTTGGGCCCAGAGCAGAGACAAGGGAATTGTCTTTTTCTGTAGGCTGACAATCACTATCAGAGAATAGGTATTCTATTCCAGCACAGCAAAATTTTACAGCCAAGTTTTGTTTGTTTATTTCTAAACCTCGGGTGTAAAGTTAGTTAAAAACAGAGAGGTTAGAATGACAAAATCTGCGGCTAGACTACAGCTGGAATTAGCCAAATTTCAGGCTGAGGAAAAACAAAGGGAACATGAAAGACAGATAGAACTCATGCAGCTGGAGAAGGAGGTACAGGAGGCTGCCCACAAGAGGGAAATGGAGGCAAGGAAGCATGTGGAGGAGGAGAAGGCAAAAGAGAGGAAGCAGGTGGAGGAGGTAGCGAAGATAAAGGCTCAGCAGAATATACCAACAAACCCTAGCAATCCTTCTCCAGATACCACTTCCCATCCCAGAAAGTTCCCCACCTACAAGGCAGGTGATGATACTGAGGCCTTCTTAGAAAACTTCGGAAGGGCCTGCCTTGGGTACAGCATCTCTACCGACCAATACATGGTAGAGCTGAGGCCACAGCTCAGTGGACCCTTAGCTGAGGTGGCGGCTGAAATGCCTAGAGAACACATGAACGAGTATGAACTGTTTAAATCCAAGGCGAGAGTCAGAATGGGGATAACACCCGAGCATTCTCGTCGGAGGTTCAGAGCCCTAAGGTGGAAACCAGACGTGTCATTTACCCGACATGCCTACCACATTGTGAAACATTGAGATGCCTGGATATCGGGAGCAAGTGTTGAATCTCCAGTAGATGTGCCCTTCCTAATGCAAATGGAACAGTTCTTAGAGGGTGTTCCTGAGGAAATAGAAAGATACATCCTAGATGGGAAGCCCAAAACTGTAATCGAGGCAGGAGAGATTGGAGCCAGATGGGTGGAGGTGGCAGAGAAGAAAAAAACTGGTCGCAGTTGGAGCGGAGACCAGAAGGGACAACCCCAGACCACACCCTATTACCGGGGGCCGCCCAAAGCCCCACCTACCTCCCAAAGAACCCTCCAGACCCCTTATCGTCCCACCACCCCGTTCTCCAGCAACCCTCCTCGCCCCAGTGACCCATCAGCTGGACGATGTTTTAAATGTAACGAGCTGGGGCATGTAAAGGCCAACTGCCCCAAGAACCCCAACAGATTACAGTTCATTGCACCGGAATCACACCAGAGGTCCACAGGCCCAGATACCTCCCAGATACCCTTGGAGCGGAGGGAAACTGTGAGTGTGGGTGGGAAGAAGGTCACCGCGTGGAGGGACACCGGAGCACAAGTGTCAGCTATCCATGCTTCCTTAGTGGACCCCAATTTAATCAACCCAGAGATCCAAGTGACGATTCAACCCTTCAAGTCCAACTCTTTCGATTTGCCTACAGCCAAGTTGCCTGTCCAGTACAAGGGCTGGTCCGGAACGTGGACTTTTGCAGTCTATGATGATTATCCCATCCCCATGCTGTTGGGGGAAGACTTGGCCAATCATGTGAAGCAGGCCAAGAGGGTGGGAACGGTCACCCGCAGCCAGGCTAAACAAGCCGTGAGGCCTAGCTCTGTTCCGAAAACTTTTATCAGGACCCGGTCAGAGGTGATGGACCCGGACCCCAGACCAATGTCTGCAACAGCAGTGGTGGATCCAGTCCCAGAGACCCAGACGGAACCAGTCCCAGAACCGGAACCAGCCGAACAACCAACACCAGACCCATTGCCAGCACTGAATCCAGTACTTGCAACCTCAACAGCAGAGGGCCCCACCGACCCTGAACTGGCAGCAGCCGATAACCCGACACAAGAGGCTCAGCCGGAGCCTGAACCCCAACATAGTGCACCAGCGGAGAGCGGTTCACAGTCAACAGAAACAGCTCCATCCCCTATATCGCTTCCAGAGGGACCAAGCCTAGGTCCACAATCCAATGAGGAACTGATGTCTCCAGCATCAAGGGAACAGTTCCAGACCGAACAGGAAGCAGATGAAAGCCTCCAGAGAGCTTGGACGGCGGCACGGAGCAACCCACCGCCTCTCAGCTCTTCTAATCGATCCAGGTTTGTTGTAGAAAGAGGACTTTTATACAAGGAAACTCTTTCTGGTGGACACCAGGAAGACTGGCATCCTCAGAGACAGTTGGTAGTTCCAACTAAATACCGGGCCAAGCTCTTGAGCTTAGCCCATGATCACCCTAGTGGCCATGCTGGGGTGAACAGGACCAAAGACCGTTTGGGGGGGTCATTCCACTGGGAGGGAATGGGCAAGGATGTTTCTACCTATGTCCAGTCTTGTGAGGTGTGCCAAAGAGTGGGAAAGCCCCAAGACCAGGTCAAAGCCCCTCTCCAGCCACTCCCCATCATTGAAGTTCCATTTCAGCGAGTAGCTGTGGATATTCTGGGTCCTTTTCCGAAAAAGACACCCAGAGGAAAGCAGTACATACTGACTTTCATGGATTTTGCCACCCGATGGCCGGAAGCAGTAGCTCTAAGCAACACCAGGGCTAACAGTGTGTGCCAGGCACTAGCAGACATTTTTGCCAGGGTAGGTTGGCCCTCCGACATCCTCACAGATGCAGGGACTAATTTCCTGGCAGGAACTATGAAAAACCTTTGGGAAGCTCATGGGGTAAATCACTTGGTTGCCACTCCTTACCACCATCAAACAAATGGCATGGTGGAGAAGTTTAATGGAACTTTGGGGGCCATGATACGTAAATTCGTAAATGAGCACTCCAATGATTGGGACCTAGTGTTGCAGCAGTTGCTCTTTGCCTACAGAGCTGTACCACACCCCAGTTTAGGGTTTTCCCCATTTGAACTTGTATATGGCCGTGAGGTTAAGGGGCCATTGCAGTTGGTGAAGCAGCAATGGGAGGGATTTACACCTTCACCAGGAACTAACATTCTGGACTTTGTAACCAACCTACAAAACACCCTCCGAACCTCTTTAGCCCTTGCTAAAGAAAACTTACAGGATGCTCAAAAAGAGCAAAAAGCCTGGTATGATAAACATGCCAGAGAGCGTTCCTTCAAAGTAGGGGACCAGGTCATGGTCTTAAAGGCGCTCCAGGCCCATAAAATGGAAGCATCGTGGGAAGGGCCGTTCACGGTCCAGGAGCGCCTGGGAGCTGTTAATTATCTCATAGCATTCCCCACCTCCAACCGAAAGCCTAAGGTGTACCATATTAATTCTCTAAAGCCCTTTTATTCCAGAGAATTAAAGGTTTGTCAGTTTACAGCCCAGGGAGGAGACGACGCTGAGTGGCCTGAAGGTGTCTACTACGAAGGGAAATGTGCTGGTGATGTGGAAGAGGTGAACCTCTCCATGACCTTTGGGCGTATGCAGCGACAGCAGATCCAGGAGCTGTGCACTAGCTACGCGCCAACGTTCTCAGCCACCCCAGGACTGACTGAACGGGCATATCACTCCATTGACACAGGTAATGCTCGCCCAATTAGAGTCCAACCTTACCGGGTGTCTCCTCAAGCTAGAACTGCTATAGAACGGGAGATCCGGGATATGTTACAGATGGGTGTAATCCGCCCCTCTGAAAGTGCATGGGCATCTCCAGTGGTTCTAGTTCCCAAACCAGATGGGGAAATACGTTTTTGCGTGGACTACCGTAAGCTAAATGCTGTAACTCGCCCAGACAACTATCCAATGCCACGCACAGATGAACTATTAGAGAAACTGGGACGGGCCCAGTTCATCTCTACCTTGGACTTAACCAAGGGGTACTGGCAGGTACCGCTAGATGAATCTTCCAAGGAAAGGTCAGCCTTCACCACACATCTCGGGCTGTATGAATTTAATGTACTCCCTTTCGGGCTGTGAAATGCACCCGCCACCTTCCAAAGACTTGTAGATGGTCTCCTAGCGGGATTAGGAGAATATGCAGTCGCCTACCTTGACGATGTGGCCATATTTTCGGATTCCTGGGCAGACCACCTGGAACATCTACAAAAAGTCCTTGAGCGCATAAGGGAGGCAGGACTAACTGTTAAGGCTAAGAAGTGTCAAATAGGCCTAAACAGAGTGACTTACCTTGGACACCAGGTGGGTCAAGGAACTATCAGCCCCCTACAGGCCAAAGTGGATGCTATCCAAAGGTGGCCTGTCCCAAAGTCAAAGAAACAGGTTCAATCCTTCTTAGGCTTGGCCGGTTATTACAGACGATTTGTACCGCACTACAGCCAAATCACCGCCCCACTGACAGACCTAACCAAAAAGAAACAGCCAAATGCTGTTCAGTGGACCGAAAAGTGTCAGAAGGCCTTTAACAAGCTAAAAGCGACCCTCATGTCTGACCCTGTACTAAGGGCCCCAGACTTTGACAAACCGTTCCTAGTAACCACAGATGCGTCCGAGCGTGGTGTGGGAGCAGTTTTAATGCAGAAAGGACCTGATCAAGAATTCCACCCTGTAGTGTTCCTCAGCAAAAAACTGTCTGAGAGGGAAAGCAACTGGTCAATCACTGAAAAAGAATGTTACGCCATTGTCTACGCTCTGGAAAAGCTACGCCCATATGTTGGGGGATGGCGTTTCCACCTGCAAACCGACCATGCTGCACTGAAGCGGCTTCACACCGTCAAAGAAAATAACAAAAAACTTCTTCGGTGGAGTTTAGCTCTCCAAGATTTTGATTTCGACATCCAACACATCTCAGGAGCTTCTAACAAAGTGGCTGATGCACTCTCACGTGAAAGTTTCCCAGACTCAACTGGTTAAAATCGTCCTTGAGATGTGGAAAATATTGTTAGTCTCTATGTACTTGGTAGCATATTTAGAGATGCATGTGTCTTATTAACTCTGTTTTCCTAGAGCTCCAGGAAGAAATCCCAGCCAGTGTTTCACCCTAGCTGAGATTTGGGGGGGCGTGTCATAAATAGAAAGGGAAGGGTAAACCCCTTTAAAATCCCTCCTGGCCAGAGGAAATCTCCTCTCACCTGTAAAGGGTTAAGAAGCTAAAGGTAACCTCGCTGGCACCTGACCAAAATGACCAATGAGGAGACAAGATACTTTCAAAAGCTGGGAGGAGGGAGAGAAACAAAGGGTTTGTGTGTCTGTCTACATTTTGTCTTTGCCGGGGATAGACCAGGAATGAAGCCTTAGAACTTTTAGTAAGTAATCTAGCTAGGTATGTGGTAGATTATGATTTCTTTAAATGGCTGAGAAAAGAATTGTGCTGAATAGAATAACTATTTCTGTCTGTGTATCTTTTTTGTAACTTAAGGTTTTTGCCTAGAGGGGTTCTCTATGTTTTGAATCTAATTACCCTGTAAGGTATTTACCATCCTGATTTTACAGGGGGGATTTCTTATTTCTAATTCTATTTTTATTAAAAGTCTTCTTGTAAGAAAACTGAATGCTTTTTCATTGTTCTCAGATCCAGGGGTTTGGGTCTGTGGTCACCTATGCAAATTGGTGAGGCTTTTTATCCAACATTTCCCAGGAAAGGGAGGGTGCAAGTGTTGGGAGGATTGTTCATTGTTCTTAAGATCCAAGGGTCTGGGTCTGTAGTCACCTAGGCAAATTGGTGAGGCTTTTTACCAAACCTTGTCCAGGAAGTAGGGTGCAAGGTTTTTGGGAAGTATTTTGGGGGGAAAGACGTGTCCAAACAGCTCTTCCCCAGTAACCAGTATTTGTTTGGTGGTGGTAGCGGCCAGTCCAAGGACAAAAGGGTGGAATATTTTGTACCTTGGGGAAGTTTTGACCTAAGCTGGTAAAGATAAGCTTAGGAGGTTTTTCATGCAGGTCCCCACATCTGTACCCTAGAGTTCAGAGTGGGGGAGGAACCTTGACATGCCCTGATCTAAGAAAACACTCAAGGACTTCAGTGGGACTGCTCATGTACAAAAAGTTAAGGACATTCTTAAGTGTTTTGCTATATTGAGACTAGAGAGCTGACATTTTACAGGATCACCCTTTGAGCAATTACTGACCCCCGTCACTAAATATTTTTCTTCTGGGGAAGAGAAGATTTATAGGGAAAACATCTACTTATTGTTTTAAAAAGTTGTAATAGTACCACTGCTTTCTGAATGGTGATTTCTCTCCCCTTTCAAAGAATGGCGGGGCGGGGGGAGGAGAGGGGAAGAAACAAAAGGGAAATATCCCCCAAATTGGCATAGTCATGTGCAAGGACACTGTAAGGGTACATCTACTCTTTGTTTTAAAATCCGCAGCAATGAGTCTCAGAACCCAGGTATACAGACTTGGGCTCATTCAATGCTGCTAAAAATAGCAACGTAGACATTTGGGCTCAGGCTCTGAAGTCCATTCCCTTCCCCACTGTCTACCTTGCTGTTCTGAGCTCCATGGTGCAAGCCTGTGTCTGTAGACCTGGGCTTTGAGACTTCCTGCCACGGGTTTTAAAACTCTGTGTAGACATTGCAGATATACGGTGACTGAAACACACAAATGAAATTCTCCTTGTATTCTCAACAATAGGCATTATTTTTTCTTAATGTTAAAACTAGGTGGGAAGAGAAGGTTTTTGTGGCTGCTGTGATATTTTGATATTTTATAGTGTCTGACCTTTCTAGAAATTCTTAAAAAAAAACCTTGAAACAGTTCATCCATATCGAAATGTGTTCACTGTAGTGCTGCCAGTGCCAGTAGTTACTAATGGGATCTACTCATTTGTCATGCAAGTTAAAGCTGCTTTCATGTACTGTCCTTTTTTCCTGAGATTAAGATACATTGTTTTCTGATTTGTCGATTTCTTCCCCATTTTCCTTGTTCTGAACTTCCTGTTTGAGATTAAAATAATCTAGATTCCCCCAATTCTGTGTGAAAAATGGGAAGCACAATCTAGTTAAATGAGACTGACAAATATCTTCTGTCCCTTTTCATTTTAATAACTGAATAAGTGAGACACACAGAAGATACTGGAGGAGAAGTCCTTTAGGAAGGTGATATAAATTTTAATGTACATGCACACACGCGGTAAGCATGGCATCTATTGAAATTATATAATAGGACTGATGGAGTGGAGAATAATAAAATAAGCATGAGACTTCAAAGTAAATGTAGAGATATACATGTGTAAAAATACATTTTTGTGTGTTTCTTTTTTCTGGTTTGCTCAAGACCTCTAGGTCACTTTAGATACAGCTTCTGTTTTTCATTGTTTTGTTTTGTTATTTTAAAAAAAAAAATTCAGCTGAGTTGAGAAAGTGTAATGGAGTACGTTCCAGTTATGCTAGTTGTTCAACAGGATCAGAGTTACTTTAATAGGATTGTTAATGTTTGCTTACTATAAGCCTACAAACCTTACGGTTGTACACAGACATGCAGTGAACTTTAGAAATTGTGCACTGACTTTTTGGGTATCTCTACACTGAATATTAAACCCTGAAGTATTTGTTAACCCAAGGCTGAACCCTGGCCATTTATCTTGTATGGTCCTGATCCAGGAAATACTTAAGCCCATGTATACATTTCAAGTACATGAATAGTCTGATTGAGTGCATGCTCAAGTGCTTTGCTGGATTGCAATCTATTGTCTGTAGTGACTTTTTTGGAAAATTCTAAGTATTTTCCCATCAGGAGACAGTTTCTCTGTAAAGTAGAAGTACTGTATGTGAAAACAAGATTTAAATAAGAGGAGGAAGGTAGTTGTAATATGCTGTATATCTAAGAAGAAAGTTCAATTAAAATACACCAGATTGGGGCAATTTTTTATCTTGTCCTTTAAAGGAGTCTCCTCATTCGGAACGTGTGAGTTCTGCCTGTATGTACAGCACTCATTCAGTGACAGGGTCTGATGACTCTGGTCAGGCAGATTGCCTATACTTAGAGTGCACCTTGTCGCTTGTCTAAAAAGGATCAGAGTGTACTTCACTAGCACGTGCTGTTGGTCACGTTCCCCCTATTCAGTTTCTCTATATGTCAGCCAGGATGCTCTACCTGCAATAGTAGTTGGTCCCACTTCCTAGCATTGTTGTTTACAGAGATAACAGAGGGAAGAATTTCCCTATATCACCTACTGCACTTTGTGTGTTACAGAGCAGGATTTTCCTCAGTTTAAGGCATGCAATTAGAGTTCCCGGATGCTGATTTTGTATTGTTTATCTGTCAAATGTCTAATAATTATGAAGCAGGGTTTATATTGGACACATTTTTAAGAAGATGTAAAAAAAAGTGTCAAAGTATGCTTTAAAGATACATGAATGTGAAATGCTTTGAGAGCCCTGAAATGCTAAGTGCTATTTAAGTGCAAATTATTCTTGTTATTTATTTTATTTATTGCTACATAAGACTTCTTATCCAGGCTATTTCACATATTACATTTAAATTAAGGAAAAACATCTCAGACATAATGTGCTATTTATAAAATCAGCCATGTTACTCTCTGTTTGTTCCACTGTAAATATTTGCACCTTTAGAATATATACATTTTGGGGCAGGAATTTTGTTCTTTGTCTAGGATGCTCTACCTCTTATCTATTTTTAAAGCACCATGTTCAGCTATGGCACTATACAAATAATAATGTTAGGGAAATGTCAATTTTTTAAATGGCCATGTGAAAAAAGACAACTAAGGCTGACTTCATCCTCGCACCGATTCATTACCAAATATGCATACAAAAATTATGAAGGCAATCGCAAAACAGGCTTTTGGATACCTCTGATCATCTCTAGGAGCGAGGAAGGAAGTTTATTTTCCATGTATACCTTGCACAATTGAATAGGTTCATTACGTCATTTTTCACTTTTCTCTGAACATAAGGTATTGGATGCTGCCAGGCTAGATGGATAGGATTTGCCATTCTTGATCAATCTATGTTACTATGGCTACACCTATCTCATAATGATGCATATTATTATGATGACTGAGTTTTGCTCACTTTAAAGAATATCACTGAGCACTTGGAAGGCTCTTGGGCATCAGTCTACTTATGTTCTTAGATGAAAGCTAAACAATGATTTTCTGCACAGGAACCTGAATTTCTGCTTCTGTTCAAATATTATTATAACAAATTCATTAAATACTAATGCATTTAAATACATTTGCAAAACATTAAGTGCAATGTATTAATTTTCCAAACATCATTTGTCTCCATATTCACTTGATACTGTAATTACCTTTCAAGTTTTGTAATTATTATAAATAATTGCACAAGTTAATCATTTTTTAAAACCTAAATCGACCTCCCTAGAATTCAAATAGAAACAATACACTGAAGTGAGCCAATATAATTTATATATGAAAGAAACCCTGAATTGTTCAATGCCATCTCTGAGAGACATTAGTGGAGAATTCACCAGATATCAAAATATTGAACAAGACTCAGTGACAGTGGCATCAAGTATCAGAAAAATATCAAAAGTGAAAATTTCTGCCAACATCAGAGATGAACACCAGTAGATCTGATTTTTAAATTCTACCATAGTGTGGTACCCATTGACCACAAAAATCATAAAAACAGAATAAAAAGACAGGAAGGACTGAAGCCCAACAATGTGCCCCCTCTTCCAATCTTGAGAATTTATATGAGATATGCCCACTTGTCCTTTACGCTCTGATCCAAAAGAAGGCAGAAACCTCAGAGTATCCTTACCTAAATAAGGGGAAATTATTTCCCATCCCCATTGATAATAATCAGTAATCCAATAAGGCAGGGCTGTATATTAAATAAGGCAAGAATATCCAATTCTTATTGACATATTCCTTCCAATTTTACCCAATTCAGCAGGGCTGTATATTAAAATCCTTGTATTCTGCAATGTATATCACAATATTTTGCCCCTTATCTGGTTTGTGTAATCTGCCCATCTGCCCGCTGTGCAAAACTAGGCAAGGTTTGCGAAAACTTTTGATGAATTGTTTTGCTTGAGCTCCGGTGAATTGTTGATCATTTTGTGGCTAGGCGTTTAGATTTGAATATGGCTGGACTTGTGATTCTTGCGAAAATGTGGAAGCTAATCAGTTTTGCAATAGACTGAGAAAGCTAACCATTTTTGTTGGTTTTTCTTTGAATTTTGGGCATGTATCATACTAAAAGAAGCAAAATGAATGGGTTCCTAAACTGTGCAAACAAAACCAGCTGAAATATATGATGCAACACGTGTATGTGGATAGATAAGAATGGTATGTGGGGGTAAGTAATATCTGTGTAGTGTGACAGGGTCATGCCAGATGGCTACAGGAGAGTGATAGAAGGCAGATATATTAGCCCCAGGTTAAGTAGGTCCCTTTTCCAGTGGTGAGCTGAAGCCGGTTCGCACTGGTTCGCTGGAACCAGCTGTTAAATTTAGAAGCCCTTTTAGAATGGGTTGTTCCGCGTGGGACAACTGATTCTAAAAGGGCTTCTAAATTTAATGGGCCAAAAGTGGCGCCTTAGGCGCTGACTCCATGGGTGCTTCAGCCCTGGAGCACCCAAGGGGAAAATTTGGTGGGTGCAGGTCACCCACCGGCAGCTCCCCACCCCACCCCCGGCCCCAGCTCACCTCCGCTCCGCCTCCTCTCCTAAACGCGCTGCCCCGCTCTGCTTCTCCACCCCCCTCAGGCTTCCCGCTAATCAGCTGTTCGTGCGGGAAGCCTGGGAGAGCTGAGAAGCAGGAGGCGGCTTTGCGCTCAGGCCCAGGGAGGCGGAGGCGGAACCGGAGCGGAGGCGAGCTGGGGTGGGCGGGCGCGAGGAGGGCCGCCCGCGCTGCAGCAGGTAACCCGGGGGGGCATGCAGGGGAACTGCTCCCCGCCCCAGCTCACCTCCGCCACCCTCGGCCTGAGCGGGAAGCCGCCGCCTGCTTCTCAGCCCTCCCAGGCTTCCCACTGAACAGCTGATTCACGGGAAGCCGGGGGTGGGGGAGGCGGAGAAGCAGAGCGGGGCGGTGCGTTCAGGGGAGGAGGCGGAGTGGAGGTGAGGTGAGCTATTGCCGGGCACGGGGCAGGGAGCTGCCGGTGAGTGCTCTGCACCCACCAAATTTTCCCCGTGGGTGCTCCAGCCCCGGAGCACCCACGGAGTCGGCGCCTAAGGCGCCACTTTTGATGTGATCAGTGGGGGAAGCGGTCGCTCCCCCTGCTCCCCCCCCAGCTATGCTCCCCTGCCCCTAGGAGCCAGAGGGACCTGCTGGATGCTTCCGGAGAGCTGCCCCAGGTAAGCACCACTGGGACTCCCCACCTCGCTCCCCGGCAGGTCCCTCTGGCTCTTAGGGTTGGGGTGGGCACCCACTACGGTGATCCACGAGACCTTCCTGCCCAGTTCTGGGGGCAGTCAGGGGACAGGGGAGGGGGGGATGGATGTGGCAGGCGTCCTGGGGGGGAGTGTCAAGGAACACAGGGGGGTTGGATGGGGCAGGAGTCCAGGGCGGTGGGGGTGGGCAATGACCCCCTCGTGGGGTGAGGAGGGAACCCGTTAAGATTTTGGCAGCTCATCACTGCCCTTTTCCCTGGGTAAGGTAACAGGGAAGGTTCCAGAAGAATCAGGAACTTTCTGAAAACAATTAAGGCAGACAGGCTGATTAGAACACCTGCAGCCAATCAAGAAGCTGCTAGAATCAATTAAGTCAGGCTAATCAGGGCACCTGGGTTTTAAAAAGGAGCTCACTTCAGTTTGTGGTGCGTGCGAGGAGCTGGGAGCAAGAGGCACAAGAAGCTGAGAGAGAGAGAAGGCATACTACTGGAAGACTGAGAAGTACGAGCATTATCAGACATCAGGTGGAAGGTCCTGTGGTGAGAATAAAGAAGGTGTTGGCAGGAGGCCATGGGGAAGTAGCCCAGGGAGTTGTAGCTGTCATGCAGATGTTACAGGAGCCACTGTAGACAGCTGCAATCCACAGGGCCCTGGGCTGGAACCCGGAGTAGAGGGCGGGCCCAGGTTCCCCCCATCTCCCAACTCCCTACTTGATACTGGAGAAGTTGAACTGGACTGTGTGTTCCACCAGAGGGGAAGGTCTCTGGCCTGTTCCCCGATCCACTAGGTGGATCAACAGAAACTGTGGGGATTGTTGTTCTTCCTTTCCCCATGCTGGCCAGTGATCAGGCTAACTGAGTGAATGGCAGATTTGAGCTACGAAAGTGGCCAAACTGAGGGCTGCCATGAACCTCTGAGGTGAGAAAATCCGCCAATAAGCGCAAGACCCACCAAGGCAGAGGAGGAACTCTGTCACAGTAAATAGAGAAATAAATGTCTCAAGATAGCCCTTACCATTTCAGAAAGACACCTCTCTATGACCAATTCTTCACTGTACTTTAGAGATACCATTATCAGGGCTCCAAAGTTCTGGAAGCCACTCTGCTTGTTTCTGGCTACCACTAGATTGAAGGCTTGCAGAGGCGGTCCCAAGGGACAATATTTGGATTCAGTTGTGGGCAGGGGCCATGTAGAAAAGCTACTAGATTGACTGAACCCTACAATAGGATCTCCAGAATTTAAGACTGTGGATAGTCAGAAAGGAGAGCATATTGGAGGGTCTGAAGTTGAGCAGGAGAGATGTCTGATGAAGAGGTCACACAGAGAGGAGGGAGTTGTAGTTTTTCTAGGAGTATAACTGGGACAGCCCATGTTGTAGGGTAAAGGAGGAAGCTAAGAACTGTTGTTATTTCATAGTGCAGGCTTCATCGTACTGGTGCAAATCATTTTACAATAACTTTTGCTGTGTTGGACACTATCTCATCAGGCATTTGACTGTTCTGAACAAATAAGGCTCAATTGTTCTCTCAGGTACATAGGCACAAGTCCCGTTGAAATCTTGGCCCTAATTTTAGTCTCATTTATAACCATTTTACACTAAAATAATTACATTAACTTCCCTTGAGTTACTCCAGGTTTACATTGGTGTAAATGAGATCAGAATTAGGCTCCTGTTCTTTTGTCATATATGCAGGACCTAAAAATGTCCAGTGATGCACAAATGTGCACTGGAACATCAAAAATATGTACTGATATTCTGGGAATACATACAATGTTAGAAATCCTTCACTCTATTGGAAGTAAGAACACAGAAGGTCCTTTCGGTATTTAATCACTAGCCCCTACAAACTGCTGCCTCTGACAGCATTTCCAGTTCCTCGATCTCTTCTATATGCTACTGACGCTTGTTATGGCCGTGGATATAGGTAAAGTTTGCTAAGAAAGTAGAGCTGTCTCAGACTTTGCACACCTCCTGTTTCATTTGAGTCCTAGACTGACACAGTTTGGTGCATGCAATTATCATGGAACCCAGTGCCTGCTGTGCTGTTTCCTGGAACTGTAAGGACAGGCAACATTGTTATTATGTGAAATGACTTTCAAAAACGTTTATAGGCAGTGGGCAAAGTTCCTGCTGGGATGGGATTTAGAGGCCATGAGGGTTTGGGAATAGTCAGGTATTTGCAAGGACAAACTGAAAGATATGAAGAAGTAATGACTAACAATACTAGACACTTCCTAAGACATACACTCAGTTATCCATCCCCAGGGAATTCTGCACATACTGCTGTAATTCCTGATGAACACACTTTTTGTGAACTACTATTGTATATAACATCTAAATTCCCTTTACAACAATGTGGTGTTGGTCACTAACCACTGTAGTTTTGGCTGTATGACAGTTTCCATTATAAATCCCTGCTTTCTCCTCTTTTAGCCTGAAAATTTCCATTCCCAACCTTTGTTAGAAGGCAATTTTTTTTGTGAATTGTTTTTGTTGTTTGTTTGTTGTCATTATTTGTTTTTGGAAGGGGAACAGCCGGTAACTTTGGGGAAAGAGAGGAGAGCTGGAAATATATGTCCTATGTAAAGAAAACATTCTTGGAAGCCTTTTCTCAATCAGTTGTACAGCTGAAATGGCTGGGAGTATAAAACTGTATTTAATCACCACCATGGCCCTCAGCAATGAGCAAGTCCCCATAATAATAGCTATTGAAGTTAGTGAATATTGATCTCTATCATGTGATAGGCATATAATATTAGCAAGCATGATTTTAATTTTTTGTGTTCCGTGATCAATATTCATATGATAAAGCTTTATAGAGTGCTAATATATATATTTTCAAAAACTTCTAATTTTGGAGGCCCAATGCTAGTCATCTATGACCTTATTTTCACAGGTACTGATCAACCCCGGCTTCCTGACTTTAATTCAGATTGGGCTGCCAGTCAGAGGAGCAGGCTTAAATTTAACACATACAGCATCTTGAATCTATTGCACTGTCCATCCATGAGGATGAACAAACTAGTACTTAGAGCATCTAATTCATGATGGAATAGTTCCATGTATCTTGGACCATATATTTATATTTTTGGACATTTGTGGAAACAATTATTTTAAGCAAATGTTACAACAGAGGAGTGACTTATTAAATGCCAATATATTTATGAAAGGATTCCTGTGTACCAGGAACCTTGAATACTCCTTCAAAAGGAGAATCTAACTGGATTAAACTAAATTCATTGATGGATTAAAAAAAAATCCATAGAGGTTGAAGGAAGTTTTCCCCTCTCACTCTACAGAATGGATTCAAGCATTCTCAGATATTGTTACTAAAAAGTGACTAACATACAGCCTGGAGGATATCATTAAATGTTTAATGAAATCTGCCATCAGTTTTTAGAACATACAGAATCAGTAAAAAAAAAAAAAAAGTGTTAATATACTAACAAGGGTATGCAGCTCACAGAGGAAAGTTCTTAAATTCTCTGCTGCTCACCTCTCCTCTCTATTTTTTCTTGCTTTTTTCTGTCCCTATTTTATAATTTTGTAATTTTAACGGAGATAAGTGATAGTATGTCATTATAATAGGCTTGCATACACAATGTTGAGTTTTAGTGGTACTACTTGCTCTTTGGGATATTGACTCTGTAGCCACAGTTTATAGAAAAGTTTACATTATAGAAAATCTGAGGTGTATGTCAAATCTCATTCCAGCTAAAATAGCTGAAAAATAAACCTTTAAATAGGCTTGCTTCTGACCCAACTTTGAATTTCCTGGCTTTAGCCAATTTAATCCAATTCTTAACCTTAAAAGTATCTGTGGCTGATAGCTAGATCTGTTATCTGATTTCTGATTTTGTATTAAGCTTTTGAACTTTGGGTCTGCTTATGTTCTTCTTTAATTTATTGAGAGTAAGAATTGGGCCCTCTTTGGAATTTCTGTGGGCCAGATTCTGCTGCCCATGCTCATGTTGAGTAGCACTTTCCTTCTATGCAAATTAATGGGATCACTTGAGATGTAAGATACTGCTCAACTGGAATAAAGGAAGCAGAATGTCTTTCTCTGGGAATTCCTTAATTCATATACTATGAGCTCAGTCCAGCTTACATTGACTTTAGCAGTAAAAATATTGGGTCCAGTGGATCAAATTCACTGCTGGCTTACAAGGGTGCAATTGTATTTACTATAATGGAGTTTCACCCACTAATTTTAATGGTAAATTTACCTCAATATCTTCGCATACACTATTCTTCTAGAAATGTTGTTAGGGGCTGCATATATATCCATATTGCAGATTCCTGCGCCTATTGTACGGACAGTGCACAGATACTCTATTTGTGTGGGTGTGTTTCTAATGCACTCTGAGTTGTAGTTTGGTATTCTCTGCTTTAGACATAAACATACAGAGGATGATGAAATTATGCATAAAGTCTTAATTATCAACATGAATTTTACTTGTATGTGTGAAAATACAATCTTCTATTTTTGTATGCTGTTGGAGTGACTTGATACTGCCCCTAGTGTTCAGATGCTTCTCATTGACGTAATTGGGGAGGGGGGGGAGTATTTATTTTTTCTCCCAGTTATTTTCATTGGAAGGATTTGTGGCATATCTGAAAAAAAAATTGAATGGACTGAACATTTTAAGATCACAGAGGGAACAATAAGAAAAAAAATTAGAAGAATCTGATATTTCAAAATGGATATATGTTAGATAGTTGTAATCAATCATATGTACCCAAGCCAACTTATAATTAAATACAATTAGATAATATATCTTGAAACTCATTTAGTGTTTATAAAATCCCAGTATTTTATGTACAGAAGAGAAACAGCATATTTTCATTGGATGCATGCCTTTTTAAATGAAGTCTCTATCTCAGTGGTGGGCAACCTGTGGCCCGCGGGCTGCATGCAGCCCATCAGGGTAATCCACTGACGGGCTGCGAGACAGTTTGTTTACTTTGACCGTCCGCAGGCATGGCTGCCCACAGCTCCCAGTGGCCACAGTTCACTGTTCCCGGCTAATGGGCGCTGCGGGAAGTGGCGCGGGCCACAGGGACATGCTGGCTGCCGCTTCTTGCAGCTCCCATTGGCCAGGAACAGTGAACCGCAGCCACTGGGAGCTGTGGGCGGCCGTGCCTGCAGCCGGTCAATGTAAACAAACTGTCTTGTGGCCCGCCAGCGGATTACCCTGACAGGCCGCAGGTTGCCCACCACTGCTCTATCTTGTACTCTACTACAGGTATAATAAATCTTCTCACATCAAATTAAGAATTAGCTTTCAGTAAAAGTACAAAGTGAAAATTCAGATAAATTACTCATGTCATTCACTGTGAGGCTACCTTAGTTAGCTTGTCTGACTAATTCACCCAGTAGCCTCACTAGATCAGCTGAAATCTCAAAGGAAATGCACCATTAGGTGGGCTAATCCATATTCATCATCATCCAAGAGGCTTAGTTAATTTCAGTATCTACAAAATAAGACTCTATGTCATGGTTCTTTATTTCATTTTAGGACATTGGATAGAAGCAGTTTGAAAGAGAATTATGGTGAATACTGCCAAGTACTCGAGCAAGGTTATTTTCAAGTACTCGTTCCCACAAACTTTATCTAGACCGACTGGCCATGCATATGTAATGGAATTTCATTACCTCCCTCTCTCCATCTCTCCCTCCCATTTAATTCATATGTAATCTTCAGTTTAGTGTGAAGATTCTTCTGTTTATCAGCTTTATTTTAAAGAATTACATAATATCCATAGCAGTTTATAAACTGGGAATGAAACCGTGTTATTTTTATACATGGGTTGTGACCTTGCCCTATAAATGATGTGAAGTGCCCACAAGTTAATTTTTACATGCAAAATAAAACCACAGGGAGAGTGACCCTATTTCCCTAAAGTGAAAATGGGACACAGGGCAAGCGGCAATGCTAAGCAGCTTGGGCCAGCCCCACACCACTTGCTGTGGCCTCTCACCTGAGCCTCGCCACCCAGGGCCACTCGCCCAAGCTGACGTCATGGACGTCATGACTTTTTTGGCAAAACTGGGCATTTGTCCCATTTGCTCTTGCTCGAACATTCCTCCATGCCCACTAGGGCAAGAACAAATGGGACAAATGCCCAGTTTTGCCAAAAAAGTTGTGATGTCCAGGACAAAAGGGGACTGCCCTAGCCTTGAGGCATGAATTATTGGGTGAAATTCTATGGCTTGTGTTATGAACGAGGTCAGACTGGATGATCACAATCATCCCTTCTGGTCTTAAAATCTATTAATTTATTTAATGGGAATAAAGACTTCTTATTGCTCCCTACTCATTATGTGTGTAATAGAGAGAGCACCCAAAATCACAATCTTAGACCAGAACACTTTTGACCTTTAGAATTCAGATTTGGCTCTAAACTTTAGACCTGCTTTCAGTTTGCATGAGGGTGTGGCTTTCTCTCTCAAGAATAAGGAAAATAACCCTATTTAGTGGAATAGAATGTAAATTACTTTTTAAAAAAGAGAGCGTTCATGAATATTTATTCTTTAATTCAATTGATCCTAATATGCAGGAACAGCTGAATCACAGAAAGTAACTCCTATTAATTACTGTACCTTTTTAGCTTTTAAAGAAAGAAATAAGAATAGAATTTGGAATAGGAATGGAAGAAATGACCACTTTTTATTCTTTTAGTCAGAGTTTTAAAATTTTATTAATATTTTTTCTTAAACTGATATTATAAGGAAAAGCATCCACAGATGCGCCAAGATATCTGAGGTCTCTGCAGAGGTGCTGGAACAATTTTTATAGTGGGTGTGCTGAGATTCATTGAACCAAATTGTAAATCTTGTATATAATGTAAACCACTTCAAGCCATAAGGTGCAGCAGCACCCACAGCATCCCTAGTTCTAGCACCTATGGGTCTCTCTTAAACTCAAAAACTCCCAAAAGGTCAGATTTGATGGTGAAATCAAATTCTAATATCACACCTCTGTAAAATCAGGAGTAGTTCTAATGAAGTCAGTGTATTTTCCAATATAGTAAAATCAGTGTGAGATCAGAATCCGTTTCATGGTCCCATGGTCTTCACTTATGTCATTGTCTCTAGCTTCCATACTTGCTGTAGTATCAGGGCCTTTAGGAACTGTAGGACAGCTATTATACTGGAGACAGTAATTTGCTCCATGAATTGCATATGCTAAATGCAACAACATATGAACTGCATTACCTAGGCATAGCAGGGGTAATTTAAGGACAGAGTTTCAGCACTGTGGCCCTGATTTTGCAACTGGCACTGCATTAGCAGACCCTTATGCATTGTATAGGCCAATTGCCATGCTGCATAGCTGCAAGGTCCACCTGCACAGAGCTAATTTCAGGTATGGGGTCTAACTTTGCATTTCCTTGCCTTTGGGTGGTTTAAACCAGTTCTTTAATAGAATTTTATAGTAGCTTTTTCATTTATGGATAATTAGCAAGGCTCAACTGAAAATTTAAAAGTCTATAGTACTCTGTCAATTTTCTACTGAAAAAATTAACTAGATTTTAAAATTTAAACTATAGACAAAATATTAAACAAAAATAAACCAGGAAAGTAGTTGTTGCGGGATATCTAAATATTTAATTATATATCATTAAGAAAAGAAGATTTTTAACTGCCATTGATCTTCAGATGGAAATGAAACTCACTTCCTACCAAAATACATGAATAACTTTAAAAAACAAAGAAGCCCGCAGGAGAATACTGGGAAAAAAAAGAGTTTCCTCTAAACATATCAGGAAGTCGGTAAATAGACTCCACTGAGACTCCACTACACTTCGTCATGGAATCAGTATATTTGGTTTAAAACAAGAGATGAGACATTGGTGGCCAGACTCTCAGAAGCTGTGGGTGGAGAAGTGGCATGCCCAAAAGTAGGTTATGGCTCCAAGATTCTCTGATTGGCGTTGATTTAACATGTGATGTTGGGATTCCCCAAGACTCTCTACCACTTGGTACTCAAAATCTCCCTTTGATTCTGAAATCCATCACTCAGGTACCTTTATTTGGCATACAACAGCAAGACACCGAGCTGACCAGACTCAAACAGGGGAATGGATGCAGGGTACTTCACAACTCCAAAGTTACACAACAAAACTTTTCCTTAGTCAAGATGTATATAACACCTGCTTTTCTGACTATATATTGCATCACATGCTTCATGATTGGCTTGGTTACTTTTCAGGAACCAATCCCAGTACAGCAAATTCTTGTCGATATCCAGAGAAGAGCAACAAAAATGATAAAAGGTCTAGAAAACATGACCTATGAGGGATGATTGAAAAAATGTGTTTAGTCTGGAGAAGACTGAAAGGGGACATGATGACAGTTTTCAAGTACATAAAAGGTTGTTACAGGAGAAGGGAGGGTAGGGCAAGAAGCAATAGGCTTAAATTGCAGCAAGGGCTGTTTAGTTTGGACATTAGGAAAAACTTCGTAACTGTCAGGGTAGTTAATCACTGGAATAAATTGCCTAGGGAAAGTTGTGGAATCTCCATCATTGGAGATTTTTAAGAGCACGTTAGATAAACACCTGTCAGGGATGGTCTGGATAATACTTATCCTGCCTTGAGGGCAGGGGACTGGACTAGATGACCTCTCCAGGTCTCCTCAGTCCTACAATTCTATGACTCTATGATGTGCTGTTCATATATAAACTGATCTCTACATTCCAGGTTTATCTTGTGCATTTTCCCTAGTAGCAGTGTGTTCCTGCTTATCTTAGCTAGACTGACTCCACTCTAATGCTTGTTACACCTTATTTACAACTTAATCTTCCATTCACCTTCCCAGTCATGCCCACTGAGAAATGAGTGGGCATGGGTAGAAGATCAGATCTTAATAAGAGAACGCAAACACCTTTTCTGCCTTGAGGTTGTTGCCTGCTTTGTGTCCATGTGCTTTCTAGCAAGGACCTTGTCTTCTTTCCTGACTGTAAAGTGATTAACACTCTCTTGGCTTTATAAATATGGATGTAATAAATAATTGCTTGATTTTCCACCAAACACTGAACTATTCCTCAGCTTCAAGAAAATGCTTGACGTGAATGCCTATTGGAATTACCGGAACTGTTTTAGTTATTTCCCATGAGAATTCAAAGGGCAGTCATTTTAAATGCCAGAAAAATCGGGGAAGATTTTCAAAGGCTCACAAGGCAGGTGGGTGTCCTTTGAAGGGGAACTGGGTGCCTAACTATTCTTTGTGCCTTTGAAAATCTTCATTTGAATGTTATCTTCACAACTGAAGAGTTGAGAAGCAGTGTACATAGCTACCACTTAGTTACTATCTTAGAAGCAGTGTTAGCATAGTTTATATAAAGAGCAACACATGATGGATGTGTGGAGTAAGAATTTGAATGTTTCGACAGTTTGATTTGCTGTATAAAAATAGAAATTCTCTGATATAGAAGTGTTACTTATAAATGCTACTGGTCTGATTTATGAGTGTTACACACATCTAATTGCTCTGTAAAGTAAACATGCCAATTAACTTTAGCAACACACAGAGCATAAGCCGTAACTGAGAAAAGGAACTTAGTGAAGAAACATGAATATTGATATTTTGTGTCAACCTTTTTATTTTTTGCAATTTCTAAATGAAAACACATTTTCCCTGGTTTTCAGGATGGGTTTAAAGAAACATAACCCCTCATATACAAATGCGTTGATGTTTGAGGAAGATCGGAATTTCAGTGTGCATCTAGAGCCATATATCCTAGCTGCTCCTTAGCTATATAACAAGCCAATCAAAAGTTCTGGATCAGATTTCCTGAAATATTAGATAATTTGAAATTCATATCTGAATTTTTATTCTGAAGCCCATCTCTATCGTTCAGCTTATCACGTTCAGATAGTGGAACTCTCTCCCGTCTGGCCCTCTTCTTCAACCAATTCCCCCTCAGTTTTAGAAAAAAACATTAAACTGACTATTTTTTCAAATGTATTTTTAGTTTTCAGAACTTACTCCTCATTTGTAATCACACCACATAATTTGGCTCTTTAATATTTTGTCTTGGTTTTATATAATTTATTTTATAGTTATAATATGATTTTGTTTAAATTTAAATCGTAAAGAGATATGAAAGTGAAACAATTCAGATTAAAGATGGAAGCTTTGGGCTTTCCTCACATTATTTTGCTTAGATGTTGCAGCTCTTGGGGAAGTACAGTCTGAAAACAAAGGGCCCCATCTTCAGATCTGAATGAGCAGCTTTCAACTTTAAATCAAGACTGGATGCTTTTCCAAAAGATAAGCTCAAGGAATTATTTTGGGGAAGTTTTAAGGCCTGTGGTATACAGGAGGTTAGACTAGATGATCACAACAGTCCCTTGAGTTAATAGAATCTGTGAACTCAGGAACTAGAGGAGGAGAATGGCAAAGTGGTTGTGTGCAATATTTATGGCCCCTTGTTCCTGAGGCCAGTCAGGCTCTGGGCTGTCCTAAGTTTTACCCAGCTGCAGGTACATAAAGGGCTGTTTCAGCAGCTAAGTTTTCTAGAGTGCAGCTGTGTTCTGACAATGTCCTTTCTCCCTCTACTGTGTTCCTCACTACATATCTGGTGATTCCTGTACTGATTAAATCCATTTTCTTCCCACTTTGTGCCGCCAGAATTGTACAAAGTAGATTAAACAAGGGCCATATCCTGGCTTTTACAGTGATGATAATTGGAGTTTATTTAAGGCCATTCACATTGTAACATGTTAATAGGATTCATGGAGGTGTTTTAATCACACAATTAATAGACGTTCTTACAAAAATATAAAATTGAACTGTGTAAACATGGAACTATTAAAATAATACCAACAGTAAGGGAAAAATAAATCTTCAAAAATTCCAAAAGTGAGGGCCTAATTTACATAAGATTATCACTGTATAATATTTATTTGGGAAATCATATGGAAGTCATATACTGTTAATTGATTGGAAAAATTGTCAAAGAAAGTAATTTAAAAATTGTCTTGTCTAACTTTTCTCTGCAAAGCTGTAAACCTTGGAAAAGGAGCAGAGAAGCCAAGGCTGATGCATTAACTGCTTATGAGGCATCCTCTAATATATGGTGTGTATATATAATATATATGACTGGGGAACAACATAAAAACTAATATTAATAGTAGAACAGATTTTAAAAGGCTTTTTAAAATGATTCTGCATCAGCAGTAATCAGCTGAAACTGTTAACGCTGCATTTTACATGTGACTTTATTTTTTCTCATTATTAACAACTGTGATGTTGATCTATTAACAAGCAGTGGTGCAAAACAAAGTGTTGGCACTATGATGAAGATTGGACTGGTGAATAAAACTGTTTTACCACTTTCAAATACCTTTTTTAAACCAACCCCCCCCCCCCCGAAAAAAACCCAATAGTGAGCATAAAGAATCTAAACATAAATGCTGTTAATTGAAATAATTGCCTTTTGACATAAGAATATGTCAGAAGATTAACTGTGATGATCAGCCACAAGACGTATTCTGTTTCTCTAACATCAAATGCTTTTCCCTAAATGAGTTTAGTAACTGCATATTTTCTATAAACACAAAAATAGTCATACTTAAAAGTGAAAATAAAGAAAAATAATATAAATGATGATTCCCCCTAAGATTTGATTCAGAAATTCCCCACACGTTAGGACCAATTCTGCAAGTGCTTCACATGCAGGGCTGCCATTCAAGTCAATGACTCTTCTTCTGAAGAGTCCTCTCTGGCCTGGACCATTTAGTTCAAAGTCATGGTCGTACAATACAAAAAGTGAAGGGAGGGTACATGCTTGTGATGAAATACTGATAAATCATCTGTTTTTGTAATGGGTCTTTAATCAGGACAAATCTACTTATCTTGCCTCCAAACTCACCCAGCCCAGGCAGTTTTAGAAAATGATGGTAATATTACACCCACAACTTTTTCTAAAATTCCCTAATCCTGTTTATCTCTTTGCTTGATTTAAACCTCTCCTTCATTCCAAGAAGTCCCTGTAGCTTCTTCAAGCCTTCCTTCCTATGACAGGTATGCTCATCCAATCGTAGAAGAGTAACAATGCCACATGACTGACGTAACCAATCACAATTAATGAATGCTCCTGAAATTTCTTTCTTGGGGATTGTACATTAGTACAAAACTTCAGTCATTCTACTGAGTAAATTAAAGAATTCACCAAAAAAAAAATTGCTGAGAAAAATAAAACAATGAATAGAGTGGAGGCAACCTTGATTTACTCATGGGCATTTTGTGAGCAGGAAAAGGGGCTAAATAAAATTATTTGCTAAAGCTTTCAATTTCAACTCTGAAAAAGAACCTGACATCTGAGCAGCGAAGCCATTCAATGTTTTGCTTTCTGATAGTGACGATGAGGCATTTAATAAGAAAATGTATACTTGTAAAATCTATTTTTCTTCCGACATTATATTTAAGTTCCTTACAAGCTTTGAGATTAGTGAATTTTGAAACAAGTTATAGGCATTCAAATAAATGGATAAACCTTAAAATTCTACATATTGTCAATGGTCTCTGACTCTG
Organism: Natator depressus; assembly: GCF_965152275.1. Classification (NCBI taxonomy): domain Eukaryota; kingdom Metazoa; phylum Chordata; order Testudines; family Cheloniidae; genus Natator; species Natator depressus. The sequence continues at coordinate 86,655,413 of NC_134240.1, forward strand.
CTTGGTTAGCAGTTTTTGATCTGCTGTTTTCGTTCACCTTCAGGCATGCCTCAAGGGCTTCTTGTACAATATGTATGAATTAAAATGATCAGACCAAGTATCTGACAAAGAAATCTGGGCTGTAGAAATCTTTCAGGTCACATTTTAGAACCCAGCCCTTTTGAGATTTCTGTGAGCAAGACAGCTGCTGCTCCTGGCTTTTTTATTGTTTTGGCTTTCCTCCCAACTAGTCTCACTGGAAGAATTGACCAAACCAGCTTCATGCTCACCTGCTTTAGCAATGTCATATTTATTTTCATCCTGATAATATGGGCAAACCCTGTGAACTCTGCCAGCTTGCTTGCTTCAAGGTGAATTAGCAACCTAGCATATCCTGTTGAATATGTGTCTATAATAGGACTGGGTAGAATCTGGAAATACAGTGCAAAAAGCAAAAAAAAAAATCTGTGGGGACATAAATTCTGTGCATGCACAGTGGTGAAGAATTTCCCCAGGAGTAGTATATACATTCATGTTGAAGTAAATCTTATACACATATAGAGTTTATGATACAGTGTTGTTTATAGGTTGTTTATTACACAGATTTTTAATGTAGTATTGTTATATCCAGACACACAAACACGTTTGGGGGCAGCACAAATATATAGAAGTATATAGATATGCTGATTGCAATATTGTGACAGATGTGCTTTCTTTGTGAGCCATAATATTCTGATGCATTTCATTGCAGTTAATATTTTGGAAAAAAATAGTTTGTTGATGTAAAGTCCCTAATGTGTGTCACCAAATAAATGATAGGTTGTTTTTAACTGGACGGTTTAATGTGGAAGGTGTTCTGCAAGTTTTTGGCTACTGGTATACTGAGACCACAGCCTATTTTGGTGACCAATATTGTCTCACTGTTTCTTGTCAGCATCCACCTCTTATCTCTTGTCTTATACTTAGATTGTAAACTTTCTGGGACAGGGTCCATCCTTTAGTTCAGTGTTTGTGCATCACCTAGCACAACAGAGCCCTCGTCCATGACTAGGGCTCTTAGGTACTACAATAATGCAAATAAATGATATATTATAACATGACACTTTTGTGTAGAGATGAGTGAACTGATTCTTAGGAAATAAAAACTGGATACAACATTTGCCCATCGTGGATCAGTTAAGATATGCACCCCCGCCATGGTCTTTCACTCACCTTTTTCTCCAAAATGTCTCCCCTTGTAATCTACACACAGACCACATAACGTTTTTCAGGATGTAGTAGTAGGTTAGAGGAGATCAGGTCTTCTTCACACCACTGGTGTATACTATTTTCAAGCCTGGACTTCTACCTGAAATTGACTTGGCATTTCCTATAAAATAAAATAATATACAGGAAATCTCTCATCTGTAGGTAGTGTTTTCAATTCAAATAGATAAATAAAGGCTTTGATGTATATTCCATGAATGTGGTACTACCATATGGTGGTTGATTTATTCTAATCCAAATTATTTCCATTTTGTTAAATCCTACTTTAGCCTTCTACCCATTAAGAAAATAGTTTCATTTTACCTTTTCTTAATAAATGTGTTACTCAGTATGTGACATGTAGATAGGGTGATTGCTCTGGTAAGGCAGCTAAATTGCACATTCCATTACTTGATACATTTATTTTTGTGTGTTACAAAATGACCCTGGAAAATTTGATACCCCTCATAAAAGTAAAAAAGGTCTCCACTGGTAAGTGGGGGGGAAAAAGGGATTATTACATTATAGAACTGTATTCTTTCTTAATATGGCAAAATCACTGCATGTTTTATTATCAAAAGATGACCTTGATATGTAAGTGATCCAAATATTTCTTAGTTAATCAGATTGCATGAACTGTGAAGGTTTTTAATCTCTCCCATGTGGGAATAAATGTGAACTGCCACTCCTCACTTTTGCAAATCATATCTCCTCCCATTTTCTTTCTTAAAAGTATCAGTCTGCCCCTTATCTTTTATAGTGATCACCTAGCAAAATGAAATCCAAAGAAATCTGAATTAATGTGATACATTGTGTGAGTGTCACATTTATTCCAGTGTAGACATTAATCAATAATGAAATTTTGAATGATGGCATTCTTGAGTACAGTTCTGGGAAGTGCAGTCATTCTATAATATAGCAAACATTGTTGTAACTATGGATGTGTTGAACATTCATGAATGTAGTGCTCTCTGTTCCGTCTGAAAACTTATTAAACTGGTTTTTAAACCTGCCAGTAATCAGTGCACAATCTGTTGGCACATAGTATAAAAAATAAATGACCACAAGTTGTAAATACTAATATGTGTAAATCTGGTTTTACTAAGCAAGTCATTTTCAAATATGAATATCAGGCATACTTCAGGAATAATTTCAAATGTGGATAATGAGTTTAATTGTATGAAGCAAATCTTATTTATTTTTCCCCTCAGGAAATTGTAATTTACTGAAAAGGCACATGTGATCCTAGGATGTATCATGCAAGGCATTTCCATTAGAGATAGAGAAGTAGTAATGCCATTGTATAAGACACTGATAAGACCTCAGCTGGAATACTGTGTACAATTTCCTGGTCACCCACGTTCAAGAAAGCTGAATTCACACTTAAACTGTGCAGAGAAGAGCTACTAGGATGATCTGGGGAATGAAGGACCTATTTTATGAGACGAGACTGAAAGACCTTGGCTTGTTTAGCCTAGCAAAAGAGAGGCTGAGAGGGGATATGATTGCTTTCTATAAATACATCGAGGTAAACGGAGGGTGAAGAGCTATTTAAGCTAAACTACAAAGTTGGCAGAAGAACAAATGGATGTAAACTGTCCATGAATAAATTCAGGCTAGATATTATAAGATAGTTTCTATCAGAGGAGTGAAGTTCTGGCATAACCTCCTGATAGGAGTTGTGGGCCAAACATCTTAATTAGTTCTAAGAAAGAGAATGGCAAATGTATGAATGGGATTGTATGACAGGGTTGTTTGTGAGGATGGGAGTCAGGAAGTCACTTCTGGTTCAGGTCTGATGTTCCTAAAATCTCCTGCTTCAGAGTTTCAGCCACTCACAAGAAGGGAGCAGGGAGGAAATACTCCTCCTCTACCTTCTCTCCCCTCCTCCAGATTTATTCTGATTTTTCTTTTTCTTTGAGGATTTTTTTTTTTTTTGGTGTGGTCTCCTTCCTCTGAAGAATCAAAGATTGCTGCAGCTAGAAATGCGACACTGAGGAGGCCGTAGCTCGAGATAGTACTTTCATGTGCTTTTCTTGTTTTGAAATGATGAGAATTTCTTCTTGGTTTCTACATCTGTGTGTGAGAGGAGACTTGAGAGTATCTTGAAATATGTGAAGTGAAATTTTGTGGTTTTTTTTTTAAATATTTCCCTCTTTAAAAAAAAAAAGCTTCCTTCTCTTGGTTCTGTTTAAAATAGGGTCATAAGTTTTCTGGAGGTTGTCTCACTGAATCATAATTAATTAATCAAGCTGTGTTTACTATGTCTCTTGAGATCACTCTGCTCATGCGATCACTTTGGCCCCACAGTATGCCAACATTTTTTACGGCTGACTTAGAACAACACTTCCTCAGCTCTTGTCCCCTAATGCCCCTACTCTACTTGCACTACATTGATGACCTCTTCATCATGTGGACCCATGGAAAAGAAGACCTTGAGGAATTCCACCATGATTTCAAAAATTTCCATCCCACCATCAACCTCAGCCTGGACCAATCCACTTCCTGGACAGTACAGTGCTAATAAGCGATGGTCACATAAACACCACCCTATACCGGAAACCTACTGACTGCTATACTTACCTACATGCCTCCAGCTTTCATCCAGACCACACCACACAATCCATTGTCTACAGCCAAGCTCTATGATACACCCGCATTTTTTTGGGGGGGGTGGAAGGGAGGAAGAGGGATAGCTCAGTGGTTTGAGATTTGGCCTGCTAAACCCAAGGTTGTGAGTTAAATCCTTGAGGGGGCCATTTAGGGATATGGGGCAAAAATTGGGGATTGTTCCTGCTTTGAGCAGGGGGTTGGACTAGATGACCTCCTGAGGTCCCTTCCAACTTTGATATTCTATGATTTGCTCCAACCCCTCAGACAGAGACAAACATCTACAAGATCTCTATCAAGTGTTCTTACAACTACAATACCCACCTGCTGAAATGAAGAAACTGATTGACAGAGCCAGACGAGTACCCAGAAGTTACCTACTACAGGACAGGCCCAACAAAGAAAATAACAGAACGCCACTAGCCATCACCTTCAGCTCCCAACTAAAACCTCTCCAACGCATCATCAAGGATCTACATCCTATCCTGAAGGACGACCCATCACTCTCACAGATCTTGGGAGACAGGCCAGTCCTTGCTTACAGACAGCCCCTCAACCTGAAGCAAACACTTACCAGCAACCACACACCACACAACAAAAACACTAACCCAGGAACCTATCCTTGCAACAAAGCCCGTTGCCAACTGTGTCCACCTATCTATTCAGGGGACACCATCATAGGGCCTAATCATATCAGCCACACTATCAGAGGCTCATTCACCTGCACATCTACCAATGTCATATATGCCATCATGTGCCAGCAGTGCCCCTCTGTCATGTACATTGGCCAAACCGGACAGTCTCTACGTAAAAGGTTTGTTTAAGAAAAGATAGAGATTCTGTTAGAAACAAACTAAAAAACAAACAAAAACTATTAAGTTCCTGGATTTCTAGAGTTCTCAGTTAAATCACTCAGTTGTAACACTTTTTCTCAAATCTGTCAAATTTAAAATAAGACAAATTATGAAAATAGACTACAAATACATAAGATACACTATTCAGAGTGATGTCTTCTGCAGATATACAAAGCCAACAAAATAAAAATGTACCTAGGAAAAGGATATCTTTGTATCAAATGACCATTTTAAAAGTTTGGTCCCAAGACTAATCCTTGAGGAACTCCATTAGTAACTTCCCTCAGTTTGATATTTCACCTTTCAGCACAAAAGATTCCTTTTTCCTCTTTAGCCAGTTCCTTACACATCTTACAATTCTTGTACAAATCCCCATCTTCTCTAATTTAACTACTTTCCCATGTGGCACCATTCCAAATGCTTTACTGAAGTCCAAGTATATTAGATCTACTGCATTTCTCCTGTCTCCAAAAATCAGTTATCTTCTCAAAAAAGAATATCAGGTTAATCTGGCTGGCATAATCTACTTTTGGTAAACTCAGGTTGTATTGCATCCTCTTTTCCATTTACCTCTAAGAATTTAATTTATTTTTTCCTCCAAAATTTGTTTGAAAGCCTTCATACTACTCATGTCAGACTAACAGGTCTGTAATTGCCCGGATCACTTTTTTTTCCCCCTTGACAGTGGGGAGGCAGGAGCCTAGGCACACTTTATAAATCAAATTTTTAGATGGTTATTTGGGGACTAACCTCTAAATTACATAAGCAAATTGAAGTGAAACCATGGCTTGCTGCCAGAATTTTAAAAGGGATTCTCTTCACATTTTCTGCTTCTGAAGATGATCCCTAGGGTAAAATACTGGCCCTTATATCAAAGTGTTTGTCAGTGCTATACCTCCCATGTAAAAACAATTTATCAGTTTCAGACCCTTCCCTGCAATCCATTAATCCATCTCTACCATCCTAAACTGATCAGGCTTTCCCCTCCTCTTAGAGTCCTGGGTGTAAATAATAGTCTCAGACACTAATATAACTGTAAATATACCCTAATCTATAGAAACAGGCATAACAAAAGTCATTGCACTGGACATGAGGTAAGAGAAATGCACAAGAAACAGCTGAATGCTTACAAAGTCTAATGTTGCTAATGAGGAAAATACATTTTCATTTAAAGTACAGAAAATAATTTTAGCTAAATGGACCAGATCTGGGAGAGATTATAGACTTTTGACTGTTGTGGAGTTGTGTGCTCAGCGGTGTCTCGCAATATGTTGCTCTCATAACACACCAGCTGAATTTCTTTTCAAAAGGCAATCAAGGGTGTTTGAAGCATCTTCTGATTTGACACCCTTGTTGAGTTTAATTGAGAAAGCTAAGGAAGTGAGGATAATTTTGGGAAGCAGTGCATGAAGTAATTTTTGTCTTACAGTTTCATCACAGAGTGCCATCATCTGCATCACATCACTGTGATTTAATGAACGCCAACAGTCTGAAAAATCACGAGACTTTTTAATTATGACTGTACAGCAATAAAACAGTGTTCAGGGAAAAATGGCACTTCATAAAATAGGATTTGGTCTTCGTGCAGTGGTCAGCCCATTGCTAATAGTCACCCGACAGCCTGCACATTTTTTCCCCCATTCTCACCTTGCAGACTGTGGCACTTTTTAATGTAGTTTAATATTTCACTCTTTCCTTAAGGCATTATGCTGCTGTAATTCTTTTTTTAAGTGCAGTTTTTAGGAGTGAAACTGATGATTTTTGCCCTATAAAATAATCGTGAAAAGAACCTAATATAAAATGAAAACAGGTAAAGTCATATGAATTGTGTTTGCATGCATCCAAAAGATAATTCATTCGTGTTGAAATGTCCATGTAAAGAAAATACAGATAAGATTTAACACAGTTAACATATAGGTTCTTGTAGTTTCCACCCTTATGTATTTTCCAACAAGTACCAAAAAGTGTGCTGAATTGGATGTTGGATATTTTGACACAGTGCCCTAATCAAGGTACCTCAAGTAAAATTAACTCAATTTTTATCCATCAGGTTGTATCTGATCTTGCCCAAACATTTTGAATGTGGTCCAAATGAATTCAAAGTCTTCAGTTGTGTTTCTAATTTCCTACATTTCCTAAAATGCCTCAGTATAGTACAATTCATTTTGCAGGTAAGGGGATGAGTTCATTTTTTTTCCATATTTGTGGCTAGTGGAAATGCTGCAAAAAGGAAGGTCCGCTCACACCATTCTCTGTTAGGTGTGGCAGGGATGGCAGTAGCATATGTAAAGTGCCCTACGCAAGGCAAGGTTAGAGAAGAGGCTAAAGGACATGACTCCCACTCTTACTTTCTCTAAGACTCTGCATGTTACTGCATGTGAACACTGTAGCTGGGTCTTTCTGTTTAGTGGCAGCAGCAACAGCACATTCCTCTTCTCCCTCATGTACTTGCTGCCAGTTAGCAAACACTACAAATCGAAACCCTCTGTCCCGAACGCATTCTGCACCATGTCAAGCCTTCCTAGATTTGGGTGGAGGAATAGGGTTGTCTAAATAACTTCCCTATTTAGCAGCCATTGAAGCAGCATCAGTAATAGGGGCGGCAGGTGGGTTATCATGCAGTCTCTGGGGGAGGGGGCTCGGTAAGATACACAGTGGGACCCTATGATGATGGCCTGAGGACTGGTCCCCATTGGGTCTTCAGGTGGAGTCACCTCCTCTGTCTGCCAACGATCTCTCCTAGCTAATGTGTGAGGCTCAGTATGGGAGCAGGTTTCCCCCACCAGCTGGGGTGAATCAGGCTGTAGGTTTCTGCCCAGTACTTGCTTTCGAAACTGTGAGTTGCATTTGGGTTTTCTGGCAGGCAATGACTGGGAGAGTGGTGACTGCAGGACTCCTGGGCAACAACAGTTGGTCCCGACATCTTTTAAATATGTTACTGGTTGTGTGAGGCTGAGGTAGAGAGACTACATTGTGCAACCCACATGCACTTCAAACAGCAGTAGCATACCAAACTTTTAGTGCATGGTCGCAGGGTCCCACATGGTGACTTAGTGTGCAGCATGCTAGAGCTCTATAGATTTACATCGCAACTTGCTGTCCACTAACTCTTCATGTAGACAAGCACCTGGCAGTGTTGGTGAAAAGACAGACGAAAAACATGTTCCCTTTGTAACAACTTCTTGTGGCCATGGCAGTAGCAAATGCAACCTACAGCCTGGCAGCAGCAATCTCAGTTCTTGTCTCAGAAGGGGTTGAAAATGTGAATTCAGAGCTGGCTTCAGTATTTTGGATCAGAATTTCAGAAAAGGTCTTTGTGATGGCTTGGGTCACAGGGACCCCCTTGGAACTGGCACCTGATGTGCTGAGACTACCTCTAAGCCCGTTTTCCCTACCAGCTTGGGACTCCAGAACCCTGTCTTGTTGAGCCATACACGCTAGCCAGCTGCAAACACAGACCCGGGTCTGAACTATGTCCCCCAAAGCTGCAGACTTTAACTGAAAACCAGTTAGCAGGTACTCCTGTCTCCAGCACCCAGATATCCAGTTCCCAATGGGGTCCAAACCCCGAATAAATCTGCTTTACTCTGTATAAAGCTTATACAGGGTAAATTCATAAATTGTTCGCCCTCTGTAACACTGATCGAGAGAGATGCACAGCTGTTTGCTCCCCCAGGACTTAATTACTTACCCTGGGTCAATTAATAAGCAAAAGTGATTTATTAAATACAAAAAGTAGGATTTAAGTGGTCCCAAGTAATAACAGACAGAACAAAGTAAGTTACCAAGCAAAATAAAATAAAACACGCAAGTCTAAGCCGAATACAGTGGGAAACTGAATACAGATGAATCTCACCCTTAGCTTTCGTGAACTTACAGTAATGACCCATCCACTCCCAGTCTTTATTCAAGCCTAAGTTAATGGTGTCCAGTTCGCAAATTAATTCCAGTTCAGCAGTCTCTTGTTGGAGTCTGTTTTTGAAGTTTTTTTGTTTTGTTGAAGAATTGCAACTTTAGGTCTGTAATCGAGTGACCAGAGAGATTGAAGTGTTCTCCGACTGGTTTTTGAATGTTATAATTCTTGACGTCTGATTTGTGTCCATTTATTCTTTTACATAGAGACTGTCCAGTTTGGCCAATGTACATGGCAGAGGAGCATTGCTGGCACATGATGGCATATATGACATTGGTAGATGTGCAGGTGAATGAGCCTCTGATAATGTAGCTGATGTGGTTAGGCCCTATGATGGTGTCCCCTGAATAGATAGGTGGACACAGTTGGCAACGGGCTTTGTTGCAAGGATAGATTCCTGAGTTAGTGTTTTTGTTGTGTGGTTGCTGGTGAGTGTTTGCTTCAGGTTGAGGGGCTGTCTGTAAGCAAGGACTGGCCTGTCTCCCAAGATCTGTGAGAGTGATGAGTCGTCTTTCAGGATAGGCTGTAGATCCTTGATGATGCGTTGGAGAGGTTTTAGTTGGGGGCTGAAGGTGATGGCTAGTGGCGTTCTGTTATTTTCTTTGTTGGGCCTGTCCTGTAGTAGGTAACTTCTGGGTACTCGTCTGGCTCTGTCAATCAGTTTCTTCATTTCAGCAGGTGGGTATTGTAGTTGTAAGAACGCTTGATAGAGATCTTGTAGATTCTTGTCTCTGTCTGAGGGTTTGGAGCAAATGCGGTTGTGTCGTAGAGCTTGGCTGTAGACAATGGATTGTGTGGTGTGGTCTGGATGAAAGCTGGAGGCATATAGGTAAGTATAGCGGTCAGTAGGTTTCCGGTATAGGGTGGTGTTTATGTGACCATCGCTTATTAGCACCGTAGTGTCCAGGAAGTGGATCTCCTGTGTGGACTGGTCCAGGCTGAGGCTGATGGTGGTACATATGCATCAGCAACATAGTGAGTTATTGTTGTCTTTGTAGCTGCTTCAAATGGGAACAAAGGACCAGAGACATAATTCTATCTTTATCTCATAGAAAATATCACTACAGGGCCAGATCTTCTTTACCTTAAAGGTAGACACGTTTTCCCCTAGGATTGTGAGACTCCTCCCTTCCTGAAATGCACTGTAGTACAACTGAACACTTCTAATGCTGCCAGTTGCCTTTTTTATTATTTCATTTTTTTTGAAACCTACTAATAATTCAAAGAAAATATATACATTTTGATTTGAAACAAAAATTGCCCTTTTGATGAATAAAAAAACTCAGAAGTTAAGGTTAGTGTTAGAGACACTGTCAACTTAAAAATAACATACATGCCTGATTATTTTTAACTGAATCTTTTCACAAATAACACCTAAACTTTCTAAAAGCAAAAAATATAGGAAATAACATTTTGCCTGGTTTTTGTTTGGTTTATGTATTTAATGAATTTGACAGCACTTTGTGTCTATTCAGTTGGGCCCAATTCTGCATAGCCCCATTCTCTTCAGTGGGGTTATGTACAGGCATAACTCTTAGCTCTAGCAAATTCCATTGTGGCATCAGGGTCTTAATTATTCACTCTCCTCCTGCTGTTTGAGTGGATTTTCCATAGAAATAAGAACATTTTAAAAATTTAAGAAAATGTGATGATGAAATCACAAAAATGGGAAGTGAGACCCAGGTGTTGGAGTTAGTCCTAAAAGTATTTTTAAATCTCCTTTTTTCTTTTCTTTTTTTTAATGGACTGGGTATCCCATTAAACTTTGAGAGTGTTAAAATCCAAAAGAGAGAGACTGTTGTCAGTCTTCTGGCAAGGAAGGAATCTACATGCATTTCTTGGATGCAGATAGTGTCAACTCTGTGACAAGCAATGAGATTTGCTATTCTAATCGCTTTGCAGCTGATAGTCCCCCAACATTGAATTGAAGAATGGAAAGTGAAGGACCAAAGAATACTGCTCCAGTACCACTGTAAATCTGGATCCAGATTATTCAGGTTCAGTTTGCTGCTTTGGTTTCTTCAGAAGATTAATCACAGAATGGAAAACAATAATGTAGCACCGTTGGTGAAATTTGATATTGATTATGTGGAGGCCTTACCAACTACTTCGCCTTACTGTGAGATTATAATTGTCAGTCGTTTTGAGACTGACTTTTGGAGTTGGCCAGCTATAACAATCTGGTTCTTGCAAACACATTTAGGAGCACATAAAGCATTCAGACTATCAACATGGCATGCACCTAATGGTCTATATCAGAGCCAGATTGACTACATCATGGTGCAAAACCAATTTCATTTTAATCTGGGATTAACAGAGCTAAAACAAGGAGCTTCACCAGTGCTGATATTGGAAGTGATCACGACCTCGTGATGCTAATTTTTTGGCTGCGGCTAGGGCAAATTATCAGGCCAAAGTTCACTAGAACCAAGTTTGACTTAGAAAGACTCAGAGACTGAAATATTGCAGAGATCAGCAGAAAATTTGCCATGCTGCTTGCTCTAGAGGAAGACACAGAAACAATGACCAACAATTTCAACACTGTAATGAATGAGGCAGCAATGGACATCCTTGGAAAACATCATAAGAAGACAAAACCATGGGTCACAAATGAAATATGACAAATGTGTGGCATTAGAAGAGAACTTGAGAGACAAGAACTGCATTGAGGGAGCTGATAAATACAGAGTATTTGGCAGAAAGATCAAGAAAGGAATGAAGGTGGCCAAGGAGATATGGATTGAAAAACAATGTTGTAAAACTGAAGAGTGTATCAATAATAAAACTAGCAAACGAGCCTTCCAGGTTGTAAAAGATCTGACGAAGAAAAGATGGACCAAAGCTAACACAATTCAAGATAAAGAAGGGAACAGCCTTACAGAAGAAAGGGACATCATCAATAGGTGGACAAAACTACTGCTCTGATCTGTACAGCCACCAGACAAATGGAGATCCTAGTGTCTTAGACAGCCCAGTTTCAACAAAGGAAGAGGACTTTCCAATACTATGTGAAGAAAAGGAGACAGCTGTGAAATCATTCAAGAACGGAAAGGCTACAGGTATTGACAACATCCCAGCTGAAATGATGAAATTCAGAGGAGAAATAGTAATAGATGTACTCACCAAGATCTGCAGTAAGATCTGGCAGACCAATGAGTGGCCCTCCATGTGGACACAATCACTAATCATCACTCTGTCGAAGAAAGGCAACCTGAAATTGTGTCAAAATTACTGGACCATAATCTTAATTAGCCATCCCAGCAAAGTGATGTTGAAAGTCATATTGAACAGATTGAAACCACAAATGGAGAATATCATTGCTGAAGAATAGGCTGGCTTTTGTGCTGGAAGAAGTACCACAGAACAGATTTTCAACCTTTGTGTTCTATGTGAGAAGTACTTACAACACCAGCAGGACATCTACCACATATTTTTTGACTTCAAGAAGGCGTTTGACAGAGTATGGCACGAAGTTCTCTAGGCAACCATAAAGAAGTACAATGTTGGTCGTAAGCTTATTCTTACCATTAAACAACTGTATGCCAAGGCCAGCAGTGCAGTTCTCATCAATGGCACAATAGGAGAGTGGTTTCGCACCACTGTTGGAGTCCGGCAAGGCTGCCTTCTTTCACCCACACTGTTCAACATCTACTTGGAGTGCATAATGACTGTTGCCCTAGAAGATCACATATGCACAGTCAGCACTGGGGAGTGAACAATCTCAAATCTTTGGTTTGCTGATGACATTGATGGGCTGGCAGGCAGCAAAGATGAACTTGCCAACCTTGTGAAATGGTTGGATGAAACCTCTGCAAAATATGGCATGGAAATCAGTGCAGAAAAAATGAAGCTGATGACAAACAAACATGATGGGATCAGATCACATATCACTGTCAGTGGACAAAGCTGGAGACAGTGAAAACGGTTCCAGTATTTGGGGGCAATCATCAATAGGTGATGCTCCTCACGAGCGCCAGCCATCACACCTCCTATATAGAAAATGGTTTCTAATGGAATAAGAAGGCAGGGGCTATGTTTCTTGACTTGGCCGGGGTTTATGATACCTTCTGGAACACTGGTCTGCTGGTCAAAATGTAAAGACGTTACCTTTATGGGGTTTTAGGGCTATGGAAATGATACTCCAAAACAGACCATTCCAGAAGCAGAGAAGCTGAGCACATGGAGGAGCCAGATTAAGAGACTCCCAGAGAGAACTGTTCTTGCTCCAATTTTCTTCAACATTTTTACAAATGATTTGCCTCCAACTATCTCAAGGCTATTCAGTTATGCAGATGACATCTGCCTCATTTCAAGAGACAGAGACTTCAGAAAGATTGAGGAGAACCTGAACCAAGACATGGCAACCATCAGTGGCTATTGCAAGAAATGGAGACTTAAACTCAGTTTGTCAAAGGCAGTGTTGTCATGCTTCCATCTCAACCACACCAATGCTTCATGAGAGCTCAACATCTTCTTGAATGGAGAATGACTGGCACTTGCCCCAGAGCCAGTATATATCTAGGAATAATTCTAGCTCGCACACTTACCAAGAAGGACCTCCTCACAAAGGTAGGTCAAAAGATAAAGAGCAGAAATGGCTTCCTAAATAAGCTTGTGGACTCAGCTTGGGGAGTTAATGTTCAAACATTGCACAGCTCAGCGCTAGCTCTCTGCTTCCTTATTGGAGAATACTGTACTCCTGGTTAAGCTCTTGTTTAAGCTCTTCCCACACACACCAAATGGTGTAAATAATAACTGGGGCTCTGAGACCAACAAACGCTGAGTGGCTATCTGTCCTCTGTAATATCCCATCTCCTGACTTCAAGAGTTACACTGCATCAAAAAACGTCCTTGAGAAAGTTCAGGAGATCCCACAATTGTCACTTTACAAATATATATGGACACTGCCAGATTGTGGTGAGCAGAATGGGAACAAGCTTATTCCATTTGTAAGAAACTCCTTCCTCATCACTCAGCCTGATGAGAGACTGCCTGGCTTCAAGCTGCCATTCTATCTCTGGTGCAAGCTCAACCATTTTCAAATGCCAACACCTGGGGATTCAGGAACAATCCCCTGTGTAACTGCACTGCAGCTGAGGATGGTGCATACCTGTTGAATGGCTGTTCACCTTGTGCTGGTTTATCAGGAGGACTTTCCAACCTTTGCTGAGCCAAAGGCTATTGAATAGCTAAAATATATAGTGCCTATCTATCTGTGCCCTTTTGACACTTTTGAATTTCTTTTTCTCTTAAACATTTGTTTTATTTCCCTACTTTACATTTTGTATTTTGAACTTTTTTCCATCTTCATTGTACCACTGGTACGTTCACTAATAATATACTTAAATGCTCCTTTTCTCCCCTCTGCATTGGAAATTTTTGCTTTTATCTTTTCTATCTTATTTAAATCATGTGGGAACTAATGTGATTTGGATTTTTTTTTTAATTGTTGAACGTTATTCCCGCCTCATCCTTCTGCATCACTTCTGAGTAATTTTGACTTACTTGTCACCATGGTATCCACTCCACTTAGGTATTTTATGTGCTGCACATTAGTTTGCATGTATATGCATAAATAAAACAAACACTAAAACAAAACAACTTTATCACAATTTAAGGCCCATTGCTACTATCACTTATGCACATGCAAATGTGCATTCACATGAGTCTGAATGATGAAAAGATCTGGCCCTTTAACTTTAAGAGCTGGATGGATGTGTATAATGAACATGATTCCATGCTTCGAGAAAGTAAAAACAGCTGAGACCCTTTACTTTAAAATAGGGATAGCAAACCCTTTCTGTGAAGAAGGATGAATTCCATTCCTAATTAATGCTATATGGACCAGTGTATAAATTCAGAATTCCATGTGCTCAATCCACAGCAGAGCTCCCTCAATAGCAAGGGTGGTTTATACAATAACCAAATGTTTAGTTATTGCTATTGTTTAATCAGCACCTCATTGTCACATTCAGCATGACTCAATGGGAAAATTTGTTCACCTTTAGGACCACTTTTTCTGCCCTTGTTTATTTCTTTTTATCCTCTTTTCTCCATTCTTCCCCTCTCTCTGCATCTCCCACCCTGCAGCAATTTCCATTTCACCCCCATCTTTGTGAGCTTAACTTGCACTCCCCAACCCGTACCTTCTGATAAAATAATAAATAATGAAATAGTTAATGCTGACATTTAAAGTGTAGTTATTATTAGGCTTTGAAGACAACAACCTGTGGACCGCATTGTAAATCAGTGCCAGTTCAGTCATTTTCCGGTGACATCTCAGCCATCTCTTTGGGATAACCCCATGTTCCTTCCCCAGATTTCTCTCTCTGCCAGGGCTGTGTCAGGTCCTCTAACGGAGGTGTTCCCCCAAATCCATGGCCACCCCTTGAAAAGGGTCCATTATTATAGGCAGTGACTCATGGCTGCTGCATACATGCTTGGGCTCTTCTCAGCCTGGAGTAGCAATCACATAATTCAATACTCCTTAACTGCTTCAATTTCCCCAGGTTAGTACAAAGCACCTAGCCCCTTGAACATTCAGGTGCATATTGAGTATGGAGGAATTTACAGGAAGCATTTGAGGACAGGGGTCACCTCTTTCAGAATCTGACTGCAAACTGTGGGGTTATGTCTATTGGTGGGGCAGTCTCTAGCATGGCTAAGAAGGGGTTCAGAATCTGCAATGGAGGGAAGGAGAGATCTGACACCATAACTTTGTTTAAAAAACTAACAATACATAATTAAGGGCTGGAAAGGTGAATCATAGTACTGTAAGAGTGTGAGGGGGCTGGGATTTGCAGCCAAGCTAATTACTGGTACCTCCTTGTGGCAGATATCCAGTACAGGCACTTGTTCCATAGAGGGTCCAGGTCCCTGATAAACAGGAGTTGGAAATGGACTTCCCCTGAAGTCAATGGGGACTCGAGTTGGTGCTTCTAATGTCTGGTATAGTGAAGTGACAATTCCCTTTCCCTAGCTCCTTAACCCTCATACAAAAGAAGAGCAGTGGGGTCCAAGCAGAGCACTGAGGACCCGATATGGAGGGTTGACAGGAGACCTCCACCAGTTGTAACTGATTAAGGAAAGAATAATGATCTTTATTGTACCACTTATTGCTAGCTATTTCCCAGAATAGTTCAGAATGAGTTCAGTCAATAAGGATGTGGCCTATTTGAACCACATCCCTTGCATCTTGGCTTTCTTTTTTTGTGTTTGAGTAAAACACCTTTTGTTTCAGATTGTGATTTAGTTTTACTTTGTCAGGAGTCAACATTGCCCCGCTGAACTTTTAACATTTTGAAGTCAGGAAAAGTGCTCTTAATACTGGTGGTTTGTTTGATCGATGCCATGATTTATAATGTCAGCTCTGTTTTGTCACTATAAGAGAAAAATGTTTTAGGAGCTCTATCACGGGTGTCAATTTAACACCTGCTTTCAGCAGTGCTCTAAAATCACCAATGTAATTTATATCGTGACCTGCCTGTGTGGAAAGCAGTACTTAGATAAAACTTCAAAGAGTTTTGGAAAATGTTTTAATCTGTGGCTTGCTCATCCTGAACAAAAGTGTTTGAATGACTATCACTAAACATGGCCATGTACTGTAACCTAACCTATACTGGGAAGATTGCGGGCCAAATGTGAAAACGGTGGGAGAATTTTTTTTCCCAGATTTTAGAGCTATGATCTTTTTAGCATGACTATTACTCATAATTTAATCACTTCACCTGTTATTGTCTACATTTATAATGCATGTGTTGTAACTACAGGAACTATTTGTCATATTGATGACAATGAAAGTTTGACAATATTTTTCTGTCACATGAACAATCTATTGAACTAGTTTATTGTACACTTATTCTTGCATATGGCATTTGGATAATTTTATTGCCTTCTTTCAAATAGCACAAATATAATTTCTCAGTACTTCATGATAAACCAAAACCAGATGGTTGTATTACTTTTCTAATTGCTGCCAGTGTGGTTTCCATTCTCCAGTTTATATCGATTGCATTTATGTGGTACTGCACAAATAAAGTAGGCCACAATTAACAAAATACACATAATTTGCTTTGCATTATTCACATTCTAATGTTAAATGTGGGGGCTGCTACTTAGCAAAAACTGCATGCCACAGGGAAATAACTGGGGAAGTACTTTGATATATGTGGTATAAAATGTATGTTTCTATGATTCTGTAAAGTCCTTTACCCTGCATCTCCTCAATCGCATTTGTTACCGTAAAACAAAGCATACATCTGCAAATAGGGAAGATGATGAACTAAAAGTAAAAAGGACTAAAATGGTAATTCAAGCATGACTGTCAAACATGACTGTCAAACGTACTTAAATTGGAATTTCTCCAGTGTAATAGTACATAGTCATGTACTTTAGTGAAGAATACGCTTTATGTATTTATGATGTATAATACCAGGATGGAACTGTGTTATGTGGGACTAGATATGCCAGATATGTTTGCTGCATAGCTAAAAAGTCAATTTTCGAGCTCTAACAAAAGGAACCCAAGGCAAATCCACGTAGCACTTTGCAAAAAAATGGTATATTGGGTAGAGGTTAAAAAATGGCCTTCAGTAAAATCTTCAAAGAAAATGTGTGTGTACAACTATAATTCTGGTCCAGCAGTTCTAAATCCCTGGAACACTAGATGGCTTAACAGTTAACAAAATATATTGTAAGGATTTAATTAGTTGCTAATGCTTTCAGAGTTCTGGACTAGTTGCAAGAATAATAGTGCAAAAGTAAGGATCCCCATAGGAATATATGGCTGGATTTTCTAAAGAGCTCAGCACGTTACATTATAAACGCTTTAGAAAAACTGACCATAAATGGGAGCTGAGCAGTAGAAAATCTGGCTCTGACTTCAGTGCCTGAATTGGAGCTGGGCTCTTTTAAAAATTTAGTTCCAGTTTGGGGGTATTGAGGCCTTGAAAATTTGGCCCTGAGCTCTTTTGAACAGTTTGTTCCATAACAGATTGTGGTCTTCAATCCCTACAGGGCATATATTCTTAAAAATATGCCACAAACAACATTTTCACTTTTACTAAGCAGCCAGAAAGGGACAGGAAAACACACAGGCGCTATTTTTTACCTGGACTAGGAAGAAGTGACAATGTAACGTCTCAGTCAAGATGTATTAATCGCACCATGAACTCAAAACTGCTATTCCAAGGAGAATAATTCATCTTATGACTTGAGTTTTTTGTTATCCTGCACAAACTGCGTATATTGTGATAGAACATTATCGGTAGTAAGAGTGATAGAGTGGACCTAAAAAAACCCAACCAATAACTAATTCAGCTTCACAATTAAAATATATCAGGATGCAGCTATCATTCCTTTCTTTAAAAAAAATGAAACCATGATGTGACTGAATCTCAGTATTCACAGTAAAATGTGAACCAGAAAGTGACCTGGAAATCCATATACAGTACTCTTTCCATCCCCTTCGTGGTACTCTGGAAAAAGCTCTTTGCAAGAGCAGGATCCACAGTGGGGAGTGGGAAGGCCTGTATTCCACATCTGAGGGAGAAAGAAGGAAATATTTATCTGTTTTTTTAAGGCAGTTGTTTGAATCTACTTAAAAGTTTGGAATGCTAGAAGTAGTCCCAGCTGAGACGGATTGGTAGGCAGAATGCAAGTGAAGTGAGTCAAAGGTGCATGTTAAATGCAATTTATCACACACATCTGCAGTCTACCACATGGGTATTATCACCACATAAATGGGTGTGGATGAGTGTAAACACTCTTTACCTCTCCAAATATGGAAGGTCCTGGATCACGTAGAAGCAGAAGTTAGGGCCAGAGATCCATAGCTAGGAATAGCTGGTCTAGGAATAGTAGTAATTTAAAATAATCTATGATACAAGGTTTTAAAAAAAATAAAATACGGATCTTGAATAAAATATTTGATGGTATGTGATAGCAGAAAGGTGAAAGTGGCACTCATTTGGATGTGCTACATAATTCACTTGTAGTTTCAGTGTATGTGAATAATATATTTGTACCTATGTAACAAGGGATTTTCAGAAGTGGTCAGAGTTGATCTAACTTTGTTCCCACTGTCAATGGTAAAAGTCCCATTTGACATAATGGAAGCAATGTTAGGCCAAAGCTGAATTCTTTTCAAAATTTGTCCCATAATATAAAGGTTATCATACCTCTTATTTTCCTCTTTCAGGTTGAGAAGTTGAAGTGGCCAGGTTTGTCTGTGGGTCTGTGCAGGGTGAGTTCCAATGGCAGTAGCTGTTCATAGTGCAATTATTTCTGTACACTGATTACTTTACTATACAGCGTCTCTTTGGTCTTGCTGGCCAAGTCCATTCCCTTTGGTGTAGTTTTTCATACCTAATGTCTAAACACAAAGTACCTCAATGCAGTACACTGAATTTGTGCTGAAAGCACAGTAGCAAGAGATTATGCAGGTGTTCTAATGACAGCTAGTGATACTAAAATTTTGTACTTCAAATATGAAAAAGTTTCAATCATAGTGACAATGGTCTGATCTTGTACCATTGAATTCAATGAAAGTTTTATTATTGACTTCAGTGGCAGCACAAGCAGGCCTTATATACACAGGAAATACTTGGTTGATGGTGTAGTTAGTCATGAAATTTATATGAAAAAATCATTATTCAGTTAGAGCTTGTTAAATCACTTCAAGATATATATTCCACCTCTTTTTTTGTCATGGGCAATAGTGTGTTCAAGACAGATTTTATTCTTGATTTTATGTTTGTTTTTTGGTAAAAGGAACAAAGAAAGAGTTTTTGTTGGTTTGTTTGATATTTGAGAAAAGGCTCATGTCTATGAGGTTTTAGTCACTAAAGAAACAGAAAATGGGGAGAATTGAGGATCAGCAATGCAAATTATGGTCTTTAGTTTAAAGAGCCATGAATTGCTGCTATTATCACTTTATTATTATTTTCAGTAGATGTAAATAATCTTAAAATGAGGTCTGCTGTCCAAATGGGTCTGAACAATCTAGTTATGCTTAGTAGCCAGGCATGTTTTTGCAACTATATTGTTTTGTTACAGCCCAGACTTATGTGGGGTGAATACTAATACAGGGAAACATTCTTGTTCTTTTTCTTTGCTACAGATACAAATCAATAGGTGCATATACTATAGCTCTCTCTATCAGATACTGTCACAAAGTTCCTGTGTTCAGTTATTCTGGCCTTGAAACACCAATAAAAAAAGAAGGAATGAAATATATTTATTCAATTATTGGGGAGGGAGGAGAGTGAAGCCAGTACCAGTACTGTATTAGATTTCTAATAGGCTTTGTGTGGATAGTTGAAAAAAGAACATTTAAGTAAAGGCCTATAGCAAGGATATAATAGTCTATTACATTTTAAGGTTTATTTTTTTTAAGACAATACAGTTCTATAGACAATTGGATCCCTGCTAAAGAATTCAAACACTGCATTTCTATGCTGTTCAGTAGTGTGTAACCATTTACATTTGTTACCCAAATCTGCCTTGCAAACAATGTTAAAAAAGTGTACAAACACTATTGTGACAAAACACATTTAGAGCAAATATGCAATTGAAATATAATTTAAATCCGAACATATTTGTTTTGCTAGGAAAAAGAGAGAGCGGAGCTCGGACTGGAAAGAATGAACATTTAGTTCATTTAGCCATTTAGTTAAAAAAAAATTCAGTGTTTAATATTCTCAAATTCCAAAGTGTCTGTGTGCATGCGTGCACACACACTCTCTCACGCATACGCTCTCTCTCTCGTGTGCACACACACACACACACAGAAATTTCAGTGTTTAATATGCTCAAGATTTCTCTCTCTCACACACACACAGAGTGTGAATGATAGACACAGTTTATGGGAACCTAATATGTGTGGTATTTGGAAAGTTGTTCATCATGGGTGTTGAAAAATTCAGGATTGTGAACAAGCCCTAGAAAGTTTGTAATGGGGGAGAGTTGCAGTGAAAGAGAACCTGTATTTGAAACAGTGTTTTGTTTTGTTTTTTTTATCTAGTCCATCTTCCCTGCAACAAATTGCTAAAAAAAAAAAAAAAAAAAAAAAAAACTTAACTATCATCATTCATGATGAATTTAGATTGGCTTCTTTAAAGTAATGAGGGTGTAAATTTATGATTTCATGACCTGATCAGTAAATATTTCATTATAACTCATGAAAATGTACTATTTGTTCATGATTAGTATGAGTGATCATAAAAATTCATTTTAAAATTGAGGTGAAAACACTTGAAACTTGGCATTTGCAGATATCTTAAGTCTTTGAGCTCATACTTGAAGAGAATGCTGCTACTTGTATGAATGAATATATGTATTCATAACTTATTAAGTGGATGTATTTACCATTCTCCAGCTTTTGGTATTTCAGTTATGATTATGATGAGACTATTTCATGCCAGATATATTTTCCAATTAAAATATCCAACATTTAGTTTTGAATAACTTCAAGACCTCTCTTCCATATGAATAAACAGATGTAAAATAACAGATGTAAAGACAATGAACCAGAATTTACAACTTCAATAAGAGGAAAAAAATATTTGAGAAGGCTTTAAAAAGCTGAATTGGTAAAAACTCATTGAATAGTATGCTAACATCCATAATCTGAATTCTAAACTATATTTGTGTAGCTACAAATCATTCAGGTTCCAAGCACCAATTTTCTTTAGGAATTGCCTGGGTATATCTAGTTTTAGGGTTTGATTAAAATGTCTTGGGCCTAGAACCTCCATAATCCACTAGAGTTCATCCTTTTTCAAAGCCTCCTAAACCCAAAAGATTGTAGGCCCCAATCCTTCATTGTAGTACCTGTAGGCAGACTGCTGTGTCCTTGTGGAGACTGTTGACTTCAACTACTGGCTGTGTTTGTGCACACTTCCACTGCAGATGACAATGCAAGATATGGGCATTAATCTTGTCTCATTCTCAAAAACATTATGTTTATTTTTAAAATTGTATTTTCCCTCCAAAAGTCACTTCCAAATTTATCATTTTAAAAATTTTAGTCAGATCTACATCACATTATCTAAGCATAAAAATAACTGATGCCAGCAAAGGCTCCAAAGAGACTACTCTGAATAATTAACTTAATAATAATTACATAAAAAAAAAAGCCTGCAGTGAAGAGCCAGATCTTGATGCTTAACCCCCCCCCAACCCCCAAATAAAAACAAAACAAAAAAACTTTGCTTATGTTGTGTTTCACTTTGACTTCAGAAATCTGTGGTATATAAAAAGATTCCTTCAGACTTGATCATATCAGGTATTTTGACACATCTTGCAACACAAGCATAAATCATTTCTTATAGTATCATGTGAAATTTATTGTGGGAAATTATCATTGATTACTTTTATTAATTATTTGTATTGTAATACCAGCAACATATGCCTTGTACCCTCCGAATGCAGTTCCTACCCCCAGAGAGTCTTAGGCCTCACCTATATTTATACGTCAGATTGACACAGCTAAGTCGGTCAGGGTTGTGAAAAATTCAGAACCCTGACTGACGTAGCTGTTTCAACCCAACCCCCTCAGCGTAGAATAGCAGGCATTAAAATAAACCTTTGTACTCTGAAGCACAAGGTACGTTTACAGCTCTGTGAAAATCTGCAGGAAATTTTCTTACATATGTGTGTTAATGAGCCAGAACGTCTGGAAAAGCGGTCCTTCAAACTCCATGTGGAATTTCCTTAAAATACACTAAAAAACCCCACCATTAGTGTGAAAAATGATAGATATCAAAATACAGACTAATATTAAGGCTAATGTAATGGAGAGAATGCTGGTGTTACTACTGATGCCTGAAAATATAACACAAGAAAAGATGAATAATTTACTAAAAAGTAAAATGTCAGATTCAGAATATTGTATTCCATACATCCCAAATACAGATTTTCATTTGTGCACTTCATGAAGTAGTTGGCTCATACAGCACACAGCCTTCAAAATTGTGAAAATGCGTTAGGGTCCAGCTCAATTTCCACAGTAGTTAATAGATAGATTACTATGGGAGTTGAATCAGATCCTTAGAAAGTGAATATGGTGAGGATAAAAAAGGTTAGTTCAATAGTTCCATTGTAAAAAAGATAAAACTTTGTAAAGATAAGCAGGTTCTCACTTAATCCATTTCTGTTTCATGAAATGCAGTAAGGCTTCTTAATTGGTGTCATACATAATAGCAAAATGTAAGCTTCATACTTTACTATTGGAGAAGAGCTGGTGCTACCTGCTGCTATTGAAATAGGTAGGAAAATGTACATGGACTCTCTTTTACATAAAATGAATCATGTTCTATTTTCAAATAATGCACAGGACAGAAAAAACCTGACATATTCAAAGATTTCAAGCTCTATGTGTACTACATTATTTCACTATACTGCATATAATCACACTGTTAAACAATAGAATACCAATTGAAATGTATTAAATATTTTGGACGTTTTTTCTACATTTTCATATATAGTGTATTCTGTGTTGTAATTGAAATCAAAGTGAATATTATTATTATTATTACAAATATTTGCACTGTAAAAATGATAAAAGAAATAGTATTTTTAAATTCACCTCATACAAGTATTGTAGTGCAATCTCATTGTTGTGAAAGTGCATCTTACAAATGTAGACTTTTTCGTTACATAGCTGCACTCAAAAACAAAACAATGTAAAAGTTCAGAGCGTACAATCTTGACTTCTTGTTCAGCCAATCGCTAAGATAAACAAGGTATTTACATTTACAGGAGATGATGCTGCCCCCTTCTTATTTACAATGTCACCAGAAAGTGAGAACAGGCATTTGCCTGGCACTTTTATGTCATGCAAATGTTTTTTATCAGAGCTGATGCAGTAGGTACTTTTAAAAAAGATATATTTAGGAGTAATGGTCATTTTTGCTGTTATTTTTCATAACTGAAAGTTTAGCTGTCAGCAGATGGTGTATGCAAATTTGTTCAGAAATATCTATAAGGAATTTCTGTTTTTCACCATCTCCCATTGTTCTCAGTGAGAGTGACTCCAAACTTCCCTCAGTGAACCAAGTACCTCAAATTTATACAGTAAATTATATTTCAGTAAGTTTTAACTGTATTGGAAGTTTTTATGAGGCATTGGAAGTTTGAGTCTGTCTTTGAGTTTCATTCCATTATTCAGATAATTTAGGGAAAATGTGGTCAGTGACTGGGAGGTAAATTCATTCTTAACTTTAACTGATGAACTAATTGACAGATCTACTTGTAAATTCTTCAAAACATTGATTTTCATGTACTCAAATAGTAAGGGCTATACTTTTGAGGATTATATACTGTTATCTTCATAGATAACAAAGTGGATGAATCCCTGTTTTAAATGCAAAACTCAGCTCAGCCCTACCTTTGGAACTATGAATGGTACTTCCATAATATTTTGAGCATTCACTTGTCTAGTAGTCTGAAAAAATGAGTGTTCTAAAGACTGAAAAAACAATTCTGGTTTCAAATGAAATGAAACTATAACTACTTCTCTGGAATCCTATGGTTAAGGAGTGGCTCACAGAAGAATTTGATTGAAAGTGTTTGAACCTCAGCTAAACTTCAGGTATAACAAAATGGACACAGCTCTATTTACAGCTATTTTTAGGTGCAGTCTTTCTTTTCACATTGTAGTTATTCAAGAATGGCTTGCATTTTCTCTGTGAGACTTTTAGTTGTTCTTTGGTGTGATCACAAATTCTAGTCCCTTTAAAGGTGACTGATTTTTTTCCCCTTATTAAGTTGTCCAGTATTTTAAACAAGTACATATTTATAGGTTGTCTTGTTATCTGGTCATAACCTTTAATCAGTTATTTGGGTGACAGAGTAGGTATCTTTATCTCATGAAAGATTTCTGAGAGTTGTGACCTAAATATGGTCTCTGTCACTCTGTTTTAGTCTTCAGGCTGTGTTAAATTTGTGCCAGGGCTTGCCTGCGCTGAGCCCTAGCAGCTCGAGGGTTAGAAGTTCATAGCCCCGGCACCTCTGGGCTTGCTGCATCAGTTATGAATATAAATAAATTGCTTGAACCCTGGTACCTCTTTCATTACAAATTAAGCACTGTTTGCAGGGTATACTATATCTTGTAAATCTTTCAATTTAACTCCCTTGCAGTTCTTTGTCCTGTGGCACTAAGCTTCGAGACCTTTTATATGATATATGCCAATATGCAAATTCCATAAAATATAGAGGTATTGGCAAGAGTCTGTGTAACTAGGCTGGTAGTTATCAATCCTAGCCTGCTGGATTAGCTATCTTTCATGTTATATAATTGTATGTCTGTGTGTATGTATATTTTATGTGTATTTATGTGACGTCTTATTCAGCACAGAGTTAATGGATTTCTAACTGTTCTCTAGGATTAAAGTAGTCAGGTAGGGGAAAACCGCATAAAAGACTAAAGAATTTTCTTCCACTACTGCTTTGGATGAAAAGGTTCAATGTGTGCTGTACCAGGTATTTGTCTGTTCATTAGTTATGTAAACAACATAACTTTTTTTCCTTCCTACAAACAAGAAGTTAGTTTGTCAGGATATCTTGTAAAATTTGTGAGTTCAGGTGTGAGTTCAAAATGATTTTTATTTGTTATCGAAATTTATTCTATCAGGAAGACTTCCTTTGACCTTTTCGATCTCCAGGGTTGCAGCTCTGTTATAAATCAATTATTTTTGGTGAGAGATGAAAATTACTTACCTGGAATTATTGTCCTTTGAAGGTAACAGTTTTAAGAAATCCACTCAACTGCCTTTCCTCATCTGTGAGAGCTGGCTTTGTTGTTTTCTTCTTAGCTTTTTGTGATCCAAAAAGAACTGACAGTTGCAGACTATGGCATGCTACATCTTCTGCTCAGGTGAATGTGCATCTTCCCAGAATTCTAAAATCTTCACATGATCTCTGTCAGTCACATTTTACAATAGAGATCAAGGAGTGTGGATCTAATATCGTTATCTTGAGGTTATAATTATTACAGGTCAGTAAGTTTCATATCACTTAAATACAAGTAGTAAATGCTCCAGAAAAGAATAAGTAATGATATTTGTGTCATATATTTTAATGAACATGATCTCCATTTAGTAAACACAATTTAAGCTGAAGAAGTAATTTATGTTAGTTTTATGCCTTCAAACATTTCTTTGGATTGACTTACTGTCTCATGTTGCTCAAATTGTTGCACACCTTTGTCATTTTTAAAAATTTTGTTAACATTTGTTAACCTAAAGGAGGGTTATGAGGATTATAAAATCCGTCAGATTTAACTTTGCTTTTAAAAATCTAATTAGTAAAGAGAAAATAACAGTAAATGAAACTGAGACTTGACTCAGATTTGCTATTTGCCTTCTCTTTCTATAATTTTGGTATTGTTAGAACTGAATGAATATTGCAAAAGTAATCTCGAAATATATTTTTTTAATTAAAGATTTGTCTTCAGTATATTGTCCTTTCATGTTTGTTTTGCATGATTATTGTAACTCATTTGATACTAGAAAGAATGGTTAGGCCAAAATCATACTTTCATTTCTATGCTCCCTCCACAACCCCTGATCAGTGCTAATGTTAATAACTTAGATGAATGTTTTGAATGCATTTATAGGCTTGGCAGGTTTTAGTTACATTTATGATGTGATCAAACACATAAGAATTCAGTCATACAGTGTGGAGATAAGGCCAACATGTATTGGGCATTTTACACTTGTCAGAAGACCAGATGAAGGAGAATGAGTCATCAAAAGAGAATTCGATTTTCATTTTATACGCCATTGAAATGTTATTTTTGAGAGTTTTGTGAAAATTAATCACAGATGCCAAGAGACAGGTGAAAAGGCAGTTTCTTTCATTATGATTCTACATGGTGTAAGAAAGATGTCAAACTGACAGACTGCAAAGTTGCTCAAGGAGTATTTCTAAGCTGCAGCTGAAGTGTGCTTCCCAGAGTGGGTAGACAGAAGCACTATGTCTGCTCAATCTAGTGTGCTAAAAATAACAGTGTAGCCGTGGGTAGCAAAGGCAGCTGCTCTGGCTACCCCCCTCCCCGAATATATTTCCAGGGGATCCAGGTGGGTTTGTACTCAGGCAGCTAGTCTGTACTGCCACCTTTGCTACCTCTGACTACCCTGCTATTTTTAGCATTCCAGCTCGAGCAGAGCTAGAACATTTTTCTGGCTATGTTGGAGACAATGGATATGGTTTGATTAGGCTGCAATGTTATTCTTAAATATCTGGGAATAAACGGCCGATAAAAGTGTACAGTGCAGGTAGTTCATAATAATCTCAATCTGTAACTGAGGGGCTTCTATCAGCCTTCCCCCTTACTTATCCTGATCCCCAGACTTCCTGCTGCTGGGACCTCACCATCTGCCTCTCCTTGAATGACAGGTGAAGCGGGGCTTGGTTCCCTGCTGTACCAGTCATAGGATCCACTGATCCCACCCCCATTTCTGCTCCTTTAAATAATACCTCCTTTAAATTCTTTACTAATCCATATTATCTGATTACCGTATACCTTCCCTGCAGTATACCTGCACTGGACATCCGCCCTCACGTTATCGTAAGTTGTGACATCATAGCCTAACTCCTGTTTCACATTCATCCAAACTAAGCCCCCCAAAACCCACTGTGGGGAAGGTGGAAAAAAATCCCGCTTGGTCTTGGCCAATCTGGCGGTAAGGGAAAAATTCCTTCCCAGCCCCCGTAGAAAGGAGTGACAAGCACAATGCCCACAGTGGATCTTGATAAAATCCGGTATTTCACCACTTGCATGGGTGGGAGTGTGGGTGCTGCTCCACTGGGACCAGTTAAGAGAGCATTTCCTGCACTGGTATGGACTTTTATAATTCTCACTCTCTTCCAGTCACCTGGTGGGGGGGGGGGAGGAGGGAATGGGTCAGTGTTCCATTGTTGACCTGGTTTGCAACTGCAGTAGAAAGTCACTCTAGGGTTCTCTAGCCCTTAAAGGGTACTCCTGGGGAATTCTCTGCCAAAAAAATAAAAATTCTGCATACAATATTTTAAAATTCTGTTTATTTTACTTGTCAAAATAACACAATATAGTAATTCTGGTTTAAATTATTTTTGTAATTTATTTAAGCTACAATACAATGGATGAAGAATGGGAGTGGGGCGCATTGGAGGAAATCCCCAAATGCCCTTGCCAAGGAGTAATGTAGCTAGGTTTGACCCTTTCTTTCGAGTTATTAGTCAACAAATATATGCAGCTATATGCTCAGTATTACATCATAGGCAAGTGAGGGCTGGGGAATCAAACTCACAGTTTATATTGGCTACTGGACATCTCCAGAAAGGTCAATAGCAAACAGTTCATGGAGCACATTTTGATAGGACATTTTTTCAGTCCAAAATTTAGACCAGTTCTAATCACTAAAGCACCATAAGCATTTAGAAGGCCATGTAAAGGAGCCTTAAAACTTTTACATCTGTTTTATACTCCTGGGGGAATTCAAAAAGACAATGGGAACAATTCACAAAGCAAACAGGCTGCTACATTCTGCTCTGACTGAGGGGACAGATCCTGCCCCACACCCACCTCCTCAGAAACATCCTGAAGCCCTGCCCCTCCACACTGAGTGTGCTGCAATAGCGAGCAAGATGGACAGAGTGTGTCTCTCTCTCTGGCACACACGCACGACTTCCCACACCCTCTCCAGGCGGTGATTTACATCTCTACCAGCTGCTCTGGATGCCCAAACCAGCCTGCTTGCACTGCCGGGGAGGGCGTGTGACCATTCTTATGCCTTCCCTTTGCTTCCCTGTCAGAAGTCATTTTTCTGCAGAGAAGCAAAAGAAATCGGTGGGGGACATGAATTCTGCATACACGCAGTGACACAGAATTCCCCCATCAGTAAAAGGGACACCCCTTTCCAACAAGGTCAGATGTTATGGGGCAGGCAATGTTTAGGACACCTTTTCTAGCCCCCTTCCTTAAAAAGGGTGAGTAGTGCTATCCTTAAAAGGGCTGCTTAATTGCCTAGGATGCTGCCGAACTTCTCCGCTACCCAGGGGATGGAGCTGAATGGCTACTGGTCCCAAGGCCACCTACATGCAGGATTGTGGCTATGCAGGATTGTGCCAGTGGTCATCTCCACCTGTTGCTTTGCCATGCCCCCAATGTCGCAGGACTTGAATTAATGAGGTGATGATGATGATGATGAGATTTGATAAGATGTTATTGGGATGTGAGTTGCGAGAAAACCTATGTGGGATATTTTTAAGTGAGAAAGCCATTGCACTGGGACAGTCCCACTCTCTTGGCTGTGGAAGCCAGAATTCAGCAACACGAAGAATCGTTATGGCTGGGGACTTCCTTGGCTGCAGTGGATGATGAGGACATCTTCCGTGCCTCGTCATGCTCTCAATGTCCCACAGCATGTTTCTGAACCGACTTCATGGCTGTTGAATCATTTGATTTCCTCCGCCCATTCCACCAGAACAGTCTTTGCATGCTAGAGAAAGGCAGTTTCCCTGTCTCACCGAGGGCAAAAGACCCATTGGCTACCCTTACCTGGTTTGGCCCACTCGTCGAAGGGGTTTCCCAGGGTGCGGCCGCTGTCACATGCAAACAGCTACTTGGAGCCACAGGTGAAAGCTGGGTGTAGGTGGGGACCAAAGCAGATTAACTTCTCCCAAAGGAGCATGACATGTTCCTCCAGTAGAGATACTACCCTCCCTAATCCCCCATACACTCCATTTTAATATTAATGTAAAGCCAAATAGTAATGAAATAAAAAACAAAACAAAGACAAAAATCTTTTTATGTGAAGCAGGCAAGCACCTCTTTTTCAAAAAGAAGTAAGGATGAAGTCCAAAACATGGCAGTCTCTCTCTGTAGTTAAGATATGAACATGAGTTCCATGGTAAATCCAATTTTCACATCCTTACCCCATGACATTGTATTAAACAATAATAATCATTTAGACGTGACATATTCTGATATATCTAAACTTATAGTACAGTGTGGGAGTAGATTTCTCTTTGGGCGGGGATTTAAAGTAAATTTAATAAATCTTTTTTTAAGTACTGGATTTGTGAAAAAGTTGAGTCCCCATCCTACTCTCCATAGAGTACACATAATCTTGTACTTCTTTTATTGTTATGTAGCAAATATTATCACAAGTAAACAAAGTTTTTGTTGGTTCATAAGTGTCCAAAGAAATGCAAATGTACCTTGATCATTGCTGATAGTCAGCATTGTCAGATGACCTCTATGCAGGGTTAAAAGTGATTATCTATCTATCTATCAATCAAATGAATTTATGGAGATAATAGATTAGATTAAAAATGCCATCCGTGTAAAGTGAAGAGAAAGTATAAAGTGAAGGGAGAATATGAAATTAAGCTGTAACTGCATGGTAAACCATTGAACTGACAGCTCCCAGAGTGATTAGCATCCCCTTGGTAAAATGCAGTGAAAGAAGTAATTAATAGAATGTAAAAAATAAAGAACAATATCATGTATAAATGAAGAAAGTGACTACTGCTCTGGGATATTTGTTGTCCCAAATTCAGGTGGCTCCAACAAAGATCAGTGTGTGTGCCGGGGAAAAAAAAGACAAGACATATGGCCATCTATCTCTTCTCAGAAAATTTACTCCTTAGAGACTGATGAAATTGTCATGCATAGTTGTTGAGATTCCAGCACTATATATATTTTATTTTTTTAAAATAAAGTCATTTTAAAAAGAACATAATCTAAGAAATTGAAAACAATCTAAGAATAACATTTTAAGGTAAATTGGAGTGCATGGTAGACTTGATGTTCAAAAATGGAGCGAGATGTCATATGTTTGGGATATTTGTCACATAGTATGTCTTTTGGTACCAAGATTGCCCCAGGAAAAAAATGCATCAGGCTTAGGATGTTATATCTTGATTTATCTGGCAACAAAATTGACCATAAAATACCTTTTACAATGCTCATGAGAGCAAGGCATATAGCTGTCATGCTGAATAGTAACATCAGAATAATATCAAGGTCTTTGGTCATCTCCTAGATTTCAAATGGGTGAAACCAGCTATAAAACACTTGATACCAGAGAAACAGGAGATTTTATGTGGATGGTTAATACTTAGAAAAATTAATGATGTCTCTGCCTGAAAAGATAAGACCTGAGTCACCAGGAATAGGGGGTCTGGAGAGAGAGAGCCAACTACATGCATTTAATTGTTTTAGTGCTGCCCAAAGTACCATTCACATTAGGTAGAACTTGTATGTGATACAGCCCTTAAAAAAGTGACAGTGTTCCATCAAAGGAACACTGCTGAATTTTCTGCTGCCTGAAGGATGCTGCTAAATGACAGTACTTCATGAGAAAAGCACACTAATTATGAAGTTTATTTTTTGCAGTCCATTTTTTTTAAATTGTCCTGTGAGTTAAGAACAAGGTTCTAGCAGCCAGACACTATTAGTTGTTTATAAATGTCAGAAGTACATGTACTGATGTACATTAATGCCTTGCTTTCAGATAGAATCTGATTTGCGGGACTTGCAAAGGATGGCAGTCAAATTGATATTTTATTGAATTAGGTTCTTATCATGGGACAAACAATATTGGCTCATACTTTTAGCTGCTCATGCTTTGACCAGGACGCTGGATGTAAGCAGATAGCAAGATATGGAATGCAAGTAACCATGACAGCAAGTGGTTATATAAGTCTGAAGCACATGTACCAACAATGATAAATCTGGGCTCAATTTTTCAAAAATTCCTCCATTTTTCAAAAATGGTTCCTCCATTTTTTGAGTGCCCAGCATGAGAATTTCAGAGGTGTTGAGTACCGACAACACCCATTAATAACATTTGGAGTTATGGGTGCTCAGTACTTCTGAAAAACAAGTCCTATGTATTTCAAAACGGACACTAAAACACTGAGGCAACCCAAAACACTGGCTGTATTTGGAAATTTGGGGGTTCTAGTTAGGGAATTTGGAGGGAGCCCAGACACTGAGATAGAGGTAGGGGGCAAGCTCTGTCATTGATACGCAGCTAAATCAGAATAAAATGGCCAGAAGTTTTGTAGAAAGATATCTTAAAGGAAGACGGTAAATTTGCCAACTCTCAGATTTATGTGGGAATTGGGTTTCTCGATTTGTCCTTCCTCCTCTTCTCCCTCCTCTTCTCCTTCCTTCTACGTTTTCTCTCAAGCACTTTACATGGAAAAAATTACAATACTTTCTCCTTGTCTTCAAAGCTCTATGCTGCTCTGCCCCACCTAAGCTCCCCTAATGTTTTCACCTAAACTCCCATCATGCCCTTGGTCCCCAATTCAGCAAAGCACTCAAGCAGATGCTCACCTTTAAGCATATACTTGAATCCTATATAAGTCAAAGTTGAGCACATGCTTAAGTGCTTTGTAGAATGGGGATGGACCAAAGTACGTATTTACAGTTAAACACCTGCTTAAGTACTTTGCTGCATTGGGGGCCTACATTGTACAGCATAGCCTGACTTAGGCAAAGGCTAACTATGCAGTTAACTTCACTGCAAATGTAGGTGGCCTTCATTTGCCAGAAGATGCTCATGGAATTTAGCTGACATCCAAGTAATACATGGTACACTATAAGAGGCTCTCTGTGTCTAAATCCTATGCTGGTGTAACTTTACTGAAGTCAGTCAATTTTGAATGTTAAATGCTATAATTTTTAAAATCTCTGGGTTAAATTCTGTGCCCCTGAGAGAGAGAGAGAGAGAGAGAGAGTGTACAGAAAGTGCAACACAAAAAGGCAAATGTGGCTTCAGACCATGTTCAGGCCTTCTTGATTTTGGGTGTCTGTGGTGGCTAAAAGAAAAGGAGTACTTGTGGCACCTTAGAGACTAACCAATTTATTTGAGCATAAGCTTTCGTGAGCTACAGCTCACTTCATCGGTTGCATCCAATGAAGTGAGCTGTAGCTCACGAAAGCTTATGCTCAAATAAATTGGTTAATCTCTAAGGTGCCACAAGTACTCCTTTTCTTTTTGCAAATACAGACTAACACGGCTGTTACTCTGAAACCTGTGGTGGCTGAAACACTTCCCAGTGTAAGTTAGAGCATCTCCATACCTTCCTTCTTCCCTACAGACAACACACTTTGCATGCCAATGGCTTGGAGGAGTGCCAGCACAGGGCTGCTTATAACAGCCCTATTTAGCTGCTAAATGGGGCATTTTCCATCCTACTCCCCTATGCAGCTCCGAGGAGAGCAGCATAAGGGGCCAGTATGAGGTCCAGAATCAGCCTCTCTTTGTTTTTTTTAAAAGACAATTTCAGTTTTCTTTTAAAAGTTAAAGGATAGTAAAGGAATTGCATAATCTGGAATTACTTGGCTAGACACCAAAAGAAAACTCTCTCCTGTACACCTCATAGGTGTGCAGAAGGATAGATGTCTCCTGCGAACCCTAGCAGTTGTGGATTCTGGATTCTGTCTGGATTCTGTCTTGTCTGGATTCTGAACCCTTAAAACCTACTAAAGAAGATCCTGCAGATGTTCTAAGGAGCATGGAATCAGAGCTTCACCTCTGTATACTGAGCAGATCTGTAATGTGGAGACTGTTGGTCACCAGATGGAATTGATGAGAGGCAGCTGTGAGGCAAGAAGGATTTTGAGGGGAGAGAGGAAGTTGCCTTCTGCACATGTGTACACCCCCCCCATCAAAATTCTAATGTAGAATGCATTTTCCCTTAGCCTTTTTGTCATAAATGGCTAAATCAGTTTTGATCAAATGAAAACAAACAAACAAAAAAAAGGCCTTGATGCAGACATGGTCAAGACATGGAAAATATTATCCCTATACTTGAAAGGTTCTGAAAATTAAAAGCAACAGACAACAGGGTTAGATTGGAAACACATATGCAGTCAATACCATTTTCACTACAATAATAATAGTAATAATAAATAATTAGTATTTTTACTATCACAGAAATTGTTATAAAGATTGAGCTTCCTTATTATGCTCTAGTTGCATTGACTCCTGCAGAAAGGGAATTGGTTAAATGCTCCAACATTTGGAGTCTTAATGCCTCATTACTTTTTATGGGTTTATGGTTATGTTTTTGCATTGTTTTATGGTATTTATGTTTTGTACATACTCATATTAGCAAATTTATAATACACAGTAGTACTCAACATTTAACAAAGAGGCTTCTTGAGAACAGTATGTAACCAGTAGCCCAAAGCCATTTTCATAAAAATTATAATAAATGGGTAAAGAAAAGTCATGCGTTGCATGGATGACAAATCGCACTGGAGTGTGAGAACAGGCAAATAATGCAAATTCAAAAGCACACTTGTAGGCTTCAATTGATTTCTTTTTGTAAAGTAAACTTTTTTAAAAGCCACAGAACATTGCCACTGATGAATTTTGGATCCAGTTTAATTTAAAAAAATTATATTAAAACAAATAATTTCTCACTACTGGTTGATTAAATTGCAGGACCACAAAATATGAAGAAAACATCTCCCTTGTGCCTTACATCATAAGGATGTATAAGATTGTTTTAATTATTTTTCTAAGGGGTACAGGGGAGAACAATAATACTAAAATATATATGTACATATTAGGGCTATCAATTAATTGCAGTTAACTCATGTGATTAACTCAAAAAATGAATCGTGATTAATCACAGTTTTAATCGCACTGTTAAACAATAGAATGCCAATTGAAATGTTTTAATATTTTTGGATGTTTTTCTACATTTTCAAATATATTGTTTCAATTCAACAGAATACAAAGTGTACAGTGCTCACTTTACATTATTTTTGATTAGAAATATTTGCACTGTAAAAATGACAAACAAAACAAAAAGTAGTTTTCAGTTCACCTTATAATAGTGCTGTAGTGCAGTCTCTTTATTGTGAAAGTGCAACTTACAAATGTAGATTTTTTTGTTATGTAACTGCACTCAAAACCAAAACAATGTAAAACTTTAGAGCCTACAAGTCCACTCAGTCCTACTTCTTGTTCAGCCAATTGCTAAGAGAAACAAGTTTGTTTATATTTACGGGAGATAATGTTGCCCGCTTCTTATTTACAGTGTGACCTGAAAGTGAGAACAGGCGTTCACATGTCACTTTTGTAGCCGGTATTGCAAGGTATTTACATGTCAGATATGCTAAACATTCATATGCCTCTTCCTACTTCGACCACCATTCCAGAAGACATGCTTCCATGATGATGATTCTTGGTAAAAAAAAAAATAAATAAATAAAAAAAAATAAATTTGTGACTGAACTCCTTGGAGGAGAATTGTATGTCTCCTGCTCCATGGTTTTACCCACGTTCTGCCTTATATTTTGCGTAATGGTAGTCTTGGATGACAACCCAGCATATGTTGTTTGATTTAAGAACACTTTCACTGCAGATCTGACAAAACACAAAAAAGGTTCCAATATCAGATTTCTAAAGATAGCTACAACAATTGACCCAAGGTTCAAGAATCTGAAGTGCCTTTCAAAATCTGAGAGGTATGAGATGTAGAGCATGCTTTCAGTCTTAAAAGAGCAACACTCCAATGAGGAAACTACAGGACCCAAACCACCAAAAAAGAAAATCAACCTTCTGTTGGTGACATTTGACTCAGATAATGAAAATAAACATGCGTCAGTCCACACTGCTTTTTATCGTTATCAGCATGGATGCATGTCCTCTGGAATGGTGGTTGAAGCATGAAGGGACATATGAATCTTTAGCGCATTTGGCACGTAAATATCATGCGACACTGGCTACAACAATGCCATGCAAATGCCTGTTCTCACTTTCAGGTGACATTGTATACAAGAAACAGGCAGCATTTTCTCTTGCAAATGTAAACAAACTTGTTTGTCTGAGCAATTGGTTGAACAAGAAGTAGGACTTGCAGGCTCTGAAGTTTTACATTGTTTTATTTTTGAATGCAGGTTTTTTTGTACATAATTCTACATTTATAAGTTCAACTTTCATGATAAAGAGTTGCACTACAGTATTTGTATTAGGTGAATTTAAAAAAATCCTATTTTTTTTGTTTTTTACAGTGCAAATATTAGTAATTAAAAATAAATATAAAGCGAACACTGTACACTTTGTATTCTGAGTTGTAAGTGAAATCAATATATTTGAAAATGTAGAAAACATCCAAAAATATTTAAATAGATGGTATTCTCTTATTGTTTAACAGCACAATTAATTATGCAATTAATTACGATTAACTCTTTTTTAATCGCTTGACAGCCCTGGTATATATCATTGCTTAAATTTAGACTGAATGGCTATACTAAACTAGACATTTTTTCCTGAATGAGTATACCTAAATAGCATATCTAGATTGGACCCTTTGCTTCACAATGACATGGTGTAACTATATATTTGTAAGGTGGTTTCTCCATGTTTCTCATATAATAATACCAAATACTCCTGTAAAGGACAAACTCATTTTTTTGCTAACTAAGGGTTGCAAGCCCAATTCCACCCTGAATTACCTGCAGCCTTCCCTTATACAATTATGTCCCAAGACTTCATTCGTCAGCTATTTTAATCGCCCTGCCCTATCTGGTTACAATGAAAATTCCATCTCCTGATCCCCTCTTGCCTATGCAACTGGTATTTTTGCATAAGATATATTCATTACCAGAGGAATGTGGAAGAATTTTATGCCCCAATCCTGTAAAGACTTTAACTTTACATATGTCACTGTGAGGACCACTGTGAGAGCGAGTTGGTGTTTTTATTGCAGTGACACTGATCAATTATTATTATGGTGCTGTTTGTGTTAATCTAAATATTAAGTTATCATGTTACAATATGTTGTGGCTCAGATGCTTAAGAATCAAACCTGTGCTCTGTTTTAATTTCCTCAATTTAATTTTACTGTTCCAGAGGCATACTAAATATTATGTGCCCACATTCAATTTGTCTCCAGTTTTCCAATAAAAACCTAATGATTAAGGAAGAGGTGCTTATAATTACACTGTGAGGTGAAATTTCCTAGAACCAGACCATAAAACTGTTAGGAACCGGGAAATAGGCAGTCTGTCCTATGGTCTGAATAGGAGTCAGGTCTTGTGGGCAGAACAGGCATCCAGGTTAGGGAATGGAGTTGAGGGTCAGCATCAGAGTCAACTCCTGATTTGACCCAGAAGTTAAGCCAGAGTCAGAGCCAACAGCCACTTGATAGCAGGAGACATCAAGTGGTGGCCAAGATGCAGTGACTGTCTGGGTTTGAGACCTAGGACATCACATCACCCCCTCCCCAGGGCAACAATGGGCTGGACTTTTCAGGATGGTTCTCATGCAAGGTTTTTACGAGTTCAGGGACATGGACAATGTCAGCAGGCTCCCAGAAACTCTCCTCAGGACTGTAGACTTCCCAATCAATCAAGCGTCGCAACTTACCCCACTTCCTTTTAAAATCAAGGACTTTGTGGTCCCGAACTTGCACCAGAGGGTTGCAGAAGGGTGGATGTGTCGTGTGGGGAAAAGGGTTAGACATATGGCTTCTAGAGGGACGCATGGAATACCAGGTTGATTCTGAGAGAATGAAGGACGTGGAGTTTGAAAGCAGTTGGGTTGATCGGTTGATGGATTTGATACAGGCTGAAGAACTGGTGATCAAGTTGACAGGATGGTCTGTCAGTATAGAGATGCCTCACTCGAAGCCATATTTTCTGGCCTACAAGGAAGTTGGGGCCTTTCTGTCATCCTTGGTCCTCCTACTGCATGTAATCCTGTTTTGCTTCTTCCAGGCAGGTATTTAGCGTCCTCTGGGTATGATGAATCAGTTTTACCTTTTCCAAAGCTGCCAGGTTGGGGCAGGTTGGAGATAATTCAGGGTCGAATCAGGGGTGGTACCCATAGTTGGAGGGGGAAAGGAAGGTGAGGGGGCTCTGTTCCATTAAGGAGTGTTTGGCGTTATTATATGCCAACTCCACATGACAATAATCATGACAATCCATCATTCTGATAGTGGCTGATGTAACACTGGAGATAATGCTACAGGATTTGCTTCACCCTTTCCATTTGGCCGTTTGTTTGGGGGTGATAAGACCAAGAAAGTTCTGATGTTGGTTATTGTGGCCCTTGTGAGTTTAGAAAACCAAGCATTCACACGCAGAGTATTTCTTTAAGAATTAAACGATTGAGAGAAACTGCTATTGAAAATGGTTCCTATCGAATTTTTGATGAATATTCCATGTCCCAGGACTCTGGGATCCAGTTGTTTTGCAGAGACTGGATATTTTAGTGAATTTTTGATTCAAAGGGCCACATTGTCTGCCTATACCGAAAGAAGGACAGGAGACACTTGATATGGTTTTAATCAGGCCAGAACTTTATTATTAGATGTCTGGGACTACCTGGTAGATAAAAGTATACAGTGCAAGTAACTCCATGATCATTCAATATCTATTTGGGCTTCCACCCCTCCCTCTTTTTCCATCCAAGTCCCCCAGCCAACACATTGCTTCCCCCCTCCCCGACCCCTGAACGACAGTTAAGGTTAGGGTTGCCAACTTACTACTCGCACGAAACCGAACACCCTAGCCCTGCCCCTTCCCTGAGGCCCCGCCCCCAATCATCACATTCTCCCTCCCTCGGTGGCTTGCTTTCCCACACCCTCACTCACTTACACTGGGCTCGGGCAGGGGGTTGGGGTGTGGGAGGCGATGAGGACTCTAACTGGGAGTGTGGGTGCTGGGGTGGGGCCAGAAATGAGGGGTTCAGGGTGTGGGAGGGGGCTTTGGGCTGGGGCAGGGAGTTGGGGTGCAGGAGGGGATACAGGCTCTGGGCTGGGGTGTGGGCTCTGGCAGGGGGTGTGGGCTCTGAGATGGGGCCAGGGATGAGGGGTTTGGGGTGCAGGAGGGGGCTCAGGGCTGGGGGTTCGGGCTCGGGTTTGGGGTGCGGGCTTACCTCAGGCAACTCCTGGTCAGTGGGCTAAGGCAAGCTCCCTGCCTTTCCTGGCTCTGCACTGCATCCCGGAAGCAGCCAGCAAGTCTGGCTGCTAGGCAGGGAGGCCAGGACACTCAGCGCACTGTTCTCGCCCTCAGGCACCGCCCCTCCCAGCCCCCATTGGGCGCAGTTCCCAGCCAATGGGAGTGCAGCGCCAGTGCTTGGGATGGGGGCAGTGTGCCGAGCACAGTGCCCACCCTGCCTAGGAGTCAGACCTACTGGCTGCTTCCGGGGCGCAGTGCGGTGCCAGGACTGGGAAGGACTAGCCCGCCTTAGCCTACAGCACCGCCGACTGGACCTTTAGCAGCCCGGTCGGCCGTGCTGACCAGAGCTGCCAGGGTCCATTTTCGATCAGGCGCTCCAGTCACCTGGCAACCCTAGTTAAGGTGGGCTATATGGAAGGGGGTTGGCTCCCTGCTGTGCCAGTCATAGGAGTCCTGAATCCCCTCCCTCCCATTCTGCTCCTTTAACAAACACCTTCTTTTAAAAAAAGAAAAGGAGGACTTGTGGCACCTTAGAGACTAACAAATTTATTTGAGCATAAGCTTTCGTGAGCTACAGCTTACTTCATTGGATGCATTCAGTGGAAACCTTCTTTTAAGTCCTTTACCAAGCCATTTATCTGGTCACTGTATTATTTCCCAATGGAGTACCTGCACTGCACATGTGCCCTATACTTACATGATGAGTTGAAACAGCATAGCCTAACTCCCTTTCCTACTCACTGTAACAGCACCCTCAAATTTGCTATGGGGAAGGGGGGGAATAAAAAACACCCCATTTTGGCCAGTCTGGTGGTGAGGGAAAAATTCCTTCCCAGTCCTCCTAGAAAGTTGCAGCTAGTACAATATCCACAGCAGGTTCTGACCAAACCTGGTATTTTGCCACCACGTGGGGAGGGAGGATTGGTGCTGCTCCACTGGTCTGGTGAAAAGGTGCTTCTCCCAATGGGCTTTAGGGGCTCCCTTTTCAACAACCCAGCCCTTCCAGTCCCTGGGGATGAGTCAGCATCACCATGCTGACTGAATCCCTACTTTTGCAGCAGCTTCTGAGCATCTCTCCCACCTCCTGCCCACAAAGCACTATTCACCTTTCTCTGGTGAGCCAGACAATGCCCCCGCAACCCCGCTTAAGGTGTGGTGTGGTCATTCTCAGGATTATTCTAATTGAACAAACTGGAATGGTTTTTGCGCCTTTGATCTAGGATTACCAGATTCCAGAGTACTCCAGCCAACCCCTAGAATATTCTCATAATTTCTACTGTGTCTGGGGGCCGTAGCTGGCTACATTGGCTTTTCACCATCTGGCGATTCCCTATGCAAGGAGAATCCCTAACTATCCTATTAGAGCAGCTCGCCATCCTTCCCTTTTTGCTACTCCATGGTGCCTAGAGGTATGGCTAGGGACTGTCTACATAACCAGTCCAACTGTTGCCCAACTTGGTGTAGTCAGAATTTGTTAGTATTTTACAGTTGTTCTGTAAAGTTTTTCTTTTTTTACAGAACAGTTGTTTTGAAATAAAGTTTTTATTAATTGAATTTCCAGCAGACAAGTGCCTTCGTTTAAAAAAACAAAACAGTCTCCCATTCTCTCTCTCACATGCGCACGCTCCTAGAGTACTAATTGTCACTTTAAGGAAACTAGTACTGCCACTGTTCATGATTAACTTGGTTTTTGGTTAGAGCGAGATCTTCATTCTGTAGGTCTGTCTTTTATGAAGGCTGAGTTCATTAAAAATATATAGCTTCTGATGTTTTATTATTAGGTCAATATTAATAGCTCATACACTATCATAAAGATCTTTAATTTTTATAATTTGACTTATGGCACACTTGTTAAGATGAGAGACAGAATAACTTCCTGCTACTCAGTTGTTATATTTCATTTTCAATTGCCAGTATTTTCCATGTTTATGTCTCTGCAATAAATAAATCGTACCAGTATATTCAGTGGAACCTTGGTGCAAAGTCAATCTCACAAACAGAAGTAGAAAAATAAATGCACTATCCACAGAGACCACATTCAATGGAAGATAGAACTGCATAGCTCTCCATAAACTTCACGCCTAATATTGAATGATGCGGTGAAATTGGAAATATGGAGCTCTAGGCTTCTGTTAGCATTATATAAAGTTTTTGTATTTTACATTTCTTATATGGTTAAAAAGAGGCCCAGATTCAGATATAAAGTATTTTGTAAGAATCATTCAATTATTACATTGAGCAAAGGTCTCACTGCTGTTTATTGTAAAAGAAACATTCAATTGGAATCTGTCATACAGACATTTTTGGCATTCTTGATCAGTGTAAAAATTGTTAACCAATTCAAAAACAGGAGATTCCATCGTTAAAGGCAAGAGGTACTTTCCTATATTACTGCTCACCATCAGGGTCATGATGTTTGGTGGAGCAGCAAGAAAAATGTTCTTATCGGGTATAAATGAATGGACATGTAAGGCCTGATTCTGATCTCATTTACATTGGCTTTACACTCATATAAACCTATTTGTCTCCAGAGTGGAAGGAAATGGATACAAGAAAAATGTGTATAGGTGTGTTTATTATTTTGTATTGATCTGCATATTGTGTGTACTACCCAGGTAAAATGTACTGATGTTGAGGATCCTGTGCAAAGTTCATCTCTATGTTTGTTGACTGTCACTATTGCATACCCCTGAAGAGGTAAACTGTAAACCAGAAGATTCACACCTGAAGAGGAATTTTGAGGCCTGAGCAAGGTGCTGGAGATGCATGGGGGGAAAAGTCCTCACTTACCAAAAGAGGTGTCAGACATGAGATTTTTGCACCTGGAGTGGGTGCCTAGGAGATCAATCAAGAACAGTGCCTACACTGTGCCCAGCCCAAGAATTCTAAGGGTATGTGGGATTCAGGATTTGGAACCCCTCACAGCAGTGTGGCAAGTGTCCAGCAATGAGAGTTTGACCATCTATGACATCCCACATATCTCACAAATATCATAGCATCATCTGTATTGCCACAGTATTTTATAGGTAGTGTGTGACAAATAAAGCACCAAGGCATGGGGCTCACATAGAAGATGCATTCCAGATTGAATCACAGTATGGGTTTTTGTTCTGTTTTAAACAGTCTTATTCTGGAGCTGTGGTGCAGGCTAGGAGGTCACTCCTTTTTTTTGCAGTAGTGTCAGCAAAGGCTACATTCTGAGCAGCCCGGTTGACATTCTCCATACAGAATTAAGTACTTCTAACTTTGAAAAGTTTTCCTTCCACTGCACAGATCAAGGCAATTGCAATCAGGACATAATGTCTAGTCTGTGAATGAAATATTGGACCAGAAGTGAGATAAACATGGTATACTTTCCGGCTGTATTTCACGCAGTCTGACTGATACAGGATTGACAATTCTTGTGAGTCTGTCACAAATGTTGCAATATATATTTTAAAGTCTCTGCTCCTGGAGACATGTGAGGACATGAAAATCTTAACTTTCATAATTAAAATAAAAGAGTTGTTCATTCTAGGTGTTTGGAAAAAAGCTCAAATCCATAAATGCTAAAGGCTGAAAACCAAAACAGAAAAATAATACAAATATTTTAAAAATCACATTATTTTACAACCAAACACCAGATTTTTGAACACTTGGGAGTTAATAATACTGCTGGCAGAAGTTTTGGGTATGCTGGGTAAGCTTTATCTTTACCACTTCTGTGATACACCCTTACCCCTCTTGGCTAGTGCAGGCTGGGGTAGAACTTGTCATTATCATTCTCATGGCTAATGAGACAAAAAGCCTCACATCTAATGAAAGTCATGTTAAGGATTTTCCTCAAGAAACCCTCTCTTGCCATTAGCAAGTTCACCAAGT
Organism: Natator depressus; assembly: GCF_965152275.1. Taxonomy (NCBI): domain Eukaryota; kingdom Metazoa; phylum Chordata; order Testudines; family Cheloniidae; genus Natator; species Natator depressus. The sequence goes on from NC_134240.1 coordinate 86,697,795, forward strand.
TTATTTGTACAGCAGATTTATCACATTCCCTTCTGATGAGATATGATCACTCAGCTGATTCATCATAGAACTTTAATGTTTGTCTGTGATTGATCAGATGACCAAAGCCATTATCTTGGCGATATCTTTACTATACTTAGTCAGTAGTCCCGTCTTCCAGAACGTTTCATTTTAGTAACTTCAGAACATCTCGTTTTCTTAATAGTTAACTCTCCATAAAACTATGCAGTAGAAAATATCAAAAGTACGTATTTTAATATCTAATTTGCTTTCACTAGGCTGAAAGGATTGTAACTGTTGGGTTTTTTTTCCTCATTATTTTAGCTGAATGTTGGCGGCCTTGCTCAGATCTTTGAACAACAAGAAAGCTTTGAATTTTGCTTTAACCAGCAGGAATATTCATGCTGTCCCAAGGCAAATGGATAGCTGATTGCTTTTAATCTAATAGTCATGCCAGGACTGAGTTGTGATTTCAAATCAGTTTAGTGAAGGCAGTGTAAAAGTTTTTGTGAACAATTTCCTACCCCTCCAATCTAAAGTAGGTTTATTTCAATTTACTCTAAATTGATTCTTATTCTATTAAGCAAAATGAAAATCAGTATTAGCACAGGGATTTGTATTGGTTTGACAAAATCAGTTTAATTCACACCTGGTATAATTTTCTTATATTCATTACATTATGACATGTCAGTAGTAGTACTACTGACATGTTATGAAATAATGTAAAAATAATTTTAAAATGTAAAAGTACAGAAAAATAAGATTCAAAATGAAATTTCAGAATCCAAAAATGAAATTTTAGGATTCTGAAAGGAAAATTTACCTAAACAAAACAAAGAAAAGTTCAGAATATTTTATGTGTGAGAGTGTTTTTGGAAATGTTTCAATTTTACAAAAATGGTATTTTCTGTCAAACTTTTTGATGAAAAATATTTGACCAGCTCTAGTTACGTTATCATTTTAATGTGGTAAGACTGCAGTTCTTTCACAGTGGCATGGAAAGGAGCATCTGTGGATGCGCTATCAGTAACATTCTCCCCATTTCAAATAGTTCTGCCTTATGTTCTATAAGCTATCTCATGTCCCTATTCACAGTGTTTTCAAAGGATTGCAGAAAGAGAAGCAGTTGAAGAAAGAGCTAGGTTCTAGCCTATTGAGGCCTAGAAGATGAAGGCCAGGAGTTTGAAGCTGATCTGGAGCTGGATCACTACTGTTATATAGTCTTGTTAATTTGACTTACAAGATGCAACAACCCATCTCTTATCAGCTGAATTTTCTGTATGATCTTCATGGTGAGTCTAACCTACAAGTGAGAACAAAGTGAATTAATGGCTAGGGCTGTCTTTCCAGTGGTGGTACTTAGATATTTTGGATGAGCTCAGTAAGACTCCAAGACAAGGGACTATATTGACAACTGAAAAGTAGATAAGATAGGATAACACGTGTGGTCACAAATTTGCATCAGTTGCACACAGTTCCTTTCTTACCAGCATTGCACTAGGGTTAACCATTTCACATCTAGGGACTCATTTCTTAAGGGATTGTGTCAATTGAATATTAGGAATTGATATAAGGATAACTTTCTAATAAATAATTTGGACAGACCAAGATGATACTTACACTGATTTGGCTGGGCTTTGGTCTAGTTTTGACATGTGTTCCCTTAGTGACCTTGTTATTAAGTAAACACACTTATAGTTGCTGCTGTATAGGACAAAAGGGTTATTTTGACTACAGGGTGTGTTAAATTGTAGGACAACAGATACACTAAATGTGCTACCAAGAAACAATTAGGGAAAAACAGGAAAAAGTCCCCAATATTGGGCAAAGGATAAAGTGACTTGGTCAAGTATGCATGATTAGTATGTGATCAATGATAATAAATATGAATAATATGAAAATAGTGTAGACAGCAAAAGTTCTGCAAACTGAAACGTACGCATGCTTGATGTGTAAGTTGCATAAGACATGTAATGTTCATAATACTGAATGTTGATTGGAAGACAACTAATGAATATGTAATTTGGATGGGCTCAAAGACATCTCTCTTAAAATGTAAAAGATTAGTCTGAATGTGAAAGGAAAAATCCACCGTGACCCCAGGAGAAAGTAACTGACCACTATCTGTTCCTGTATGTCTGTCGTTTATTAATTTCATAGTAATTGAATCATATAGTATGCTTCTAGTTCAAATAAAGGTTTGAATTAATAAACCTGAGTGTCTCAGATCAAGTGTGTGTCATTCTCACCCAGCATGAGTGATGTCTAACTCCTTCAGGAAGTTGAGGAAATTCAGAATCTTGCAAGAGGAGCTCAGTATCTTGGAGGATCAGGTAACTGATGAGAAAGAGTTATATATAGCGGAGTATCATCTGAATAATGATAACACTTAAGCATAAGGGCCTTGTGATATCCCCTAGTGGCCTGACACAGATGATAAATAGGAGGGAACATAAGGGAATATTGTTAGATTACAAGAAAGATACAGCAGCTTGGCATTTCTATTCCTTGGGATCTAAGAGAAGAATGAGCAAAAGTATCCTATTGTGACTGTCAGTCATAATTAGAGAGACGAAGTGGGTGAGGTAATATCTTTTATTGGACCAATTTCTGTTGGTGAAAGAGAGAAGCTTTCACGCTACACAGAGCTCTTTCTTCAACAGTAGTCTCATAAAATATATTATCTCACCCACTTCATGTCTCTGATATCCTCAAACCAACACAGCGACAACACTGCAAACAGTCATGATTAGCAAAAAGAAAAGGAGTACTTCTGGCACCTTAGACACTAAGGTGCCACAAGTACTCCTTTTCTTTTTGCGAATACAGACTAACATGGCTGCTACTCTGAAACCAGTCATGATTAGGTCTTTTTAGTTGGCCCAAATACTGTATGACATATGTCTGATTGTAAAGGGGTTCACACACTGCAGGAACATCTCCTTGTGGCCAGGAATGCCATAGTAGCTGTCTTCCCATTTGGTGCCCCTTGCCGATGATCGCTTCATCACTGCAGTAGTCTCTCTTTCTGCAACTTGGCTGTCCAGGCAGGTTATGCTTTAGATCACCAGTTTCAGGGTAACAGAGAGACCAGACCAGCTTTAGGCCTCACAGCAAGTCTTCCATCTGTCTCTGGGCTCTGTGGTCCTTATAGCCCTTATCTCAGGGGGTTGCAACCCTTCTTCCTCAGTGGCTGGTAGGGGAACCCTCTACTCTGCGTTACAGCCCAGGGACCTGTGGCTGGCAGCCTAGTTCTACTTCCTCTGACTTGCTGCTTCCCTGGACCATATCCTACCTCTTCGATTCCCCCAGAGGGTGACTGCAAACTATCTCCCTGCAGTCCCTTTTTGCTGCACACTTCCTGACTTTTTAATTGCCCCTCCACAGCTGGGCTTCATTATCAATTATGCCTGTAGTCAGGTGCTGCCAGATATATTTATTGGCTGCTTAGGCCCACATTAACCCCTTCAGGGCCTGTGTGGGGGTACATACTCAACCACACTGACATATTTTCTAATATTTACTGTTGCATGAGGAGTTTCAAAATGCAGATTTGTTAATGGGAGACTTTCTTCCCTACTGTGAGTATAATCGCAAAATATTACCAATGCAATGAAAAAAGGATGAAAACATACTAGTTAGCAGATGAATAATCAAGTGAATAATTCATATTTGCTTTTATATTCCTAGCTAATTATTATCAAAAAGGTGTCACCAAAAATGCTTTATTTCAAGTCCTAAGTGAAATAAAAAAAGGAATTCCAATGCTTTTCTAAAAAGCTAACTCAGTACGTAAGTTTATAAAAAAGAGGGGAGAAATGCAGAATCTTGGTTTGTTTGGGTTTTTTTTTTAATACTTAATTTGTTTTCTTTCAGAGTAACAGCCGTGTTAGTCTGTATTCGCAAAAAGAAAAGGAGTACTTGTGGCACCTTAGAGACTAACCAATGTATTTGAGCATAAGCTTTCGTGAGCTACAGCTCACTTCATCGGAGCTGTAGCTCACGAAAGCTTATGCTCAAATAAATTGGTTAGTCTCTAAGGTGCCACAAGTACTCCTTTTCAATTTGTTTTCTGTGATTTATAGATAATTGTTTCGAATCTGATTTTACCAGGTGTATTTTTCAGGTGAAGAGTTTATCTTCTGATAGGGAAATTAAATTTGAAACACTGTCTGTTTACTAATGAAGCAGAATTGACTTTACCTTTTACCCCATGGTGAGTATATTTTGCCAGAGACATGACTAAGTGCCAATAAACCCAGTTCTTGATTTCAGCAAATTAATTATTGAATTAAACATTAAACATTGCTGAGCTAAGAATCTTTATTAAAAAAAAGAGTATTAAAATGTATTTCAAATTCTAATCACACTAAATATTCTGGAAAATTTGCCAGAAATAAGTATTGAAACACTGGTTTCATAACATATTTAATAGTTATCTAGTGCAGTACTAACCAAAGATTTTTATTTTTGTGATATTTTTGTAATAAAACTGATTTATTATTCATAATTAATCATGTGATCTCCTTGTATTATTTCTGTTTCTCCTTTAATTCTTTAGCTTTATGATAGGCATCTCTGTGGGAGAACAAATTAATGGCATTATGGTCACTGGTATTAATTTTTATTTAAGTCTCTGCCACATTCTCATGTTAAAGAAGGAAGTGTAAACCTACAGGTGATAGCACTACTTTTCTTTCTCAAAAAAGAACACAATGGCATTTGCTATCAGAAAGAAGCTAACTGTGCTACCAGTAAACTACTGAACCTTTGTTTCCTTTCCCATAGAGCAAGGTGACGGTTCAGCCAGCTGAGGGAGGTAGAACAATAACAGACAGCTAATAACGTGAGGAGTTTCTGTTCCTTAAGGAAAATGTGCAATTGTTACAAACAATGTATGTTTAATGTGCAGATTTTATTTTCACACACTGTTATAAATTTTTAAAACATAAAGTGCTGGAGGGAACAAAGCCGCAAAAATGGCAAAATATATTAATATTAAAGCTCTGCTGTAAGTACCAAGGAATTCCTCATATTATGCCCTTCAGGCTACTCTTAAACTCTTAGGGCTGTACTGCATAGTAACTCTGGTGGATAGAGTGGTCACAAGAGTCTCCTCTCGCATACCCATGCAAGAGGCAGCCAAGAATCTAGACCTCATGCTTCCTTGAGGCTCCGATATCTGGTAGCAGCTATTACCTTAAAGGGGATGACCAGTTCTCTTTCACCTGCTGGAGGTTGGTAACAGGCACTAGGGGTAGCACACTCTTATTTTCAAAGGATCAAAAGGGAGCAAGGGGATCATATTGCTGCAATTTTTCCCTGAAGCATTCTGCTTCTATCTGACTTGCACAGGGAGAAAACATCAGGGTGCCACAGTTCCCCTGAGGAGTCTTTTTCTTATGAGATACCACAGGATTCAACACTGTCACCCTTCTTATTGGGTGTGTATGTGAGGCCATTTAAAGTGTTACTGACAAGATGTCACTATGGTAATGACACTCCTACTGAGTATCCCCTCTTATCCAGCCTGAGACCTGTGGCTGAGTGTTTTTCTCAGTATCTGGATTAGACTGGGGAATGGATGAGAAGTATCTTGGTAAGACTTAAAGGGGATAGTGCAATGTGGTTGGTTGAGGGAACAAGTGGAGGATTTGGTGGAGAGTATATACGCTCCTATGACCGAGGAAATATGTCTATCATTTGTTTCCAAATTTTGCAGATAGTGTGTCCAGTTAGATTCCCAGCTTCTTCTTTTTTTTAATGGTCAAATAGCAGTTGTGACTAAGGCTACTTTTCCCCCAACAACCTCTGGGCAAGAGGTTATACTCTTTCTCATTGGATATCAAAATCTGTTTCTTTGTCATCTCAAGTCTGCACTACTGCAATTGAATTAAAAGTGGCTACACTTTAAATCCATTCAAAATCTAAAGCTACTGAACAGTAAAAAAACTGACCTTTATATGTGCTGTTTTTTCTTTTCTTTTTTTTTTTCAATTCAACTGGCAGTACCACATGACTTATATTCTGTCTGGCAGGAAGCGTTGTTAGTGGAATTTTAAGGACTAAGTTATATAGACCTCTGGTGGCTCCATGTATATGTATATATGTATTTATATATATAACAAAGTTTTTGCCATTGTATAAAGTGGTAATTTAAAAAAAATAGTTTTAGAAATACCATGCTGATACACATCCCATTTTTTATAAATCACACTTAAAATCTCAACTTTTTTCTGAATTTGAAAGAGAGCTTACCTCAAATAAAATCCTCCTCATCAACTCTCAAACCACCCAACATCCTCAGGGACAGTTGAGACAATAGATAGGTCGGAATATCAATAGAATTAGTCTGTTAGTCAATTAATGTTAGTCACAATGACCTCTCAATAAAAATGGGCTATCAGCCTTTTTTTCTTTCTCCCCATCAGTCCCTGTTTAATGTCCGTTTATATTCAATGTGTTGTTGTGTAGGGAATTCATTCCCTTTGAATTGTCATCAAAAGCAATGTAGGGATTTTTCTTATTTGAGATAATTGATTATTAAATTTCACAGTAATGTGTGTTCCGTGTTGGCCTATTGGTATCCACCTTGACATTTTCCTGCACTGAGGAATCTGGAGGAGAAGGGGTTATGTCTGAAAGCAAACTGGGGTCCAGCCAGCTTGAAATGTATTTTGAGATTTGGGAAACATCATAATGAAGTGGGTTACACCCCACAAAAGCTTATGCCCAAATAAATTTGTTAGTCTCTAACGTGCCACAAGGACTCCTCGTTGTTTTTGCTGATAGACTAACATGGCTACCCCTCTGAAACCTATCATAATGAATGACATTATGAAACTTTGGTTAAAATAAACCAATCTGTTTTTCAGAGTTTATTCCAAAGGAAAGAATAATTCTGCAATTCAACAATAATAATTGTTGTTTAAGACCAGACTGATCATATGTAAGTCTATTAGAACCTTCAGTAGATTTCTATCTTATGACTAAGCTTTCCGTTCCTTGGGAATACTAACTGCCTTTATGGTAGTATCAGCAACACCAGCCATGTTCACCATAACTTTTCTGAAAATTTCAAAGCAGATACAGTAGATATGCTTCAGAATTAAAACAGACAATATTGGGTCCAGTCCCCACTTGGCTTGCCTCTAATATGTGCATTACAAGTAAAAGTACTTGGCTTGGTTTCTTGCAGGAGGACTTGCCAGCTGTAATTAGCATAATTTGCAGGATAACTAACCTGACTCTGAATTATGGAGTTGTATCATCAAATTTTAATCAAGCTTTTGCCTTTCTGCTATTAAAAGAAACAAAGTTAGTAACAACTGACCTTTCTTCTAAGGTCCACTTTTTAAGCTTGTTTAAAATCAAAATTAATTGGGGAAAAAGTTCTCTATTACTGACTTACTTTTATTTGAAATGTTTCAATGAGTCTTTTGAAAACACAGAACAGAGATGATGATGTTAATGGCACTGTTAAGAATGTGCTAATTGATTCTAATGTACGTGTTTCATCACTGTTGATGACATCATTTGGTACAGTTTTTTGGTTGACAATGATTTATTTAGGCCAGTATAACTCTCCCTATATAATATATAATTTTAATAGTTATACCCCTCTGGTGTTGGTTTTAGGTCCTTTGAGATTTTTCTGTTTGCATCCTCCTTATTCTCATTATACAGAGAAATGAGTTTGCAGTACAGATGACACCCAGCTATTTATTATTTTAATATTAAAAATGAATAACATTTACCTGGAGCTTTACCAAATATAGGTAAGAGATGCTCTCTTTCCTGAAGAGTCAAATTGTTACTATTTGTGTATGATATTAAGGATGGATGTCACATAATCTCAAGAAACGAAACTGTAATAGAGCTGCAATTTTATTGAAAGGTATTATACTTGTGGGAGATGCAGTGCTTTAACTACCTCATTTAATGATGTATATAAGTTGACTTTAAAGACCTACCTATGAATTATACTTCTGGAATTGCATTTTAAAAGAAAAAGGGAAGGGAAAAAGCATGCTTAAAACAACCTTTATGTCTTTCCCACTGGGTAATGCAAACTTTGTTTAAAGACAAATAATAGCTTGTGTCATGCTCATGAGTATCACACGGCTGTGACACTATTTCTGAATATGCACAAATATTTGTGTGCGTGTGTTAGAATGCTGCATTCATGCGACAAAGGGACGTCTGTTGCTAAAAAAATATTGGTGTTGCCCAGACAATGGACAGTGTTGAATACCATTTTGCAAATGTGTTATTTATTGAATTACTATTTAATGGAAAGAATTACCCCAGAAAAGCTCAGCAGCCAGCCTTCTAAATAAAGTGTGAAAATCACCCCCCTCAAAAAGTTGCATTCACATGATTTTACCCTTGAGAAAATAGTTGAGCCAAAAATATGCTGCTTATTGAACTTTGTGTTAAAAGTTGTATCACTTTCAGCTGCAGATCATTTTAACAACATTCTAATAACTGAAATACTAATTTAATATTTTGAATATATAACTCCCAAGCAAAAGGGAAAAAACACAACTACAGATCAGTCTGCCAATACCATTAGTAGCATTTATTTTAATGGACACAGAGAGGTCTCAAGGTTTTCATTTTGCAATTCTTATGTTTAGGACTGTTTGATGCTTTAATTTAAGATGCATGTGAGATATCGATGTAGATCATGATTCCTCCCATGGCAGCTTCACCACTCTTTTGGTAGGCTGTATCATGCGCTCCCCTCCATACCAGATCAACCATGCTCAGCTGGTGCATAGCTGGTGCATATGTGGAAGGATGCTGCCACGCTGACGTATCTCTCTTGGCTCCATTCAAGTAGCCAGCATTACTAGTTAGGAGCAGTACCTCTGCGCCCTCCTTTCTGTTTCCCCGCACCAGGCTGGATCCAGTAGTCCTTTTGATTTTAAAATTCTCTTTTTGACTTTTCAGAACTTTAAAGGTGCAGCTGCAGCAGACATCTTGAAGTTACTCCGTGTTCCATACTAGGAAGTATTTAGGCTCTGATCCTGCAAAGATATATGCATATTAGAAATCCCACTGCACTCAGTGAGGACTACTCATGTGCATAAAGTTAATCATTACTTACTAATTATTTTGTGGCAGCACCTAGGAGCCCTAGTCATGGACCAGGAGTCCATTATGCTAGATGCTGTACAAAAACAGGAAAAAATGGTCACTGCCCCCAAAACCTTATAATCTAAATAACTGTGTGTATAAGTCTTCATAGCAGCATGACCTTGTTACCCGCAGTTCCCTAAACTCAAAGCTCTCAGTAACTTTACTCTCTGTAAGGCAGGATCAGGAAATAAACCAAGGGAGATACAGCACCTCTGTTTGCTATATGGCTGGCATAAATCACACAAAATCAAGTGCTTTTACTTAAAGCCTTCACTTTATGAGTCTCCAGCCCTCGCACCGGAATGCCCTTAGTCAAAGTCTCTGCTTTATTTAGTCTCAAGCACATACAAACACAATAGGTTTTAGGTTTTAGAGCACCCCCAAACAAGAGTTATCTATGGTCTGGAGGAGTCTTGAGTGGTCAAACGACAAAGTTCAAGTAGCCAGCTCTCTATCTGTCACCAGGGATTTCAAAAGATGTCCGGAAGGTCAAATCCAAATTCCTCAGACCTGTCTACTCCTTTTATGTAACTGCTACAATTACATCAACATGTCAATCAAAGAAAAAACATTAAGCAAGCACTTTTAAGCCATTAGTTATACAGATGTGTTTTTACAGTTTGCAGTCTCATGGGTCCCGACACACACACCCCAGAAGTTAAATATAGATAGACTTCCTGGTTTTTATAGACACTTACCTCAGCAGATCAGGGAGGATGCAGTCAGATTCACTCCTTGTGATTGCCCTTCCCTTCCAGCTTTGCCTTAGTTATGCTAAGACTGGTACAAAGGCCTTACAGATTCTACTCTTGGCAATAAGCAAAATAATCGATATTCCATTCCAGTAGTGGGCAGTGATTTGGGTACTCAGCTGGTTGCTAAAAATGCCCCTCATCGACCTTCTTTTGTTCTGAGTTGTTGCTACTAATCAATATTTAAAAGTAGATTTATGAGCTAGAAATTTGCGAATACATTTGGTTGTTCTAAATTACATTTTCTCTTAGCTTATGCTCAGTGGTCTGTGTGTGCATGTGTGTGTGTGTGCGCGCACACACACTCTATACGTTCAATTTTGCTTTTATTGTTTTCAGTGGGTCTAGTGCTGCCTCCAGTCTTATAGTGTCCTCTCTGGCCAGGATCATACAGTGAGAGTATTTAAATAAAGCTAGTTGTTGAAGCCTTTGCTTAATTTGTTCCCAAGCAGCCTGTGCACTCAGATGAAAATAATGGAATGATGACTCAAGGCCCCACCATGGAAGGTTTTTTTGTGGGAAGCTAGACTCATAAAATTCCAATGATTGCTCATAAACCTCACAGAATTATCTGCCAGACAGAAAACTATCTTCATTATCCTAATTTTGATATGATTACTGTTTGGATCCAATATTCATTTCCCTGTAATTTAGGGAAAATATATTTTTGGGCTTATCCATATTAAAATACAAACACCAAGCAGATAGCTCCAGTATTTTCATCCTAAGGATGCTAATAACATCCTTTCCTATTATACTGATGTGAGGATGAAGGAGAGGAGAGGATGAAGTGAAAGCCAAATTCTATATGTCTCCCACCTTTTTTGAAGCTTTGGCATCATTAGGAGCTTAGAAACTTTAATGCTGGCCCTGGTGCTTATTTTTTATTATTGTGTACTACAAAGACAGAAAATATTTGCAATCATTTCTAAAATAATAATAGGTAGCATTTCAACTATGAGGCTGGTTTGTGGTTTTGACTTTGACCTATTTATGGCAGATGCAGCTTATTAAAACACCCTACATAAACAAGAGGTAGGAGCAGCCACTCTAATTAGAGGAATCCGGGTTTGTAGCTGAGCAGTCATTAGAGAGGAAGAACAAAGCCTGGGGAGAATGTTTGTGCTGCAATTTATTGATCAACCGGTGTCAATTTTGTACAATCATCGTAGGTAAAATACAGCCCCATATGTGATGTATAAATGGATCACATGATTTTGTGCTTTTAAAGTATTTTTTTAACTTATTTTTATTATTGTTGTTAGTAGTTCATGTAGCTGCCAAAGGGGGTAAACATCTGAACAGTGTATCCATGGAGATTTTCAAATACTAGTTGTTAAATGAATCTTTGAGCTACATGCATTTGTTTCATAAGCCAAAATCATATTTTGTTGTGCTTTTTTGTTGTTTGCTTGTTATTTTTTTGAGGGGGGATGTTTTTGTTTTTAATGAAAGACTAGACAATATCATTATAAATATTTATTTATTTTAGAATCAAGGACAGCATACAGGAGAATAAATCTGATATGGGCATAAAACAGGATGTGGAATAATAAGAAAGTTATTGTTCAAGAAAGACTAGATTTGAAGAGTGAAAGATGTAAAGTGAATAAAATATGATGCTCTATGATGTATTTCTAAGCTTTGTTGCTGGGTATGTTTAGTTTAAATAAAAATTTACCCTAATGTTATTTTTAAGGGATGGTCACTTGTAATAATCTGATTCCCTCTGTTTCCCCAAACTTCTCAGATGGTGCCTTCATGCAAAATGTAAAATATTCAGATCACACTGTTCAAAAATGGATTGTAAAACAAAATTGTAATGATAGAGATAGATCAAAACTGGAGCTGGTCATTTGAATTTTACAGTTATTTGCAGTCCAGATAAGATGGGATCCAGCCTAAAACTGCAAAATCAGAACCATTTCTGAATTTGCACATCTCTGTTTATAATAGATAGAACCATTTCCTAGTACACCACACATCTCTTCCACACACAAATTTTGGAGGATGAGGGTCAGAGATAATCCAATTTGACTCTTCAAAACCACACTAAAACCAGAAAGATTTAGCAAAATGACCTTAATTTTAATCCAGGTCTACTTAAAAGGAGGTTTAAATTTAGCCCTTATTCCATATTGTGTTGGGTTCCAGATCACCTTTACTAGAGAAACTGATGTTCCATGTGCTTTCTTCTCATCACCTGTGTTCTGCACAGAAAAGTAGCTAACTTTCCAATTCTTTCTAGACACAAGCATGGAATTAAGGCATTAGATAACTTGTCTATGGATTGGAAAAGAAGAAGGTGGAACATTAATAATGTATTCAAATATAAGATGGACGGGGTAAGAGATTAATTTAGATTTAACATTATTCTGCTTATATTCTATCTTGGCCATGGTTACTGTTTTGTGCGGAGATGTTATTTCTGAAACGAACAGTGGGAGTTAAACGTAGTGAATTAAAACCATTGTTATGTTTTTATAAACTAACCTTTTCCATATCTGTGTTTTACTTCTCCCAGTACATCCCCAGTGAATGTAAAAAGTGAAAATTAGTTTGGAGTAGAGAGAGAAACAGTGTTGAAAGGATGAAATGTCCATGTCGCATAGACTAGTAAAGAGTAATATTCCTAATGTTTGTAGTAGAAATGTAGTGGCCATGACTTACTGCTCTTCATTTGTTTGTTGGTAGTTTTTGCACCCTGAATTTAAATCATTGTTCTCTCCAAGTGGAAATTCGCATTCATATTTTTTTCCCTGATTGCTAAACATAGTAGTAGCCCTCTTGACCTTAATTTGGAAAAGTTACTGATTATGACAGAAGTTTTAATACCTGGCTGTGCATTACATTGATGTATTTTGATGAGTTGTTGTAATGGTAAAGCATCAGTGAGCATTACCTTGATAGAATATTTATTTGTTACAGAAAAGTACTTTGGGACAGAATAGAAATTGTGGCTTTAAAATATTGTTATACTTTACTGCATCATATATATCTTGGTTAACCAAGGTATTTGTTAACAAATAATGATATTTGGTTTTATGTACTGCTGAGCCAGAGACAAATTAGAATACTTTTTTACAAAAGTTCTTTCACATTTTCATTTTTGAGAAATCTGCATTTTCTAGTGAAAAATCATTTTGCTGAAAACATTCCTGACCAGCTGTAATCTGCTCATTGAATAGGGTAATATTTGGGTTCAGATAACAAATATTCAAATTCTGAAAAACTAACGATGGAAATAGCAGGAGTAGAAGGTGAACTATGACTGACAAGGGCACGAGAACTGTAACAGAACAGGCTTTGTGGAATGGCAATGATTTATAAGGTCTTTGTTCAGTAAGATACTATCATAATGGGAATCTCCTATGTGCACCATAGCAGTCAGTGCCATTAAAAGGACAGATGACCTGTACTTTAGTATTTTCTGGATGTCCTTGACTAGCTGTAGACACAGTCCTCCAATTAAACAAATTAAACATTCCCTCCTCTACTGAAGGTGTGCAGTTTGCCTTATGGGCATTAGGGAAGACAGTAGCACAGTACAGCAACAACCAGCAGCAGCTAGGCTATTGTGTAGGGCACAGCTTGGCAATGGCAGCAAGAATTCTGTAAGTAACTGTACATGCTTTACACAGATGAATCAGAGTTGGTTACAGACTGATGGCAGTACAGATTCAGTCTGAAAGATCAGTCAAAAGCAGCAGAAGCAGACTCTTGGAGCAGAGCACATGGTCAAGCACTGAACCCGCTAGGTGCAATCAGGTCACTTTGACAGTCATTGATACAGTGCGGCAGGCAGGCAGGCCAGGCTGACAGCATCACAGGCTCAGACCGAGAGAAGAACTGCTTTAAAAAATATAACAAAGGCATTTGTGGCAGCAGTAACAAGAGAGAGATATCTAAACTCAAAAGTGGGAAATTGATACCTGTTGCTGGATAGACTCTCTTCCTAGCCTAGAAGAGCAAAAGTAGAGCACAGCACTGCACATCTCCTGCTCTCTTCTTTACAGTTATAGTTGCATGGATAATTTTATTTTGGGTCAGAGTTATTTCCAAAGAAGCCAAAATAACTTTATGCTGCCTTTCAACATGCTTCACCCTCCAGCATCACCACAGCAGGTGCAGGACAACAGACAATTTTCTTGTCACCAGAAGAAAGTGCTATTTCCATATAATGCCAATAAAAAAAAGCAAAAAGAAAAGGAGTACTTGTGGCACCTTAGAGACTAACCAATTTATTTGAGCATAAGCTTTCGTGAGCTACAGCTCACTTCATCGGATGCATACTGTGGAAAGTATAGAAGATCTTTTTATACTCACAAAGCATGAAAAAATGGGTGTTTACCACTACAAAAGGTTTTTTCTGCCCCCACCCCACTCTCTTGCTGGTAATAGCTTATCTAAAGTGATCACTCTGTTACCAGCAGGAGAGTGGGGTTATAACGGAAAGTATAATTATTGTATTGTACAAAGTTGTAACCCTTCTCCAACATACAATGTAGAGTTTCAGACTATGATAGGAACGAATAGTGAGCTAGGAAGTGACAAGCACAGGTGCAGCAGTGTCTTTGTTTTTTTAACATTACTGCAGAGGAGGTAGCTATGCCAGCAGCAAAACATAGGAAGAGGTGTAAGAGGCTTCTGAAGGATTAAAAGCAAATAGATTAGGTTGGAAAGGAAGGGTTCCTTATTAGACTTTGGATACTCTGAGGTCCAGGCTTTCTTCCTATACACTTGGACAGTGCTTAACACATTGTGGGCCCTACTAGAATACAAATAATAATCAATAATGGATTGTTTCATTTAACACACTAAGCAATCCACTCTTCAGCTTTGTTCTGCAAAAGATGAATAGAACTGTGGAACTTTATTTTACACAGAATATGAAAGCAGACACAAACAATAATATGATGCAAAAGGCTCAGTATATCAGTCAGATGCCACTGTATGGTTGTGTACTGAAAATTAGTACCAAGATGTGGGAGCATTTGAGTTTCATACGTTCTGTGCCACACAGTCTGCATGAGCTACCTGAAACTTGTTGATAACCTGCATACCTATCTGTATCCCAGAACAAATGATCCCTTGGAAAGCAAAATAAACAAAATCAGGCTGCAGAGTCTAGTAAAACTTCAGCCACTGTAACTCTAGGTCAGTACATAATCTGAAACAAGCTGAGAGAAGAGGGTGATGTTGTGACAGACCACCTTACTTTCTCAACCATCTCTTCCCCCTCATCTGTGTCTGTGCTTTGACACTGATAGTGTTGTCCCTTCGTCTTCAGTAGATATAGCAGTATCTTTCTGTGAGCTCAAATCTCCTGTGTATTTTTGTCTCACCACTCTGTCACATTTCTAAGGTGCCTATCATTATATTACTAGAAATATTGTTACTTATTACCACACCTGTTTCTCTTTTATTTCTGAAATACAAAGTTTTATCATGATTTTTTTTCAGTAAAATTAAACTTTGGTGTTAACAGGAAAATGTTCATATAGCGTTTCTGTGAATTTGTGTTCACTGTGAGTAGAATATCCTAAAAATGATTTTAATTTATGAATATCTTCAAACTTAAATTTAGGTTGTGATTTGTTATATTGCAGTAACTTGACCTGAAAATGCAGCATAATTTTGGTGAGGGTTTAACAACTTGTCAAAATTTCTCTCCGATTAAATCTTTCTGGTTTGATTTATATCATATGATTAGACATGGATGTGGATTGTTGATACAGATAATACTAGTATTGTACGTTTTTAAATCGTATGTCATTGAGAGTTCTTTTAAAACAAAATCGGTAGTACTGCTCCGTGTTCAACTGTAGTAAATTATGACCCCAAAAGGTTAGGTCAAATGGGAAAGTTATCCCCTAATTGCACATCTTCTAGGAAATCATTTTAATGTAGGTCATTAGCATTGTTAAATAACTACCAAATTAATGGTGTTAGATGTTAGAAGACTAATTACATCCATTTGGTGATAATGCCTTTTATGCTTAAGAATAAATACTTTTAGATATAGAACAGCCATTAGTATTGATTAAACAATGCATATGCAAATCATTGCTCATGTTGTTCAACCCCTAAAAGCATTATTTGGTGTTTTCAAATCATGTTCAACAGCAACTAAACTGAAAGATTAATGAAAATGGATTGAACTTTAAAAGCAGGCAAGAAAACTATGGGTGGATGTTGTTTCTTTATCTTCTCACAGTGGGTTGTAGTTGTAAGGTTGGCTTATTATTTATTTAAAGTTTGGTTTTAAAAACCCTCAGATTTGTTAATAGCTTATTGGTGCTGTAATTTCTGCTACTTTGGCCACGTTTTGTAATCATTAAGCAGCAGTAGCTCACTAGGAGTATTCTGACTGTATTTAACAGTCAGTACTAGTTATTTCTCATTCATGTAATTGGAGACCACTCACTCACAATGTGAAACAAAAGGGATGATAAGTCTGAGAACTGGTGTGAAAATCTGGATCCTATTTAAGTCAATGTGGTTTTGCCATTGGCAACAAATGGAGCCTGGACGTCATCCCTGAATTGCACCAAAACACTGTAAATTTGACTGAATAACTGAAGATATGAATATATACATTTATGGTCATACTCCCTTAATTCCTAATTAATAATGAAGGATTCAGTAAATATACATTTGATTTTGACTAACTTTCTTAAGCTTTTTTGAACAAAACAAACTCTATTTGTTCTGTTATATTTTTCACCTGGATCTGAATGTATAAATATACTGCAAAATATATAGGAACATTAGAATGGTCATACTGGGTCTGACCAATGGTCTATCTAGCTCCATATCCTGTCTTACAACATTGGGCAGTGCCAGATGCTTCAGAGGGAATGAACAGAACAGGGCAATTATCAAGTGATCCATCTCGTCATCCACTCTCAGCTTCTGGCAGTCAGAGGCGTAGGGATGACCAGAGGATGGGGTTGCATCCCCGATCATCTTGGCTAATAGCCACTGAAGGACCTATCTTCCACAAACTTACCTTATTCTTTTTCAAACCCAGTTATACTTGTGGCCTTCACAACATCACCTGGCAGTGAATTCCACGGGTTGACTGTGTCTTGTGTGAAGAAGTGCTTCCTTATATTTTTTTAAAACCTGCTGGCTATTAATTTCATTTAGTGACTCCTGGTTCTTGTGTTAAGTGAAGGGGTGAATAACCTTATTCACTTTCTCCACAGTAGTTCATGGTTTTATAGACATCTATCATATCTCCCCTTAATCATCTCTTTTCTAAGATGAACAGTTCGTCTTTTTAATCTCTCCTCATACAGAAGTTGTTGTCCTATATCCTTAATAATTTTTGTTGACCTTCTCTGTCCTTTTTCCAATTTTGATATCCATTTTGAGGGGGGTGAACAGAACTACACACAGTATTCAAGATGTAGGCTTACAATGGATTTATATAGTGGCACTACAATATTTTCTGTCTTATTATCTCTTCCTTTCGCAATGGTTCCTAACATTGTGTTAGGTTTTTTTTTTACTTCTGCTGCACATTTAACAGATGTGTTCAGAGAACTATCCATGATGACTCCAGTATCTCTTTCTTGACAGGATGACAGATGACAGGATATCCAATTTAGACCCCATCATTTTGTATGTATAGTTGATATGTTTTCCAATGTGCATTGCTTTGCATTTATGAACATTGAACTTCATCTGCCATTCTGTTGCCCAGTCACCCAGTTTTGTGAGAAGCATTCGTAATTTTTCAGTCAGCTTTGGACTTAACTTGAATAATTTTGCATCATTTACAAACTTTGTCACCTCACGATTTACCCCCTTTTCCAGATCATTTATGAATATATTGAGCAGCACAGATCCCAGTACAGATCCTTGTGGGACCCCTCTTTTTACCTCTCTCCATTATGAAAACTGTGTCCTTTTTTTTAACCAGTTACTGATCCATTTGATGACCTTCCCTCTTAACCCATGAATGCTTACTTTGCTTAAGAGACTTTAGTGTGGGACCTTATGGAAGGCTTTCTGAAAGTCCAAGTATATTGTATTGACTGGATCACCCTTGTCCACATGCTTGTTGACACCCTTTAAGAATTTTAATATATAATTAAGACATGATTTCCCATTACAAAAGCTGTGTTGTCTCTTCCTAATATATTGTGTTAATCTTTTGTGTCCAATAATTCTTTTCATTACCAATGTTTCAATCAGTTTGCCTGGTACTGAAGTTAGGTTTACCGGCCTGTAATTGCCAGGATCATCTCTGGAGTCCTTTTAAAAATTGGTGTTACGTTAAGCTAATTGCCAGTCATCTGGTATAGAGGGTGATTTAGGTGATAGGTTACATACCACAGTTAGTAGTTCTGCATTTTCATATTTGATTTCCTTCAGAATTCCTGGGTGAATACCATCTGGTCCTGGTGACTCATTACTTTTCAATTTATCAGTTTGTTCCAAAACCTCCTCTATTGACACTTCAATAAGGGTCAGTTTCTCAGATTTGTCACCTACAAAGAATGGCTCAGGTGTGCGACTCTCCCTCACATCCTCTGCAGTGAAAACAGATGTAAAGAATTGATTTAGCTTCTCCGCAACAGCCTAATCTTCCTTGAGTGCTCCTGAATTGTGCAGTGGCTCCACTGATTGTTTAGCAGGCTGCCTGCTTCTGTTGTACTTTTTTTTTTTGCGCTATTAGTTTTTGTCTTTTGCTAGTTGTTCTTCCAATTATTTTCTGGCCTGTCTAATTAAACTTGGTTTGCCAGAGTTTATGCTTTTTGTTTTACTCAGGGGGATTTGACTTCCAATTTTTAAAGGACGCCTGTTTGCCTCTACCTGCTTCTTTCAATCTGTTGTTTAGCCATGGTGGCATGTTTTTTGGTCCTCTTACTGTTGTTGTTGTTGTTTGTTTTTTGGGCGGGGAAGGTAGGAGTACACATTTAGTTTGAGCCTCTATTATGGTGTTTTTGAATAGTTTCCATGCAGCCTGCAGGCTTTTCACCCTTGTGACTGTTCCATATAATTTCCATTTAACTAGTTTCTTCAGTTTTGTGTAGTTCCCCTTTCTATTGTGGTGGGTTTCTTTGGTATTCCCCCACCCCCACAAGGATTTTAAATTTAATTACTTTATGGTCACTATTACCTAGGGCAGGGGTGGGGAACCTTTTTTGTATCGGGGCCATTGACCCACCGAAAAAAATCAATGGTGGGCCACGCACGTTCAATTCACTTGCTTAAGGGGGTGCTAAAGCCCCGAGCCTCTGCACTCTGCGCCCCCCAGCAGGTTGAGTTGAACATGTGTGGCCCATGGGATGGATGAAAATGAGCAAGGGGCCAGATCCAGCCCGAGGGCCATAGGTTCCCCGCTCCCTCCCTAGCTACGCTACTGTAAAGAACAGATTCTGACACATAGATGAACATGATTTGTTGGGGAAGAATCAATGTGGTTTTTGTAAAGGGAAATCATGCCTCACCAATGTATTAGAATTCTCTGAGGATGTCAATAAGCATTGGACAAGGGGGATCCAGTGGATATAGTGTACTTAGATTTTCAGAAAGGTTTTGACAAGGCCCCCCACCAAAGGCTCTTAAGCAAATTAAGCAATCATAGGATGAGAGAGAAGGTCCTCTCATGGATCAGTAGCTAGCTAAAAGATAGGAAACAAAGGGTAGGAATAAATGGTGAGTTTTCAGAATGGAGAGAGGTAAATAGCGGTGTTCCCCAGGGGTCTGTACTGGGACCAGTTTTGTTCAACATATACATTCAGTGAGGTGGCAAACTTTGCAGATGATACAAAACTACTCAAGACAGTTAAGTCCAAAGCAGCCTGTGAAGAGTTACAAAGGGATCTCAGAAAACTGGGTGACTGGGCAACAAAATGGCAGATGAAATTCAGTGTTGTTAAATATAAAGTAACACACATTGGAAAACATCCAAACTATACATATAAAGAGATGGGGTCTAAATTAGCTGTTACGACTCAAGAAAGAGATCTTGGAGTCATTGTGAATGGTTCTCTGTAAATATCCACTCAATGTGCAGCAGCAGTCAAAAAAGCCAACAGAATGTTGGGAATCATTAAGAAAGGGATATATAATAAGACAGAAAATTTTATGTTGCCTCTATATATATAAATCCATGGTAAGCCCACATCTTGAATACTGCATGCAGATGTGGTTGCCCCATCTCAAAAAAGATATATTGGAAAAGGTATAGAAAGGGGCTACACAAATTTTTAGGGGTATAGAATGGGTTCCATAGGAGGAGAGATTAATAAGCCTGGGACTTTTCAGCTTGGAAAATTGACAGCTAAAGGAAGATATAATTGAGGTCTATAAAATCATGACTGGTGTGGAGAAAGTAAATAAAGAAGTGTTATTTACTCCTTCTCATAACACAAGAACTAGGGGTCACCAAATGAAATTAATAGGCAGCAGGTCTAAAACAAACAAAAGGAAGTATTTCTTCACACAACATGCAGTCAACTTTGATTTTTGGCTTATTGTGAAAGTTGGGGTGCTTATTTACCACATGAAAGTTGGCAACTGTGCTTCTGTCCTCTCCTCTTTACTGGGATATATAGTATCCTGTTTAATAAATCCTCCCCTAAGGGATGTCTCTATTAGAACCACGTGCTTCTCCGCACCTGTTACCAATATGAAAGCATACACTGACAAACATATGCTGCCATAGATTGAAGATAACTCGTGGTACAGCAGGTATCTGACGTCATATTCATATACTGGATAATAAGGACTCTAATGGATTGCTTACTTACACAGACTGCAAAAAGGAAGAAAAGGCCCATTTTAAAACATAGAAATGGACAGCCAATTGCAGCTGTTAGTTCTAATTACCTGAATTTTTGACATCTTTGAACTTGTGTAAAAGAGGGTTGAGAATGGAATTCTAAACCCCCTTCTTGATTGTAAAAAACCAACCAAACAAAAAGTGATTAATTGGAGGCCAATAAGACTGCATGAAGATATCTTTAATGACATGAAAATAAAAAAGGAATCCTATGGAAAGTGGAAACATGGACAAATGGCTAAGGATGAGTACAAAAGAAAAGCACAGGTGTTTAGGGACAAAATCAGAAAGGCTAAGGTGCAAAAATGTGTTACACCTGACAAGGGACAAAAAAGGCAATAAAAGAGATTTCTGTAAATACATTAGGAGAAAGCTAAAGATGAAGAAATGTGTAGGTCCTCTACTTAGCAGGGAAGGAGAGCTTATAACAGATGACACCAAGAAGGCTGAGATATTGAATACCCATTTTGCTTCAGTAGTCACTACAAAAATGAATTTAACACAATTAATATTAACAACAAAGAGGAAGGAACACAATCCAAAATGAGGAAAGAACAGGTTAAAGAAGAGTTAGATGTAATCAAGTCAGCAGCGCCTGACAAAATTCACTCTAGTGTACTTAAGGAACTTGCTGAAGCAGTCTCAGAACCATTAGCAATTATCTTTGTGAACTAATGAAGGACAGGTGAGGTCCCAGAAGACTGGAGACTTTGGTAGGCCAGAAGGGGAAAACACTGAATGACCTGGCTGGAGAGCCAAGCCACAAAGAGAGAGCACTCTAAGTTGCAGAGAGAGACAGAGAGAGAGGTGGCAGGGCCTGTGAATGGGCAGCAGAAGGAGGCATCAGACCTGGAAGGAGAAAATCCCCAGAGCAGCCCAGAGGAGGTGCCCTAACAATGAGTGTATCCTGTTGCAGGGTTCTGCAGGGGTCTATCTTGAGGCTGGCACTATTCAGTATTTTAATTCATGACTTGGATATTCGGGGTGAAGATTATGCTTATAAATTTGTGGATGACACAAAGTAGGGAGAGGTTACAAGCATTTTGGAGACCTGGAATAGAATTCAAAATGACCTTGAGAAATTGGATAACTTGTAAATAAATAAGATGAAATTCAATAAAGATAAGTGCAAAGTACTACACTTAAGAAGGACAAATCAAATGCACAAATACAAAATGAGTTCTAAATCCTCTTCACATCTCCACCAAACCATTCCATATCTCTTGAGATGTCTGGAATAACTTATGATCTATGAATGATCTAAGGATGGTTTGATTACCTTAACCCTGATTAGCCATTTTGTCTCTTAAATCATAGGAACAGATTCCTCCCATCTTATGCAGGGAGCTCTAATTTCCTTTTTTGTGTCATCTGATCTATTTTCAGCCTAGTTGGATTCCACCCATATATGGTAGCTGATGTACCTGCTGCCACTCAACCATGGGCTTTCTGCCAGTAGAGTCCAGATTTAGAATGTAGAAGGAGACCCTAGAAGACTTGGGAAGTGTTTAAATAGAGTGGTTGGCTCATGCAATCCCCCAATCAGCCCACTCACTCTTTCCAGACCAGCCAATGGGAGCCAGAGGATCCAAAGAGGAGGAGGGGTCAAGCTAGTGCCTAGCCACGCAAGTGCTCTTACCACCCCCTTCTCTTATGGGCACTGAGTTTCATCTGTTCAGCCTGACACATAACCCATCCCATTGAAACAGTAGGCAAGGGCATTGATATAAAGAACAGGTCTGAATAAGGGTTAGCAAATATTATCTGAGACTTCATCTCTTGATAGTAATTACCTCTTGATTACAGTATTATGACTCAGTGGTGAAACACTAATTTTACTTTAAAGATGCTTGTGTGAAGAAGATATTTATCATGGGTGAAATAGTACTAATAGTACTTGAGAAAGGTATTAGTTGAAAGCCCATTATGTCATAACTATTAAATTTTATTAGTTAAATGTATTTAATGTTTTTGCTAGCTCTAAAACACTTGCTGTGTAAAGAGGCTTATCCTGCATATTTTTGCAAAGCTCAAAATGACCTGTGTCCATTGCAAGTCCAATGGATCAATAAATTGTTATGGTTAAATGAATTGTTATGGTTAAAACTGTCATAGTGCCTGGCAGCTAATTAAGTATAATCAATTGGGAGGTTGCTTAAGGTTCACATATCCCATAATTCTTCACTATCTTACCCATACAGACATTTGCCCTGGAGAATATCGAAAATTTTATGGTGTTTCCCCTCTAAAGAGTCAGCCGCTGCAAGTGAGTTATGTGCTTATTTCTTCAGAGGAGAATGAACAACATTAATGTGACTTTCGATGGCAGTTTCATTTTCAGAATGATGATGATGCATCCTTATCTTTTTGAAGTTCCTTCTGTGCAAATTTGAAGCAGATGAGAAATCATTCAAATTGCATTTTATAATTTAACTTTGTTGAAGCAAATTGTGTCTGTAACATGTATCTGCATTTTAACATTATAATGGGCATCTGTTCTATTTATTCTGTATCCTGGTGCCATAACCTTTTTCTTCTGCACGGTTCTGCACAGGGTTCTTGTAACATCTTATTGTTGGATTGTATTGATAAGGTGCACTCCACTGTATGCATAGTAGGAAATAGGTTCATAAAAGGTGTAGGCAAAGGCACTGGGGAGGAAACTTTCTACTTTGACTCCTCAACCTAATGTGATGGTGATGCCTTTCACCTGTAGGTCACTGGTTTGAATCTGATCCTGATCAGAACTGTCTGTAAAAATATAATGGCTCTTGGGTGATATATATAAAATGAATGTATGATCTCAATCCATTTCCTAATTGTACAGTGGTCCAGTGACAAGGCCACTACCATTAACATTTTGAGGGAGAGGGGTGGAAGGTTGTTTCATAAGAACAGTCTTGAGTTGTAAAGGTTACAACTCAGACTGTTCTTATGAAACAACCTTCCATCAGCTTACACACCCCCACACATTGTAAACATTTTGCAAGATTATAAAGGGTTATTGGAAAATCATAGTTTTCTGACACAATAATTATGTATACAGGAAATGACACTTCTGATGGAAAATATATAAACATTTTGTTTTGGGGAGTGTCTGGGAGAGAAAGTAAATTTTAAAATTCAGGTTAGATTTTTCTGTGGAAACGTGCACAGCGTGATGACTCTGATTCAAATGAAAATTTAAATTCTGGTCTCTGTAAATTTAGTGATTCTTATAGAATTATAGAATATCAGGGTTGGAAGGGACCTCAGGAGGTCATCTAGTCCAACCCCCTACTCAAAGCAGGACCAATCCCCAATTTTTGCCCCATATCCCTAAATGGCCCCCTCAAGGATTCAACTCACAACCCTGGGTTTAGCAGGCCAAAGCTCAAACCACTGAGCTATCCCTCCCGCCTCACTGAACTATCCAATGAAGTGAGTTGTAGCTCACGAAAGCTTATGCTCAGATAAATTTGTTAGTCTCTAAGGTGCCACAAGTACTCCTTTTCTTTTTGTGGATACAGACTAACACGGCTGCTACTCTGAAACTAATCAACTTAGAGTGACCTCTGTTCAGTTAACAAGGGAAAAGGGACCTGCTTATCCTAGGGCTAATATATCTGCCTTCCAGCACTCTCATGTAGCCCTCTGGCCTGACCCTGTCACACCTTATATTCATCATGACCCTGGACCCCTACTGAAGGGGGCAATGATTGTTATTGGTGAGCGAAAGATTTATTGATGTTTGGCTTCAACAGTGATACATAGAACACCAGGTATACCCTGATGGATCTGAGCAGCCAGACCCAGCTGGTCAGTAAGTCAATCACTTGGCTGATCATATACAGTCAGAGGTATTGGCAGTCTAATTTGCAACAAAGCCAGTCTATGTGGATATGTTGTGCTGAGAGCTAGACTTTTTGTCCAGCTGCAGACATTGGGCATTCCTGGTGCTGATGATCAGTGTATTGCCTGTAGTCCCTCTAGGCATTTTCAAGGTGCATCTCAAGCTCCTCCCCTTCTTTGTGGATCTGCTGTACCCAGTTGGTGGCTTCAGGGTTTATGGAGACAGGACATATGGCTGGATGGAGATAGTGATGGAACCCAAAGTTTGCGTAGAATGGTCTCTGCCTGTGGAGACATGGGAGGTGGGGGTGGGCAAATTCTGGTTGGAGCAGGAGATTCAACCAGTTATTCTGGTGAGAATTTGTAAAGCACCATATATACTGTTCTAAGACTTGATACACTCTCTCGCTCTGGCCATCAATTTGTGAGTAATAGGTGGAGGAAACGTAGGCTTGTGCCCCAAGCAGCTGTGAGGTTTTGCACCATAACCGTAACATATATTGTGGACGTTGGTCAGATGTGACCAATTCGGCGAGTCCATGGAGACAGACAATATGTGTGACCAGGATTTGAGCCATGGTGGGCAGTGGGGGTAAATTTGGATATTTGTTAACTGGTAAGGATAATGGTATATCTGTCAGACACTGAGAGCTCCACTGTAAAATCTAGGGTGATGGCTGCCCCAGGTCTAGCTGGAGTATCTGCAGGAATCAGAGTGCCAAGGGGTCTTGTGCATGGACTCTTGTTCCAAGCACACTTCTTGCAAGAATCTGTATAGGAGTGCGTTGTTGCTCACATCCAGGGATACCAGAGGTGCAATCAGGTGAAGGGTCTTGAGTCAAATGAAGAGCCCTGCTAGTTGGGAGTCATGGCTGAATCTCAGTACTTCCAGTTGGGGCTGTCCTGGTGGCATGTACAGGAGACCCTTACCATAGAGTAAGCTATCCTGTATCTGATGTATCCCCTTGCTTCCGACCACAAGTTCTTTGGGAGAAGGCTCCTTCTTTGCTGCTAAGGTCTTGGGAAATTGCAGGGTCAAGGAAATTGCAGGGCTTTCTGATGTGGGGTGGCTTCATGCAAGAGGTGTCTTGGCTGGTGAGGTACTTCCCTTTTCAGAACAGGGTGTAGACGGCCTTCTTCTAGGTTGCAGGGAGGTAGGTGATCATGAGGTTAAAATGTGTGAAGGACAGGGCCCAGTGGATCTGTCTTTGGTTTAACTCCTTAGCCTTGTGAAAATATTCTAGACTTTTATGATCGTATATACCTGTATTGGGTGCTGGGTCCCTTCCAGGTAGTGATGCCACTCTTTGAAGGTGACCCTGATCCCCAGAACTTCTGTATCTAGTATTCCGTAATTCTGTTCTGTTGGAATAAGCTTCCATAAGTAGTAAGCACAAGGGAGGAGGTGCTATTTGAGGCCATATCTTTGAGATAGTATGCCCTAAATGGCTGCTCTGGAGTCATTGGTCTCGACAACAAAGGGCTGTGTCACATCAGGGTGTGCCAGGAGTGATGCACTGATGGAGGCCATCTTGAGCTGGTCAGACACCTGTTGTGCCACTGGAGACTAGGTGAAGTTGTTCTTGCATAAAAGCACTATCAATGGGGTTATCTGGCTTGAAAATCCAGGAATGAAGCATCTATAAAAGTTAGCAAACCCCAGGAAGTTTTGCAGTTTCTTGATGTTTCAAGGTGCTCCCCAGGTCTGAGCAGCGTCCATTTTGCTGAGGCACACTTTGGGGTCCTCGGGTGATAAGATGTAGCCCAGAAACTATATGGAACATTGATTGAAGCTGCAATTTTCAAATTTTGCACATTGACCATGTTGGCAGAGCTGATCTATAACTGATTGGATATGCTGGATGTTCAGGACTCTCAGAGAAGTCAAGTATACCATTGAGATAAACACTCAACATGTGGTCTAAGGCGTCATGGGATACCTCGTTCATGAAATGTTGGAAAGTGGCAGGACCAGAGGTGAAAGTAAGCCGGTACTGTCCACTGCTGGAGCCGTGGGGTAGTGGCGGCAGGGCTCCGGCGGTGATTTAAAGGGCCAGGGGCTCAGGCCACTGTGGGGAGCCCCGGACCCTTTAAATCACCTCTGGAGCCCTGCCACCACTACCCGGGGGCTCCAGCAGCAGGGCTTGGCAGGTGATTTAAAGGGCCCGGGGCTCCGGCTGCTGCAGGAAGCTCTGGGCCCTTTAAAGTGCCGCCCGAGCCCTGCTGCGGAGCCCTGGGGTGGCAGCGGCAGGGCTCCGGTGGTAATTTAAAGGGCCTGGAGCTCAGCTGCGGTAGCAGCAGCCAGAGCCCTGAGCCCTTTAAATCGCCCCTGAGCCCCGGGACTCCCAGCCGCCTCTGCAGCTGGTAGCTCCGGGGGTGATTTAAAGGCCCCGGGGCTTCCAGCCGCAGATAGAGCCCCGGGACCTTTACATTTTGATTTAAAAGGCCTGGGTATTTAAAGGCCCCACCTCTTCCAGTTAAGCCCTCCCGCCCCGCTCAGGACTCTGGAGTACTGGTAAGTCCTTTAAGTTACTTTCTCCCCGGGCGGGACCATTTAGAGACTGAAGTACTTTACCAAGTCTTCATAATGGCTATACTGGGTTCAAAAAGCCATCATCTTTTCATCCCCTGCTCTGATCCTTATCAGCTGGTAGGCTGTTTGCAGGATGAGTGTAGTCAGTACATGGGCTGAACACACACAATCCAGCAACTCCCAAGATGAGTGGAAAAGGGTACCGGTTTTTGATGATTATTTGATTGAGTAATCACTTTTAATCCATATATAGGCACACAGACTCACCTTCCCTTTTGACAAAAAGAACAAGGGTCCCAGCACAGCAGTCTGATAGCTGGATAAACACCTTGCCCAGATTCTCCGGGAGCTAGGAATGCAGAGCAGCCAGTTCTGATTCTGACATTGCATAAATGTGGCCAAAGGATACCTTCACCCCAGGCTGCAGCTCATTTGGACAGTTATGGTCCTGGAGTGGTGGTAAGACAACCATGTTTTTTTTTTCTCAAAGATGTCCATGTATAGGTGGTACTTGGCAGGAAGAGAAGGAGTTGATTCTGATGCTGGTCTTACCTGACCTTATGGCTAGGGTCTGGGGATTTCTTGGAACTGCGAACTGCGGCCACTGGGACCTGCAGATGGCCGTGCCTGTGGACGGTAGATGTAAACAAACTGTCTCACGGCCCACCAGTGCTTTACAATCTTGGGAGTCACCTTTGGTCGCACTGGGATACTCAAGCCTCATGTGGCGTTGGCATCCATGGAGTTGTCATTGAGTGCCAATTGTGAGGGAACTCATTGAGACTCACCTGGGATGTGGAGGTGGACCTGAACTTGGAGGTGTAATGAGGGCTTCAGTAAAGGGAGAAATGGCTCAGGGCCCACCCAGATAGGTCCCGTTTATCAGGCCTGGGCTGGTCATTTCCCAAATTTTGCTGGACTGGGGCCCATGCTGAGCAGCTGCCAAGTGCATGGCCAGGTTCCCCACCATTGAAACTGTGGAGGCAGTGACATTCTTTTTCCTTGGAAATCACATGGGGGCGGGCTGCACCAAACTGCATTGGGTCTGGGGCAGGGACAGGTACCATTACCAAGAAATATTGGCAGGGGGCCACTGACCTCTTCCTTTCTTTGCATCACTTGCACGATCTGCTGTCGATGGCAATAGCGAGGTCAACAAAGGCATCCAAGTGTGTTGGGGTTGCCGTGCAACGTAATTCATCTTTAACTTCCTTGCATAATCCCCATTAAAACTGATAACAGCTGGGCCACATTGTTTCACTCGGTTTCAGAGATGAGTCATGTGAAGTGGGCAGCAAAGGAGGCAATCAATCCCTGCGCTATTGGAGTTTTCTCAGGACTGTCTTGGCTGAGTGAATGTGACTGAAAATGTTTTATATATTCCATTTTTATTTGAACATATCTAATTATGCCCATTAATCCTTTCTAACCATAATGGTTGTATGTATCAATTTCTCTCAAATGTGAGTATTTAACTCCTCACCAATCAGGTAGTGAGTTTTGAAAGGCTACTTACAAACCGAATATACCAACTGACAAAGAGGAAACAACAGTTATATGCATCAACATCTCATTTTTATGATTCAGGTAATGAAGATAAAGTATTTTTCTGAGTCTTTAACTTCACATGCAGTGTTGTTGGAGCGGTGTCAGGGGTCCTAGGATATTAAAGAGACAAGGTGGGTGAGGTAATAGCTTTTATTGGACCAATATCTGTTGGACAACCTTTTGAGCTTACACAGGGCAATTCTTCGTCCTCTTAATAAGAACTCTGTGTAAGCCTGAAAGCTTGTCTTGCTCCTCAACAGAGGTTGGTCTAATAAAAAATATTACCTCACCCACCTTGTCTCTTTCATTGCACAATCAGTTTTGTTGGTAAAGCATGAGGCAGAAGGTCTACAAGAGATATGGTATTACTTTTTGTTTCATTACTTTAAATAAAAATGGTTTCAGAGCATAAAATAGCACAATGTCTGCCTTTCAAGCATAAATATGTCAAGTATAATATTCAAATTAGGAAATATTTGTCTTTCAAGTTCTGTGGGAATTATATTCACTTACTTTTTAATCAGCAATTCTTAGTTGTATGTTAACATTCTAGGTTCAAGAAAGTACTTGCCAAAAATTGGCATAGGAAAGAAGTCTTTATACATCTTATTTCTCACAGGTATCCAAAAGGTCACTTTGCATTAGAACTTAGAAGATTTGTGATCAGTTAGAAGAACAGTTCTTAAAGGAACAGAACTGTTACAAGAATATAGCACCAACTAGTTGTATCTAAAAATAACTACAACGCTCCTTTATAGACTCAGTTGTGAGTCCAACCATAGACTGGGTACATAGTTGTTTGGCTTACTGGAAAGATCTGGTTTGAAAGTGGGCAGAGAAGTTAGTTTCCATACTTCATTCTCTCAGCCAAGTTCACCTACATTTGTTACATATATTCATATTCATGTTCATATATTCATATTCCCTAGCATCATTATCTTTCAGAGATAATTCCTATACCCATGTTCAATTACGTTTTCAAAATGGAAGTGTATGTAATATGATTGGAGAAGTGCCTGTGTTATTTTTGAAGGAGAGCAGATGATAATGTTGAGGCTGAAATTTAACTCATACAAAGTCTAATATTAATTGGTTGCATATTTAAAGTAGTGTGATAATTACCATTGAAATGCACTAATGTTTTCTACATGATTGCTTTCTATTATTATTTTTCCTCCCTACTCAAACAAGCATTCAGTTTCTATTATCTGCCACATTTATATTCATTCTGATTTTTAAAATTCCAATTTTATCATATTCTGTTCTTCCTGAGATTCCTTCTTTATTCACCCTTGTATCCATTGTCTCCCACCCCTCCCCCACACACACTTTCTTTTTGGTTGGTTCCCTGCACATTGTTGGCTGAAGTTTAACACTTAGGCCAAGATACTCAGGTTTATTAATTCAAACCTGTATGTGAACCATACGCATGCCTTGTGGTTACAATTACTATAAAGGCAATGAATAGTGACAGATATACAGAAAAAGATAATGATCAGTTACCTTCTCCTGGGTCATAGACAGGTCATAATGGACTTTCCAACTCCTCTCTTACATTCTAGCATAGTTATACCTATCCAAATTATATAACCATGACTTTCCTCCAGTCAACATTAGCATTGTGTTTTATATAACTCATAGAATATTCATGCACAACCTTCAGTTTACATAACTGTTGCTGTCCATGCCATTTTTATATTTCTTTTCTAATTGATTTGTTTCTATTGATTATACACTGATCATGCATGCTGACCCGGCCATCAACCCTTACTCAGTGTTGAGACTTTCCTGTTCGTCCTTCATCACCTTCTGGCAGTACATTCTGTATATCCACTGTACTGATGACATTGTCTTATTTATATAATATCCTAGAACTTGGATGCATTTTGTGTCAAAACATCACCATCTCTAAGCATCATGGGTAGGTTTGCATAAAGACAAATTAGCAAGGCAACACCCATGCCAAGCAAAGACTAGGTCAAATCCAGCTGGCTTTGCATAAGTATTACCCTGGCCTGTTTTTCAATGTCCTTTTTAATGTGTGGACACCAGATTTGGATATATTATTCCAGTAATGGAATCAAAGTAATTAATGATAGAAACAGTGGTGATACCACCTCCTTTCTTCCTCTGAATGATCCTCTGTTTATACATCAAGGATCACGTTAGCGCTCTTAAGGTGAAATACTCGTATAGGTCTGTATAATTGTCAATGAACTGAAAAAGCTGGGTTTACTCAACCTGAATTTTAAAGTTTAAAAAAAAATAAGAGAAGAGCCTCATTTTTAAAAAAAAATAACTGGGGCAGAAGTGTAGAAGATTTATATATTTTGAAAAGAGAGAAAATAAATGATTGTATATGGGTTTTTAAATAAAATAAAATCAAATACTTAGTAATGCATTTTGTAGCCTGACATTTCAAATATTCAAAGCTTAACGTTTCACATTTAAAATGCATGATTACATGTACTGCTTAATGAATTTCCATGCTGTTCAATAAGAACAGTGATAATCATAATGTTAATGTGTCTGGACATGTGTGTGTTTGGGTAGTGAATTTAGGTTATTTGATGTGGATGTAGATGAACTTGAATTAACATCAGAAGTGATGAAGAATCCAGTAAATTAAAATTGTCTTTTTTGTGGTATTTGGGGTGGCAGAACACTCTCCTCACTTGGCATATTTATCTCCATTTCAACTGAGAATTTCACAGCTGTTTGGTAAAAGAAATAATTTATGTAGGTAGAGTTTATCTTCACTGGGAGAAAAAAACCACTAGTTCATACAGGAACCCACTCATTCATGGAATATATGTATCTATGTTTGACAATGTCAGGCATTCACTTTGCTTGTAATGTGGACAGAATCAGATCCGGTGTTGTCTTTTTGCTGAAGTTTGTTTAGAATTTCTTAGAGGAAAGGGACTAGCCTTTCTTTTTCTAGATTCAATTAACAATGCACACTTTGTTTTCTGACCATGTAACCAATGTTCTAGTTGATGATCTGTTTCCTAGTGTGAGAATTTTCCTCTCCTGAACCAGTTTACACAGTGAGAATATCCATACAGAGTCTTTATTATGCTGGCTCTTTGCCACTAATGTTAATGTGTATGAGCAAGTCTTTGGACAGCTCCTCAGTTTGTCACTACTGCAAAGGACTGTCTACCATTACCATTTTCCTGCTTGTGGATACAAGCCACATACTGTTGCACTCATCTCCAAGACGATTTGGTCATGCTGCCAGTTATTCATTTTTTTTCAATATTTTCCTCAACTTCCTTGCCTCCTGTTTTGCGATGTCTCTGTAATTCTCCGTGTTGTACAAAACCACTTTAGAAGATTTCTTGGTATTTTATGAGTTGAAGAATTTATTGTATTCCAGAGATTTCTCTTGAGCTGTTTATTCATGAATAGCAGGAATCTAGTCAATATGGCCTATGTAGAGAATGAAAAGTTACTAACCCGTTAAGTCACATTCCCTGAATATATCATTTGGCCAGGGTCCTACTTGCCTGTCCACTTTCTCTTCAGAGTTGGGAGGTAAAATCCTTAATGACTTGCTTTCAGATCATCCAATTGTAGAAAGATATATTTCTGGCATAAATTTGTTCAGAGGTTGTAGACTCTTTCTTTCCCACGCATCAAGGAACTGAAGTAGAATATTCCAAAAATGTTGAGACTGTGGATGGGGTGGAGGGTGCCTGTGTCTGACAATAATTTATATTTTATGGTAACGAAAAATTGATATGAGGAAAATTTCATACGGTCTCTCTAGTCAGCTGTGATAGAATCCACGTGTACTCAGCAAGAGAGCATGATCCAACTCTTAGAGCAAATAACAATAGACATACAAGTCACAGGATGGTTAGTGAGGTATGGTTAAAGAAATGGCGTTCAAAGGGGCTTTTGAAATGCTGGACCTGGAGACAAGAATTTGGGGAACTACCCAGAGAATGAGGGATCAATAGCTCTTGTATAGATAACAAAGCTTTGTGCATTTCTTTCAGATGGTATTGAGGCACAAACACCCCTTTGGGGAAAATGTTAATGTAACCTCACCCTAATATGACAAGAACCCAAACAACTGGGACTTGATAAGACAGTTGGGTAAGAGACAGAGACATCCATCTCTGAACAGCAGTGTCTAGTTATTACCCTGACCACAGGAGGTCAGGGAAGATACTTGCATTCTAGAGATGTGGAATTTCCATTCTGTTCTGTAATTAAGCTAAGGGAGACCTCTCTGGGCTTTGGCTAAGTATTCAGAGGAGGTATGTTAGGTACATATCTTTTATTTTTTTATCTGATTCTCCCCCTGTTTGTAATAAATCTTGTTCTTAAGAGGAATATTGTTGTGTGGAACTTTAATGCAGACTCCCTCAAAAGAGAATGAAGTCCTTCAACACTAAGGGGAAGCAGAGAGACAAAAGATGTGTTAGCAGCCTCCCCCCGCATCTCTCCAAAATATGGAATAATTGTTTTCCTTATGCTCCAGAGAAGTACCTGAATCTCCCAAAATAAATTGGAGATCAACAACTTAGCCATTTTCTGAACATGGCACTATTGTGATTTTGAACTTCTCTGCAAAACTGCTTCTAATGATAGCAGTGCAGTAGTAAATGATTAATTTGAAATAAAGGGGGAGGAAATGCTTCACAAGAACATGGCCTTATTAAAAAAAAAACACTGATGCAGCAGGCTTTTTCATTTTTCATTTTTAATTGTTGTGCTTTATTATTAAGTGCTGAAAATGAAAGGTTCTTTTTTTTCCTATAAATAACGCAATCAGCTCCTACCCATACATATCCCAAGGACAGCCAATATTTTGCATTCTTCATAAAGGCAGTCTGTGCTTTGTGGTTTTTTGTTAGTTTATATTTTCATGATCATACAAACTATCATGTTCATAAATTATAAGGCCAGAAGAGACTATTGTAACCATGTAGTCTGATCTTCACTATAACACAGGTCATAGGACTTCCCTACATTAATTCCTGTTTGAAACAGAGCATCTCTCTCTCTTTTTTTTTGTATGGGGGGGGGGTGGAGGGGAGAGTGGGAGGGAGTGGGGCAGAAGGGAAGGAAGGAAGCAACTCCAGTTCGATTTACAAATCTCCAGTTCTTGGTAAGTTTTTCCTGTGGTTCAGTACCCTCACTGTTAAAAATGCTTGCCTTATTTCTAGTCTGAATTTGTTTAGTTTCAACTTCCAGCCATTGGATCTTGTTATACCTTTGTCTGCTTGATTGAAAAGCTCGTGACCAAATTTTTTGTTCCTTATGTAGGTATTTATGTATTCCTTAAATTTCTCTTTGTTAAACTAAACAGATTGAGCTCTTCAAGTCAATCACTGTAGAACATAGTGTTCTTTTGGTCAGAGTTGCACTGGGAGCTCATACTTGACCCTCAAGTATTTTTCAGAGTCGCTGTGTCCCAGGATAGAGTCCCCCATACTATAAGTAGAGGCTAAATTCTTTGTTCCTAGATGTTTGACTTTAGATTTGGATGTATTAAAACACACATTGTTTACTTGCACACTGCTTACTAAAAAATCCAGATCTCCCTGTATCAGTGACTTTTTCTCTTCATTATTTATATGTGAAGCACCACAGTATATGGTGTGGGTATATATAAAATCACTTGTACCTGTGCTACCACTAATTGTTAGAACTGTGAGCAATACTGTCATCTGGCAAAACAAGGTTTAATATAGAATTTCCCTCTGTTGGGTGCAATACTTCTTGAGTTAGGAAATTGTCCTCTATGATATTTAGAAATTATACATATATATAAAACTCCTGAGGGAATTCTGTGCCAAAAAAAAAAATTTGTGCACAATATTTAAAATTCTGCATATTTTATTTGTCAATAAATAAATGTGGAGGCTCCAGCATGCCAGTGGCTGCACCAATGTGGGAGATCATCCGGCAGCCTCTTCAGTGGTGAGGCTGCACCTGATCCTGACACGGCTCAAGGGCCAGGCCTAGGGCTGTCCCTGAAACATCCCAGGGCCATGCCCCGCCATGCCAGGTGTACCAAGATAGTGAGCAAGAGGGACAGTCTAGCATGCACACCCAGCCCTGGCCCCTGATCCAGGTGTGGGGTAAGCAGGCCAGCCTGGCAGGATCCAAGTGTGGAAGGCCTTAGTGTAGGGGAATCCAAATGTAGATGAGAGGGTTTTGTGGGGGGTAATCTGGGCGCAAGGGGCTTGGTGGGAAGTCCAGGTGTGGGGGGAATCTAGATGCACAGGGGCTCGTTGGAAGGTTCCAGTTGCAGGGGAAATGGGACTCTGCACGGGGGCGGGTCTGGGAGGCTGGGGCTTGGCAGGAGGTCTGGGTGTGGGGGGCTCAGTGAGAGAATCTGGATGCTGGCAGAGTGGGGCTTGGTGGGGTGGGGACTTGTGTGTAGCTGGTTGGGGCTCAGTGGGATGGGGGTCCAGGTACAGGGAGGGCTCATCAGGATGGGGGTTTGAGTGTGGGAGCCTCAGTGGGGTGGTCTGGGTGCAGGGGTGGGGGTCTGGATGCAAGAGGGAAGAGTTTGGTGGGGATCCAGATGTGTTGGGCTTGGTGGGGAGCTCTGGATGCAGCGGGTGAGGCTCGGTGGGGTGGCAGGTGCAGGGGCATCAGTGGGGCGGGTCTGGTATGTGGGTGGTCTAGATGCATGGGGATTGGGCAGATGAGGGAGTAGCTCACTGTACAGTGACCCCTCTCCCCGCAGCTGAGGAGTGATGGGGGAGGCAGTGGGGGGGGAGTGCGCAGCTGAGGGTGGTTTCTGGGGATGGGTCTGACCCAGCCCTGGTCCCAACTGTGCAGGTGAAGAGAAAGTCCTGTCTCCCCCCGCCCCCAGCCTAGCCAGGAATAGCAGCTGAGCCAGGTGCAAGGTAGGACTCACGTCCAGGGAGTCCCCAGCCCCACCCCCCACAGTGATTTACCTCTCCACAGGCTGCTCCAGGTTCCTGAAACAATGTGCCCATGTTGCTGGGAAGGGGTATGTGACCGCTCTTGCAGATTCGCTTTGCTTCCCCATCAGAAAGTTATTTATCTGCAGGGGACATGAATTCGGTGCAGAATTCCCCAGGAGTAATGTTATCTATCTATATCTATCTATCTAAACTGGTTTGGCCTTCCTTCTGTTTGCACATTACAAAAGTGATCAAAAAATTGTTATCTATCATATTTAGAAATTTTGAGGATACTTTAGTGCGGGCAAGATTGCACCTCAAGCATATGTCAGTTTAAAGTCCCCCATGCTAACGCAGCTTTTTCTCCCTACACACTATGGATAGGTTCTTAAGGAACCAGTCCTCCTGTTCCCTAGTGTGGTTTGCTGGTCAGTAGCAGATACAAACTAGTACTCTATCTTGCATGTTATCTATTAGGACATTGATGTGTAAGCATTCAAGATCATTTTCTTCTGAGTTTTCCATTACTCAAACAGCTAATGTCATTTTTTACATAGAGTGCCATTCCCCTTCCCTTATTGCCCACTCACCCTTTCCTTAAATTGATTTTAACATTCCAATCATTGAATCTTCCCAGTACTTTTACTAATACTAACTAGGTTGAATTTATGCTCATAAATGTGCAATTCCACTTTCTTTTATTTATTATCCAGGCTCCTAGAATTGATATATCAGAAATCTAAGAATTTCTTCTTTTTATGTCATGCAGTTTGTTGAGTCCTATTATAATGAACATCTTGATTTTGAGGTAAATGAATGCTCATTTGTTCCTTCTTTTTACTCTCCCCATTTCTTATTCGTTGAATGCTCTCGTGACTAGTCTAGCAAGCCTGTCCCCTAGCAGACTGGTTCTCCTCCTACTGAGATCTGAACCACTTAGGTGGTTCAGTGTTCACAAAACCAATGCCACCTTATCATCTTGCCTCTGGTAGTTACAACCTACCAAGCCTTCTCTCTGATTCCTTGGTGAACAGATCCTTTCTTGTTTTAATGTGAAATAGTGATGCTTCCCAAGTCTGGTTATCCAAAAACTCTTCAGCTTCTCTGAAACTACATAGTGTCTGTACTTGTCCTTCAGATTTAAGAATCTTTTATGCCACTACAGCCACTGACTTATACTTCATATACAGAAAGTCTCTTCTGGCTTTAAACAGGAAAGAAAACACAGCACATCCATTGTAGGTCACAACCATTGATCCATCACTGGCTATCACGGTATTCAAAACTGAACTGTATCTAGAAACAAAGCTTCTCAGACTTCCTCTCTAAATTACCTCCCAAACTCTCCTGTTTGCTGCCCTTGTTCACTTCTTGCAAATTATTGTTTCCAACAGAGTTAACATAGCTGCCAGGTAGTATGTCAAGAGGTCACCTTCCCTCCATGAATACAGACTTTTTGTAGGAGATGCAGAAGCAAATATTATGAGGGTTAAAATATATGTTGGATGCTTTTCAGGTTATGTAAGTTATGATGTTGCGCAGTGAGGGCATGATTGGATAAATCACATAAGCACCAGAGTTATGCATCTACTTGAACCAGAGGCCAAAATTGCTAGACAGTACTTGTGGCAGATTATTCCATTGTTATATATGTCTCCATTTATATATATTATCTACTTTATTTATGTTGGTCAAACAAAAATACTACTTTAAAAAAATAAAAAATAATTATCTAGTAGTCTGATTTTTCAGAGTTCTTCAGTACCCCAGTTGTTTTGAAGTAAATTGGAATTGTGGGTTTTCATTGTTGAAAATCAGGCTATAAATTAACATTATGTCAAAAACTGACATCTGCTCCATCATTCTGCTTAGAAAAAGCTTGAGGAAATATATGTAGTTGCTGTATGCCCAGAATGTCAGCGAAACTGGGCTCAGACATTTAATGGAGAGGTTGGCAAATCCAAAGCTAACACTGAGGAACAACCTGTTGCCAATTTAGATAACCCAAGGGAATGTTAACTCAAACATCGCACTGGACCTCAATGATTTAGGTCCTGGTTTTCTTAGACCTTCTCAGTGGGACCACAGCCCCAGCCTTGCAGTTAATTATTGTATCTGTTTGGTCAGCTGACCTCATGTATTTTATCATTTAGGCTGCCCCCCTAGTCAATGATTTCCTAAAGTCTTTTTATCATGCTGCAACTCCAGCTGACATCCCTGGAAATTCAGGTTTCCAATGGGAGCTAAGTGAAAAATATGCTAAGTTGGGGATCTTTTAATAAAATACCTTCAGATGTGTGTCTCTTATTGCAAGGTATTATTCCTGATTCCCAATTATATCACAATTTTTTGGTGAGAACAATTAGTCACTCCATAGTTTGTTTGTTTGTTTTTAATGCTATTTGAGTTCAGACAAACCAAATGTCACTTGACTATAAAGACTTCCATGTTGTTGAAGAATGGTTGGTTGAATCACAGGAGAATACAGTTTATCAAAATGAGAGATTAAGATCTTCAGTTTATACCTAAAATTAATCCGCACAGATTTTGATGGAAAAAGGATAACAAAGTCAATTGATGCTGCAGCACAGAATTTTGACTATCAGGTTTTCTCCCATACTTGCCACAATCTGCCTCTTCATGACTTTCTCCTTCCTGCTGAAACTAAAAGTATTTAACAAGAACAAAGCAGATAATGTAAGGTTGATCCTACACTAATCACAAAGAGTGTGAATTCCAGAAAGTCCCATCAAATTGTGCTACCTGTCAGTAAATTAAGGGTCATTTGTGTAATTTTTAAATACCATTCACAGATTGTCTGGCTCACAAGGGGTTGAAAACCCAAGAAAGAAATTTTACTTCTGAATTTGCAACATCTTTGTTAGTTTTGTGGCATTTAAGAGACTAAGCAGATAAAATGTTTCCTGTCAGTATGGGGTTCTCCCAAAAGGTTGGATAACAGATAATCCCTAAATACTAAAGCTATTTATTTCAGCAACAACAGCAATCTAAGTAAAGCTGTGAGCCTGTAAAAATCTGCCTGAAGGGCAAGCTTTCTATAGTTTCTACGGAAGAAATTTTCAAAGGTGCTATAAGGAGATCAATTCACTCTTTTTCTAAACACTGTATGCTGGATGTTGGACCTCTTCTGGTACTCTCAGTCACCGTGTCCTGAGTACAGTTGTCTGAGATGTTAACTTCCTCTTTTATTTATTAGCTGTGTTTTAAAAGAATCAGGCTGGTAGATCTGAGGAATATAAGATGTACTTTCTTACCTGGAAAAAGGGTTGAGCTAACTGGGTCATAGGTAAGGTTGCTAACACTCCCGTATTACAAAATTGCCTGCCCCTTACTAAATCAGTATGGGATGCTTTTTATCCTCTATTTCAACAGAAGGGGGCCAGTACTGATGGGGGCATCTTTCCACTCCTATCCCAATATTGGCCCTTCAGTGCTGTGCAGAGAAAGCAGATAGGGCTGCGTTAAAGGGCCAGGGTCAGGAGGGGAGTGGAAAGATGCACCCGTCAGTACTGGCCTCTACTGAACAGAGCCCTATGCTGATTCCAACTCTTGATTGCAGCCCTGTCTCCTTTCCCTGTGCAGTCTCTGTCTGGCAGGACAAGTGGACAGGACTGTGTGCCTTGGGGCTACACTGAGAGGCCGGGGTCATAAAGGGGCTCTGTCTGGCAGGGGATCAGGTGTGCCCTCCCCGCTTGCAGGGTGTCTGCCAATGTCTCCAGCAGAGTAGTATAACTGCTGGTTGGTAGCTGCTGCAACAATGGGGGAGCAAGGCAGTCTGGGAGCCTGGTCCTGGCAGCCAAGACCACCTTCAGCAAGAACAGCAAGAAATAACCCTGGCGAATGTAGGTGTATGCTGCTTATTATTAATAATGATAATAATTAATGTGAGGATGGATGGGGCGGAGGTGCTAAGAAAACAGTCCCTTATTTTTGAAATACAATATTGGCAACCCTAATCACAGGCCAAGATGATACGCTACAAACGATAGCTGCCGACTCTGTGGGTGCTCTGGGGCTGGAGCACCCGCGGAAAAAAAACAGTGTTTCCGCCACAGCTGTTTCCCTCCCTCAGAAAGAGGTGATCAGCTGTTTTGCCGGTGGGGAAGGGCCTAGGAGGGAGGGGGGAGAGCAGCGGGCAGGCGGGGTGGGAAGAGGCAGAGCAAGGGCGGGGCCTTGGGGGAGGGAGCGGAGTGGGAGCTGGGCCTCGGGGCGGAGTGGGGTCTAGCTGCCCTATACCTATAATCATCTTCACTGTCTGCTTTCCCCTCATTTAACTTTTATTTTTCCCTCTTTCCCCATCTTTAAAAATCTCTTTTTATTCAGTCGCTGTGAATCTATCTTTGGTTCCCTCCTGCTTCTGTCAGATTTATAGAACTGGGTAAATGCTACATTTTTTTCTGTGAATATTTATTGGTATTTTTAAACTGTTTTATTTCATGTATGTTCCTTTGCATAAATATTCATGTGACTGAATTTTACTAATGCAAGTGTTTACAGAAAGTGAATTTTAAGCTTAAATACTTGCAAAATTGATTTTAAATACGAGTTTAAAAGAGAATTTCTACAGAAAACCTGATGAGTTATGCTAATCCAGTTAAAGGACAGAAAAAATCCCAGGTAACTTACATAGGCAATAATAAGAAAACAATACAGCTCATTTTTTTGGATTTTGAATAGCAATAGAAAACCATAAAGTGATTTGTAATTTGTGGAAAAATTAGACAAATAATTTTGAATACTGAATACATATGAGAAATGTGATCTGTTCCTGGACATTGTGTGATCAGAAAATAAGGGGGGGTTATCTTTGAAAACTCGTGGCGAACGGGGGAAGACCCGGATGACTGGAAAAAGGCTAATGTAGTGCCAATCTTTAAAAAAGGGAAGAAGGAGGATCCTGGGAACTACAGGCCAGTCAGCCTCACCTCAGTCCCCGGAAAAATCATGGAGCAGGTCCTCAAAGAATCAATCCTGAAGCACTTATACGAGAGGAAAGTGATCAGGAACAGTCAGCATGGATTCACCAAGGGAAGGTCATGCCTGACTAATCTAATTGCCTTCTATGATGAGATTACTGGTTCTGTGGATGAAGGGAAAGCAGTGGATGTATTGTTTCTTGACTTTAGCAAAGCTTTTGACACGGTCTCCCACAGTATTCTTGTCAGCAAGTTAAAGAAGTATGGGCTGGATGAATGCACTATAAGGTGGGTAGAAAGTTGGCTAGATTGTCGGGCTCAACGGGTAGTGATCAATGGCTCCATGTCTAGTTGGCAGCCGGTGTCAAGTGGAGTGCCCCAGGGGTCGGTCCTGGGGCCGGTTTTGTTCAATATCTTCATAAATGATCTGGAGGATGGTGTGGATTGCACCCTCAGCAAATTTGCGGATGATACTAAACTAGGAGGAGTGGTAGATACGCTGGAGGGCAGGGATAGGATACAGAGGGACCTAGACAAATTGGAGGATTGGGCCAAAAGAAATCTGATGAGGTTCAATAAGGATAAGTGCAGGGTCCTGCACTTAGGACGGAAGAACCCAATGCACCGCTACAGACTAGGGACCGAATGGCTAGGCAGCAGTTCTGCGGAAAAGGACCTAGGGGTGACAGTGGACGAGAAGCTGGATATGAGTCAACAGTGTGCCCTTGTTGCCAAGAAGGCCAATGGCATTTTGGGATGTATAAGTAGGGGCATAGCGAGCAGATCGAGGGACGTGATCGTTCCCCTCTATTCGACATTGGTGAGGCCTCATCTGGAGTACTGTGTCCAGTTTTGGGCCCCACACTACAAGAAGGATGTGGATAAATTGGAGAGAGTCCAGCGAAGGGCAACAAAAATGATTAGGGGTCTGGAACACATGACTTATGAGGAGAGGCTGAGGGAACTGGGATTGTTTAGTCTGCAGAAGAGAAGAATGAGGGGGGATTTGATAGCTACTTTCAACTACCTGAGAGGTGGTTCCAGAGAGGATGGTTCTAGACTATTCTCAGTGGTAGAAGAGGACAGGACAAGGAGTAATGGTCTCAAGTTGCAGTGGGGGAGGTTTAGGTTGGATATTAGGAAAAACTTTTTCACCAAGAAGGTGGTGAAACACTGGAATGTGTTACCTAGGGAGGTGGTAGAATCTCCTTCCTTAGAAGTTTTTAAGGTCAGGCTTGACAAAGCCCTGGCTGGGATGATTTAATTGGGGATTGGTCCTGCTTTGAGCAGGGGGTTGGACTAGATGACCTCCTGAGGTCCCTTCCAACCCTGATATTCTATGATTCTATGATTCTAAATGTCTCTCCTTGACTCCTTTTCTCCACTAACCTATCATTTCACCCCTTCATAAGAACATAAGAATGGCCATACTGGGTCTGACCAAAGGTCCATCTATCCTGTCTTCTGACAGTGGCCAATGCCAGGTACTCCAGAGGGAATGAACAGAACAGGTAATCATCAAGTGATCCATTCCCTGTCACCCATTCCCAGGTTCTGGCAAACAGAGGCTCGGGACACCATACCTGCCCATCCTGGCTAATAGCCATTGGTGGAACTATCCTCCATGAACTTATCTAGTTCATTTTTGAACCCTGTTATAGTCTTGGCCTTCACAACATCCTCTGGTAAAGAGTTCCACAGGTTGACTGTGCATTTCTCCTCCCCTCGCCTGCCCCCCCTTGTGGCCATTTGTGTGCCCTTTGCTATCTCTTTACCTTTAACTTCACTTTTGCTGCGGTCCACACTTCTTTGTGCTTCATCCCTCCTGTCTTTATTTTTTTTTTATGTTCCTATACCCTCCTTCACTCATCTCTAGTTTCTTTTTGCACATTTATCACATTCTAGGCCATAATGAGCAAGAGATAAAGACATACACACTCTTCACCCCCACTCTCATGGCAGGACAGAAGGAAATGTATATAGGATTGAAGCAGAATGCTACACAAAATGTTCAGTGGTTTCCTCCCCTACTTATCCGAGCCAATCAGAGTGGGGGAGAGTATGTGATTTTTTTTTTTTTGGTTCCCGCTCAGCAGCTGATTGATTGCAGAGTAGTATATTCATTGAAAATTGGGAGGAGGAGGAGCCAACAAACTGGCTACATAACTTTCTCAGCAAAGCATTAAAACAAGTTTAATAACTGCAGATTTCAGGAACAAAATATAAACCAGATTTTGCACAAAATGTGTACATAGAAGGGTATTAATGCTAATTCTCTGGCCTGTGCTTAGAGAAGATACACCACTGAAATAATTCACAAAAATTAAAAATATTGTTTTCTTGATGAGGGGCTCAACATGGGCTTGATATTCTGTCTGTAAAGTATAATCTCACCCACCAGGTGCTCTAACAGACTGCTGAAAACTATATTTGGACACTTAAGTCCTTTTAACAATAATGATCTATTTGCAGAGTATATGGGGATAATGACTGAGGCTGCAACTGGGCTCAAATTCCATGTGGGATGTGGGGTTTACAATTGTAAACTATTCATGTGTGTGTATTGTGACAAAGTCAGACCTGACAGCTGTAAGAGAGTGGAGGAAGGCTGGTATATCAGCCCTAGAATGGTGAAGGCCCTTTTCCCTATGAACTGAAAAGACCTTACCTCAGGTTAACTAGAGACACTGGACTCCAATTAAGGGCTGCTGGTGACCTTTAAAAAACCTTCTTCTGGTAAGAGAGGGTGAGGAGAGACAAGTTGCAGCAGGGTTAGGGAAGTGACAAGGCTTTTCCTGGGTGGAAGGTTGCTTTCCTCCCTGTAGGGGAAAAAGCCAAGTTAGCTGCTGTTTGGAGAAAGACTGGCCACCCAGAAACTAGCATAATAAGGTAATAGCCTGGAGAGAAGCCAGGGGGCAGGTATTTTCTTTTTTTGTGTTTGTATTTTTTTTTTGTTTCAGAGAACTACTTAGGCCTACCTTGAGCCCCCTCTTATAAATACTGAAAACTAAACCAGTGTGAAAAACTAAAAACCTCAGGAGTAGGATTGATTTCCTTCAGGCTCTCCCACTACTAGAGGGAGAAACACTGAGGCTGATGAGGTGAAGGAGGTGCCTTGCCATAGTATATAATTAATTTTAAAAAAATGGTGAAGAGATTAGATTTGAGTTATTTTTGTTGCTGCTGTTCTTTTTGTTTGTTTGTTTTGGGTAACCTGTTTGGTGAATGTAACATCAGCAAGGAGCATTTTTGCAGAACTAACTTCAAGACAGGTGAGAGTATTTTATTTCTT
Source organism: Natator depressus (assembly GCF_965152275.1). Classification (NCBI taxonomy): domain Eukaryota; kingdom Metazoa; phylum Chordata; order Testudines; family Cheloniidae; genus Natator; species Natator depressus. Next base: position 86,741,532 of record NC_134240.1, read on the forward strand.
TCTTCCATCATTTTGAAAATTGGTAGTTATAAAGCTGTTTGAGACTGGCCAGTTTGTTTAAAAAACAAACACTTGGAACAAAATATTATAGGCTGGGAGCAAATCTGACATTTTTGTATTTTAAATGAGCCCCATAGGCAGGTAAAACATTTTTTTTTAATTACTTTGTCCTGTGCATTTGAAACTTGATGTGTTTCTATTCAAAGATAGTTTGAGGAAAATGAGAAAACTATTGCAAGAAATTCTGCCTGCACATAAGTTTTGATATGAACAAATGGATTTGTTTTATAAATTCTTTGGCCCTTTCTAGTCCATTTTGTATTTAATATTATAAGACACAATTCCGGAAAATATTCTTATTAGGAAAACTTCTAAGCACATACTTAAGCACTTTCCTAAATACCTTCAATACCATCATTGCTGATATGATGTTTGTACTGCAAACTTAGGTACCTAATCATGCAAGACCTCTGTGGGAGGAACTCGCATTAAAGTTGCCGGGAATACTCAGAAAGTTTCTTTGTAGGACTAGAATATATTATCTTTAAATTTTCATGGAGCAGGGGTTCTCAATTGAATAGAGAATATAGAGCTTATTGACCACCTCAATTCCCATTTACAATCATGCAGACCTCCTCCTTTTCCATTTGCTGTTACATTAATTGCTTACAGGGAACATAGTATTAAAAATATTTTTTTCTCTTTTAATGCCATCTGGCAGCTGGGAAAAAAGTGTGTGATCACCGTGTGTGATCAGATACTTCTCCTTGGGATACTGGCAAGAGCTCTACAGGCCACCAGAGGATGCCTCTATGTACTTGCACAGGGGCCATGTCAGGGTGTGGAGGGCTGGGCAGGGGGCTAGCTGGAGCATGATGAGCTCTGGCAGTTCATAGTGCCTATTATTTCTAGGGAACCATTCCTAGCAGGCGTAGTTTGGAGTAGCCCCAAAGCTAACCTGAAATGCATCCCAGGCCAGAATGAGAATCAGGGAGGCATAACCAGCTCCCTGACAGCCTGTACACACCCTCTTCTTTACCCATTTGAAAGTAGCAGAGTCTGAGAATTGTAAGACTCACCTTAAATATAAAATGATGCATAGCTTCACTGTCCCAGGAGAAGCCCAGGAACTGTGACCCTGATGGTCAGTTATTTTCCTGGTTTCCCCCCTTGCTCTCAGGGGCAGGTAGGTATAAGTAATCTGCTGTACCAGTAGAAGGTTTCTCCCTCCTCCCCCATCCATGTTCAAGTGTGTTGAGTGAGCAGAGCCAAAGCTCCACCCATTCCCCATCACACAAAACATATTTCTACCCCTTCAGACACACAACACACAGACCAGTAATGCTGTGCAGAGGAATAAGAGCTGCTGTGTGAGGCAAGTCACAATCTTGCAAAAATTGTAAGTATAAATACTAATAAGGATCTCACTTTGATGAAAGTTTTTCTACTAATAGTAAAGTAAAACTTGTCTTAAGCAATCTCTGAAAGAGACTGGTTAACCAGAAGTGATCTCCTAATAAAGTTGGAGCATAATTGTACTCCATATTGGGAATTCTTTGGGGCCATTTCATTAGTCAAATGGTTGCCCTAAAAGAGTTTTATACAGTCTTTGCTGTATTTTATTTCATACTGCTATTTCCTCAAACAAACACCAGGAATGAGATCAGATATTTGACCGAATTGTACCTTGTTTAAACATAATCATTTAAACAGTTCACCCATTTCTGTTGGATACACTTTGGAATGTTTTCATATATGCATGGAAAATAATCTTAAAGACTTGCAAACATTACGTGAGTGAAATAGACTGAAATAAATGCAAGGAACAATTTGCAATTAAATATAAAATGAATACATTTTTAAGGGATTTAAAAGTTGTAGCAGCTCAACAGTTCTTAAATCCTTTTTTCTAGATTTTATGGCATCACAGAATATCAAGGAGGCTTTAATAGACAACACATGACATGCTATTCTTATTTCTGACTGGATACTGGTTTTCCAACATGCTTGTTGTTTTGCATCATAGATGCCCATCCATTGAAAACACCATAGTATGGTAAAGTATCCATCTAACATGAAAAGATCCGATAGCTTGGTCAACCTTGCTGATTTTTGGAGTGTGAATATTTTCAGATTCCACTGGATAAAGCTGTTATCTGAGGATGTTTTAACTTATGTTGTGTTCTTGGATACAAATATGATTCATTACTATCTTATTCAGAGAATAAATTATTTAATACTACAGTTTGCATGTGTTTGAATGCATCCTGTGTTCAGGTCACAGAAGCTGTTCTGATGAGAAATGGAAAGAATCTTGCAGAAATTAAGGTTCTCTGGACATTTTGGGTATATAACAATGAGAATTTTCATAAAAGTATGTACTCTTTTATAGAAGATCATAATATTAAATAATACTTTACTTGTCACATACGGATTCATTACGTAACTTTCCATCAAAATAATTCCATGAGTTTTTTTTCATCCATGTAATAAATGGAACATCCATCAAACAGAACAGTAGATTAACTTAATCCCGGTGCTGTATTTTTATATGAAGCGGTCAGACTGGGTTAACAAAGAGCTATAATTTATTAATCATCTTTGACTTTGACCCAATGAAAACAGGATGGAAAAGATTTCCCCCTCCCCCGCAGAAGATGGAAAACATGATGGCTGGATGACATCAACATACACCTGTCATGCTCAGTCCTTCTACTCTGTAATGTGTCAGATTTGGCTCAGGAAAGAACATTATGGGAGTACATAAGGCATTTGGTTGTCTCTGTGCTGTCCAAACGACAGCATGAGAACTAACATAACTTATTAAACATTTTATAACCAGGCAGCCACTAATTCATTCCAAATTACAATAGGATCCATAAAAATAACTATACAAAGTCTAGCTACATAAGTATTAAAACCAGTGTGCTAACAATGATTTATAAAATAATAAAGGGATTGTCCTTTGCATCTTGCCCTAACAAGAAGCAACACTTGATTTGATTCAAGAATTGAATAATAAAATAGTAATTTCATGTTTTGTAATCCTAGACATAGGATGAGTACGCAATTTTGTTTTATAGCGTCCCTTTCAAAACCTCTTCTGACCAGAAAATTGAATATGTTTAATTCAGAGCCAGATATTCTGAGATTATGTGCCCAGTGAGCCCAAACACCAGTTATGAGGGAGAAGACTAAAAGTGTGCTCACTGCAACCTAAAAAGCCATGAGACTTTGTCAGATTGGAAGGGAGAAAAGAGTTGGTGGCTTCTTTAAGATTCCATTGCACCACATTTGGGTTTAGAGAGAAGAGCAAAAGGTGGGGGCTGGTTACCTGAACCAAAGAGCAGCCGGAAGAGGCTGGCTCAGGTGGGGGCATAGACCACCATGTGCACCGTGGGATAGGAAGGATATTTAAGTCTTACTATTTCCCGCAATAGCGCACTCTTACCATGGAAAAGCAACACTTACCCCTGGGATCAGAGTAGGACCAGGTTTCCTTATCTGCTGTGGGCACTGTGCTAGTCGCCTGTTTTCTTTTGGGGTTGGGAATGAATTTTTTTTGTCACTGCCAGCATGGGGTAGGTTTTTTGCCCTTCCCACAGCAGATCATGCACCCAGTGGGCTAAGTAAGGATTTTGTGTCAATTTGTCACAACTTAGCAGGTGGCAGATACGCAGTACAAGTATTCTGTAGAGGGGCCAGTTCCCTGATGAACCAAAATTGAAAGTGGATTTAGGGAAAGCCTGAATAAACTGGGAAATGGGGGTTGGTGCTCCTAACATCTGGTACAATAGCGAGACAACCATCCTTTTTACCAGTATTCCCTTAACCCTCTGACCTGAGGCTCCTTCTAGAGACTTCACATAACATAGTTCCGAAATTGTCGTCATGCCCTCGGAAAATAATTTTGTTTTGTAACTGAGCTAGAACATTATATTTCTTTTATTTAGGTGGTGATGTGTGGTACATGAGAATAAGAAAGTAAAATTGATTTTAAACACTTCAGAGGATATTGTGTGAAAAGTTTTGGCATCTTATGTCTCTCACTTAAAATAGTGGTGGTTCAGAAAAGGGTGGAAAATGTGTAAGTGGAACTGAAACTAACAGACCTTGGTTTGGTATTTTTTTTTTCCAGTGGCAGGGTGTGAATGGCAGACTAGAGTTTAGCATACTGTATAAGAGAAACAATTATTATTTGTAAAATATCAAACCTTGAGACAGTCTTCAATTTGCTTGGTGTTGCTGACTCAGAGAAATGTTTTTGACAATATTGACTCAATTTGGGAAAAGCAAATTCTTTCTGTTTCGAAGTTCAGAAAAAGTCATATTTTTCTGCTATTTTGTTAGTTTTGGTTGCTGCCATTAGTCTTCACAATTTATTAAATGTTATGTTAATCAATTCACACAGCTGCTGTGTAAAAGTCTTGATTCTGTCGTTGCCAAGAATTTTTCTGAAACTAATGATTATAGCACAATTTTTGGAAAAACACAGAAAGACAAACATGAATAATATTTGTAATTTGTAGCATTTAAAAGCATTTTGGCAAACAGAACGTTGCACCATTGCATAAGCAAAACACATACACACACACACAATGCTACAATAATAAAAAAGAAAATTTATATTCTTGTTAATCTGAAATCCTAAAACCAATAAGGAAGAGTCATAGTTATAATTTTGTATTGAAGAAAAAAATTGATAAATCATTTGCTATTAAATTGACATTTGGCCCTGATAAATATTTGGCAATAAAACTAAAAGATTAGTGAACAAAAATGCATTAGTAAAGCAATTATACGTTCTACTGTTGTGGTTACTATGATGAAGTCTTAACACTAAAGACTAAAATGTAATTCTTTGCAAGATCCTAGAAATCACCTGGATAGTTCCTTTTGAAGTGAATGGGACTATTCATATGCTTGAAGTAAAGCACATGTTTAAGTGCTTTGTTGTATTGGGGCCATAATGCAGCCTGATGGGTTGGAGATTCATACAGGTATGTGTTCATCATTTTACATAAAATAAACATGCATAAAATATAAGCATGCTATGAAAATGGATTGATCCAGAGCCAATGTCAACATGGGTTACAGAAACAGTTATTCACTTCTTCAGACCTGAGATCGTATGGTGTAGCAAAGACTGAATAATATTATTGCTATCTGAAATTAAGTTTTAGAAGTGTCAGAGACGTAGGATTGGAAAAGTAATGGTGTTCCAAGTCAGTTTTGTGGTACTGAAATGTGTATTTGCAGAGTTGCTGTATATGAAGCAATTCACATTCCCTCTCTAAATGTTTGGTTTTTAGTGTTGTCTAAAATTTTCAAAAACACCTGTCCCAGTAAAAGTCAAAGCTCCATTGTTTCCAGTATATCACTAACAGAAACGCTAAAATTTTACTAAAACCTAGCAAAAACAAACAAGCCTGATTCTCATTTACTGTAAGCTCCCCTTACACCATTCTTGCAGCAAAGGGGCCCTAAAGTCAGTGCAACCACAATTATGTCCATTTTAAGGCCCTTTTCATTGTCAGAATAATGCAAAAGGTACATTTCCGGCCCAATTTTCACAGTAAGGCAAGTCACAAACATGCAGGTATACAGCTTTAAATATCCAAACACTCTCCTAAACTGAGCATTGTAGGTTGCATGCAATATCCGGTCTTTTGTTTTTGCTGAGTTCAGGTAGAAAGGGCATGTACTGCCTATATGATCTGCATGGAGAATTAAGGTTGACATCACTTAAAAATCTCTTTTAGGTTGCAGTAGTACATAGACCACAATGGGCATAAGAGAACTTGCTTCAAAATATGTCCTTCCTTCATTGTTCATAGTAAAAAAAATTGAGAATCTAGAATCATCTGTACGACCTCCAATAATATCAACGGGAGTTCCATTGAGAGTAGTATGTGTGGCCTTGAAGATGGTCCACCATTTTCTTTTAAATATACTTTCTTAAAATTGTACATTTTTTTTTCCTTTTGAAAATCAAAGAAAATACAGCATTTTTTTTGTTTAACTACAATATAAAATAGAAATATGTCTTCTGATTTAAAAACCTTTTTGATGATTGAAACACTAGACCGCTGGATGGGTTGGCTGTTTGAGCAGTCCAAAAATGAATGATTGGTTGGCCAGTCAAATATTGTCAAATATGGTCAAATTAGTACTTTAAAAAACAGTAGTAACCTGGGAAGAGGGAGAGTAAGACTTTATGGACTCCAACAGCTTAGCCTTCGATACTTATACCTAAAGAAATTAATAAGCAAAAAACAAACAAAAAAACCTTCTGAGTTATTTGAACTCAAAAAATACAAAACACAATGAAATTAAGTTCTAAAAAGCGAAAGAATGGCACCATAATGCAATCCAGAAATTAGGCTGCCACCTACATCAGGGCATTCTTGGTGTCGCATTTGACCATATTTAACCATGGTCAAATAATAGGTGGTCAGTTAACCAGCTTGCTAAACCTACTATGGACACACATTCCTGGAACCACAAGTTTATGAATCATTTGAAGTTTTTTGCTTCATGTTTCAACCAGAATGTTTCTATATAAATCTGAATGTACAGCACAAACACAGTGCATATCAGCAATGGGTAACCTCAAAAGCTATGGAGCTTTTATTCAGTTAAAATGTTTCCAAAAGTGTGGATATCTATGTATTCAAATTTATCTGAAACTCTCCAAGATAGGGGTCAGGATGGAAATTTCATGATTGGAGAAATAAATGTAGATGACAGAAACTTGCCTGAAGCTCAATCCATTTAAGTCAGAAATGATGATAGGCGTTCGGAGAAACAATCTCAAACTACAATGGAGATTGTGTGAAAATAACTGTGTCCACTTGCTATTAGGTGCTGAAGTTCACAAGCTGGGCTGTCTGGTTCAAACAACAACTGTTGGTATGACCTAGAGGCAGCTGTAGCCCCGACTGTTTTGTTCCAGCTATCTTTGTCCAAAATCCCAAATCTTTTCCTGTCTGATGCAAATCTTGCAACTGGCATCCATTCCTTTATCTGCTGAAGATTAGGTGCAATACACTATGTTGGGCTTCTTGAAAGCTGAAGCTGGTGCAGAATGCAACTACCCCCTTGGGCTGGAATTTTCATAATGTCTTGGTTCCCAACTCCCATTGAATTTGAATGAAAGTTGGGCACCTGAGTCTCTTAAGCTTCTTTAAAGCTCCCAACCCTCGTGAGTAAGGGCATACTGAAAGCATATGGCAACCAATGCAGACCATGGAGGTATCAGTTGGCTTTCATGAACAATTTAGGATGTTGGTTGAGTTGAAGCTCTCTCAGTTAAAGAAAGAAGTGGCTGCCCATAGAGCATTATTGAGTGAGGGCTCCTTGACTTTGGAATTCACACAGTCCTTGCCAGGGGTGAAAGTAAGTCGAGTGACTTACCGGTACTCTGGGGCCAGCTCTGGCCCCTGGAAGGGGCGGGGCCTAGGGCAGAAGGGGCAGGGTTGAGGGGGTCAGAGCCAGCCCCAACCTACCCTGTAAGGTAAGTGCCCCTCCGACCGGGGTAGCAGCAGCAGCCCGGGGCTCCGGGGGCTATTTAAAGGGCCCGGGGCTCCCCTCTTCTACCGCCCTGGACCTTTAAATAGCCGCAGGAGCCCTGGGGAAGCAGCGGGGGTCCAGGGGCTATTTAAAGGACCGGGGTGGCAGAGGCAGCTAAAGCCCCAGCCCTTTAAATAGCCCCTGGAGGCCCTGCTACCCCAGGGCTCTGGGGGCTATTTAAAGGGCCTGGACAGTAGAAGCAGGGGAGCCCCAGGCCCTTTAAATAGCTGCTGGAGCCCTGCAGCCACTATCCCAGGGCTCCAGCAGCGGGGCTCTGGAGGCAATTTAAAGGGCCTGGGGCTCCCAGCCACTGCTGGGAGCCCCAGGCCCTTTAAATTGCCCCCTGGGGAAGCCGGGCTGCCCCAGTACGGTGCACCAGCTCTTGCCGGTACGCTGTACCGGGGCGTACCGGCTTACTTTCACCTCTGGTCCTTGCACTGAAATAGCTGAACTATCTGAGCTTTAGGATGCTTTGCATGACTCATCCATTTCTCAGATACTTGGGTTATGGTCTGAGGTGGAGTTGAATAATGGTTTGTTTCTGTCATCTGATCACACTGAAATTTAGGGGGTGAGGCTGACTAGTGTGTCTTATGTTGCATTATTTGAATGGTTTTTTTGTTTTTTCTGTGTGTTTTTTTTTTGTTTGTTTTTTTTGCTAAGCATCATGTTTTTGTTTTTTTTTTAAAAGAGAGAGAATATGTATTCCATTATTTTGAAGTGGGAGGTAAGTATTTTGTAGCATTCTGTATCAGACCACAGGTCCTTGGGTACATGCTCACATAGCAATGTGTCTGTTATGGCCCTGTAATTTTAAAGCTGGGAGCCGTAATTTCAGTGCACTTAACTGGGAGTAAGCATATTACCTCTAGGAAACCAGATCTCAGGCAAGGTCAGGAGAGGCCCAGGGTCAAGAAGGGGTAAATCCTAGTGTGGGTCTTCCAATAGTAGCCAGACAGAGGACTGATGGATTACAGAGCCCAGAGCAGATTCTTCTGCAGACCGTAGGCAAAGAGCTACAGAGAACCATGAACCAGAGTATTTGAGGCTGAGTTAATAGAGGTCTGACAGATTATAGAGCCCACACAAAGTTGTGAGACCCTTGTCCCCAGGAGACGGACTAATCCCAAAGAAACATAAGGGATGTAGTATTTGAACTCCATGCTGCTCAACAGTAAAATCTGCAGATACTTATTTGCTTGTGTGTGTACAGTATAACAAACCAGATCCCAAACACTGGATTTTATTTCAACCATATGAGTGAGTGTATATCAGAGAGTCAAGATGGGGAAACTGAAGCAACACACTCATGACCTGACAGGGTAAGATAACATTAGTTCACATGCCTGCCATTGAAACAGAACTGTAAAATGTTTATTACACTTGAGTGACATACTACCTTATAGCTAACAAACACTTAAAAATTGTAGTGATCAATAACTTAAAACAAGAGAAACAGATTTGAGGGATAGGCACGTTTATAGATAAGACACTATATGACATGTCCTTTGCTTCACTAAGAAATATGCCATGAAATACTGCAACCTCTTTTCGACTTTTATGTGAACAACCTCTATTTTCCTTTTTTCATGTGATGTTCTAAAACAGTTAAGTTAAACTGAAGAATATTATCCATTCCGTATTATATCTGACACAGACTACAAAATTACATTTATGAAACTGTATTATCTATTCATTGGTTTATGGTCCCCAGGTTCTCCAGGGTATGTGACAAATCAAAAAGAAAATTGAGCATTATGGGGCATTATATTTTCCTGATTTAGCAGAAAGATATGTAAAAACTCCATGTAGCCTATTGGCAGAAGAGACTTGCCAGTTAAACTAGGTTCTGGATAAAATATCTTAATCATACTGATTAAATTGCTTGCAGACTCCCCCTGTATAGATATTGGGTACTGTTTAGTGTAAAAGAAATTCTTTTGCTCAAAACATGTCTTTTCTCATGCATGAGGATGAACAGTTTTTAGAATGGGGAAGAATAAGCAAGGATTGAAATGTTAGCAACAAGGATTTTATCAGACCCTGGAATTACTATTTTCAGAGACGGCACCTCTGACAGAACAAGGTTTATAGTTTTTAGTGTAAAAGTAACCTGTTTCTTGCAGAAAAGTAGAAGACTTCTTTCTGTCTAGCTCTGTCTGTTTCTATACTATCTGGGTATGGGTGGCTCATCTGGGTGATCCAGGTACAGGGGGAGTGGAGCTCATGGGGGGTGGAGGGGTGTCTGAGTATGGGGGATGGGGCTTGGCGGGAGGGTCTGGGTATGAGGGGGTCTAGATGCACAGGGGTTGGGTGGATGGGGGAACAGCTCCCAGTATAGGAGTCCCTCCCCCGCAGCTGAGAAGCGATGGAAGCCAGGGATGGAAGAAGTTTGCAGAGCTTCCTGCAGCTGGGGGAGAAATCTGGAGGTGAGTCTGACCCGGCCCTGGATAATGTGCAGGGGAAGAGGAAGTCCTGTTCTCCCCAGCCCAGCTGTGACTAACAGCTGAGCCCGGCGCAGGGTAGGAGTCACCAAGCTGGGTCTTTGCCAGTCCCGCCTCCTGCCCCACAATGATCTACCTCTCTGCCGGCTGCCCTGGGCACCCAAAACATACTGCTGAGGAGGGTTGCATGACTGCTTTTGTGGCTTCCATTTGCTTTCCCATCAGAAAGTCATTTTTCTGTGAGCAAAGAAATCTGTGAGAGACATAAATTCTGCGCAGTAGCACAGAATTCCCCCAGGAGTATTTCCATTTTACGGATGGAGAAAGTATGGCAAATAGGTTAAGTAACTGGTCCATGGTCACAGCAGAACAGTGCCAAAATGGGAACTAAAACTCCAGAGATCCTAGCTTGTAGTCCTCTGCTCAATCAACTAGATTACACTTTTTTGGATGCCCAATTTTCATTAACCTTAATTGGACATCTGGATTCCTTAATGGCTTGGATAATTTTAATTTACTTTTTTTAACAAATAGCTTGAAAAATATTTGAGTCACTTATTTTGGTTGAGAGAGGAACGATACTGGCTGGGGGGGGGAGAATGTGAAAATCTAAGATGAGACACTCTAGGAAGATATTTTTTTATACTCAGATCATGTTTAAAAATGCCTTTGCTTTAAATCCTGAAAATGAGATCAGATCACTAGTTGCTTTGGTTCGTTTGAAATATTGTTGAAGATACCTGGCCTTTTTATTTAAAAAAAAAAAAAAAAAAAAAAGCAGCACAGGGTCGCAATATTGACAATATGCTCCCAAATTTACTAGTAACTGGATAAGTCTCCTTCATTTATCAAAATCAAGACTGGAACCAAAGTTTCTAGAAGCGAAAGGTTAGTTAGTACATCAAGCCAGGGTTATACTTAACAAAATGCTTATTCTTAAAAGAAACTCAGTCTGATATACACTTGAGTTTTGTATGTATGCAGTAAAAAAAGTTCCTTTTGAATTAGTTTCTTCATTTCCTGTTTGTTCATGATATTCTCCACAAATGACCATATTTATGGTACAGTGTAATATTTATTTCCTGTATTTAGCATAGAATATAAAGTGGAGTTGGTTCTGTGTGATGCTTTCTCAAAGACTGAAATTATAACCCATCCGACAAGAATAGTTTTTAATATGTCGAAAAAATAAGGCTAGGTCATGAACTTCTGATAATAGCAAGCAGCTACTCCCACAAGCAGTCCTATTTAAGTAAATAGGACTCCTTATGTGAGTAGGTGCTCACCAACATGAGTAAGGGGTTCGCAATCTGGCCCAAAGTTTACAGTACCAGCAGTGAATTTCTATGAGGGAATAACAAACAACAAATCATCTCATTTTAATTATAATGGATTCAAAGACTGAACTTTGAATCTAAAAGTCTGATTGATTCAGAGTTTACTGGAAAGATGCTACAATGATTCATTAGCTGGAAATAACACACTTTTGGTCACAGGATATCTTCTGAGCTGAATTTGTAAAACAACAAGCAGAAGTCTGAAGGGAACAGAAATCGGTCATAAAAAAATCCCACACCAAACCCACTCTTTCCATTTTTACACCATATTAGGGTTGTCCACAAAGACCCTCATTTGGAATACATTAAATTAAATATCTTTGCTAAGCAGCAAACTATTATTTGAAAAGATGGCTCCTAAACTATAATTCAGTATAGATTGATCATTAAAAGACTTATTGAAATGTAATATTAAGATATTAATCTAGTTGCCTTTACTGTGTTTAATTTGAAATTTCTTCAGCAATAAATACATAATTATATTCTTAATAAGGCCTCTCACTGGCTGAGGAATTTTTGATCAGTTAATATTTAACAATCATACAGCAAATCAATTAGATTACTTTTAAAATATTGCTTATATTTTGTATTCTAATTAATCTACACAGAAAATTCTAATGTATGATGATGTATTCATTCACATTTTATCATGCTATTTAATTTTGATTTACTTAGAAGATATCTCTCTGAGGACACTTACCATCATGTTTCTTTAAAAAAACAATTGAAATATATCATTCTTTCATTTCTAATATATCATTACATTTATAACATAAATATATCATAACAAATATATCATCATTACATTTCTTTTAATTTCATTTCTAGCTTAATTTTCCAAGACTAAAGCAACCTATAGTGTTGATGTTCATTAAGTATCCAGAACGGTGTGGTCTTTTAGATAAATGAACGCAAGTTGAACTAAATTGAAGTTGTTCTGAAAGCAGAACGTGTCACTTTTTTTTGTATTTGTTTGTTACTTACTTTTTTTTGCTCCCCTTGTTTGCTTCTTTTCCTTAATGGTCCATTTCCTTCCTTATGCTGTGTCAGGTACCTGAATGTATCAGTTCTTGCTTGCTTAGTTCTCAGTTTCTACCTTAATGTGAGTTCGACCTCTGCTGATTTTCTCACCATTCCAGTACTAATTTTCATCTCCCTTTAAAAGCCGTTAACATTCCTCTCAGCTGGAGGTGAGCTAGAAAGTAGACACTAAAGCAGCACCCTATGGAGCTGCAGTTACTTAAAGTCATTTATTAGTCTGCAGGAGTTGCTGTAGTATCATGTTGGCTGTTAGGTACATCACCACTGAGGGTCAAATCCTCAGCTGGTGTAAATTGGTGTGATTCCAGTAGTTTTGGTGCAGCTCAGCTGTTTATACCAGCTCAAGTTCTGGCCCTGAATGTCCACAGTTCTCTCCCAGGCTCCGGAGCTCTTACAGTTGCACAGTATTAGCCAAGAACTTTTCTAACTCCATGGTTCATTCCAGTTGTGTAAAACAGTACATGAGATCAAATGTCATTACTTTGAAAGGCAGTATACATACAGGTTCCAAATGTTCAAATTTTGGAATATCACCTGTATACTGTGACCAGCTGCTTGGTGGGTAAATTTCTGGGTGCTTATGCTAGCTCTTTTGAGGCTTGCCTCTGCAAATATCTATTAGTGGGAATCCCCCATCTTTAAGCTTGAATCTGTTAACCCAAGTTCACTTCCAGTTACCAGAAACAGCATGATTTGAATCCATTCTCTGTTTATCAGCTCTCATATTTTCTCTATCACTTTCATGAGTTGACTATAGTTTGTAATGTAATATAAAAATAACAATATCGTTGATAGTAGTTAGAAGTTCTGAGCCATTCCTTTGATTTGGACTGCTCAAATCGGCACCACTATGTTTCAGAGAGTCCTTTCAGAGCTAGTAAGTAATTTTTAGAACAGTTCCTTTAGATGTAGTTCCAAGTTAGCTGTACACTAGTTCTTATTCACTTCATCTTTGCATAGGTCCTGGAACTAGGGGTACAGTAGCACCCCTTCACTTGAAGTGGCTTCCATCATATACAGCATTTACAGTTGGGTTCAGTGACTCTCAGCACCCCCACTATGCAAATTGTTCCAGCACCTCTGCACCATTGTGTGGTTCAGTGGTGAATGCCAGACCCCCGCCTCCCCCCCCCCAAAAAATCCAGTGTCAAAAGGTGTAAATCCTGGTACACCAACACACTGAAATTTTCGTGGCATTTGAGAGAAAGGAACTCTCCAATGGGGTGCTCAGTTTGCAGTGGCTTTACTCTGCAGGCCTGATTGGAATAGAAGAGGGATGGTTTTGTCTCCTCTTCAATGAGGAAGGATTGAGAGATCAGCTGTCCAAAATCGTCAGGTTGTTAAATACCATGAAGGCAGCAATCCCCTTCTGGTTCAGGTCTATCCCATAGCTAAAGAATAGGAAAAGGTTAAAAACAAAGCCCAAGGTGTTGGCTCCAAAATACCATCAAATCTGCAGCTGACTAGAAAGTCAAGGCACATGGATCTGTGTGTGGGGAATCCATCTTTAGCAAATCCTCAGTTATGCTTTCTGCTAGCCTCCAAACAGAAAAACATGGCAGGTATTTCCGAACACACTCTGAATACGAGGGTCCAACTCTGACTCATAAAGACTGAGCTCCACACGTTCAGATGTATCTTTTGGAATTAAGAATTGAAGGTGAAGCTGCCTCATTTATCTACCTTCAGTGTTGAAGGTCATGTGTTGCAATCAATATGACTGTAGACTCCTGACAGGAACCTCCTATCAGTCATCTTGGAGCAGTGGGAATATCTTCTGCTGATTCTACTGCTTCAGTCAGATTGGGATGATCCTGAACTCTGCCCACTCGCTTCCACAGACAGAAATGCAGTGGCACATGGGATCAGGCTTGAGACAAGCTGCATTGGAAAATCAGTCTGCATCCTTCAGTCTCCCCTCTGACTACATCGCTAGTGGGGAAATGGAATTATTTTGCAGGCCACCTGAGTCACAGATAATATAACTCATATGAGTGTTCTCTGGACACTTCAGGGGAGAGAACATTTTCAGAAACATGTTCAGTGTTGATCTTTTCTATATAGTCGTTACAAAATGCCCTCTGTGTTCTATACAAGGGCCAGAAGAAACCCATGATACCTGACGATTCCTTTATAGATTGGGTTTATTTGTACGTTCCCACTAACTTCTGTGGTTTTCAGAAGGATGAAATGAGATCAGGACTATGCCATCCTCATGGCCCTGACATGGGCCTATCACTTATAGCTCTTGGATCTCCAATTGTTTGTTCCTATTCCACTAACTCAATTCTAACCCTGACTCATCCTCTTTCTTCCTTAGGTGAAATATTCTATATTTACATTCTGGGTAGATAATTTTTGTGACAGTTATTGCAATTTTCTGGTTGTGGAATCAAGTACTCCAAAATTTGAGAAATTACTACAATGAAAATGTCTGCAGCATTAACTCTGCCACATGCAATATATGTAGTGTATCTGTTCCTGTTTTACTGGTTAACTAAATGCTTTAAAATACCACTGTTTGTTCATGATACACTGGCTGTGATGCATACAAGGCAGAATGCAGTAGAAAACAACTTTTGGAATTTGACACTTTCTTTATTTCTGAGCTTTAATATTGCATTAATGCTAATGTCTGCATTCAAGATGCAATCCACCCTGAGTTAGCCCAGATTAATTTTATGTAAATCTGCAAAGTATACCTGCAGTATACTTTATAAAAAGTAATGAAACAAGGTAGATGAGGTAATCTTTTATTGGACCAAATTCTGTTGGTGAGAGAGAAAAGCTCTTGAGCTTTCACAGACCTGAAGAAGAGCTCTTTGTAAGCTCAAAAGCTTGTCTCTGTCACCAACTGAAATTGGTCCAATAAAAGATATTACTTCACCCACCTTGTGTCTCTCATATCCTGGGATCAACATGGCTGCTACAACAACATATAAAAGTCAAACATGTTCACCTACAGAGGGCAGATGGAACAGTAGGTTAATGTCTGAAGCTTCCAGTTCTAAAGACCTGAGTTTAAGTTTTGAAAAAGAAAACCAATTAAAATTAGACTGTTTGTTTTTCCCCTGCCCCAAATAAATAGAAGGAAACATCCATGAAACAGTTATCGGTAACTTCACCATCTCATTAAAACTGTAAAAGTAAAACCTGTAGAGAGACCAGGTGGGTGAGGTAATATCTTTTATTGGACCAACGTCTGTTGGTGAGTGAGAGAGACCGACCAGCTTTTGAGCTACACAAAGCTTTTCTTCAGATCCAGGAAAGTAAGGAAGACCTGTGCATGCTCAATTCTGAATCTAATCATAAAATGCCTTGAATTACTTTAAATCCTGAATAGCCAAGCAACAAGCATTATTAGTTCCTCTTCAGAACACCACAGTATAGTTTCAATTACTACCAAGTAAGCTACACACAGATACACCAGTTTGTTTGTTTTGTTTTGTTTTTTTCTCTCTCTAACAGAACAGCATTAATGTTTGGCTAACTGGAGTATGGCCATAATAAATGGTGCCTGTGCTGCCGATTAAATGCGTTTACTGTGATGGCCTTGTCATTTTGTCTCTTCATGTATTCCCAGTCAACTGAATACTATCCCTTAGATAAATGTACAGATACTACAGTATAATGTAGAGAAGAATCTGCAACTGTCTGCTTAATGTGAAATTGGCAGCTAGTCATGTTGATAAATGTGACTTCAGTGAAAACCAGGATTTTGCCCACAGAGGGCAATAGGTGTGATATTTGAGGTAGCCATTGTACTCCTTTTTTGAGGGAGACCCATACACCAACTAGTATCCAAACCACCTATAACCCATGGAAAATAAATGAGTTAGGTTCAAATGTCATGGTTCAATCTCCTCTTGTAGATTTTTGCTGTGGACTATTTGATAGTATTATAATTTGAAATGGACTCAAGCTGCACAATACAGATTTAAAGTCAGGAATTTGAACACCCAAAAGTTCAGGGCAGTTCAGTCAGTCTGGGGTTTGGTTAGGCTCATTCTGAAAAAAAGGGGCCGTTTACAATGTTTGGCTTGAGATCAAGATTTGGAGTTCAGAAGCGTTCAGTTCCGTGGGTGTGGTTTAAACTGAACTCGAATACTGATGATTAACCTGCTGATGTATTTTCAGAATGATCTCTTAACCTCTCCAGATACACTTGTGGGCTTGACTTCTTTGTATGAACTAATTTCACATTTGTGCCCAAAAGGTGGCAATTGCATATCCAACTGCTCGATCTCTATTCACAGATGCAGAACTTGTACATGAAAACAGGTGTCTGTGCAGATTCTGCCCATTTACAATAGGCTAGCTGAACATTTGGCCATAGTTAATGTACCCTATATCCAGCATGTAAAAGATAATTCAAAGAGATGATAGCTTCATAACTATGACTCTTTAATGTTCTCATGTTGTGTATTCGTACCTTTTATGAAAGGTTATAGCACATCTTGTTTCTTTCCTCTACTACATTGTATGTTTATGCTTTTTCTTCACAAACAATAAAATATTTGTCTATTTTCTTTTGTGAATGGGATGTAGAAGTGTAAGACTCTCAAATGTAAGATTGAAAAAAGAGAAACGGAAATGAAGAAAAAATGTCCTTTGTAAAACAGACTAAATTTTACTCTGTATTACAGTTACAGTACTGTTGTCAGGAGGAGGAACAGAGACTAATAGTCATTTAAGAATAACTAACTATAAGACACAATTGGTCATGAAGGAAGGGGAGAAGAATAAAAACATATGGGAAATGTCACAACTACTAGCTAGTAACCATACCTCAAGCAAAAATGATTTTCAGATAATACCAGAAGAGCAGTATCAGGGACACCAACCTCTCCTCTTTACTTCCTACATCCCTTTGCCAGCACTGGGCCTGGATCATCCCCTCCCTCAGTAACCTTACAGGAGGATGCTCAAGGAGGAAATCTCTGTGAGGAAATATCCTCATAGGATTCCTCACCTATTTCATTCTGGGGCTGGGCTAAAAGAAGGATGGGCCAACCGCACACCTGATAAATTCCTAGCAGGTTAGTCTCTTCTACTTTCTGAGGCTGGGCACCTTGATTCTTCCTGGCTATGATCTCCCAGGATACTCTTTAGAAAATAGAAACTGTCCAACATATTCCATGAAATTTCCATGTGGCCAATCACTTCCTCCTTCTCTTTTTGGATCTCCAGCCTGGTAAAAATACTCTGCAGGGTACGGGGGAATGATGATTCAGGCCTTGCATTCCCAACAGTATGGATTTAGGCAAATAGTGTAGGCCCCTGATGGGTAGGTGATCTGGGGTCCTAGGATCCAGTGGCTTCTTTCCTCATCAGCCACATGGAGGAGGTGCTCCACTAATTGTGTCTCAGGGAGGGTCTATAAAAGTTTCTTTCCCACAGGAGGATTGCAGCATGGGGTAGGCTTTTGCAATCCAAGTAGCCTCTGACAGCTGACAAACTCAGATGACTGTTCAATAGCTGATGTGGTTAGCAATTATTTAAACGGGGCTCACTCTTACCTTAACTGACCACTATTATTTCTGCAGACACAAGGCAGGGAGAGTAGGAAAAGGAGGAAGTAGCTGTCAGGAAGGAATGGGGAGAAGGATTAGGGGAGTCACAATGATTACATTTGGAAAAAAAAAGTGCTCAAAACTGTTAAAAGGGTATTAATAAAAACAGAGTTACAATAGAAGTGTAGGGTTAAGCAAAACCAAATGGTAATATTCCAAATTAAGTATTAATCAAAACAGGCTAGGCTTAAAATGAAACAATTCCACACAACTCCTTTGCAAAGTTGTAAACAACAAAATAAAGATGATACAAAAAGATTTAAGAAAAAAAATAGATTGGGGGGGGGCACCAGACTGTGGGGGAACAACTAAGCGGGTGCGTGTCACACAAAGAGTAGATGACTATGGGCAACAAGCATATTGGGATTAGGGGCACAGGTACCAGTGATTAGCTCTCTGGATATAAGAACCATGGGAGAAACAGGAACATGGGAAGCTATGAGGGAAATCTGGAGAAAGGTCAAAGGAGCTTGAAGGATTGGGGGCTGGGGGGAAATGACTGGGCAAGTGGCAGTCTGGGGAAGACCTAATGAGAGGTTTGGTTGTGAGGTGAGTTTGGGAAAAGGCAGAGGAAAGGTTTGAGGAGAGGATTCTTGGGGAGAAGAGCTGAACATTTGGTAGAAGGTGAGTTTTGTGAGAGGGATGAGACATGGGAGGAGTTTGTGGGCAATAAGAAAATGGTTTATTATAGTCTTGCAGAAAGAATGACCATAATGAAGGTTGTGTCATAATTTTCTGTTTTACAGGGTCGGTACCTCAGTGCCTTACCTTTTTTATAAATGTACCACAGAATTTGAACCAAATTTCAGCCACTAACTAATGTGTGGAATGATCGCCAATATGTATTTTGTGTTTGCATGTTGTTGGTCTTTTGGGGAAATTTAAAAAAACTGCAACACTGGAAATTGGAAAATCCTGACTTTTTCCACACGGTTCACATTTGCTGCAATCCCTGCTGCTACCTGAGCGGTAACATTGTGACATCGGCGATAAGAAGCCAGTCATCACTCTGTCCCCCCAGTTCCATTTGCATAGTTAGGGTGAGTCACTAGTGCCCTGGTTGTCATGGTAATGTCTGCCTTTGATGATTGATTTCCATCAGAGTACCGAGACATTCTTCCAGAGAAGGGTCACAGGAGGAGCTGTAATAAAAGCAGACTGTGTTTTGGTAAGCTCCTGCTGTGCTTTTTTGGGTTTGTGTTGTGGTAAATTACACAGTTTCTTGTCAAAGGGAAATTATTTACTTTGCTCAAAAGGGTTACATTAAAATATAAAATTACAGCTCATTTTCATCTTCTTACAAATTGAGGGCTATGAGTTTCTGAATATTTATCTTCTATAAAAAGCAAGAGATTATAGTTGAGTCCTAGCTATGGGTTTTCTGTTACACAATTAAAAAAAAAATTAGAACTTGTAATAAAACTGAAATTGCATAAAAATGTTTTGTTTGAATACTGATTACTTTCAGTATATTGATCAGCATGGCACTGAGTGGTGAAATACAGAACTGTGCAAAGACCATGTGTATTTTATTGCCATTAATGATAAATATGTAAAGTTCTTTATTATTCTAATAGTCCATACAACCTTAATTTGTTCCCCTTGTGCATATACAGAATGACAGTTTTTAATTTCATGATTCCGTGTTATATTTTACACAGGATCCTTGGTTCATTCAGTGCACAGGACAGAACTGCTCTGGGATGAACCTGGGTTGTATAGTGAAAGGAATCTGTCTGAAGGACCCCTGCCTCATTCATTGCAATAATATTGACAGGAAAAAATGTCTCTCTCTCATATATTTGGGTTAGTGGGTGGGGGAATCCTCTGTTAGTAATAGTTCAGTGGTTCATTTGGTGTCAATAGTGGGAGTGCTAGTGTAAACAGGCTACCGCAGTTGTTGCATTTTTTACACCATGTTAGTTAGACCTCCTATGAGCAGGGTTAGCTGATGAGCATTCAGTATGCCAGTGATAGTGGAAATTTTGTCTGTTTTAGCACTCTCACCATTGGTACCACCAATGTGGCTGCACTAGCATTAAGTTTTACTCAGTTTGAGTGTCCATAAAATTATTCATGCATTGGAGCGGGAGGCGGGGGGCGGGAAGAGAACAGAGAAAGAAACACAGAAGACTTATTGAAACTAAAGGATTAAGTCTAAAGGAACTCCTGGGGGAATTAATTCTACTGACCACAAAGTTAGATGATTTCTGAGAACATCTAATATGTTGTAAGTGAAGGCCTTGTCAAATTAACCTGCTGAGTATTTGTTGGAGTAGAAATGCTTTTGCTGTCCTATCACTTATTTCACTGATGGATATTTGACTTTTATTAAAGATAGTTTATGGTTAACTGTTTTAATATCTGTACTTACAGAATAATAATTGGCTTGAAAAGTCATATTGAACATTTCCAAAACTTTGTGGCGTCTGCTTCACAATTTTTTTTTATATATAGAAAAAGCAGAGGGGTATTTAGAAAAGGTGAAAGCTGTTTTTGATATAAGATATTAGAGAAAGATATAACCTGATTGCCAAGTCTTAGAACCTGTGATTCAAGGAAAGTTGGAGAAGGGTAGCTTGTGTATCTTTATCATTCAAAGTTGTATTTGAAAAGGATTGATGAAATCATGAAAGTTTCCCAGGAGCTTAATAGACAGATGGAGTGAACTTTTCCTTTTATAAATATATGTTGATAATGAAACTTTCCTAATCTTTTCTTTCTGTTGGCTCATTTCTGAAACTCCTTTATCTCATATGGGACTCAAACATCACCAAGTTGTCAACATTGGGTTAGGACATTAATTCTGGTGGGTCTTGTCCACATGCTCAGGGTCTAACTGATCGCCATATTTGGGATCAGAAAGGAGTTTTCCCCCAAGTCAGACTGGCAGAGACCTTAGGGGTTTTCATCTTCCTTTGCAGCATGGGGCACTTGCAGGTTTAAACTAGTGTAAATGGTGAATTATCTGTAACTTGAACTTTTCTTTTTAAAATTGTGGTTTGAGGACTTCAGTATCTCAGCCAGAGGTTAGGGATCTATTTCAGGGGTGGGTGCGTGAAGTTCTATGGCCTGCCATGTGCAGGAGCTCAGACTAGATGATCACAATGGTCCCTTCTGACCTTCAAGTCTGAGTCTATTTCAGTTACAACTAGCTTCACCTTCAATGGGATTTGAGTGCACTCAGCATCTGTGTGAATTTGGCCTTATGTGGGTCCCTCTTCCAATTCACAAGAAAATTTACTTTATTCGCAGTGAACTAGGAAATCAGAAGGTTTTCACACACATTTAAATTCTATGACACTAATACTTTAACACTTTTGGCTATGAGTTTCACAGAGCAGGGAATTTTCCCAGATGAAACATAGTCTGGGTGAACTCCTGTTGTGTACATCCTTTATGCTGATAATTAGTGACTTGGATTCCTAATTAGCAAAGTCTTTCCAAGAATATATAAACTCTGTTAATGAACATCCCAGGCTTCATTTCAGTGGGTTTTTTTTTTTTTCTTATTGGAAGCTGCCTCTATGTGAAATAAAATAAACAGAACACCAAGTGCTATGTTCTCCACAGTGTCTTTGAAAGGGCAAAACCCTAATTTAATGAAGTGTGAATGTCTGCTTATAATCCACACACTCACTCTCTCTCTCTCTCTCTCTCTCTCTCTCACTAAATGGTGTCTATAAAATGTAAGCAGCATGTCTAAACCATGTATTTCCTGTTGCCCAGGTCCTCAAAACTCTGAGGCAAATAATGATCAACAACTTTTCTTTCAATATGAATATGCTTTAAGCAATGCTACATCACAAAGTATGCTATCAAAGAAAGCAGCTGAATAACTCTCCAGAAGGAAAGTGATTTTAAGGAAATGTGGTTAGTTTTCTTGTCATTGTCTGCTTTGTATACCTTAAATTCCCCCCCTTTTTTTTTTCTGGTTGAACATGAAGGGTAACAGGATAAATTATTTTGTATATTTGTTTATTTTTTTGTGATTTATACATTGTACATGGTTACATATTGGGAGTAATGCTTTCATGACATACTGCTTTGACTGCTGAAGGCAATGCTCTTTAAAGATTAACTTTTTTTTAAAAAAAAGGCACAGGGAGTAATACACAGTCTATTCATAGGGAACTCTTTGCAGGGTGTACAGTGCATACCTCAGAGCATTAATGAGTGAATTGATGGTTCAGATCACAAGAAGGAAGTCAGCTCAGCAAGCTGAATTTCTCCTATTTGATAGATGGCTGCTTTTCGCTGGAAATAAATTTCTGAGTTGTCCCTCTTTCCTCAAGTTGTCAACTTTTTAAAATACAGGGTTGGCTTGAGACAAACAGTTGCTGTGTGGGAGAACTTGGAATTATTTCAGGTTCTTCCCTCACAGCTGCCTGCACTGCAAGTTGGAAGTTGGGGGTGCTGAAAAATTGAGTGAATGAGTAGTTACTTTACATCTTCTTAAGGAAAATGCAGCTGAAGCATAAATGAAATCTAAGAAGAGTGCTAGCAATCTTTATTTAAAAAACAAAACAAAAAAACTTTTACTCATTGCAGCTGTCCTGGCAGCTGTCCTAGAATGACATGAATTAGACCTTGTTGTTTTTGTTTAGCTTGGCAGTACTTCCATAAAAGCTATTTAAAGTAAAACCCCTAATAAACACTTCAGTGCGGCTGTAATTCTGCCACTTATGCATTAACTGGTCAAGAGAGGTAAAAAGCTACATGACCACTTCAGTTGTCAATTTGAGCAAACACCTAAGTTAGTCTTATTTTTCTTGTTACTGGTTTTGCTTCTCATAGAACCTTAATGAATGATTTTCCCTGCTTCGTCTAAGTCTTCAAGGGCCTATGTCGTACTGACTTTCCATAGTAAAAGAGTTGGTGGGGATGGGGAACTGCTTTCACAGACTGTCAGTTCACTTATTTCAGTGAATTGAAGCTCTCTGTTTCATAACAGAATGAATGTGTTGCTTCCTCAGTGCTTCCATACTGTGTTAGGCCAGGAAATGGAAGTTTGGGCTGGGATATCAAATGTAGGTGCTATATGAGATAGTCTGAATTGTATGTGCTGCTATTTTGTTATGTTAATAGCTGCTCTCCTGCCTGATTTGCAGTTATCTTAACAAAAGAAATACTTCTCAGTTTAATTCACAAGTTAACTATGTATAATTTATTCCATTAGGTCAAGTGGTATAGCCCTGGACTTTTGGTACAGAAAGTGTCAGGTTGAATCCACACTGATGACCTATGGTAATGGTTGCTCCATGAATTTATAGGCAAGGGCTGTAAAGAATGAAGAGGTCATAGTATGCTCTTGATTGCTCAAACCAGTAAGCAAACATGCTTCTGCATTCTGACCAATGTGCAATTGACAGAGGCTTTGCTATAAGCCATGCTAAAAGGGAATTAAAGTAATCCAGCTTCCTGGGCATTTTCAAAAATAAAGTCATGACTCTAGTAAACACCTCCATTCAGAGCCTTCCTTTTTTAGCAATGCTTTATTGTCCATTGCTACTCTAGCAAGACTTTGGATAGTTACAGTTGTGATGGGTTCGGTCACAGAGACCCCCTTGGGACCTGTCTCCTGACGTGCTGGAGTTACCTCTGAGCCCGTTTTCCCTGCCAGTCTGGGACTCCAGAACCCTGTCTTGTTGAGCCAGACACACTAGCCTGCTGCAATGCAGACCCAGATCTGGTCCATGCCCCCAAAGCTGCAGACTTTAACCAAAAACTGCTCAGCAGGTAACTTGTCTTCAGTACCCAGACACCCAGTTCCCAATGGGATTCAAACCCCAAATAAATTCATTTTACTCTGTATAAAGCTTATACAGGGTAAACTCATGAATTGTCCACCCTCTATACCACTGATAAGAGAGAGATGCACAGCTGTTTGCTCCCCCAAGTATTAATCACTTACTTTGTGTTTGCTAATAAACAAAAGTGATTTTATTAAGTATAAAAAGTAGGATTTAAGTGGTTTCAAGTAGTAACAGACGGACCAAAGTAAGTTACCAAGCAAAATAAAAGAAAAACACGCAAGTCTAAGCCTAACACATTAAGAAACTGAATACAGGTAAATCTCACCTTCAGAGATGTTCCAATATGCATTTTTCACAGATGACTCCTTCCTAGTCTGTGCCCAGTCCTTTCCCCTAGTACAGTCCTTGTTAGTCCCAGCTGCCATCTTAGGTGAAAAGCAGGGGCTTTCTCATGACTGGGACCCCCCCCTTTGTTCTCTTGCACACCCTTGGCACAAGGTGGGAATCTGTCTCGCTGGATCCCCACCCTTCCTTCTAAATGGAAAAGCACCAGGTTTAAGATGGATCCCAGTATCCTGTGACATGGTCTTCATTCTTCCAGGGCTGGCCCGCAGGTACCCAGGGAGGTTTGCAGGTAAACCGCTATTTACAACCAATTGTCCTAGTCAATGGGAGCTGTCATAAATAGAAAGGGAAGGGTAAACCCCTTTAAAATCCCTCCTGGCCAGAGGAAATCTCCTCTCACCTGTAAAGGGTTAAGAAGCTAAAGGTAACCTCGCTGGCATCTGACCAAAATGACCAATGAGGAGACAAGATACTTTCAAAAGCTGGTAGGAGGGAGAGAAACAAAGGGTTTGTGTGTCTGTCTACATTTTGTCTTTGCCGGGGATAGACCAGGAATGAAGCCTTAGAACTTTTAGTAAGTAATCTAGCTAGGTATGTGTTAGATTATGATTTCTTTAAATGGCTGAGAAAAGAATTGTGCTGAATAGAATAACTATTTCTGTCCGTGTATCTTTTTTGTAACTTAAGGTTTTTGCCTAGAGGGGTTCTCTATGTTTTGAATCTAATTACCCTGTAAGGTATTTACCATCCTGATTTTATAGGGGGGATTTCTTATTTCTAATTCTATTTTTATTAAAAGTCTTCTTGTAAGAAAACTGAATGCTTTTTCATTGTTCTCAGATCCAGGGGTTTGGGTCTGTGGTCACCTATGCAAATTGGTGAGGCTTTTTATCCAACATTTCCCAGGAAAGGGAGGGTGCAAGGTTTTGGGGAAGTATTTTGGGGGGAAAGACGTGTCCAAACAGCTCTTCCCCAGTAACCAGTATTTGTTTGGTGGTGGTAGCGGCCAATCCAAGGACAAAAGGGTGGAATATTTTGTACCTTGGGGAAGTTTTGACCTAAGCTGGTAAAGATAAGCTTAGGAGGTTTTTCATGCAGGTCCCCACATCTGTACCCTAGAGTTCAGAGTGGGGGAGGAACCTTGACATGGTGGCAGAGTGGTGGGATTAACCTGAAATCATTTTGAGATCCAGTTGAGATTTTTTTGAACTAGAAATACAGATTTTAAAAAAAAAGGAAGTCCAGAAGCAGCTGAAACTGAAAGCAGCTTGTTTTTCTCTGCTTTGTGGCCAAGCAGAGACAAAAGGGGATTATCTTTGTGAATTGCAGGTTTTCTTTGCCTGGAGGCAGGGTACTTAACTCCTGCAGGGAAATTCACAGTCTTCCAACCCAGAGTTTTTTGTTTCCCTAAAAGTAAATAGAAGGAGGGGTGTTCTACCCATTTGCCTGGAGTCAAAAGTGGCAGGGTTTTTTTTTTTGGATTTTGATTTTTTACAAGGAGCACAAGTTTAAAAAGGAAACTTGTTTTTTCTTTGGGCTGGGTAAACAGGTTTCCAAGTAGTTGGAAGTTTTTGCTTTGATTTGGGCCCAGAGCAGAGACAAGGGAATTGTCTTTTTCTGTAGGCTGACAATCACTATCAGAGAATAGGTATTCTATTCCAGCACAGCAAAATTTTACAGCCAAGTTTTGTTTGTTTATTTCTAAACCTCGGGTGTAAAGTTAGTTAAAAACAGAGAGGTTAGAATGACAAAATCTGCGGCTAGACTACAGCTGGAATTAGCCAAATTTCAGGCTGAGGAAAAACAAAGGGAACATGAAAGACAGATAGAACTCATGCGGCTGGAGAAGGAGGTACAGGAGGCTGCCCACAAGAGGGAAATGGAGGCAAGGAAGCATGTGGAGGAGGAGAAGGAAAAAGAGAGGAAGCATGTGGAGGAGGTAGAGAAGATAAAGGCTCAGCAGAATATACCAACAAACCCTAGCAATCCTTCTCCAGGTACCACTTCCCATCCCAGAAAGTTCCCCACCTACAAGGCAGGTGGTGATACTGAGGCCTTCCTAGAAAACTTCGAAAGGGCCTGCCTTGGGTACAACATCTCTACTGACCAATATATGGTAGAGCTGAGGCCGCAGCTCAGTGGACCCTTAGCTGAGGTGGCAGCTGAAATGCCTAAAGAACACATGAACGAGTATGAACTGTTTAAATCCAAGGCGAGAGTCAGAATGGGGATAACACCCGAGCATTCTCGTCGGAGGTTCAGAGCCCTAAGGTGGAAACCAGACGTGTCATTTACCCGACATGCCTACCACATTGTGAAACATTGGGATGCCTGGATATCAGGAGCAAGTGTTGAATCTCCAGTAGATGTGCCCTTCCTAATGCAAATGGAACAGTTCTTAGAGGGTGTTCCTGAGGAAATAGAAAGATACATCCTAGATGGGAAGCCCAAAACTGTAATCGAGGCAGGAGAGATTGGAGCCAGATGGGTGGAGGTGGCAGAGAAGAAGAAAACTGGTCGCAGCTGGAGCGGAGACCAGAAGGGACAACCCCAGACCACACCCTATTACCGGGGGCCGCCCAAAGCCCCACCTACCTCCCAAAGAACCCTCCAGACCCCTTATCGTCCCACCACCCCGTTCTCCAGCAACCCTCCTCGCCCCAGTGACCCGTCAGCTGGACGATGTTTTAAATGTAACGAGCTGGGGCATGTAAAGGCCAACTGCCCCAAGAACCCCAACAGGTTACAGTTCATTGCACCGGAATCACACCAGAGGTCCACAGGCCCAGATACCTCCCAGATACCCTTGGAGCAGAGGGAAACTGTGAGTGTGGGCGGGAAGAAGGTCACCGCGTGGAGAGACACCGGAGCACAAGTGTCAGCTATCCATGCTTCCTTAGTGGACCCCAATTTAATCAACCCAGAGATCCAAGTGACGATTCAACCCTTCAAGTCCAACTCTTTCGATTTGCCTACGGCCAAGTTGCCTGTCCAGTACAAGGGCTGGTCCGGAACGTGGACTTTTGCAGTCTATGATGATTATCCCATCCCCATGCTGTTGGGGGAAGACTTGGCCAATCATGTGAAGCAGGCCAAGAGGGTGGGAACGGTCACCCGCAGCCAGGCTAAACAAGCCGTGAGGCCTAGCTCTGTTCCGGAAACTTCTATCAGGACCCGGTCAGGGGTGATGGACCCGGACCCCAGACCAATGTCTGCAACAGCAGTAGTGGATCCAGTCCCAGAGACCCAGACGGAACCAGTCCCAGAACCGGAACCAGCCGAACAACCAACACCAGACCCATTGCCAGCACTGAATCCAGTACTTGCAACCTCAACAGCAGAGGGCCCCACCGACCCTGAACTGGCAGCAGCCGATAACCCGACACAAGAGGCTCAGCCGGAGCCTGAACCCCAACATAGTGCACCAGCGGAGAGCGGTTCACAATCAACAGAAACAGCTCCATCCCCTATATCGCTTCCAGAGGGACCAAGCCTAGGTCCACAATCCAATGAGGAACTGATGTCTCCAGCATCAAGGGAACAGTTCCAGACCGAACAGGAAGCAGATGAAAGCCTCCAGAGAGCTTGGACGGCGGCACGGAGCAACCCACCGCCTCTCAGCTCTTCTAATCGATCCAGGTTTGTTGTAGAAAGAGGACTTTTATACAAGGAAACTCTTTCTGGTGGACACCAGGAAGACTGGCATCCTCAGAGACAGTTGGTAGTTCCAACTAAATACCGGGCCAAGCTCTTGAGCTTAGCCCATGATCACCCTAGTGGCCATGCTGGGGTGAACAGGACCAAAGACCGTTTGGGGGGGTCATTCTACTGGGAGGGAATGGGCAAGGATGTTTCTACCTATGTCCAGTCTTGTGAGGTGTGCCAAAGAGTGGGAAAGCCCCAAGACCAGGTCAAAGCCCCTCTCCAGCCACTCCCCATCATTGAAGTTCCATTTCAGCGAGTAGCTGTGGATATTCTGGGTCCTTTTCCGAAAAAGACACCCAGAGGAAAGCAGTACATACTGACTTTCATGGATTTTGCCACCCGATGGCCGGAAGCAGTAGCTCTAAGCAACACCAGGGCTAACAGTGTGTGCCAGGCACTAGCAGACATTTTTGCCAGGGTAGGTTGGCCCTCCGACATCCTCACAGATGCAGGGACTAATTTCCTGGCAGGAACTATGAAAAACCTTTGGGAAGCTCATGGGGTAAATCACTTGGTTGCCACTCCTTACCACCATCAAACAAATGGCATGGTGGAGAAGTTTAATGGAACTTTGGGGGCCATGATACGTAAATTCTTAAATGAGCACTCCAATGATTGGGACCTAGTGTTGCAGCAGTTGCTCTTTGCCTACAGAGCTGTACCACACCCCAGTTTAGGGTTTTCCCCATTTGAACTTGTATATGGCCGTGAGGTTAAGGGGCCATTGCAGTTGGTGAAGCAGCAATGGGAGGGATTTACACCTTCACCAGGAACTAACATTCTGGACTTTGTAACCAACCTACAAAACACCCTCCGAACCTCTTTAGCCCTTGCTAAAGAAAACTTACAGGATGCTCAAAAAGAGCAAAAAGCCTGGTATGATAAACATGCCAGAGAGCGTTCCTTCAAAGTAGGGGACCAGGTCATGGTCTTAAAGGCGCTCCAGGCCCATAAAATGGAAGCATCGTGGGAAGGGCCGTTCACGGTCCAGGAGCGCCTGGGAGCTGTTAATTATCTCATAGCATTCCCCACCTCCAACCGAAAGCCTAAGGTGTACCATATTAATTCTCTAAAGCCCTTTTATTCCAGAGACTTAAAGGTTTGTCAGTTTACAGCCCAGGGAGGAGACGACGCTGAGTGGCCTGAAGGTGTCTACTACGAAGGGAAATGTGCTGGTGGTGTGGAAAAGGTGAACTTCGCCATGACCCTTGGGCGTATGCAGCGACAGCAGATCCAGGAGCTGTGCACTAGCTACGCGCCAACGTTCTCAGCCACCCCAGGACTGACTGAACGGGCACATCACTCCATTGACACAGGTAATGCTCGCCCAATTAGAGTCCAACCTTACCGGGTGTCTCCTCAAGCTAAAACTGCTATAGAATGGGAGATCTGGGATATGTTACAGATGGGTGTAATCCGCCCCTCTGAAAGTGCATGGGCATCTCCAGTGGTTCTAGTTCCCAAACCAGATGGGGAAATACGTTTTTGCGTGGACTACCGTAAGCTAAATGCTGTAACTCGCCCAGACAACTATCCAATGCCACGCACAGATGAACTATTAGAGAAACTGGGACGGGCCCAGTTCATCTCTACCTTGGACTTAACCAAGGGGTACTGGCAGGTACCGCTAGATGAATCTGCCAAGGAAAGGTCAGCCTTCACCACACATCTCGGGCTGTATGAATTTAATGTACTCCCTTTCGGGCTGCGAAATGCACCCGCCACCTTCCAAAGACTTGTAGATGGTCTCCTAGCGGGATTAGGAGAATATGCAGTCGCCTACCTTGACGATGTGGCCATATTTTCGGATTCCTGGGCAGACCACCTGGAACATCTACAAAAAGTCCTTGAGCGCATAAGGGAGGCAGGACTAACTGTTAAGGCTAAGAAGCCTCAAATAGGCCTAAACAGAGTGACTTACCTTGGACACCAGGTGGGTCAAGGAACTATCAGCCCCCTACAGGCCAAAGTGGATGCTATCCAAAGGTGGCCTGTCCCAAAGTCAAAGAAACAGGTTCAATCCTTCTTAGGCTTGGCCGGTTATTACAGACGATTTGTACCGCACTACAGCCAAATCGCCGCCCCACTGACAGACCTAACCAAAAAGAAACAGCCAAATGCTGTTCAGTGGACCGAAAAGTGTCAGAAGGCCTTTAACAAGCTAAAAGCGACCCTCATTTCTGACCCTGTACTAAGGGCCCCAGACTTTGACAAACCGTTCCTAGTAACCACAGATGCGTCCGAGCGTGGTGTGGGAGCAGTTTTAATGCAGAAAGGACCTGATCAAGAATTCCACCCTGTAGTGTTCCTCAGCAAAAAACTGTCTGAGAGGGAAAGCAACTGGTCAATCACTGAAAAAGAATGTTACGCCGTTGTCTACGCTCTGGAAAAGCTATGCCCATATGTTTGGGGACGGCGTTTCCACCTGCAAACCGACCATGCTGCACTGAAGTGGCTTCACACCGTCAAAGAAAATAACAAAAAACTTCTTCGGTGGAGTTTAGCTCTCCAAGATTTTGATTTCGACATCCAACACATCTCAGGAGCTTCTAACAAAGTGGCTGATGCACTCTCACGTGAAAGTTTCCCAGACTCAACTGGTTAAAATCGTCCTTGAGATGTGGAAAATATTGTTAGTCTTTATGTACTTGGTAGCATATTTAGAGATGCATGTGTCTTATTAACTCTGTTTTCCTAGAGCTCCAGGAAGAAATCCCAGCCAGTGTTTCACCCTAGCTGAGATTTGGGGGGCGTGTCATAAATAGAAAGGGAAGGGTAAACCCCTTTAAAATCCCTCCTGGCCAGAGGAAATCTCCTCTCACCTGTAAAGGGTTAAGAAGCTAAAGGTAACCTCGCTGGCATCTGACCAAAATGACCAATGAGGAGACAAGATACTTTCAAAAGCTGGTAGGAGGGAGAGAAACAAAGGGTTTGTGTGTCTGTCTACATTTTGTCTTTGCCGGGGATAGACCAGGAATGAAGCCTTAGAACTTTTAGTAAGTAATCTAGCTAGGTATGTGTTAGATTATGATTTCTTTAAATGGCTGAGAAAAGAATTGTGCTGAATAGAATAACTATTTCTGTCCGTGTATCTTTTTTGTAACTTAAGGTTTTTGCCTAGAGGGGTTCTCTATGTTTTGAATCTAATTACCCTGTAAGGTATTTACCATCCTGATTTTATAGGGGGGATTTCTTATTTCTAATTCTATTTTTATTAAAAGTCTTCTTGTAAGAAAACTGAATGCTTTTTCATTGTTCTCAGATCCAGGGGTTTGGGTCTGTGGTCACCTATGCAAATTGGTGAGGCTTTTTATCCAACATTTCCCAGGAAAGGGAGGGTGCAAGGTTTTGGGGAAGTATTTTGGGGGGAAAGACATGTCCAAACAGCTCTTCCCCAGTAACCAGTATTTGTTTGGTGGTGGTAGCGGCCAATCCAAGGACAAAAGGGTGGAATATTTTGTACCTTGGGGAAGTTTTGACCTAAGCTGGTAAAGATAAGCTTAGGAGGTTTTTTATGCAGGTCCCCACATCTGTACCCTAGAGTTCAGAGTGGGGGAGGAACCTTGACAGGAGCCATCAAAATTCTAAACCATCATCAATGGCCCACACTTTGCATAATTACAGTAGTACCTCAGAGTTATACTTTATATGTCTAGCTTCAGATACAAGAATGATACATACATACAAATAGGATGAACACACTCAGTAAATTATAAGCTTTGTAATGATACCTTACAAGAGAGGTTTTGCATAAAACTTATTCCAATTACATGATATTCACACTCATTAGCATATTTCCATAAAACCTATGGAGTGCAACGTCACAACAGTCTTTCCAAATAAATTACTATTTACAAACATGAAAAAGTAAGAATGATAGGATTTTTTTCTGTACTTTAAATATTAATATAGGGTGTGGGTGTGCACAGTAAAAATAGATCCTGTGATATTTATAAATTGAGAAAAGTAGAAGAGGAAATCCAGAACCAGGTCCAGCTAAGAAGTAACACAGGTCATTGTCAGAATAGTTATCCTGAAGACACTTCTAAAAGATTTTTGCAAAGGTATTCATTGTACACACTTTTCTGTACTGGTTTAATGTCCAATTTGCTCCAATGGAAACAGGAAGAAATTATGGAGGGAGAGGAATTGGATAGTTTGGGTGATAGAATAATAAGCATCTTGGTCAATGTTTTGAATCTGAGTCCGCTTAACCAAAATTGCTATTATATAGCTATTAGTTAATCCCTCTGAAATATGTGGGTGTTCAGTCTATTTTCTTGTGACGTTATATTTTTAGTGCATTAAAGTGATGCAGTCAGGGGTCATATTAGCTGGGTAGCACAAGGAACCATGTACTGCTGCACCTTATGTAGTAGCATGAATTGCTTGTGGAAATAGCAAGTTTCCAACAAACAACATATTATCCGTCAAAAAAGAAAAGGAGGGGGGCTGTTCATGAAAATTGAAATTTTTCTCAAGAAAATATATATATTTTTTAATTCTTGATGGGAAGTTTCAAAATGAATTTTTTTTGGGGGGGTAGCTTTGAATTAAAATGTTCATTTAATTTGTTTTCAAAAGCAAAACATCAGATTTTTGTTTTCACACATCTTCCACTTCCTGTCTCATGCAATGATGGGTGATACTTAAGAGTAATTTTTCTTCATTTTTCCTTATTATTCCTTTTGTTACTCTGTAACATTGCCAAAGTTGTAGAAGCTTTAAAATTACAGAATGGAAAGAGGAAAAAATGAAACAGGAAGTGTGTGTGTGTGTGTGTGTGTGTGTGGATAAGGCAGGTATCATTCATTCTGTTACATTCAGGAGGAAAAGGTAGAGAAGCAGATAATTCAAAATTCCAATTTAATTTGAAAATGTTTTTGAAAATCAAAATGTAGCAAATTATATTGCCTAAAATGGAAATTTCACTTGAAATTCAAAATTGTACTTGGATTGAAATTAAATATTTTGTTTCATTTCAATATTTCTCTTTCTCCCCCTCCTAAAATGACAAATTTTAAATTTATTTTCATTTGAAATTTTTCATGGGAGGGAAAAATGTGGGTTTTTCAACTAGTTCAAATCAATTCAGCTTCTGGTGCTGTCCATCTTCTCCCTTTTTACGAACATTAAAATGTCTATTTTCATTGTCATTTACTTTTTAAATACATCATTTACACAGGGATTCCTGTACAGGATAAGAACTGTGGTCCATCTAGTCAGGAATCATGTCTCTAACCGTGTCTGGTACAAGATTCTTCAGATAAAGGTACAAGAAACTCTCCTACTCCCACCCCCCAGTAGGTAGATAGCTATGGGACCTAATCTGTCCCCATCTTTATCTCTAAAAATCACAGATTGGCTTAGATCTTGCTGTTTTGTTACAAGTCTGGGAGCTTCTGTTCTCCTGATCTACGTTCTCTAGACTAATAATAATTTTATATAGTTTTCATGTCCTATTTATTCACCACCTTTCTGTGGTAAACAGTTTCAGTCTTTTCAGTCTCTTCATATGAGAGCTTTTCCATGTCTTATTTTTCTCGTCATAGTGAATGCCCTCTAATTCTGCAATATGCTTTTTGAGATGAAGTGACCAGTATTGGAGAGGGACATACTATTGATTTATATAAAGGCATTATAATATTATCTGTATTATTCTCCATCCCATTCCTCATGCTCTCCAGTATCTTGTTTGCTTTTTTGACCCAGCTGCCTACTGAACAGAAGTCGTTACTAAGCTTCATTGATTATACAAGGGGGGTGAAGTAATATCTTGTTGGACCAATTTCTGTTTGTGAAAGAGACAAGAATTTGTGCTTATACAGAGCTCTTCTTCTGGTCTTTGAAATTGATTGGTATTTGTGATCTTAGAGGAGTTTTGTTGGCTGCATATTCTCCTGAATATATGTCTTGTAATGGCATCATTTTAACACAGACTTAGCAGGCACAATCTCTATGTTCCTTACTTGCATACAGAGGTTGTTCAGAGGTACATGGAGCTGAGGTATATAATTCTAGAATGAAAGTGTACCCTGTGAAAATAAAATAACAAATTGGAAAGAAAAGATTATTTTTAAGCAATATTAAATTAATTTATGCAACTCACTGTCAGATTAATTTACATGAAGCAAAGACTGCATTTTTTTAAAAAACGGATTACATATTAATCTGAATAAAAATACCATGTGTAGTTCTATTTACTAACATTATAAAAAATTATCAGAACTTGTAATTTTTCTGCTTCTGATGATTGGGCCACAAGTCAATTTCCTTACATAATACTGTGCTATTAGGTGCATTTAAAGGTCTTAAATGCTCCCTTTTGAGGCGTGCAGTACTGACGACTGTAGGAGACCCGATACCAGATGAGGAGGACCATCTCACTGTCTAATTATTTAGCCAGATACACAATACTCATCACTATAGTATCTCACCGTAGTTATTTTGTTTGGCCTCCTGCACTCAGAAGGGGACGGTTAGTGTTTCTGGGAGGTATGTAATATATTTTCACTTTTAATACCTCATTGTTTTAGTGAATGACAGCTGGGAGATGTTTTCAGTTTTCCCTTACAGAGTCATCCCTTTATATCAATGGTGTCATGCCAAGGTGTTAAGGAAAGGTTCTCCAGGGTTTAATCATTCAGAGATGTAAAGGGTGTTCAAAGACTACTCAAGATGCTTTCAATAGTGATCTACTTATCTGAAGTACTTACTACAGCAGTGAGAGCCATATATCTTAAATGTATTTGTCCTCACAGTACTCTGGGAGATGGGAAGTGCAATTATTCCCATTTTACAGATGGGGAAAACTGAAGCACAGAGAAACAAAATTACTCTGAACAGCACTGGGAGTTTAATCCGGGTCTTCAGAGTCTGAAACTACACCCTAACTACTGGCCATCCTTCTTCTTATCTGACGTTGTTACAATACTAAATCTTTTCTGTATGTTGATGTTTACAGTTTTAAAAAATATTTTGTCTTTAACAAGTTTGCTATCATGTCTAGTTCAGACTGGAATTCTGTCACTTTTGTATTTCTGTAATTACTATTTTCTTGGACACCTTAAACAGCCTCCACATCTTAAAAGCAGAACAGTTCTGACAATAATAAATAACATAAGCACTGACCTTTTGGTCCTGAGGAGAGTGTCTACTTAAGAACATTCAGTTTTCTGCCTCAGTGCAGATTGACATTTGCAAGCTTGGTAAATTACTTATTTAGATGTAAATCAACATAGAGGAAAAATAGTGTCACCTTGACCAATCGTCATGGCAGTGTCCACATAATACCCCTTTTAAAGTGATAGATGTATCTGGTGAATCAAGAATAAAAATTCCATCACTGTTGCATAATTAAAATGTGAGTTGCTTTTATGTATCACCATGGTAGGAGAGCATGAAAAGAGTCAGTAAAAATACTGAAGGATCTGCCAGATGTCAGTTAAAATTATTCTGATGAGTTTGCTTACCACATTTTAAAATATAGTAGTGCAAAGAGTAAGAGGGTGCCTCTCTTTGTTTGTGCTAGGGTGCAGGATGGGATATGATGGGGTCCTTTAAAAGTATGTGTATTTCTAAATAAGTCTGTGAGTGACTAGAGAGAAGTGAATACCGGGATCATATATCCTCTCCACCCACCAAACTTCGGGGTTTCAGATAAAGTGTGACCTGGATCTGAACCACTAGGATTTAATTTTGGTTTTTCCATGTGGCCTAGATCAAAACCATTCCCACTATATTCTATGCATAAAAATATGTTTTCCTCTACCAACACATTAAACTGTGAGAACTTTTCTTAATGTAGATAACTTAATGCCTCCTGGGGTTATCTTCCTTTAAAATCTACAGTATACATTAAAGCTCTGATTCTGCAATTCATCATGTTGCAGTGTGAGCCTTATTAACAGAATACAGTACTTCAAACAGTATATTTCTGTGTTAGTACCAAAAATAAAAAGCGCAGTTAGTTGGGTGGGCAATGTCAATCAAGCTGATAGTGACTGAGAAGCATTACAGTGAGCCATTTCATAATCTCTTTGCTAGGGTGACCACCCATCCTGAATTGGGCAGGACAGCCCCAAAATGCAGAGTTTAAGTTCTGGTCCTGGGCTGAATGATGCCAGGACAGCATTTGTCCCTGTTTCCCTGCAGCACTGCGAGGCACAGGAGCAGTGCCAGCCTCTTCCTGGTGGTGGGAGGTTGAGATGGATCTTAGTACCCTCTTTGCCACAAGGTCCTGCCCCTGCTTCTCTTCTCCCCCACAAGGCCATGACCCCTGGCCAGACCAGAAGCCAGAGCGGGGCAGTAGTAAGAGCTGCCCCTGGAGCCCAGCCCGCTGTGGGGAGCCCCAGACCCTTCATCTGACTTGGGTGGAGCACCCCATGGGGTTGGAACACAGACTAGGTGTTGTTCTTGGGCACCCTGCCCAAGTCAGGTGGAGGGTCTGGGGCTCCCCACAGAGGCCTGGGTTCCTTGGGTGACCGGGGTGGGGCCTCGGGTGAAGGGGAGGAGCGGGGGCAGGGCCATGGATGAGGTGGGCAGGGCTCCTGCAGGGCTCCTGTCCTGCTTTTGCCTTTTGAAAAGGTGGTCAACCCTGTTCTTAGCTGGTAATTTCAACACATTTTTGTTTGTGTAGAATGTTCCAGAATAAGCCTCCTGTCCTGATTGGGACTCCTTTACTACAAATTATTTTTAACATTTTGGGTATTTTTTGAAGTGTGGCACTCCTGTTAAGAATGGGTAATACTGTCTTTTGGGTCTTACCTAGGTTTATTCATTTTTTAACAAAGCTTTCTGTTTGGGCATTACAATATCATATACAATTAGGGAGTTGGGAGGAGGAGATGGAATAAGTGATGTATTGATGTTTGGGGCTATTCTAAGAGTGGAAGTGACAGTGCTGATCAAACAATAGTTTTCTTTAAAATGTGGGCGAGGGGAAGCTTAATCTGAATCTTATTAAAATATACGTAGTGCATGCTTTAAATATGCACTTTATTTCTATGGAGCAGCAATGATTGTAGATAGTTCATCACAAGTATGTCGTCTGTTGGAAACTAGCAAGTAACATGCTAGTTTCCTTTTTCAAAATAAAGTAGCACTCTGAATTTAAAGATATCTTCAAATTGTAGTAACTTCACCCTTTACATGGAAAAGTCCCTATTCACAGATAAGCTATTAAATAATCTCAATGGTGAAAATGGAAGATAGCTATTAATAAAAAAATTGTAAGTTGATGGAGACAGCCTGCTATTCTTATTTCTTCTTGATTCTATCACCAATACCCCTATCAGCACTGGAATAGTTATTCTGAAACACAGAATAAGTGCTCCACTGAAACAAACATCTGGTTATAATATACTTTCAGATACCACTAGGGAGGTTACCTAGATACTTAGGCTCTGTTTGTCAGAGGGTGGAGATGGATGGCAGGAGAGAGATCACTAGAGCATTACCTGTTAGATTCACTCTCTCTGGGGCACCTGGCATTGGCCACTGTTGGCAGACAGGATACTGGGCTGGATGGACCTTTGGTCGACCCAGTATGGCCTTTCTTATGTTGTTAAGGTTATAAAAACAAGGTATCACAAATTCTTTATTTTCCAAAATCGTGGTGGTTTGATATATTTGCATTGTTGAGTCATGGCTTAATAGTGCACAGCTGTACACTGGTAATTTGATCTATGCTGATCTTTCATTAAATGTTTTACTTTGAATTTGGTACTCCTCACCATTCGTATTTCATTCACAAAAGTGCTGTATACAATAATGCATGATATATGTGAAGGCACTGCAACATCATCAACTCTAGAGTTGGGATGTTGCCATTAACTGGGTCATATCTTGAAGAGACTGGAACAGGTTGTTAAACAGCATTTCTACATCAGTCCCTAGGCATGATTTCTAGCCAGTACAATAAATTCCTGTCATCTCTAAATACAGAAAAAGCCACAGTCATTATGTACCATGGTAATCTCAGTAACCATCCAGACTTGTTGAAAGCACACAATCTTCCACCTCCGCCATTTCCAGTAAACGTAGGGTCAAGGTAGAGTTCTAGCACATGGGTCCATCGACCTCTTACTATGAGACACAGAAGATGATGATGGTCAAAGTTGTCAAATGGTGATCAGGTTCCTCCACTCCCCAGCCACGTTGCGGGGTGGGATGCTCTTCCTGGGCAACATGCACAGCTCCCTCACCCGTGCCCCCAGGCAGAGTCCTCACCCCCTCCCACACCCCTGCCACAGCCCAGAGCCTCCTCTCACACCCTGAATCCCTCATTTCTGGCCCCACCCTGGAGCCATCACCCTCTCCTGCACCCCAATTCCCTGCCCCAGCCTGGTGAAAATGAGCAAGTAAGGGTGGGGGAGAGTGAGCAACGGAGGGAGGGAGGGAGGATGGAGTGGGCGGGCCTCCGAAGGGGCAGGGCCTTGGGGAAGGGACGGGGCAAGGGTGTTTGGGTTTTCTGCTATTAGACAATGGGCAACCCTACAGGCATCCAGCTGGCTGGAAGCTGTGAGTGAGCCAACATCCCACTCTGGGGAAGCTCCAGCTTCCCTGCATTGAGAATCAGTAAACTTTGGTTTATTCAGTAAATTATTTCCCCCCTTTTTCAGTAGTGTCAGTGATTTAGAACCAAATACCACTTTCTGAAAGGCACAAAAGCCTGCTGGCAGTGAGTCAGAAAAAAGAGTATACAGGAAAATGTTTTAATTTTATACCTTCAGAGATATTGAAAAGTAAAAATATGGATACAAGAATCTTTCAAGCACCCACTGATAAATTTTCACTGTATTGTCGTTCATTTGATAGAATATAGTTAACTATTTATTTATTTTCAAATGTGTGAGCAAAATGAAGCATCCTTAATTCAGCGTTTAGTTGTCATGAATGCAGTGGGCTTGATTTTCCTCTGCCTTGTACCTTTATGTAGTCATTTACACTGGTTTGTAAAATGCTACCACATTGGAATACCATACTGCTGACTTTGCACAAATGTAAAGGTCTTCATGACGTACAAAACAGAAGAGAACCAGCACTAATGCTCTTCCAATAACATGAATTACCTCCTGTAATCTTCAGTTTTCTCCCACACTTCAGAATGAAGAAAGATAGAACCAAAAAGGGAAAAAGACAATGTACTAGCACAAATTGTATTTACAATATGGGCTAATTTATTATTGAAAAAAATATTCTGTATTACCTCAGTGAGAAGGAATGAGAAAGCGGTATAAAACATTTGACTTGATGTCAGCCATTCCACACACACACACATACACACACTTTTAGTTGAACATGAATTAACTTATTTATCTGGACAATTGCAAACACTCAGAGGGCTCTTCAGGTGTGTTTCATGTTTGAATAGTGTTCCATAGAGAAGATAATAGAGACAAGTCCATGGCACATCTTGTTATACGGAGGGTCAACGAAAGACACTTTCTCTTGTAGAAGCTGTGTTTTAGCTGAGCTCTGTGAACTAGTTAGAAAAATAAAACAAAAGTGATGTCATTTTAGCCCATGGTATAATTAATCACTCTCAAAGGGATCACTGTTTGCATAGTTTGGGAGGGAGTGGAAGAAGGCAGGAAAATTGTCACTTATTTGTTTAGATTCTGGCAAAAAAAAATCCCCAAACATCTCGTTCTAAGGTGAAGTACTTAACTTCATTTTTGCCATAAAAATGGAGTAAGCCCTGCCCATGCAAAAATGATGCACTTGTATTAACTTTTATTATCACTAGAGCCCAGCCATGAAATACGTGTCACGGACCATGAATTTGGTAGGCCCTAATTATTACCATACTCTCACACGTTTTGCTGTATTCAGCTGTTCTGTGTATATGAAATTATGCTTCCAAGTTGAAAGCTAATGGCTGCTGTATATGTCTAGTAGTGACCTCAAAATTAAGATGAAAACAAGTTGTTGCTCGTGTGAATATTTTATTAACAGTCCAACAACAATAATGAATTAAGCCCTCAATCAATCCTTACAACCTACAGCCATGTTTTAGCCTTCTCAGAATTACTTGACACACAACCAGCCATGGCAAGACAAATGCCTTTTCTCACCTCCTCCAACAGAGTGGGGTGGGTAGGAATGGATGTTTCAAATAGTTTTGAATGTGGAATTCGTGTTGCTTTGGAACAGATGGTCCAGGCTAGTGTGTACAATGAAGATGTTTAGTCAGTAACTACATTGAAGTGTAGCATGTTGGTTAATGGAGGAAAAAATAACAATTAAAATGACTAATTTAGTCAAATTTATTTTTTTTTCTTTTTAAATGTAACCTTTAATGCGCTAGTGTTCATGTTATTTAATAGATATGCTACAACATTTGAGATTTATTACTGACTCAGCTAACCAATCTTCACATTACAGTTAGCTTTTCATGTAAAAAAACAAACACTCAGAAGTCAGGAAATCCCCACGGTTGATGTTCCTACATCAATATTAACTCAGACAGTTACACATCCAGTATACATTAGCACCACAATTATACAGCCCTGCAGCTCAAGCCCCGCTGGCATGAGTCAGCTGGCATAGACCAGTCACGCATTTTTAATTGCAGTGCAGACATACCCTTACAGCCCCCAAGAAGAAAGGAAGGTTATGGATTTTGTTGTAGCTGCCGCTGCTGCTATTGCCATTCCTGGCAGAGTTTTCTATTTAACAAAGACTGCAGCTCTGTGTTACGTAGAAAACTCACTGTGGCTATTCAGGTCATTAACAAATAGGTGTTACTGGTGGTGTTTTGAGGGGGAGAGATGCAATAAGGATACTGAAACACATTTAAACCAGAATGCCTAGCCTCACCACTTACTTAAAACAATGTAAATGGAGAGAAAGCTCTGCCTGCTTCCTGCAGCAGCTCTGATTGGCTGCTCTTCTCCAGAAAGTGGGCAAGTGGGGAAAGCAGCTAAGAAGAGTGAGTTTTGCCGCAAGCGGTACTAAAATGTGTGCCCCTCAGCAACCTGGCTCATTTTCTAGAAATTTTATTTTCTGTGTCTTTGACTTGTCACACTCCAAGCACTGAGAAAAAGATTTTTTTTTTTAAAGGCATAAAAAGGAGATACAGTGACTACTGTGCTAGGGTATGGTATAAGGGATACCACATGGGTAGAACCCTTATATCAATCCACATCTCAAATGTATTTCTAGCAAAGAATCAGATGGAACCACTGAATTAAGGTCATCACCAAAATGACCACCTTAAAAAGACAGGCTTATAAATCAACAGTTTGTGTGCAGTGTAGCTGTAGCCAAGTTAGTCCAAGGATGTTAGGGAGGCAAGGTGGGTGAGGTAATATCTTTTATTGGAACAACTTCTGTTGGAGAGAGAGACAAACTTTTGAAAGGTATTCCCAGTGTCAGAGCAAGGTGGAATAGATTGTTTGTTTAGCATAAATAGTTAGCACATAATGTAAGGGACCATTGAAGGTAGAGTGGCCTGTTAACACCTCTGCAGTCCTAGGACAAAAAGAGGGGGTTAGTGGTAGATGTTCCATCTCAGACTGCTGGCTGAGTTCAGGGACCCTCCCACCTCACAGGGTTCTACAGCCCGGGCTCCAGCTGAAGTGTACAACAAATTAAACAGCCCCTTAGCCTGTTCCTCATGATCCAGAGTCAGCTGGCGCAAGCCAACCACAGATTTTTTAATTGCAGCATAGACCTAATCTAAGAGCATGTAACGGAGTTTGAAAAGTGGTGGTACTGGCTGAGAGGAAGCATAGCTATACTAGTGAAGGGATTAATTCACTTGCTGCATCCCTTGCCTGTTGGGCTTATACCTGGGTGCAACTTTCCCAAGGAAAGATGGCAATGGAAAAAAAACCTTAAGATTTGTGGTAGCATTCACTGGTGCAAGGAAGTAGAAATCACACATTCCTGACAAGAGCGGTGAGCTGTATGGGCCCATGGTGCCCGTGCTCTTATATTTTCATGAAAATGAAAATCTTTGTATTAATTCTGTAATGAATTTCATCACAGCATTTGGATTACTCTGAAGGGAGCAGACTTTAAGCAGAACATTTCTTTAAGGCAGTGGTTCCCAAACTTGTTCTGCCGCTTGTGCAGGGAAAGCCCCTGGCGGGCCGGGCCGCTTTGTTTACCTGCTGCGTCCGGAGGTTCGGCCCATCATATTGGCCTGGAGCAGCGAACTGCGGCCACTGGGAGCCACAATCTGCCGAACCTGTGGACGAGGCAAGTAAACAAACCGGCCCGGCCCGCCAGGGGCTTTTCCCGCACAAGCGGTGGAACAAGTTTGGGAACCACTGCTTTAAGGTGTTCAGGTTCCCTTAGTTAGTATTCAATTGCACGATTATTTTCCATGGGGAAGGGAGGGCAGGTTATGCAGTTATCTCTACAGCCTTATGGCCACTGTTCTTTAATCTGCCAGTAGGGAGGCACTTTAACATTTGCTAACTAGTTCACTTATTTTACTGTATTCCCAAGGTAAGTAATAACCCATCTGTAAGTCTTTGGTAAGCAAGGATGTTGTAGAAGTTACACAATAGCACAA
Source organism: Natator depressus (assembly GCF_965152275.1). Classification (NCBI taxonomy): domain Eukaryota; kingdom Metazoa; phylum Chordata; order Testudines; family Cheloniidae; genus Natator; species Natator depressus. The sequence goes on from NC_134240.1 coordinate 86,783,832, forward strand.
ACATTCTCAATCAGTTCCATACAGTGACTCCCTTTTCCATACAGGGACTACCCTGGGACCCCACACCTACTTAGCAATGTGGGAGGGGCAGGATGATTGTGACCCCATGTTCATGACCTACTGATACAGAACCTGGGAGCTAGCAAGTTAATAGTGCCGTACTCCTTGTAGGAAGATAATCTATCTGTCACTTGGCTTTTGTCTGTGCATACACACACTTATTATGAATATGATGGTGGTGATTCAGTCAAGGTTGCATTGAGTTTTCCTACTTAAAGCAAAGGCTCAGCTTCTTTAGTTTGTATAAAGATACAGTATATTATCTTCCATACATTTAGAACACACAATATGTGGGTAAAGATTGAATTGTCTGAGAATTTTCAAGTAAATGTTAATTACTTGGCATTAAATTTAATTAAAATGGTCCTTTCTTGTGACACCCCCCGCTTCTTTTCCCCCCACATATCACTGTCTAACAAATAGCTAACCCTTTGAACTTTCCACGTAGTTAAAGCTCACTGGAAAACCTGTACATTTGAGGAACTTAGGTTGAAATTCATCAGATGTTGTAACAATTGTTGTACAGAAGTTTTGACTTTATTGCCTTTCTGCCCTTGTAAGTTACAATGGAATTGAAGCTTTGAGCTGGCATCAGCAATGCCTTACAGACCTGGCTCTCCTCTCTCATTGGTCCCCATGGGACTGAAACCTGATTGCTCTCAGGGAAGGTGTTCATCCCCTGTGCTCTATGGCTAGAAAACTAGACAGGAAGTGTGGGGATATGGGGTGCAGGAAGTTGCACCTCTCCAGGGTTTCCCCCACTACCCTCAGCTTGGCTTGCTGGCAGAATTTCCAAACTTCACAAGTTTTGCCTGGTTCTACCAGCTTCTACACCCCCTTGAGTCCATGTCTCCTACACCACTTCCTTCAATGATCCAGTGCTAGTATGGTGGATACGGAGGAGTAAAAGAATATTTTACAGTAATTGCTTTCTCCTCTTTGAAGGAGAGAGAGGGGCATGTCTCAAAGTGTTTGGAAAAAGGGACTTAGGGTTAATCTGTCTGAAGAGCACTTGTGTGCAAGTGACAAAAGAGTACAAAGACTGTGTGAGCCTGGTAAAATAAGATCAACTTAATGTAGAATGGAAATGTTGTTCAATTCTTGAGAAGAGTGGTACATAATTAGTATGTTGTATCTTTAAAGAAAAAAAATACTGCTTCTGAAAGGTCTCATACTGATAGCACTGTTGAGCTAAGCCAGTTGTTGTGATGACACCTGTCCATCAGGAACTGAATTGAGCCCACCAATGTATTTTATATAGGTCACAGAATATCTGTACTATCTTAGGCTTATTTGACTCAGTGTGGTACAATTTAAAGACATTGCATCAGTTTATTATAGTATTTATTTTACATTGTTATGAAAAATCCAGTATAAAAACATATGGGTTCCTGTAAAGACTTAATCCTTAGATAATTCTGGCCCAGTGCCTCCTTACCACATACCTGACTCTGACCCTTCCCTCTCTTTTTAAAGCAACTTTCTTGGCTTTTTTTCTCTTCTTTCCCACTCCTTCTCTCCATTTACTCTCATCCTGAACCTCTCACCACTTTACATTCTGACCTCAACTGTCCCCCAAGAAGGAAGAGAGAAGGCCACAGCTGGGAGCCTGTACCAGGTGTGACTCTCTCCTTTGTGGAGGATGAGATTCTTTGCTCTCAGGAGACAGAAGAGGAGATGAAGTCTTTATGTTTAGTGAGTAAAACAGGATGTTAGTGTCACAACTTCTCCATGTTGACCAGGGGGGAGAGTAGAGTTTCCCTGGGGAGCAGCCTCAAGGGAGGAGGGAGCCACACTCACAGAGGCTTGCAGCTGTATCAGTTTCAGTTAGGCAGGCAGGCAGGCAGGTCTCAATGTGTGCATGAAACAATGGTTAGGGAAGAGGGGTTTAGGTTTATTACAAACTAGGGAACCTTTTGGGATAGGAGGAGATTGTACAGAAAGGATGGGCTCCATCTAAACCAAAACAGAACCAGATTGCTGGCATGTACATTTGAAAAAAGTAATAAAGGGTTTTTTTTAAATAAGGGTTTGGGGAAAGCTAACAAGTGTGGAGGAGCACATAGGTTCGGAGATTCTTTAGGAGACGTTCTATTAATGGGGATTCTCTATATCCTAGTAAACAGGCGAGCACAGAAGTTGATTAAAGTACAAATAGAAATTGAAGTGAAACAGTGAAATGAAAGAGTCCCAGTCAATTATATCACATAGAATCATAGAATATTAGGGTTGGAAGAGCCCTCAGGAGGTCATCTAGTCCAATCCCATGCTCAGAGCAGGACCAACACCAACTAAATCATCCGAGCTTTATGCTTTGTCAAGCCAGGCCTTAAAAACCTCTAAGGATGGAGATTCCACCACCTCCCTAGGTAACCCATTCCAGTGCTTCACGACCCTTCTAGTGAAATAGTGTTCCCGAATATCCAACGTAAACCTCCCCCAGTGCAACTTGAGACCGTTGTTCTGTCATCTGCCAACATTGAGAACGGCTGAGCTCTATCCTCTTTGGAACGCCCCCTTCAGGTAATTGAAGGCTGCTATCAAATCTCCAAGCACTCTTTCTCTTCTGCAGACTAAATAACCCCAGTTCCCTCCGCCTCTCCTTGTAAGTCATGTGCCCCAGCCCCCTAATCATTTTCGTTGCCCTCCGCTGGACTCTCTCCACATCCCTTCTGTAGTGGGGGGCCAAAACTGGATGCAATACTCCAGGTGTGGCCTCACCAGTGCCGAATAGGGGGAAATAATCACTTCCCTCAATCTGCTGGCAATGCTTCTACTGATACAGCCGATATGCCATTGGCCTTCTTGGCAACAAGAGATACACTGCTGACTCATATCCAGATTCTCATCCACTATAATCCTCAGGTCTTTTTCTGCAGAATTGCTGCTTAGCCAGTCAGTCCCCAGCCTGTAGCGTTGCATGGGATTCTTCCTTCCTAAGTGCAGAACTCTGCACTTGTCCTTGTTGAACCTCATCAGATTTCTTTTGGCCCAATCCTCCAACTTGTCTAGGTCTCTCTGGACCCTATCCCTTCCCTCCAGCATATCCACCCTTCCCCCCAGTTTAGTGTCCTCTGTGAACTTGCTGAGGGTGCAATTAATCCCATCATCCAGATCAATAAAGACCCCTGGGGCACTCCGCTTGATACTGGCTGCCAATTAGACATCGAGCAGTTGATCACTACCCATTGAGCCTGATGATCTAGCCAGTTTCTATCCACTTTATGGTCCAGTCATCCAATCCATACTTTTTTTAACTTGCTGGCAAAAATACTGTGGGAGATCGTATCAAAAGCTTTGCTGAAGTCAAGATATATCACATCCACCACTTTCCCCATATTCACAGAGCCAGTTCTCTCATCATAGAAGGCAATCAGGTTGGTCAGGTATGACTTGTCCTTGGTGAATCCATGTTGACTGTTCCTGATCACCTTCCTCTCCTCCAAGTGCTTCAAAATGGGCAGACAGCTAAAAAGACATAATGGGCAGACATAAGGGCAAACAGCTAAAAAGTGTCAAATTTTATAAGTGCCTGTATACAAATACTAGAAGTCTAAATACTAAGATGGGTGAATTTGAGTTGCCCAGTCTTAAATGAGGGTATTGATATAATAGGCATCCCAGAAATTTGATGGAATGCTGATATTCAATTGGACATGGTAATACCAGGGTTAAAAATATATAGGAATGATGGAGTAGGTTGTGCTGGTGTGGGAGTGGCGCTGTATATGAAAGAAAGCATAGAGTCAAATATAGTAAAAATCTTAAGTAAATCAAACTATACTATAGATGGAATCCCTTTGGATAGAAATGCCATGCTTGAATAATATGCATATATCAATAGGAATTTACTAGGATGCTGGTGGTGGTTGTGAAATTCTCAGGGAAATTGGAGAGGCTAGAAAAATAGAAAATTCAGTAATAACAGGGGATTTCAACTATCCTCATATTGACTAGACGCTCAGGACGGGATGCAGAGCTAAAGTTTCCTGACATCATAAATTACTGCTTCTTGGAGCAGCTGTTCCTGGAACCCACAACAGGAGAGGCAATTCTTGCTTTACTTTTAACTGGAGCACAGGATCTGGTCCAAGATCTGAATATAGTTGAACCACTCAGTAACAGACGATAATATAATTAAATTTAACATCCTTGGGGTGGGGGGATGTTAAGTTAACTTCAGAAAGGGGAACTATATGAAAATGAGGATGCTAGTTAAACAAAAATTAAAAGGAAAAGTCACAAGTCACAGTAGATTTGATATATCTTGACTTTAATAAGGGTTTTCATACTGTCTCACATGATCTTCTCATAATCAAACTAGGGAAATACAACCTAGATGAAACTACTATAATGTGGATGCATAATTGGTTGGAAAACTGTTCCCAGAGAGTAGTTTCTCTGTGGTTTACAGTCAAGCTGGAAGGGCATATCATGTGGGGTCCCGCAGGGATCAATTCTGGGCCTGGTTCTGTTTAATATTTTCATCAATGATTTAGATCACTGTTTCTCAAACTGGGGTCCACAGACCCCTGTGGGTCCACGAGGGTACTCCAGAGGGTCTGTGGGCCCTGCTGATCAACTCCTCATGCTCCCTCCCAGTGCCTCCTCCCTGCTGGGGAAGGCTCAAGGAGGAAGGGGGAGAAGCAGGGGCAGGGTGCGGGAGAGGGGGCAGAAAGAGGTGGGGTAGGAGTGGAGGTGGGGTCAGGAAGGGGTGGAATGGGGGCAGGGCCTGGGGCTGAGTGGGAGGTTTGGGGGTCAACGAAAATTTTTAAATCCAAATGGGGGTCCTCAGATTGCTAAAGTTTGAGAACCACTGATTTAGGTAATGGCATGGGGGTATGCTTATAAAGTTTGCAGATGAGACCAAGCTGAGAGGGTTTGCAAGTGCTTTGGAGGATAGGATTAAAACTCCAAATGATCTGGCGAAATGGTCTTAGGTAAATAAGATGAAATTCAATAAGGAAAAATGCAAAGTGTTGCTTCCTAAGTGGAGTAATCAGTTGCGCACACACACACAATGAGAAATGACTGTCTATGAAGGAATACTGCTGTCATAAATATAAAGGGAAGGGTAACCACCTTTCTGTATACAAAACTATAAAATCCCTCCTGGGCAGAGGCAAAACTCTTTCACCTGTAAAGGGTTAAGAAATTAAGATAACCTCGCTGGCACCTGACCAAAATGACCAATGAGGAGACAAGTTACTTTCAAAGCTGGAGGGGGGGAACAAAGGGTCTGTCTGTCTGTGTGATGCTTTTGCTGGGACCAGGTCAGGAATGCTCTTCAGAACTTCTGTTAAGTTAGTAAGTAATCTAGCTAGAAATGCGTTAGATTTCCTTTTGTTTAAATGGCTGGTAAATAAGCTGTGCTAAATGGAATGTATATTCCTGTTTTTGTGTCTTTTTGTAATTTAAGGTTTTGCCTAGAGGGATTCTCTGTTTTGAATCTGATTACCCTGTAAGGTATTTACCATCCTGATTTTACAGAGGTGATTCTTTTACTTTTTCTTTAAATAAAATTCTTCTTTTAAGATCCTGATTGCTTTTTCATTGTTCTTAAGATCCAAGGGTTTGGGTCTGTGTTCACCTATGCAAATTGGTGAGTATTTTTATCAAGGCTTCCCCAGGAAAGGGGGTGTAGGGCTTGGGCAGATATTTTGAGGGGAAGACGTCTCCAAGTGGGCTCTTTCCCTGTTCTTTGTTTAACACACTTGGCGGTGGCAGCATAGGGTTCAAGGACAAGGCAAAATTTGTACCTGGAGGAAGTTTTTAACCTAAGCTGGTAAGAATAAGCTTAGGGGGTCTTTCATGCAGGTCCCCACATCTGTACCCTAGAGTTCAGAGTGGGGAAGGAACCTTGACAACTGCGGGCAGGGATCTGGTGGTCATAGTGGATCACAAGCTTAATATGAGTCAACAGTGTAATACTGTTGCAAAAAAAGCAAATGTCATTCTGGAATGTATTAGCAGGACTGTTGTAAGCAAGACACAAAATAATTCTTCCTCTCTACTCTGTGCTAATTAGGCTTCAGCTGGAATATTGTGTCCAGTGCTAGGCACCATATTTTAGGAAAGACATGGACAAATTGGAGAAAGTCAAGAAAAGAGCAACAAAAATGATTAAAGGTCTAGAAAACATGACCTATAAGGGAAGACTGAAAAAAATTGGTTTGTTTATTCTGGAGAAGAGAAGACTGAGGGAGGACATACCTTTTCATATACATAAAAGGTTCTTACAAAGAGGAGGGAGGTAAATTGTTCTCGTTAACCTTTGAGGATAGAACAAGAAGCAACGTGATTAAATTGCAGCAAGAGTGTTTTAGATGGGACATTCAGAAAAACTTCCTAACTGTCAGGTAGTTAAGCACTGTAATAAATTTGCTTAGGGAGGTTTTGGAATCTCCGTTACTGGAGATTTTAATGGGCAGGTTAGACAAACACCTGCCAGGGATGGTCTAGATCAGGGATTCTCAAACTTCATTGCACCGCGTCCCCCTTCTGACAACCAAAATTACTACACAACCTCAGGAGGGGGGACCAAAGCCTGAGCCCACCCAAGCCCAGCCACCCCGGACACGGGGGGTCCAAAGCCTGAGCCCCACTGCTCCTTGCAGGGGTGGGCCAAAGCCAAAAAGCTTCAGCCCCAGGCAGAGGGCCGGTACACTTGAGCCCCACTGCCCAGGGCTTCTGCTTTGGTCCCAGGCGGTAGGCCTCAGGCTTGGGCTTTGGCTTTAGCCCCGGGCTCCAGCAACTCTAAGCCAGCCCTGGTGACTCCATTAAAAAGGAGTTGTGAACCACTTTGGAGTCCCAACCACAGTTTGAGAACCCCTGGTCTAGATAATAGTTCTGCCTTGAGTGCAGGACTGGACTAGAAGACCTCTTGTGGTCCCTTGCAGTCCTTTGATTCTAAAACACCGTAATAGAGACTCAAATTAAATGTACACCCCAAATTAAAAAACATAGAGGACTAAAAAAGGTGCCACTATGGCTAAACAACAAAATAAAAGAACCTGGTTAGAGGCAAAAAGGCATTCTGTAAAAATTGGAAGTCAAATACTACTGAAGAAAATTGAAAACAGCATAAACTCTGGCAAGTCAAGTGTAAAAGTATAATTAGGCAGGCCAAAAAGGAATTTGAAGAGCAACTACCAAAAGAGACATGCCACTTTTAAGTACATCACAAACAAGAAGCCTGACAAACAATCCGTGAGGCCACTGGATGATCAAACTGCTAAAGGAGCACTCACGGAAGATAAGGCTGTTGTGGAGAAGCTAAATGATTTCTCTGCATCAGTCTTCACTGCAGAGGATGAGGGAGATTCTCACACCTGAGCTCTTCTCTGTAGCTGACAAATCTGAGGAACTGTCCCAGATTCCGGTGTCAGTAGAGGGAACAAATTGATAGATTAAACAGTAATAAGTCACCAGGAGCAGATGGTATTCACCCAAGAGTTCTGAAATAATTCAAAGATGAAATTGCAGACTTCAAAGTGTGGTGCATAACCTATCGTTTAAATCAGCTTCTGTACCAAGTGACTGGAGATCAGCTGATGTGATATCAATTTTTTTTAAAAGGCTTCAGAGGGGATCCTGGCAATTGCAGACTCTTAACCATAACTTCAGTACCAGGCAAATTGGTTGAAACTAAAGAACAGAATTGTTGTGTTCATTTATGTATCTGATTTGTTGGGGAAGAGTCAACACGGCTTTTGTAAAGAGAAATCCTGCCTCACCAATCTATTAGAATTCTTTGAGGGGATCAACAAATGTGTGGACAAGGGTAATCCCAGCGCCTATATAATGTATTTGGATTTTCAGAAAGCCTTTGATAAGGTCCCTCACCAAAGGCTCTTAAGCAAAGTAAGGAGTCATGGAATAAGAGGGGAGGTCCTTTCATGGATCAGTAACTAGTTAAAAGACAGGAATCAAAGGATAGGAATAACTGTTCACTTTTCCTAAGGGGGAAGAGGTAAATAGTGGTATCAACCAGGGATGTGTACTTAGACCAGTTCTGTTCAACATCTTCATAAATAATCTGGAAAAAGAAGTAAAAACAGTAAGGTGGCAAAATTTGCAAATGATACAAAATTACTCAGGATAATTAAGTTCCTTCAGTGTGTCAGGAGATCTATGACTTCTTTCTCCCAAATCAGAGAAATGAAGTGCTTGTGGTTGTTCATTTTTCATCATCTGTCCTGGAAGCCAATGTGAGGGGAAATGTCTTGCCAAACACTACATGTTTACTGGGCAATGGACTCACAGCTAGGACTGCTTCCAGCAGCTTAGGTTAGGCGCATAGGGAATAGTATGAATGTTAACAAAACATTTGACCATGTTTAGTTGGTTGAATAGGGACAATATTTGTAAGGTTCAGGGCATTAATAATTATATTTGCCAAACCCTACAGAATGCATCATTCTGTGACATCACAGCAAACTCAACTGGAGTATGAAGAGACCCTCAGCAGTTTGGTAAGTCTCAGTTTTTAACATAGGCAGAAAAAGAAGTTGAAAAATATGTCATTCACATAAAGGGCTGGTATAAAGAAGACATTGCAAGAATAAGGAAATTTGTACATCAGAAAACACCAAGTTAAGAGAATGTAAGATTAGAATGGGGGAAGAGGGGAGAACAACTGAATTGACAATCAAGGTTTACCAAAAACAAGGGTCAGAGCCTCTGCTGCTGTAAATTGTCATTGTTCCTTCGACATTAGGGGAACACCAGCTGAAGATTTGCCCCAGTATATCCTCCAGTATTTAGGAATAATGGCCATCTTTTATTAATTACAGTGCTTTTCATTTTGTTTTGTTCTCCCTAATGCCGATCTCTAGGTACTAGTGTTTTTAATTCTAAAATTTATATTGATTTGTATTTTATTTTGTGGCAATATTAATCCTTAATATTTTCTTTTTTCATTTATAGACCTGTACTACATTCCAAAAGATGTACGATACTTTAGCTAAGGGGAGACAGATCTTCTGCCCACAGTTTTTGCACAGCTAAACCTATATTTTTGGGGTTGTACAACGTTTAGCCACAATACCCCCACAAAAATTATTTAGATATAGTGTGAAGTCATACAACAGTATAATTTTGTCCTGTTGGTTAATTTTGTCCCGTAGATTAACGTTATTATTGTGTGATATATCACAAGTTGCACTGTATATTTTTGTGAGCTTTTGTGCCAGCTTGTTGTGCAAACTACTCAGTAACTGTAATACACATTTATGCTTTAATTGCTGAAAACCCTTGCTGTCACACAGGTATGGCAGTTGGGCCAAGTAAACCTGCTGTGTGTGCAGGCTCCCTCATGTAACCAGTGACGTTGCATGCAAATTAGTTGTAGAATAAGGGTGGTAAATGGTTGAGTTACCTTTGAAATCATAATAGTCTTGGACTCTTGGCATGGCATAGTTACCTTACGGTATGAGATTATATAAGAAGAGAATGTACACTATGGTTTTTTTTAATATTACTTTATAACTTGTGTATAATGTTTGCATCTTTTTCTGGTATTCTATTTTCTTTTATTCACTGCCCTCTAGAGGTCTTACAAAAGAAATTAGATTAAGAGAAAATGAGTCTGCTACAATGACTGTCTGTCAATTGTTGCTGTGAATTGCCCAATCTGCTATATTTTAAAACAAATCCATAGATTCACCACCAACTGAATGGAACCTGCCACCTGTCTGAAAAAGAAACAAAGAAATTTATTGAGTAAAAAGTCTATTTTTCAGTGCATTGAAAGAAAAGGTATATGTCTCAGATCTTATATTAAGAGTACAAGATAAAAACTATGTGCCATTATACTACAAGAAAAGTATATGCAGTACTCTTATCAATAAGAGTTATAGCATAGTCTTACTCATGTATCAGATATTTCTGTCTATCTCGGTTCCCCCCCCCCCCCCAGGAGTTTTCAGTTACAGGTATTGTATGGTAAATAGATCATCTTTATAGTTGAACAGCAAAGTTATACTAAATCTTTCGAACTGGCTGTTAAGAGTCCAAAAGAAAGCAAGGCGCATCCCTTTTGTTTAAAATATTAACACCTATTCTAACAAACATTTCCTCCAAGGACCTGAGAAATCTGAGCTGTGATCTTCCTGGTTTCGCTGCCGCAGAATTACAGCAATAGTAGGAAATAGAATTTTAGAAGAAATGGTTCTTTCAAACTTTTGCTTAGGGTCTGTCACTCTGACAGAGACAATAGCAAATCTCATTTCTTAGGATGTTAAGGAGATGGTAATTTGTCTATCTTTAATGCTAATTGCATTTTTTAAATGGCTGTCTACTTCTGGACTTCTACAAACATGTTTTGAACGGTTTTAAAAACATTGCATTTCACCTTTAAAGTAAAACAAACAAAGATGATTGAAGCATTTGCAACATTGTCTTATGCTTTGATTGTAAGCTCTTTGAGACTGGGATCATCTTTTTCTTGTGTTTGTACAGTGCCTAACACAAAGGGGTCCTAATCCATGACTGGGTCTCCTAGGCATTACCACTATACTGAGAAATAATAAGCATTTCTTGTAATTTGTTCTGATGATACAAACTGTGTGACAACCTTCAGAGCATTAGTATTTCATTCTTAAATAGGCAGGCAAAGATCACTTTTTGTCACTGATATTAAATTATCTAGTCTCTCTAGGTTTTCATATTATATACATCCCATGGAATGGCTGCAATGTACATAGATTAGTTTATTTGTTTGTTCAAAGTAAAATTCAAACTAAAGATCCTTCAGTCTTAGGGCTTGTCTACACTGGTAAGTTTTGTCACCAAAAACTACCTTTGGCGACAAAACAGCAAGAGCGTACACACTACAATGGGACACTACAAAACGCCCAGTTTTGGTGACAAAAAACTTCCACCTCTACTTTTCCCCTCCCTTTATTGTCAACAAAGAGCAGTGTAGACACTGCTCATTGTTTTGTCCACAGAACTGACTTCCGCCAGGATCCCACAATGCCTGCCCTGGTTGCTCTGCTCAGTGTTTTGATCTCTGCTGCCCTGCAGGCATGCGCCCCTTCCCTTTCAAAGCTCCGGGAAGTATCTGTGGACTGCTCCCTTTGGGGAACAAACAAAGAGCAAATCATTGGAATGCTCCTGTTCTGTCCTGCGCTAGGAACACAGCAGCAGGTAGACGGCTGCTGCAAGGGGAGGGGGACAGACTGCTGGGCTGCTTTGCCATTCCTCAGCACAGAGAGCTCACAGAGCTCCTCATGATGCTGCTCTCGGCAGCTGAGGGGGCTGTGGGAGAACTCAGAGAGAATCCCAAGATACTCATCGATCATCTCTTCCTTCCCACAACGCTGCACTGTGGGATCTCACCCTGTCAGTGATGGTGTCCCCAATGTGGACATGATCTGTCGACAGAGGGAGCAAGTGTGAACACCCTTTGGCGATTCTTGTTTTGTCGACTTTTGGGTGTCGACCTAAGTTTTGTCAACAAAACTTGGTAGTGTAGACAAGACCTTAAATTAATGAAATGTTTTGGGTTGTTGAAGTGTTAAAAAATTTAAACCTATATCTCAAACTTGAGCAAATTCTGCCCCAAAGCCAGTTTTAAAACTGAATTTTATCTCCCCAAAGAGAGAGATTATTTAAAAATGCTGACAACCACCGCAGATTATGTACTGCCTTGAGTGGGGTCACTATGATGATGAAATAGAACAACATTTTTATGAGTGTTCACTCTTGGGTGCCTACTTTCGCTGACTTTTCAGTTATTGAGGTTCCATAGCTCCCATCAATGGGCGCCCAATATTAATGACCCACCCCCTGGAAAACTTGTCTGTAAATGATGAATACAGAAAACTGATTTATGTATGCCATAACCTTTGGGCCAGAATGCTCTTAATTTCTAATTTATTTGGGATTGCTGAGTTCACGGAGGAATTCAAATCTCCTTGTATCAAAGAGTTAAAGAGGAAAAATCCATTGCAAACTATAATTTACAGCAGAGCACTTTACTAACCATGAGATGTTCAAGAGTGAAGCAAGAAAGAGCTCTAAAAAACTTGCTTTCCTGAATCTGCTCATTATGTATTACGCTAGAGGAATGTAAAATGTGTTAGAAAGTACCTAGAGAGCATTACTTAGAAAAAACACACTTAATAGAAATATCTACAAAGACCATGTGAATTAATTCAGGAGATGGGTAAGTGCAAGAGGGAGGTAAGCCACTAAACTAGTTGTAGTCTCCTAGGGAGACGTGGGAAGTGAGAACAGTGCAGTTTCCCCTCCTTCCTTTAATTTCTTCCAACACCTCAATTCATTCCTCTAAACGCCACTGCTGAAGGAAGCTGTACTACTCTATTATCCTCTCCACTTCTCTGCTGCTCCTTTGTCCAACCTCTCTCTCTCTCTCTCTCTCTCTCTCTCTCTCACACACACACACACACACACACACACACACACACACACACACACACACACACACACACACACACACACAGAAAGTGGCAGTATCAAAGAGGATCAATGCCTGAATTTTGAGTCTGCTTTGTAGCACCTACTGCAAGCCAGCACTGTACTCATAGGCTTTCCCTTCTCTGCTAGAAACTCACTGTTGTCTTCCAATAGCCTGTTTCAGAGAGAAGCATCCTGATTTTATGGATGCAAAGCATGGTCAGCTCTGTCAAGGTTCCTCCCCCACTCTGAACTCTAGGGTACAGATGTGGGGACCTGCATAAAAAACCTCCTAAGCTTATCTTTACCAGCTTAGGTCAAAACTTCCCCAAGGTACAAAATATTCCACCCTTTTGTCCTTGGATTGGCCGCTACCACCACCAAACAAATACTGGTTACTGGGGAAGAGCTGTTTGGACACGTCTTTCCCCCCAAAATACTTCCCAAAACCTTGCACCCCACTTCCTGGACAAGGTTTGGTAAAAAGCCTCACCAATTTGCCTAGGTGACTACAGACCCAGACCCTTGGATCTTAAGAACGATGAACAATCCTCCCAACACTTGCACCCCCCCTTTCCAGGGAAATGTTGGATAAAAAGCCTCACCAATTTGCATAGGTGACCACAGACCCAAACCCTTGGATCTGAGAACAATGAAAAAGCATTCAGTTTTCATACAAAAAGACTTTTAATAGAAATAGAAGTAAATAGAAATTAAAAAAAAAATCCCCCCTGTAAAATCAGGATGGTAGATACCTTACAGGGTAATGAGATTCAAAACATAGAGAACCCCTCTAGGCAAAAACCTTAAGTTACAAAAAAGATACACAGACAGAAATAGTTATTCTATTCAGCACAATTCTTTTCTCAGCCATTTAAAGAAATCATAATCTAACACGTACCTAGCTAGATTACTTACTAAAAGTTCTAAGGCTTCATTCCTGGTCTATCCCCGGCAAACACAGAATATAGACAGACACACAGACCCTTTGTTTCTCTCCCTCCTCCCAGCTTTTGAAAGTATCTTGTCTCCTCATTGGTCATTTTGGTCAGGTGCCAGCGAGGTTACCTTTAGCTTCTTAACCCTTTACAGGTGAGAGGAGATTTCCTCTGGCCAGGAGGGATTTTAAAGGGGTTTACCCTTCCCTTTATATTTATGACACGCCCCCCAAATCTCAGCTAGGGTGAAACACTGGCTGGGATTTCTTCCTGGAGCTCTAGGAAAAACAGAGTTAATAAGACACATGCATCTCTAAATATACTACCAAGTACATAGAGACTAACAATATTTTCCACATCTCAAGGACGATTTTAACCAGTTGATTCTGGGAAACTTTCACGGGAGAGTGCATCAGCCACTTTGTTAGAAGCTCCTGAGATGTGTTGGATGTCAAAATCAAAATCTTGGGGAACTAAACTCCACCGAAGAAGTTTTTTGCTATTTTCTTTGACGGTGTGAAGCCACTTCAGTGCAGCATGGTCGGTTTGCAGGTGGAAACGCCGTCCCCAAACATATGGGCGTAGCTTTTCCAGAGCGTAGACAATGGCGTAACATTCTTTTTCAGTGACTGACCAGTGGCTTTCCCTCTCAGACAGTTTTTTGCTGAGAAACACTACAGGGTGGAATTCTTGATCAGGTCCTTTCTGCATTAAAACTGCTCCCACACCACGCTCGGACGCATCTGTGGTTACTAGGAACGGTTTGTCAAAGTCTGGGGCCCTTAGTACAGGGTCAGACATGAGTGTCGCTTTAAGCTTGTTAAAGGCCTTCTGACACTTTTCGGTCCACTGAACAGCATTTGGCTGTTTCTTTTTGGTTAGGTCTGTCAGTGGGGCGGCGATTTGGCTGTATTGTGGTACAAATCGTCTGTAATAACCGGCCAAGCCTAAGAAGGATTGAACCTGTTTCTTTGACTTTGGGACAGGCCACTTTTGGATAGCATCCACTTTGGCCTGTAGGGGGCTGATAGTTCCTTGACCCACCTGGTGTCCAAGGTAAGTCACTCTGTTTAGGCCTATTTGACACTTCTTAGCCTTAACAGTTAGTCCTGCCTCCCTTATGCGCTCAAGGACTTTTTGTAGATGTTCCAGGTGGTCTGCCCAGGAATCCGAAAATATGGCCACATCGTCAAGGTAGGCGACTGCATATTCTCCTAATCCCGCTAGGAGACCATCTACAAGTCTTTGGAAGGTGGCGGGTGCATTTCGCAGCCCGAAAGGGAGTACATTAAATTCATACAGCCCGAGATGTGTGGTGAAGGCTGACCTTTCCTTGGCAGATTCATCTAGCGGTACCTGCCAGTACCCCTTGGTTAAGTCCAAGGTAGAGATGAACTGGGCCCGTCCCAGTTTCTCTAATAGTTCATCTGTGCGTGGCATTGGATAGTTGTCTGGGCGAGCTACAGCATTTAGCTTACAGTAGTCCACGCAAAAACGTATTTCCCCATCTGGTTTGGGAACTAGAACCACTGGAGATGCCCATGCACTTTCAGAGGGGCGGATTACACCCATCTGTAACATATCCCGGATCTCCCATTCTATAGCAGTTTTAGCTTGAGGAGACACTCGGTAAGGTTGGAGCCTAATTGGGTGAGCATTACCTGTGTCAATGGAGTGGTATGCCCGTTCAGTCAGTCCTGGGGTGGCTGAGAACGTTGGCGCGTAGCTAGTGCACAGCTCCTGGATCTGCTGTCGCTGCATACGCCCAAGGGTCATGGAGAGGTTCACCTCTTCCACACCACCAGCACATTTCCCTTCGTAGTAGACACCTTCAGGCCACTCAGCGTCGTCTCCTCCCTGGGCTGTAAACTGACAAACCTTTAAGTCTCTGGAATAAAAGGGCTTTAGAGAATTAATATGGTACACCGTAGGCTTTCGGTTGGAGGTGGGGAATGCTATGAGATAATTAACAGCTCCCAGGCGCTCCTGGACCGTGAATGGCCCTTCCCACGATGCTTCCATTTTATGGGACTGGAGCGCCTTTAAGACCATGACCTGGTCCCCTACTTTGAAGGAACGCTCTCTGGCATGTTTATCATACCAGGCTTTTTGTTCTTTTTGAGTATCCTGTAAGTTTTCTTTAGCAAGGGCTAAAGAGGTTCGGAGGGTGTTTTGTAGGTTGGTTACAAAGTCCAGAATGTTAGTTCCTGGAGAAGGTGTAAATCCCTCCCATTGCTGCTTCACCAACTGCAATGGCCCCTTAACCTCACGGCCATATACAAGTTCAAATGGGGAAAACCCTAAACTGGGGTGTGGTACAGCTCTGTAGGCAAAGAGCAACTGCTGCAACACTAGGTCCCAATCATTGGAGTGCTCATTTACGAATTTACGTATCATGGCCCCCAAAGTTCCATTAAACTTCTCCACCATGCCATTTGTTTGATGGTGGTAAGGAGTGGCAACCAAGTGATTTACCCCATGAGCTTCCCAAAGGTTTTCATAGTTCCTGCCAGGAAATTAGTCCCTGCATCTGTGAGGACGTCGGAGGGCCAACCTACCCTGGCAAAAATGTCTGCTAGTGCCTGGCACACACTTTTAGCCCTGGTGTTGCTTAGAGCTACTGCTTCCAGCCATTGGGTGGCAAAATCCATGAAAGTCAGTATGTACTGCTTTCCTCTGGGTGTCTTTTTCAGAAAAGGACCCAGAATATCCGCAGCTACTCGCTGAAATGGAACTTCAATGATGGGGAGTGGCTGGAGAGGGGCTTTGACCTGGTCTTGGGGCTTTCCCACTCTTTGGCACACCTCACAAGACTGGACATAGGTAGAAACATCCTTGCCCATTCCCTCCCAGTGGAATGACCCCCCCAAACGGTCTTTGGTCCTGTTCACCCCAGCATGGCCACTAGGGTGATCATGGGCTAAGCTCAAGAGCTTGGCCCGGTATTTAGTTGGAAATACCAACTGTCTCTGAGGATGCCAATCTTCCTGGTGTCCACCAGAAAGAGTTTCCTTGTATAAAAGTCCTCTTTCTACAACAAACCTGGATCGATTAGAAGAGCTGAGAGGCGGTGGGTTGCTCCGTGCCGCCGTCCAAGCTCTCTGGAGGCTTTCATCTGCTTCCTGTTCGGTCTGGAACTGTTCCCTTGATGCTGGAGACATCAGTTCCTCATTGGATTGTGGACCTAGGCTTGGTCCCTCTGGAAGCGATATAGGGGATGGAGCTGTTTCTGTTGATTGTGAACCGCTCTCCGCTGGTGCACTATGTTGGGGTTCAGGCTCCGGCTGAGCCTCTTGTGTCGGGTTATCGGCTGCTGCCAGTTCAGGGTCGGTGGGGCCCTCTGGTGTTGAGGTTGCAAGTACTGGATTCAGTGCTGGCAATGGGTCTGGTGTTGGTTGTTCGGCTTGATCCGGTTCTGGGACTGGTTCCGTCTGGGTCTCTGGGACTGGATCCACTACTGCTGTTGCAGACATTGGTCTGGGGTCCGGGTCCATCACCTCTGACCGGGTCCTGATAGAAGTTTCCGGAACAGAGCTAGGCCTCACGGCTTGTTTAGCCTGGCTGCGGGTGACCGTTCCCACCCTCTTGGCCTGCTTCACATGATTGGCCAAGTCTTCCCCCAACAGCATGGGGATGGGATAATAATCATAGACTGCAAAAGTCCACGTTCCTGACCAGCCCTTGTACTGGACAGGCAACCTGGCTGTAGGCAAATCGAAAGAGTTGGACTTGAAGGGTTGAATCGTCATTTGGATCTCTGGGTTGATTAACTTGGGGTCCACTAAGGAAACATGGATAGCTGACACTTGTGCTCCGGTGTCCCTCCACGCGGTGACCTTCTTCCCGCCCACACTCACGGTTTCCCTCCGCTCCAAGGGTATCTGGGAGGTATCTGGGCCTGTGGACCTCTGGTGTGATTCCGGTGCAATGAACTGTAATCTGTTGGGGTTCTTGGGGCAGTTGGCCTTTACATGCCCCAGCTCGTTACATTTAAAACATCGTCCAGCTCACGGGTCACTGGGGCGAGGAGGGTTACTGGAGAACGGGGTGGTGGGACGATAAGGGGTCTGGAGGTTTCTTTGGGAGGTAGGTGGGGCTTTGGGTGGCCCCCGGTAATAGGGTGTGGTCTGGGGTTGTCCCTTCTGGTCTCCGCTCCAGCTGCGACCAGTTTTCTTCTTCTCTGCCACCTCCACCCATCTGGCTCCAATCTCTCCTGCCTCGATTACAGTTTTGGGCTTCCCATCTAGGATGTACCTTTCTATTTCTTCAGGAACACCCTCCAAGAATTGTTCCATTTGCATTAGGAAGGGCAAATCTACTGGAGATTCAACACTTGCTCCTGATATCCAGGCATCCCAATGTTTCACAATGTGGTAGGCATGTCGGGTAAATGACACGTCTGGTTTCCACCTTAGGGCTCTGAACCTCCGACGAGAATGCTCGGGTGTTATCCCCATTCTGACTCTCGCCTTGGATTTAAACAGTTCATACTCGTTCATGTGTTCTTTAGGCATTTCAGCTGCCACCTCAGCTAAGGGTCCACTGAGCTGCGGCCTCAGCTCTACCATATATTGGTCAGTAGAGATGTTGTACCCAAGGCAGGCCCTTTCGAAGTTTTCTAGGAAGGCCTCAGTATCATCGCCTGCCTTGTAGATGGGGAACTTTCTGGGATGGGAAGTGGTACTTGGAGAAGGATTGCTAGGGTTTGTTGGGATATTCTGCTGAGCCTTTATCTTCTCTATCTCCTCCACATACTTCCTCTCTTTTTCCTTCTCCTCCAGTTCTTTGTCCCTTGCTTCCATAGCTCTCCTGTGAGCAGCCGCTTGGTGGTGTTCTGCCTCTTTCGCTGCCTCCCTTTCTTGTTCCTTCTCCTCCTTCTTCAGCCGCATGAGTTCTATCTGTCTTTCATGTTCCCTTTGTCTTTCCTCAGCCTGAAATCTGGCTAATTCCAGCTGTAGTCGAGCCGCGGATTTTGTCATTCTAACCTCTCTGTTTTTAACTAACTTTACACCCGAAGTTTAGAAATAAACAAACAAAACTTGGCTGTAAAATTTTGCTGTGCTGGAATAGAATACCTATTCTCTGATAGTAATTGTCAGCCTACAGAAAAAGACAATTCCCTTGTCTCTGCTCTGGGCCCAAATCAAAGCAAAAAACTTCCAACTACTTGGAAACCTGTTTACCCAGCCCAAAGAAAAAACAAGTTTCCTTTTTAAACTTGTGCTCCTTGTAAAAAATCAAAATCCAAAAAAAAAACCCCTGCCACTTTTGTCTCCAGGCAAATGGGTAGAACACCCCCCCTTCTATTTACTTTTAGGGAAAAAAAAATAACTCTGGGTTGGAAGACTGTGAATTTCCCTGCAGGAGTTAAGTACCCTGCCTCCAGGCAAAGAAAACCTGCAGTTCATAAAGATAATCCCCTTTTGTCTCTGCTTGGCTACAAAGCAGAGAAAAACAAGCTGCTTTCTGGACTTTCTTTCCAAAGGGAAAAAAAAAATCTCCTTTTTTTAAAATCTGTATTTCTAGTTCAAAAAATCTCAACTGGATCTCAAAATGATTTCAGGTTAATCCCACCACTATGCCACCATGTCAAGGTTCCTCCCCCACTCTGAACTCTAGGGTACAGATGTGGGGACCTGCATGAAAAACCTCCTAAGCTTATCTTTACCAGCTTAGGTCAAAACTTCCCCAAGGTACAAAATATTCCACCCTTTTGTCCTTGGATTGGCCGCTACCACCACCAAACAAATACTGGTTACTGGGGAAGAGCTGTTTGGACACGTCTTTCCCCCCAAAATAGTTCCCAAAAACCTTGCACCCCACTTCCTGGACAAGGTTTGGTAAAAAGCCTCACCAATTTGCCTAGGTGACTACAGACCCAGACCCTTGGATCTTAAGAACGATGAACAATCCTCCCAACACTTGCACCCCCCCTTTCCAGGGAAATGTTGGATAAAAAGCCTCACCAATTTGCATAGGTGACCACAGACCCAAACCCTTGGATCTGAGAACAATGAAAAAGCATTCCGTTTTCTTACAAAAAGACTTTTAATAGAAATAGAAGTAAATAGAAATTAAAAAAAAATCCCCCCTGTAAAATCAGGATGGTAGATACCTTACAGGGTAATTAGATTCAAAACATAGAGAACCTCTCTAGGCAAAACCTTAAGTTACAAAAAAGATACACAGACAGAAATAGTTATTCTATTCAGCACAATTCTTTTCTCAGCCATTTAAAGAAATCATAATCTAACACGTACCTAGCTAGATTACTTACTAAAAGTTCTAAGACTCCATTCCTGGTCTATCCCCGGCAAAGACAGAATGTAGACAGACACACAGACCCTTTGTTTCTCTCCCTCCTCCCAGCTTTTGAAAGTATCTTGTCTCCTCATTGGTCATTTTGGTCAGGTGCCAGCGAGGTTACCTTTAGCTTCTTAACTCTTTACAGGTGAGAGGAGATTTCCTCTGGTCAGGAGGGATTTTAAAGGGGTTTACCCTTCTCTTTATAATTTTGACAAGCTCCTTCATGGGAAATTGCATAAGATGATAGTTTTGCGCTATGACAGTGTAAGTCAAACAGAATCTATGCATAATGCAGGAATATTTTGAGATTTAGCAAGCTTAAAGCTGGTAATGTCTGTGACTTGTCCACTAGTTTTTCAAATCGGAACTAAAACCTGTAGTCAGTATTTTTTTAAGCACCAATTTTATTTTATTTTTGCTAGATGTTACCTGATAACTCTCACACTATAGAGATAAGTGATCTCTCTCACACAGATGTATTCTTCTTAATGTTAGTCACAAACACATTCTGCATACTGTTTTAACTGTCTGCGTATTCGTATACAAAAATAGGATAGTGTGATTTCTAATGTTTTCATGAAACATATGCACAAAAACATGCCGAAAACAATCAATAAACAAAAAAAGTATGCTGAAAATGTTTATTATCTGGTGGATATTTGGCCTGTTAATTATGGCCTGTTATGGTCAAATAAATTGGAGTTTGTAGCCTATGTCCTAACAGCAAAGTATCTACATATATAAAATCACTGCTGCAGTTGGAACTAATTGATGCCTTTTCCGACATTCTCAGCACTGTTAATTTGTGCATAATTATATAGGTTTATGCAATGGAGAAAAATAACAGTAGTTTGTATACCTGTTGTAATATTTTTCAGACCTTAGCTATCATCTCCTAGTTAGCTTAGAAATACTTAGATGGGATGATGTATCTTCTGTAGATTTCCTCTGCTGGATTTCATACTTGCTAATCTAGAATTTTGCACTGAAGGAAAAGTCTCCAAACATTTTATTTATTCAAAGTATAATACTTTTATTTCAGAAAAGGTAAAGATTTTCTTTTGAATATTGAATAGAGCTGGTTGAAATTTTTCAACTGAAAAATATTCCTAGTGAAATATGGGTTTTTTTTCAAAATTGTCATGGGAAAATGTCAATTTCAACACAATTTTTTAACAGGAAAATTCAAAATGAAACGTTTAATTTAGGATTGACATTTCAAACTGAAATATTTTGTTTCAACTGAAAACGTTAGAATTTTTGTTTTGACATTATGTACTCAAAATGTTTGGTTTTGTGAAAATTTTTTATATTTTCCCTCTATAACCCATTTTGTTATAGAAACGTAGGCATTTAATGCAAGATGGAAATGTCATTTTCTGAACAGCTCTTATTTTTAACCAAATTGCATACCCTTGTCAAGTGAGAATTGTTTTTCCTCTCAATCCATGGTCAAAATGCCTCAAGAGCTGAGAAACAGTCACATGAAATGAAGTACAAACCAGGTGCTGCAACAATATATTGCGCTCCTAACCTCTATGCCCTGGTACTTTTGACTTATGGAAATCTTGTTCATAATATAGGATAGCGTTTTTGCCGGGCAAGGAACGCCTTCTGCACTGACACTTCATTATTATAGTAATTTTTTGCTTAATGTTCTGACTTCTTAAACATCTAATTTCTCACACTGTTGCACATTATTTAGAACTACTTTTCCTGACTACACAAATTAATCTGTAGACAAGAACAGCAATATTTTGTGTTAAATGATCTAACCCAAGTTTTGAGAACTGAAGATACCCTTATGCACTTAGATGACTTCATGGGAGAAACATCTGGTAGGAGTGGAAAGGATTCTAAAGCTTTTTAAGGAGTCAAGGTTTAAACGTGCAGGAAACAAATGTCAGTTTGAAATAAATTACATCATCTTCCTAGAACAGAGGTCTTCAATCTGTGGGGTGTGTCCCCTTAAGGAGGCATGGAGTAAGGTTTGGGGGGCATTGCTGGGACCCGCAGCAGCCCCAATAGGGGGTGGGAAGGGAGCGCTGCCGAGCTCTGCTGCTGGTCCTGTGCCCAGGGATCCACTCCTGGCCCTGGCTGCCGGCCCTGCGCCCACCGGCTGAGGGTCCGCTCCACCCCCAGCCTCAGCCCCCTTACCCCTGTCTGCATCCCTCCTCCTGGAGCTGCATCCCCACTCCGGAGCCGCATCCCTGCTCCCAGCTCCACGGAGGTGGGGCGTTGCAGACAGAGGTAAGGCCTAGGACCCCCAGCACCGCAGCCTCGGTTAGAAGACCCAGGTCCCTGACACCAAGGTCTCCACCTACAAGGCACGGGATAGCTCAGTCTCGACGCCGATCCCCATACCCACGGTTCGATCAAGTCTCACAGCGCAGATCACCATCGCTTAGGCGGTCTCCCAAGCATCAGTCCCCCCTGGTGTGGGATCATTCCCAGTTGCAGCACTGATCTCCATCTCCCCGGTACCACTCCTTGGCCAGGCACCAATCCTCGCCCTCTCCTTATGAGTTGCCAACAAGGGTCAGTCAGCAGACTGCAGCATCTACAGCTCCATCCTGGTCACTGGAAGGGCAATGGTCTGAGTCAGAAGGAGAGTTCAGCCCCTCCCCTATAAATGGCAAATCGCCACCGGCCCGTGAGACCGATGCAGCTCCTGCGGCAGTGGCGTGGAGAAAGGGGCAGTGGCCTGCTCAGTGACAGTACTCGAATCCATGAGGTGTACCTGTTATGCCTGCTATGCCTCATACTCCTGCCGTTCTTCCCAGGCCGCGTCGGACAAACTGCCCCTGGCACAGCAGGCACCAGAGTCTGAGCACGGTGCTGGGGGTGACACAGCAGGCCCCAATGCCCAAGGACTCATCCCCAGATGAGCAAGGAGAAGCTGCCCCTCCCCCGGCGGTGCAGTTGTCTTCATCATCTCTGGACGAAGCAGTGGCAGTCCCCTCGCAAACAAGCAGACCCCCAATGACTTCAAGGAGAATCAGGCCCTTCTCAAAAGAGTGGTTGCCAACCTGAACTTGGAGGTAGAGGTACTAGCAGAGGAGTCCAACCTCTTTAATGTTATACCCTCCTCCACCCTGGACCAGGTTGCATTGCCTGTCCACCCAGGGGTCCTAAAAATTGCTAAGTCTGTGTGGCAGACCCCCTCTTCCATTCTGCCTAAAGTGGAAAAGAAGTACTATGCCTGGCAAAGGGATTTGAGTACCTGTATACCCACCCTCCAGTGGGGTCCCTGGTCATCCACCATCAACGAAAGGGACAGGCAACCAGCACACCGAAAAATAAAGACACCAAGAGGCTGGACTTGTTTGGCAGGAAAATTTATTGGACAGCCAGCCTACAATTTTGGATGTCTAACCATCAGGCCCTGCTAGGCAGATAGAGCTTGAAGCTGTGGGACTCCATCAGTAAGCTCAAGGAGGGCCTTCCACAGGACCAAGCCCAGGAGTTTGCCACCGTGGTGGAAGAGGACAAAGTGGTGGCAAGAGGCGCCCTCCAGTTGGCCTGGGACGCCATGGATTCAGTGGCCAGGGTAGTCGCCACTGTGTTGGTCATGAGGCACAGCTCCTGTTTAGTCCTCCAGGCTGTCCTAGGAGATGCAGACTGCCCTTCAGGACCTCCCGTTTGAGGGAGCAGGGCTCTTTTCGGAGCTGACCAATGCATGGCTCCTTAAAGACTCCTGTGCCATCCTCCGTTCCTTGGGCCTGTGCATCCCTCAGCAGGCTAGAAAGCTGTTCCATCTCCCACCTCCTCCACCTCTGTCGAGGTCCTGCAATGTCCCCCCCCCAGTCTACCGCCTGCAGGAGGAAGGACAGAGACAAAGGATTTAAATGGCATCACCCTTTGTCTTCCCATTCTTCTGCCCAGCCTGGTTCTTCCAGAGGCTAAGGAAGCCAGAAGCAGGCATTTTGAGAATATGCCCAAGGATGGCGCCCCAGTCACTTCCCAGGATCCACCCCCCTGCTCTTTCCTCAACTGCCTGTGCCCCTTCCGGTTTGCCTGGTCACGGCTGACCGCAGACCATTGGGTGCTCGACATATCTTTGGGCTACACCCTGCAGTTCCTGGCTTACCTGCCCTCCCACTCCCACCTTTCCCCAAGCAATTCCTCATTCAAGCGGTCGAGAGCCTCCGATGCCTGGGGGCAGTAGAGTAGTTGCCTCCAGACTTGAAGGGGAAAGAGATCTACTGCCGCTATTTCCCAATCCCAGAAGCGAAAGGGGGCCTCAGACCCATTCTGGACCTGCGCCACCTCCACAAGTCTCACAAGAAGTTGAACTTTCACATGGTCTCTCTGGCCTCCATTATTCCCCCCCTGGACCCAGGAGAGTGGTATGCCACTGAGATAAATGAAGGGTAGCTCCCTTTTATGGACACCCAACCAGCCAGTAGCTATAAAATCCCACTTAGTAGCTGTTCTCTAATTGCTCTACCTGTAAAGGGTTAAAAAGTCTCACTGCTATGCATCGGTAAAAGGAAGTGAGTGGGCACCTGGCCGAAAGAGCCAATGGGAATGCTAGAACTTCTAAAATTAAGAAAAAACTCCCCTTTTGTCTGTCTGTCTGTTGTTCTCCCGGGGAGAGGCGAACAGGGCAGCAGCTGTGCTGTAAGAAGCGTGGGCCAGGTGTGAAAAAATCATCAGTATCATACCTAGAAGCTACTAATTTAAAACTCCAGATATGTAAACAGATCAGGAAATGTCGAGGAAGATGCAATCAGGTTATGCCTTTTTGTTGCTTTATGGCTTGTGGACTCCTCTGTGCTAACCCCAGGTGCTTTTGTTTTGCTGGTAACCTTTAAACTGGACCTCAAGAAAGCTATTCTTGGTGCTTAATCCTTGTAGCTGCTCTTTTAAAATCTAGCAATAGCCTGAGTTCCCAGCTGCAATTTCTTTAAATAAAATTTACCTTTTTTTTTCTTTTTTTTTTAAGAACAGAATTGGATTTGTGTGTCTTAAGAGATTTGTGCATATGTTGTTTAATTAGCTGGTGGCAACAGCGGATTTCTTTTTCTTTTCTTTTTTTCTTAGCTCTTCCCTGGAGGGGCATGAAAGGGCTTGAGGGTATCCCACAGGAAGGAATTCCCAAGTGTGCCTTCCTGAGCTCTCAAAGGGATTTTGCACTTGGGTGGTGGCAGCGTCTACGCATCCAAGGTCAGAGAAATGCTGTAACCTTGGGAGTTTAATACAAGCCTGGAGTGGCCAGTATTCATTTTTAGAATCCTTGTGGGCCCCCACCTTCTGCACTCAAGGTGCCAGAGTGGAGAATTAGCCTTGACAGCCACCCTCAATTTAAAGGACATATTTCCATTTTTCCAGGGCACAGGCGTTTCCTCTGTTTTGTATTGGGCCACCAACATTTTCAATTCATGGCACTGCCCTTCGGTCTCTTGTCAGCCCCGAGAGTATTTACAAAATGCATAGCACCAGTGGCCGTTTACCTGAGGAGCATAGGGGTGCAAATGTATCCATACCTTGATGACTGGTTAATAAAGGGCCGATCCTGGGATCAGGTGCGGCATAATCTCAGCCTGGTTTGCTCCACCTGTCGCAACCTGGGGCTATTAATATGCAAGAAAAAGTCTACCTTAATTTCAGTGCAACGCATAGAATTCATTGGAGGAGTTCTCGACTATACTCAGGCCAGGACTTCCTCCCCAGGGCTCAGTTCAAAGCCATGGTGGACCTGATCTCTTGCATGCACACCCATCCTCTCACCACCACAAGTGCCTGCAATTGTTGGGCCACATGGTGGCCTTCACCTATGTGGTCCAGCATGCATGGCTCCACCTCAAGTTCCTGGAGGCTTGGCTGGTGTTAGTCTGCGTCCCCATCAGACACAGTGTGGACCGTGTGGTCGGAGTCTCAGACCACGTACTGTCATCACTCACATGGTGGCAGAATCCTGCATTGGTGTTGGAGGGAGTTCCCTTTGTGGCTCCATCCCTGTCGGTGTCCCTCATCTCTGATGCTTCGAGCTTGGGGTTGGGAGCCCACCTGGGCAATCTCAGCATGCAAGGTTGTTGCTCGAGTCATGATTGCTCCGTACACATCAAGATCATGGAGCTCAAAGCGGTTCTCCTGGCCTGCCAAGCCTTCCTACGTCACACAAAAAGCAGCATGGTCCAGGTCCTGACGGACAATACAGTGGCTGTGTTCTATATCAACAGCAAGGCAGAGCCAGATCATCTGCCCTTTGCCAGGAAGCCCTCAAGCTCTGGGGCTTCGGTGTACAACATGACATCCATCTTGTAGCTGCACACCTCCCTGGGGCCAGGAACAATTTGGCAGATTGCCTCAGGAGGACCTTCTCATCTCACCACAAGTGTTCCCTCCATCTGGAAGTGGTCAGCTTCATCTTCCAGAGATGGGGAACTCCCCAGGTGGACCTGTTTGCATCCTGGCAGACCATGAAATGCCACATTTTTGGCTTGATTTGGAGGATTGACAGAGGCTCCCTGTCAGGCGCTTTTCTGCTCCTGTGGTTGGGGGCTCTGTTTTATACCTTCCTCGCAGTGCTGCTAATTTAGAGTCCTCATGATGATCAAATAGGACAGGGTGAAGGTGATCCTCATAGTGCTGGTTTGGCCGCGCCAGTGCTGGTTCAGAACACTGCTGGACCTCTCGGTGGCTGCTCCATTACAGTTGTCATTCAGGCTGGCCTGCTGTCCTAAAAGCACGGTGGTCTTCTGCATCCAAATCAGGCAGCCTTGCACCTGATGGCTTGGCTGCTGCATGGTTAAATGCAGTGGAGCAGGAGTGCTCGGCCGCTGTCTAGCAGGTCCTGTTGGACAGCAGAAGGCCCTCCACCAGAGCAACCTACCTGGCCAAATGGACGCAGTTTGCTTGTTGGACCTCGGATAAAGGCATTCACCCTGAGCGGGCCTTGCTGCAGTTAATCCTGGACTACCTTCTGCATCTCAAGCTCCAAGGCCTTTAATCTTTGCCGCTTGGGGGTAGCTCGGTTTTTGCCCAGGACATGACAGGTTCCCAAAGGGCCTTGAGCACCTCTACCTGCACCTCAGGGACCCTGTTCTGCATTGGGACCTGAATCTTGTGCTGTCACAGCTCACAGGACCCCCTTCAAAACTCTGGCTTCCTGCTCTCTCTTTCTTTCCTGGAAGGTCATGGTCCTGGTTGCAATAACATCATGCTGGATCTCTGAGATTAGGGTGCTTACCTCGGAACTGCCCTATATATTTTACACTGACAAGACCCAGCTGCAGTTGCATCCGGCTTTCCTGCCCAAGTTAGTCTGTTTCATACAGGCCAGGACATGTATTTACCTGTCTTTTTTTTTCCCCAAAGCCGCCTAAGTCAGAGGAGGAGCAAAGATTGCATTCCCTAGATGTCAAGAGGGCACTAGCCTTCTACATTGAAAGGATCAAGCCATTCCGCAAGTCGACCCAATTGTTTGTCGCAGTGGCCGATAGGATGAAAGTCCAGTGTCTGCTCAAAAAATTTCTTCTTTTGATCACTGCCTGCATTCACTGCTGCCACAATCAGGCAAAGGGGCCCCCTCCAGCGATTGTAACCACCCACTCAACTAGGGTGCAGGCCTCTTTGGCCTCTTTGACAGCTTTCCTAGCTCAGGTGCCTATCCAGGACATCTGTAGGGCAGCCACCTGGTCATCCATCCACACGTTTGCATCCCATTACGCCCTTACCCAGCAGGCCTGGGACAATGCTGGCTTTGGTAGAGCAGTGCTGTAAGCTGCTTGACTGTGAAATCCAAGCCCACCTCCAAGAATACTGCTTGTGAGTTACCTAGAATTGAATCGACATGAGCAAGTACTTGAAGAAACGGTTACCTACCTTTTCGTAACTGTTATTCTTCGAGATGTGTTGCTTGTGTCCATTCCATTACCTGCCTTACTACCTCTCCATTGGAGTTGCCAGCAAGAAGGAACTGAGAGGGCGTAGGGTTTGTGTCCGTCTCTCATTCCATTCTCTTATTTTATTATTTTTTAAATTTTTTGTGTGCAAATTTAGCTTTCATCATGAAATATATTTACCTGGCAGTTCTGTAGATTGAAGTACACTATCCATAGTACAGGTACTGAACAGACACAGGCATGTTAGGGTGTGATTTTTTTTTTTCAAAAGCATTCAGAATTGGCCTAACTGCTTAGATTGAAATCTATGGGAGTTTTACCATCGACTTTGGTGGGAACAGTTAGGCCATTGAAAACCTTTTCCTTAAGCTTCCTTACTAAGCACATACCTTTGTACCTGACCTTAAGTAACTGTGCAAAGTTAGATGATTTCTCTGTCCATTTATTATTTCAATGCTTGGTTTCTCCGCTGAGACTGCCAATGAATTGGCAAAGATGAGTACAAAAGAATACCCCAAACATTGTAGGGGGGAAATCAGACAGGCTAACGCACAACGTGAGTTATACCTATAAAAATACATAAAAGGCAATAAGAAGAGATTCTGTAAATACATTAGGAGGAAGAGAAAGATGAGGGCAAGTATACGTCCACTACTTTGCTGGGAAGGAGAGCTAATAATGGATGACACCAAAAAAGCTGAGGTGTTGCATATTTATTTTTCTGCAGTATTCACTAAACAGTTGAATTGTGATGAGATGCTTAACACAATTAATATTAACAACAAGAGATAAGGAAAACAAGGCAGAAAAGGGAAAGAACAGGTTAAAGAATATTTAGATAAGTTAGATGTGTTCAAGTCAGCAGGACCTGATAAAGTTCATCCTAGGATACTTAATGAACTATCTGAAACCATCTCAGAACATTGAAAATGATCAGCAAATCACTTTTGCAAATAGGGCATTTTGTCCCAAAAAAATTCTGATTTTAAAAACGCTGACCAACTCTAAAAACTGTGTAGTAGACTGTAGTAACACAGGGCAGCCTGCAGGTGGCAGCATAAATTTGGAAACAGTGCAGAAATGTTAAATATAATACAATTTGCTAATAGGTATATTGCAAGAATATTTCATGACCCAGGGGGACCCAACAACTGGAAGACTCTATGTAGGTGGTCTACAGAAATGCCCATCAGTAAGAAGTGTATTATTGAGAGATGCATCAACAGCACTAAATATTTTGGTACACTGTGTTCCCAAGAGCACATAATTTCAATATTTAAATTCATTATCATAGTGTCAAAAGTGTTTGTAGTACTATACTGATGTATGAAAACAGGGACCTCTGTCTCCTCATCATTAATTTGTAACTAAATTATACTACCTTGTCTGCAGTTGAGCTCTCTGAGAGGTATTTTCTAGTATTGGAGGAGTTCATTAGGCTAGGTGCAGACCTACTTTAAGTCACAGTGACCAGTGTTAGATATGCATCCCATTCCCTCTGCAGAGCCTCTTCTAATATAGTCCTTAGTATATTGCCTATTTGACACTGAAGAAGTAGACAACCAAGGATGTAGAAGATATGAGGGCAGGTTGCAGATATTAAATGAATGATCAGGTGGCATTAAACCTAACTTGTTAGCTGTCTCCCTAGTGAGGGGAAAGTGGGAAGAAACATTTATTTGGACAGATATTGTGGTGTGATCAGGCTGTGTAGCCTTATCTAAGCAGATGGGAAGGTATGTTGCATGAAGACTTGTGTGACATTGCCAACACAGACCTATTGGGTTCTCTCCCTTGACAATAATGTATACAATACAGCTTTGAACCATAAAAAGACACAGAATCATGTCAGCAGTTTGGTACTAAGACAAATTAGAGAGCAGGCCTGAATGGTGATCTGGTTCTATTTGCTGAGGCAACAGCTCAGTAGTAGTTGCTGGTCAAAGTTAGCGAAAGGATGATGCGAAGATCCTAGACAATCACCAGGAAAACTTTTTAATGTTGTTGTGTGGCAGAGGAAGAAGACCCCAAAAATACAGCACCAGAGAAAGCCTAGTGTATAATCAGAGGCAGATTAAGATTTACTGGGGCCCTGGGCACAAAAAAACATTTGGGCCCGGTACATGCCAGGGACACTGGAACTGTATGGGCAGGACCCCCCCCACACACTATTAAAAGTAGGAAGGCCATGCCCACCCACAATTTATCATGAGAGTAGTAGCTTTGGGCAGGCATGGAGCAACAGTGGCAGGGGCTGCGCTTCGTGGTGGGGGAGGTGATAAGCTCCCCTGCTGTGAACTGCAGCGCCTGCTATAGTGGCATCAGCCTCTTCCCGGTTGGGGACTGAAGTGGGCCTTAGCCCCCACCTTGCCACAGGGCTCTACCTTTGGGGAGTGGGAACACAGACTGGAGGCTGCTCTTGGGCACCGCGGCACCCCTCCAGGGCAGGTTGAGGGTCTAGTGCTCTCCACAGCGGGCCAGACTCCCTGAGTGGCTCTAACCACAGCCCAGCTCTGACTTCTGGCCTAGCCATTGGGCGGGGCCTAACGGAAGAGAGGAACAGGGGTGGGGCCACAATACTGGCACTGGTGGCCCCACAACAGGTTCTGGCACTCCTGTGAGGGCTCCCAAATTGACTATGGGCCCTGGACACAGGCCTCAAGGGCCAATGAATTAACCCTCCATTGTGTATAATCACTCAGTTGAAAAACGTGTTGAGAAACTCTCTCAGCACACCCTGTTCTGCTTTGTGAAGGGAAGTCATGACTCCTAGGGTATATATGTTGCAAAAGAAGATGTGTTCTTAACTTGGTGTAGCTGAACTGTGGTAGCAAACTTGGGTTAAAATAGCAGCAAACATTTAGCAGCTCAGCTTTTAACTTGGGTTAGGAAATCAATTTAGAGCCTGGGGTTGAACACAAACTGCTAACATGAGTTAAAAGTCAAATTGTATGTTGGCAGGAGAAGCTGTCCTGCTGAGATAGCACTGTGCACACTACCACCTACGCTGGCGAAACTTCCATTGCTATGGGGTGTGGTTTTTTCTTACCCTTAAGCAACATATGTTTTGCCAACATAAGTGGTAGTGTAGACATGGCCTTAGTCTTCTCTGCAACTTAAACCTGATTTAGCTAATGTGAGTTAGCTAACCCAAGTTAAGAATGTACCCTTTTATTGCAATGTAGATATACTCCTAGATTCTGTTCCCAGCTTTGGGGAAAGGAGCTGGATCTGCTTGTTAGAACAAGGAGAGTGGGTTAGCCCTCAGTTTACAGGAGGATTGCTAATTCATATACTTGGAGAGTCGTCTTCTCAGCAGTAGACTGCACTCCCATTCCTTCCTGCAAGTCTGGAATAGTGTGTGTTGGGAAACCTGGGTAGCATGAAGTATTGAAGGAGAGAGTACCAAAAGGACTTTATTGAATCTTCCTTCAATATTCACCAGCTCCAAAGGAGAAGCACATCGTAGCTCCTTTTACTCCTGAAATGAACAAAGCATTCTGTCCTACAAGCTGTCTCAATTCCTGAGAATCAATCATTGAGGCACGATGAAGGTTGGTTTTTTTTGTCATCCTCCCCTCAGTTCCCCTGTTGTGCGCTAAGGTAATTCAGACAAAAGGAGTCCTTTACTACCTTTTTTTATCTTAACGGTATTGGATTCCTCAGCATAAGTGGGAGGTTGTGAAAATTGCTTTTACAGGAAAAGTAAAAATAAATAAATAAAAAAATAACTAGGGCCAAATGCAGAGCCAATGTATAAGTTACACTCCATTAAATTCAGGTTTCTTTAGGTCTACTTACACCTACTTGTCAATGTGTAAATGAGAGTAAAGGAATTAATGTTGGTGTAACTTGCACACTGAGGAGCTGTAAGAGTGTCTAAATTAAATCGGAAGACCACTTAATTATTAATACCATCTTATATCCTTTTGTTAGTAACTTTTCTATACTCTTACTCTGGCCTCTTGGCATACATGTTACACCAATTTACTGTACTTTCCTAAACACTTACATACAATAGAACTTCAGAGTTATGAACACCTTGAGAATGGAGGTTGCTCGTAACTCTGAAATGTTCGTAACTCTGAACAAAACGTTATGGTTCTTTCAAAAGTTTACAACTGAACATTGGCTTGATACAGCTTTGGAACTTTATTATGCAGAAGAGAGATGCTGCTTTTAACCATCTTAATTTAAATGAAACAACACAGTTTCCTTACCTTGTCCTTACCTTGTCAAGTTTTTTTTTAAACTTTTCCTTTATTTTTTTAGGTTTCAGAGTAGCAGCCATGTTAGTCTGTATTCGCAAAAAGAAAAGGAGTACTTGTGGCACCTTAGAGACTAACCAATTTATTTGAGCATAAGCTTTCGTGAGCTACAGCTCATTTCATCACTGAATGCATCCGATGAAGTGAGCTGTAGCTCACGAAAGCTTATGCTCAAATAAATTTGTTAGTCTCTAAGGTGCCACAAGTACTCCTTTTCTTTTCTTTTTTTAGTAGTTTACATTTAACACAGCACTGTGCAGTACAGTATTTGTGGGGGGGGGTTGTTTTTACTTTTGTCTCTGCAGCCTGATTGTGCACATCTGGTTCCAAATGAGGTGTGTGGTTGACCGGTCAGTTCATAACTTTGGTGTTTGTAACTCTGAGGTTCTACTGTACTTTCAGCCAAATTAAGAGGCGCTGTGTAAGATAAACATCAGTATTACGAAGTGGGTATACATCTGAGGGATCCAAAAATATTTTAAGTTGATGTAACCTGCACTTTTGGGGGGAAGGAGAGTCTGGAAGTCAGTGAAGGTTTCATCAGTTCAGATGACCTAAATCCAATTGGTCTGTCCTTTGAACTCAGTCAAATGCTCTGTCTTAAAAAACTTATTTACGTTTCAAAAATACAGTTGGTGGATGCAGGATGCTTATACATCTAATAAATAGATGCAGAACAAAAGCAACCAAGTGCTTACGTTTGGCAAGGTCATGCAGTTTTGAGGCTGCCTAATCCTATTTTCTTTAATAATTTCAATAGAGTTTATTTTTGCATATTTTAGTCATAAAAATTCCTTGAGTGCTTTATGATCAACTATTGTTTATACAAGAAAATATTTTCTCTCTATTCCATTTATCTCTGAGATCTGCCTGTTTTCACAAAATATGTTAAAGTTTAGTTCAAGACCTATAACTTTTAAAATGATACTTTCTAGAGGCTTAGCATTTGAGTGGATGGTTGATGAGGAAAGCGTATACCTGCTAACAAATTATTTCTTAAATTACATAGCTATTGTTTTTAACCAAAATAACTTTTAAGAAGTGTCAATTGGATTAAGTTTCACAGGTGATTATGAATGGGATGGGCTTTAGAGGCAGTTAGATCACGTGTATGGAGCATTGTACTGGGACTCAGGAGACCTGGTTCAGTTCCTTGCTCTGCCACCACTGGCCTGTTAGATGATTTTGGATAAGTCACTTCACTTCTCTGTACCTCAGTTTTGCCATCTGTAAAATGGGGAAAAACACTTGACCTCCTTTGTAAATGGTTTGAGATCTACTGATGAAAAATGCTATATAAGATCTAGGTATTGTTATTTTTATCTGCTGTAGGTTTCTAGTTAAAATACAGTCCAGTTAATGATTAGCCAAACATTTTCAATATTTGATGGCCTGTATGAAAAGAGTTGGTGATGCCAAGTTCACTTCCTAATAACTGTGAGGTGGACTTATAGTAATCACCTTTGTTGACAGTTTCAGTAATTACTAAATGACCATGGAACCTAAATCACCTTTTTACTCTGGAGGTCAGTGCAGAGACGTGTTGGCATGACAATGTGAGGAAGTTTACTCTACTCTGCACATGTTGCATATGTTCTGTAGCTAAATATTTTATCTTCAGTCCCTAGGGTTATTAATGCAAGCAGAGTGTCAGGAACCAAGGCATGGGTGGTCATGTCCAGTGGTGAGAGCCACAGGCAGTCAGGCCAGAGTGCTCAAGCCAGAGATGGTAACCAAGGTGCCGAGCAAAGGCTCACATCAAGGTCTGGAGCATAGGATGGGAGATAGAGTTAATAGTCATGAACCAGAGAGCAGGGTGAGGAGGCAGGAACCCGGAATAAGTGAGGATCTGTCTCAACTGCAGATCAGAAACCTACTTTGTTGTACAGACAACTTTCTGGTACTCCCACCAGGTCTGAAATAATAGGTCTGGGCCAATCAGAGGTCATGGGATGGGCTGCCAGTCCTCTCTGCTGAGGCCAGCATGTCCTGCAGGGACTGGTCTCCTAGGTTTTATGCAGTCTTGGTGGTGGCGTGAAAATGCTGCTTCCCTGCAGCCCCGCAGACCTGGGTTGAGCTCCCCAAGTCTTCACACAGAGGAGGTGGATTCCCTATAGCAGTGTTTCCCAAACTTGGGACGCCCCTTGTTCAGGGAAAGCCCCTGGAGGGCCGGGCCGGTTTGTTTACATGCCGCATCCGCAGGTTCGGCCAATCGCGGCTCCCACTGGCTGCGGGTTCGCCGCTCCAGGCCAATGGGGGCTGCAGGAAGCAGCGGCCGGTTAGTCCCTTAGCAGGTAAACAAACCGGCCCAGCCCGCCAGGGGCTTTCCCTGAATAAGCGGCTTCCCAAGTTTGGGAAACGCTGCCCTATAGCGCTCTGCTCCCTACTCATGATTTAGTTTGTTTGCTCCTTTCCCCCAACAACTTTCACTAAATTCACTACATTACTCTATCTGAGAACTCCTTCCAAGACAAACCCAAAATTAAAGGCCTCCAACAGAAAACTGTTTTGGTTTGTATGATCATTTCATTCTCACTGTTTGTGTAATTAATAAGACTTTGCATATCATAGCTTCAATTACTTTACCATATAGTTTTTAAAATAATAAAAAAGCTCCTCGAACTTACGATAGCCAACTGTAATGTTTCAATAAATCAAGAAAATTGTTTCCTGATGTAATTCTTTACTAGAAATTATAATCAATTTTCTGTTTGCTAGTGCTAATTTGCCCAATTTATGATTTGAGAATGTTTATTTTAACTTTTTGTCTTTCATACTGTATCCCTTGGACCTTCAAAAGCATAATATAAAGATTAAATGGTTCTAGTATTCAGTTTCAGATTTAAAGATTCTCTTTCATTCAGTCTGGATCTTTAGAAGCTTCAATATTTGGTGAAATCATGAAGCAAATAAGGTGAAAATCAGTCTGCAGCACTAGAAACCCAGAATTTTGACAAGTCACTGTTTACATTGTTGTTGTTTATCACTTATGTTCAATTAGTACTGAAAAGGCTCAGTCAGGATTGGGGTGTAGGGTTGCCAATGCTCCTGGTATCATCAGGAGTCTCCTGGAATTGGGCTTTATCTCCCGGAGGCTACTAAAGCAGAACTGGGAGAGTTTAGGTCGCTAAAAGTCCAGTGGGGCTAAGGCAGGCTTCCTGCCTGTCCTGGCCCCACACTGCTCCCGGAAATGGCTGCCACATCACTGTGGCCCCTGGGCAGGGGCAGGGGCAGGGGTCTCTGCACGCTACCCTTGACCCGAGCACCAACCCTGCAGCTCCCATTGTCTGGAAACTATGGCCAATGAGAGCTGCAGGTGCGATGCCTTCAGGAAGAGGCAGCATGCGGAGCCCCCTACCCATCCTCCTAAGGGCTGCAGGGACATGCTGGCTGCTTCTGGGAGCGGCACGCGGAGCCCCTGGTACCACTTATATTGGGCGTCTCCTGGTTGGTGGCGCAGCGGGGTAAGGTAG
Source organism: Natator depressus (assembly GCF_965152275.1). NCBI lineage: Eukaryota > Metazoa > Chordata > Testudines > Cheloniidae > Natator > Natator depressus. The sequence goes on from NC_134240.1 coordinate 86,819,150, forward strand.
GCTCTGCCCCCGCAGCTCCCATTGGCCGCAGTTCCTCGCAATTCCCCTGCATTCGGGGTGAGGACAGCGCATGGAGACCCTGTTCCTCCCCCCTGCAGGGGCTGCAGGGATGTTCCAGCCACTTTCTGGAGTGGCACAAGGCCAGGGCAGGCAGGTAGCCTGCCTTAGCCCCACTTCACCGCCGACCAAGAGCCATCTGAAGTATAAATGCTGCCCAGCCGGAGCCTGCACACCTCACCCGCTCCTGCACTTCCAACCCCCTGATGCAGCCCTGAGCCGCCTCCTGCACCCAAACTCCCTCCCAGAGTCTGCACCCCTCCTTCACCCCAATCACCTGCCTGAGCCCCCTCCCGGAGCCTGCGCACCCCACGTCCCGTCCCACATCTCCAACTCCCTGCCCAGCCCTGAGCCTCCTCCAGCACCCAAACCCCCACCCAGAGCTTGCACCCCTCCTGCACCCCAATCACCTACTCCAGCCCTGAGCCCCATCCCAGAGCCTGCACCCCACACCCCCTCCCCAGCCCTGAGCACCCCCCCATATCCAAACTCCCACCCAGAGCCTGTGCCCTGCAACCCTTCCTGCACCCCAAATCTCTGCCCCAGCCCTGAGCCCCCTCCAGCATTCAAACTCCCTCCCAGAGCTTGCACTCTGCACCCCAATCTTCTGCCCCAGGCTCAGTCCAAAGCCCCTGCCCACACTCCAAGCGCCTCGGTCCCAGCCCAGAGCCTGCACCCCAACACCCTACCCCGGTGAATGTGTGGGAGAACGAGCAATGGAGATAGAGGGAATAGAGAGAACGGGTTGGGGCCTCAGCGAAGGGTGGGGAAGGGTGTTTGGGTTTGTGTGATTAGACAGTTGGCAACCCTATTGGGGTGCCATTGTGTTACCTTGTGTGTTAATACAGCACATAATACAGACCTTGCTCCAAAGCATTTACAGTGTAAACGGGCAAAAGGTGAGAGAAGGGAACAGCATACCAGCAATCAGATGAAGGGGGTAGCTAGACTTGACAGGGAGTCTGGCTGTGTGTGTGTGTGTGTTAAGCTCTGTGTTGTGCTCTGAGAAGAGTTAAGCAACTTGGTGCTAAAAAGATACAACAGCCTGGAGCCTTGTTTAGACTAGGTTTTCTATCACCAGAAACAGTAAGGGAGGGAACCATAATGGAACCAGTGGTAGTAATGGTGGGAAATGTTAGGGAAAAAAATCATACTGTAGACAAGGCCTTATACAGGAAAATGCAGAAGTATCACATACCTAAATATTGCTGATCATGTCCCTGTACAGAAAGACTTTGTTGGGTGCTCTCCAATACAACATAGTCTGTTACAGACATAGCTACTGCTGTGGGTTTGCTTTGTTTTTCCAGCAGTGGAACAGATTTTAGATGTATTTGCCTTACCTCGTTCTACTCTCTTGTTGTAGAGGTAGTTGAAATCCATTGTGGCTTGGGGCTAGACACAATTGTGCCTGTCCCCCATAGGTTGTTGAAGATCAGCCTGGTGTAGCACAAGTTAATAATTTAATAGCTCTCTAGTTACAGGCTATGGTCTAGTAAGCATAAAGTGTATGCCTTTTAAAAACCTACCAGTTTTCCATTTAATAACTACTATGAGATTACCTCAGTATCTGAAGTGTCGTATAAACTTCCTTCTAGCTAAACCAGGGAACTGTAAGTAGAAATAGTTATGTATGGCAAATGGCAGGTTTAAAGAGATCAATGTATCTGCTTCTTTTATTGGTTTGATCTCCATAACCAGATCCAGTGCTGACTTTGTAGTGCCTTCATTTGAAGATGTTAGGTAGACTGCAGTTAGAAATTTTGACTTTTACAGTGAATGAAAAGACCTTTTTAATAGGGTCTACAAACCCTGTACTGAGCATAGAGAGTGTGGGTAGGAGACTCTCTCCTGATTACAAGCAAGTAGCTTGATTACAACCCCATGCAGCTGCCAGTACTACCAATCATGGATGCAGACACCCACAGGTGCAGCTGTAACACGGACAGACCCTGGTCATCAGCAGGTGGGATCGAACCTGGGACCGCTGGAGCTTAGTGCATGAGCTTCTACTGCATGAGCTAAAAGCCAACTGGCCGTTAGCTAAGGCTGTAGAGCAGACTCATAAATCTCTCTGTGTCTGTCTGTCTGTCTGTGTCTCTCTCTCTCTCTCTCTCTCTCTAAAGTCTGGTCTACACTACGAGGTAAGGTTGATTTTGTAAGCAATGCTGCTATACAACCAACCCTGTTCCGATCTAAAGGGCTTTTAAAATCGACTTCTGTGCTCCTCCCCAGTGAGGGGAGTAGCGCTAAAAGCAACCTTCCTGGGACAAATTTGGGGTAGTGCAGACACAGTGCTGTCCAATTCAATGGTATTGGCCTCCAGGAGCTGTCCCAGAGTGCTCCAATGTGACCGCTCTGGACAGCACTTTGAACTCCAATGCACTAGCCAGGTACACAGGAAAAGCCCTGGGAACTTTTGAATTTCATTTCCTGTTTGGTCAGCATGGCAAGCTCAGCAGAACAGGTGACCATGTAGTCCCAGAATCGCAAACGAGCTCCAGCATGGAGTGAACGGGAGATACTGGATCTGATTGCTGTGGGGAGAGAAGAATCTGTGCAGGCAGAACTCTGAACCAGCAGCAGAAATGCTGATATATATGCTAAAATTGCACAGGGCATGGTGGAGAGAGGCTACACCAGGGACGCACAGCAGTGCCGCATGAAAGTTAAGGAGCTCAGGCAAGCCTACCAAAAGACAAAGGAGGCAAATGGTTGCTCCGGGTCAGAGCCCCATACACGCCACTTCTATGATCAGCTGCATGCCATTCTAGGGGGGGACCACTACCCCACCACTGTCCGTGGACACCTGCAAGGGGGGAGTCTCACGCAACACTGAAGAGGATTTTGTGGATGAGGAAGAGGAGGAGAATGCGCAGCAGGCAAGTGGAGAATCCATTCTCCCCAGCAGCCAGGACCTTTTCATCACCCTGGATCCAATACCATCCCAAGGCAGGATCCCCAACCCTGAAGGTGGAGAAGGCACCTCTGGTGAGTGCACATTTGTAACTATGCTACAGGGGTTAAAAGCAATTGTGTTTAGTGTTTGATTTGCTCTGAAGGATTGGGATGCATTCGCAGCCAGTACAGCTACTAGAAAACTCGGCTAACATGTCTGGGGATGGAACAGGAATCCTCTAGGGAGATCTCCATGAAGCTCTCCTTAAGGTACTCTGAAAGCCTTTGCAGAAGGTTTCTGGGGAAGGCTGCCTTATTTCGTCCTCCACAGCTGGACACTTTACCACGCCAAGCCAGTAGCAAGTAGTCTGGAATCATTGCAGCACAAAGCATGGCAGCGAATGGTCCTGGGTTTTGGTTGTATTCATGCAACATTCGGTCTTTATCTTTCTGTGTCAGCCTCAGGAGAGTGATATTATTCATGGTCACCTGGTTGAAATAGGGGAATTTTTGTAAGGGAACAGTAAAAGGACCCTGTTCATGCTGGGCTGTTTGCACTTGGCTAAAAGGGATCGTCCCAGAGAATAGCCACGTTGTAGGGGGAGGGGCGTGCTGCACATCCACCACAAAACCACAGCCCCTCCTTTTAAACGGCAAACGCAACCGGCATTGCTTGCTATAGGAAAGGAGGGCGCTGCAGTTTGAAACCATTCCCACATGTTATGAAGGCGGCAGAAGCCAACCCCGCGTACCCTTTGGCTTACCATGGCTGCCTGGAAACTGAATTCTGTTGCTCAGCCGTGTGCGATGTGTCACCATCCCACCAGGCGCTCAATATAAAAGGCAAAATGTGACCTTGTACCTAAAACACATGTGCTGTCTGCTGTGAATTGCTTGATTCACTGTGAAAGAGTCTCCCTTTTGTTCTCAGAAATGTATCTTCTTAAATTGTACTCTCCCTTTTTATCCTCCCTGCAGGTGCAAATGTTTCTATGCTTCCCATATCAACTCTGTCCCTGAGGTTATCGCAGATTAGAAGGTGAAAAAAACGCACTCGTGATGACATGTTTTCAGGGCTCATGCAGTCCTCCCGCACTGATAGGGCACAGCTGAATGCATGGAGGCATTCGGTGGCAGAGGCCAGGAAAGCATACAGTGAGCATGATCAGAACACGCAGGAGGCAATGCTGAGGCTAATAGGGGAGCAAACGGGCATGATCGGGGTCTGATGGAGCTGCATCCATTGTATAATAGCCTGCCCTCCTCGCCAAGTTCCATATCCTCCTCACCCAGACACCCAAGAATGCGGGGAGGGGAAGGCTCTGGGCACACATCCACTCAACTCCGGAGGGAGGCCCAAGCAACAGAAGATTGTCATTCAAACAGCTTTGATTTATAGTGTGGCTACAATAAGCAATGTGGACTTGTCCTTCCCTTCTCCCCCACCCCACCCGGGCTACCTTGTCAGTGATCTCAATTTTTTTTAATAAATAAAGAATGGATGGATTCAAAACAATAGGAACTTGATTTCCTTTGCCAGCTGTGGTCGAAGGGAGGAGAGGGATTGGCTTACAGGGAAGTACATTCAACAAAGGAGGTGGTTTTGCATCAAGGACAGACACACACAACTGTCACACTGTAGCCTGGTCAGTCATGAAACTGTTTTTCAAAGCCTCTCTGATGTGCAGCGCGCCTAGCTGTGCTCTTCTAATCGCCCTCGTGTCTGGGTGTTCAAAATTGGTTGCCAGGCTATTTGCCTCGACCTCCCACCCTGCCATAAACATCTCCCACTTACACTCACAGATATTATGGAGCACACAGCAAGCAGCTATAACAATGGTATTGGTTGTGCTGAGGTCTAACCTACTCAGCAAACAGCGCCAATGCCCTTTTAAACGTCCAAAGGAACATTCTACCACCATTCTGCACTTGCTCAGCCTATAGTTGAACTGCTCCTTACTACTGTCCAGGCTGCCTGTGTATGGCTTCATGAGCCATGGCATTAAGGGGTAGGCTGCGTCCCCAAGGATAACTATTGGCATTTCAACCTCCTCAACGGTAATTTTCTGGTCTGGGAAGAAAGTCCCTTCTTGCAGCTTTTCAAACAACTTGGAGTTCCTAAAGATGCAAGCATCATGCACTTTTCCCGACCATCCCATGTTGATGTCAGTGAAATGGCCCTTGTGATCCGCCAGTGCTTGCAACACCATTGAGAAGTACCCCTTGTGGTTTATGTTTGGCAAGGTGGTCCGGTGTCAAGATAGGCATGTGTGTTCCATTTATTGCCCCACCATAGTTAGGGAACCCCATTGCAGCAAAGCCATCCATTATGACCTGCACATTTCCCAGAGTCGCTACCCTTGTTAGCAGAAAGTTATTGATTGCCTTGCCTACTTGGATTACAGCAGCCCCCACGGTAGATTTGCCCACTCTGAATTGATTCCTGACTGAGTGGTAGCAGTCAGGCATTGCAAGCTTCCACAGGGCTATCACCACTCACTTCTCAACTGGCAGGGCAGCTCTCATCTTCGTATTCCTGTGCTTCAGGGTGGGGGAGATTCACAAAGTTCCATGAAAGTGGCCTTCCACATGCAGTAGTTCCGCAGCTACTGGGAATCATCCCATACCCACAACACTATGCGGTCCCACCAATCTGTGCTTGTTTGCTGGGCCCAGAATCGGCATTCCACTGTATCAACCTGCCCCACTGCCACCATGATGTCCCAGCTGCCACATCCCATGCTTTTAGGAATGTCTGTGTTTCTGTCCTCCTCACTATCATCCTCGTGCTGGCAGCTCCTAGTGAGGATCTGCACGTACTGCAGGATAATGCGTGAGGTGTTTATAATGCTCACAACAGCAGTGCTCAGCTGAGCAGGCTCCATGCTTGCCTTGCTGTGGTGTCTGCAGGGATAACCCAGGAAAAAAGGCACTAAACGATTGTTTGCTGTTGCTTTCAATGAGGGAGGGAAGGAGGGGAGACTGACGACATGTACCCAAAAACCACCTGCGACAATGTTTTTGCCCCATCAGGCATTTGGAGCTTAACCCAGAATTCCAGTGGGCAGCGGGAACTGTGGGATAGCTACCCATAGTGCACCACTCCATGAGTCAATGCTAGCCACGATATTGAGGATGCACTCCACCAACCTACTGCGCTTAGCGGGGACATACACGAACTACTGAATAAAATTGCTTTCTAAAGATAGACTTCTACAAAATTGACCTAATTTCATAGTGTAGCCATGCCGTTAGAGGTCTGGTGCCACTAGATGGGACAACACCACACCTAGGAAGTGTGTGAGTTACATATCCAATAGAGGAAACAAGGTCTACTATAAAGGGAAGAGTACAGCAAAGGGAAGGGAGGCAGAAAGGCTGAGGATAGCAAGGTGGTGACAGCCCTCCTCCAGCCTCCCTCCAAGAAATCAGCTAGGAAACTGAAAGATTGCAAACCAAAAAGTGAAGGGCTGATAGGCTTGAAGGTGAGGGTCCAGGAACTGACCTGACTGAGAGCAACTCAGTCAGGAGAAGTTGAGGCCCCTCGAGAGACCACCCCAAGAGGCAATGACACCTAATCTGAACCACAAGAATGATTAAAGCATTAGAAAACATGCCTTTTCATGATAGACCTCAAGAGCTTTGATTAAAAAAGAAAAGGTTAAGGGGTGACTTGATTATAGTCTATAAGTATCTACAGGGGAAATAACACAACCACAATGGCTGGAAGTTGAAGCTAAATAAATTCAGATTGGAAATAAGGTGTACATTTTTAACAGTGAAAATAAATGATCACTGGAACAATTTATGAGGGTCATGGTAGATTTTTCATCCCTGGCCATTTTTAAATCAAGATTGTATCTTTTTCTAAACATTTGCTCTAGGAATTATTTTGGGGAAGTTCAATGGCCTCTGTTATTCAGGTCATATTGGATGATCACAATGGTCGCTTCTGGCCTTGGAGTCTACACGAATCCAGAAAGGACTGATGATAACCATAAGATATTGATCACATTACTGAACCTTACTGAACAAATAAAGACCACTGTATCCGTTGGTTTATGCCATAATTTTGTTTTGTAAATTTTCGTTTTAAAAAAAATTGTTTCAGTTGTTGACAGTTGTGTTTTGAGATTCTTTTGCTTACTTAACAGTCTTCTGTCTATGGTATGAGGACAGTTAGTCAATCAATAAGAAACCTGTGCTTAGGGTTCTTCTGATTCAGTGGATTTTTTTTTATATCACATATGTAGTTCCCTTATATTTAGAGACTTGTCACAGATTCCCTTCCTGCTAATACTTTCCCATTTATGAATGCTGATCAGTGGATAAGCTTCAGCCTGTGAAATGGAATGTTGGCAAAGGGAATTTCCCATTTGATTTTTAGACATTGAAAATGGGAGAAAGTGATTGTCCCCTCTTTTTCTCACAGAAAACCCTTTAAATCTTTTTACCATTTTTATTTTGCATGCAAAATGTTTCTTATTAGCTCTTATGTTCTTTCATGTGCAATTCAGCTTTAATACTGTTCAGTAGTGATGAGCTTCTCTCTTTAAGTAAAAGGTTTGTCAGCAAGCAGGTATTTTCTACTGAGGCCAAGTTGTTAATTTCACTCGCATAGAGTTGTTGTTTTTCTTATATAATCAAAGTCAAAGGGGACGTGACAGAATTTTCTCTCCTATAGAGGCAAAGAGAATAAATAATTCATTTTTGAAGCGTTAGTCAAAGCAATTCACTTTGGAAATGGGTTGAAAGAACAGAAGAGAAAGGGATTCATCTTTAAATTAAAATCTATGTTCTTGATTTTTGGAATAATTAGGTATTTTTAAAACATTTGCAGTTTCATTTTCTTGTATTTTGCAACTGATTTAAACTGCAATACTGTTCACCTCCCTTAGTCAAATTTCTTCATCTTTTGAATTTGTTTTCCTGCAATGGAAAATTAAGTAGATTAACGAGCGATAAAACACCAAGACCTTTTCCCCAGTAAACACATACACAAATACACATGAATAAAGGCAATTGTAAGAAGTTTGAGAATATATTGATAAATCCTTAATCAACCTAGAAACCTTTACTATATACCAAAGAAAAGGAAGTACTGTATCAGGAAGAGCCTACTTACTTTACATTTTTGAAGGCTTGGCAGTTTTGTTCTAGTATTTATTAAAGTCTAATGTAATTCCTAGTACAGGAATGATTGGTGAAACAAGCTTTCTACTTTCTGTATTGTCTCCTATATGTACTGAGAGAAGTAGCAATATCATTTCCTATTGATCTACATAGACCAAAATGTAATGCAGTTCAAAAGTCTTTGCTTTTATTTGGAATTAAAATAAGTCATTTAATTGGTGAACTGTATTAAATATCAATTCCAAACAAATACATGTAATATGCCTAGTTTTTTTTAATGAAATTGTACAAGAAAAGTAACACTTAGCATTTAAATAGCACTTTGTTTGACAGATCTTAACAACTACTCATAACCTAATAAGTTTGTAACTTTTTCAGATTTAAGATAAGAATTTTTAACAGCAAAAAGTGTAACCATTATGGCTGTGAATACAAGCTTCTCAAATATGAATTGATTTTTAATTACTGTCATCCTGAATTTTAATGTTTATATATGCAGAGTTATCGTTATAGCTGTGTCTGTACCAGGATATTAGAGAGACGAGGTGAGTGAGGTAATATCTTTTATGAGACCAATTATTGGTGAGAGGAACAAGATTTTGAGCTACACAGAGCTCTTTTTCAGCTCTGAGAAAGGTACTCAAAGTGGCACAGCTAAATGCAAGATCAAACAGATAGTTTAGCATAAGTAGTTAGCACATATTCTAAGGGACCATTCTAGGTGTAGTGGCTCTTTAACAAACATCACAGCCACCACAATCTCTCCACAGCGGAGAGGACAGTAATAGGGTCTCTCACATCTAACCACCAGATAGTGATCAAACTGGCAGACAGTCTGGCCATGTCTATATTACCAAGCTTACAGCTTCACAGTTGTACACATGAAGCTCTGCCACTGTAAGATCGCTTGTGTAGCCTCTCTGTGGCATCGGGAGAGAGCTCTCCTGTCAACTTAATTAAACCACCTCCAACAAGTGGCGTTAGCTATGTCCTCAGGAGAGAATCTCCCACCGAAATAGTGCTGTCCACACCAGCACTTTGGCTGGTGTAATTTATGTCGTTCAGAGGGGTGGGTTTTCTTTTCACACCCCTGAGCGACATAAGTTATATTGACTTAAAGTGCTAGTCTAGACAGCCTAACAATCATGGTCTTAATAAAAAAAAAACCCACTAGATTTATGGTTTATTACAGCAATCTGTAATCCACTAAACCCGCTTTTTGTCCTATGACTACAGGGGTGTTAACAGGCCACTTCTCCTTGAATGTTCCCTTAATTTAGCCTTAGTTAGCACATATTCTATCTGTTTGATCTTGTCTTTAGTTGTGATACTCTCTGTCAGAGTATCAGTATGAGACCTGAAGAAGAGCTCTGTATGGCTTGAAATCTTTTGTCCACCAACAGTCGGTCCAATAAGGGTATTACCTCAGCCACTTTGACCATGCTTGTATATAGTAATTTTCATCCAAAGGTCTCTGAGTGCTAGAGCCTAAGATGATGAAAGTATGAATTCTGACCATTCACCTCAGTAGGATGTTAACTCTGAAAACACTTTCATTCTATTACGTGGATGTGTCTACGCTAGGGTTTCCCTCCCCCAGCTTCCCGCTCCTGCTAGGCCTAGTTCAACTCCTCTAGTGATATCAGTGATTGGAATACTAGTACAGACACAACTCCAGGCACCTGTCAGCATTTTAAGTACTTATTAGCTTATCCTGCCCTTAGCAGGACTATGCTAGCATTAACAAGCAGCTGTTTACACTCAGTGTCCTCTGTATATCAGCACTCCCACCATTGTTCCTGCTTCATTTCTGTTTAGGAATACAAACTCAACCAACTGAATTTTGGAGGAACTTTTGCTCCATCCACTCTGAGGACAAGTTGCATCTTCTGAAAGCAGCATTGTTGAGAGCAGGCATTTTTCCCATTTCTGCTGTATCACACCCATTTTGTCAGATTCACCCTCCGACACGAGACTCTTCAGCTCAATCACAGATTTTACCTGGGTTGCGGGAAAGGAGCAATCTGTGGGCTAGGGGAGTATTATGAATAATGGTTTCTGCATGCTGCTGGTATCTGTGCTGTTCCCCCTGCGGAAGCATTCTGCAACTGGTACTTAAACAGGAATATGTACAAATATTTATAACAAGTTTGCCATAATGAAAGTTTGCTTTGTTTATGACTATATAAAAAACTGTGTAATTCAGGTAAAGCAATATTAATCACAAAGCTCTAAAACATGCCCTTGTATTGCCTCCCTAAGTATCTTGTCTGCCTCCCTTTTGACTACACTGTTTACCGGTAATTCTGACTCTGGTTCGTCATGCCTCATCAAAAATAATGAAGCCTGACAAATGAAGCTTTAAATCCTACAGCTTTCCTCCCACAGTATTTGTACACCAGCCTTTTCTCCGGGTCCATTTTTTGGACTTCTGGACATAAAAACAAATAATTTTGTCAGACTTCTTTTTTCAGAAGGGTAAATCATTTGGGGGTTGCTGTTTTAAGCAGTTTTATCTGATTTTTTTGAATGTGCCGCTTCACCAGATCATGATTTTATAGCAATGCCACAATCCTTATCAGGCTAGGCGGGTTTTGATTTTTGTTTTGACTGTATCTGGTTTTTTTAATAAGAAAACAATAACATTTTCTCAAACTGAATGCCATAAACAGGGCCAAACATTTACTACATAGAACAAATCAGATACAGTGTTTATATAGAACTAATCAAATATCTGACTGAGAAACCATAACAGTTTTATTCTGTTAAGACTGTGGTATCAGGGCAGTGATAAATGCATTTGAAATGACACACATACATTTTGAAATCCATTGCATATGATATCCGTAAGGACATAGGTAAATATTATAAAGGATTTACACAGTTTGATTTGGATGGGTAGGGAGAAAACTTTGAGTAGGAACTTGAAGTATATATTGCATTGGGTGGAAATTCCAGACATGTCTGGTCTTTGTACTCCCTTTATTTTTTTTATTTTTTATTTTTTTTAATTTGCAGTTTCCATGAAGCTCTTGCCCAGGTTGCCTGGGAGAGGATATTTCTGGTCATGTTAAAGAGCTGACAGAAAATATGATTGACTGCTATGCAAGTGATTATTTACCAATGCCATAATCTATTTATCTAGTATGTTACATATACATGCAACTTGTGGCTCCCTTTCTGAATTTAAAATCAATTTCCAAAAACTTAATAATTTTAATGCAAAAATAGCAACTGGACTTATATACTAATTTCCTATTTAAGAGGGATAATTTCTATTTTAAGCAAAATATTGATAATTTTTCTACCAGTTTTGTGAATTCTTACTTACTATTTGTACAGTGCTAATAGTGTTCCAAGAGTTCGATAGATAACTACAGCGTTATGTCTGGTGTAGTCCATAGTCTTTGAAATGGGTGATGTTTACTTCTTAATGAGACAATAGAATGCACTTTACATCTATTTTGAGGAGAGGACCAGAATGGTGCAGATAGTAATAAGAAGCTGGGTATAAAAAGCAAACAGCTATTCAGGGTTTGCTATGTTAGTCTATTTTTCAGCATTTGCGCAGCTGCCCCAGTGCTAGAAAAGGTGTATGCTCTAGTTTAAACTGTGAAAATGTGTTCTTTCCGCCGTGTTATTTCAGAACAGAATTAGATGAGATGAAGCCATCCATTCCGGAGCTTGCTGAAAGATTGGTAGCATCAACACAGCTGTGCCATTTCTGATAAAGTGGGTAAGAAATTATGTAGTGTGGATGCATCCTAGGAAAGGCAGCCCCAGACAATGCATGATATTAAGGTTCGTTCTTATGGAAGAAATTGAGGATTATAATGGCACCATAAAGGAAAATAGGAAGTAACCTCTTCACGGTCTTACTTACAGAAAGGTAAGAGATCAGTGAGAGAGATGGGGAACTCACTACTGAATAATGCAGAATGGTGATCTGCTTTAGCCTGTCTTGTATAGTTTATTTTTGCTTTCAAATTACCCAAATGCAGTGTATTATGGATACATTATTATGATAGAAGCACTTATAGGTGCCAGAAGCCACATTTAATGTGATAAGGAGGAGGCTTAGGAACTTGTCTTCTATCCAGGTTATCTGTGAGACATATTCAGGGCCAGATAATGCAAAACAGACTACAAACCTACATGTGTGTTTAAGGAGTGGTGCGAAGCAGCAAAAGGTGACTGACTGTAGGACAATGGGAACAATTTTCTCGACCGCTTTATACAAAAGTTGGATGGGTTACATCTGTAATAACAAGACTGCAGAAAGAACAGTGTTCTGAGGAGGGGTTTAAAGTATGTTTCTAGGGACAGAGGCAAGTATACAGAGAGAGTAGAAAGGAAGTAGGATATGTGTATGGATGAGAAGGACAAATATAAAAGGGTTGTATTCATTGTAATGGAAATGAGCTATTACAAACTTGATTTGGGTTTTATGAATGTTAATTTAGAAGGAAATATGAGATGTAAATGTGAGTTAAGTGTGTACTAATATAAGAATTTTAGCAAAGAAAATAGGATACCTAGAGGCATATTGATATAAGAGAAGTTTTGATAGTATGAATACACTGTAATTAAAACCTGGCTAGAATATAATAAGGCGGTGATAGCAATAGCTCTATATTCTTTACCCCATGGGCTGCAATCCTGCTCCTACTGAACTCAGTGGAGCTTTGCCCAGAACTACAGGGGGAGGAGTGGCAGGCCCTCTCTATTTGTATAAGATAAAGGGGTGTGGGGGAAAAATTTTTCTAAAAACAGATGGAAATGTAATAGAAGAAAAAGAGAGAGTATCGGTGTAGTTCTGAAATGGGGCATATGAGAAACTTGGAACGCAGTTTCTGAAAAATATGTTGTAAGAAGTTGTAAAAATACCATAAAAATGTTATGCTATACAAAGCACACAGGATCTTTTATAAGAGAGAAGGAAAATATGCCATATTTATTGAAAATACAAGTTAGCATATGCTTTTCAGCCACACACACATACACATCATGCACACAGTCCTGCCAGTTGATGTTTTTATAGTTACCAGTCTGGAGTCTGGATCAAGCTAGTGGCCAGCCAGATTGGTCACAGAGGGGAGCTGGGCTTCGTCGGTTGTGATCCGATGCTCCTGGAGTAGTGGCAAGATGAACCCAAAATCCCATGGCAAAGCACCCTATTCTTATAGTTCCTTTTCTCTGTTGAAGTCTGTGGATTTTGCTGTCTCAGTTTGTGACAGGTTACTCCTTAATTGGTGTCATCTTCTGATGTAAACGTTCAAATACACCCCCGAGAGGGTTATCCTGTCCTGGTTCGGATTTAATCAATTGTCCTGTCTTTAGGGGTGCCAGCCTTCACCTCAGGGTCGTCAATTTGTCCTTCCTTCATTATGGATGTGCGTTGATGATTTTCTGGTGTCTCTTTACTCCTTTTTCCTTGACCATCTGTCTATAACAATGGCCTTCACACCTTATCTTTTCCTGATGCATACATTCCTCATTCACACAGTCTTTTTACAGAGACCTTTGAGAATACAAACAATGTCAGTTTATTTTGAATCTCCTTAACATAGACACAATATAAGATCCTGTCTTTTACTTACTAAACCTTAAAACAAAGAAATGTATATTTAACTAGAGTGCCTAATTTTTAATACATATAGGAAACCATAGTAGACATTATAACTTATCCTAAAACAAAAGGGTGACCATAATCAGTCATAAGGATTGTTCTGGTCTGTTCCTGCCTTAACATCAGTACAGACACTGGCAGTCTGTCAGATGCATTCCTACCAATGTCCCAGAGGGTCCTTCCTTTCTGCTATTCAAAAAGGGTGGCTGGTAAAATGAAATCAAGAGATACATTAGTACCTCTATTCTTATAGTACAATTATAAAATCCTGCTCCTACAAAGTGTTTGGCCAAAGAGAACAACCAAATTATTAAATAATTGGAGCAAATAAATACCTTGGAAAAAAAGTGAACTGATTTAAAGGGGAAATTTTAACATAGACTAGAGCACACCTTGGGGAGGAAATGTAATACTAGTCCACTGTACTAGCATAGTTTATACTAGGGTTGTTTTTTAAAATTGCATGAGTCAATCAGTTAATAAGTAAGAAAGCAACACTAGATATTAAGTATAATTGAAAAAATAATTTCAGATATAAAAAAGGGAAGTTTAGAAAGCAGAATCAGGACAACTGAATTAGGAATGTAGTTGTCATAAATATAAAGGGAAGGGTAAACACCTTTAAATCCCTCCTGGCCAGAGGAAAAACCCTTTCACCTGTAAAGGGTTAAGAAGCTAAGATAACCTCACTGGCACCTGACCAAAATGGCCAATGAGGAGACAAGATACTTTCAAAGCTGGGGGGGGGGGGGGACAAAGGGTCTGTCTGTCTGTGTGATGCTTTTGCCAGGACCAGAGCAGGAATGCAGGTCAGAACTCCTGTAAAGAGTTAGTAAGCAATCTAGTTAGATATGCGTTAGATTCTGTTTTGTTTAAATGGCTGATAAAATAAGTTGTGCTGAATGGAATGTATATTCCTGTTTTTGTAACTTAAGGTTTTGCCTAGAGGGATTCTCTGTGTTTTGAATCTGATTACCCTGTAAGGTATTTACCATCTTGATTTTACAGAGGTGATTTGTTTACTTTTTCTTCAATTAAAATTCTTCTTTTAAGAACTTGATTGCTTTTCTCATTGTTCTTAAGATCCAAGGGTTTGGGTCTGTGTTCACCTATGCAAATTGGTGAGGATTTTTATCAAGCCTTCCCCAGGAAAGGGGGTGTAGTGCTGGGGGGATTTTGCGGGGGAGACATTTCCAAGTGGGCACTTCCCCTGTTCTTTGTATAACACTTTGGTGGTGGCAGCGTTTAACCTAAGCTGGTAAGAATAAGCTAAGGGAGTCTTTCATGCAGGTCCCCACGGTCCCCACATCTCTACCCTAGAGTTCAGAGTGGGGAAGGAACCTTGACAGTAGTGACAGCTGAAAAAGAGGAAATAATGGAGCATTACTCATAAGGCCAGAATTTGGGGGGTGCAATGTGTCTTAAAGCCATAGGCGTAATTTGACTGCTATATTTGGGAGGGCAATGCGTATATGTGAATGTGTGCACACGCTGAAGCCAGCTCTCTTGGTTCACTGGATCTCACCATCCATTTGGAGTGGTACCAGCGCTGCGGGTGCTGGGAGGTGGAGTTGGGATGGCTAAATGGGGGAGCTCCAGCTGCTGCTGCTGTTGTGCTCTGTGGCAACCTGAACGTTGGCACTGAGGCCACTCTGGCACCAGCTACTGCAGCAATGCCGCCAGTCTGGTGCCTCCCAGTGCTGCTGCGGCTGCCTTCCTGCCCCATCCCCTCCATTTTCCTCTTCCCACTGTCTCCTGCCCTTATCCCCTCCCCCAACCCCTCCATCCCCTTGCCCCATTCCTCTGTCTACTTCTCTTCCCCTGCCCTATCCTATCCCCTTTCTTTCCCCTCTGCCTCTTTGCCCCTTCCCCCATTTCCACC
The DNA here is from genome assembly GCF_965152275.1 of Natator depressus. Lineage (NCBI taxonomy): Eukaryota > Metazoa > Chordata > Testudines > Cheloniidae > Natator > Natator depressus. The sequence goes on from NC_134240.1 coordinate 86,834,749, forward strand.
GCCCCACTCCACCCCATCCCATCCCTCTTGGCTGGCCCCCTCAATAGGCACTCACGGTTGTACAGGAAACAGGACAGTGGCCATACAGGGCCCCCAGCACACACAGAAGACAATGATGGGTGCTAGGACCCAGGAGGTACTTTCACAGCATGGCACTTGAAGAAATCTGGGGCAGTGGCATGTGACCTCATCTGCCCCCTCCCCCATGCCTTGTCTCTGTTTGGGGGGACAGTGCCATTCCAAACTATGCCCATGCAAAACCACCCATGCCCTCTCCTCTTTTCCTGAGCTAAGCACAGGAAAGAAGTACAGAGAATGTGGCCTTTGAGGTTTGGACTGTACTGCATGCAAATGTTTAAAGATTAGGTAGAGTTCTACTGTCCTGTGGCATCTGTCTAGACCACTGGTGGGCAACCTGTGGCCCGTCAGGGTAATCCGCTGGTGGGCCACCAGAGAGTTTGTTTACATTTGCACGGCTGCCCGTAGCTCCCAGTGGCTGCTGTTCACTGTTCCCAGCCAATGGGAGCTGCAGGAAGCATGGCCAGCATGTCCCTTTGGCCCACGCCACTTTGCACAGCTCCCATTGGCCGGGAACGGTGAACGGCAGCCATTAGGAGCTACGGGTGGCCAAGCAAATGTAAACAAACTATCTGGCAACCTGCCAACAGATTACCGTGACATGCCTCAGGTTGTCCACCACTGGTCTAGACCAAAAACAAGGAAATGACAAACTCCCATAAGTCACTGAATCAGGCTTCAGGCTCAAGCTCTGACCTGTGAACAAATACATTTTAAAAGCTCAAATGGGAGGTCTTCATGAACATATCTGATACATATGTTTTTATTAAGTCCAATAGATTGCTGTTATACACTCATAATTAAGCTTTCCTTGAAATTGATCTGGAGGCTGTAATGGGCAAAATCACATAACTTGCTTGCTTTTCCTGCGAGGATGTCTACAGTAGACTTTTTGCACGCACACACACACACAAAAAATTCCCATAGTTGAAACTGCTGGTTCAGCTTCTCTGGTGGTAGCACAAGTGGAGCCTGAGTGTAGACATGAGTTCAGGAAGCAACCAGCATTTTAAGCATCCTAGGTGAAGTCCTGCCTCCATTGATGTCCATGGCAAAATTCCAATTAACTTAATGGGCTAGGCATTACCCTATGTCCCCTGCATGTCAATACAGAGAAGATTATGGCACAAGGCCTAAGTCTTTGCCCACAAGTTACCACTGGTCAGGGTGGGTTGGCTCTCACCCCTGTGGATTGTCATTACACTTTATATATTAGCGAGATGAGCACGTGGTCAGCACTAAAATTATTATATGATTGTAATAATAAAGATAACAAATACTGGGAAATAGAGGATAGGAGGTGAAACATTGCAATAGGAAAACATTTGACACTATACAATAAACTTCAGGGTGAATAAAGCATAATATAGAGGAAAGCTATTCTAATGGATTAGAAATTCTTGGGCAAGGAAAATAGTGTAAGGACTGATCACTCTGAAGTAGAGATACATAGCAAGCAAAGTGCTAAGATGATATAGGACTTCTTTTGATTAACTGGGAGAGATTTAACACTGGTACAACTCCCTTACTTTACTAGGAATGAGTCTGGCTCCTTGTATTGAAGGGACTTTGAGTCATGAACAATTTCAGAGTAACTACACTTTTTGCTGACATTCAATTGACACGGGAACAAATAAAAAGTAAGAGAGCAAATACATTCAAAATTATTCCAATAATGTGGGCTTATGGCCAAAGTGATTTTGTTTTTCAGTGTAAGGGATTTAATCATCAGAAAGCTGATGATATAAGAGAATGCTATAGAATATAGATCAAAAGAAAAAAACACATGGGATGATGTGGCGGGGCAGTGCCCCACCCCCTGAGAAGAAGGGCTGAACCAGGCCAGAGAGGCTGTGCAGACCTGCAGCAGCCAATCAGAGAAGGCCTGGGGAGAGCCAGTCAGGGCGGGGGGAGAGGTAGCCAATCAGGGCTGGCCTAGCCCCAAGAAAAGGCTGCCTAGCAGGGCTAGCAGAGCAGTCTCTCCCTGGTGGTCAAGGGAGGAGGACTGGTTCCTGAGATGAAAGGTAGCACCTTGGACAGAGCAGTGCTGGGGAAGGGTAGAAGGAGCTGGGGAGCTCTGGCCAAGGAAAACCCCAAGCTGCTGGCCTAGCTACCAAGGGCTGGGCAGGTGTATAGGGCTGAAGGGGAAGCGGCCCAGGGACAATAGCAGGGAAAGGGGAGAGAAAGGAGGGCAGAGAGGCTGCCGCTAGAGGGTCCCTAGGTCCCCCCCCCTTTCCCCTTATGCTACACCTGGCTGAAGAGGAGCATGGCCTGATCCAGGCTGTGGCTGGTCCCTGCGACAAAGGGGCTAGACTCTGAGGCTGTAGCCGGCCACTACAGCAGGTGCAGATGGTGGACTGCTGATAACACCAAATCCCCAGAAGGGGGCTAGACCAGGGTAGTGGGAACTGCTGGAGGGCAGTGTCCTGAAGAGGACTCTGCCGAGCGAAGAGCATCGTGGGTCCAGATGCCAGCAGGGCAAGAGACGGATGGGACACCACTGGCGGAGGGAGCTCCAAATGGACTGAGCTAATTCCCGGAGTCACCAGTGGGAGGCGCTGCAGTGGTGAGTCCCAACCCCGTCACAGATGATCACTGAGAAAGATACTAAAATCATCTGTGCAGTGTACTTTATTGTAGCAGTGACAAAGCAAACAATATCTTAGGTGTGTACTTAAAAAATTAAGGGAAGAAATCAGGAGATATTCTGGTACTATATAACACACTTTGACCACACTTAAATGGCGTACAGATTTGGTCATTATGTTTTGGGAAGGGCACTGCAGAGATTAAAAAAGGTACCACAAAGGTGAAACAAATTGAGTCAGGGTTTTTGTAGTGTTTAATTATGAAGTAATTCCAGCAATATTTGACCTACATATTTTTTTTAAATAGTACAACAGTGTAGTAGAGATCTTCTTCATTGAAATGATACATCAGCACAGCATGCAGCTGCGCTGATGCAGTGTTTCTTTAATCGTGTGAGTTAACTGTAATTAATCGACAGCCTGAATTGATATTAATGAACCCTTGTTCCCACCCTTTTACTGTCTTGTCTATTTTGATTGCAAACTCTCTGAAACACGCATTGACTCTTACTAGTTATATGTACAGCATCTGGCACCATGGATCTCAGACTAGGCACTACCATAATACAAATAATAATTCATACTACTAATAATAATGAAACCAAGTAATGAATGTTAATTATAGAAACAAAACATAACTAATCATTTACAAAAATGAAAATTTTGCAGAGGAAGGATAGTCTAGGCAGTAGCCTGGGACTTGAGACCTGTTTCAATTGTCTGACACACAACAGACTTCCAGTGTGACCTTGGGCAAGTCATTTAGGAACTCTGTGCCTCCGAATCCCATCTGTAAAATGGGGATAATAGTACTTCTGTACCTCACAGGCATGTTATAAGGATGAATACACTTAAGATTGTTAGGTGCTCAATACTATGGTAATGGAGGCTATAAAAGTACCAAAGATAGATGAACCCCATAAACCTGTCACATTAATAGCTTTCTTATCTGCAATTCACAAAAGTTTGACCTCTGGTTAAGCTCCAAGTATTATGGGTTATTCTTTTGGGATTGCTCTAACAAGACAAATGTGGGGGTGTATTTGTGGGAAGAGTTCACTTCAGGGTTTAGGCTTCCCTATGTGGCGACAATTGGTCATATAATGTGGGGAAAAGAAATGAAATAATAGAAGAGGTAGGGCACATTGTGAGAAAAAAGATTTATACAGGAAATAAACACTAACAGAGTTGCAGGGCCATTCAGTCACTTTACCAATGAAGAACCTACAGGTTTCTCTTTTGGGTCTTGGTACCTAAGAAGGCAGCTGGTGAGTATCCACCACCTGTCATACTTCCACGGTAGTTCAGTTAATATGATAGGCCCTGAATTATGTTCAGTGTGCTGTTCTTCCTTCAGTAAGGCTGTGTGCCTGATTAGGTCCTGTGGCCCCAGGGATCTGTTGGCAAAATGTGACATTCTCATCTTTTCGATTACTGCCAGTGCATCCTTCCAATTTTAACTTTTTGGGCTTCTGTTTTGAAGGGTTAGTTTTATCTCACTTCCAATGGAATTATCCATCTCCTGCTTAGTGTTTGAAAAAATTCATTACCATGCTAGAATAGGCAGTAGCAGGGGAGTCTGGTTTACGCTGTTTAGATGACTTCTTGTTTGCGGGGCAGGGCAGGTTCTGAGGAGTGTTCCAGCCTACTGCCCATATTCCAGGCCCTGGCTGATAGATGTGTGTGGGGGTTACTTTGGCTGATTTGGAACAAAAGAAGAACTGTACATGAAACTGACTTATCTGAGGATTGAGTTAGATGAGGGAGAAATAATAATATGGGACTTGAACAGGGGGTGGTAATAATCTAATATACATGGACTGCTTCTGTGTATTGGAAGCATCCCCACTTTTTTTTTTAAGAAGTATTCTCAGATTAGTTTTTCTGGAAAAATGCCTTTTCAGCATTCGACTTTGCTTGTGAAACACTCTGAATGTAAACACTTCCATTTGAATGTGATTTAGCACTTGTCTTTTTAAAAGCTTAGGTAATACTTCAGTTTTGTCTTTGTTGGTTTTTTTTAGGATTCAGAGTTCGCAGTGGTGTGTGTTTTTTTTTTTTTTTAAAGAATTATTTAATGATACGTACACACTCTGCCAGTTTATGATCACTTTTTTCCTAAATATTTATAAACCTGAATGTAGAGTTGACAGAGTTGACAAGTTAATGAACAGTTTGAGTAGGCAGCTTTGTCTACTTTAGAAGTAGGAAAATAGCTGGTTTTTTTTTCAATATCTTTTGAAGACTTTTATGTTTGCCCAAATGTTCCATATTAATTTAATGCATTCTACACATGAAGTTATACTTAGGACCAGGTTTTGATACCCTTACCGTGAATTGGACCTTAATCCACAAGTGGCCCCACTGAGGTTAATTAGATTGCTTGTTTTGCAAGGGATACTTCAACATGAGTAAGAGTACCACAATTTTAGTTGTTTAAGCTTCTATTTTGACTAATACTTGCTTTGTTCTCAGATCTTTGTTAATTGAGAAGTGGTATCAATAAAATTCTTTCCCTTAATGTCTGGACATTGTATTTATGGCTTTAAACCTCAGCATCTGCTAACTTTACAGCTTTTTTTTGTTGACTGACTTTCAATTTCTTATGAAATACAGACTTTACACCTAGAAAGGTACAAACATTAACTTTGCTTTTACAACAGGATATAAGAGGTGATTGGTAAATGGATATGGCATCTATTGTAATTTATGGCTTCAAATCAGTGTTAGTGATAATGACAAGAAGTTGTTATCCTTCTACAGTTGTTCACTTGCCTAGGCAAAATGAGATGTGATTGTTCTTAATCCAGTGTCTAATGGATATTCTGTAACATCACAGTTAGCAATCATGCTGATAGTCACAGTTGAGAGTCCAAGGGCTGAATGGACATGGAGAATACTGCAGTCGAGTTGAGAGAACTCGTCCATAACACATTTTCAAGGACATTGTGAGCACTAAGGCCAGGCCTATAATAAAAATTTACATCAGTATAACGACGTCCCTCAGGAGTGAGGAAAAATCCACACCCTTGAGTGACACAGTTATGTCAACCTAACCCCTAGTGTAAACAGTGCTGTGTTGACAGGAGAGGTTCTCCTGTTCACATAGCTACGATCACTCGTGGAGGTGGATTAATTATGCCGATATTGGGAGCTATCCTGTCACCATAGTAGCGTCTTCACTAAAACTACAGCTGCAGCTTTTTAAGTGCAGACTTGCCCTATTTTTGCTACACATGTTGAGGTGAGAGGTGTTTACTTTCATGTGTACTTTTATGAACACTGTCTTACTGGAAAAAGAAGCGGGGAGTGTGTTTGATTTCAAACAATTTTTGGAAAGTCTCTCCGAGAGAGAGAGCAGGATACGAAAGAGGAGCTCAGGGCTCACCTGCCCTTTGTAACCTCCTTTCTGCCTCTTTCCAGGCAGGTAGACCATGTCTCCTGTGTGTGCATGTTATGGGGCAGGTCTGCATCCTGTCGCAATGGGTGAGTCTTTTTTTTTTTTTATTAAAGAGCTGCACAAAGGGAGATTATTTCCAGTGTACAACAGCAAGTTTTATTGATTCTACAAAGGCCAGGAACTATATTCTGGCACTTTTGTCTATTACCTGTATATGTATACATATACAGAGTACTCTCATATTAAGCTTTGGGTATCTCCTCCAACCTGCAATGTATTTGGCAGGTTCATGAGTTGCAGCATAATCTTACTGGCTCCCTTTACCACACAGCAGGGATATTTAGGGGTCTCCTAGGCAGAGAGATTAGTGTTTGACACCCTCTTGATGATCGTCTTTTTCTCCCTTTTATATAGGTAATTCCCTAGAATATCAGGTGCTTTTTGGGTCTGGAAGATATATATATAATATTTATTTTACATATAGTAAAACTGGGAAACTGCTTTGCTGGATTTTTTTCACCTTTTCCAAGAGGACTGGTTTTGGGGGGGGGGGAGGGTCTCTGATTTAACTGACGCAATCCATACTGGGAACCCACCACAAATTGTAAGTTAATAAAGACTTATTCTGGGACACTTAGCCCTCATTAGGCACTACTTAGACTTTGGACCTGACCATTTGCATGGCAGGGTGGGTCTCGTTATCTTGTGCAGCTTTGAATTCTCTCATCTTAACACTCTCACCTCACATGAGGAAGGAGGCAGGGACTTCAGCTGATTTACCTGTGGTGAAAGCGGGTGGATAGGACCCCTCCCCCAGCTTATGAATGCTATCACATCTTAGGCCACTGTAATTAGCTTGAAACTTGCCTTTGAATTGTCCTGCCAGCTAGTTGTTGGGGTGCTGTTTAACTTAAGGTAAGTTGTTGGCTAATCTGTTAGAGAGAGAGAAAAGAAGGAAGTTTTGAAATGAGATGTAGTCAGTGCTCATGACTAGCTAAGAGTTGTGTGTGTATGCTGCTATTTTTGTTACCTCAACACCCCCACTCCCCTCCCCCCATGCTCACCCTCTTGTTTGTCGCATCTACTTGTTATGTCTTTGTCTTTCAGTCTGTAAATTCTTTGAAGCAGGGACACTTATTTGCTATATATTTGCATACAATGGAGCCAGCCACATTGGTGTCTAGCCAAAAATTTCATATGGCTTTTTGTCTGATCATCTTCTCTAGAAGGCATAATTGAATAAAAGCAGGCATGAATTGTCAGTTGATGGGGTTGGAAAGAAATGACAGTGTAGTGATAAGAGAACAGACTTAGCACTAAAAGAAGAGTAAAGTGTTTCCCAGTACAAGGTTTACATTTACTCTAAGATTTGAACTGATTAGTGATTGAATGGTGCCTTAAGCAGTGCAACTACCTTTAATTAAATTTATGGGTTATTTGGCTATATGGAAGGCTGTTTTAATAATGGGTATTTTTAGTAAAGGTCATGGACAGGTCATGGGCAGTAAACAAAAATTCATGGCCCATGACGTGTACTATATACCCCTAACTAAAACTTGAGCCGTGGGGTGGGAATGGGGGGAGGGGGTTGCTCTGGGAGGGCTGGATGGGGGTGCACCATGGGTGCTCTGGGAGGAGTGGGCCAGGACCCTCACTGGGCGGGTGGGTGGCTGTGCGCAGCCCAGGACTCCCGCTGGTGCTGGGCAGAGGAGGGTTGGCTGGGCTGGCAGGCTCTCTACCTGGCTCTGCGCGCCTTCCTGGAAGCTGCCGGCATGTCCCTTCAGCTCCTAAGGGGAGGAAAGCCCAGGGGGGCTCTGTGTGCCGCCCCCAACATGAGTGCCAGCTCTGCAGCGGCCAATGGGAGCTGTGGGGGTGGTGCTTGCAGGCAGGGACAGTGCAAAGAGCCCCTTGGCCCTGCTGCTTAGGAGCTGCAGGGATATGCTGACTGCCTCCAAGGAGGCCACCCAGAAGTAAGTGCTGCCCTGCACTCTAACTTCTGCCCCAGCTCTGAGCCCCCTCCCACACCCAAACTACTGCTGGGGTGGGAGGGTGCGATGGCCCAAAACTCCCCCAGCAGCAGTTGGAGCAGAAGTCATGGAGGTCTCAAAGTCACAGAATCCATGACCTCTGTGACAGACACACAGTCTTAACTATATGTCACTGAATATCCCCTATTTCAAAGGACTAGACACATTAATTTAATTCACTTTTGTCTAATCAATATGCTATACTCATAAACAAGAAAACTGTAAAAAATAAAAAATTGTACTCTGAGCTTTGACTGAAGGTTCAGAAAGTAGAAACATCTTTTCACAATAACTTCCTGTATAGATGAGGTGTCAATGTTGGTTATTTAACCTGACTGTTGAAACTCTCAATAACTACTTAACCAGCCTGAAAATACAGGCATGACTACCATATCGTTAGCTTTTATTTGATCTAATACTTAACTTAAAGGGGAAAATGAAATTGAATCAGTCCACATAGCTTTCTCATAAAATCTAATTTACTAAGACATTGACCTAAATGGCACATATTCAATTCCACGGTAATAGTTTATTTTTATGCAAAAACTATATTGGATTATGTGGAGTTGAAAAGAGAAATCTTTCAGTACTACCATTTTAATTACCTAAAAATACCTTATATAATCAAAACAATAGTTTTTTTTTTCTTTCCTATGTTATGTTTGTGTACTTTTTTGCTAGAAGCTATATAATTCTTAGAGGACTGTCAGATTAACAGCAGGATGGCTACTTTTATATATGAGTAGTGGTTGTAACTGTATGATGTGTATGACAGCTTTTCTCAGACTGATTTTTAGTAAGTAGAAAAGAAAACAATGTTTAAAAACAAACAAGTCTACTTACTGTATATAATAGCAAATATGTAGCATTATAAACCTGAATGAACAGTGTTTGTTTTCAGCATAAACATATAAAAAACCAAAAGTGAGTCTGCCATAACTCCCTTACGTCAGTGCAAATGTGCCTAAATATTTCCTATTGCTTACGTTCTGCAAGAATGTCCCAAACGCTGGTTGATGCTCTCCTATAAAATGGGTTGATTGTTTATTTTGCCAACCACCTGGAAGACCGACACCGAGGGTCTTGGGACCTGATTCTGCCACTTTTACTCATGTTAAATAGTACCTTTCTCCAAGAGTAGTCCCATTAGCCTGAGGAATAAGCCACTACTCAGCATGACAGGTTTCAGAGTAGCAGCTTTGTTAGTCTGTATTCGCAAAAAGAAAAGGAGGACTTGTGGCACCTTAGAGACCAACAAATTTATTGGAGCATAAGCTTTCGAGAGCTACAGCTCACTTCATCGGATGCATTCAGTGGAAAATACAGTGGGGAGATTTATATACATAGAGAACATGAAACAATGGGTGTTACCATACACACTGTAACGAGAGTGATCACTTAAGGTGAGCTATTACCAGCAGGAGATGGGGGAACTTTTGTAATGATCAAGGTGGGCCATTTCCAGCAGTTGACGAGAACATCTGACGAACAGGGGGAATAAACATGGGGGAATAGTTTACTTTGTGTAATGACCCATCCACTCCCAGTCTCTATTCAAGCCTAAGTTAATTGTATCCAGTTTGCAAATTAATTTCAATTCAGCAGTCTCTCGTTGGAGTCTGTTTTTGAGGTTTTTTGTTGAATTGCAACTTTTAGGTCTGTAATCGAGTGACCAAAGAGATTGAAGTGTTCTCCGACTGGTTTTTGAATGTTATAATTCTTGACATCTGATTTGTGTCCATTTAGTCTTTTACGTAGAGACTGTCCAGTTTGACCAATGTACATGGCAGAGGAGCATTGCTGGCACATGATGGCATATATCACACTGGTAGATGTGCAGGTGAACAAGCCTCTGATAGTGAGGCTGATGTTATTAGGCCCTGTGATGGTGTCCCCTGAATAGATATGTGGGCACAGTTGGCAACGGGCTTTGTTGCAAGGATAGGTTCCTGGGTTAGTGGTTCTGTTGTGTGGTATGTGGTTGCTGGTGAGTATTCGCTTCAGGTTGGGGGGCTGTCTGTAAGCAAGTACTGGCCTGCCTCCCAGGATCTGTGAGAGTGATGGGTCGTCCTTCAGGATAGGTTGTAGATTCTTGATGATGTGTTGGAGAGGTTTTAGTTGGGGGCTGAAGGTGATGGCTAGTGGCGTTCTGTTATTTTCTTTGTTGGGCCTGTCCTGTAGTAGGTAACTTCTGGGTACTCGTCTGGCTCTGTCAATCAGTTTCTTCATTTCAGCAGGTGGGTATTGTAGTTGTAAGAATGCTTGATAGAGATCTTGTAGGTGTTTGCCTCTGTCTGAGGGGTTGGCGCAAATGCGGTTGTATCATAGAGCTTGGTTGTAGACAATGGATCGTGTGGTGTGGTCTGGATGAAAGCTGGAGGCATATAGGTAGGCATAGCGGTCAGTAGGTTTCCGGTATAGGGTGGTGTTTATGTGACCATCGCTTATTAGTACTGTAGTGTCCAGGAAGTGGATCTCTTGTGTGGACTGGTCCAGGCTGAGGTTGATGGTGGGATGGAAATTATTGAAATCATGGTGGAATTCCTCAAGGGCTTCTTTTCCATGGGGCCAGATGATATCATCATCAATGTAGCCCAAGTAGAGTAGGGGCATTAGGGGACGAGAGCTGAGACAATGTGGTTCTAAGTCAGCCATCAAAATGTTGGCATATTGTGGGGCCACATGGGTATCCATAGCAGTGCCGCCGATGTGAAGGTATACATTGTCCCCAAATATGAAATAGTTATGGGTGAGGACAAAGTCACAAAGTTCAGCCACCAGGTTTGCCGTGACATTATCGGGGATCCTGTTCCTGATGGCTTGTAGTCCGTCTTTGTGTGGAATGTTGGTGTAGAGGGCTTCTACATCCATAGTGGCCAGGATGGTGTTTTCAGGAAGATCGCCAATGGACTGTAGCTTCCTCAGGAAGTCAGTGGTGTCTTGAAGATAGCTGGGAGTGCTGGTAGCGTAGGGCCTGAGGAGGGAGTCTACATAGCCAGACAATCCTGCTGTCAGGGTGCCAATGCCTGAGATGATGGGACGTCCAGGATTTCCAGGTTTATGGATCTTGGGTAGCAGATAGAATGCCCCAGGTTGGGGTTCCAGGGGTGTGTCTGTGCAGATTTGTTCTTGTGCTTTTTCAGGGAGTTTCTTGAGCAAATGCTGTAGTTTCTTTTGGTAACCCTCAGTGGGATCAGAGGGTAAAGGCTTGTAGAAAGTGGTGTTGGAGAGCTGCCTAGCAGCCTCTTGTTCATATTCCAACCTATTCATGATGATGACAGCACCTCCTTCGTCAGCCTTTTTGATTATGATGTCAGAGTTGTTTCTGAGGCTGTGGATGGCATTGTGTTCTGCACGGCTGAGGTTATGGGGCAAGTGATGCTGCTTTTCCACAATTTCAGCCCGTGCACATCGGCGGAAACACTCTATGTAGAAGTCCAGTCTGCTGTTTCGACCTTCAGGAGGAGTCCACCCAGAAGTGGATGGGTCATTACACAAAGTAAAACTATTTCCCCATGTTCATTCCCTCCCTCCCCCACCCCCCCACTGTTCCTCAGACGTTCTTGTCAACTGCTGGAAATGGCCCACCTTGATTATCGCTACAAAAGATTCCCCCCCCCCCCGCTCTCCTTTTGGTAATAGCTCACCTTAAGTGATCACTCTCGTTACAGTGTGTATGGTAACACCCATTGTTTCATGTTCTCTATGTATATAAATCTCCCCACTGTATTTTCCACTGAATGCATTCAATGAAGTGAGCTGTTGCTCACGAAAGCTTATGCTCCAATAGATTTGTTAGTCTCTAAGGTGCCACAAGTACTCCTTTTCTTTTTACTCAGCGTGAGTAAGCATGGGTGGAACTCTATCTTTAGCTAGGTCTTGATTTAGGAAAACATCCTTGTTCAGGACAGCAGTTAAGCACATGCTTAACTTTAAGTGTTGAAGTGCTCAAAGTTAAGGATGTGCTTAAACAGGTATTGTGAATGAAGATAATTTGAGCACATACTAAAGTGCCTTGCTGAATCAGTGCCCTAATCCACAGGGTCCCTTATCTAGTATCAGCTGCACTTGCTCTATGACTAGTGCACCTACGTGTTATGCATACAATGTTTTCAAACCATTTCTGAAAAGACACACTCACAAATGTATCCCAACTTTAGAGGGATATTGAAAAATATGCTTTTATATTTCCACTTCATAAATTTGAGATGGGTTCAGAACCCATGGTGATGGGCACCATCTAATAGCATACATACATAGAACTTACATGTTCAGTTTTTCATTTGCAAAATTTCCTGAGGCTGGTGGGTAGGGGGTGTGTGTGTGTATATATATTTATATTTTGTCTGGTTAATTTTATGTGTAGATTATTATACAGGAAAGTCCAATTCTTCCCTAGCTACTGCAGAACTACAGCACTTCTATTTTGCTTGAAAATACATGCCAACTTAAGCGAAGGAAAAGTAAGCAGACCTTGCAAACTTATACTTTTGTCTTATTCCATCACTCAGGTCATAAGAAAAAAATAAGCCATTAAAGCATGAAAGTCAGAATCATCTATTTTTTCCATAGATGCCACAAATCACCATAAACACATTTTATTATGCTAAATGTTTAGTTCCCAGTCAACTCCAGATACAGTGTTTCAGCTGAAATGTTAATATTATGACCTGGAGGTCTGTCAGCATTAGGCTGACTTAATTGTTAGGGTTACACATTAATATATGATGTGCTTCTGTTTGTCTCACAGTCCGTGTACCTTAAAGCATGATGTCAATTATTTTCATTTACAAGCTGTCAGCTGGCAGGGTAACTCTACTTATGCAGTCTTCCCTGAGGTATATGAAACCAAATGATGCACAAATAAGGAAAGACATATTTCACTGAGAGTGATTATTTTTAGGTGTTTTCTATATGAAAATTATTCTCTAGGGAGGTGTATGGTCGGAATTGCTTATTAAAATATGTGAAATGAAGCTTTCTTTTCTGATGGAATAATTAGTGTTCCAGTTAATTTTGGTATTTGTTTCATGAGGTTTTCATTGTGTTTGTTTTTTGTTTTTTTTTCTGTGTGTGTTTGTGTTGGTTTTTTTACTTCCTTCTCCTTGCTTCTGGCTGCTACACAGCACCTTTTCCCCAGCTGTGCTGCAAGAGGAAATACATGCTGATAAACACCTGGGACTCACTGGCAGTCATACTGTCTCCCCTTTTAGTAGTCTTTGTAGTAAGACAATATTACTTTATCTAAAAGTAATTTCATTCATTTTTCACTCACTCTGGCTCCTTTTAAGACCAGCATATGCTGTACAAACTGTGGCTATTTGGGGAATCTATGTACAACTTATGAATTCCAGGCTGGTTTTATGAACTGCTTGTATCCTTATGTCCTATGACTGTCTTGTACGGTGTTCTGCTCATATCCTTTTGTGCTAAGGAGACAGGGGAGTTCCGCTTGTATGTGTGTTTAAAGATACGTTAAAACTATCAGCACAGCACCTGAATAAGTCTCTTGCCCAGGAGTGAACAAAGGAGTAACTGCATCTTAGAGATAAAACCAATTTTTTCCAACTTTTCTTCTGGGTAGGGTGACGAGATGAAACGGACAAAATATCGGGACACATGAGCGGAGTTGCTGAAGTGCCCCCCCCCCCCCCAAAAAAAAAAAAAAGTCGCTGGAGCAGGGTTGCCGAAGCCGCACTATAGGGACAAATGGCGTCCTGACTCTGCATTGGTTGAGATGCGGGACAAAGAACTAAAAATCGGGACTGTCCCGATTTTTATCGGGACATCTTGTCACCCTACTTCTGGAGAGGCTGGACTTTCAGGGAATGGAATTTTGCCAGAGGCTGGACAAAGAAATCAGGTGCTTGTGGTGGATTGAAAAACTCAGAGGGACTCATAAAGACTAAGGAGCATGCTTCTGTAGCAAAGAGGACCTGTTTTGAATGAGGCTGTCTATACTGACATGCATATTCAAGTACTGGACCATGTACATGCTTGGTCATGCTACCCATACCTGTGCTGAGTGTCCACATTATGCTGTGCTGTGGGACACACATATAACACTGTGTGCATGCGTGTACCCATATCCACACTACTGCTGCTGTTACCCAATGTTAGCACTACCATTTGGTGTGGTGTCCCAGGATTCTGTGCAGACAGAGAGACACTCTAGGAACTGCTTTGGTGTGTGTAGTTTGTACTATCCCTGAGCATCACAAATGTGCCAATGGCAATTTTGTCTGCCCCTCTCCAGCTGGAGAAAGACATGGAACAATGGGATGATGGTCTGGTTCTGTTCCTGCTTCTTGCAGGACAAATGGTTATGCAGTAGAGTAGTCAATTGGTGAGATGCTGGATGAAATTTGGGCAGAACTTTGATACATTGAAGACTGCTGACCTTGAGGGTCAATGACCATTCATTCAGCTCAGATGGCACAGATAGAGTGAATGCCAGTACTGCCTTGGGTGGACCCTCACTACTGGTGCAGGAGAACCAGCATGGTGCAGTGAGATCACATCATTTTGGAAATCTGGCTTGACTGGAATTGGCTTCAGAAGTTCTGAAAGAGGAAACAGACCTTCATGGAGCTGTGTGAGGAGCTTGCACCAATTCAGTTCAGGGAAGTCATAACAGTTCAAAAGCACGTTGCTATTCCCCTGTGGAAGCTGGCTATGCCGAACAACTATAGGTTCATTGAAAACCATTTTGAGGTTGGAAAGTCCACTGTTGTGGTCATGGTTGTGCAGATTTTATTAGGTAAATGGATGGATGCCATAAGAAAAGTTCCAGAAATAATTGCTGGATTTCAGAAGATGAAGTTTCTGAACTGTGCAGGGGCCATTGATGGGACCCACATCCCCATATTTTGTCCACTACAAGGGGCAAGTGAGTATGTGAACCGAAAAGGTTACTATTCGCTCATTCGGCAAGATTTAGTAGACCACAGAGGCAGATTCATAAAGACAAATGTGGGAAACACTGGAAAGGATCTCAATATCAGGGTGATAACATCAGGATTGTACTTGGAGGAGGAAGAAAAGACTTTATTCCCCAGAAGCGGTATTGTTCTATATAATGTCTGTGCCAACTGTTACTTTGGGGAACTCTGCATAATTGCTTCGGCTCCTGAAACTGTATGCTGATATCAGTGCATAAAACGGAATTCCTTTACAAGCTCAGTAGCTGCAGAATGGTCACAGAGTGCATGTTTGGTAGAGTGAAATCTCTGTGGTGCTGCCTAGGCACCTTTCTGGATACCAATATGGCAAACACTGTTCCTGTAATTGTCACCTGCTGTGCACTCCATAGTGTTTCTGAGGGTAAAGGGGAGTGCTTCCACCCAAAGTGGGCTCAGGACCAGACTGGTTTACAAACTCTGTACAGGCAGCTGAATCCTACCCATGTGCACACTTGTGCCGGTTCCCAGCAGGCAAGAGAAATCGGGAATGCCATTTGTGTACACAACTTGGCACAGCAGGAAGGCAGAGAATGACATCTGTCTGGGCTGAGGGACGCCACCACACCTTGTACAGCTGCTGGAAATGCACACGAGGGAGCATTGGTATGAACTTATGTGGCTACATAGCTTTGTGAGGCTTTTGTTCCCTGGTAGCCAAATCATTAGTGATTTGTTTGTTACATTGCACACATTTAAATACAATTATAACAGGGCACCTCCACTGAGTTACCATCTTAGGGTTGGGTTTGCACTGTGGCTAAGTTGTAATGTGGTCACTGTATAATGTTTGTCTTCACTATTCACGCTTGTTTACAAACCTCCATTTTTGGGAACACTCAGTCTCTTAACAGCATTATGAAGATTTACTTGGAGTAACTTCTTTTTTTTTTTTTTTTTTTTTTTTTTCTGCCCTTAGCAGCTGTTATAGAACACTAATCCCAACTACAACTGAAAGTGGGTAAGGTTTTGCAAAGGAAGGAGTGTCTGTTTACTCATCGGGTAGTGGTAGATCTCATTGCTACTGAATTTGTTATTGTTGGTGATGGTTTGAATTTGTCATTGTTACTGAAATTCTTTATTGCTTAGTTCACGTGCAGAAAATAAAGATGTTCACATATTCCTCTTCTGTGTTTTAGACATCTGCTCTGTTGAAAAGTAGTAGCGCTTTCTGTTGCGAGCACTTAAATACTAAGTTCATTTTCCCCATCCCTCCCATGTATCCTTGGGGCTTCGGTTATTTCTGAACCTGGAAGTGGGAGAAGAGATCAACAGAGAGGTGCTTGCAGCATCCTGAAACCAGACAGTTATACACCATTCAATTTCATGTGCTTGAATCCTGGCCCAATCCCAAACCTGAAAACATCTTCAGATTATCAGATTTTTGGAAAGAAGGGCCACACAGAAGCCAAGGAAGTATAGTGTTAAAAGTACTGGATGAAAAACACAATTGAAATACTTTTAAAAAGTAAGGTCAGCCACAACTGTAAAAAAAGCCTTAGGGAATACAACTGCAAACACTGTCCAAATGTTATATCTCTGCACCTGTATCCTTGGTCTCCTCCTGACAAGACCCCAAGAATGATAGGAGAAAATTACTTGTGGAAAACCAGGGATGTCTCCTGTGAGGCGTTATGGAGGGTGGGCACTTGGTGGGGTTCTGGGGCATACACCAGCTTATCATTCCCTTCCTGGTCACTCAGGGAGCATCCCTCTGTGAGGGGTTTCATGTATCAATGGAGGGTGATGTCTTGAGAGTCCTTCAGGCTCCATGTTCTTCTTCAGGTCACTTACTGGGGTACCTTGCAAGTGGATTTTCTGACTCATCAGCACCCGGAGAAGGAAGAGGTAGTGGTTCATGGACTGGTTCAGTGGTCTTGGCAGCAGGTCAACCTCAAACTCATTTGGCCACCAGTTCCATTGTCCTCTCCTTTAGAGAATGGTCACATTTCCTATGGTGTGTCTCCTGCTGAACGAACTGGTTATTAGTATCTTTTCCTAATATCGTGCCTGATCATCCCATTACTTCTATAGAATTCAAACTGCTCCTGGTTTCTCCTGTCCGTCCCTATGAACAGATCTTCCAGGGTCCTTCTTTATCTACCTCTGTTGTCTTTGAGGTGCTACTCCATTCCTCCTAGCAGAATTGTTCCGCTCTGGGGAGCTGGAATTCAAAGAGAAGGTAGCACATAGATAGATCTTTTTCTTTGGAAAAAGCTGAGAAATCCCTCCAAATATTTTTTGATACTTTACAGCATTCCAGTAGTAGTAATGTGACTATTAGACTAGCCTTTGGTTCTCAGGGAATTGTTGCATCTCATGAGGAAGAAGCACAAGCTAGTATGACCAAATACAGTATTCACACCACTGTAATAATCACTGTACAAAATATGCCTTGTAAGGTATCATTTGAAAACTAATAACTTGCTGGTCAATAATATCATGGTGAAATGTATGTTGCAACATTATATGTAATGTTATGAAATAAGCTGAAATAATGATTGAAGTGTGTTTACCAGACAAGTGTGGGGAGTGGGTAAATTTGTTTTTCAAGGACAAGTTGATGCCTCTAGCCAGGTATGGTCAATACTGATGAATAATCACCTGTCAAGTGGCCATTCTTTGGCAAGGAAGGAGTGTGGGACCAAACAGATCTGCATCTTAACAAACAGCATGGAACCTCATTCACCACCACTCTTTGTATCCGTGAAATATAAAAGTGAGGAGCAAAAACGCCCCAAGTTAACTCTCCCTATTCATCACGATATTTATTTATTCCTCCTAAGGAGACAAAAGAAACAGTCTATGGGCTTTGGGAACAGATCCTGACCTAAAACTTGGTCTGCCCTGCTACCGGGAGCATGTGATAAGAATTTCATCATGAACCAAGAAAAGCATAGCAGTATAAAGTGTTTTATCTTTTTCTCTTGTGACCATTTCTATATTTCATGCCTGATACTTTTACTCTAAGAACCTTGCAGATCCATGGATACATGCGGATCATTTTTGCAGATCTCTGATGGATGCGGATCCAAATTTTATATCTAAAGCCCTGCAAATCTCCTGATCAGATGTGGATACAAAATCCAGCTTACATTTCTCATGTCCATGGTGTATCTATTCTGTGGATGAACCAAAAAATTTAGTTTTAAATGGCCCTTAGGACAGCACCTTTTTTTCTAAACCCTGGTCTACACCACAAACTTATGTCAGTATAAGTACATCGCTCGCCTCTGAGTGATGTAGTTATACCGACCTAAGTCCCGGTGTAGACAGTATTCTGTTGACAGGAGGGCTTGTCCCGTCAACATAGCTACCACCTCTTGGGGAGATGAGCACTTGCATGAATGGGAGAAGCTCTCCCGTCTTCATAAGTGATACACCAGTGGAGCTGTGCCACTAAGTGTAGACAAGCCCTAAATTGACTAAAATTCCACTATAAAAAGAAGCATTGTGAACCTTGATTGCTAAGTTACTGGAGACCGACGTCTATAGGGTGCAATGGAAATTTAATTTTCTTTAAGTTAGGGTTTACAATACTTATGTTAACAGAAGCTATGGGCTTAGGGGCTGGCTGAAGTTCAGGCTATACAACACTGAAGTAGCATTGGTAAGGTTGGAGAAAGCATGCAGAGATGTAGTTAAAGTTATGTCAATGCCTGTTTTTGAGGAGACGCAGTTGCTATTTGTAATGTGGGTTTTTAATTCATGGGGTTTGCTGTTCTTGGATAGTCAGTTAGTAATTGTGGCCAAGATTTTTTTTTAATCTGTGTGGGAAGGCAGGCACAACCATTTCTTTTAGATGTGGCCCTTGTTAGAGTTGTCCATGTGTCTGTCACCTCAAACCTAGTATACTACAATACATTTAACATAGGCTAGTTATATTTAGAAGCTAATGCAGAATACATTTGCCCAATTAAAAAGTGGAGTTTCACGCTGACAGCAGAAATACAAATGCTTCATGCTCTTCATTGTCTGCTTGTTAATTTCCAAGCAAAGCTCAAGGTGTTGAGTTTGGCCTCGGAAGACATAAATGGTTTAAGTGAATATAACAACATGAGAGACTGACCTTTCCTTGTTTAGCAGTGCTGTAGTTGAGATCTGTAGAAGCATTCAAGCTAGAGTGCCTTTGTTTTAAATAGGAGCATGGTTATGGTTAAGGCATTTTCTGTGGTTTCCTTGACTCTGGGAATCTTCCTCCGGTGCGCCACAAAACTCTGGATTTATTAATTTACCTGCCATGCTGCAAAACTTATCATTTCCTCCTATATGTTGAAGGAATGAAAGGTTTGAAAATTAAGAGAGTGGTTAGGCAGAGATTTGGTTTGTGGGTTTTTTGTTTGTGTGTATTTTGGAGGCAAATGTGCATATTTTCAATTTTATCTTGTATTTTTGCCTTTGTTTATAAAGCATCTATAATTAAGGACATACTCTGAATACAAATCAAAATAAATATATGTATATATTTTTTTAAAATCATTGCCTGAGATACTAAATAATTACCTGTATGACTGCTGTACTCGTTTATAAGAAAGAAAATGGACCAACGAAAACACAACTTTAGTTATTTAAGGCAGAATTGTAAAGATTTTCAGAACAACAATAGTAATTGCATTAAATACTGCAGCACTTAAAATAGATATTTTGAAAAACAAAACATATGTACACTAGAAGATAAACATAGATGTGTAGCAAAGGTGTATGGTGTATGTAGTAAAAGTAATGTACATACATAATTGACAGGTTTCAGAGTAGTAGCCGTGTTAGTCTGTATCCACAAAAAGAAAAAATACTTGTGGCTCCTTACTGACTAGCATAATTGAGTGTTTTGTTCCCACCTTGTATTTGAAATTGACATGGAAATATTGAAAAGTTTAGACTTCCAGGTTAAAATAAGGCTTTGGTATGGTGTTTGAAACCAAATCCCTTGGTCTTTCATTGGGAATTATTTTAGAAAACTTCAATGGGCATTGATTCAGCAAAGTAGTGAGGTACCAAACAATCATGTCCCAAATTCCACGTGTAAGTGGTGATTTAGCAGGTAAGAGATAAGGAGGGAATGTGCTGAAACCTATAATGAATTAGATTTTACTAAATTAAACAGCAAGTATTTGTGTATGGAGAGAATCTATTTTTCTGCCAAGAATAAATTAGTTTTAAGTAAGGAGAATAATCCTCTGCTGAGGTGTAAGAATTGTTTATGGAAAAGTCTCTCATTTACATAGAATTGATTTATTTAGTGGTTGTTCCAGTATGAGATTTTTTAAACCCTTCTCAGAGTACTTATCTTCATCAGAAAAAACCCAAAAGGTGAAAAGTTGCTTATTTGTAACTCTGGTAGTGGAGAGAAGTTTAAAAAAAAAAGTGAATAATTTACCAAAAAAGCTAATCTCTTCTTCTGTCTGTGAATTGTGTATGTGAAGATCCCAGACTACTCATACTTATTGATTATTCAAAATAACTGTGAATTTTTGCCATAGATAGTTCTTTACTTTTATGTAATATGTTCAGATATTAATATGACAATTGAATCAACTATAATTCACAATTTGTGCTATAGCTTAAATTATATGTAACCAAACTAAGCAACACAATGTAAATTTCAAGTGCCTATTTGATTTTAATACTCACAGTGTGCACTGTTAGTTGCATAAGCCATCCAGTCAGGGAAGGGAACAGTACCATATGAATTATGTAGCAAACAAACCCTAAATTACAATGTTATGGTATATCATACCATTCAAAATATGCCTTTGGCAAATATTCAAGCTAAAAACTCACTTTTAACCTGTAAAACGAAAAGCCCAAATTTGTTAAATGTTAACAATCTCCCCCTCCCATCGCACACCAAAAAAACCAGGCAATATTTGTAAAAATGAATTTTGATTTGATTGTTTGTGAAAAGAAATATCCAGCAGAAGCCAGTCATAGCAGGGTTTCAAAATAGCAAGATATATTGGAATTGGAAAGGTTCAGAAAAGGGCAACAAAAATTATTAGGGGTACAGAACAGCTTCCATATGAGGAGAGATGAATAAGACTGGGACTTCTCAGCTTGGAAAAGAGATGGTTAGATGAGGTCTATAAAATAATGACTGGTGTAGAGAAAGTAGTTAAGGAAGTGTTTACGACTTCTCATAACACAAGAACTAGGGGTCACCAAATGAAATTAATAGGCAGCAAGTTTAAAACAAACAAAAGGAAGTATTTCTTCACACAACGCACAGTCAACCTGTTGAACTTCTTGCCAGAGGATGTTGTGAAGGCCAACAGATAACAGGGTTCAAAAAGAACGAGATAAATTCATGTTAGATCAGTCCATCAATGGCTATTAGCCCGGATGGGCAGGAATGGTGTCCCTAGCCTCTGTTTGCCAGAAGCTGGGAACGAGCGACAGGGGATGGATCACTTGATGATTACCTGTTCTGTTCATTCCCTCTGGGGCACCTGGCACTAGCCACTGTCTGAAGACAGGATACTGGGCTAGGTAGACCTTTCATCTGACCCAGTAAGGCAGTTATGTTTCTTTCCTCGAGTTATAAAACTCAGGACTTCAGGATGTGCTGCACAGCATGGAGGAACAAATTCCTTGACTTCCAAAGCCATCCGCGAATATCCATTGCTATCCAGAATCCAGGGCCTCCAGAAGACATCCGCCCCCACCAATAAAACAGGTGCCCCAAAATCTCTGAAATGTCAGCATGCAAAGAGTTCTCTGCTTTGGGGGTCTGCAAGTGGATAAAAGACAAAAAGAATAGAGATGTCCTAGTGGCTGAACAAGATTGTTGATGGGGGCACTGTGTCTGTGTTAGCTCTGCTGGAGAAAGTTGCTGCAGGCACATTATATATGCACAGGACTGAACCAGATTTTTCAAGGTCCCTTCCAGTCCTACGATTCTGTAATTCTATATCAAGCCCACAATACAACTGACTGTTATCTTGATTGACTCCTCTCTGAAAGTACACTGACAAGATAGGTGAAGGGAGCATGAGGGAGAATATCCTCCTTGGAAGTTCAGGTACTCAGGCTCTGCTCATCTTATATACAAAATAGGAGACCTCAAGGGAAGGTCATGCCGCAATCATTTGAGAATTATAGTAGGACCTGAAGGAGCAGAGAAGGGCAGACCCCTAAAATGTGCTCCCTAAGCTCTTTATAGAGGTGCTCAGCCTGCCAGATTATTTTAAATTTCATTTAGAAAACACATAGGTTCTTACTCCTAAGCCAACCTCAAATGCCAAACCTAGTCCATATCTGAGAAATGTGACAGTAAAAGGGGGAAAAAATGCAGCTAGCTTGTGAAACAAACACAAAACATACAGCCCCAACCACTCCAAACCCACTGTTTTTGAGGAGGCCACAAAAGAAGATAATTTTTCAAGATTGCAAAAGATGTGTGTGAGGGAGTCTGAGTAGTTTAAGGCTTACTCATCTCTATGCCCTTTGCAAATGTCCTCACTTGGGCCAGATGGAGGAGATAATTGGTTCAGGACTGGATGATGAATCACTTTGTTAATTATTTAAGCTCATCTTCTGGGAATCGTTAAAAGGGACAGGAAGAGCGAGGGGAAGGCTGGAATGAAGGGCTGGAAAAGGTCAGGATCTCAGGAAGATGAGATTCTCTCTCTCTCCCTCTATTCTGTTCTTCCTCCTTTTCCTCCTCTTACCTGGTATCTGGGGAGAAGGTTTTTTTAAAAAAAAAAGCCATATGTTGTGAGGAACAAGCACCTATCTAGCACATTGTAAGTAAAGCACGCAGTATTAAACCTATTATAGGAGTGAATGAGGACTGTTTGCAGCCAGAAATACAGCGTGAGGGAATCATCTCCTGTGACAATATAGTTAACAGACAGCCTTTAGAAAAGCTAGAGACCTTGTCAAGCAGCGAGAGCTCAGATGTTTTATCGAGTTTCCAGGTCAGTGTTATATCAAGGTTGGTGAAGTGCATCTGTTCCAAAAGTCACAAGAAGCAGTTGGGTTTTTATTTTTATTTTTTAATAACTGCAGTGAACTGAGTACCTGTTTGTTTTACTGCAAGTTTATTTCCCAATTGTTATGTCAGCCTTAAACTTGCACATATGAACATATCCAGTGACTGACATACTTATTTGGGTTATCTCTTCAGTTCCAAGCTTATACTTAATTATCTTTTGGGACATGTTAGCAGTTCTCATCAAAAGGGTGAATGTGAAGTGCCTCAGCAGGGGTGTTAAGGGATCAACTCCCCCCAGATCTCATAAGAGTGGACTGACTGTGGAAAGGATTTATTTAAATGGAGTATTAACAATCTGTAGTACCTTTGCCTGTATTTGTGTTTCGGGATTAGTGAAATATTTGATAACATCCCTAAGTGGACAAAGCAATATGAGCCATAAAATAATTTGTTTATGATTATACAAGGCTTGTATGTTAGCTTGGCACTACTTATGCCAAAGAGATCATTGGAGGAGGTGCAGCTCCCTGTTCCTCTGTGGGACTTAATTTAGGACTCAAATTCCATTTTTACAAGTAGTTGCCAGTGAGAGACCCTGCTGTGGCATAATGTCTCACCACTGGGATTCTTCAAAGCCCTGCAGCATGGCATATCATTTGAAAGTGCAAGAGATGTCTCTCCTTCCTGCAGAGTCCCTGGAAAGGTACACAGGATCTGAGATGTGGCTTTACCCCTGGTGGGTAAACAGAGGGTTGGAGAGGACCACAATAGGTTGCTGAGCTGTACGGAGCAGTGATTTCTGCCCACCCTATCACCTCCTCCGTCTTTGCCTTTCACCCTGCTCCTGCTTGGCCCTTTCTCATCTCCTCTGCAATCCTTTCACCCCATCCTCTCCCCTTACTCCTTCCTATGCTTCCCTACTCTTTCTTTCCCTCCTTCCTCTTCCCTTTGTATGCCACTCTCAACTTCTTCAGTCTGTTTGAACACCCTCTATAAGCTCAGACCCTGAGTACATGAACATGGAGTATGAAATTTGTTTAGAGAAGTTACTTGCAGAATTGGATTGTTTGTGCTCTTTGGTGCAGAAATTTATCATTTGTGGGAGCAGTTTGATTTCTCTCCTGTCAGTTATGCCCATGTAATATGGAGAAGAAAACTGTAAACCAAAAGGAGGCAGGCATTTGGCCCAGAGAAAATTAATCCTCAAACATACAATGTCTCACTTGGGGCATCACACTGCATTACCAGTACTTTAGTGTTCAGTTTGCCAAACTGAACACTATTACAATTAGGGGATAATATACAGGCATATCCTTAATATACTAGGTTAAGAAATATTAAATTTGCTGATTATATGCTCCCTTTCTATCTCTTTGTGATGTTCTTCTTTGTAGTATGGGAAATATAAGGAATATTAAAATATAATTTAAATAGTGGGTATCAGCAGAACACTCAGCATGGATGATGCATCTCTCTGGTCCAACCCCTCCAGAACTTATGATTGATTTTTTTTTTGTTTATAGTGTTAAGTGTCTGACACATGCTACTGTTTCATTAAAAGAAAAGGCGTACTTGTGGCACCTTAGAGACTAACCAATTTATTTGAGCATAAGCTTTCGTGAGCTATGGCTCACTTCATTGTGATTTACTTTTTAAATGGAGAATAGGGAGATACCTTGGGTTAGTCTGCTTGAAAGCAGCCAGTCAAGCTTGGCACTAAGTCAAGGGTTTATGTATTTTTTGTTTTTCCTTAAACCTTCCTTTGTGCTCTCCTTGCCCTCTCCTACAATTCTTTATCACCTCCTACTGTTCCCTACTCTTCCCACCTGCCTCTAGACCAGCCATACTCACAAAAATTACACACCACATGATTGTGATGTGCCTCAAGCAGGTGGCTGTAACTAATGCTGATGTAACACCAACAGAACCCGGTGGTCAGCGGACAGGATTGAACCGGGGACCTCTGGATCTTAGTGCATGAGCCTCTACAGCATGAGCTAAAAGACAATTGCCTGTTAGCTATGACTGTAGATCACTCATTTTATCTCTCTTTAAGTGGCCTCAGTGCCAGGAGGTGCGACAGAACACCACATGCAGAAGGTGTGTGGGTTACACTGACACCTGCCCCCAAGTCTCCTGCACCTATGCTATTCCCTGGAAGTCTAATGAATATCTGGCAAGGTAATCCAAAATCTGTGGAACCAAGTGTCTGAGGCATTTAATCCATACACTCCCCCCTTCTCTTGTGATTCTGAGTGGGGAGTACAGTGAAATGCAAAATAATAAATGGCACAAATTCCATCACCTTTGTTTATAAGATCACATGACAAAAATCTTTAACATAGCCAAATGGCTATGAATCTGTTTTATTTCTGAGAATGTAAAGGGACTCAACACTCCACTAAGAAAACAAACAAAAAAGAATCCCACCACAACTCATTACTGAACAGAGGAAAGGCAGATGTAGCGCTTCTGCAGGAGACACACTTGACCACAGATGAGACTAATCACATTCAAATTTAGCAGGCAGGAAAAGCAGTGCCCTGCTACCTCTTACCTAATCTAGAGAGTTAGCCACATTCTTCCATCAAGTACTGGAAGTAACTGAGTCAATTTCAGACTATCAGAGCAGATTTTTCACCCTTAAATTCACCACAAATGGATTTGAATGAATCATTGCTAGCCTTAATTCTATCATAGAAGGGTGGTGGTGGTTTGGGGGGGGGTTTGTTTTTAAACTAAATTATATGGTGAACCCCATATTTCTACTCTTTAAAATCCACGGAAATTAGAAGTGCTTGATCCTTTTGTGGGCAAAGCTCACCCTGAGTCATAAACCAACCAAAACCAGAATGGCTCTGGAATTGCACATTAAAGTCCTAGGATTATGGGATATCTGGTGGCTCATACATCCAACGAGTAAGGACTATGCATATTTTTCCGTGGTACGTTGGTCCTGTTCCAACATAGATTTCTTTTTGATCCACAAGCATTTGGTTTAATTTTTTGATTCTTCCATTGATACAATTGTTCTCTCTGATCATGCCATTATAACTCTTTGCATAGAAACAGATCTGGGTGTAAGCAGAGTCAGGATGAGCTCTACCCAGACATCTGGTAGCGAGTCATGGTGGGTTGTGGAAAAGAACTTCAGGGCTGATCTCATTTGCATAGGCACACCCACCCTGCCTAGATGGTCACTTTGGCTGCTGTAGGAGCCCCAGTTTCTCTGTTACTGGGACAAGAATAAACTGTTATTATCCTGATTATGTGAATCAAGGACAGTGGAACTGTACCTGGCCTTTTGTTATGATGGACGGACTCACCATCAACTAAGCAGCACTCGCTAGGCAAGGGTCATGGGTTCCAAAACCCAGTGAAGGGAGAGAGGCTGGGGACAGGTATTAATACTTGGTGGTATGGGCCCCCTGGTGAAGGCCTTACATGCTAATTGCACTTTCTCCTCTCTCCACTGTGGAATATCAGAGCTAATTTTGATCCTATTAGGAATCTAGTTACAGGCTGCTGAGCTGAATTCACTTTGGGCTAATGATGCACCAGCACTGAGGCTCCCCTACTACAAGCTGAAATCACAAAAGAGCTAAATTTACTAAGAGCTGAAATCAGAGTGTTGTGTTAAGTAGTGGGGGAGCCTGAAGATATATTGCGGAGCAGTTTGAGGGACGGCTGGTGGAGCGGAGCAGGTTGCGGGACAGCTGGAGCAGCTCATGG
This sequence comes from Natator depressus, assembly GCF_965152275.1. Lineage (NCBI taxonomy): Eukaryota > Metazoa > Chordata > Testudines > Cheloniidae > Natator > Natator depressus. Next base: position 86,861,466 of record NC_134240.1, read on the forward strand.
GGGGGCGGCTGGCAGAGCGGAGCCCCATGGAGAGATGGGGTAATCAGCTTTGGACCATGTAAGTGCCCCTTAGCCCCCCCTCCCAATCTCCACCCAGGTTGAGAGGTAAAACTCTGCAGATAAACTTTTGAACTCTGGGGCTGCACTGACCAGGGACAGAGACTTTTGTGTCGTTGGACTTTTGGGACTTTGGGTGATTTTGGGTTGCTGGACTCAAGAACCAAAGGGAAAGGACATGCTCCTATTTGCTTGGGGTGGGTTTTTTGCTCATGGGTTGTGTTATGAATCCTGTTGGTGGTGTTTCCCCAGCATAATGCCACATTGTTTCTCTCTGTTAAAAGGCTTTTTGCTACACTCAGACTCTGTGTTTGTGAGAGGCGAAGTATTGCCTCTTGGAGGCGCCCAGCAGGGGTGGTATATATTTATCCCAGGTCACAGGGTCGGGGCTCGAGCCAGTTTTGCATTGTGTTATTGGAATGGAACCTCTAGATATTGAACCCGGCCCTTGTTGCTGCCAACTCTGATGGGCAGAAGGGTTACACGGGTAAGAAGCAGCTATGTAGATGGAGATTTAATTCTTTCTTTTGTTAAATCCCCATTTCAAAATTTTTGTTAAATAGAAATTGTCTTGGTCTTGGAGATAAGCACACCCTCAGCATTTCCTAGAAGACTATTGTGGGAGATTTTGAAGGCCTGTTTGAGTAATAGAATTATTAGTTTGGCATCTATCTAATAGGAAGGAACATGAAGAAAATATAATAGCCCTTGATATTATTTACCAGCTAACATGGGTTTAACTCTTCCACAAAGACTTTCATTTTTGAGGCTGTAGTGATCCCCAAGCATATGATTTTACAAAAATGGAAGTGTAGCCTTATGCACAGTATATAGCAGTGGTATTCGGATCTGTCCAAGTTAGCAACCAAAGAACAAATAGGTTATCACCAGAGAATGCAATTAAATGAATTTGATTAAATTTTTATCCCATTTCTAGATAGATGTTGGTGAAAAATGTTGAAAAAATGCCAGACATCCATTCAATGGAACCATTCCTCTTTTTCCCTCCCTACCACCTGTCCCCTTCTTCTCTCTTCTCCCTGTTCGGGCATGTTTTCTCCTATATTACTGTTAACCCTCCCTAACATGGTTATACCTGTAGTATTGTCTGGCATTGTATTGCCTGATTTTGGAGCTTTGAGAAGTTGTAAAATTGAATAATTCTATTGAAGGTCCCCTGAAGCATGCTCTATCTGGAAACATGCAAAAGGTCATATACCATTTTTGTACTTTTCATTGTATGAAAATCAATCCAAAAATCACAGGTGTTCTAAAACTCATAATTTTCTTTTTGAATTTTAAGTTTTGGTGAATACTTGAATGTGGAATTTTGAGTAAGTCTATTGACCAATGACTTGATCTAGCTCTCGTTAAAATTGATGGTAACACTCCCATTGAGTACAATTTCTCCTGTGAGGAAGTAGTGAGTTACTCTGGTTGAAGTGAACAGATGTATTCATCCAAGAGCAGAATGTAGCCCTGTATCAAGTAGGCACAGAAGCATAGCTCATATTAATAGCCTCCTTAAGGCCAGTTAAATTAATACAATGGTTACCAACAGTTTTCTGGTTTCTTGTGACCTGCTTGGAATCCAAAGCAAATGTAATGTATTCAAAATCACAATTTTTTCCCCCAACCTATTTTTATAGTTTGTGTTTTTGTTTTGTTTCTTAATTGGTTTTATTGGAATATTGGTTCCAAATTAAACCAGAAACAGACTTGAGAAAACATTTAAGGTATTAAATACATTTAAAATAAAAAATAATATGCATGTCATTCAGACTAGTTCCTTCTTCCACCATCATAAGAACAGCCATACTGGGTCAGACCAGTGGTCCATCTAGCTCAGTACCCTGTCTGCGGACAGTGGCCAATGCCAGGAGATTCAGAGGGAATGAATAGAACAGGTAATCATCAAGTGATCCATCCCTTGTTGCCCATTCCCAGCTTCTGGCAAACAGAGGCCATGGACACTTCAGACCATGGTTTGTATCACACTAGTGTTTGTGCATAATTTAGGAATTATGCTTATCCAGCTGGCATCAGTCCTTAATCCTTTCTTACTGGGGGAGGATTTTCAAGCCATCAAATTGGATGGTCTAGGATACAAACACTGCTGTTGACTCATGATCATTCTAGTCTTGTCTTTGGCAAACTGCACTAATTATAGGGTGAGTTCCAGAGCCAAAGTACATCGGTTACAAAGATGGATCTGCCATCTTAACTGCTGTATGGTAATTGACTGCTGAGAAACTCCAACTCCCAGTAGAAAATCATCCCGGCTAATATTGGGATAACTTTATTTGAATGAATTGGAGATTACAGACATATAATTACTCCAGCTCCTATGCAGTCATTTGGTTGGGAATCTGGAAAATGGCAGTTATAAAGTAATCAGATACTTTAAGGCTGCATATAAAAAACCTATGGAGGTAAGATAAATAGATGGCAGCCACTGAAATTAAAGTTTTGGTTTAGGTTTGAAAAGTTACTATTCAAACATTTTATTTCTTTTAATGATTCACTTATAGCAGCCCCGCACACCCCCAACCACAACTGGAGAAATAGTGAAAAGACCGAATCATTCCTCCGTTAGACAGTTTTGTGAACATTGTCAGGTGATACTTTCCACTTGTGATACATGTAGAAAAATCAGATTTAAAAAGCAAATGTCTAGTTGCACCTCTAGGAAATTTTTAAAATGAAGGCTTCTCTTTATCCATTTACAGGTACTAAATGCTAATAATTGTTTAAAGTATGCTCCTTGCCCCCACCCTTCTCTCCCTCTCTCATATTAAAAGAAGGTTGAGGCCAAGCTTAGATCAGTAACAGGAGACATTAGCAAATGAGTTGATACAACAGATCTGTGGAAAGGTTTTCTGTTACTGCAGTATTCTGCAGCAATGTAAGGCACTGTGAGGTGCAGTAAGGAAATGTATTATAAAATACAGATGATAAATTATGCACTGAAGAAACCTTTTAGTAATCCGTACCCTATATGTGGTTTGCAGTGTTTTTAGGATCTGTATTGGGGCTTCTGAAACCATTTACAAGAGAGACAAGGATTTAATTGTGCATTTCAGGTATGGGCTGTATATTGTAGGCTTGGGGAGGCTATGCCTCCCCAAACAGCCTGGCGCGGCCCCTTCCATACTCCGCCAGGAAGGCCACTTCCTACTTGCCTTTCTCTCTTCACCCTGCCCCCCCCCCCCTTGGCCCCAGCCCAGGCAGGCTATTTGCTAGTTTTCAGGGAAGCAGTTTGTTTGGCTGTGGCCAGCCTGCGGCCAGGACTTTGGATGGTTGGCACTGCCTCGCTCTGGGGGCCTGTGGGCGGTGGGAGAGGGGCTGGTGGCTGGGGCCGTGCACCACCTGCCCGTCGCTCATGGGGCTGCGTGCCACCTGCCCATGCATCACGCTGGGGGTCAGGGGTTGGTGGCCACAGGAGGAGAGTGTTCTGGGCTCCAGTGGGCCACTGGGTAGGGGCTAGCCTCCCCAAGCCAGTGGGGTATCCACTGCCCATGATTTCAGGTGTAAAATGCAAGAGATAAAATGGGCCTGTCTGATTCCTGTAATCTGTAAATCTGTGTATGAAATGAATGCTTGTTGCTGTGTTTTATACCACAGTATTTTACTAAATCATCAGATTGTGAAATTACATTATGATCTCTGTATTGTACTTACAGTGTGTAATATAAATCCTGCTAACAATATTGAGTGTTAGAATATGATAAAAAATCTTTCAGATACTGCTGCCCGGTGAATAAAGTAGCACAATATGTTACCTCTGGAATGTCTGTCTTGGACAGGCTTTGCTTGGATTCTAATTGATACATTGGATCTTCCATTAGATTTCTTCTTTAATGGTGACGTGCTCAGAAGAAGGCAGTATTCAAATGGCATTCTTATCATTCAAATTCAAGAAGTTTTTTTTATTAATGTTGTTAACTGCATTTTATGAATCATGTAACCCTTCTGCCCATCAGAGTTGGCAACAACAAGAGCCAGGTTCAGTATCTAGGGGTTCCATTTCACTAACACAACGCAAAACCGGCTCGAGCCCCAACCCAGTGACCTGGGACAATTACATACCACTCCCGCTGGGCGCCTCTAAGAGGCAATACTTCTCCTCTCGCAAGCACAGAGTCTGAGTGTAGCAAAAGCCTTTTAATAAAGGAGGGAAACAATGCAGCATTATGTTGGTTAAACACCAAAAACAGGATTCATAACACAAACCATGAGCAAAAGACCCACCCCCAAGTAAGTTTGGCAGTGTCCTTTTCCCATCAGGGTCTTACGTCCAGTGACCCAACAGTCACCCTACCCACAGTTTCTGACCTTGGTCAGTGCAGCACCCAGAGTTCAGAAGTTCATCTGCAGAGTTTACCAGCCTGGGTGGAAGTGGGAGGAGGTCTAAGGGGCCTCTTACGTGCTCCGCTGCTCAGGTTGATGGCCGCTTGCCCCACCTCTCCATGGGGTTCTGCTGCAGTCTTCACCGCCAGCTGAACCTCTCCACCAGCCGCCCTGCTGGCCGCTCTGCTCGCCACACCTCTCCACTAGCTGCACACCAACTTGTCTTCAGCCCCCTCCAGCACAGCTCTTAGTAACTTCAGCTTTTTAGTGACTTCAGCTCTGTGATTTTAGCTGGTAGTAGGGGAGCCTCAGTGCTGGTGCACCACTAGGTATCAGGGATTTCAGCTCTGCAGCATGTAACAAGACTCCGAATCGAGTCAAAATTAGCTCTGTTATTACACAGTGGAGAAAGGAGGGGTCAAAGCATTGTTCAGGGCCCACGCTCCCAGGTACAAATTCCTGTCCCCAGTGCCTCTCAATCCACTGGGTTTTGGAACCCATGTCCCTTGCCTAATGAGTGCTACTTAGTTGAGGGTGAGTCCCTCCATCATAAAATGCCAAGTATAGTTCTACTGTCCTTGAGTCACATAACGAGGATAACAACCCTTTATTACTCCTGCCCCAATAGCAAAGAGACTGGGGATCCTGCAGCAGCCAAAGTGACCATTTGGGCAAGCAGTCCATCATGCAATCCAAGTGTTAGGTCAGTCTAATGAGAGAAATCAATTAACAGCAATGTGGTATATGCGATCATGTGCCAGCAATGCCACTCTGTCATGTACATTGGCCAAACCGGACAGTCTCTATGCAAAAGAATAAATGGACACAAATCTGACATCAGGAATCATAACATTCAAAAACCAGTAGGAGAACACTTCAGTCTCCCTGGTCACTCAATAATAGACCTAAAAGTGGCAATTCTTTAACAACAAAAACTTCAAAAACAGACTCCAACATGATGCTGCAGAACTGGAATTAATTTGCAAACTAGATACCATCAGATTAGGCCTGAAAAAGACTGGGAGTGGTTGGGTCATTACAAAACCTAAACTTAATTTCCCCAATATTAGTTTCTCCCTACTGTTACTCACACCTTCTTGTCAACTTTCTGTAATGGGCCACTCTCTTACCACTTCAAAAGTTATTTCTCCTCCCTTGGTATCCTGCTGTTAATTGATTTATCTCATTAGCCTGACCTAACACTTGGTAAAGCAACCCACATCTTTCATGTATTTATACCTGTTCCTGTATCTTTTACTTCATACATCTGATGAAGTGGGTTCTAGGCACAAAAGCTTATGCCCAAATAAATTTGTTAGTCTCTAAGGTGCCACGAGGACTCCTCGGTTTTTGTTTTTTTTTTCTTTTCCTTTTTTTAAAGTTACTTAGGGCAAAGGGAAAGAATAACTTGGATCAGAGATGCTGTTTTAACATGTGATCATCTAATGTTTGTAAACAAATTCGATTTTTGGGTGTGTCTTTTTTAAATAGTGGCCTATTTGCATCAGAGCATTGCTTTCTAGCATAGGATCACAAAGTCTAGATCAGGGCTTCTCAAACTTCATTGCACAATGACCCCCTTTTGACAAGAAAAAATTATTACAGGACCCCAAGAGGGGGGAATGAAGCCAGAGCCTGCCCAAGCCCCGCTACCCTGGGTGGGTGGGAGCAAAGCCCAAGGGCTTCACCCTCAAGCAGGGGACCTGTAACCTGAGCCTTGCAGCCCAGGGCTGAAACTTTCGGACTTTGGCCTCAGGCCCCAGCAAGTCTAAGCCAGCCCTGGCAACCCTATTAAGAGGGTCACAACCCACTTTGGAGTCCTGACCCACAGTTTGAGAACCGCTGGCCTAGATCAATGAAGAACGGGAAAGGTCAGAGAGAAGGATAGAGCTGATAAGCTTAACCTCCGTGGAAAGGAGTTTAGCACGCACTCTATATTGGCACTTGCTTACTGACCCAGTTATCTTTGAAGAAAGTATCCGCCTTCCTGGCCTCACAATATCTGATCCACTGCATACAGTGGTTTTGCTATGTTGCACAAGCTCACTTGGGGAGACACAGGAATTTGGGAGCCCATTTTCTCAAATATTTGCAGCCAACACTCCCCAAAGTTTGAGGTCTATTACTGAGGGACCTTAACCAACGCCCTAACCAACTTACACACCTGCTGTGAGACACAGCACATGCTAACTGGATGAATACACTGTTCCTTTTTCAAGTGCATCTATTCATGCAGACAAAGCCTTTTTGTGTCATGTTTGTGATCTCTTGTCTTGCTTCAGCTTTTATGCTTCAAATATGATAAAGTTCTCTTTTGATCAGCATCATTTTATTTTGTGAAGAAAGGAAATATCAAATCCTTGAAGAAAAAAATTATCCTCCCTGAAAAATCAACTTTCATTCTTCACTATGACTATGGAATCTTTGATTTGTGAAATGCAGTGGTCCATAAAATAGCACAGTAGAAGAAAATGTGATGGGTTCCAGGAAGTGAACAGCAAAGCTATATGCAAGTTAACCTGTGGTGAGTAATATAAATCATGCGGTCAGAACAGCCAATCATGGAAGTTTCTGTTTATACCAGTGAGGGCTCATCTCACTGATAACAAGGCTGATTGCTCTTGCAAGGAAGGCAAAACACACCGTCGTTTTTGGTGTTTTTTTAATCCTGCAGTAATTTTAGAGGTGGCAAATCCTGCAAATGAGCACAATTACTTCTGTGAGCAAGTGATTCCCCCTCACTTGAAATATGTACTTTAGGATTCAGTGGTTATTAAAGCAAGAAGAAGAAAAATGCCATGCCATATCACACTCGTGAATCAGAATGTAGGACTTCATGAAGGAAAATGGAACTTGATTGATGGTTAAAGTAACAGATTACACAACTGGAGTCAGTGTTATGTGGGAGCAGGAGTGTCAAGGTTGCATCAAGAATTTCAGTGCTTCTTTTCTTAAAATTAACCTTTTTGGGTTGAATGTTTTTACACTTCATTTTAGCCCAGCGGTGAATTTTTCTAAACATTTTGAGCAAAATCTGTCAGCTGTTTCAGTTATGGAAAACTGAAAATAATATACTTTTTTTCAGCTTAAATAAATGTCTCTCCCACACTACTCAAACAGCTGAACGTTCAAATTTTCAGGTTGGCTTGTTCTCACCAAGGATAGGTCCTTTCACCACTTCCCAAATTAAAAAAATAAAATAAAAACCTTAAGTTATAAGCATGTATAAATATGTGCTCTGATCCTTCAAGGACCTGCGATTATGCTGAACTTTATGCAGGATCATGTCCTAATTTCCTAACAGCAACGTTAAATTAATAATTTTGTGATTTGATTAAAGTAAGTTTATTGACAGCAAATGCACCATGTAAAATATGCCTAAAGTTTTTAGTGTACTGTGCAAAGTGGTATATTATCCAAATAGTAATGACTGAGTATAGTCATAATGTGTATAATGGCACATAATAATTTCATGTGGGAAAACTTGTTTAGATACTGATCGTTGAATTTGAGTGGTAAATTTGTTGCTGTTCCAATGATATAGGTGTGAGATTTTAGTCAAAAGTAGTAGGAATAAGATGTTTTTTAATAAGTTTATTTGCCATCAATGTTATTGACTAAGAAAGCTTTCAGTGCATTCATATCCACTTAATGGTACTATAAAACTGTACAAAAAAATCTCAATTTTTCTTAAGTAGCTGCTGTCTTATGTGAAGATTATTACCTATCTGATTTTCAAAGTTGGCTATAGTCATTAATGAGAGTGCTAACTAATTCAAGAGCTCTGGAATTGGTTTCAAGGGAGGTTGTATAATCCCTATCATTGAAGGCTTTTAAGAACAGACTGGACAAATACCTGTCCCAGGTGGTCTTGGTGTAAATGGTCCTGCCTCAGTGCAGATGACCTCTCAAGATCCCTTCTCTCACTCTTTGCTGAGCCTGACAAAAGGTGAGCATAGAAGAATTCTTCATACCTGTTAAGGCTGATTCCCCACTCTGGCACTTCGAGTGCAGAAGGTGGGGGCCCGCAAGGATTCTAAAAATTAATACTGGCTACTCGACTTGTATTAAACTCCCAAGGTTACAGCTTTTCTCTGACCATGGATGGGTAGATGCTGCCACCACCCAAGTGCAAAAACCCCTTTGAAAACCCAGGAAGGCACACTTGGGAATTCCTTCCTGTGGCGTACCCTCAAGCCTTTTCATCCCCCCGTCCAGGAAAGAGCTGAGAAAGAAACCAGGAAATCAGCTGTTGCCACCAGCTAATTAAACAACATATGCACAAACCTCTTAAGGACACACGCATTCAATCCTGTTTTTAAAAGGTAAATTTTATTAAAAACAAAAAAGAAAATACATGTGGAACTTACGCTTTTTGATAGATTTAAAAAAAAAATTACAAAGATTAAGCATCAAGATAGCATCTTGAGGTCCAGCTTAAAGGTTACAAGCAAAACAAAATCACCTCGGGTTAGCACAGAGGAGTCCACAAACCATAATGAAATAAGAAAGAAACCTAATCGTGTCTTCCTAGACATTTCTTGATTTACTTACATATCTGGGGTTTCAAATGAGTAACTTCTAGGTATGATCTGATGGATTTTCATACCTGGCCCCAAGCTTCTTACAGCATAGCTCCAGCCCTGTCTCTGCTCTCCTGGAGAACAGCACAGATAGTCAAAAGGGAAGTTTCCCCCCCAATTTTAAAGTTCTAGCCTTTCATTGGCTCTTTTTTGGTCAGGTGCCCACTCCCTTCCTTTTTTACCTACAGACTTTTTAACCCTTTACAGTTAAAGCAAGTAGAGAACAGCTACTAATGGGGTTTATAGCTAACTGGCTGGCTGGGTGCCCATAAAAGGGATCCCTCCTTCAGTTATCACAATACCCTATGAGTATGGCTGCTGCTAGTGGGTTTTTGTTCCAGCCCATTGCTGCTATTGTGTTCCAAGTAAACAATAAGCACAGTTTGTTCTCGTGGAAGGAAGGGAATACTCTGGAATGGAGGCAAAACAATTCTGGGATGGTGTAGGGACACAAAGAGAAATGGACATTCTCTGGTGAAATCCCAATTTATTCTAATGTGGCTATCATGTACACCTTATCTGATTAAAATGAAAGAAAAATTCGTTCCCAGGTTGCCTGTGTCTCTTCTTAATTAAACCTTTTTTTTCTTAGTTCCAGTAAGAGCTGAATGAACTTGGAGATAGGTAGAGGTATATTTGATCTTATCTATATTCTTCCTTATATACTTTAAAGATGTTTCCATTAACTTTCACACTACGGTATTACGTCCCTTCTGAGGCTTGTGTGCTTCTTGACCTTTGGACAAATAGTTAATAACTGTAATAAGGCATAGCCATAGAAATTATTCCAATATTTTAAATAAGACCATTAAGTGATTAAAAGTTTCCTGCCACAAGAGGGCAAGACATTCTGAGAGAAATTTTATATAGTATTTAAAACTATATGTACAATCAAGTACTTTCATCAGAAATTAAAACCAGCTATGCATAATAATTTAAGAAATAGAGATTGCTGATGACATTAGAAAATGACAACATAAAGTGGAAATTCAGACCTCTCTTGTTGGCTATAGTGTGAGTGAGTAGAACAACTTGTATCCTTTCTGCTTTTCTTACTCCTCTCAGGCTGCTTCAGCCACGTGCAGAATAAGCTCTTCTGGGCCAGAAAAATAAATTGGTTTCTGTACTCATTCAGTGTACAGGTCTTTGTGTGGTAAGGAATGGTAGTGCTGCATGATGTGCTGAGCTGATGGTAATATTTCTGTAGTAGCCTCATCCCTTCTTTAGAACAACATTTTCAGAGCTGTAGAAATATCAACTCTTAGGTGAGTCTTTTTGGATTCCAGCATAAATGTTGCTGTTTGCTCATAGGAGAGAGAAAACTAAATCAAAATAAACACATTGATCTAAAGGTAGAATCAGAATTGCAGCCACAAGGCTATTTCATTCCCTTCATTTATTTGGCGGGGGTGAAAAATCTAGAGTGAAGCCTGCACAACTAGGCCAAAATCTGCTAGAGAAGGTTTGAGGCAATGCAGACCATTATCTTCCTTCTGAAACTGTGAAATAGTATGTTTAGTGGGTTTGGGGGCAGAGATGGAGTACACGAGTGGGCAGAGCTAGGGAAAGGTTGTTTCTGTGGCATCTCTCTACCAGAAATTGTCAGGATTAATTTACCGGCTCCATGCCTTCAAAACAGTTGGGTGGGGGCTTAGCTGGGTGGGGGTGGAGTGCATAATAGAATAGTTCTTAAGACAGCAGGACATGGAGGGGCAGAGAATAGTAGAGAAGACGTGGGCATCCATACAGATGCCCTTGCCTCCAATTTACTTAGTCCTTGGAAATGCAGCTTCATTCTGTCTAACCTATGAATCAGAAGGGTATCTTCCTTGCTGTTCCTTGAGTGACTAAATCCAGCCCTCTCGCCACACGATGAAGAGTTAATTTTTTTTTAATCTGGATTTTTCAGTTTATCTTTGGCCATCGTACATTGAGAGTGATTAGAATCATATGTTCAGCTGTTAATGAGATTGTTGCAAAGTGGAAACAATTGTTTTTAAATTGTAAATTTTTATCTAACAATGGTTGGGTAAGGACTGAATTAACTGAAGGAAACACAGTCATATATTGATACTAGGCATCAGAAAAATGAGTTCACGATCCAAGATTGGCAACAAAGTACTGTCTTATTTTACTCTTGTATTTTAGATGCTGGTGGAAATTGGTGTACGGGCTGAACCATTGTCTAAAAAGATTAAATAAATTGTTAGTAGAGAAGACAGATGCTTTTGTTAGGAGACAGGCTTTAGGATCCAGGGGAATGGAAGGATTTCCTCCTTTAATCTTCTGTGGGATTTGGCTTTGACTAACAGGGGACGAGCATGCATTTGACTTTGAGCTTTCCGCTAATTTACTTATATATATGGAAAATGGGGCTGCCAAATTAATGCCCTTCTTCTACATATTGGAATTTATACCAGGATCCACCCTGAAGTACCATGGGATGAGAGTGCCATTCTTTCCTGTGGAAAATTTAATCCAGGTTGGACAAAACATTATATAGTTTTCTTTTAATCTTCAATATATAGGGATTATTAAGCAGGTGTTGTTTTTTTTATTTAACAATGAAAACAGAAATGATAAAACTCCACTTGTACAGCAGAGTTTGCTAAAAGTAATTTCATGGGATGTTTTGCTGTGCAACAAGCATTATGTAAGATTACATTATGGTATTCAAGTCAGGTGCTCAAACTACATCTCTGAAGTGAGCCTTTCATGGTTCAAAGCTTTCAATCAGTGTATTAATGAATGGTCCATAGATATATAAATATCCAGTAAAATATATTTGAAGAGTAAATCTTTAGGCTGTGAAGAGTAGATAATTAACTAAATACATAAAGAGTGCAACAGTTAGAAATGGTGGGTGAAAGTGAAGAAAGGAAGTGAGAAATTTAAAATAAAGTTTTCAGGAGTTAAAATACTTTGTTACATTATCAGTAGAGAAGTAAGTCAGTGGAGATTTGCCTGATGTACAGGCTCACTTTATCAACAACAGCTAGCAGAGGAGACAAATCTGCTGAGATGTGGGACTGTTCACATGGGTAAAATACTGTACATATAAAATACTCCCTCTTACTAAAAAGAGTATTTTAGGGAGTATTTTATAATGTCACCTTCACTTTTCTTTATCCTTTTGATGCTCAACGATTAATAAATCATTTAGGCAGTGTGTGTGGCTGGCTGACTAATGTTACTAGGATAGCATATTCTTTCTTATGTACCTCATCACCAGTTCAAATGCTAACCATGGTAGCAGCGAGCAGAATCATTAGTTTTGTGTTTGTGAAATGAGTTGATAGTTTTCAGTGCAGTTTCTAAGTAAACAGTTGTTCACCTCATAAAACTATCATTATAATTGATATGATTTGTCACGCTCTTTGCCAATGAGATAGATAGGGCCACAGACTAAACAAAGGATATGGAGTCTAAACTATACTCCACTTCAGAAGTGTTCTCTAGGCCAAGGTAGAGGCATGTTGGCTTGGCAGTGCACTTTCAGTGTTATGTGGCTAACTAGAGCACTAGATCCATGATCTGTGCTCCACAGCCCTCCTTATTGGTGCTTCAAAAAATAAAGTGTACCCAACTCCCCCATTGTCACCTACCAGTTGAGGTCCTGGCCACATCCTAAACATCTGGCTAGCTGGGATTATGGAGATTCCTCACAGGCTTTAGCTTGATCAGTTAAACACCTGTTAAAGGCAGATAGCCTGGTCAATACTAGGCTTAACACATGTGTTAGCTAACACCTTTCAACTCCTACTCTAGAGAAGGCTAGGGGTCTAGGTCCATAAAGAAATGGAGTAGCAACACTGAGCATTGCTATGCCTAACATTTAAGTACCTTAAAAATCACTAGACTGCACAAACCCTGTGTTAGGTGTCTAGGTTACCTATACAATGCCTGGGAAGAGAGAAGCTCCTGACAATGGATCCACAAAAGCCAGCATTCAAGGTGGGGAGCCACCTAAGCTAGCCCATAGCAGATGCTGACAAGACGGTTGTGCCCAAATTGTCCCCCACCCCCACAGAGTTTTTTAATGGCATAGGCACCTGCCTAACTCCATGCAAAAGGGATAGGAGTTGAGGGAGTAGATGGCCTCCCTTATAGCTTTTAGCGCAGTAGTTAGGGTGCTCATCTAGAATGTGGGAGATGGCCACTCAATTCCTTCCTCCACCTGATGAGAAGATATTTGAACAGGAGTTCCCACTGCTCTCATGAGTGCCGTAGCCACATGACTATAGAGTCATTAATACTCCCTCTGACTCAATGCTTATTTAAGTATTCATAAAAATTAAACCAGCTTCAATGGGGGTGAGGAAGAAACCTCTATCAGAATATTGATAGCCCAATGGTTAGGCCACTTACCAGAGGAACGGGGGAGGCCTGTCCATATTCCTCCTTCTCCTCAGGCTGGGGGGTGGGTGGCTATTGAAGCAGGGCCTCCCACAGTCTGGCAGAGTACCTAACCACTAGGCTAAAGGTTATAAGGGAAGCAGCTTCCTCCACCCCAGACATTTTGTGTGGTATTTAGGAGTGCACAGAGCACTCATACTGTATGAGGCCATGCAAGGAGTAAAACTTAAGGTGCCTTGGGGACTTTTGCAGCCAAAATTTAGGTGCTGAGTGAGTTTAGGTGCTTCCAGGGTTAGACAGCAGCTGAGTCGGGTTTCTGTGGATTGCAGTAGCACCTAAATCTGTGATTTAGGTGCCTTTATGGATCTGGGCTGAAATGTTTTCTGTGCCTCTTACCAGCTCCTATGAAGGTGCTCTAAGGCATTGTGATAAAGAGGCTCCTTGTACCCCAAACACAATACACTTGGCCAACCCAAGGCAGGATTGTTCTGAGAATGTTGCCGCTGCAGTAAAGTATTTCAAGTTATATGGTCAATAGAGGACCTATGTGTTTAGATGAGCAGTTAAAGGACTGTTTCCACGTATTTAAACCTGGTAGTTCTTTGACTAGAGTCTAAAGGTTCCAAAACTAGAGTTAAAAAAAAATCTTTCGTGTCCTTGACCAGCTTTTCTCACTCAATTCATCCCAGCAAAGATGAACTGGCATGAATATAAACGTTTGTGGCGATCTTCACAGCTGTAATTGGAATGTAGCTCACTGTTTGCATACAGTTAGAGTACTACACATTTGTAATTCATTGCTCTATAAAGTGTATGAGATGCACTTTTCAGAAAAAAATGTTACATAAATGCCAATAAAATTAGCTTTATGATTTTATTTTAGAGTAACAGATCTATTCTAAGAGATCTAATCTACTCTAATAAAAACTGGATGAAAAATCACAAGAAGCTGCTATCCTGCATTCCAAACAATATTTATATAGATCCAAAGAATAAGTAAACTGTTGAAGGGGGAAAAAAATCTGAAATATGCAGCACGAACTTGCCTTGATGGCAATTTGAGATAAAACTGTAAACACAACAAACTTCAATTTGTTTAATAACCAATTACTACTGTTTCTGGATTTGTGAATATGAAAGCTCAATGGGGTTTAATTTAATCCCTCACTGTGAACAGATGGACAGATTGCAGGCCTCTATGTAGCAGATCCCAGAGCTCACTACTTCTTCCAATCTGAATTACAATCAGGTTTCCTTACACCCTGCCTGTTGGCAGCAATAACAACGAAAGAAGTGCCAGCAGAATCAGATCAGATGTGGGTCATTGTGACATGGCTTTATGCAAATGTGGTTTACTTTTTATCACATTGTACTTAAAAATTCACTTCAACTGGAGTTGGTCACAAAGTTTTTTTTTTTGTTTTTGTTTTTTTTGTTTTTGTTGAAGTACACTTTAATGAGCCTACTAGTATTACTACAGTTAAGAGTCTGTCAGCATTTTATTACAAACTCCTATTTTCAGGGATTTATAACTTGGCCAAAACCTTTACTCCAGGAGCAAACCAACTAAATTGAAAATACAAGATCAAAGCCAGGAGCAATTTTTAATCTGCCCCCCCCCCCCCCGTCACTTTAGTTACAATGACTAAGTTGCTCTTCTCTAAAAGTGAGAAATTTCATTTCAGCAAGATAGTCAAAATGTTTAATCAGATTACATGTAAAATGATCCAGCATTTTGTCCCAGTGTAATTAAACCAGCCAATTTAGGCTTTAGCCCTGGAAACACTTAGGCACATGCATAAAATGTACTGATGAAAGTGGTATCATTGACTTCAATGGGACTACTCACGTGGTTAAAGTCAGGCATGTTTGTAAGGATTTGCAGGCTTAGGGCCTTAGCTATTAACAGGAAATAGGTCCCAGTGTCATTAAGACTCCATCCAACCTTCAGCACATCCAGTTTTTTTTTTTCTCATTTTCTCTTCCCCAGACGTACTGTTTTAATATAGTAACTACTCAGTAATGAGACAACTTGTCCCTTAGTTATAATATATGAAATGGTTCTTCAAATTATATAAAATACTTAAATTGACTCAAAAAACAAAAATGAAAAATATCATTATACAAGTATATAAAAACACTAAACAAAGTAGACTGTAAGATTGCACTATAGTAGATGGATTGTGGACATGCATTGTGTTCACCTAGGCACTTTGGCCCAAATCCACAAAGTGGATTGCAATGCAACTTTTAGGTACCTAGGCATCCAGTGGGATCAACAAAGCCTGAGCAGATGCATAAGAACACAGGAACAGCCATACTGGGTCAGACCTATGGTCCATCTATCCCAGTATCCTGTCTTCAGACAGTGGCCAATGCCAGGTGCCACTGGGAATGAACAGGACAGGCAATCATCAAGTGATTAATCATATTATCCACTCCCAGCTTCTGGCAAACAGAGACTAGGGACACTCAGAGCATGGTGTTGTATCCCCTGGCAATGAGTTCCACAGGTTGACTGTGTGGTGTGTGTGAAGAAATACTTCCTTTTGTTTGTTTTAAACCTGCTGCCTATTAATTTTATCGGATGACTTGTGTTATGTGAAGGAGAAGATAAGATGTCCTTATTCACTTTCTCCACATCAGTCAAGATTTTATAGACTCCTATAATATCCCCTCTTAGTTGTCTCTTTTCCATGCTGAAAAGTCCCAGTCTGAGCTTCCTATACAGTGCCTGGCAAAAGATAGACACCTAAGAATGGGATTCACAAAAGCCAGGATGCCAAGCAGTGAGCAACCTAAATCAGCCAATAGCAGATGCCATGGAGCGGAATGTATCCTAAGCCCTGCCCGTTACCGATTTAGGTGCCTAAGCCTGAGCTGAAGGCAGGCACCTATCCACTTAGGATCCGTATCTGGGAACCCTTTCTAGAGTCAGGTGCCTCAGCTTTTTCTTGCCAGAAAGGCAGTGGCACACCTTACTGCTGGGGTAGTGGAGGCCTCCTTTATTAAGCCAGTAGCTAAATAGTTAGGGTACGCATGGGGTGTGGGCAGAGGCTGATTAGGGATTTGTGGGGCCACTCCTTCCATAGTTAATAAACACAGAGTTAGGCCAGGGTATGAATTAAATATGAACGCTATATATTAATGTACTTTTTTCAGTAATTTTAATTTAATTCTGATTTTTTAAAAAAGTAGATTATATTTGAGATGGATCTTTGACAGCCCTAGAAATTGCTATTGTCCCTTAAACAAAGAACAGGTAAAGCATAATCAGGAAATGAGCTGTTGTAGTGTACAAACACATTATTGTCTTCATAAAATCTGTGTAACTTTGAATAAACCATCCTAGAGTGCTGATCACTTGCTTCTCTCTGTATCTTGGTGAAGGCATGACACAACCTTGCTAATTTAGGGTAGATGGACTCACAAACATGTAGGCTTTCCATGACACAGTTGTTTCATGAAACAAAATTTTATAAAATCATTCATAGTTCAGAATTGGTACAGACAGAATCCTCAATTTCTCACAGCCCCATATTCCATTGCAGATGTCCAAGATACCCAGTCCCCATCACTGCAGTTTGTTTGTTTTTTGCTGTCAATTGTGCAGTTACTTTTCATCAAGAAATGCTAAAAGCCTGACTTGTTTGCACTCAGGCGTCATTGTTTAAAGATGAGTACAAATTCTTGCAACGTGCAGTTCCCATTTAGTCAGTTACGGACACAGCCTCTAGAAAGGGTAGTGCCCTTTGTAGAAACCCACCTGCTCTTACTGAACATTCACATCTTAATAAGATTTGTTTCTGTGCAGTCTTACATTATTTCCACTTTAAAAGACTGTATTCTGTACTTTTTGCAGAAAGAATTTTAACAAATGGCTTTTGTAATTTAATGAAGATGAATAAAAGAATAAGGGAACTGGGAAAAAAAATCTTTTACTTTTCTTTCTACCCAGTGATTTGGTCGACTTTATTTAGGGTAATGTAGATTTAACTAGCTGTAATGCCTGTGGTGAGAAGGGCTTTAAAGAGATTACGTCTTTCTTGTCAAATGATATTGTAAATGAATGTAAGCTGCTGGGCTCCTTTGCCACTGATGAGGTAGAAAAAGCAAACAGAGCCACTAGAAAAAGCTGATTGGACACAATACATTAAAGAAGCTAGCACTGATTATTAGTGGGACATCAATTTGTCTTTTGGGCTGGAGTAGCTGCTACTAATTGGTGTGAAGAGCATAGTGGTCACTGTATGTTTTAGTCCTCTCCACTGTTTGCTGTGAGAGCAGGACAACTAATTGCTATTGCTTCAGTGCTAGTGAATCAATATGCCAAACTAATAGCTACAGATAGAGGGCAGACGAAATCCTGCTAGGAATGTGTGGCTAGTTGCTTGTGATAACTATAGCAGTTGGAATGCATAGCAGAACATGGAGAATGATTGTGTGCTTTCTGGTCTAATACAAGGTATTTTTGTTGTTACTTTTTTTTTATATTCTGCTGAATGTTTGTTTCAAAATTTACAGTAATTATGTTTTACGTTGTTCATCTTGAAACTAGATAGTGAAAATTGGATGTCCTGAAGATGCTCAGTAAACAGGCTTGGCAGAAAAAACTTGCAGTATAACCCTATGCCGTCTAAGCATGAAACTTTAAACTGCTAAGTTAGTTATTTTTTATTTAAATTGAAGTGAAGAGTTAAACTACCTGAAAGGTAATCATTGTGGCATGTAATGACTGTCATTTTTTCCAGCTATAAATCTGCAAGATGATTTAATGTGGCAATGAGATGGTAAAAACAAAATATTTTGGTGAAGGTAGAATACTCTTCTTCCTAAAACTCAGTCTTCTGCCTTTCATGTGAATATCATTCCCTCCCCAAAGATGAATGTTTTTGCATTTTAACTCTTTTATGCTTTGCTCTTAATATTTCTTTCTCATCAATTCGTATTTGTACTGTGAACTAATGTTTGTTTTCCTTATTGTATTACAAGGGTTTTACGTCAGTATTGATTTTGATGTTTATGTAAAGGAAATAGTTAATAAGGAGATTACCAAGAAACATGAGACTGCATTTTGTTTGTTCTTTCTATTTTCAGAGGTACTATTTGATTAAGCTAATTGCATGGATCTACATAGACAGTTTGAAGTGATATCTTTAATCTCTGTACTATACAATAATTATTGTTTTGAATTTAATACAAAGTAGTTGAAGTAATTTTCTTAGAATATTTTACTTGTAGGACATTATTATGAAAACAATACTGGTATGTTTATATGTAAAGTTTCACCTTTATGATATAAGAGGGTTGATATAGGGTGTTAGCAAATACATCTAGTAGAATAAGATCCCATTATGGAATTAAATGCAATTTGGTAAATTTGAATATAGTGACTTGCTGATAAAATGTCTTTACTCTTAATTTAATATACACTGCAAATCTAAGTGCTGCTGTTACAAGAGGATAATATGTTCAGCTTGTGTAAGATTAACTCTAAATCCATATTTCATTGCTGCTTTTAAAGTCAGCTAATTGTCAAATATGGTAAGCTAATATGGGAGGGGGTGGAGTTGATACTTTCTATGACAAAAGAACAAATAACTTAGTAGCAGTGGTATATTGTAAGAATTAACTATGGTGTGGAGTACTGCAAGCCTGACACACTAGAGAGTTTCAGATATATATAATTTCAACTACTCTGAGCTGAATTAAAGTTGTTTTATATATAAGGAGACTGGAGGACAGTTGGCAGTGTTATTTGATGCATGCATCTATTGTGCTAGTCCTCAGGTTTCAGCAACATAATCCACCTGGCTTTGGAGTCACAGCCCTATCAAATAAGAATGCAATTAAATAAGAGCAGTGTTCTACTTAATGATGAAGTGCTCCTCTCTCAGTTGTTGTAATGATGTGCCACGGCTAGAACATTAGCCCTAATCGGTGTTTCAAAAGTTTCCTTTGAATGTGAATGTGCAGGCTGTAGCAAACTTTGGAGCTTGATATCTGCTTTATAGCTATCTATTTGTGTTAAATCACTGGTTGGAATAATTGTATTGCCACCTCATATCATCTTTGCTCAGGTGTGATAGCTTTGCCAGAAAGGTAGACTCCTGTAAAACTGTGGTGTAAAAGATTTTTAATATTCTTTGGAAAGCTTTTTTAAGCTTTGTTTTGTATTCATTTATTGATTTACTGGTGTTTTGGCATTCTTTGACAATCCTCTCTGCTGGAAGCATTAGGCAGATGTGAAATGATTTAGTTGGAGTTGGTCCTGCTTTGAGGACGGGGGTGGATTGGATGACCTCCTGAGGTCTCTTCCAGCCCCAGTCTTCTTTGATTCTATGAAATCGTCATCACAAACAGAGAATATGTTTAAACAACATGAAGGCTCTGATCTTAAGCAAGGAAGTTTAAGTTAAGGATGGAGTCTAGTGTGGGAGTTTTTTTCCTTATCTTTATTCTGTTGTGTCTAAGTGTCACAAGAGACTGAGTTCATTGTGAATAGGTACCATGTGTGCTGTCATACACACCTGGAAACTGGTGTCAGAGCCTCCCTATTCGGTTTCCCACAAGGATAAAGTTTACCTTCACCCTTACCCTAAGTTCTTGACAAAGGTGATTTCCAGTTTTCATGTTAATCAGGCAATTTATTTACTGACTTGCTTTCAGAAGCTTCATACTCAAAGATGGAGAAACCTAATTTGTCAGATGTGAAACCAGCTTTAGATTTCTACCTGGACCGTACTAACAACTAACACAGTTGTTTGTTTGTGACTGCTAAGAGTGATGGTCCAGTCAGTTTGCACTCGGATGATTTCATCCTGTATTTCTTTGTGCATATGTTGGCTAATACGACTTCACCAACTATGGTGTTGGCCCATTTGATTAGGGTGTATGCATCATCATCAGACTTTCTCGCTTAAGTACCTATTCTGGACACTTGCAAAGTGGCAACTTGGTTGTCAGTGTAGACATTTACTTTTCATTATGTTATAGCCCATCAGTCCAGGAGTAATGCTGCTTTTGGATGTGCTTTTCTCCAATCTCTTAGTAGAGTCCAAGTCTACCTCTAGGCTATTCTGCTTGTGAGTCACCTACAGTGGAGTGGACATTTGCAATCACTCAAAGAAGAAACAGTTACCTACATTTTCATACCATTGTTCTTTAAGATGTGGTGCACATGTCCATTCTATAACCTGCTCTCCTTCCCCTCTCTGTAGGAATCTGTCCGGTCAGAAGGAACTGCAGGGAGGCTGGGGTGACTCCAACTACTTACATCCGCATGTAGTGGCATAGAATGGCAGAGGGCACTCAAGCTGCTTTGAGGGGTACTGCTCAGGGAAAAAAGTTCTCTGACAACTGGGCATACATGCACCTACAGTGGAATGAATGGACATGTGTAACATCCCTGAGAACAAGTTACAGAAAGATAGCTATCTGTTTCTTACAGTTAACCTAACAGGCAGCACTAGCACGTACCACGTGGTTAAACTCAATTACTAACTAAATAGCTAATGGTGTTTAATCCCTGTCAGTGGCTTCAGCTGGTATACTGTTGCTTTCATGAACTTCTTCTTTTTGCAGTGTGCATAAAGACTAACGCAGCCCAGTTTGACTGTCTTAGCTTTGTCCTAACTATGAGTGATAGCATATCCCTTTAGGCATTGCCTCACTTGCTGATACCACTCTATAGAAGATGATCATAACAGGGTGCCAAGGCTCTTCTAATGATCTAACCTCTCAGTAAATTAAGACTCCTGCATAAAGTTCCTTAATTTTTGTTGGCTCAGTGTAACAAGTTTAGTTCGCACCCACCTTTGAACATCCATGGTGGTATTAACAAACCAAAGAATATGGGGTTTGTAACCTTATGTTGAAACGTTACCAATTAATACTAGTTGTTTAAAATAAGGGTGCAATAAAACTCAGCTTAGTTTTCAGTTTGAACCTCTAGGTCAGTTACAGAAAATGTATTTAGTGGAGGACTCTGAATGGTGTAACCCCCTCTTTAGTCAAAAGAAAAATGACGACTAGTTAAGCAAACAAGAATGCAATTACTGTACAATATTAGTTATACTTTCAGTAAAAGATGAAATAGTGTATCAATGGGCGATCAGTCCGCTGACAACACAGGCTAAGTACAGACTTATAATCCTGGAACCTAAAAGTACCCTTTTGATATTAATCAGAGCTCATGCCAATATTAACAAAACTACTCCTTTTATAACCCATTATAATACTAATTAACATTAAACCCACCTATTACCATAGTCATGTGTCTGCCACCTCCTCACTGGTTCTTGACATTACACATTATTTAAATTCACATCTGCACCAATGTCCTTTCCATACTATCAATGTAGATTGACTTTTATTAAAATGCTATCATTTAAAAAACCTTGCTAAAAATAGTTATGTCCTTGCAAACTTCAATTTTCCCATCTTACTATCGCCAACTTATCTCTAACTTTTCTCACACTGACAGGTTTCAGAGGGATACCCATGTTAGTCTGTATCAGCAAAAACCAATGTGGAGTCCGTGTGGCACCTTAGAGCTTATGCCCAAATAAATTTGTTACTCTCTAAGGTGCCACAAGGACTCCTCATTGTTTTTTCTCACACTAGCAACCGCCATTTCCCATACTCTTCTACACTTAGGCTAAAGCCTAATTTCTGCTTAGCAGAAGCTAGAGTTATCTGGAGGGAGTCAAACTCAAGGAGCAAATTTAGGCTCAGGTTAATTTTTTGTATTAGTTTTTGACTAACACTAAAGCCAAATACCATGAATGTAGGTTTGGGCACTAGCTGAGAATCTGTGTACTCTGCTCAAGATTGTAGAGCATCTGCTTGAGCAGGGAACTAGTGATGGGTTGCAGAGCCAGTCTAATTATGTATAGGTGCACACGTGGTTGAAATTTGATATGATTGGTTCTGGATGTCTTACGAGAAATTAATTTGGTTTCCCAGTCAATTTCCTAATAGGTGGATATATCTAACACAGTTAACACTCTTGCACTCTTTTTAAAATGAAACCTTAGCAGGGAGGGTTATGACTAAATGATCATGATCGAGTAAACTATTCTGCTTGCATTTAGATGGGGTAAGTCCAGATCAGAGTTGTAGCAGAGTTGTAACTGCAGTAGGCTAGAATAAGAAGTCTTTATTGTGGTTGTCTGTGCTGTCTCTCTTCTGTACGTTCAGTGCCTTTCACATAGTGCTACAAGCACTAAATCCACTAAACCAGAAATAAAAATAAATGTATACTAACTGATGCTTAAGGTCTGAGTGTTCGCTGTTTTGCATCTTGTTTAGTATTTAAACCTCTGAAAGTTGGTGTGAAACATTATTATTGTGACTTAGAATAATTTACACTTGCTTTGCACTCACTTGGCTCACGTGTAAATGACTAAACAAGATGTTAGGCAGTGGAAAATCAACTGCTTCATTTTTATGTAGGACAAAGTTTAATAATAATTGTCCCCTGAAAAATGCAACTTGAGGTAATTTAAATTAAAGAAAGGCAGCGGTGACACTGCCTTAACGATAGCATCATCAATGTCTGGGTTATAAGTAAAAGGGAATGGCAGTAGTAGTTTCAAGAAAAAAGGAAAACAAGACAACCATTTACTTCTGGTATAAAAATTGAAGGATTGCATAATTCATCTATAGTGTTTGCTTCTTACTACACAACTTACAGAATCATAATGAAATGATAAACCGATTAGAGAGAGGATTTTTTTTCCTCTGCCATTAACATGCAAATGTTTTCTGGCTGTGCCAGATGTTTAGCTTCCATTATTTGGAAGTTTCCTTCATTTTGAATTTAGTGAAAGGAAAGCTTGAACATGTCCAGCAGAATTAAAAACAGTTTCCTGTATAAACTAAGACAGCCGCTTACTTAATGAAGTGCATCATTCTAACAGCAAGTCTAGCTAATAAATGCTTTCCCTGTTGTTTTAGACAGGTGTCCGAGTGACACTTTTCTGATTCTGGATCACTGAATCCGTAAGGAAATGCAAATTGTTTGTCTGAGAACAGCTTCCTTTAATTTTGTTATAATATTCAGAAGGCAAGTTTATTCCATACTCTACATTTCGCAGTTGGGCTCCTGTGAAAGGTACTGAATTTGTAGGTATAATTATTTGATATTACATTCAAAACTTGATAAAATTAGATCTACTGAGTTCAAATAGGGAAAGACATTTTTTACTAAAAGTTTCAAAGTAACAACTCTCAAATTCATTGTTATGCAATTGCTATGGAGTGTATACTGAATGTGCTTAATGTGACAAGTAGATACCAAAACAATTATTATAATGTCTGCAATATGCATATTACAACCTTGCTTTACAGTTTCAGTGGGTTATGAATTAGTGTTGTCCCAATTATAACACTTTATAACCCAACTGATTTTAAAATACATGCATGATACTGGCTAATGTCCACTGGTTTTCTTATCAGTGCTCTAATAACTTATAAAATTAGAATTAAAATACAATTAATTTAAACATTAATTATAAAAGCATAGCAAAGGCTGTAAACAGATCAGCTTTATATTGATATTTATATTTATAGGCTTATGTTGTAAACAGTATGCACAGTATCTTACCCCACACATGGAAGGTATGTTTTTTTTTGTTTTTTTTTTTCCTGTGTGAAATGAGCAAAAGGTGCTAAAGCATTCATTAGTACCTTTCTGTTGTTGTTGCTGAAATGTGGTAGTGCTTCACTTTTCCAGGCTTTTATGGGCATTAAGTAAAGCCTTATTTAGTACCATGTGATCATTCCTTTCCACAGAGCGATCATCTACTTTACTGTATCTGACTGCGTATGCAACAACTTTTTCATTGTAATGTCTGATGTGGTGGAGTCTATTGGCCCTTCTCTGTTTTCTGCTGGAGTCATTAGTGCCTTGACACTCCCCTGCTCACACCTGTCTATCAATCAGATTTAGTCCTGCAGAGGCTTAGAATGGCCAGGAGGAAACA
Organism: Natator depressus; assembly: GCF_965152275.1. Taxonomy (NCBI): domain Eukaryota; kingdom Metazoa; phylum Chordata; order Testudines; family Cheloniidae; genus Natator; species Natator depressus. The sequence continues at coordinate 86,885,800 of NC_134240.1, forward strand.
CTGACCAATCAGGAGCCAGCAGGCCAATTAAGAAGGCTTGCCTTGCCTGCACCTTTTTCTTTCCGTGCTAGAGCTGGTGAGACTGGGACAGAGGGAGAGGAGCTCTTCAGTGCTAGCTAGCGCATTGCCTTAAAGGACTGCAGCTAAGCGCTTGCCTCTGCGGTTTCCTTTATTTAAGGAGCATACAGCCAACAGGTGAGTTTATTTTCATTTAACTGTATAGAAACTGAGCCTGAGCTTATGGCACAGGCTACCCAGCTCCAAGCAGCCAGCCGAAACTTGTGGGCTAAGGCAGGGACCACCAGGAGTACCACGTGTTGCCTCAGGAGGTGCTTTAGGGCAACCCATCCTGACCAACATTCTGCTCTTGCACGACTGCAAAAAATATTTAGGAATTTCTTTTCAATAAGGATTACATCCAAGTGCATGCACACTTTCTCTTTCTGTTTTGGGAGAAAATATCTAATTTCATATAACATGGCTTACTTTAGATTGGAATACTAGAATGTTTAAAAACAGTTCTGTCTTGTTTCTTGAGGGGTCATGTCCCTTTTACATTCTAAATGGTTGACTGCCACCCCTGAGTGTATGTACAGTAATTCTGCTGATTAAAAATTGGAGTGCTTTTCTTAACGAAGAAATAAGTTGATTGCTCTTTTTGACTGAGCCCAGAGCCCGTGAAGACTTTTCACTCAACTCGGTGGCATTTCAGTGTCTGGCTCTGTGTAATGTATCCACATCCAAATGATTGCTTCTAAAATTTCAGGGAATGCTCTAAGTTCAATGGCCAGAACCCTACTGATTTTGGGGAATAAGAATAGTAAGGGGGGAGGAATAAGAATAGTACTATACTATAAGAATAGTAAGGGGGGAGGAGGAAGGGAATGAGGGTGTGCAACCATCCTTACTATGTTGGGTGTGTGTGGAATCAGGAACCATGGTGGAAGGGAAAAGGGAATAAGAGGGCACACAGAACCCCTGCTGCAGGGCCAGGAGGGAAAGATAAGGGGACCTGAGATATGGGGGAAGACTGGGATGGAATGTGAACAGAACCCCTGCATCAGGGGGAAATTGAGGGACCCCTGGTATGGGGGGAGGAGGAATGGGGTGGGGTCCTAGAGAGCCCCTGCTATGGGGAATAAAGGGAAATGGGGGGGCAGCGGGGTGGGGGGGAAGGGAGTGGGAATATGGATGCACACAGAGCTGCTGCTATGCAGGTAGAGATTGAGTGGGGGAAAAAAAGTGGCACATTGCAACCAGCAGTGCAGGAGAACTGTTCAGGCTATTTAAATACTGGCCTGGTGGCAACCCTAGGCACAAACCTGGTCAGGGTGCCCCTTTGATTGAGAGCCTTGTGCAACTGTACCGAGGGCACATTTTGTTAATCTGGGACTGCATAATATACACACCTACTGGCTGTTGGTGGCAGTCACTCCTGCCCCGATTAGGTCTGCTGTTGGCACAAACAACTTTTCCCCATCAAATACAGAGTGAACCATCTTGACAATGTATTTGCTTATGCCTTATAAAAATGGTGCTTTCCAAACCTCTGAAGTCTGAGCCCTGCTTCAGGGAAGTGGAAATCCGTGGTCTCGCTGCCCCATTTCCTTGCAACCCTGCCACATTCTAAAAGTCTCCACAGTTTACTGCATCTTTTTTTTTTTCCCCCCTGTGCTCCCGCCTACTCACATAAACTTGAAGAAATACTGATGTGGATCTCCATAACATTCTTCCTCTCATTTCTTGAATGTTTGATACTATACATTGTTTGTTTTTGTTTTTAATCCTCTGAAGCTTTTGAAATGCAAGGAAATGGTCCACTTTGGAAAGGAGTCGGAACACCTTGATATTCATCTGTTCTTGAGCTTAGGAATTCCTTTTCTGGATATAGAGGCTAGATTTATTTTTTTCAGTTGCTCTATGGGGTATTTTATACATCTCCAGTATTTGAGTGATCCTTTGTAAGGCAACTATAGCATGAGATGAATTTATGGAATCATTCCAAGTCTGATAAGTAAACAGCCTGAAGTTACAGGCATGCATGATGGAAAAACAAAGAAATCGGAGAAGAACATTCTTTTCTTTACCAGTTTCACAAGCAGTGCTAACAGCAGACTTCTGTAGAAATGTTTTATGATTTTGCCCGCTATCTTCTGTCTATGAAAATAAGATTATGAATATTCTCACCTTGGCTTTCAAGTGGAATATACAGTCTTCCTGGGCACTACAGTGCTAATAAGCGATGGTCACATAAACACCACCCTATACTGGAAACCTACTGACCGCTATTCCTACCTACATGCCTCCAGCTTTCATCCAGACCAATCCATTGTCTACAGCCAAACTCTAAGATACAACCACATTTGCTCCAACCCCTCAGACAGACACAAACACCTACAAGATCTCTATCAAGTGTTCCTACAACTACAATACCCACCTGCTGAAGTGAAGAAACAGATTTGACAGAGCAAGAAGAGTACCCAGAAGTCACCTACTACAGGACAGGCCCAACAAAGAAAGTAACAGAACGCCACTAACCATCACCTTCAGCCCCCAACTAAAACCTCTCCAGTGAATCATCAGAGATCTACAATCTATCCTGAAGGACAATCCCTCACTCTCACAGATCTTGGGAGACAGGCCAGTCCTTGCTTACAGACAGCTCCCCAACCTGAAGCAAATACTCACCAACAACCACGCAACAAAAACACTAACCCAGGAACCTATCCTGGCAACAAAGCCCGTTGCCAGCTCTGCCCACATATTTTTTCAAGGGAGACCATCACAGGGCCTAGTCACATCAGCCACACTATCAGAGGCTCGTTCACCTGCACATCTACCAATGTGATATATGCCATCATGTGCCAGCAATGCCCCTCTGCCATGTACATTGGCCAAACCGGACAGTCTCTACACAAAAGAATAAATGGACACAGATCAGATGTCAAGAATTATAACCTTCATAAACCAGTTGGCAAACACTTCAACCTCCCTGGACACTCAATTACAGACCTAAAAAGTCACAATTCAACAAAAAAACCTCAAAAACAGACTCCAATGAGAAACAGCAGAACTGGAATTAATCTGCAAAGTAGACACCATTAAATTAGGTTTGAATAAAGACTGGGAGTGGATGAGTCATTACACTAACTAAAAACTATTTCTGCATGCTAATTTCCCCCCTATTGTTACTCACACCATCTTGTGAACTGTTTGAAATGGGCCATCCTGATTATCACTACAAACATGTTTGTTTTTCCTGCTGATAATAGCCCACCTTAATCGACTGGTCTTGTTAAGAGTTGGTATGGCAACCCACATTTTTTCAGTGTGTGTGTGTGTGTGTGTGTGTGTGTGTGTATGTATATATATGTATATAGTCTTCCTACTTCATTTTCCACTGCATGCATCTGATGAAGTGGGCTTTAACCCACAAAAGCTTATGATCAAATTGGTTAGTCTCTCAGGTGACACAAGTACTCCTTTCTGCTGATACAGACTAACACAGCTACCACTCTGAAAACAGTCTGTTGGCTGCTCTTCCTGTCCTTCCTTGAGTTCTCTGTTTCTGCTAAAGCTGCCAAGGTTTAGGAGTGTCTAAGAGGGTAACTGGGTAACTTGGGAAGGAGCTGAAGACAACTGTTCTGGGGGGGGTGGGAGTGTATGGAGGAAGATGGGGGCATCAGGGATGGTGACTGAGGGCTGGGTGGAAATTGGAACCAGTTGGGGGACAGGACTTGCTGGGGGTCAGTACTGCGCACCCGCCCAACCTTTTGCCCGGCCTCTGCTTTGTCGTCTTTGCTGCTTGCCTGCTCTTTCTCCAGCTGAGAACTAGCAGGAGGAGCAGCAACACAGAAATCAGTAGGCTGCCAAACTCACCAGGCTCTCTAATGGCCACATGCCACAACTGCAGGCCATTCTTGCAGTTCCAGTGAATGTCTGATGTGGACTGAGAAAAGGTAGAGCTGGTCAAAACCAGATTTTCCATTTCACAGGAAATTCTGCAATTTCAAAAACACTCTTCATACCAAATTGGAATAAAGCATGGAATTTTAAAAAATCCTGGAAAACAATTTTTTTCTAAAAATAAATTTTCAGGTCAATTAAGTGTTTTGTTTCAATAAACCAAAATGTTGCACTTCAAGTTTGACTTCATATTTTCTAAATTAAACTGAACAAAAAGCTGTTTCAGAGCAAAAAATAAAAATGAAGCATTCATTTCTGATGTTCACTTCCATTTTTTTAAATCAACATTTACACAGAATATTTCAATTGCAATGAATCGGCATTTTCCACAAGAAAAATGTTCAGTTAGGAAAAATTTTGGCCCACAGGTCTGTGTCCCTCAAAATTGCACGACCATTTTGCAATGTCTTCTCTTCACCTTTATAAATAAGTGATTAGTCTTAACTCTCAACACACAGTTTCCTGCTGTGATCCCTCTTGAAAAGTATCTTATCTATCTTTCTTATACTTCCATTTTAAGCCCCCCATTTTAGGGAGAGGTTTGCAATCCTATTCCAAACATGCATTGTTTTGAAAATTTAATAAGGGAATAAACAATAAGTATAAGATTTAACAAATACATATTAGAGAATATTTTGTCTGTGAAAATAAATGTATCCGTCCTTTTAAATTAGGAGATCAGAAATCAACTTATTTTCTAGTTCTATGCTTCTCCATCTCATATGCAGCTTCCTCTCCCTCCTTCTGTGGAAGAGGAGGAAAAAAAAAGGCAGTTTATTATTCCATAGTGTGAACCTCTGCTTTTGTGTAAATAGCTTAATTTTTTTGTTAGGAAAAACAGTTGGCATGCACTGTAAGTTTTAAAATCTCCGAAGGATGCTCAATATATTGAGCATCTGTGGTGCACACCACCAGAATTCAGTAATTAAATACCTTTCAATTGTCTTATTGGTAACAGGAGGATGTAAACTGCTATCATTAAGAGTTTTTCTGGGTCCTGCTTCCACTACTGAAGACAAGATGGCTAGCTGCTCCTCAGATTTTAATTCTTTAGGTTAGCAGCCAATGAGAAACTCATTCTGGAGTCTTTCAGCTAGCCTAGTGCTGCTGGCGTCACCGTACTCTTCCATTTTCTGGCTCACTAAAACTTGCTCTTTCTTTACAGTTAGTTTGTTGTTGGGGTTTTTTGTCCTGCACTCTTCCCTGCTCCCCCACCCACCAGTTCTGCTCAGAGTAGAAGAGGAAGAGAGGCAAAAAGGGAATCATTTGTGTGACTGTTTATCTCAAGTTGATAAACTAGCTCCCTATGCTCTCTGGTGGTGCAGCCCAAGGTCCACCATCAGAGTTTCTGGACAAAGCAACACCTTCCACTTACTTCCTAAATTTCCTTGCCTCAACACACCTTACTGTGCCTGGGGTGCTCCAGCTAATGCAGTATAAAGTAGAAACATAATCATAGCAAAGTCATTTTTGCACAGAACTATTTCATTATAATTGGAATTGGAATTTTCCCATTGAAACAATGCAGAACTTCCATTTTATTTAGTATATTGAGTTTGTTTCATTTGAACGTACTGTAAGCAGCCTCCACTGTGTATGGTCACTTCCTTTTACTGATTCCCTAAAACAGGACTTAGGTACAGCAGGTTAAATTCAGAATAGCATTTAAACCACAACTCCTGAAATGCCTTCCTTTTGTTAGCCTAATCCAGATTTTAGGTTGTACATGTTTTTTTTTTTTTAATTTCCCATAGTGAGAATCATAAGCAGAGTATATCAAAATTTCTAATCACATCCTATAGCTGCAACTACTGTGAATCCTCCCACTGGATTAAGTTACACTACTTTTTTCCCCTAATTGCTATTGGTATTCAAAAAATACCACAAGAAGCTATGATTCCCCAATGCCTTGTACTGCACATTAGGGTCACAAGAGCAAGTTTGCCTCCCTGTGTGCACCTAAAAGAAAATGGATTTTGCATTTTAAAAAACCTTCACTATACAATGACTTTTTTTTTTCTAATGTGAAGGAAAACTTAAATGACACATCTAGAATTTTGTCAGCTAATTGGGCAACAGTCTGAAAATACACAAATTCTAGAGATTAGGTTTATAGTATTAGTACTACATTTTGACATTAAACTTTGCATAACAGAATGTTAAATGAAAATGACTCTCTACATTCTGAAAATTTTGTCTGGTAGCAATGCCTTGTAGAATTGACAAAATTGATAAATAATTCCATAAAGCCTGTCGGTAATTTTTCAAGTTACAGGAATGGAGCCATGTATTTAAATTTGAAGCCTCTCTCAGATAACTGTTCCTGTTCATTTAAAAGCTAGCACCTTTCAGGGGGATATTTTTCAAAAACACAAATGGAAGCTGAGAACCTAACTACCTTTTGAAAATCTCCCCTTTAATACTTAGAAAATCTGGCAGACAGGAACACCTGAGTTATACTAGCCACCTGCCTCAATTTCCCCAGCTACAAAATTGGAATAAATTTTACCGACCTCACATGGGATTAGAAAGGAAGTTCTTCAGCTGGCCTTTCCATGTTCCCATGTATGGTTTTAAGGTACTTGCCATTGGAACCACTTATTCCTGCCTATCTGCTTTCTCTGAAGATATGAAAAAGGGAGTGACCCCAATTTATGTTCAGTTCCTCTAGCCGCTGAACATAACGCAAGCTTGGCTTGCGCTCAGTTTTACAGGTTACTAATTTTTTTTTCATTTGTTCTGCCCTACAGAGGCTGTCTTTGTTTTGTAGTTATTTAAATTATCAGTCAACTTTCTTAAAGAAAAAAAGGTGTCCATATGGTGTAAGATATCATATAGGCCTGCAAAAACGTGAGGGCTCTTGAAAACAGGGGCGGCTCTTCAAATATAGTAAACTAAATCTCACAATGTTTAAGTCCAGCATCAGACACTGGAATTCTACTCTGCACATTTGAAAACAACTACAGTTATTGGATAAGTAACCTTAGTGTATTGTCTGTAAAGCATATTGAAGATGAAAAGATATATATGTGCTGAATGTTAGTGGTAGTGATAACAGTAGTAGCAGTGATATTGCCTTTTGTAAAATAAATATTGGTTTTGGGCACCAGTTTTCCATCATTTATGATGGTGGTACAAATTACATCTCAAAATTTCCTAACTTAATCCAATGGTTGTCCAAACATACTTTGTGATAAACCCTACCATCTGACTTTAAAAAAAAAAAAAAAAAATCCCTCAACAAACCACAAGTGATCACTGACCAGTAGGTGGTGGTCTGCAGTCACAGTCAGATTCAGAAAGATTGATTCTCTGCTAGTATGCTTGTTTAATGGGATGCTTTTAAAGAAAAGGGGGAGTGGAGAAAATTTAACCACCATGGGAATGCAGTAGAGAAGCTGAACAAAAGAAAAATCTGAGCTGTTATTTACTCAGTCTGTTTCATTGATACCGAGGAACATACACCTTAGTATCCTATACAATTAGCTACAGAACATACATGTTTGAGAGAAACCTCAAATTGCAGACTTTTCTTGGAAAATGTTTTATTTGAATGGTTAGTAACTCTACATATGTAATCACTTAACCAGTTCAGCTTCTTCCATAAATTAATGAGGACTTAGAATTCCGCTTTCTAAATCACGTCTGAAATATTAAACATCTACAATTTAGTAGGTTTGCTTCTCATATTTACAGACTCAGCCAATTAACTTCTTCATATATAAGCCTGACAGACTTTTTGGGAATTGAGGAAAAACATCCCCCTCAAGGAATTGGCTACAAGTGTAACCCGAATTAGCCACAAATGTAACCTGAATTAGTAACCCAAGATTATTTTGATAGTTATCATTTCTATGTATTTGGTTGGTGTGTTTACAATCCATTTTGGCTCTTGCTCACAATGCAAAGAGAAATATTGCAACATCTCTGAAGGGGACAGAGAGGTGTGTCTTGCCTCCCAGGTAAATGGCCTGTGGAGTGTAAGAACAGCCGGGAGTAGATAGGCTCCTGCAGAAGATTCTGAGTCCGGAGGAAACAAACACGATTGATTTAATGAACTTGGGTAAAATAGTTCTATTGGCAGAAATAAAATGAGCCCCAGCAGAAAAGGGCCTGGAAACCAATGACTGGAAAGTGTTCTTTGGTGTACAGGCTGGTGAGATAATCCACTGGTTTACAAAAATCCTATTACCTGGCTTCATTCAAGCGTGACATAGCAATGCTTCAGGAAATGCACCTTCTTCCGGATGGTGAAGAAAGAACACTTGGGTGGGTTCTGCTTATTATTCAGGTTATTAGTATTAAACATTCATAAAGAAGTTGGTAATAATAATGATTCTCCTATTTAGAAGGAATTTAAGAAGAATAATGTCCTCATAGGTAACAGCAATGTGTCTGCTCAATTATGGCGAATGTTTGAAATTTGGAGGTGTAACACCAACAGACCCCGGTCGTCAGCAGGTGGGATCGAACCTGAGGTCTCTGTAGCTTAATACATGGGACTCTACTGCATGAGCTGAAAGCCACCTGGCTGTTAGCTAAGGCTGTAGATCAGACTCATTTTATCTCTCTCTTTTAAGTGGTCTTGGTGCCACTAGAGGGGACAGAACACCAGACCCAGAAGGTGTGTGGGTTACAGAGGCACTGACTTACATATTCTCCAATGACAAATGGTGAGTTCTTCCATATATTACTTGAGCTTTTGGAAACATTATTGCCATGAAAAAGGGAGTGTTCATCTAGGTTCAGTACCTTTTTTAATAACCACATCAGACAGTTAATTAAATATTGTTTTAATTCCATACTTAAGGGAAAGGAGGCATCTTCAGCTCTAGTAAAAGATTTGGATTGGCTGATGTGGAGACTGATTCAGTCTAGCAATGAGGGACTATATGTTTTGTTTCTTCTTTAACAAACCAACTAATGCAGTTTAATTTTTCTTTTGTTAGTTACAAGGTGTCATGCTGGCTGGAGTGGTATGCAAACCTCAGGGAAAGCTGTCAAAAAAGCAGGGTAAACACCCCCAAACTGGTGGCACATTCCATAATTAGATTTCACCAACCCAGTAACAAATATATGAACTCCTGAAGCTCTATACCAGTCCTACCATGAAGTCACAGACAGTCCCGTTGGACGCCCCAGTCTATCTTGCCACCCAGGAGAGCTGGACTTAGAGATAAATGATTGCTGTACACCAAAGTTCAGAAAATATTCAGGTCACTCCCAGTCCCAAGAAACCAGTCACTTACCCCAGGTCAATTTGTACCTTGGATCTCATACCGAAGACAATGTCTGTAGCCAATCTTGTAATAAACTAAAGGTTTATTAACTGGGGAAAAGAAATGAGACTTACTTATAGGGTAATGCAGGCAACATATATTACAAATGAGTTACAACCTATGGTCCCAAAAGGTGACAGAGATGGAGTAATCTGTCAGCACTTAATTTATTTTAAGGCTAACCCCGGTTGATCCTGGGGATTTCTACTTTTGTTTCCTAGCTCCAGTCCTGTGAGAGTTCAAACAGCAAAGAAAATGAAAAATCTTCATGACATCTATCTTTTCCCCTCTTCTAGAATTCAAACTGATTGGACAAGACCTTCTGCACATTGCTAATTACCCCTGCACAGGCTAAGTTTTTTTTTTTATTGTGATGTCTTACAATGGCCCACTTACTTTTGATAGTCCTTGATGATGATGTCTCAATTTACAAGTTCAGAGCAGGCATTTTTATAATGATAAAGCAAAACTTTCATTTTACCTTGTAGCATGGGTTACAGACATTACAAGTAAGATTAATTCATGCAACAACTTAAAAGCCTTTTATAGAGTCTAAACACATCCTTACAAGTCTAACACCTATCTTGAACAATAGCGACCTGTACTAACAATACAGGCGAGCTTGTCAGGTTTCCAGTTATGAATTTGTCAATGCTCAGCTGGCCCCTATTGACATGCTAAGAGCTGGCCCCTTGTCTACCAGTGTCTCTCACATGTGTTTTACATTTTAAGAACATAAATTACTGTTGTTGGTCTTCTAGACTGAAAATCCAAAAATCATGAGTCTCTTAAAATCCTACTTGTTTTTAAAACCCATTTTTTTTTTTATTTGCCTCTTGGTTTCTGAGCCACAGAGGTGCACTTGCTTCATGTTTCCAACCTGTTCTGCACACTCTTGAGTGCTAGAAATCTTATAAAATAAATAAAAATAGATTCTGAATATTGATTCAGCTTGATAAGTTTTCCAGTCTCTGTAGTAATACAAGAAGAGTTCCTTTTGTAATTTTCCACTATGTGAAAATATGTGAAATGACTAAACCTTACTTTATTCTATGATGTTAAAGGAAATAATTGCATTTTTTAAAGGCTTAGTGTACTTCCCTTTGTTGTAGAAAATGGAAAGCTAACTAAAGAAGAGAGAGTGCAATTTGAATATGGGAAAGTTTATTGACATTCTTGAGCAATGAAAATGCTATTTACAGTATCTCCCAGAGTAGCACTGAGGACCACAATCTGTTTAATTTTGCACCGGGCATAAAATTGCTATCATGACTTTAACTCCTAATTTAATAAATTTATTTACAACTTTGTCAGAATGGTCTTGATGAAATTTAGGTAAGTAATGATGCAGTCATAATTACACTGGCCTTAATGGCATGTGTGTGACTTTTTTTTTGTTTTCTCCTTGTCTGAATGTGCAATTTTAAATCTCAGACTACCATAGCTACTAACAAGGTGCCTGAAATCATATTTTTAGAGGCAGTAGTTGCATGACTTACACTGAATATGTTCCTGATTATATTCAGATAAAAATTCAATGTTACCTTGCAAAATGTCTCTAGGAAATCTGAATTGACTGTGGTGAGAGTTGCTATTGCAGGCTAATCCACATTGTCTACACTGAGTTCCGTAAGCACTTGTGTTAAGGAGCTGCTGTTAAATTCCCCACTTACACCTTTGAGTAAGGTTTATCTTATAGGGGGAGACATCTGTTCCTTCATGTGTACGTGTGTGTGTGTGTGCGCGCGCACACGCGTGTATATATAATATTTCAGTGTATTGTTGGCTACAGCAGAAATGGACTGAGATGTTCATTTGAAAAACATTGTTCTCATTGGCAGTTTGATATTTTACCTATTCCTTTTACCCTACACAATTCTTTATATTTTTCTTTACTGAACTGGTCTGTTCTTAAAGAAGTTCAAAGTCCTAGTTGAATCTCCCTTTTCCAATAAAAGAGAAAGGGAAACTGAATGGTTGAAAAAATTCTGCACAAAAATATTTTTTTAAGTTTAGATTTGACTCTTCCTTTAGAAGCTTAGAATTCACAAACACCTTCAGACTTTCCTGAGAAAGCTTAACTTCTTTACCAAGATTGCCATTTTTTTTAACTGAAGTTCTACAGAATGGTGAGTAAAGTCTATCTGATGTAAGAAAACTGGCCTTACTTTGTCCATCTACTTATCTTTCACAGTTTGATTGCTAGAATTAGGTTTTAGGCAAAATCACACTCGCCTCCTAATAATAAAAACTAGAACGATTTATCTGCAATTTAATTTGTGTGAGTGTAAAAAACATTTTTAAAAGTTACAGATCCTGCTGGGGTGGGGGAGTCTTGTTCACTTATTTATTAGCTACATCATCCATTATAGAGTTTATAGGTGAGAGAGAGACTTGCTGTTTAAACGTATGGAAATAGCTAGAAGTTACTTTTCATTGGTTCACACTGATGGCACCTTTCTCTTCAGTTCCCTTACATTATACAAGGTTGGTGTTGCTAAGCATTTCAAGAGCATGTCCATCTAGCAAGGGAATGTGATATTCCCAAGCAGAATTGTCTGGATTAATTAATCATTCATAGCTGGAAAAGAGCATATGTATAGGAGCAAATTTTTATTAAACTAAGTATCTCAAAGAGCTTTTAATAAAATAATCTTGACAACTTCGATGTGAGATAGATAACTATTAGTATGAAAATTTTACATGTTGGTAAACTGAAGCCCAAAGAGGCTAACTGATTTGCCTTCAGTTACACAATAAATCAGTGGCAGAGCTGGGAACATGTTATCCTTTGTGACCAAAGATGACACTGACAACGGTACTACCTCTTGTGATTATGGTTGTGGCTAAAAAGGCTAATGTGTGAGTGGCAGTCCTTTCTGCATTGAGTGCATATGTAGCATGTTACTGAGGGGAAGGGAGCATAGTCTGAGCCTGCTGAATCTGCTGCTGTTTACAGCTCAACCTCTGTGCCTAAAGCTCCATACAGCGATTAATCTTGAACTGAGAAACCCCATCGTTGACTGCTGCTTGCCAGCGTGATATATCTGTTGCTGACGAATCGACTGCCAGCTGTTGACGTCTAGGAACATAACTTAATCCAGACTCCCACTACCTTGATGAATTTCATGTTTGTGTGTGTATATATACATATATCATGAACTTCTCTGACATTCCATGAGCAGAAAAAGTCCTATTAATCAAGTACATAATTTTGGCTCAGGTTGGCTAAAAAATAATAGAGGCTTCAATCGTGCAAACGCTTAGACATGTGTAGCACTTCGCACATGAAGAGTCTGACTTCGTGGGACTACTAACGTGTTTGCAAAATAGGGAGCATGGGATGTTATCTGAGGAAGGCTGTTAGTTTCTACTACAGTTGTCAATTGACAAGTACTTGGTTTTCAAACCAATAAAAAATTAATAGACTAATAAGAGAGGATGGTGTAATGGGTAAAACTGGACTGGAACTGAGGCCGTCTAGACTCAGTTCCTTGTTCAGCCACAGATTTCCTGTGTGGTACTGGGCAATTCATCTAGAGCCTGCAAGTGGCAATTTTTATGCCTATATATATTTTCTGTGACCTCATAACCTAAAGTAATTAACAATTTTTAGTAATTTTCCCTAACATTTCTGGAAGTCTGAAATATTTTAAATACATAGGAATGTATAACCATATGCTGTGTTCAAGATCTGCATGCAGAGGGAACCTTCGCATGTGGATCTCCTTATTAGCTGAGTGAGAACCAGCCATTTCTGAAGTAGTATCTTCTCTTATGTTTTTACAGTCTTGTGGAGGACACTTCACAAGTTGGGAGATCATACAGGGCAAGGGAGAGAGAACTATGGTGGCTGGGAGAACACAGGAGGTAGCCCTGCAATGAATAGGGCAAGGTGGGTGATTCGTATTGTCTAACCCACTAGTGCTGTGAAAATCACTGAGGTGCAGGCTGTTTCTTTTATGGAGATCCCCTACCTGGGTTTCAGAGTAACAGCCATGTTAGTCTGTATTCACAAAAAGAAAAGAAGTACTTGTTGCTTCTTAGAGACTAACCAGTTTATTTGAGTGTAGCTCACGAAAGCTTATGCTCAAATAAATTGGTTAGTCTAAGGTGCCACAAGTACTCCTACCTGGGTTGTATACCACTTTTTAAAGGGGATTTCTACGGGGAGTCACTCTGCCAGGGAGCACGATGGTGGTGGTGGTGGTGTTGTGCCAGAGGCAGAGACACTCCACTCAGATGGACCTGGTCTCCTGCAAATTATGGAAAACGTCATATTAAAAACTCAAACGCTTTTCAGATAATTATGAGAAATGGAGAGGGGTGGGGTTTATAATGAATTTCATAATGAAAAGTTGTAATGCCTGCTTTCCTCGTAAATGCTGTAATTAATTACACACTAGATTGTAATGGACTGCTGTGTGTGTGCACATTATATCAGTTCCTACAATGGAGAGTATTATAAAAAAAAAGCCTCCTTCCAATTGGCTAGTAAATATTTCCAAATGGGTAGAAGTGAGTGAACTTTGGCTAATATTATAACTACACATTTGTAGGCCTTTTTAGCTATTTTGTCATGTCTTGAATTGAATGCCCATGAAAGTAGAAAACGAAGAAAATATCAGACTTTTTTTTTTTTACCTTCATTTCCCCCCCGCCCAAAGTTGAATCACAACAGACTTTGGGAGTGTGTGATGTCTGTGTCACCATTTCAGGGCAACAGCAACTGTTTCCCCCCACCCCCTTTGTGGCCTACCAAGGGCACCCACTTAGAAGTTTCCAGCTCCCAACCGTCTACTCTCCTGGGCAGAGACCCACATCTCACTCCTTTCTTATTAGGTTTTTAAGGCTGCACAGCTCCCTGATTTACAGTCTGATATCCCCAGAAAACCAGAATGCCTAAACAAGGTGGCGTACTTTGCTTTCTCTCTGAAGGTTATGACCAGTTATAAGTTACCACACAACTTCTTCTAAGCCATAATTTTTATTCTTCAGGTAAAAGCATTACAGAGAAAATATATTAAAACAAAAGTTCCTACACATATGTTAAAAAGGTTATCCCCACTCTGGGAGGTTTTAGTTCTTCAAACCCAACTAACTGGTTTTCCCTGTTACAAGTTCATCTCTCTTAGATTTAGAACCAGGTCTGGACAGATCAGTCATTTCTTTAAACAGCTTGTGACTTTAATCTTGGCCTTCTGTAACGGATAATCAGACAATAACAGTCTTCCCAAAGCATAACTTAAAAGTATGGTGTATTTTTGCACAACCAGAGTTGCAGAAATTGCATTAATCTCTCCATAAGAATTCCCCAGAAAATCCATTTTCAGGATAGTCTTTTTGAACTCCCAGTTTTTACATCGGTCACATCTCCTCTCTACAAAAGTTACATGTGATCCTGGCCCATAATAATACATACACTTATTGTATTACGGCTTTGTAAAGGATATTGCAGGACATTGCTATATTTGTCACAGACGATAGATGCTGTTTGGAAAATGCAATGGTCTGCAAGAAGCTTCTGAAATTTACAATAGTTCTAATAGCATTGCTGCTCCTGCTGTTCTATTTGATTTCTCTTCCCAGGGAAATGGATGTTTTATCTCCCATAACAAGTAAGGGACTTAAATAATTACCATTTTAAAATGCTGGCTGTCAGCTGATTGATTTAAATGCTTTTCAGAAGGTGTTTATATACTTTGTTCCATTAGTGTTTTGAAGTATAAAAATAAAATAAAGCAAACGCTTCAAATATCAGAAGACTAGGAATATTCAACCAGCTAAGCACTAGAGCAGGTCAAGTTTCCAGTGGAACAGTTTTCTACTGGAAAATGCAGTTTTGCTGAAATCAAAATATTTTGAGGAAACGCCTTTATTTAATGGACATTTTTGATAGGGAAAAGCCAGCGTTCTTGTTTCAACAAAATAAAACTACAGTTTCAACTTCAAAATTTTATTTTGATTTTTACATTATATTAGAATATTAACTTTAATATCAAATATAATACTTATTATGTTTCACCATATCAGAATGAAGTGTGTTGATTAAAAAATCATTCTTCAATTCATTGTTAGTGTATTTTACTCTAGGTGAATGTGCACCCTGCACTTGGAGATTTTTAGCTTGCAATGTCTGTTCAGTTCATGCATGCAGCCTGAACACGCCTGTACCCCATACGAGGGGATAAAGGGCAGAGCTTGTCCAGCCATCACTTCAGTTCCTTCTCAACACCGTTGGCTTGAGACGGGTGCTTAGTGTGCATATCCCTTTTTAGCTAGGGTGATTTCTATAAACTTGTAAATTAGTTTCATAGTTTTTAATTGTTAAAGTAGTTACTAGTTGGCATCCTTTTTATAAAATGCAATTTGTGGTAGCTCAAAACCATTACTAATATAGGGTCCTAAGTTTTGGTCTATTTATGAAGGTATTATCTGTACTGGCAGCTCAGTTAAGAAGACTGATATATCTGTATCCCCATACTAAGATATCTGGCTATTCAAAGAGAAATTGTTAGGAAGTGAACTATACCATCCAGACCACTTCTCATCTCTACAGTCCTGGTTTTAAACTGAATATGTAAGGTCTATTTTAGTACCAGATCAACAAGACAGTTTTTATAGGACCTCTTCTGGATTCAAAAACAGCAAGAGCCTGCCTACCTCCATCCAGATTCCAAACCATCTCCAGCCTGACCATACAACTTCAGTCAGTACCTCAGATAACAGCAAGAACTTGTCTCACCTTGTTAGGCCATAAAGCCTCTGGTATCTTTGTAGTGTTGCATGTCAGACTCTACCGTGCTGCATGTAGTATTGAATTACATACCAAACAAAGACAAATTGATCTCACAAGAGGTTCTACTCTTGCTCCTTCAATAGAAAGACCCAGGCAGGGTTGCCAAAAACATACCCCTTTCCCCACTTTTTCTAACAAAAACAATAGTTTCAGATGCTTCACTGCTGGGTTGGAGAGCCCACTTTGAAATGTCATTTAGTGCAAGGCAAAATGGATAACCGAAGAGTTGTGGCTCCATATTACTATTCTGGAACTCAGACTAGTCCAAAATGCTTGCAAAGAGTTCCTGTTGCGCTCACAAGGTTGTTCCATTCATATCAAGATTGACAATAAA
The DNA here is from genome assembly GCF_965152275.1 of Natator depressus. Lineage (NCBI taxonomy): Eukaryota > Metazoa > Chordata > Testudines > Cheloniidae > Natator > Natator depressus. The sequence goes on from NC_134240.1 coordinate 86,902,178, forward strand.
ACTGTGATAGTTTACAAAAAACAGGTGATGGAGGGGCTTGATTTTTTTTTCCTCCCTGTAGGCAAAGCAGCAGTATAGCTAAGAGAACTGGTGCATCCACCGTTTGCATTACGCTTTGGCAGTCAGTTTACCAGGGCAGCAGAACACGTTGGCAGACAGATATGAGCAGTGGCTTATCAACAGATCACAAATGGGAGATAAAGGATTTAATTGATTCATTCCATCTTCAGAAGGTGGGTTCTTCCCTCAATAGACTTGTTTGCAATTCACACAAATAAGAACTATTGGTTTTGCATCCGTAAACTTCAAATTTATGTGGTTTCCAACCTATAGCTTGTCCATAGTTAGGGCAACTGTACCTGTATTCCCTCTCTGTGGTCCACCAGGAGCTTCCAGCTGTCCTTTTGGGCAGAGACATGCATCTCAATCCCTCCTGTCTAGTTTCCAGGCTGCAGAGTTCCCTGCCTGCACTGTGAATTCCCAGCAAGGCAGACTGCCTAAGCAGGCCTGCATTTCTTTTTCTCCTCAGAGACTATAAACTGCTTAATTGCCCACAGTTATAAGGTAATGCACAGCTCTTCATAAGCAAGCCTATTTATTCTTAAGGTGAACGCATTCTTGAGAAAACATGTTAAAACAATGAAAGAAGCTATACGTATGTTAATAAGTTTAGCAGTGATCACCCCAGTTCCAACAAGGTCTCTGGTATGAGTCAGTCCGTAAAAACCCCACAAGGGTTTTAATATGGTCACAAGTTCATAACAGCTCAGAACAACTGCCCCCCCCCCCCGCCCCATGAATCAGTGAGTCACCCCTTTATACCATCTGAACCTCTGATCTTGTCCTCATGTAACAGGTGATCAGCAGACAAAGGTCCCCTTCTTGGAACCAAGCTTCAAATGGCTACATTCTTGCATAACTAGAGGGAGCATGTTTGCATACACCTTCACATAGAGATTTCCTAGGAAACACACTTAACTTGAAAAAGTTCATTCTTGTCTTGCACGTTGTTTCAAATAGTTCTTTTGAAGTTCATAACGCTTCCCAGGGTTTACATGAGTCCTATGTCCTCCCTAGAGACGTTACCTACAATCCCACAATAATACATAAGCATTTGCATTTTAATACAATGAACTACATACTTAAAATGTAATTCAAATAGGTTTGTCCAGGGTAGTACAGAAAACTGTTATGTATGTCACAGCGAACCATTGATTTTGAAATTGTTTCAAAATTCTCCATCCATTCTCTACTTGTGACAAAAGTGCTTTTAAAAAGACTGTCCTCTAATCAGATATATTGTGTTTTGTTTGAGTTTGTAAACATATGCTGTAAAGAAGCAACACTATGTGAACTGGATGTTAATTTTTCCTGGCGCTCTTACAAAAGCCTAATTAGTTTCTGTGAGGATTAAAATAATTGGCCTAAAACATCTTTAAATACTCTGTTGCTTCAATCAGTGTTTGCTGTTTGTCTTTGTGTTAGAGTAATATATTAAAATTAAAAACAATATGTCTATATGGTATGTTGCCTTTGAATTATACATTAAAAATAATTGAATCAGCTACTTTAACCTCACAAAGAGATATGATAAAATAATAAGAGCAATGCAGCACATTGTGTATCAGTGTCAGTTAGAATACATTTTCATATCTTCTTTCCTGGGAAAATTAATTTCCGTTCTAGCAGACACAGAATTAAGATAAAATTATTATTTTCGATTGAAGTCTTGTGGTTTTTTGTTTTGTTTTTTTTAAAGCATATTTGTAACACAACATATTTCTTAATAATAAAAGAAAATAAATTTGGTGTTTCACCTTATAGGTGCAGCACAAAGTATACTGGAATGTGAGAATTTGGAAAATTGCTAAATTCTTACTAATCTGTTTGCAAGTGTATATAAACTTTAGGGTAACTTACATTTAAGAGCTTGAGCTTTAGAGGAAGCTACAACTCAAGTGGGTCGAGTACTTATCAAAGAAAAACATATAATACTGGGAATGGAAGTTGTCAAGGTTCCTTCCCCACTCTGAACTCTAGGGTACAGATGTGGGGACCTGCATGAAAGACCCCCTACGCTTATTCTTACCAGCTTAGGTTAAAAGTTCCCCCAGGTATAAACTTTTACCTTTTGTCCTTGGACCTTATGCTGCCACCACCGAAGTGTTACACACAAAACAGGGAAAGAACCCATTTGGAAACGCCTTCTCCCCTCCCCCCCCCCAAGCCTTACACCCCCTTTCCTGGGGAAGGCTTGATGCAAATCCTCACCAATTTGCATAGGTGAACACAGACCCAAACCCTTGGATCTTAAGAACAATGAAAAAAGCAATCAGGTTCTTAAAAGAAGAATTTTAATTAAAGAAAAAGTAAAAGAATCACCTCTGTAAACTCAGGATGGTAAATACCTTACAGGGTAATCAGATTCAAAACATAGAGAATCCCTCTAGGCTAAACCTTAAGTTACAAAAAGACACAAAAACAGGAATATACATTCCATTCAGCACAGCTTATTTACCAGCCATTTAAACAAAACAGAAATCTAATGCATATCTAGCTAAATTACTTACTAAGTTCTAAGACTCCCTTCCTTTTCTGTCCCTGGCAAAAGCATCACACAGACCGACCGACCCTTTGTTTCTCTCCCCCCCTCCCCAGCTTTGAAAGTAACTTGTCTCCTCATTGGTCATTTTGGTCAGGTGCCAGCGAGGTTATCCTAGCTTCTTAACCCTTTACAGGTAAAACGGTTTTGCCTCTGGCCAGGAGGGATTTTATATTTCTGTATACAGAAAGGTGGTAACCCTTCCCTGTATATTTATGACAGAAGGCCTCTAACCATAGAAAGAGGCATAGCATTCTCCTTATAATGAATCCAAAATTTTGCTTTTCATGCTTGCTTAGAATTTATCAATACTATAGAAAAATCCACTATCTTTACAATATCTTGGTGACTGCAGTACTTTTCTATCCTGGATTGAATCTTAGCTGGAGTTGCTCATTTTTCATTTCTATAGTTTTTATATTCTTCTACAGTATTTTTTCATTTTTCTATAAAATACTTTCTTCCACCAAATTTTCATTGCTTTATGCCCAAAATGGAAACATTTCTCTGTGAATAACTCCCACCTGTTCATCTGTCTCAACACTTTCCGATTCCTTCATCTCCCATCCAGATATTTGTGACACTTGTTACCGCTTTGTTATACAGTCACTTCCTATTTTTGCTTACTTTAAAGGCTGACCGCCTCTGTCGCAGATTTGTAATTTCATTATCATTTTATCCTTAATTTAGGCCTTTCTTGTCAAGGCCAAAAATCTTGAAATTATCTTTCTGTCAAGGTTCCTCCCCCACTCTGAACTCTAGGGTACAAATGTGGGGACCTGCATGAAAACCTCCTAAGCTTACTTTTACCAGCTTAGGTTAAAACTTCCCCAAGGTACAAATTAATTTTATCCTTTTGTCCTTGGAATATCCACTGCCACCACCAAACTCTAACTGGGTTTACTGGGAAATGTAGTTTGGACACATCTTTCCCCCCAAAACCCTCCCAACCCTTGCACCCCACTTCCTGGGAAAGGTTTGGTAAAAATCCTCACCAATTTGCATAGGTGACCACAGACCCAAACCCTTGGATTTGAGAACAATGAAAAAGCATTCAGTTTTCTTACAAGAAGACTTTTAATAGAAATAGAAGTAACGGAATCACCTCTGTAAAATCAGGATGGTAGATACCTTACAGGGTAATTAGATTCAAAACATAGAGAATCCCTCTAGGCAAAACCTTAAGTTACAAAAAAGACACACAGACAGGAATAGTCATTCTATTCAGCACAATTCTTTTCTCAGCCATTTAAAGAAATCATAATCTAACACATACCTAGCTAGATTACTTACTAAAGTTCTAAGACTCCCTTCCTGGTCTATCCCCGGCAAAAGCAGCATATAGACAGACACAGACCCTTTGTTTCTCTCCCTCCTCCCAGCTTTTGAAAGTATCTTGTCTCCTCATTGGCCATTTTGGTCAGGTGCCAGCAAGGTTACCTTTAGCTTCTTAACCCTTTACAGGTGAGAGGATTTTTCCTCTGGCCAGGAGGGATTTTAAAGGGGTTTAGTCTTCCCTTTATATTTATGACACTTTCATTTCCAAGATTTTTTCCTAACTGTATGTCAGTCTTGTCTGTACCTGCCAATCTCTGGAATATTGCAAGAAGTCATACTTCCCTTTCCAAGGCCATTGCTGAAGTCTTTATTCCTTACTCTTCTGGCTTTTCCCAAACACTACACTATAAATGACTAAACATAGTCAAAAATAAACTTTTATTTTTCATTAGAATTTTTTTAAATTTCCATTTGAAAAATAAATGGATCCTTTTTTATTTTAATTTTGTGATTTTTTTGGTATAGCACTTTTTAAAAAAAATCTGTTTAAAACATTTTATTGAAACATTTTTTGAGCACTGTCACTTATTGAAAATTCAGATTTTTACCAGGAAAGCCACAACCATTAAAAAATTCTCTCAATGATTTTTCACAAGAAAATTTAAGAAATGTCATTTTGACACACAAATTAGTTTTAAGTGTCAACCAGCTGTAATATTGACCCTTCCCTATGCTCTCCTGTGTGTGTAGTAAATTATTGTATTTCAGGTACTTTACGGTATTCTTGTGTCCAAAAATGTATTCATTGTAATTTTTGTATGCTTTTGAGGTGTGGCTATAATTAGAAAAATAACTCTGTAAAACAGAGCTTTTATTCCATATATCTGTTTTTTCTGTCGTCAGGTCTTATTTTCTCACTTTTCTAGCATCTATTTCTACTGTTAGCCCTGCATGTATACTCTTATGAAAAGATGACTAACTGCCAAACAATTAATTGGAGAAGTTTAAAGCATATCCTGAGGCAGTCATTATCCTCTGCTATAGAGATTTCTTGTTTTTTTTTTCATACACATACAAAACAATCCCTTACACTTAAATCAACACTTGCCCACAATCACACTATGATATGCATTAGCAACAGGCATTCTAAGACAATATGTAAATGTGCAAGTATAAGCAAACAGAGGCCAAACAAATACTTCTGAATAGTTGTCTGACTTAATTTGCTATGTGTGTATAGAGGAGTATTATTAATGAGTATGTACACACGCATGCTCAGATGCAAACCTTTTTTATAACTTCCATTTTAAAAAAACAACTTTCAGGCTTTTTACGACTGCACAATTACTGTCACATTATTTATTTCAGTGTTGTTAGTGTGGGTGTATATATGTATTAAAAATGACTGCTCAATAAGAGTGTTTGTTTAAGAGGCTCTTTCAGTACCTGTTAACCTATGAGTTTGGACAATCAAGGATTCGGAATGGGGACATTTGTATTATGGTGCAGTACGTGGATATTTTCTGAAAAATGAATATGATTTTTACATAATGTCTATATGTGTGAAGGATGCCAGTAGCACACAAAGTGGGACAGACTACTTTTTTGTATAAAGGCTTGAGATCTCTGATCTCTGCTTGCCATGAGGAAATGAAGCAGATGGTAAGTTCATGTATACAAAGTTCACATGAATCCATTTCCATCATGTACAGTATCAGCAACTGCTTATTGTATTTTCCTTTTATATCAAGATACATTGCATCAATTATTGCTCATGTGAGTATGGAAAGATTTAGCCCTTTATCATATTCACTCAACGGATCCATTTCTCAAGTGTGTTTTGTTCTTGTTTTTGTTTTGTTTTTACAGGTCAGATTCAGTTTGAATAAGCACCCAAAATTCAGATATTTATCTGAACTCCTAAAGTTTGCAAAAACTGGTAGGAATCTCATGAGCATAGGTGCTGACTCTGTGGGTGCGCTGGGGCTGGAGCACCCACGGAAGAAAAATAGTGGATGCTTAGCATCCACTAGCTACCCACCCATTAGCTGTTTGATGGGCCCTTCCCATCAGCTGCTCAGTGGGAGGCACTGGTGGGAGGGGGTGGAATGTGGTGGGGCCTTGGGAGGGGGAGGAGCAGGGCCAGGAAGATGTAGGGTGGGGCCTCAAGAGAGGTGGTGGAGTGAGGGTGGGACCTTGGGGCGGAGCAGGGGTGGAGCGCCCATCCTGAAAGAAGAACTTTGGCGCCTGCGCTCATGAGAGCAGGTTTTCCCTTGAGATTTCTGATATTTCCTGCTGGTCTTACTAGTCTTTCATTATTGCTGGTTTGGTCCCAACAAGACCTGGAGAAGCATGCAAAAAATAAGGGAAAAGTACTTGATTTTAGCCAAAAATTTCAAAGCTTTAAATATTTAATATTTACATGTGCCTGAATATTTTATCGTTTGACACATTTTGATATTTCTGGTTAAATGTATTATATGTATACATTAAGTTGAATTTAGTTCTAGAAGTCGGCAAAGATACTTGTTTCTGAATGTGTGACTCTACCTTAATAAAGGTACAAGATTGCTGACAAAATGAAAGCTCTCAATTATTATGGGAAAAACTATATAACTTTTAATAACCAAAAAATACCACTTTAAAGAGAATAGACATTTTCTTGTCTCAGTATATAAAATCCTATAGAGAGAGCCTGGTTACAAGGAGAACAGACATGTTTATGAACAACATTGGGCCCGGATGCTGCTTGTTTTATTATCTTCAGCTTTGATTTAGTTGCTCTGATGTTTAACTTTATGGACAACTTTTCTGATGGCTAATGGTAAATGAGGGGGATTTTCTGAGTTCTGTTTGTTTCAAGTGTCACTCTCTCCCTGTCCATATTGCTCAGCAGCCATGGAGGCAGAGACACCCTGTATTGAGCTCCACTGAAAAATATCAGTCATCTTTTCACTATGAACAGTGGGGAAAAAATGTAAGTTGTACTTAGCAAAGTTCAAACTGTCAGTAAGTTTAAAATATCTTAAGTAAGGCTAATTAACTATTGGAATAGTTTAACAAAGGATGTGGTCAATTCTCCCTTATCTGGAACTCATGATTAGATACCTTTCTAAAAAACATGCTGTAGTATAATCACAAATTGTTGGGCTTGATGCAGGAATCACGGGGAGAAATTCCATAGCCTGTATTATGCAGGAAGTGAGACAACCCTCGAGGTCCTGTTGGCCTTAATCTATGAAACTTAGAATTCTATCTGGTTAAATGTTCACTTTGGTAGACCAAGGAGTCTTCCTGCCTGCACTGTCTACAAGGCAGCCATAATTTGGCTGCTGTGCTTGGAAGTAGGAGGTGGGTGGCTGATTGATGCTGCCAGCATTAGTTAATGGCCCAATACTGGATAGCACTGTCAGGGGAGTACTAGAGGAAACCACCTGTGCACCTAATTTTTGTATGCAGTTTAACTGACACTGTTGATATTTAAATTATATAAGCCATTTTATCTACTACCTTTTGTCATTTACACATTTTTAAAGATACAAAATACAGATGGGAGTAAAACCATATTGTTATGCCTTTCTAAATGTGCACTAAGTGCCACTGTCTACCTTATTTCTCCCTAGTACAGCGAAGGACATTTTGTGTATGACTTTTATAGTCTTAGTGCTCCCTACAATCAATCCTCCAGTGCTTGAAACGGTTATAATTTAACCAATTGCCCAGCATCTGTCATATATTTAATTCTTCTTAGAATAATTGCACATCCATCCCACTGTAGGGGTGTGTGCACCTCATTCAGTTATTTTTCCTCTGCAGTACCCGTCAGGGCAGCATGAGTGCCTTCTGGTGCCTTGCACCACTGCATGCATGTATAAAGGGCCATTCTGCCCCGACACCCCTCAGATCTTCATAGAATGACAGAATATCAGGGTTGGAAGGGACCCAGGAGGTCATCTAGTCCAACCCCCTGCTCAAAGCAGGACCAATCCCCAAGTAAATAATCCCAGTCAGGGCTTTCTCAAGCCTGATCTTAAAAACTTCCAAGGAAGGAGATTCCACCACCTCCCTAGGTAACGCATTCCAGTGCTTCACCACCCTCCTTATAAAAAAGTTTTTCCCCAATATCCAGCCTAAACCTCCCTCACTGCAACTTGAGACCATTACTCCTCGTTCTGTCATCTGCTACCACTGAGAACAGTCTAGATGCATCCTCTTTGGAACCCCCTTTCAGGTAGTTGAAAGCAGCTATCAAATCCCCCCCTCATTCTTCTCTTCTGCAGACTAAACAATCCCAGTTCCCTCAGCCTCTTCTCATAAGTCATGTGTTCCAGTCCCCTAATCATTTTTTTTGCCCTCTGCTGGACTCTCTCCAATTTTTCCACATCCTTCTTGTAGTGTGGGGCCCAAAACTGGACACAGTACTCCAGATGAGGCCTCACCAATGTCGAATAGAGGGGAACAATCACGTTCCTCAGTCTGCTGGCAATGCCCCTACTTATACATCCCAAAATAGCATTGGCCTTCTTGGCAAGAAGGGCACACTGTTGACTCATATCCAGCTTCTCATCCTCTGTAACCCCTAGGTCCTTTGAGAACTGCTGCCTAGCCATTCAGTCCCTAGTCTGTCTCAGTGCATGGGATTCTTCCGTCCTACATGCAGGACTCTGCACTTATCTGATGAAGTTCAACAAGGACTTCTTTTGGCCCAATCCTCTAATTTGTCTAGGTCTCTCTGTATCCTATCCCTACCCTCCAGCATATCTACCTCTCCTCCCAGTTGTTGAAGTTCCAATCTTTATATCTACAAGTCTTCCCTCTTTTAGTGTACCTAGTACCTATAGACTTTGGTTTTGGTCTAATGTAGTGGTTTTGTACATACTTAGATATAAGAATAAGTTTAGGATAGTAATAGTTGGGTACCAGGCTCAGTATTGGACTAATACTGCTCCAGGCCAATGGGGGCTCTGGGAAGCGGCACGGGCCACGGGATGTGCTGGCCGCCCTTCCTGCAGCCCCCATTGGCCTATAGCGGTGAACCGCGGCCAGTGGGAGATGCGATCGGCTGAAGCCACACACGCGGCAGGTAGGTAAACCAGCCTGGCCCACCAGGGGCTTTCCCTGAACAAACGGTGGCCCTAGTTTGAGAACCACTGCTCTAAACAATCATTGGGGGCTGTTGGCTGAGAGCAGTCTACCACTTACTAGAGTGCCATCTTTTCCCAACCCAAGTTTTGCCAACTGCCTGGCCCCCTTCCTAAGTGCTCAGACCCGCATCACCACAGATCCGTAGGTCTTAAGCATGGTGGAACTAGGATACATCCTTCAATTTTTCTATTTTCCCCCCTTCAAACCACCTTTTCCCCATCCCTTTTCAGGGACCATTCTCACAATAGCATGCTAGTTCAGGAGGTCTTATCTCTCCTTGCGCGGACCATACATGAAATTCCCAAGTCATTCAGAGAAAAGGGATTTTATTCCCATTACTTCCTAAATCCGAGGGCAAAGGTGCGGGCGAGGGAGGTGGGAAGATTGCAAGCCTCTTTTATATCTAAAGCAGCTAAACAAGCTCCTAAAGAAAACAAAATTTTAGATGGTTACTGTAGCATCTATTATCCTTTCCTTAGATCCCAGGGACTAGTATGCTGCTTTTGATTTAAAGGGCATTTCTTCTCACAGGCAACTCACCATAGCCATAGAAAGTTTCTTAAATTGGTGGTCAGCAGACTTCTGCTACCAGTTCGTAGAACTTTTGGCCTGTCAGCAGCCCTTTGTGTAATTACAAAATGCATGGCTATAGTAGCCACATTCCTCCAACAATGCATAAGGCATTCACACACCTACAATGGAATAGATATATGCAACACATCTCAAAGAGCAACTGTTACTCAAAAGTAGGTAACTATTTGTTTTTTCCTACACTTCCTGTCTTTTACCTGTACTTCTGTCTCAAGCCATTTCCCTAGTCAGCAATTACCTACTTCCAGGGGCCAGAGAACTCTGAGTTGCAATCCTGCCTCTTCAGAATGTCACCCTTCATTGAGCAGGGATCCTTCCTTTTTAAAGACCCAACCCATCTCTAGGCTTGACAGACCTCACAGGTGCACTGGGTTAAAGGTTGATTTTGCCCAAAGGAGCTCTTTAACCCTTTCATGACTGAGGTGGGGCTGTACACTTCCAGAAGATAATACTCCGTCACAAGAAACAAAGTATTTTACTTTAAACGTTGATGATTTAAATTAAATAGTGAATTTTTGAAACCCTGATACTGCAATCACATCAGCCAATTCCCTCAGTGCCCTTGGATGCATTGCTTCTGGCCCCATGGACTTGTGCACGTCCAGCTTTTCTAAATAGTCCCGAACCACTTCTTTCTCCACAGAGGGCTGGTCACCTCCTCCCCATGCTGTGCTGCCCGGTGCAGTAGTCTGGGAGCTGACCTTATTCGTGAAGACAGAGGCAAAAAAAGTATTGAGTACATTAGCTTTTTCCACATCCTCTGTCACTAGGTTGCCTCCCTCATTCAGTAAGGGACCCACACTTTCCTTAACTTTCTTCTTGTTGCCAACATACCTGAAGAAACCCTTCTTGTTACTCTTAACATCTCTTGCTAGCTGCAACTCCAGTTGTGATTTGGCCTTCCTGATTATACCCCTTCATGCTCGAGCAATATTTTTATACTCTTCCTTAGTCATCTGTCCAAGTTTCCACTTCTAAGCTTCCTTTTTGTGTTTAAGCTTACTGAAGATTTCTCAGTTAAGCCAAGCTGGTCGCCTGCCATAGTTGCTATTCTTTCTACACATCGGGATGGTTTGTTCCTGCACCCTCAATAAGGCTTCTTTAAAATACAGCCAGCTCTCCTGGACTCCTTTCCCCCTCATATTAGCCTCCCAGGGGATCCTGCCCATCAGTTCCCTGAGAGAGTCAAAGTCTGCTTTTCTGAAGTTCAGGATCCGTATTCTGTTGCTCTCCTTTCTTCCTTTTGTCAGGATCCTGAACTCGACCATCTCATGATCACTGTTGCCTAGGTTGCCACCCACTTCTGCTTCCCCTACCAATTCTTCCCTGTTTTGTGAGCAGTAGGTTAAGAGGAGCACAGCCCCTAATTGGTTCCTCCAGCACTTGCACCAGGAAATTGTCTCCCAACACTCTCCAAGAACTTCCTGGATTGACTGTGCACTGTGTATTGCTCTCCCAGCAGATGTCAGAGTAATTGAAGTCCCCCTATGAGAACCAGGGCCTGTGATCTGGAAACTTCTGTTCGTTGTCTGATGGAAGTCTCATCTACCTCATCCTCCTGGTCTGGTAATCTATAGCAGACGCCCACCATGGCATCACCCTTGTTCCTCTTGCCTCTAAGCTTAAGCTTGTTGAGAGTCTTTGGGTTTTCTCCAGGTTCATATCGGAGCTCTGAGCAGTCAGACTGCTCCCTTACATAAGTTAGGGTGACCAGATGTCCCAATATTATGATGACTTTAACCCATTTGTCCCATGTCCTGACCGCACATCGGTCGGGACGCCCTTTGTCCCGATATTGGGGACGGACCGCTCACCATCACCACCAAAGTTCCGGGGCTGGCATGGCGGCGCTTCCTGGGGCAGCTCCCGGTGGCGTGCCTGCCCACCAGCAGGAGCCTGCAGTGTGGGCGGCCCCTGGGCACAGAGGCGGAGGGGGTCTCTGTGTGCTGCACCGGCTCCCTCCTGACCGATTAGAGCTGTGGGGTGGGGCTTTCAGGTGCCAGCAGCTGGCGGAGAGCCCTCCGCCCCACCCACCCCATCCCACCTGACCTGACCGTAGGAGCCAGAGGGACCTCTGGATGCTTCCTGGCGGGCCGCCCCAGGTAAGCACTGCCAGGACTCCCCACCTTGCCCCCCAGCAGATCCCTTTGGCTCTTAGGGTCGTGGGGAGGGCAGGGGGCTCTCTGCGCGCTGCCGACGCCTGCAAGTCCTGCTCCACGGCTCCGGCAGCTCCGACTGGCACTTTTCCTGGCCAATGGGAGCCATGGAGCTTGCGCTTGTGGTGGGCGCAGCACGTGGGGAGTCTGGAGACCCCTCTCGCCGCTCTGACCCTAGGAGCCAGAGACCTCCGAGCAGGGCTGATGAGTGCGGCCAGGGAAGGGGGCGATGGAGTGAGTATCTGGGAGGTGTGTGTGTGTGTGTGGGGTGCTGGGCTGTGAGGGTGCTGGGCAGTGGGGGAGGTTTGTATGTTTTGGGGTGCTAGGCAGTGGGGGCCTGTTGGGGGGGTGTTGAGGAGTGCGGGAGATTTGTGTGCTGGGGCAGTGGGGGTCTGTGGGGCATTGTTTAGTTGTGGTGGTGGGGCTGTGGGGAAGGGTACTGGAAGGGAGGAGAAACCCGTGCCCCTGGCCCCGTGGCTTCTGCTGGAGCTGGGGCCATGAGTCCTTGAGTCCTTGCCCCGTGGCTTGTGGTGCGGGCTGCAGCAGGGGCCGTATACCCCTCTTGCAGCTTCCTAGGGGTGTGCAGTCCCTCTCATGGCTCCAGTCGGGGCTGTGCGCCTGTGGCTCTCTTTCTCCCTCTCCCCCCGCCCCCGGCCCCGCTCACCCAATGTGTCCTGATATTTCACTCTTGCGATCTGGTCACCCTACATACAGTGCAACTCCTCCACCTTTTCTCCCCCACCTGTCCTTCCTGAACAGTTTATACCCATCCATGACGGTGCTCCAGTCATGTGAGTTCCCCACCATATCTCTGCATCTCCAAGATGTTTTGGTATGGAACATATCACAGTCCTGTTGGACTCTCAGCTTTGTTTTTAGGGAACAAGAGCAAGGCAATTTCAGTTTGCCCCACAGACTGGATTAATATATGGATCAAATTCAGTTCAGAAAATTGTCACATCTCCCACTATTCAGTTTTATCACTTTTTGATAATTCTATTCAGTGCATACACAAAATGTGAGCCACCATGTATTACATTGGCATCTTATCAGAACCTGCAAGGCTGCACCGAATCTACTTTCACTTTTAATAAAAATATAAATGGACACAAAATGTGTTTGTACTTGTATCTTCCTTGTTAAATTATTAGAATTTTTTGTTTGAGTGCACGAGTAACAAATATTGCAGCTATGTCCTTACTTTGCCTTTTCAGGGCAAAGGGGCCAACGGATTGTAGGTGTCTATGATAGGGCACCACTAGCATAGCTTCTGATTATATTGTCTGATATACCAGTGAGTTGTGAAGCTTGGCAGAATAACTCTCTCAATAAAATACAACCCGGCTTTTATTAATCTGCCTGGTAATTAGCACTGTGAAGGGTTTTTTGTTGCAAACAGTCACACTGTCTGTGGTTTTGTGGTATCAAAATAAAAGGGAAAATCTGCATGGCCATATCTGAAATTCTGAAGGCCTGCTTTTTCTTTTCACGTATACTGGAATGAATCTTTGACTGCCGTGAGGTTACAACAGCATAAAACTGGTTTATGGGAGAATCGGGGCCTCTAGATTTTTGCACAACCAAAATCTCTCTGATACACAGGTATGCATATGTGAAATACATAATGTAGGATATTATCAAACTACTGGGCACAATTGAATATCTAAGGTCAAAACATCTGGGAAAAAAATGAAGCTTGAGGGTTTGGGAATTTGTGTATATTTAAACCTGGCCTGCTAGCACTTACATATAAAGACATATCTCTCAGAATCTTTGACAGTAATCTTTTTTTTTCTGTGTGTTAAAGAGGACCAATCAGTGAGGGGAAAAATCTTAATATTTTTAATAAAAAGATGAGACAGAAGCCTCTTAACTAGACATTGGTAACACACACAGCCCAATAATGAGGCCACAGAATGATACCCTCCTGTGCTTATTACTTATACTTGTTACAACTGGCTACAAGATTTCATTTCTCTTTGTTTAGATTAGTGGTTCTCAACCAGAGGTAGGTGTACCCCTGGGGTTACGCAGAGGTCTTCCAGGGGGTACATGAACTCCTCTAGATATTTACCTAGTTTTACATCAGGCTACAGAAAAAGCACTAGCGAAATCTGTACAAACTAAAATTTCATATAATGACTTGTTTATACTGTTCTATTAACTGTAATGTAAGTACAGTATTTATATTCTGATTTATAACTATATGGTAAAATAAGAAATTAAGCACTTTTTCAGTAATAGTGTGCTGTGACACTTGTATTTTTATGTCTGATTTTGTAAGTAAATAGTTTAAGTGAGGTAATACTTGAGGGTACGCAAGACAAATCAGACTCCTGAAAGGGGTACAGTAGTCTGGAAAAGGCTGAGAGCCACTGGTTTAGATCCCATGTTGACCTATGGCAGCCAATTCAGAGTAAAATGAGAAGTGTTTGTCACTGAGAGTGTCATTTGATATAGGAACTTTCTCACTGAAAGTAGTTTTCCTTGCATGTTGCCACTTCTCCTTTGATTTATTGTTGAGCGTTCTAAAGTGCTATCTGTGACACGGTTTTTAATTTCTGTTGTTGTGATTGATAATACTTTGTGAGCTATGTTGTTTGTGTACTACAGTGAGACAAAAATTAAAGAAAGGTTTTCTTAGCTCAAAAGAGTGGAGAGTGTGGGGGAGGGGGAGGTCCGTCCTTTTTCCTGTATTAATTAAAAATCAAAGTGTACTGGCTATTTCAAAATGACATCTGTAGAGCTTACTGAGCCTTGTTCTGCACCCTTCCAAATCTGAATGCACTTCTGGCTGCAGTTTGAAATTCTGAGTCAGTAGACTAGTTCAAATATAAAATTAAATTGCATCTTTTTTTTTGCAAAATAGTTAAATAGCCCAGAATACCCTCTCATTTTTGGTGCATCAAAGCACTAACATCACCTCAGCCAAAATTCTTCTTAGAGTTTACTACTTTTATTAAGATCACACAACTTTTTTAAATTATGTCAACTAAAGTAATGTTGTCATTAGTGAGGGGAAAATTACTATTCTAAGAAAGGACATTCCTTTAGATCTTCTAGTTGTCTGATTTATGTTGTCTGTGTATGGGCTGTATTGTTCTCAGGCAGGAATTGTGTCCCCTTCTCTGTTTTATATAGCCCTGAGCACATCACTGTAATTTAATGATAAATACTTTTTTTCCCTCCTGCCACTTTTCACTGATTGAGCTGGTTTGGTACGTTGGATTATTAGGCATTCTATAGTTTTACTGCATGTCATTGTGACACCGACTTTGAAATAACTATGTACATATTGCCACTGGAAGTATAATAAGATACCTTTTAGAAATAACCTCTCATGCGAAGCAATTCTAAAAACTATAGGAATTCTTCTTCTACCACTGAAATCTACATAATGGTTAAAGAACACAAAAATACTATATGGTAAATTAGGGCAGGCTATCATGAATAAGGCTCTGTGTTTGTCATGGAGGTCACGGTAGTAACAGATTCCATGCCTTTCCGTGACTTCTGCAGTGGCCCGTGCAGCTGGCCTGGGAGCTGCCTGAGAAGCTCAGGCAGCCCCTGGGCCAGCTGCACTGGCTGCTGCTGGGGCATTCTCAACTCTCCCCTCCCCACCCCCCCAACAGCAGGAGTTTGGTGTGTGTGTGTCGGGGGTGGGGGGGGCTCCAGGCTGGGGATTGGGGTGCGGGGTGGTGCTTACCTAGGTGGGGCTCCCAGAAGGGTGACAGGAACTCCCCTCCCTCAGCTCCTAGCTCCATGTGCTGACTCTGCCCGCAGGCACCGCCCCCACATTTCCCAGCCAATGGGAACCTTAGAACCGGGGCTTGGGGTGGAGCAGAGGCAGCATGTGGAGCTACGAGCTGGAGGTCTTCACTTCCCAGGAGCTGGGTAGGGAACCTGCCCCAACTCCCCCACCCCCGAACCTGGGCCCCTCATAAGCACCTGTGCTACTGTGGCTAACTGCTGTTTATACTTGCACTATTTTCATTCGAACATGTATATGCAAGCAGAAGGATCACACCCCTAGCTCATACTGTAGACACAGCCAAAAAGATCAGGCCTAGTGCCTTACAGGCCAAATTTAAATGGCCCCTAACTACCTGTCTCTAAAATAGAGTAACTTTCCTCAAATTCATGATTATCTTATGAACTCTCTTAACTTGTTCAGTTTTTCCTTAGTCAGGTGTGGTACACCTATCATCACATCAATAATTGATTTCCAAGTGTGTCCCTCTTTTTTTGGTAGTCAACAGGACTCCTAGGTGTTCTTGCCACCTGTTGACATGTTCCTAATGAGTGCAGCTTCCCAGAACATGCTATAAAAAATCCATGGGCATGGTTCCATCAAAATAGTCAAAGCCTTCAAACTGAAAAGCCAGCAAGTTACAATCTTTAGTATCAAGAATTAAATGAGTGCAGATATACTCTTGCACTTTTTTAACAATGCCCTTCAGTCTTTTACCTTAATTATGCCTACTGTGGCTTCAAATGAGGGATAACAAACCAAGCCTAAATGTGAATTAATACTTTCTTTCACCAAGGAGTCTCCGTGGTAAAATTAATAATGAATTAGCCAATACTCTCTTTTAGCACTTTTAAGTTGTTGCCTTCAGGGTGAATAGGATAGTAAATCCATCATTGATAATTTCAAAAGAGACCTAATGGTGCTACTTTTGCTGAGTTTTGTTTGTTTGTTCATCTCTTGATTTACCTGTTCTGTTCATTCTCTCTGAAGCACCTGGCATTGGGCACTGTCAGAAGACAGATACTGGGCTAGATGGATGATTGGTCTGACGCAGTATGACCATTCTTATGATCTTATGTTCTAATTCTTTAATTGGCTTTGTTTTCTTCTATCAAAAACTCAGTGCCCCTCCCTCCCCCCATAAATAAGACCTATCAGTATTGTTGGGATTATCCTATTACAGGGTTATTGATTTCGTACTAATAATTTAATTGGAGATTGGTCTTTTTTTCTGGAACCACAATTTGTCCCCTCTCCCACAGGGGGGGTGGGCTTCTGTTGACCATCCCATTTTGTGAGGTTTTTTCCTTTACCCCCATTACACATGTGGGCACCATGCTGGCCCCCACACTTCTTAGTGTGGGGGCCAGCATGGTGCCCACATGTGTAATGGGGGTAAAGGAAAAAGGCTTGAATTCACAAGAGGAATGAAAGCACTCAAGTTCCTTAGATGGTAAAGAAATCTTGAAACCTATGGCTTCCTAACAGGAAACTTGCTCTCTGTGAAAATGTACATGGTGGTTTGGTGAGGTGTTATGCATTCTAGCCAAAGCTCCCTGTCTTTCTGATTCCACAGCCAATTCAGATCATCCACTGTCCCAAAACTAGAAAAGTGACTTGCCATATATCACATAGTAGGTTAGTCAGTGGCAGTCAGGATGAGTATGCAGGTCTAGAAAGTAATTGGAAAGCAAATCTTATGACTACATGAATAAACAATTGGAAAGCAAGGCTACTATCTAAATACTGAAAATTTCCCTAAGATTAGTCCTATGATAATGAAATGTAGTAAACTGCTTTTCTTGGACCTTACACGGTAACACTATTGTGAAGCACTAACTATGACATAATTCCAATAAGAGAATACTGTTGCTACGTCTTCCATTCATTAACAGCAATAATACAAATAAATTGCACAGAAAAAATTATAACCCTCAAAGTCTTTAAACATAGCTGATGCCTGGCTCTGACAGACTGTCTGCCAAGCAGCGAATTAGTAATGAAACAGCTAATAATGCTGTAATGTATTGCTGTTGCAGAACTCCATTACTGAAAAGAGGAATTTTTCTTCCAGTACTTTACTCTTCTATAATGATGAAATCCTCATTCTGTTATTAAATTAAACCAGATTAATTTTGGAACGAACATTATAAATCACACCATTTTCTTGTATAAAATTGATTTATCAGAGATGTTTATAGTCAATAGCTATCCTTTTTATTATTAACTTATCAAATGTTTCATTTACCAGTATTATTAAAAAGTGCCATCTGCTCTTGTGTTGTGAAGTGTGGTGGCCTGAGAGCTATTTACCAATAATTGGTGTACTAAGACAGGAAACATTATCAGCAACTAACTATTCTGTTTGAAATGCTATGATATTTCAACAGCATAGACGAATTCCCCCCCCTTTTTACGGTGCAATATGTCTGTGATGCAGAACTTTGCATTTGATTTATGAAGTTCGGTTCTCTTGTGTTAAAAGACAATGGAAAAAAATCTCATGCGGTATGTGTGTGTATGTTAGAAAAGTGAGTTAATGGGAGAAATTATAGTGTGGAAAATGGGTAATTTTCAAAAGGGTTGCTTAGAATGGAAGCAAAATGGGGTCAGAGGAAGAAAAATCAGTTGGTGGATCAAAGGCTAAGAAGGAAGTCTGGAAATAATGCAGTGACTATTTTGATACAGGATAAGAATAAAAATACATTAGTCATATACAACTGAGAGAATGGAATGAGCAAAAAGGAAGATAAGGAAAGTATGAAAAAAGTAAACGTAGAGTTGAAACTTGACAGAAATGAAGTCTTTTGAAGATAAACTCTTATTAGTGAGAAACTCTCATTTTAGTTGTACTGTACTATGCCTATTCTAAAAAACACTGATGGAACAAGTCATAACCAAATCATGGATGTGCAAATAAATGTGAGAATTTCTGTTTATAAATATGTAAAGTGTGTAATAATTATCTTCTGAGAACTTCAAATCCCGTTTTCTGTAACTACAAAAAAGTTGCAATGGTTAGAAAAGCAACCAATCAGTCTGTGTTCTATATATATTTTACATAACTAGCTATAAAGTGTTTATGATGCACATTTAAATTTCCCTTTTTCTGAATACTATTATCTTACTTTTATACATTTGGGATAGTGGAAAATTCTATTTTAAAAAAACCACAAAAACTTAAATGCTTGCTTAAGGTTGGGAAAATGACCCATAGAAGTTATATGCCTTTTCTGAGGTTCACTATGTTCAAGAGTAGGTCAAGAAATCAAAATCATAATCCTGTTTCTGACATTGACCAGCTCTGTGATATTGTTTAATTAACTTAACTGCTCTGAGCCTGTATTTCCCCCACCTGTAAAATGGGGATAATTATATGTACACTCTTCATAACTAAGCAATGTTTATAAAATATCACAATAAGTGCCAAGTATTAAGGTAGATCAGTGGCAGAGGTGGATTAAATGCTTGTAGAATGCTGCATGTACTGATCTCACTTATAACGTCTGTATCCTGTGGTATAAAGTTACATTGAGTGTTTGCAGTATAAACCTCTAACTGTGTAACTCACCAGATAGGAAAGAAACACTAATTAATGTAAAATGCTGGTTCTGCACACAAGAAGGCCCACTGAAACCAAATGAGCCATTGTGAAACATCAAAGGACACAGACTTTGTTGATTTGCCCCACACAGACCCAGGAAGAGGAAACAGGCACAAAAACTTGCCTTATCGGTTTGAACTCTAGGGGAAGGCACTAAAAATCCCTGACCAAAAGGAACTATGTCACTATGCTGCTTAAATTTTGAAGAGGGAAATATTTCTAAGCATAAGCAACAGATCCCCAAGCTGCTTGGCTTGGGTTAGCTCTAAAGAACAGAGACAGTTTGCATGTCTCAGCAATTTTTTAGTACTTTTTGCAACCTCAGACTGTAACTCACTTGTATGTGTACATTTACCTGCTTTAACCTTGTAAATAACTTTTACTTTAAAAAAAAACTTCAGTTCATTATAAGATTGGCTACAAGCTTGTCTTTGGTGTGAGGTCAAAGGTGCAATTGTCCTGGGGTAAATGGTCTTGTGGGACTGGGAGTAACTTGAATATTGTGATTTTTTTTTTTTTTTGGAAGACGGGACCATCTGTCACAAAAGCAAATTTGCCTGGATGGCAAAGACTGGAATTCCAAGGGGACTGTCTGTGATTCATGGTTAATTTGCAATAGTGCTTGAGGAGTTCACACCTGTTACTTGGTTGGTGAAATCTAAATGTAGAACTCATAGCCAATTGCATCCTGCTTCTTGGCAGGCTGCTCTGAGACTAGCACTCACACTTGTGATCTAGTCCAGGTAGCTTAACTACCAATTTAAGAATGTGGATAATGCTGCCTATCCTACTGTCAACTTCATATTGTGATGTTACAACCCATAGTCTTCATAGAAATGTGGTTATGATATGAATATGGCATAACTAAGATACACTTTATGCAAGATGGCCCATGTACGATATCCTTGGAAATGTTATGATTTACTGAATGTGATTATCAAATTTGTATGCATGTATCATTTTGGTATCTGAAGTTAGGAATATTGACTATGTAACCATTACAACTCTGTGTGTACTTGGGGAAACACCCACCAGACAGTAAGCAATCAGCCTTAATGGGCCATTAGAAAAAGACAGTGAGTCTTTGAAGATGTGGATCTCCCATCTGCCTGGAGCTCCTTCCTGTGGACATTGCAAATAAATCTGGTTTCATAGTTGCCTTGACACTGCAAGGTCAGGTGATAAGATCACTTGATACAAAATACCATCTTGGACACTGCTAGTACTTTTTCCTCTGTAGAGGAATGGGGATCAAACAAAGGTTTCCCTCCATAGGTAAATATTTTTTAAGGCTGGGGAAGGAGTTAATCTTGACCCTCCTCCATTGCCTACCCAAGAAGAAAGACTGATGAAAGAATCTGAGAGGAAAGGCAGGGGTGAGTCCAGACTGAGACAGGGGTCCAATCTGTAAGAAGTAGTAACTGGAACTCTAAGCTACAGAAACTCTGCAACTTGCCTAAAATAACATTTAGGGTGAGAAATTACTGCTTGAAACCAGTCTCTTTTAGATCTTAAGTTTAGTATGCATGTTTTGTTTTATTTACTCAGTAATCTGCTTTGTTCTGTTTGCTATCCCTTATCACTAAAAACCTGCCTTTTATAGTTAATACATTTGTTTTATTTATTATTGAACCCAGTTTGTGCAATTTCTAACTGGGGGAACAAGAAATTGTGCATGTCTTTCTTTACACTGAGGGACAGGACAAATTTTTATGAGCTTGCACTGTGCAGATCTTTCTATACAGTGCAAGACAGTATTATTTTGGGATTATTCCCCAAAAGGGGTGTGCATGTGAGTGCTGGGTGAATCCTTTCACACAGAGCTGACTTCAGGCTGTCTGCAGCTGGGTGTGGCCCTACCTGTGTGTGTGTGTGTGTGTGTGTGTATTGTGACAAAGCTCTGTCCTTGCCTCCATGGGTCCCGCATTTCCTGGCGGATTTCGCTAGCCTCAGAGGCTCACTGTGACCCTCCACATAACCCTTCTTTCTCTAGAGACAAGGGTCACAGTCTACTGAGCCATTTTTCATTATAAGCCAGCGAGGGAGGTGAGGAGAAGTTATCCTTCCTTGCACAGTCTCTGTTGTCTCCCAGCCTCAGTGATTAATCAAGGGGCAAAGGTGCAGGGGGGGAGCCCAGGCCCACTCTCTACTCCGGGCTCCAGCCCAGGGTCCCTAATCCTATCGGCTATGGTAGCTGACTTTTTAGAAACATGACCTGTACAATTCCCTGGGCTACTTCCCCCACAGCAGCCCTCACTTCCTTAAGCTCCACTTCACCCTTACCTCAGGGCCTCCCTCTTTGTGCCTGATATGGTGTGTACTACTAAGTCTCTCCAACAGCACAACTTCCTCCCACAGCTCCTGACATGCACACCCACCTGACTAGCTGGGAGGCTTTTAACTAGTTTCAGCCAGCCCCTGATTGGCTTCAGGTGTCCCAATCAACATGGCATTCTCCCTGCCTTCTGGAAAGTTCTTAATTGGTGTCTTAATTGACCTGGAGCAGCTTCCATTTCATTTAACCTGGTACCAGGGATTTGTTTAGCCTGGAGCTAATATATCTATCTCCCACTACTTTTCTATAGCCATCTGGCCTTGCCCCGTCACCACATATATGTGTATACGCACTGCCAGAGGCTGGAGAGCCTAATTCAGCGAAACAGGGAGAGGGAATCCAGGCTGGTGGAGCAGGAGGGGATCAGTGAAACTGCAATCCATCAGGTGGCATCCCAGAATGGGGGTCTAATCCGTCACACACATTGTAACGTTACATTTCAGTTTTTAGTGTAGGTGATTGACTTGTATTTCAGATACCTTATTGTTTCAGCTGTGTTGTTGTCCATTCAATATCCTTTGCTTTTGAAGGTACTGTTATTGTACTTTGTTTGTTTTAGTGTTTGTTTTAATGCTCTGACTAGCTGTATTTTAATGGTAATTCACAGATTTCCTTGAAGTCTCAAGCAGTTTTCAATCTCATACTTTCTTTAATGTACTTATTGCTGTTTTCCCTCATCTGCTGCAGTGAAGATTATGAGTACAGAGCTCCTTTGATTTCTATTCCCAGTTCTTTTCTCCCCTTGGGCTACAGCATTTAGCAGCTTAGATATTGGTGTTGTGCCATCATGTTGACCATGTTGTGATTGAACTCATATCTACTAACACTGTTCAGTTATAAATTTCTGGATTTAACTAGTGGGATTCCTCTGTTAAACACACTACTTCAATGATTTGGGAAACTGCAGAACAATGCCTTGTATTTGCCCTCAATCTTGAAAATGCAATACTTTAAAATTTGCTATATTTTTAGAGCCACAAAAACTCTTTCCCAGAGACTTTGTACTCCATTGAAAATGTCTATATAGGCTTTTTTATAAATACTCGGTGTGGTTTTCAACCTCTTTTCATTTACGGACCCCTAAAAAATGTTGAGTGCAGGTGCAGACCGCTTTGGAAATCTTAGACCTATTCTACAGACCCCCAGGAGTCCACGGACCACAGGTTTAAAAACCACTGCTCTAAATCTCTGATTTTTTTCTTATTTTTATATATCTGACTTATTTACGATGTAAGAGAGGGGCTTGATAGTTACACTCTACAAAAAAAAAAAAACCACCCGGAGTTTGATAAGAGACAACATGTTTGCATTGACCTTTTTAACTGAAAAAAAATTAGAACAGCATTTGTTAAATACCATAGATACAGATTTTCTTTCTTTAATATTTATTACTATTAATATTTTACAGCACCTTTAAAGAAGGGTCTCATACAGTTGTACAAAAAATAACTAATCCTTCCAGCACCTGTGTGTTGGATGCTTTTGTTTTCTGTAACTAGCACACGGCAATACTAAACAAGAATACAGTACTGATATTAAAAGTATCATAGTACCTATAAAGGTCAAATATTTGATTTGTCTTATCTGAAAATGGCACTTCCAACTGCAAATACTACCCTGTATCATAATATGGCATTGATTCCTAACTGATTTCAAAGACAATCACATCTACTGTCTCATCAACACCACTCCTTTGGCTCCTACTGTATGTGTCCTATAGGGCCCAAATCTAACCCCACTGACTTCAGTGGTAGTGGATTGGACCTTGGAGGCTTCTCATCCAAAGAACAGTTTGTACCCAAATCTCTTTAGCATGTGAGATTGCAAAAGGTCTCATTGAAATATAGTGTGGATACTTGCTGGTTTTAGTAGTGGAAGTACATGTTTAAATAAGGATATATTAAAAATTAAGATCATATTTGAAATCCAAGACCTGATTGTAAATGCTTGGAAAAATACCTTCCCATTAATTTGTAGCATTATTGGAAAGAGTTCATATCTATCTATCCATCCATCCATCCAAACTTCAGAATTCCCAAACCTTGTAATATGTCTATTGCATCTGCCTAAGAAAGTGAGCACACTCCAAGCAATTTTTATAAATGGATTGAATGATTTTCAGTTTTATTAATGCATATCTTCTGAACATTTTTATTTTGCTGAATGAAATGCTATTTTGTAACTTCCCACAGCAGCGTTGCTCAGTGAATCACAGCATATATTTTACTGTGTCTCCTACAACACTGTGGTGGGGTCAGGACTCACCACCGCTGGCGCCTCCCGCCGGTTGCTCCGGGAATTAGCTCTTATCAGCTACAGAGCGCCCTTGGTGCATGGTGTCTTGTCTGTGGTCTGCTCTGCTGCCTTGGGACCCGTGTTGCTCCCTGCTCAGCGGTGTCCTCTTCAGGACACTGCCCTCCGGCAGTGCCCACTACTCCAGTCTCAGTCCCTTCTGGGGGTTGTAGGATGTTTAACAGCAGTCTTTCGGCTTGCACCTGCCTCAGTGACCAACCCCAACCCGAAAGTCTAGCCCCTTACTTCAGGAGCAGGTTGTAGTCTGTCTTGGCCCCACTCCTCTGTGGCCAGGTGCAGTGTAAGGGAGGAAGGGGGGGGACTCAGGCCCACCCGCTACTCTGGGTCCCAACCCAGGGACCCTCTAGCGGCAGCCTCTCTCTGCCCTCCTTCTCTCCCCTCTTGTCTGACTGTTTCCTGGGCCGCTTCCCCTTTGGTCCTGTGCACCTTCTTGACCCTTCTTAGCAGGGCCGCAGCCTAGCAGGTAACTGGGCTGGAGCTCACCTCTGTTCCCCGGAGCCTGCCCAGCACTGCTCTGTCTAAGGTGCTAGCTCCTTCCCTCAGGAGCCAGTCATTCTCCCTTACCACCCAGGGAGAGACTGCCTTCTCCCTTGCTAGGCAGCCCTTATATTGGGCCCAGCCCTCATTGGCTCTCCACAGGCCTTTGCTGATTGGCTGCTGGACTGCACAGCCTCTCTGGCCTGTTCCAGCCCTTTCGCATGGAGTGGTGCAGCTGCCCCACTAAAAACACAAATAGATAAGGGAGAACTATCTGTCGTCGTCGTCTTTGTCTTCTCTAGTAGCTATTTTATTATTTAAAAAAAGTAAAATCTCTTCTGTCTTCTCTAAAAGTAAACAAATAAAACTTACCAAAGGAGGATCCCTGGAACTCTTTGACTATGAGTGCTCCTGAGAAGAGAAAAGTAGAAAATAAGAATGTATGTTTTGGCATTGCAATATTAAGAGAAAGTTGAACCAGATGAGTGTATGGTTGGAAGACTCAGAAAATTGATGATCGAACAAAAAGCCTTTTTACCTCTAGATTATCCCTTACCATTCATTCAAGGCAATGACCGAAAAATCTCTGCTTAGACTCGTACGATTTTTGGGAAAGAAATTGTATTTTTATGTGTACAGTGGTGAGCCTCGATCTTGGTTGAGGTTGAGTGCCTTTCGGCACTTTTATAATGCTACTTTTAATAATTAATAACAACAACATGGATGACTATACTATCTCCAAAGCAGGTTGAGATACATTGCTAAGTGAGTGTGGAGTAGCTCCAACTGTGTGTGGTTTTGTTTTTTGTTTTTGCAGATCTAAAGAGGTCTTGAGGCTTCAGGACTGTCAGTCTGGTATTCCTTGTGTATTATATTTTACTTACTTAAAAGTGGCTACTGGCTATTTGATGTTAGGTGTCTAGTTAGTATAGTTAATGTAGTTAGTATTGTTTATCTACTCACATTGGCAACTATTACATAAAATGCCCCAGTAGATTAGAGGATATCCCTGGTATCCAGACCCTAGCTGAAACCAAGTCCCCAGATTTACCCATCTTGTGAGGCTGCTCTCCTGTTCAGAAATGGATGTTGTAAGTGCCTGTGTCTGTTGACAAGGTGCACATCCCTGACTTATGCTTGATGTGGTGTTTCTTCCTCCAAGAGGACACAGAAGGTGAGAGCGGCCCACACCAAGCTCTGTCTACTGGAGTGATTAATGATTGCCTTTCTCAGAGCCTGAGGAAAAAAGATCCAACCAAACCTTCAGTTGTCTTCTGCTCATGTCATAATTCATAGAGAAGCCTGCACTAGATCAAAGAGATGAACTCAAGTCACTGTTGTCTGAAGGGTTGTTAGTGGCCCAAACATCTCTTCAGGCTGCTATAGACTCCTCTGATAAGGCAGTACATTCAATAGCCAGTAGGGAAGAGCACGGTCATCTCTGTTCTGCCAAGAAGCCATTTGTCTTTTGGACTGGTGCTCTGTCATTAAATGACACCAATGGCTCTGCATCTTCCTGGTTTGAAAAATGCCCTGGCAGATCCAATCAGCAGGCAATTCTCAGACAACCAGGAGTGGACTGCAGAAGACTCTATTTTGCAGAGCATTTTTCATGAACGAGGTATTTTCTACACAGTGGGGCAAAGTACACTATAGGGGTGTGATTTCTAACACTCACACCTTGTGCATTGTGATCTGTGTAGACCTTGTTGGTGCACACTAAATGTTTTAGTGAACTTTAATGTGAAAAAAATACGTTAATGTTTCGTGCACACAGTACTAGGGAGCTTTAGTGTGTATCAGCTGGGTCCACATGGACCAATTAGTGTCAATGCAATAATGCGCTTTAGAAATCATAACCCTCTAATGTGTATTACCCCACTATGTGGACATGCCTTCCTGGTTTCCAACAATAGCCGTTTTTTGACATAGATCGGAACAAGAAATATCCTGTATTCTGACCAAAGGGGGTTTGAGCCCCGGCTCCCTGTTGGATGTCTTCCTCATATCAGGGACTTAAGGACTCATGTAAGCCTATCTTCCAATCCCATTAATGTCTAGGATCATAAGGGAATTCAGACAAGATTCAGACTCAGTGATCATGATAGCCCAGAAAAGTTCTGGTATTTGGGTCTGGTGAACCTGTCAACTCAGCCTTTGATCATGCTACGTGTTCTACCCGAAGTGGTTTCACAAAACAGATCAGATTGTACACCAGGATCCAGTATCATTGCACCTGATCATCCTGGATGCTGGCTGGTTAATTGTTACTAAGAAACTGTTCTGTCAAAGTCCAGAACATATTAGCACATGCCAGCAAAAAACTTCTAAGTTAATTTATGAAGGAAAATGGGCAGCACATGAACTGTGTCCCTTGAAAACAGAAACAGGGGTTAATTACAGATTTTCTGCTAGCCCTAAAACATTTGTGACTGTCCATCCGCTCCATAAAAGTATGCTTACCCCGTAATATCTACACATCATACTCCAGTTCAGGGCTATACCATATTTTCCCACCCTACAATTGCTGGATTCCTCAAAGGTCTCATTCATGTGTTTCCTCCAGTCTGGTAGCCCCCTCCTTCCTGGGACCATATCACAGTGGCTTAATGGGACCCCCTTTTGAGTCCCTAGCAACCAGCTCTTCTTAATATCTGTCCAGGAAGACATTCATTGACAGGAGAAAACCATTATGAAACTGAAACAGACCTATCCTATTTGTGGCTTTTACAGGGACAGAGAATGCAAGAACAGGCATTATCCTCACGGATTATCAAAGTGTGTCTCCCAGCATAAGAACATGCTACGAGTTAGCCAGGTTAGATACACCTAGCCTACATAAGAGCTCATTCTGCTAGAGCTCAAGTAGTCTTTGCTGCCTGTTTGAGGAACATTCCTATTTCTGAAATCTGTAGGGCAGCTCTGGGGAGCTTTATTCTACACATTCACAAGATACTGTTCTTTGGCAGAGATTTCTAGATTGGATGCCTGCTTTGGTAGGGCTGTCCTGCAGTTATAATTTAATCCTGACTCTTATTATTCCCTCTCTTCCCAAGCAAACAGACAACTGCTTGTTAGCAAGAGTGGTATCCTTGTGGGTAATCAATCCAAAGGTGAAAGAACAGTTACATACCTTGCAGTAACTGTAGTTTTTTGAGAGGTGTTGACCATAGGGACTCCACGACCTATCCTTTTTCCTCACTAGTAAAGAATCCTACATGTATGGGATTCTGTATTGTTGAAGTAATTAATGGATTGCTGGGCCCTCTGTGCCTTCAAGATCCAAGGTTTGGAGTGTGTGTGAAGACACCTAGGATGCAAGCATGGCCCAAAAGTCACTGCTGGCTGAAAGAAGCCAATCTTGTGTGCGTGGGATACACATCTCTAAGAGTCACAGTTACTGCAAGGTAAATAGCTGTTCTTAAATATTTTTTATGAATTGGGAAAACTGGTAATGGCATGTTGCTGGAATGTTGATCTTTGTGACAGTCATAAAATTAGTAAATTTGTCCAGTAATTACTGAGGCCCCAAATGAGTCATAACACTTTTTAATATCCATTCCATGCTAAAATACTGTGATGCAATTATGTAAGGTTTGCTCTGGAATTTTTCTGATTGTTAAAACATAGTGACACACTCTGAACTGAGTTTGTAATGCTGATTTTTGTATATGAATGTTTGAAAGGTTTTTTTTACTGAAATTTAATTGGGGCCTGGGCTTGGTGTTTGGATATTTGAATAAATCTGAAGAGAATATTTGAAATTTCCTCATTTAATCAGAATCTGCCTCTCTTGGTTTATATTCTCTTAATAGAAGCACACAAAATGTTGCCACCAAAATTAACAAGATGTTATGGGCTGCTCAAATTTGGATTAATGTAAATTGAATGGATTTTTTTTCCACGTAGTATGAACAAGCGAGAGATGTATGTATACAGTGTAAGTGACAGCAGAAGACTTTCTAAAGCATTCTCTTTCAGATGCAATAACAATTGAAATGATTGATATGGGGTTTTTTATCCAAAGTTTCACATATCGAACAGGGGAGGGTAACTGGGGAGATGATGGTAATGATCCAGCACAATAGAATTATTTACAGATCAGTCATTTTATAAAATATTCCAGAAGATCAGTAAATCCCTGAGTTGATATAACTAATCCGATGTATGCCTCTTCATTCTTGAGGGAGGAATTGAGCTCCTGCTCTCCCGTCTTTGACATTTTGTTAAAACAACTCATTACATCAAAATGTGCAGTAAAGCCTACAAATGATATCTTCTAAAGCATTAAAGAGCCTACACTTTTGGTTATAAGCTACAGTATTTGGAAAAGGTATCCTGTTGCATCCCAAATATACTGTCATGGTAACTGGGTGAGCTGAGCTTTAGACCCATTTTTGTCCCCATCAAGTGTGCTCCTCTGTTGACATGCCTGACTTCCTACACACGGCTCTGGGTGGAATCACATGCTCCAAACATTGTTAGACTGAATCTCAGGAAGGGAGTTTGGCATCTGTAAGCCCTTTATCTCTGGGCACCTGTGATGGCAGCTGGATAAAGTAACCTAAAAACTGCTTCTTCAAAGCAAAGCATTATTTATCCTTTCATCCAAAGATACATAGCTTGCACAGCAAATGGGTTAAAACAATAAAGTTCTATATCCATATTTCCCTTTTCCTGCACATACGTTTTTCTTCACTATCATTTGTAAGTTCCCCTCAGCCTAGATAATGTCCATCTCTGGCTGAACGGTCCTTCTCCCAGCATGCTCCTTTGTATCTTAGTGTCTCAGTCACTCTGGGTGTCAGCCTCAGTCTGACAACCCACTCTCTCTCCACAATCATCTTTAAGGTTTAGGATCCCCTTTGAGCCTAGGCTTTCAGTCTTGGGCAAAGTAAACAATGTCAAACTGATGGGAGCCAATCAAGTCTATTCCCCAATGAGTATCTCTTTATCCTCTCCCCCACTCCCATTGTTTCCTTAAATAGCTTTAGTTTTGCCATTGTTTCATTTCCTGTTTTTCTTTTCCTTTTAACGTTCTTTTTGACTAAAACTGCCTGGCTGTCATCTGTTTGATATTAACTCTTAACCTGAGAGGCATATGCTATTTCAAAAAATATACAACACAACTCTTTCTCCTCATACATATTAATAATAAAGTTCAAAACATTTTCTTTTTCCTAGCAACAGCTGTCCTGATGACATCACTGGGTTTGAATTAATCTGCTACTTCAATTAGTGCTCTCATTTTCTGTGAGGGTTCATCTCATTATCCCTCTCACACTCATGTCTTTCAGTTCCCAACAGGATGTTGTTTTTGTTTTATTTTTGCTATTTAAAGGAAATGCTAATCCCAGGAGAAGACCAAATGGCTCATCCAAATTGATTTATAAGGACTCAACTGTCAGCCTACATGCTTTGCTCACAATGGACATTCGTTCCCTTCATTTTCAAATATTCCATAATCTTCGCTTTTAAAACTGATGTCTACCACTCAATACTGTGGTTGACTTTGCAGATGATTCCTATTTGCTAAACTCCCCAGCCATCTGCCCTGTGTTTCAACAAAACAAAAACACTTGAACTACATAAACATTAGTCTCCTTTTCAACTTTAGTTCCTGACATTTTCTTTGAATTGATTATCTGAAATAATGTTCCTCCTTTGACCAGGAGAATTCCTTGTTGTCGGTCACTAACTCTTAATAAAGTCCAGGAGCACTGAAGAGTTACTTTTCAAAAGTAAACAGAAAAGTATTATTAAATAAACTATTAAAGATTTATAACAAACACTACTGATAGCGTACTTTAGAGATGTATGCAGCAGAATAATGTAGATGCATGCAGCAGAGCACTAATACCATAGTAGCACCTTGGAAGTCAAGAAAACAGGGAAAAATTCTGGCAGCCTGTTTAGAAAGGAACATTTGGCTAGTCTCCCCGTTATTCACCGCTAGGTCACACTGCCCTGTGTCTGGAGGCTGTTATATTGACTTTGGCCGCCAGGCCACACTGCTCTCAATGCAAAAGGCAACCTACTGACTCTAACTGCTAGGCCATACAGCCCTACCACACTGGGAAGTCATACTGACTCCAGCCAGTAGACCATGCAGCCCCCACAGAGGGGGCCACTATACTGACTCCAGCCAGTAGGCCACACAGGCCTGAAAAAGGGCAGCCCTACTGACTCTGACCACTAGGCCCCGTGGCCCTGAGAGAAGGTGACCCTATTGACTCTACCCATTGGGCCACACAGCTCTGAGAGCAGCTCTGAGAGAGGACAGCCCTACTGACTCGTGCCCCTAGGCCATACTGCCTAGGTGAACCAGGTGGCCACACTGATTCTGAATACTTGGCGATTATACCCTGGCTGAACAGGAAAGCCATTTTGATTCAGGCCATTGGGCTCCACTGTCCTGTGGGAAGGGCTGTCTCCCTGATTCTGGCCTCACCACCCCAAGACAGAGGGTGGTCATAAGAATGCTACTGCAGGGAAGTAATTACCCTGCCCCCACCCCAAGAGGGAACGGGGCGCACTTGCCCCACGACAATTAACAATAAAAGAACATACACACATGCCAATAAGCTTGCTAGAGAGCACCCTAACATGAATTCTGGCAGGAGCAGTCCTTTAACACCCCACCCAATGAGATTCCTTGTGGTTATCACAGCTTCAGCTCAGAACAAGCCCTCAGTCTTATGGGGCCTCAGTAGGCCTAGTCCTTCCAACCCTACCATAAGAAGTGGGACCCCCATGTGGACCTATTCGTTTGCTGAATCAGGAAGAAGACAACGAGCTAGTTTAAAACGGGTCTGTTCATCCAAAAAACATTTCTTTGTCTGTTGGTCCCTGGAGAATCCAGTCTGAACTAGTATATGTGGAGCTCTCCGGGAGGATGGCTTCAAAGGGCTGGTAATGGAGGAATTATATTAGCATCCCCCGCCCTACTAGAGAAGTTACACACACTGATATAATAAGACAGATACAATTGCATTTTATTATAATGTACCCCAAAGGTATTAACCTTAAACTTTACTGGATTAAGTTAAGCCTTATTGAATTATCTTAAATCTATAAGGTTTGTTCAGGATATCGTCAGTCTGTCACACTATTTATATCTTGTTTGTCATTCTTTTACTGGTGCGTATAGAGCTGATGGTTTTAAGGCAATTGGTAATAACCATCCCAATTCACTTTGCTTGGTCTGTTTTTTTTTGTTTTGTTTTTGTTTTTTTACAGTTTAATGCATTATTACTTCATTATCTCTAAAATGTTCTGCATGAGCCACTTTTCAGCTCATAATACTGAGACATTTATTCATACCAATTTGAAATTTTATAGTCTCTTCTATTATGTGCTGCAATCATTAGCAAATTTGGTAATTTCTAAAATTATACTGTTCCCCAGATGACTTATAGTACTTCCAAGGTATGTGTACAAAAATGTTAAATGATGTCTCAAAATCAGAAAGATTGAAAGCTTTTGTCAAACACTATCTGGTAGTTGATGCAAAAATGTCTTATTGGAGATAATACATGCCTTCTGTCTACCACCTAACAGTTATTGAACTTCTCCTTTGGAGTAGAGTACAGGCTTTGGTCTTTGGAGCTTAAGAAGAGTGGGTTTTGTTCTCTCCAGCTTCCAGGAAGTGTTACAACAGGGCAGCCAATGAAAATATAATACTGTCCCTTTCTAACAGGACATATTGCAACTCTGCTAAGAGAATAAAAGTGCTGCCATTCTTCTGCAATCTTAACGTCTATTTAAAAAAAACAAACCCAAATAATGAAGGCAGTTTTGGCACAGTGGGTCAGAATTACAAGACTTACATTTTAGTATTCTCTCTCAAATGTCTCGCAGATGCTATAGTGATTGGCCTGATATAGGAATTTATTTAAATAAAACTAGTTTATAGTATCAAGGTTTTCAGCTCTAGTAAATTAAAAACCACTAGTTGTTCTGAAAATAAGATATCCTTAAATCATTGTCAATGTTTAAATCATTGTCAATGTTTAGATCTTTCAAAGCAGGTACTCTGTAAAGTTCATGACATTCTTATGATTTGGTACAGTATCTGTAAGATACATTTTTTTTTATTATACTGCATAGAGATTTATTGTCTAGTATGGTGCCAGTTCAGTTGGCCAGAGATAACACCAACACACAGTTGTATTTACGATCCCAACCACTTGCCAGCTGGTACTGGTGCTATGATCTTTGACCTTCTTTAGCAAACTAATGAACTAATATTATTGAGCACTGGTGAGTAGCCTAAAGAGTTACCCGAATGTGGGACCTTCTCAGGCCAAATGTAAATAAAATAAGTACCATCTTTCTTCTGAGGATTTCAGTGTACATTAAAAACATTTAAAGCCTCATATCCTTTTGCAGTAAGTGTTGGTACTCCCATTTTATATACATGCAAAGTGAGTCACAAAAATCTTTAAATGATTTATCCAATCTTTAGCATTAAGTGCTGCACCAAAGAGGAATACAGTTGATCTTCACGGATTCCTATCTTTTCAGACAGAAAAAACCTAGCACAGAATTTGTTTAAATTGGGGCATTAAATGACTAAGGCCAGTATTCAGTAGCATCTAAATGAAGGGCTGAGGCAGTTGAGAGTGGGATTTTTATTCTGAGTGATAAGAAGTTCAGATGTGTTAGGTTGTGGGGAATGTTACTTTTTGAGATTACTTATGTTTTATAGTGTTTTATGGTATTTTGTTTTTAAATGTATGTCACGGTTGCCCAGAATTTTGGATTGACACTCTTTTTGGTACTGAGATATTTAAGATTGAAATCCAAA
This sequence comes from Natator depressus, assembly GCF_965152275.1. Taxonomy (NCBI): domain Eukaryota; kingdom Metazoa; phylum Chordata; order Testudines; family Cheloniidae; genus Natator; species Natator depressus. The sequence continues at coordinate 86,935,239 of NC_134240.1, forward strand.
TAATGTGGACAACCTAGATTATTCTGCAGAGTAACCCAATTTAGAAAGTCACAAAATGAATGTTCTTGACAAGATTGTATGTTCTTATCAACAAAAGGCAATAATTTGTCTGTTCTCGTTTCTATCACACCCACTGGCTAAATACATTGTGTCTATATTTTATTTTCAGTTCCCTAAAATAGACTAAGCTTCTAGTGATGTTAGCACAATAGGAACCGGAAATGTTGTGCACCTTAAATATCCTATTATCATTCATCATAAATGCATAGAGGTGTTCATTGTACTGTACTACAATCTGATTTCCCTCACAATATGGGTCACGTGCACAGTAACAAATGACAGGTTTCAGAGTAACAGCCGTGTTAGTCTGTATTCGCAAAAAGAAAAGGAGTACTTGTGGCACCTTAGAGACTAACCAATTTATTTGAGCATAAGCTTTCGTGAGCTACAGCTCACTTCACGAAAGCTTATGCTCAAATAAATTGGTTAGTCTCTAAGGTGCCATAAGTACTCCTTTTCTAGTAACAAATGAGAATTTTAGAATAAGTATTTTTGTTTCTCAGTAAGACCAGCGTCTAAAAACCCTAACAAAATATACCTGTTACCAGCACAGACTTCATTAGCCTAGATTTGAATGTGCTTCTTGTTGCTGCAGATTTTTCTTCTCCATCAGAGTAAATCAGTTTAACTACTTGTAGGTAATAATAGCTTCATCAGTTTGCTCCAGAGGATTGAGTAGTAAATTCACAGGCATTTGGGCAGGATAGTATGTTTATCTGCTTGAAGACAGGGAAGGCTAGAAACACTTAGAAAAAGAAAAAGTATTTGCGAGAATAAATGTTGTTTTATTCGCAAGAGGGGGTGCACCCGACACACATTAGAGGAGGTGGTGGGGAAAGATATGACCTACTGGGTTTAAAACTTTTTTGCCAAGAAGTACAGCTCAAGTACAGGATATTTTTAAAATAGACATGCTTCTACATGCTCAGTGTTTCTATGATTTTTGGTTAGCAGTGGGGGGAAAAACCGTCAGTTTACATCACTTTAATAAAAAATATAACAGTCTAGTATGAAATTAGTTTTCCCTTCTCACCAGTTTTTTCATTTCTAAGGCAGCACCTCACCCTAGGGAATAACAGAACCCATCTATTTTATGTGTATTGTTAGTAAACAGAGATGTGGGAATCATAGAAGAATAGGGTTGGAAGAAACCTCAGGAGGTCATCTAGTCCAGCCCCCTGGTCAAAGCAGGACCAACACCAAATAAATCATCCCAGCCATGGCTTTGTCAAGCAGGACCTTAAAACCTTCTAAGGATGGAGATTCTACCACCTCCCTCAGTAACCCATTCCAGTGCTTCACCACCCTCCCAGTGAAATAGTGTTTCCTAATATCCAACCTAGACCTCCCCCACTGCAACTTGAGACCATTGCTTCTCAAAAAAAATTGGAAAGAGTCCAGCGGAGGGCAAGAAAAATGATTAGGGGACTGGAACACATGACATGACTTATGAGGAGAGGCTGAGGGAACTGGGATTGTTTAGTCTTCAGAAGAGAAGAATGAGGGGGGATTTGATAGCTGCTTTCAACTACCTGAAAGGGGGTTCCAAAGAGGATGGCTCTAGACTGTTCTCAGTGGTAGCAGATGACAGAACAAGGAGTAATGGTCTTGCAGTGGGGGAGATTTAGGTTGGATATTAGGAAAAACTTTTTCAGTAGGAGGGTGGTGAAACACTTGAATGCATTACCTAGGGAGGTGGTGGAATCTCCTTCCCTAGAAGTTTTTAAAGTCAGGCTTGACAAAGCCCTGGCTGGGGTGATTTAGTCGGGGATCGGTCCTGCTTTGAGCAGGGGGTTGGACTAGATGACCTCCTAGGGTCCCTTCCAACCCTGATATTCTATGATTCTATGAACAAAACCATATGACTTAGGAGTCTAATTGCACATCATAAATAATTAATAGCCAATAGTCAGACCAATACTGAAAGATGAAAAGATCAAATCACCCATAGGCTTATGCTCTCATAAAAGGTATTTAAAACAATTTTGAATAAGTTACAAATAATATTAATAAGCCTGTTCATGGATAACATATAATAAATTAAAAGGACTAAATTTGTTGTACAGTCAATTCAGCAGAGCATGTATATGTGCTTAAGTCCATCTCTGTTGAGAAAAGCACTCGGATGCTTCATTTCAACGGGACTTCAGTACATGCTCAAAATTAAGCACATACAGGAGAACCTCAGAGTTATGAACACCTCGGGAATGGAGGCTGTTTGTAATGCTGAAATGTTTATAACTCTGACTAAAACCTTCTTCTTTCAGAAGTTTACAACTGAACATTGACTTAATACAGCTTTGAAACTTTACTATGAGGAAGAAAAATGCTGCTTTCCCTTTTTTTAGTAGTTCACGTTTAGCACAGTATTGTACTGTATTTGCTTTTTTTGTCTCTGCTGCTGTCTGATTGTGTACTTCCAAATGAGGTGTATGATTGACTGGTCAGTTCATAACTCTGGTGTTCATAACTCAGGTTCTACTGTATTTACATGTGCTGAATTGATGCCTGTAAATAGTTCACTTGGCTATGGATGGAAAGTTCTTACTGCACTTCTCCCAGTTATATCTAAAGCCTGGTCTACACTATTGCGGTAAATCCATCTAACTTATGAAACTTCAGTTACATGAATAACGTAACTGAAGTCGACGTAATTAGACCCACTTATCACGGTGGCTACACTGCGGTGTGTTGATGGGAGAGTGTCTTCCTTCAACTTCCCTTATGCTTCTCGGGGAGGTGGAGTATACAAATCGATGGGATTGTTTATCCCATTGATTTAGCGTGTCTTCACCAGACCTACTAAATTGACACTCGCTGTAAGTGTAGACATGCCCTAAGAATCCTCACAGATACAAGCAAGAGTACCTGCTGTTGTTCTTTGAGGCGTGTCCCTGTAGGTGCTCCACTTTAGGCATACATGCACCCCTGCGCCTTTGATCTGAGATTTTTGTTAGCACTACCTGTTCAGCACATGCATGCACCCTACAAGGCTATACAGGACTGTGTGGGCACCTTCAGTTCCTTTTCAACTGTTTTTGGCCGGAAACAAAGTCTAGTATGTGCCTGTTTGTTATGTGCCTGTTACCTCTCTCTCTCTCTCTTTTTTTTGTGGGGGGGAGGGGGTAGCATTTTAGCTTGATAGTTAGTTCTCAGTAGTAGTAGGTTTCGTACTGTATAGTTGTTACAACTTTTGTTCCGTGGGTGGGTGGAAGGGTTGGTTTTTTTTTTTTTTTTTTTGCTTTAAAACCCCGTCCCCCCATTTTTTTTTTTTTGTTTTCTTTTTCCTTGATTGCGTGGCTTGAACAAATTGTCTTCTGTTGTGGATGCTAGGCTGCCTGGGCTTTAAAAGGTGCTTTTCTTGCTGAGAGACATTCCCTGTTAGAGACAGCCACTTCTAGTATATTCATTGTTTGGGAACCTCTCACATTCCCAGCAATTGTAAGATCTGCTCTTCTTTTAAGGGAAGATCCCATAAAATAGGGAAATTAAGTATAGATATTAAGGATGGAGTAAGTTTAAGACCGGCTTTGGACCCAGGTACAGAGAACCCCCCTGTATAGGGACCTTCCACTTCTATCAGTGCTCTGTCATCTTCAAGATCACAGTCACCATGTGCTTCCAAAGGGAAGACAGCATGGAAACACCAATCTCCAACACTTTCTAGAAGTGAGGTATCGATAATTATGCCACTGGCACTGCAGGCTCCCCTCTCAAAGGGATAAGAGAATCAGAACAGAGAGTTTCTCATTAAAGAAGATCCTGTCACAGGAGACCACAACCCTCAGAGGAGTGCTAGTGCGGCTCTGGGTACCATGAAGCACACTACTGAAAGATCAATGCTGCTGCAATTGATGCAGCGGGTGTTGATTTAGCAGGTCTTAGACCCGCTAAATCAATGGCAGAGCGCTCTCCGGTTGACTCTGGTACTCCAGCTCCCTGAGAAGAGTAAGGTAAGTTGACTAGAGAGCATCTCTCATCGACGCAGTGCAGTGAAGACACCGTGATAAGTCAACCTAAGCTACATCGACTTCAGCTACGCTATTCACGTAACTGGAGTAGCGTAACTTAAGTCAACTTACCCTGGTATTGTTGACAAGGTCTAAGATGTCAACTAAAATGGTTGACATGCCTCAGTGGTAAAGGGCTAGGTACTAAAAGCTACGGCTACCAAGAAACAGGCTTCAATGGAATCCTTGACCCCCTCAAACCTATGTCAGTGCTGCATACAACAGCACTTGCAACATCACCAGTGCCTGTAACCAAGTTCTGTTGTGCTTCTGGTACCGTAAGAATTCTGGGACCCAAAAGAACTTATAGTATTCAATGAGCCTCAGCCTTGTGATCTCCAGATAGTTCTCAGTATTGAGACTGGCTGGGTCAGTCCTTATGAGCAGTCATTTTTCCTTTTCGAGGACTGTTTCCATGAGGACCTCAGCTCAGTTCCACAGGGAAGACAGAAGACCTTGTTCCCCAGTACCGTCCATCCCTCCTGCTCTGAGCCAGTGGAGACCTTGAGGAGCAAGATGCAAGGACAAACAAACATTTTGTCATCATCACCTGATGAGATAGTCACGCCACCACTGTCATCATTAGTTAATAACTTTAGGCAATTCCAGGACCGGATAAAGCAGGTCACTGACACTGCAAATTCCCCAGGAAGAAGTCCAGGATTGCTGACACAAGTTCCTGGACATATTGTACAACTCAACCTCAGCACAGGTGCCACTGCCAATTAAAGAAGCTCTTTTTGAGCCAGCCAAGTCTATCTGGCAAAGGCTAGCAGCAGGCCCCTGCACCTGTAAGAGGGCTGTTTAAAAAAAAAAACAAAACAAAAATAAACAAAAAACCCCCTTACATCCCAGGCAGGGATTCTCAGTTTTTATTTTCCCATCCAGCACCAAATTGTCTAGTCATGGACACAGTCAATGAAAGGTGCAAGCAACATACCCAAAAAGCCCCTCCAATAATAAGAATGAGAAATAGCTGTACCTTTTTGGTTGTAAGAACTATTTGTTAGCAACACTTCGATTCATGATAGCTAACTACCAGGAACTAATGTCAAAATATGACTACCTGAACTACAAGATGATTAATGTTTTATTGACCATTTCATTGAATATTAGGGTTGGAAGCGACCTCAGGAGGTCATTCAGTCCAATCCCCTGCTCAGTGCAGGACCAACTAAATCATCCCAGCCAAGGCTTTGTCAAGCTGGGCCTTAAAACCCTCTAAGAATTGAGATTCTACCACCTCCCTAGGTAACTCTCTTTCCAGTGCTTCACCACCCTCCTACCATTTACCACAAGAACATTGAGAACCATGTTCAGTGCCATAATTAAGGAGGTTGGCTCTTAGCAAAAACTTCACTGCAGGCTTCATTTGATGTGGTGGATACTGCAGTGAGGTCTGTTTTCACTGCATTAGTTGATGAGGCAAGCTTCCTAGTGTCAGTTGTTTGGGTTTCTGTGGGAGGTACAATAAACTATGGAATATATACCATTCAGTGGCCAAAAGCTTTTCAGATTCCACAGACAACTTGCTTAATAATCTAAAGGACTCCAGAGCAACACTTAGGTTATTGGGGATATAAACACGTGCAAATAAAATAAAGTTTAGTGCAGGTCTCATCAATACAAACATCCTGCCCTGTTCAATTTTCTACCTTCTGTAGGCCACCAGAACCACCAGTTAAGAGGCTGAGGTTTTCAAAGAAAAAGGTGCAACTGTCTAGACTGCCTCATCCCAGCCTTCAACATTGTCCAAACGTCAGTTTTGATGGTTTGGTTGAGAAGTCAGAACACCCAGTGACAAGATTTTATCATCTGCATGAGACAGCCTCTCTCTATCTCAACAGGTATGAGAGGCTATAACATCAGGCATATGGCTATTGGAGACCATTACTTCGGGTTATATTATCCAATTTACCTCTACCCTGCCCTTCCAACCTCTTTCCTCATCCCTCTTCAGGGACCCTTCTCATGATCAACTGCTGCCACATAGATCTTATTGCTCCAAAGTCCAGAAACCATAGAACCAGTTCTCCTCCAACACAGGGGAAAAGGGTTCTGTTCAAGATATTTTCTGATACCCAAGAAAAACAGGGATTGGAAGCCTCAGAAAATTGAGCGAGCATGTCAGATCTATGACATTCAGGATGGTGTCCCTAGCAGCTATAATTCCCTTCCTGTAATTAGGGGACTGGTTTGTGACCCTTGACCTCAAAGATGCCTACTTCTACATTGTGATTTATCCTTCTCATAGAAGATTTCTTCATTTCTTATTCAATCATAATCATTACCAGTCCCAGTCCCTACACTTCGGCCTGTCATCCTCCTGAAGGATTTTCTCAGAAATCATGGCAGTCATAGCTTCCTACCTTTGTCATGTAGGAATAAGTGTGTGTCTCTACCTTAATAACTGGCTTCTCAACAGTCAGTCATAGCAGGAGGAATGGTTGGCAGTTCAAATAACTTCATTATTCTGAAGTCTAGGCCTTCAGATAAAGCTTGAGAAATTGACCTTGACCTCCTATGCAATAAATTCTCTTTCTAGGAGCATTCCTGGATTCAGCAACAGGCAGAATTTTTCCCCTATCAACAGGTTCTTTGCTTTGAAGGACCTTATTCAAAGACTGCAACTCAGCCCTTATGTTCCAGCAAGGATATGTCTGTAATTGCTGGGCACATGGTGGCTTGCATTTTTGTCAACACCAGGTTGTATCTTCAATTTCACCAGGAGTAGCTCATGACAGATTATGTTCCAAACAAACATAATCTGAACAAGCAGGTGCTGCACTCACTCAGCTGATGGATGAATCCTTCCAAGCTTTGTGCAGGAATCCTGTTCAATCAGAACCCTTCTACAGCCATGTATATCAGATGATACTCTGAGGCATGAGGAGCACATTTGGGTCCTCACAGAATCCAAGGCAAATTGTCACAACAGGAAGAGTGCTTGTACATCAATCGGTTGGAAATGTTGCCTCCATTTTCTTCCCCTACTCAAAAAAACAACTCCATCAAAATCATGATGGACCACACAGAGTACATGTATTCCATCAGGTGTTGGGACGGGGCACACTCTCCCTCACTCTACACCAAAGCAATAAAACTTTGAATCTGGTGCATAGCCCATCAGATAGTCGTCATAACTCCTTCCCTCCTGGGTATATAAAACACTGTGGCAGATAACGTCGGCAGACATTTCTTCCTAAATTATGAATAGGAGTTGAACTCTCAAGTCCTCAACAAAATATTCCTAGCTTGGGTGTAACTGGTGCCATCTTTCTCCTGTCCAGTCGTCTCTTTCCTCAATCTTGGATTATCTGTTGGAATTGAAAAAAAATCAGTCTCTTTGTGCATTCCGTCAAGGTTCATTTAGCAGCAATAATGTCTTTCCATGTGCCACTAGAAGTTTTCCATTTGCATTCATCCAGCCACAGCGAGATTCCTAAAAAGACTTTTTCTGCAGATTAGAGCCACTACATCGCTTTGGGATCTCAGCCTTGTTCTTAACGGTCTAATGAAACAGCCCTTTGAGCCAGTAGCTGTGTTCTCACTGCTACATCTGTCTTTGAAGATGGTCTTTTTGGTGGTCATCACTGCTGCTCGAAGGATTGGGGGTATTGGGGCTCTAACAACAGGCCCTCCTTTTAATTTGTTCTCTGAGGAGAAGGTATCTTTATGAACCCATCCAAAGTTTTTTACATAAGGTGTCGTCTTCTGAATTTCACATTATGCAAAGTATTCACCACCTTAATTTTTTTTCCCCCTAATCCTCGGCAATCTACACAGGAGTTGTCATCTTGTACACTAGATGTTGAGAGGGTGTTAACCTTTTTTTGGGATGGAAGGAAGCTATTCATGAACACCCCCTAGGCTCTTTTTGTTTCTATTATAGACAGGTTTAAGGGAGCACCTATCTCCACTCAAAGGCTTTCTAAATATATTTTTGGATGTTTTATTGCCTGTTATGATTTCATTGAGGTTACACCTCCCTTAACAGTGACTGCATACTCTTCTAGATCAGTCTGTCTGTAGCCCTACTCAAAGATGTTTCAGTTGCTGAAATCTGCAAGGCTGCAACTTGGTCCTCAGTGCATATGTTTGATGCCCATTATAGCTTGGTTCATGCTACAAGGTCAGATGCTACAGTAATCTGTGTGCAGTTTTCTTCAGTCATGGACACTGATCTGAACTCCCACCTTCTTAAAGGGATGCTGCTGTGGAGTCACCTAAAGTGGAGCACCCACAGGGACACCAGTTGAAGAAGGAGAGGTTGCACATCTTATGCAGTAACTAGAGTTCTTCAAGATGTGTGTTCCTTGGGTACTCTGCTACCTCCCCTCCTCCCCTCTGCTTTGGAGCTGCCTCTATGAGCTTTGCAGTAGAGTAGAAACTGAGGGTGGTTCACTCACGAAGTCCTATATAGCCTCTGTATGGGAGACAAGACGTTGTGGGGGCATGTGCATGCTGAACAGGCACTGCTACCAAAAGTCTCAAAGGTGCAGGAGCACAGGTGCACCCCACAGGGAGACACATCTTGAGGAACTCCAGTTACTGCAAAGTTAAGTAACCTGTCCTTTGGAGACTCCAGTTAGAATTAGCATTTCGGTTCCACATTGTGCAACAGCTGAAGGATGTCCATGGTCCCAGGAGGCCCTGATTTGGGGCTCAATGGAATCTGATGCATTGAGGAGGGATGAATGGGAAAGAGAAATGCAGGGAATCGGGGTATCATAGAATAAATACAAGGTCAGACCATGTGAACTGCTGAGTGCCCTAAATTTTTCTTGGAGAAAACGGGTGGTGAAGATAATTAGCATCTTTCTAGAGCCAACCCTCACTGGATTATGGAACAGCACCCTAGAGTTAGACATGGTCCCTGTCAGGCTTAGTGACACCACTCTAAATTAGGGATGGGGTTTTAAACATCATTGAGTTTTTCCTAAATTTTGTGATTTTAAATCCTACTTCTGAGGTGTTTTCTTCTATTTATGAGCTAACATAGGTCTGATTTAACGTTTTGTTGTTGAATGTGCCCAAAATTTACATAAAGCACTACAATTATTTGAAATGTTGTCATTCCAATGTCAGGAATGGAAGTGCTTTGGTCCAGGTATCTAATGTTTGAACAGATTTTAATTTAAAAAAAAACAAACCTTCAACATTAAAAGAGTAAGAGTTTTGCATAGTAAAAACTTTGATATGGTATCCTATGACAGAATATATCCATTGAATATTATTTAAAAGTAGATTTACTGTTCATTTTCAGTTTTTATTGCAACTCTAATAAACTCTCAGAGAAAAAAGAACAAATTAAAGTATATAAGTTATGATCCTTGAAGACGTTCTGCTTGGTTTAATAAATAAATACTTTATATGAAAATGGGTATTTAGACAGTTTTAAAAACCTGTATTATTTATTCAACCATAGCAGTTCCAAAGGACCTATTATATTCTCTCATGTAAACAAATATTTTCTATTTAAAATATTTACATGTAAGCTATTGAATAAATCCATATTTACCTATTTTTAATGCATGCATATTTCGTTTACACATTCTAATGACTACTTTGAAGCATTTTCATAATCTTTGGTAAAGTATCTTCAAATTTGCTGCTACAGGGTAGCAATCGATTTTAGGAAGGTATTAATATACGGCTGTGTTTATAAAATAAGGCATTTTAAGTGTATAGTTAATATTAATATTAGAGATGTAGCCAAGCCACACACTACTGAATCTACCTCCCATGAAGTCAATGGCAAAACTCACACCGTTTTACCTGGTGCAAAATTGGATATAGATCCATATCTATATTTCTCCAAATATTTTGGATTGCTGAGATTCAGTGTTGTTCAGTCTAGGCCCTAGCTGTAGACTAAATATTTACTGGGGGCCAGGACAAGATTTCTTGTGTTAGTTCCTGTCAAGGTTCCTCCCCCACTCTGAACTCGAGAGTACAGATGTGGGGACCTGCATGGAAAAACCTCCTAAGCTTATCTTTACCAGCTTAGGTCAAAACTTCCCCAAGGTACAAAATATTCCACCCTTTGTCCTTGGATTGGCCGCTACCACCACCAAACAAATACTGGTTACTGGGGAAGAGCTGTTTGGACACGTCTTTCCCCCCAAAATATTTGCCAAAACCTTGCACCCCACTTTCTGGACAAGGTTTGGTAAAAAGCCTCACCAATTTGCCTAGGTGACTACAGACCCAGACCCTTGGATCCTAAGAACAGTGAACAATCCTCCCAACACTTGCACCCCCCCTTTCCTGGGAAATGTTGGATAAAAAGCCTCACCAATTTGCATAGGTGACCACAGACCCAAACCCTTGGATCTGAGAACAATGAAAAAGCATTCAGTTTTCTTACAAGAAGACTTTTAATAAAAATAGAAGTAAATAGAGATAAGAAATCCCCCCTGTAAAATCAGGATGGTAGATACCTTACAGGGTAATTAGATTCAAAACATAGAGAACCCCTCTTGGCAAAACCTTAAGTTACAAAAAAGATACACAGACAGAAATAGTTATTCTATTCAGCACAATTCTTTTCTCAGCCATTTAAAGAAATCATAATCTAACACGTACCTAGCTAGATTACGTACTAAAAGTTCTAAGACTCCCTTCCTGATCTATCCCCGGCAAAGACAGAATATAGAAAGACACACAGACCCTTTGTTTCTCTCCCTCCTCCCAGCTTTTGAAAGTATCTTGTCTCCTCATTGGTCATTTTGGTCAGGTGCCAGCGAGGTTACCTTTAGCTTCTTAACCCTTTACAGGTGAGAGGAGATTTCCTCTGGCCAGGAGGGATTTTAAAGGGGTTTACCCTTCCCTTTATATTTATGACAGTTCCATGATTTTCAACCAGGGGTCAGTGGTCCCCTCTGGGCCCATGGACTATATCTAAGGGGTCCAAAGAAGGTTGTCAATACAACAGAAGAGTGGTTAATAAGCTGTGGTCCTCAGATCATTGGGGTTTTTCAGGCTATGGTTAAGATTTCCAAAGGGCACCTCCATTTGAAATTTTTTAGGGGTCTGCAAATGAAAAAAAGATGAAAAAAAACCAAACAAACACTGTTTTAGCTCATGCCCATCTGTTTCCTGGGTTAATTTCACTATTCTGTTTCACCCTGGGTTGTATGGGACAGGTATGGTGCCTTATATATATTTATTTATTTATGTATTTATTTTTAGTATGTGAAGGACTAATGGGAGGGAGCTAGTATGAAAAACATCTAGTCCAAATAAGGCAATAACATTTCAATCCTAAAAACAAAACCATTTTTGTTTGTTTTATTGAAGCAGAAAGGAATAGTTTCTGCCTGTTTTTAAGTCTGAGAAATACAATCACAAATACTTTGAAAATTTAGGAACAAATTTTAAAACTTGATGGAAGCACCTATCCCAAGTTCCACACAAATCAAAGTTTAAAGCTACTAGACCACTTCCCTCCCTGGTAAAAATCCTCTGAATTCAACAAAACTACACCAGGTATGAATCTGGCTGATGCTCTTTTTCACCTGTTTTAGGCCCTGATCCTACAAAGGGATTACTCACGTGTGTGATACTATGCCCCATATTCTTCATAGAAATATTGTTCTAATATGATTATAGCATATCTAAGATATACTTTATGCAAGATGGATCTTGTGAGATATTATTGAAAAGATTATCATTTACTAAATATGATTATCCTATTTGTATGCATGTATCATTTTTGTACCTGAAGTTAGGAATTGACTGTAAAAATTACAAGTGTGTTTACACCTGACCAATGTCTACCAGACAGAATGCAGTCAGTCTGGATGGGCCACTAGGGAGAACAATAGGACTTTGAAAATGCTAAACTCCCAGTTTCCTGGGATGCTACAAACAACCTTTGACTCATGGCAGCTTTGACACTGCAGGATCATGTGATTAAGTCATAGGGTACTGGATTCCGTGATAGAATACCACTATTTTTCCACTGGAGGGAGGAGGAACTGCACTGGCAAACAAAGGGTTCCTGCCATATCTAAAACCTATTTAAGACAGGGGAGTGCCTTAATCAGTGTTAATTCCTTCACTGAATCCCTGCCCAGGATGGCTGCTGGAAACAGACAAAAGTGGGGCCAGGAGGGGGAGAAGAGCTGAGCCCAGGCTGGAAAAGGTGTCTGGCCTGTGAAAGAAATGCCTAAAACAGCATTTAGGGTGAGAAATTACTACTTGTAACCAGTCTCTTTTCTGTCTTAAGCTTACATTGAGGTTTTTGTTTTATTTGCTAGGTAATCTGCTTTGATCTATTTGCTATCCCTTATAATCACTTAAAATCTACCTTTTGTAGATAAACTTATGTATGTTTTTGTTCTAAAACTAGTTTGTGGAATTCATAACTGGCAGGGTGGGGAAAACCTGTGTATATCTTCCTGCACATTGAGGGAGGGGACAAATTTCATTAGCTTACGCTGTGTAGTTCTCTGTACAATTTTGGGTTTGCACCCTAGAGGGGGTATGCACTTGAGTGCTGGGCAATTTCCAAGCTGAGTCTTCCCATGCAGAACTGATTTCAGTGTCTGTCTTTCTGCGGCTGGGTGTGTCCCTACCTGTGTGTGTGCTGGAGGAGGCTTCAGGGCCTGGCTCAGCAGGACAGTGTAAGGGAGCCCAGGCTGGTGGAATAGGCGGGCTCAGTGGAACGCCAATAGAGCAGGTGACATCCCGGAATGGGGGGTAACCCACCACAATGTGATTAAAGTTTAGGACATGTGAAAGTATTTGCAGGACTGAGACTTTAGGATTTTACATTGACAGTGTTGTTAGTTTCTGATACATCTGCAAATTGACAATTTTTTTAAACCAGTGAAATGTACGAGAACAGATATTTAAATATGTCAGCAATGATTCTTAAGAGGTTTTTAGTTTCGTGTAATTAAAATGTTTGGAACTAGATAAACATGGTAAGATCCTAAGGTTGGCTGCATCTGAATCATCAGTCCAATTTCAACAGTCAGTAGCATTAATACATTGTAGGGCTGTCAAACACTTAAAAAAAAAAAAAGTTGTAATTAATCACAATTTTAATTGCACTTTTAATAATAGAATACTAATTTAAATTATAACAAAATGTACAGTGCTCAATTTATATTTTATTACAAATATTTGCATTGTAAAAAAAGATAAAGTATTTTTCAATTCACCTCATACAAGTACTGTAGTGCAAACTATTGTAAAAGTACAACTTAAAAATGTAGAATTATTTTTCACATAACTGCACTCAAAAACAAAACAATATAAAACTTTAGAGCCTACAAGTTGAAGCATGAAGGGACATATGAATGTTTAGTATACCTAGCACATTAATACCTTGTAACGCCGGCTACAACAGTGCTATCTGAATGGCTGTTCTGACTTTCAGGTGACATTGTAAATAAAAAGCAGGCAGCATTATCTCCTCTAAATGTAAACAAACTTGTTTGTCTTAGCGATTGGCTGAACGAACAAAAAGTAGGACTGAGTGGACTTTTATGAGGTAAATTGAAAAATACTATTTATTTTTTTACAGTTCCAAATACTTGTAATCACAGATAGTAATATAAAGTGAACACTGTGCACTTTGTATTCTGTGTTGTAATTGAAATCAAAATATTTGAAAATGTAGAAAAACATCCGAAAATATTTATAAGGAATTTAAATTGGTATTCCATTATTGTTTAACCAAGTGATTAAAACTGTGATTAATTGTGACTTTTTAAAATCTAGTTAATTTGTTTTGCGTTAATTGCATGCATTAACTATGATAGCTAGCCCTAGTACATTGTACAATATATACTTGACTTGAAAAGATTCCGTAGATTCTAAGGCCAGAGGGGACCATTGTGATCATTTCCATAGTTTGAGTCCTATTACTATACAGAGAACAGTGCTACCACTGACTTTATTATTAAACTTATTTTTCTTTTTAACCAGATTGTAGTTTCACTGGAACAAATAGCAACATTGCTATTCATTTGTCTGACTCCAGTTTTGGTCCTTCAGCTGTAAGTGAATTCAGTATTTCAAATACTATGTAATGCTGTAGGATATAAAACTCAAATTGTATTGAAGTTGCTTAGATGGCATCATTTTATTTTCCATCATTTGCAATTTCTTGCTGTATTTTATTGTTGTCCTAAATTTTGCCAGATGCTTCAGATAAAAATGTCTGCTATATTTATACTTGGTGTTTAGTTGACTGGTAGCTATCCTAGAAAATAGAAATGGGACAGAGCCATGTTTGTTCGCAGTGTACAATTTATTGTTTGTTCCAGTCTACTTGTCAATGTCTTAAATGATGGGCCTTCCATCACTCCCTTTGGGCCTGTTATATACCACTTTATTTTCCCCTTAAATGTTACACAGTCAAATATCTCACTCCTAGGAATACTGATTATCAGAAATTTCCTGATTCTGAACCTGCATTTTTCCTCTCTTAATTTCATCCTATTCCTCCTAGTTAAAGTCTGTCCTCTCAGCTGTATAATTTCCCATCTTGTAAATTACTCTTTGAACTCCCTCTTCATTGTATCTTTCTGTAAAACATTCAGGTACCATATCATGTAGAAATTCTATACTTTTCTACTCCAGTAATCATATTAGAGTTTTTTATTCTCTATTACGTTGCAAATTTAAAGCTTGAGCCTGCATCTCTTTCTCACATGAGTAATCAATCCTCAACTGTCTCATTTGAGGTCTTCAAACTTATTTGTGCTGTTCGTGACCTCTTTTGGCATCTGAAAATTCTGTTTACTTCCTATTTGGTAAGGATGCTTGTGTTTACTAAATTTCTCATTCCAGTTTCTGTTGCAGTGGCCCACAGGATTACTGAGTGAAAGGCTCAATCTTTTATTCTGCTCTATTTACAGTTTCAGCTAGAGACACTTACTCTTCGAACAACTCCATTTCCATCCTTATGGTTTACTTGACATTTCATCTCAATCAAAAATAAATCTGCCAAGATGTCTGAGTCCTAAAACCTCTCTGGAGTAGTCCCACCACACTGGATGTCAGTTGAAGACTCAATAACTATCTTTCTAAAATTAAACATTTTTGTTGGAGAACTGGTCATTTTTAGTATAAAAAATCATTGGGGAAGTGTATATGCCCATTCCTCTTCAGGACTATTACAAATAGGTGCATTTTTCTTCTTTGTATGCATGTTCTCCCACTGATCTATGAATAATCTAATTAAATATTTTAAAATGAACTCATTCTGTTTGCTGCAGATCTGTAATCATAGATGGTTTGCCTAGCATTTCTGAATTATAAAAACTTGGAAGCATTTGACAACTGGTAATATCTAAAATAATTTTGTTAGTATTTAAACCTTTATTTTATTAGTGTGTTAGAAGACTGGAAAACTGTAAAGCATATAATGCATTTAGGAATCCTTGCTCACTCATTGGGAAGATCTCTGAATAAATTTATTCTGAGATTCTCACATATCCTCAAAAGCCAATTAAGGATGCTCATGATTATACCAAATTGATCTGATATCAATAAATCATACTGTGAAGTGGCTATGCTTTATATAGTGATAACATTTGTTTAATATTAACCAGTTAAGAAAAAAATAATCATCATACATTTATTTACTTACTTTTAAAAGTTGTGTTTTAAACCACAAGTAACTTTAAAGTAACTTCATATTGTCTGAAGCTGGTAAACTAGCAATTTAAATGAAAGTAATCAGAAAGTAGCACTTGAATAAACTTTAGAAGGTAACAAGAACAAGCCATACCTGAATTACTGAAGGAGAAATAACATTGTAACACTGGCAAATTTTGCGTGGTCTTGAGTAGAAGGTCTGTTGCTCCTTTTTTATTTTATTTTATTTTATTTTATTTTATTTTTTTCCCTATGAAGGAGTCACATGCTCCTGCCCTACATCAGAGAAACCTCCTTTTGGTCTAGGAACTTCCTCTTCATCACTCTGAAGGCTAATTTTGGCCTACCCTGAAGAAATAGCAAGCAATTTAGGGATTTAAACACACACTTTGCCATGAATGTGTGGACCTGTGCATACCTCCACAATCTCCAAAATGCTCCCCATCCTCTTCTGTTCTCTAAGGTGCTAGGGTGGGGGCTTCAACAAATCCAGCCATTTCTTTGGAGAGGAAATTATTGTTGGTTC
Source organism: Natator depressus (assembly GCF_965152275.1). Lineage (NCBI taxonomy): Eukaryota > Metazoa > Chordata > Testudines > Cheloniidae > Natator > Natator depressus. The sequence continues at coordinate 86,951,454 of NC_134240.1, forward strand.
ATTCAACAATAATTTCTGCACAGATTTCCAATTAAATCTGCTCGGTCTCCTCTGTACAACCTTATCAGTGGAGGTCTGAGGCAAGGCCCAGACAGCAGATGAGGAGTTTAGCCAGGCCCTGTCATGTAATTTACTGGGGATGAGGGAAATGGCGGTGGAAGCAACCGAGACAGATGAAGCTAGGAAGCTGGATCAGTCTCTGGAAGTTGTTGGACACTGTTCCGAGTGCTTTGTTTTTGTTTGGAATAGTTTGTTTATGAATCAGTAAAAGAAAGCCCTGAAGAAAAGGATTGAAACTGCTGCTCTTAAGAGCATTATTCATCTTCCTTCACTGGAGGTTCTGCTTACTGTCCTATGTGCCCTTACCACACACAAGGGCTTCTCTGGTTTCTTGGAATTGATCTTCTTCCCACCAAGCTGAAGATTATGATCTCAGTCTTATACTTCCACCAGCATACCCACAGGTAGGGACACATCCAACTGCAGTTATATGCAGGATCTCTGACTAGCCACTGCATGAATCAACAGTAGAAAGGCTAAAGCTCCCCAGGCATGCACCCCCTCTGCAGCATAAATCCAAAATTATACTAGCTTATGCTGCACAGGGAACTGTACAGCGTAAGCTCATAGGGTTCATCCCTTCCCCTCCCAATGTGGAGTGGAGAGAAATATGTAACAGCCTCTCTGAGCAAATTCCATGCACTTCACTCCAAACTCACTGGTTAGATTAAAATAAATGTATTAACTACAAAAGACAGATTTTAAGTGATAGCAAACAGATCAAAGTGGAGCAAATAAACAAAAATGCAAACTAAGCTTAATAAACTAGATAGGGTGAGAATCTGCTGTTCAGATCCAGTCTAACTGATGGTACTATAGGCAGACTTGTAGATTCTTAAGGCACAAGCTGCATTAGCTTTACAGCTTGGGTTTCTCAGGTCTTCATACAAAGGCTAGAAATCCCTCTAGCCTACAACCAGCACTTCCCCTAGTTCAGTTTTTTTCCCCCTCAGGTGTTTCCAGGAGTCGTCTTGTGTGGGGAGTGAAGAACAACAGATGTTGTCACTCCCTGCCTTATATAGCTTTAGCATATGGCAGCAACCCTTTGTTTCAAAACTTGATTCCCAGAACGGTTTGTGGAAAAATACTGACTTCTCAAGATGGAGTCCAGAATTATGTGGCCTGGTCAGACGTCCTTGTACTGGGAAAACAAGAATAAAACAAAGTCTTGTAGATGTACGTGCCTCTTCCAGTACTTAAGAGCTGTCATTTATTTCTTTTAAAGGAAACCTTGCTTTCTCTTGGTTGCAATAAATATAACTTAGTGTGAGTTATTTAGAAGAAAACTTTAATGTCCTAATATGATACTATTGTTTGTGATGTAAATAAATGCCTAAGATGAAACTATACAGATGCAGAGATAGGAAAAGTTCAATCTCTTGAAGGAAAATGATGACAGTGACTCTAATAATTTCTTGTTGATGGCAGATCAGATTGCTTTGATGCTGAAGGCCGTTAAATGGCGGGGAATGGAGATGGCAATTGTTTGATTTAATGAAAATATAGCTTATATGACCATAATACAAAAATACTAGCAGAAAGTGGTAAGGAAAACCAGTGGGCTAAGTGCTTTACATGAGTAAAATGACAGTATTTATATACTTTTTAGACAATAGCTTTGTTTTACTATCCAGGTCTTTTATTTTCATGGTTCTTGTTGCTTCCATTTGATATTTCATTGTTGTTCTGATACTTTCATATAAAAATGTTCAGAATAATATGATTTTTTTTTCAACCCTGAATTGTGGGAGTTCATTTTTTATCAGAATAACAGAATAGAGCATTGTGTAACTTTAAAAATGCTACTCTTTTTATAAACTTTTGTTCACCTGATTGCCTTGTTCTGTGGGTTGTGCTGCATTGGCAATGGACCAATCCAGATGTTATTAGAAGCCTGGGTGTGCTCAGTGGGTCTAAACACTGTGGGACATCTCCCAGCCAACCCCAGCAGTTGGGCAGCAGCTTTAAGGACTGGCACATCTGTTTTATATAATCACTTTTCAGAAAAGCAGTGCACTTTTAATGGTGAAGCTGAAGGAAAGAGAATAACATATTTCTTTGCTTGATACCTTTGTTGGGTGAGAAACAAGATCCACTCCAATCTAGACTTAAACAGGTTTTTGTTTTTGTTTTTTTTGTTTGTTTTTTTTTTAGCTTTTGTTTTATACATTTTAAGACAGGGTTATTATTACATATGAATTACATATACATGTAAAAATAGATGTCAAGAAAAGTAAATGATCAAGTTACTTTCCTTGGGGACAGGGTGACTCTTTTCAAATCTCTGGTTTCTGCTATGCATCTGATGAAGTGAGCTGTAGCTTACGAAAGCTTATGCTCAAATAAATTGGTTAGTCTCTAAGGTGCCACAAGTACTCCTTTTCTTTTTGCTATGCTTGACTAGTCTTCCCCTATATTTTCTCCAGTCCCTTATTATTAAATTTTTAATTTTCTTTTTGTAACTTTGTGCAGACTCAGTTTATAGAGCTACTTCATTTGTCTTTATTTATATACATTACATTCTAAACCCCTAATTAAAACATTCTCATGTATACATTACAATAATTAACCTCAATTAATACATTTTTGAATGTTCTGCTGATACTGACTTCTATTTGTTTGTTTCCCAACACATCTATTTTTTTGGGGTCCCACTCCCACTGGCTTCATCCAGGTGGTTTTATTTTACAGTAGTTGTTGTTCATTTCACTGGTCGGTTTTTTGTGGTGTTGGGTTTTTACTTGTTAGCTTGTCTCGTTGAGGGGAGGAGGGGCGTACAACTGATTTTCTGAAAAACTAATCGATTCCTCTTGACTTTTTGCTTTACCTTGTTGTTTGCTTAGGCCAAATATTTTACAAATAACACACAAACCAGTTTTCTGATTTGCAAACTCTTGTAGCAAAATCTAAAGTGCTATCTCATAAAAAATGTACAGAAAGCAAACATTGTTATTTTTTTATCATGATATATATATTAATTTCTCTAACATCTAATATATGTTTGACTAACACAAAACATTACACAGTTCTCTAACACCGTGATTGATGTAGAAAGAGCAATAACTGTCCTGTTATGGAGATTGGACATGCTTTCTGATAGATACAGATCATTTAGTAATATTGCTTAGGGACCCAAACTACAAAGGATTAACCATGAAGTCATTATAACCTCTGTGCATTGACAGATGCATTTACCTTAACTGATTGATGAATATGTCAAATCTTTCTTTTTATTTCAGATCTGCCTTGAGTGAAGTTCAATAAAAAATGTTACAGCAGTTCTGTCTGTGGGAATGGATGGCTGTAGGAATTGCGATTGCTACTGTCTTCACCAATTGTTTGGCCCAGAATGATGATGGTAGTTTTTTTTTATTATTATCATTGTACATGTTCCATAAAGATACTATAGTATATGGAAAAAATGTTTACCCAGATGATTTGGTATTTAATGGAATGAGCTACTAACATATGCTGCTTTAAGACAAGAAGTTACAAATGAAAGGATAACTCTATATGGCCCTTGTATGCTTAGCTATCTCAATTGCAACCACTCGGAATCCATTACAGAGAATGTATTCAAGAGCCTGTGGATTACAACCAAAGTCAAGAAACACATAAGTAAAATTAAAAACATAATTTAAATATACACTTAATTCTAGCATTGAGATCTGAACACATTTTAATTATTATATGCTTGCAAGTATGCTCCTCAGCACATTTTATTTGGAAATATACCATTTACAGCACCCAAATGGTAACTTTTTAAAGAGAAGAAGAAATTTACTCAGCAGCTATATTTACATACACCTCCACCAGCCAAAACTTCAGTGCAGGGAAAAGATCCAAAATGAGGAACTCAAGAGAAAGAGTAGTGCAGGAATTGTAAAATGATATGACAATAGACCATATTCATCCCTGGTGTAGCTTCATTTAATTTAATGGAGATATGCGAGGGATGCATTTGACTCAGTATTTGTAATCAAATTGCAAATGTATATACCATTTGTTTCTTAAACCAACATTTTAAACATTATAAATATAAAGAAGAGAGAAGGGTCTGTTTGTGTGGGATTGGTCAAGTGAAAGTAAAATGAAGAACTATTAATAGGCACATATGAAGATGCAGTATGTTTTTCTTTAATGAAATTATTAGTTTTGGTATAGGATGCTTATGTAATATTCATGTTAGTTATGATTTTTGTAGTTAGGTTTCCTTTTTTAAATTTAGAAAACTGTATGTTGGTAAAAAGTTGTACACCTTTATGAATCAGAGCATTATTTCTTTTTTATTATGGACATCTCTCCAGTGCATGTGTTTTGTTTGTCTTTCATTGTATGTTGAAATAGGATGCTTTCCAAAACGACTATTTTTTATTTCAACATTTCCTATTCTAACAGTAATTTCTGCTCTGAATGTTTTCTTTTTAGTTTTGTATGTTATCCATGGTATGTAAGCAAATTATTTTTTCCCCCTCATTCCTTCCTTGTGTAACATCACTATGATTTTCACCATCAATACATGTTATCTAGTTGCTCTCAGAGGCCGTGAAGAATATGAATTGCTCTTGTGCTTTTCTTGGCTTAGCTGACTTAGATACTTTTAACCTATTTTTGATGATGATTATTTTATTATGGTAGCCTAAAGTCTTCAATCATGATTGAGGTATTGTACAAACACACAGTAAAAGACATTCCCTGCCTTAAAGATCTTGGAATATATTTAATATAAGATATAATCAGTGGGTTGTACAATCTGAAGAAATTTGGGAGGGAGGATGATGGAAATAGTAATAAAAATATGCATTTACATAGGCCAGGTTTATACACAACTAGAGTTAAAAATAAAATATTGGACACTCCTAAAGGCCATCTGACGATCCATTATCAGTTGGCTTTTTCTGGTAGTCATTATTGTAGAAGTGAATCTTAAAGAGAGGTTTGAAAGACAGGGTATTGTTTTTCCAGACTAGTTTAAGGAGAGTGGTCCATGCATATGGTCAGAAGGATTATTTTAGTAGTAGCTTTTGATTGGACCTGGGAATCCAATTGGATATCAGAAAGGCCAGAGAGGAAAAGGCTGCAATTGTTAAGATGAGAAATAATAAGGGCCTAGACTAGGCCTTTAGTAGTGGAACAGAGAGGTAAGGCCAGATCTCTGAAGGAAGTGATGGAGGAAGGAAGAAGGGGGAATACATGGACACTGCCTAGACGTGTAGGTCTAGATAGATGATACTCAAAGATGTTATCCAGGTAGAGGCTCTAAAATTTGACCATAAAAGTGTCATTAAAGACCATGGAGACAAAAGTTTCAGTGGCATGGAGACCAAATTGGAGGGTACAAAGACAGAGTTGGAGGAGAGAACCTTAATAAAACAGTTGTGTGTGACACTTTCACTGAGTTTAGAGGTGAAGGGAGATGGGATAGCAGTTGGAGAAAGATTCAGGGTAAATGTTGGAGGGTTATAAGGATAGAGAAATCCTAGCATATTCATACTGTGAAGGAAAGGAACTACAAAGAGTGAGAAGCTAAGGGTTGAAGAAGGTGGTGAGAGTGTAAGGGCAAGGTAGGTCATGAGGAAGAAGGAGAAGGCATTGCTTGGCCAGGTGGAAGAGTTAAGAGGAAAACAGATGAGGAACCTTGTTGTTTTTGAAAGTGAGGAAGGAGGCAAGAATGGGATGAGAGAAGATTGTGAAAGGAAGGAAGAAAGGATGCCATGCTGAATCTTCTCTTTGAAGAGATTACACCTTCCAAGAGTAGGTCTTCTCTTGGACAGGTTCCTAGTAATGATTCCTGTTTTAGTGTTTCAGAGATAACTGAAAAGGTTTATAGATAGACAAAATAATTTTGTGAAGGATAGGTGAGTCCTATTCGGTTTATCATGGATAACCTAAACAGTTTAAAAATGGGCAAATATGAGGAATCCGGGGGCTCTGGAACATTCCAGAGTGAACTCTGGAGGGATTTGGAGTAAGCTATCAGCATCCACCCACATCTGCCACCAGGCACCCACTTTTCCACTCCACAAGCCAAAAGGCACACACCGGAAAAGCAAAGTAGGATAGTCAGAAGAAATTACATCACAACAACATGGGCCCCTTAAAATATTATTGTGTGGCTTTGGGTTGGTGGGGATTTTTCTGGGAGAGGGGTGTTGTATGTGGTTTGTTTGTTTGTTTTTTAGAATGAAGCTAGCTCTCCTACCTCTGACATATGTTAAATGTACACAATCTGATTTGGCTGTTAACCTGATTCTCCCCTTTCGTGGAGGTAGTGGAATTTGGCTTTTCCTCAAGCCATTTCCCTTATCTATAATACTTAAAACCAAAACAATACCCTATTTCAATACTTTTACTCACAAGCCCAATAACAATTGTTTTTTAAAAATAATACAGGAGGAAACTGAATCTCTAGTAAATTGTATTGAAGAAGGAACAACACAGTGTACCACTGACATTTGGATTAGTAGTAGTACATGTAGGGCATATTTGTCACTGACAGATCTTTAATTCAAAATCATCAGTCATGTCTTTTCTCCTCCAAATTCAAAACCTGCTACAAATAGCAACAGTACCAGTAAGAGTACTTTTAGAGGGCAAAGATTTTACATTTTATAATTCTAGATGGTAAAGAGCATTAGCTTTTTTGTTACTATCTAATTTACCATGTAGATGAGGAAAATCTAACTTCAGTGGGAATGTGGTCTAATAGAAATGTAGTATAGAATATACCACATTTCATCCATAAGCTAATGAAGAACTCTAAAGAGCTTAACAGATTAATTTCGTTTACAGAAATGCAGACTTGTCTGAGATGGAATATAGTAATTATTTAACAGTGCACAATAGTTTAGGACTGGAAGTGAAGAATGTGGTATCTAGTTGAAACTGTTGGAGAACATAGATTGTCATGTATTGGAATTGCCTGTGTTGTCATTTGGTGACAACAGTGGTAACATCCCTACTTTTGTGTAAAGTGCCATGGGATCTTGACTCAGTACAGATGGTAAGAACATTGATTTTTATCTTCTCAACCAAAAGACAGTACCTTTAAGAGCACAATGTCTGATAGCACTAAGCTCACACACTTTTCATTACAGACTCAAATGGAGGAGTCCACCTTCAGAATTGCCAAAACCACTGTCTAGTTAACTTGTGAAGTTTGAAAAGGTTATACCCTTTGTGTGTTGTCTAGAGAGCATTTTGTGCCATATGTAGGGGACTACATTGCTTTTAGTGGGACATCAGCATTTACGGTTGTTGCCACATTGCTGCATTGAATCTGCAGCAGAATCCTTCAGTGAAGGAGTTAAAAATAATCCCATATATACTGTACTACTGTAATTAAGTCAATCCACATCCAAAAGCCAAAAGAGGGCAATGATTGCCACAGACAGTGGTGCTAAAATATGTGATTTAGTAGATAGTGGCTTTACAAGTATCCCATTCATTACATATAGTCAGGGCCCCTTGATTTTGATGCAATAACTGACTGACAAATCACTTCCTTGCTCTTTGGATCAGACTTCTAGTATTGTCATGAATATAAGTAGAAAAGTGGGGAGGAAATGTCCAAAGTTATGTACATGAAGAGAAATATGTTATATTTTGGGGAATATATTTTTAGATTTTACAATGGCCAATAAACATCCCTAATTTATTCAGAATGCAGTTACTGGATGAACATGTTCTCTTGGCTGAGCAAATGAAACAAGACATGACATTTGAACATATTAGAAGATCATTTTCATAGATGGACTTTATATGAGGAAGTTAAGTGACTTATTCAAGTAGTGAATTTCAATACACTCCCAAGAGACTGCAGTGAATTGGATATCATGATTGAGCCATATCTCACTATACAATTATTGCTACATATAATGGAAGAAAACCTTGCCATGAAAATCTCTATAGTGACCATTGCTAAATAATCCAGCAGGTCACTAGTCAAATGATTTATTATACTTGCAACCAGTGATCAAAGGACATGCAGGGTTTGGAGGAGAGGCAATGGCTTACTCCTTCCCTACTCTCGTCCTTAGAAGCTGCTGATCTGCTCACAAGCACTGCAGAGATGAAGGCTGAGCTTGTGAGGTGAAAATAAATGTCCCTTGCACAGTTGCCCACAAAAAAATGTTAGTAGTCATGCAGATTTTTCCAGGATTGGTTTGAAACATGTTAAAACATTAGCGATAAAGTTCACTGGTGTTATGAATTTTATTTAAGTTTCTTTAAAAAAAATCTGTATTAAGAGCTCTTTAGCAAAAAATGAATCTGAAATAAATGAATTATCTGTGCTAGCCCATTTTTTTCAGGAGTTGTTTCTTAGTAGCTGTAACTCAGTCCTCTGTATTCTTATCCCAAGACAAGGAATATATGGATGCAGCTTATAAAAGAACAAAGTGGAATTTTTCTGAGGAAAAACATAACCATAAAAAACATTATTATAATCTGTCGATCAATAGATTCCATCATAAATGTACGCTGTTCCATAAAAAACACCCCAAGGCTCTCTCATTTACTGCCCAATGCATTGGATCCCCTTCCATTAGTTTGCTATCTTAAACAATACTGCGTTCAGCAGAAAATATAGGCTCACTCAGCAAAATGTAGATAAATATAGGCTCTAAAATCATTTTAAAAGGTCACTTCAAAAAATTAATTTTTCTGAAAGTTAATATAAGTTGCTCAATTAATGATAGCAAATTAATCAAGAAAATTCAAAATTGAATACTCCGAGCAAGTTTATCATCATTGCTGGTGGAATGATACGCTGTACATACACAGTGAGAGAGGAAACACATAAACAGGTGCTTGCCTTCAGGCTGTTTAGAAAACATGTAGTGTTTGGATGAGAAATTTTGTTGTGTGTCCCCCCGCCCGGGTTTCTTTGTGAGTTGAGCTAGTCTGGAATCAGGAGGGATCTTTAAGCCACATCCATATGTGTTTTTTACTGTTAAGTTTGCTGTTTTACAGTGTGTTTTGTTTGTTGAGTTTAAATTGTAAGCACTGCTGCTGTTAGGGTGATATTCTGAGGTTCTTGTAAAATCTGCTGGAGATGAGACCTCTAAAGCCAGCATGTGGGATATCGAGGCTATTTACCTAGGTGGAGGCACCACATATTCTAAAATCTAGTGCTGGACCTCTCCACCCAAGGGGTCTATGTAAATCTATACCTCCTGCTGAAAGTCTGACAACAGCTGCTCAGAGGCAAAAGGGTAGCTCCCTATGAGGAGGGAATTAACATGAACATGTAATAAAATGAACTTTTCCTATAGTGATATTGCAGTTTTGTTGAACAAATCACACCTGTTGTCTTTGAATTCAATATTTATAACCAACAGAGTACTTCATGTATGTACAATAGTAATCTCTCTGTGTATCCATACGGCAGTGTCATTAGCTTCAGTGTGGACAATTTTAGTGTTGCTCTGTTGTATCTTTTTAAGTCTTACGTTTAGAAGTAACAGAGTCCTCTCTTCTAAGGCTGCATAGTAGTATCCCTGTTTAGGCTTGGCCTACACTAGGCATTTAGGTAGGTATAACTCTGTTGCTCAGGAGTGTGAAAAATCCACACCTCTGAGAGATGCAGTTAAGCCAACCTAGGTTGATGGGAGAATTCTGCATTGACCTAGCTACTGCCTCTTGGGGAAATGGATTACCTATGCTTCCCATTACCATAGGTAGCATCTTCACTGAAGCACTACAGCAGTAGACAAGCCCTGAGTCATGGTTTCTAGGTCAACTAATATGTAAATGTTTTTTACATTTTACTAGGAAAATAAAATAAAAATGGGCCAGATTTTGCAGCACACAGAAATGTGGAATAGAAGTTCAACAAGAATGCTATTCACCATGTGTAAAGGGGAAGAAATCTACCCTTAAAAAAAGTAATAAACAAAATAGCTGTTGGGAGGCTTTTGTTCATTTTGTTTTTAATAATCTGTTGTTCAGTTTACTTTTAGATTAGGAAGCAAAGACTAAAACCAATAACATTTCAGGGAAAAGAGAATTAAGGAAAATCATGAATATGCCTAAAAGCCAGTATCTATAGATCCAATCGCCAAAGTATGAGATTTTCCATTTATTGGAGTTTAAAATTTGATTTAGAAGTATTTATTCAAAGAAGTGGTCAGTTTTGGTCAATATTCCATTACAATGCAAATCTTTCTAGATTTAAAATAAGTAAATACATTGGTATTATCTCATCATGGAAACTAATGAGTCTCCAAAATGACACCTGAGTTCTTTGTGGATGAAACTAGTAGCTGAATGCCCGTGCTGCTGCACAGATGTAATTCAGAAGGTTATGTGTAAAAAGAAGCCAAAAATGCCTCAGAACTTTAAAAAAAAAAATGGTAACAGACCACAAATCACAGTGATGATTGAACATAGTGATACTCTAAACAAAAAGAGCTCTCAACGATATTTGTAGCCATTCCTCTCACTTTCCACTGACTCAACAGACATTCTAGGCTTCTGATTGATGTTTAGGATTATTGTATATACTGGTTGGTTGTTGTGTGGGTGGTTGTGAAGAAACTGTTGGGGGTGGTGATATCATTAAAGCAGATGAAGCCTCTGGGTTTTTTGGGTCAAGGTGAAAATTGAAGAGTGGATGTCAAGAGAGAGAGAAATCTGAAAACTATGACAGGGCAGTCACAAGGAAAAGGGAGTCTGAAGGTCAGACAGAAGGTCTGGCCAGGCTTGCTTGGAGAGGGGGACTAACTTAAGAAGGGTTAGTAGAGCTCTGAGAGGGGAAAAAGAGCTCAACTTGGTGTCCCTAGTCATGGAAGATCCCCACATAGGTAGTTCATGTTGGGTTCTGGAGGGGAGACAGTCCTCAGAAAAAGTGAGAGCCTCCCAAGGCCATCCCGGTAACCCAGCAGCAAGAGCTGGTGTTGAGAGGTGACATCAGACACGGACAGGTCACAACACAATATAAATGTATATTTGTAAATAATTAAGATGCTCAAGAAAGATTTACATAGACAGGGTTAGATGAGCAGTTTCTATGTATAAAACTATTTTAATGCTTCCAGTTCCACGTTAGGTGTTATTTATTCTTAGCATAATAAATAAGATTGGTTATTTTCACTAACTGTAATACTAAGCTTGCTACGGGCTACTAATTTATTTAGACATGTGACTATAACTTTTTGGAGTAATGCTACATAATATTTACCACATGCACATCTGTATTTTGTGGGTTCCTTAATGGTAAAAGACTTGTATGAATTTGTGCGGTGATAAGTGGGGGTGTGTTTGATTTATCTGTGTGGGAGGTTGTGCTGGGAGATTTGTGTTTAAATTGTGTGGGTGGCAAATGCGGGATGTGTGCTGCGGTGAGAAGCTGTGTGTGTGTTTGGAGTTATTAGATGTGCTGGGAGTGGTATCGTGCATGGTTGATGTTGTTCAGGGAGAGTTGTGTGGGTGGCAAATCGGGGTGGGAGCTGTGGTGAGGAGTTGTGTGTTTGCATTTATGTAGGTGTGTGTTGATTTGTGTCTAGGGGGGTTGTGCTGGGAAATTTTGTGTTGGGCACATGTGTGGCAGTGGGGCCAAGTAATCTACCATCTGTGCAGTCTCCCTCATACAACTGCTAAAGAGTTGCATGCAAATTAGCTGTAGTGCAAAGGTAGTGATTGGTTGTTACCTCTGATATAAAAATATTTTAGGGTTCTTGGCATCGCAAAGATACATGTGTTACTGTGTAGCTTACACTTGTGTAGCTGTACGCCTTACAGGCATAATTCATAAAATCAAAATGACTGAGAACTTAGAAACTGGATAGTAAACAGACTGCAAATCCTATAGATGATTCAACCTGGTGATATTGTGAACAAAAAAAGCCCTTAACTATACTGGTAGCTGTTCCATCACTTCCTGATGACTCTAAAGACATTTTTAGGCTTCAGAATGAGACTGTGAGACATTCCTAGAACTGTATATTGATGATAGTGTTTGGGATTTGTTTGTGGTATTTTTAGTACAGTTTTAATAATCATGAATAATACTACAGAATATTTTGGTTTCTCACTGCAAGCCAATCTGAAGTTGAGAATTTAGTGAAAGCACATTATCAACACTTGTTTCAGTGCTAAAAATAACATTAAATAGTAAATGGTACCAGTTCTCTTTGTCAGTCATTCTCACTTCTATTGTTGCATCTGAAAAAGTGGGGTTTTTACCCATGAAAACCTATGCTCAAATAAATCGATTAGTCTTTAAGGTGCCACCGGACTCCTTGTTGTTTTTGTGGGTACAGACTAACATGGCTGCCCCCTGATACTTGGTATCACTTCTGCTGACTCTTTCAGTGTAGGATTTACAAGTGCACTGGGAACTTCAATAACTACAAGTGGTCAGAACCTTACTTTACACCTCATCTGAAAAAATATGTCCCAGGATCAGAGTTCTCCTAACAGTACTTTAGAACATTGGTTCAATGCTGACTTGGAAAGAAAACTCCCACTAACTGAATTAACACCATCACTTCTTGCTGTACTTGGATTTTCCTTGTAGGTTTCTCATGCAAGTAAAGATCAGGCCTGACAATTGTGAGTTTTAATGAGAGTGCTTGAGGGGTTGTGGCTATTGAATAGGCTATTATTTTTTACAGTTCCAATGGGAAGAATAAAGAGGCACCTTTTATTAAGTACCTTGTCAAAATGCCCTAGTTTCTAAATTCCTAAAATAGCTAACATTTTTTACTTTTACCTGAAAAGAAAATTTCATTTTTACAAAAAAGCTTGCTTATTATCACAATAAAATGTTAATCTGCTGTATATGTTAACATATATCTCCTTTCTTTTTTAATTGATGTAGTTAGATTGTACTTAACAGCTTTTTACATTTCAGAAACATACTTTGAACTCTTTTTATGACTAAATACTGTATTTCCATTCTGTATATGCTATATTATGATACCAAAGCAATTAAAAAGTAAACATTTTAATTTATATTAAAAATCCATGCATCGGGAGGATTAGTACTTTTTAGATTGCTGTATCAGATTGTTTCATGGTCACATACATACCAAGTCACATGTCCAGACTCCTCCACATCACAAAGCCACCATTTTAATTACAACTAATATCAATCAGTCCCCCTTTGACAGGCTGAGTTGAGAGGTCAGATTGAAATAGCATAGAGAAATAGCATGGTTTTTATATGGGAGGGTCTTTTCTCTAACTCTGGGATGAAGTAAAGTTGAAATAGTAGAATCATAGAATATCTGGGTTGGCAGGGACCTCAGGAGGTCATTTAGTCCAACCCCCTGCTCAAAGCAGGACCAATCCCCAACTAAATCGTCCCAGCCAGGGCTTTGTCAAGTCTGACCTTAATATACTATTGGAGCACTGTAACGAAGATTCCACTGACACTGGTCTTACTGGGAACATTCTGTGGTTGAATGAATAAAGAACTTCAGTCCTCAGGATTCTCAATCTAACAGTTTTCTCTCACACACACAAATACACACACATTCAACTTTTTTGTATATTTTTGTAAACATGTGACATTTCCACCCTAGTCTAAACATACACTTTGGGCTTGGCATAACTCCAGTGACTGACCCATTACATTTATTCCATCCACTTCCTGGGCATTGGCTCTTAGTCACAAAGGTCTCAGTATTGTGACTATCTATGGACATGTTTAAATTTAATACTGCAAGAAGTCCCTACTTATAGTAGAAACGTTAAGCACGTGCATAAGTGTTCGCAGCATTGGAGTCTGATTTAACAACTTCACAAAAAAATGTCAATCTCAGCCTTTTATATTTTCCCTGTGATTTTTTTAGGATCTCTGCCCACAGAGCTATTTCCTCCTCCCTTATAAATATGATGGAGTAAACAAACTGCATCTGTGCTAATGAGTCAGCAAATCAATTTTCTATATACCTGTAGAATTCTAACTACTACTAAAAAGCAGCGGCAACAGAAGATTTCTGAACTCCTGTTACATTGCTTTTTACTCAGTATAATTAAAAGGAAAATACAAACTTTTGCAATTTAGTATATACTTTAAAAATGGAAAGCTGACACTGACTCGACTCATTTCTTCCCTAGGAGCCCTTTTAAAAAACTTAAAATAGCTCCCTTCTTCATTCGTAACTTGTGTGGTAGGTACTTATGCTGCTACAAAGGAAATTTCTCAACATGTGTATATGATTTTGAAGGAACAATTCAAAATATTTTTATTAACTATTGACTTGCATAGACAGCTGACAAAATACATTTTTATCGTCTCAATTATAGGAAATTATCTATTATCAAAACAGACTACAGGGTTGGATACTTTGTAGCTTCTATCAGCATAACTTATTGCGCACACCAGGGCTCCTTGCAGTCTTCCATTTTACCCCACAAGCTCCTTGTGTGTCACCCTCACATCTGTCTCTATTTTAGGGACTTCTTGGAACTCCTCCCAGTCTCCTTGGCAGGGTTTCTGTGTGTCCCCCATTCTCCCCTGATCCCATACCAAAGTTTCCTATTCCCCCCCCATGCCCGCAGTTGTCTGTGCACCCCATTGTCCCACTTCCCCCATGCCCTTCATTCCCCCTTTACTCCCATGATAGGAGCTCTGTGCCCCCATTTTCCCCTTCCCCGCTTTTCTCATCATAGGATCGCCCTGTTCACCCTATCAGGGGTTCTGTATGTCCCCCTTCCTCTGATGCGAATTCCAGGGTCACCCAGTTTTCCCTCTATACCAGGGGCTCTGTGTGGCTCCATTCCCCTCTCCCTCCCCATAGGATGATTCCCCCAGTCTCCTCCCACTAGAGGTTCTCTGTGCCCCTTTCTTCCCCCCTCTCTTATTCTCCTTGGAACAGTGGATCTGTGTTCATTCTCATTCTCCCTTCCCCATTTAAGGGAGTCCTCCATCTTTGCCCCATGCCAGGGTCTTTGTGTGTACTCCCATCTTCCTCTTCCCCCATGTTCCCATTCCGTCCTTTCCCCCCATACCAGGGTTCTCCATTCACCCCATCATGTGGCAGGGACTTTGTACAGACTCCTATTTTCTTCTTCCCCTCCCCACCATTCTTATTTCTCTGGGGGATAAGTCTGTCAGTGTATCATCATACATTAAACTCTATTGAGAGGATGTGCAGAGATGATATAGGTGCTTCAGAGGTGCTTCAAGCTGTGACTGTGCTAAACTTCTGGCAGGGGCTCTGTGTAACCCCCCACCCCATTTTTCCTGTTTCAGTTTTCCAATTTTCCCCAAAATCAGTAGAGTTCTGGCAATTGATGCGGACAACATTCCCTGAAATTTTGAAATTGATCAGATGCAGTGTTCAAAAGTTCTCATGTTAAAGATAGACAAACATAGTGAAATGCCATCCAGTTGAGGGTAAGACCTTCATAAGCATAGTGGGAGCTTGAGTAGGGGCTGGGAGTGCAGTGTGATGGCAACATCATCACAGCTAGTTGTGTCTGGCTTCTTCCTCCGCAGCCCATTCCCCCTCTCTTCTCTCGGTCTCGCTCCCTCTCTCCTTCCCAGGCATCATCCCTAGCTCTGCTTGCAGGTACTAGGGAGAAACTGACTTGTCGCTGCTGTTCCAGGGATGCGGCTGGCTCACTGGGCACTAGCCACACTTGGAATGGACTCTGCCTGCAGCACCAAGCCATGGATTCTTGGACTCCCCACTCTGCTTGTTGCTGGGCTCTAGGGACTCTTCCTGCTCATCTGCTGCTTGGCAGCCAGGTGGCTCAGTGCCAATCTGGCCCTGGTACGACCAGCAGCAGAGCTGGGCAGTACACACAGATGGCTGGTCTGATTGCAGTGGAATTTATAATTAATTGATCACAGTCAGTTACAGATTTCTTTGTTCTTTCTCCACTCCCACTGCCTCACTTTACTAGTCTTTTAGGTGGGGAGGGATAGGTCAGTGGTTTGAGAATTGGCCTGCTAAACCCAGGCTTGTGAGTTCAATCCTTGAGGGAGCCATTTAGGGATCTGGGGCAAAAATTGGGGAATGGTCCTGCTTTGAGCAGGAGGTTGGACTAGATGACCTCCTGAGGTCCCTTCCAACCCTGATATTCTATGATTCTATGGTGGCTCAGATTTGTGGGGCTAGTACTAGCCACCCAGCTCCCTATGCTGCCCCCAAGCCCCCAGTCAGTTAAAGGGGAAGACCACCCTGTTACATCAGTATTTTCAAAATCCCTATTAATGATCATCTAAATGAAATAATTAACTGAAAAAGATAGTTTTGGTGTTTGGTAAAAAAAAAACGTTCAAATATTGTTTACTTCAGACATGTGAACTCTGCCATTTAAAATGCCAGCAACCGATTTGTTCTGTTTTGCTTTTAAAAGTGCACTGAGTGCTGGGGAGTTGGGGAATGTCCAAAGAAATTTTGTTCTATTCTTATTTAATTTAGGCCATTTTAGATATTTAATCATCATTATCACGAAAGTATGAGCATGACCTTTTTTCTTGCTGTTCTAGTGCAAGAGGTGATATTTTCCACTGCAGGCCTAATCAATTAGTCTCTGTTCTCTGATAATGAGTAAAATGTGGACACAGACTCTAGGGATGAAATCTTGGCCCTATGAAAATCAGTAGTAGAACTCTCTTTGACAATAAGGCCAAGATTTCACTCAGACAGTACTTCACCAAGAAATATAGTTTGTTTTCTTAATAATAAGGTAGGCTTCTTTTTTGGGAGATGGCTACTTAGAGTTTCTCACTCACATCTTGTATTAAATATTATATATAATTATAATACTTTACAAACTGTGTGATTTTACATGCGTCTAATGACAAGTGAAACATTCCTTTCTTGAGGCAAAATTCAGTCTTTATTTCAGTGAAAGTGATTCTTAATGAGAGTTATGTGGAATTTGCCCTTATTGATTTTTTTCAGTTACTAATTTTCAAACATCATGACTCAAATTATATGACAAATTTTGCAAAACTTGTGATATAAACATGAACTTTTTTGTAAAATCACTTTTTTCCCTTGTCAAATAATATCATATCCCTGAGCATCAGTGACTCATCAGTCCGTACCAGAGTTGGAATATTTTACTGCGTCATATTTATTTGCATTTCTTTGCAAAGTCTATGTGCATGACTAGCTTGTCCACAGATTATACAAATTTCACAGTATGTGAAACCTAGAGTTTTAACCTTTTATATAATCTCTGTTTTACTCCATCAGTTGAGGTTTGGAAAGGTATCTAAGAAACATCTGATATAGCAGGGATGAAAGATGAAGTGTATCCAAAATAAACCCCCCATTGTGCTCAGTAATGGGTAGGTATTTTATCTTAACCACGGATGAAAAGTTCGACTCTCTTATTTCAATATTTCTGCCTTTGTGCTGTCAGGTGGGATGGTAGACAACAGAACTGCCCACTTGTTGCATCTGGCTCCCCCATGATTAAGCATCTTCTAAATGCAACAGAATCACTATAGCTATGGCCACTGGTGAGCCAGCCTTATAAGAGCAGGACATGGGTAGGATGCAGAGGAGTAGCTCTTTTTGGCAGTGTTCATCTCAACAGCAGCATGGAACCACTATGGAAAAATGAAAATTTCATTCCTATTACATTCTCTAGGTTTTCTCCCTTTAGATGTCGTGACAAGCTGGGCAGGAACATGGGATCAGCCACTATGCAGATCCACAAACCTATGTCTCAAGTACAGGTTTTTTGTAGGACTCTTAAATGCCACTGTGATTGCTGGCTGGACTGATACCTACAGAGAAGCTGCTTTCCCACTCTGTTCCAAGTCACTGTTTCAGATCTTCCCTGTACAGTGCCCGAGTAAATGTGATTTGTGGGGGAAGAGAGAGTCTTAAGTCCACTTGTCAGTACACTATAAAGTGGAGGTTCCCAAACTTTTCTTGTTGCATACCCCTTTCCAGATCAACTAGTTGCCCATGTACCCCTAGCCTTCTCATCACGGATACATTTTTTGTTCTTTTAATGCTACCTGTTTTAGCCATCTAGTCATATTTCACTGTCACATACAGATAGTTATAGTGTGACATATACAACCAAAAAAAAAAAAAAGTTCTGAGCTCAGTCAGTCTGGACAGTTGCTGGGCAACTGAACCCGTGCTGTACAGTGATTGGAGGTGAGGGCTCTGTACGTCCGCATCTGTGTATCTGTTCTCATTGGTACATCCTGAAATAAATTAATTTACTGCATTTTATATAACAAATGCCCACAGTTTTAAAGCTTTGTCTGAATAGCCTATTATGAAAATACAATACATAAAATAATTAATAAATAAAATCCACCATTACACAATTTCTTCCATGTATCCCCTCACAGATGTTTTGCATACCCGAAGGTACAGTTTGAGAACCCCTGCTATAAAGGATATCAGTGAGCTTGACCATGGCTAAGAATCCAAAAACTGTTGTCTTTCAAACTCTGCAACAGTCTCTCTGTGGTATTTACAAATCACTTAACCTTTTTGTGCCTCATTTAGTCCATCTGTAAAACTGGGATAGTAAACAAAATTACATTTTATTTGTATTGTGGTACTGCCTAAAATGTGCTAATCCTTGTGTAGATATACAATGGAGTTCCTGCCCCAAAGAATTTGAAAGAAGGCCCACAACTGTCAGGATTGTTATAAACCCATTGGACTCTGGCAATTCTACAACAAAATCTGTGATAACCCCATCTAGGCCATGGGAAGCTTTCAGGGGTTGAGGGAGGCCAAAGGGTTTACTGTGTGATGTCTTGGCACAAGTGCACATTTTATGGGAAGCAACAAATGACTGTGTTGTAGAAGACATTTGGGGACCTTAGAAGAAACAGGATACCAAACATTGGGTTTTGAAGTGCCCCAGATATTCTGCTAACAGGAAGCCATGGCATTCTTGTTGTGTCCCCATGCTTTGGGGACAGGGTAACATAGATGCATCCCTTCACGAACATAACTCTCTGAGTGTTGTTGCTCTTTGTTTAGTGGGGCTAACTCATCGGAAGGTATTCTGAAGCAGAGACAGAACAGATTAAAGAAAATAAATCCTGTTACGTGGCAGCTTTCAGGAAATTATGGGGTGTAAGTATATGAGATGGTTCTTGGCTTGGCTCTTTTGATCAGTGTAATATTTTCCTTTCCAGAGAATATTAAATGGCATCTTTGCCATTTCTAATTCTGGGATTGTAGGAGATAATGAAGTTGAACTGTGAAAAGTGGGGGGAGTGGCTTGCAATTGGATGGCAATAAACCCCCAGAAGGGAATCTGAACTGTTAAAGGGCCCAGCTGGAGAGCTGGGACCAGAAGGGCCCAGAAAGCGTGAAACCATTGCCTACAGGGAGGAAGCCCTAGGGGTACAGTCTGATACCATGGCCGGGACTGTTAAAGACTTCAGACACACCCAACAAGAAGGGGCACTTATGAAACCCCTTACAGGCCCACTGAAGTCACTGATTCATTGCTCTAACCTTGCACAGGTATTCTAAATTTCTATGATCAATAAAAACCTGGACTGGATGCTGGATTTCCTTGAGGTAATGATGCCATTCCTTGAAGGCTGTTTTGGTGGGGGTTCATAGTTCTATTATGCGAGGGTGAGTTTCTGGGAGTAATAGGCACAGGGATGTAAAATTTGGTTGGCCTCCCCATTGCTTTGCAAGAAAACCACTTTAATCGCCACACCAGAGGCACATGCTTCTACAACAAAAGCTTGTATCGCATATGGATGAGCTAGGGTAATAGCTAGTGGCACTGGAACAATTTTTATAGTGTGAGTGCTGAGAGCCATTGAACCAAATTGTAGTCTCTGTATATAATGGAAACCACTTTGAGGCAGGAGGTGTGGCAGTTCCAGCACCTATGGTAGAAGGAGTGGTTAAGATTAGCTTTAATTGTCCCAAAGCTATTTGGGCTTTGGGACGCCAATGGAACTAAACATTCTTGCATAGTAGGTCCATGACAGGTGTGATCTGCTTTGAGAAATTTGAGATGAACTAACATTAAAAGTTGAAAAGCCTAGAAAACATTGCAGGTCATGGACATTTCAAGGTGCAGCCCAGTCACAAATAGCCTGGACCTTGAGTGGATCCATTTTAATTCCTTTAGGAAACAGCTAAAACCCAGGACCTTTATAGTCATTAGATCAAAAGCACATTTTTCTAATCTAGCATAAAGGCCATGTTGTGACATAGTATCTCTAGGACCATCTTTATGTGGAAATTATGGTGCTCTGAGTATATCATCAAGATAGACTAAAATTATTTATGTAATATACCATATAACACATCATTGAGGAAACGTTGGAAAGTGGCCAGGACATTCCTTTGGCCAAATGTCATTACTAAATACATGAAGTGGCCATAACGAGTCCTAAACTTCATTTTCCATTCATCACCCACTCTAATAGGCACAGATAATGTGGGTCATGCCTGAGGTGGTGTGTTCTCGAGGTGCAGTTGTCTCTCGTGCTTCCACAACTGTTGGTTCTCAGTAGTCAATTGTGAAATTTGAGCCCACAGAGCTTGGTTGTTCATCTGGAGGCAGGCAGCCCACTTGGGCAAACCTGGTTCTTCTCAGAGCTCAGGTTAACAGATTGGCTTCATGCTTGTTCCTTTCCTGGGCCATATCTGTGGGTACTGGTCTTCACAAACAGTTGGGGCCGGGATATAGGCGGTCAGGTCTAGTGGTTGGATCAAGAGTTGGGATTTGTGCCAAGGATCAGAGCTGGAATCAGAGTCGGGAGTTGAGCCAAAGGTTGGAATCAGAGTTGGAGATCAGGGTTAAGAATCAGTAACAAGGTAGGAAGGCTGGAATCAGGAGCAGGTCAGGAAAGCAGGAACCAAGAGCAAGGCAGGGAACCAGAACTCGGGCATCAGGCAGGGTCCAATGTAGCAGCCAGGTACAGCCCAAGTGTGGCCTCTCTTGTGTTTAAATAGGAAGCCTTGACCAATCAGAGGTCCCGGTGTTCCTCCAATCAGGGTCCAGGGGATGCTGCCCTGAGGTAGCTTCAGGTTTCATGGTCTCGTCACTTGGTCGGTTAGTAATGAGCTGCTGGGAGGGAACAGGGAGGTGACACTTAACTAGGAACTCCGCAGACTCAGGTTCAAGACGGTGGGGTCCTGATGCTCATGGTGTCTCGCTACAATGGTAAAGCTATTACCAGAGGAATGGCTTTTACAAATAGGTCACATAAGACAGAAATTGATTCACTTACATCAGATGAAAATAGCAGGAAGTAATTGCATGTGGTGCATCCAGCTAAATCTGGGCACTTAAAATGATGTTGCACTTAAGGAGGTGAAAAAATGGGATTTCTCTCCACAAATAGAAGCTCAACAGGTACTTCACCGTGTATCTAACTTTAAGCATTTAACATTGGCTCCAGCAGAACTACTTACATGCTTTCTAGTTTGACATAGGGTAAAGCACCTTCCTGAATCAAGACCAATGTAGGTACCTTTCATATTAGAATAGGGCTGTCAAGCGATTAAAAATATGAATTCTGATTAATCGCACTGTTAATAATATGGAATTTATTTAAATATTTTTGGATGTTTTCTATATTTTAAAATATATTGATTTCAATTACAACACAGAATACAAAGTGTACAATGCTCACTTTATATTTATTTTGATTACACATATTTGCACTGCAAAAAATAGTATTTTTCAACTCACCTAATACAAGTACTGTACTGCAATATCTTTATCATGAAAATTGAACTTACAAATGTAGAATTATGTACAAAAAATAACTGCATTCAAAAATAAAACAATGTAAAACTTCAGAGCCTATAAGTCCACTCAGTTCTACATTTTATTCTGCCAATCACTCAGGGAAACAAGTTTGTTTACATTTGCAGCAGATGCTGCTGCCCGCTTTTTGTTTACAATGTCACCTGAAAGTGAGAACAGGCATTCGCATGGCACTGTTGTAGCCGGCATCGCAAGATATATATTTGCCAGATGCACTAAAGATTCATATGTCCCTTCATCGGGGTGAAAGTAAGTGTAGGGACTTACTGGTGTATGGGGCTGGCTCTGGCTCTGGCCCCCGGAAGGGGCGGGGCTGGCGGAGGTCAGAGCCAGCCCCGGCCCACCCTGTACCGGCAAGTGCCTCCTTCCCCTTCCCCGGGGTAACAGCGGCAGCCGGGGGTTCTGGCAGCAGTTTAAAGGGCCCTGGGCAGTAGCGGCATCCGGAGCCCTGGGCCCTTTAAATCGTCCCCGGAGTCCCGCTGCCGCTTCCCCAGGGCTCCGGCAGCAGAGCTCCAGGGACGGGGTTTCTGCCGCCACTACCACCCCGGGCCCTTTAAATCGTCCCTGGAGCCTGCCGGAGCCCTGGGGAAGCAGCGGCGGGGCTCTGGGGACAATTTAAAGGGCCCAGGGCTCGGCCGCCGCTACGGCCCCTGGCCCTTTAAATCGCTGCCCCAGCCCCGCCACCGCTACCCCAGGGCTCTGGCAACGGGGCTCTGGCAGCAATTTAAAGGGCTGGGGGCTCCAGCTGTTGCTGGCAGCCGCAGGCCCTTTAAATTGCGCCTGGGGAAGCCGATCCACCCTGGTATGGCGCACCGGCTCGTACTGGCTCACTTTCACCTCTGGCCTTCATGCTTCAGCAACCATTCCAGAGGACACTAGTGGCTGTTTGGGCTTTGAGGGTCTCGAACATGGGTCTGTGGGGTTTCCAGTTGACTTTCACCTCCCTGCTAATAAAGGAATTAATCTTTATTTTTATGAAGACAGGCATATCGTCCAAGATATATATTAATTCAATTCTAGCATTAAGAATTTCAATGTACAAGAATTTTGATATCAAAAGTTAGAGCTATCCTAGCATATGTTTGGGCAGTTTTGGAGAAAAAATATGAAGTACCTTCCAGATTGTTCCTGATATTTTTAACCCATTTTTCCATACATTCAATATTGTCACGATCACACAGTACCTTCCCCCTCTTCTTCGACCCACAGCCCTCAAACATCTGTTACTATATAGCATTTATTTTATCAACTTCCCTGCATTTACATTCAATATCATTACCAACTGTAACATATAACCTTAACCATATATTTCAAACATTCTATTTTTCATTTTACTTCATAACGTATTTTCTGATATACTTAATATCTGCAAAGTTTCCTAGCATTAACTCCTGTCCCATTATTTGTTTAAAACTATTACTTAACAATATTCCTAATAAACTTAACATACAAATTGTTCTGATGATTTTGCCACTTAAGCTCTATTTTCCTTATCAAGTATAACAATTGTACTTTGTTACATTCAAAGGTCATTCTAATTTCCCTTTCTGATACTTATAGAGCCCTTGATTAAATTGTATGCAACTTGAATATTATTAGTCCCCACCTCAACTTGGTCTCCTGTGCTTGGTTCCAGGATTCAGTTCAGGAACCTTTACGCTTTTCTTGGTGTATAAAAAGTGTGAGTTTGACCCACCTGATATTCTTTCAGGATGCTGAGGTAAAATATGCAAACTAAAGCTCTTTCCTATGGAGCTGTTTGTGAAGGCCTGTAAATTCATCCCTTTTCCTCCATGCATCTGTATAATAGTTTTGATAGAAAGAGACCCAGTTGCCCTCCACTCCTAGCTCTTTCAACTTCCTGGCTGGGTCAAGAATCAAGACCTGGTCCCTGCCAAACTATGACAGGATGTAGTCTAGTCAAATTTCTGTTATGCGCTGGCATCCCCCATTCCACTGCACCCTTTCAAAGTTAATTTTATCTGATTTGACCGGCCGATTCAAAGCTTTTGAAATCCATGCTTCAAAGTCTTTTATCGTGTATTTTCTGTTGGTCTCCTCTGGCAGCCCTAGAATCCTAATATTTTTCCTATGACCCCTGTTTTCCAAATCTTCCCCTTTTTCAGCCAGCATTTTGACCCTGCATGTCCTTCTTAGTACTGGCAATCCTAGAGTCTATGTCTGTAATGGCTACTACTAGTTTGTTTATTTGACTATTCATTGTGTTCATTTTGTCCTTTATTTTTTCTTCAGACTTGATAAAATGGGTTTCCAGCACCACAGTTAAACCTGTGTCTTCTGACTCCAGCCCCTTGGTTTGCATATTATCTTATTTTCTTTCCCTCCTCTTTCCCCATGTGTGTTTTTCATCCAGAGTTGCCAAACACTGCCCACATTTCTGGAATGGACATATAAACTGTGAGGCCACTTGCTGTTACCCCTCTGCCCTGTCCACTGTATTCTGGCATGGCTCTGTGACCATCCAAAGGGGTAGATGGTAATTCCAGTCACCCCACTTTTCATATTTCTGAGAGAAAGGTGTACCTCCTGCTGCTACAGTACCACTGAGTTTTGGGGTGGGGAGGGAGAGGGAAGATGATACAGCAACTCCTTGCAGTTCTCTGGGGGCAGGAAGGATGGGCCACCTGTTCATTTATCTTTTTTGTCTTCCCAGAAAATAAAGAGAACTTATCTCCTGCTACCACTTTTTCAGGGAATTCAGGGAAGGAGGGAGGCAGATGGGCCTCTCACTCACCTCCAGCAATGCTGACAGTCTTCCTCCAATAGGTGGTGTGGAGGAGAGGCTGCCTGCTCTAATCTTCTCTGCTCTGCATCTTCTGCTCTATTCTCACCTTTCCCCTGCTCTCCTGGACTCCTTCAGGCCTAATGAAAGGTATAGGGCCTTACTGGAGGGCTCTGCTGAAAAAGTTCCTGAAAACTAAGAAAGGGGTGAGTGGGAGCTCCCAGAGTCTGCTTACTCACTGCGCCATGACAATGGTGTGACTCCCCTGTCTCTAGACTGTTAGTGAACTGTTGCAAGTTTTTCTTTCTGCCTTTGATATTCCGAATTTAATATTTGAGTTCTGGGATTGATGATATTATATTCTTCAGCATCCCTTCTTTTCTATCACTATCCTCATCTCCGCATATGAGAACTTTGTAAAGCAAAGTTCCTGACTGCATGTAGTCAAAGATCACAGGGCTGTTTCACAAAAAGAGGGGTATCGCTGCTGGTCAAATTCAAATTTGGTATTCTTAAATTTCCTCTGTGATGTCAGTTTCTATATTCCAAAATACTGTTAAACCATTGCTGTGTTTCATCTCAGGAATGGTTGCGTATATGTTTTAACTGGAATGTCCTGAAGCTAACTTAATATTTATTAAATATGTTGACGTCCTCAGTGATGTATAAGTGCAAAATATATTTCTTTTAATTACACTATGATTTGCTAGTTACCAGAGCTGTAATCATTAAGACCTTTATGATAGCCTGTCATTTATTTTTGCTCCCGGCAAGTTTTTCTATTGATTACTCTTTGTCTGCAATGTACATACAGTAATGGATATGTGATTTATTTGTTGCCTTTAAACTTAGGTCAACTACAGTGTTGTAATGCAATCTGATTAAAAAAAAAAAAAACAGGGCTCAAATCATTACTTTTTAAAGCCACAGTCTCTTTCCCGTTAGAAGCAGCTGAGTGTGTATTTTTAAAGTAAAGCTTGATATAGTTTTGATTATTATATTATGTTTTGGAAAAGTCATTGGCTTTACCAATTACACATGGTACTGTTACTGCCATGTATTTCTCTGACTGCCTAATGGTGGCGAAATTAATCAATTGACCACGACTGCTTTTCAGCTCATGAATGATGCATAATTGCACAAGTTTTTATAAATGTTTTTAAGACACTAAAGGTAGAAACAAAATAGGGATTAGCTACAAGCATGAAGTAATGAAAAGTTTCATCTGAACAAAAGACGGTAGAAATTTAATATATGAAATCTCCTATTGCCTTATGTCACCCCTGTGCTAGGGGAATTTAGGATTACATTTGTGCTTGATGGCCAATTTTTGAGGCTTTTTCAAAGTGGTAATTGCCTTTGTAGAAAAACATTACAGTAGTGCTGTTTCTCTTTTTTATGTAAGATTTTGTATCCTTTAAAAGTCATTCATTTCTCTGTAGGTCAGGATCACTAGCAAGTTAAATACAATATTAGAAAACTATATAAATATGAACAGATTACCAGAGTCTCTGGCCATCCAAAATGTATGCTGATAAATTCTTTATACACCATGTCACCCTGTCTTATATTATAATATTTTTATGTACCAAGAACAACTGTAGGCAATTTTAGTGGTATTTTCAATGCATTATTAGTTTTAATTTCTCTCTCCTTGATATTTTGAACAGTTATAGTTCATATAACTTTAAAAAAGTAATCAAATATTTCTTAAATAGGTTTGCTGTGCAATATACAGAATGCATGGTGGTGTTTTATGATATACACATTTTATTGCAATGAGTTTATAATTATATTCACACTTTCTCCTGTAATAGTAGATAATATTGATTTTTTTAAAAAAAGTTCATGCTGCTTTGTAAATAACTTCCCGTCCTCCAGTAATATTGCAAAAGAGATATGACTGCTGTGCAAATAAGTGAAAAGCATCATATAATTTTCACTTTTTTAAAACAATTTTATTTGTATAGTATATAGCTAAAGTAGCTGCAAATAGCAGGTCTGTTGCCACCATTAAGATTACTGCCTCTACATTTGCCTCAGGTTCTTTGGGATTTACCAGGACTAGGCAATATGACATGTTAGTCTGAGCTTCCTTTTTACAAACATCAGTGAGACATAAATGTGATTCATTTTGGTTTGTCAGTGTTTTATGAAACTGTTGACATAAGTAGACAGTTCCTCATGAAGCCTAAGCAATTTAGTCGCAAAGATGGCTTAGTTTTGCTCTCTGATGGTCAGGTATGATGTGTGATGTGGCATTTCTGAAAAGCCAGTGAGGCTGAAGGCTTTGAGTTCCTATTATAGAAGACCAACACCCGGACTGACCACAGTAACTATTGTCATAGTTCAGGCCAACTGTACCTTTATTTCCCCTCAGTGGTCCAGCAATGGTGGCCATTCAGGTTTCCTGCTCCCCAGCTCTTGGGTGGATACCTGCATCTCACTCTCTTCTGACCAGGGTATGTCCTGCCTTCACTGTGTACTGAGCAGTAGGGTTGCCAACTTTCTAATCGCACAAAACCAAACACCTTTGCCTGGCCCCTTCTCCAAGGACCCATGCCCGCTCACTCCATCCCTCCCTCCCTCTGTTACTTGCTCACCCCCACTCTCCCTCACTTTCACCTGGCTGGAGCAGGTGGTTGGTGTGCAGGAGGGGGTATAGGCTCTGGCTGAAGGTGTGGGCTCGGGCTTGGGGCTATAAATTAGGGGTTCAGGATTCGGGAGGGGCTCTGGGCTGGGGCAGGGGATGGGGCCAGGGATGAGGGGTTCAGGGTGTGGCCGGGGTGTGGGAGGGGGTGAGGGGTGAGGCTCTGGGAGGGAGTTATGATGCAGGAAGAGATTCTGACTTGGGGCAGGATTTTGGGGTGCCGGGGGGGTTCAGAGTGCAGGCTCCAGTCGGGTGGCGCTTACCTCAGGCAGCTCCTGGAAGTGTCCGGCATGTCCAGCTCCTAGGCAGAGGGGCAAGGAGGCTCTGCACACACACACACACTGCCCGCAGACGCTGCCCACCTGCAGGTGCTGCCCCTACAGCTCCCAATGGCTGTGTTTCCTGGCCAATGGGAGCTGCGGAGCCACCACTCGGGGAGGGACAGCATGCAGAGCCCCAATGGCTACCCCTGCACATAGGAGCTGGACATGCAGGCTGCTTCTGAGAGCCATGCAGAGCCCAGGGTGACAGGAAGCCTGCCTTAGCCCTGCTGCACTGCCAATTGGACTTTTAGCGGCCCGGTCAGTACTGCTGACTGGAGCTGCCAGAGTCCCTTTTCAACCAGGTGTTCCAGTTGAACACTAAACACCTGGCAACCCTACTGACCAGCTAAGACAGTCTGCCTAAAAAGACCTGCTTGCTTTCTCTTCAGAGAATGATTGCTAACAGAATGATTGCTATAGATATAAATTCCCCCACAGTTCTTTTTAAGCAAGACTACTTTATTCTTAAAGTAAAGTACAAAGAACTTATGAAAAACAACCTATACACATGATGATAAGCTTACTGGATATCACCCCACCCTAGGGGTTTCTTTGCAGTTACAAGTTCATCAGCTTCCATCAGAACCAGCACACAATCTTAGTAGGCCTCATAGCCCAAGTCCTTACAATCCTCCCATAAGGATAGGAGCCCACTGTGGACAACTGGTCCTGTCTGGATTAGGAAGGAAGGAGTAAATTTAAGATTCAGGCTTTTATTCAAAAATCTTTTTTTTTTTTTTTTTTTTTTTGGTCTGTTGGTCTCTAGTTCAAACTAGATTCTCCAGTGTATACATATTTCCCCAAGGGGATGGCTGCAAAGGCTGATAATGGAGGAAGTTCATTAGCAGCCCACTCCCATTAGAACAGGTACATATAATACAATTGTGTATGTGTTGCTATGACATTTTAAAATCAATGTACCCCAAAGGTATTAACCCTAATTCAGTAAGTTTTACCTTAATTCTATAAAGTTTGTTCAGGATATTACAAAATGTTGGTCACAACAATTAGTACTAGTGGTAATAATCTTATAACATCCACGGTGTAGTCAGTGCTTTATAGCTAGGCTTGGAAGGGTTAGATTTTTATCAGTAAATGTTAGTAAACATCAGTTTCAGCATACGCACACAAACCAATGAAAAAAATATTTCTATTGGTGATAATCGAAATTTACAGATGGGCAAAGTAAGAAAAATGATGCTTGAGAACTTACTCAAGTTTGATTTAAGGATATTTCAATTTTGATGTGATGTTGACAGTTTGTATTTTAACACTTATAAGGCTTTAATTTTTTGAATCGGTCTCTACTATCATTAAATAATTATTGTTTGACACTTCCCCCATAATTTCCCACAACTGTGAACATTTAAATTGATAAAAAATAGATAAAAAGCTTTAAAAAAATCAGTATCTGTCAAAATTATATATATAAAATTGTATTTTGCGAAGCCTGTTTATAGCATTGTAAAACCATGGACCAAAATCTTCAAATTTGGCTTCTAAATCCATACTTAGGATCCTAAGTACTTTCAGAGGTGTTAATCATCTGCTACTGCCAGAGAAAGCCAAGCCATTTTATTTAGGACCCTAACATTAGGCACCCATATTTGAAAATATTTTCTTTCTTGCTTTCTCTCTCTTGTTAGAGATGAATAGAGAGAGATATAGATAGTACTTTTACTGTACTGCATTTTATTGGCTTTACTGCATAGTTATGGCATGTTGGTTCTGAAAGTCCTGGATACTATCATCTGATACGGGGCGGCCCTAGACTAGCTGCCAGCAACTGGTGCCCTAGGCGAACCATGCAATCGGCACCCCCAAACCCCAAGGGCAGATCTAGGTTGAGGTTTTTGGTAAACTGGGAAACATTTTGCCCCTTTTTTCCTCTTAATGTTTTTAAGTTTTTTGGTTTTTTTTTAAACAGAGGCTTAATTATTCAGTTTGTCTGTCTGTCCAACCAATGTTTCTGAGATCAGATAAAATAGAGACATGAAATTTTCTGAATAGATTTCTGCACGACAGCTAAAAGATATTTCAGTCCAATTTCAAATAAAAATGCATTAAAATGTTAATTATAATTTTTATTATTACAAATCCAAAATCATCCATTATGCTATCCTGCTTTAACTGCCATTACCACCACATCCATTATAGAAAGAAATTAAGAAAACTCTTCAAAGAAATTTAACCTGTATTTACAAAACACTCCAAATAAAAAACACTCTGTGCTCTTAAAACATGATTTTTCTTGCTTTAAGTTTTGAAAATTCAGTCACTAGTTCTTTTAGATCCAGTTTTCCAGCTAGTTCATGCTCTATTGACATTGTGGCAAGTCCAACAAGTCTCTCTTGCACCATTGTTGAACGCAGATATGTTTTTATCAATTTTAACTTTGAGAAGCTATGTTCCCCACTAGCTTCAGAAACTGGCAAAGTTAAAA
This sequence comes from Natator depressus, assembly GCF_965152275.1. NCBI lineage: Eukaryota > Metazoa > Chordata > Testudines > Cheloniidae > Natator > Natator depressus. Next base: position 86,981,375 of record NC_134240.1, read on the forward strand.
GAATGAGTAGAGCTATAAAAAACTGTCTGAGTTTATTTTCACAAACAAATTTCAGTACTACTTCAGGAGTGGAATGTTTCGTAAGTCGTCTTGAAAAAGCCTGAAGCTCACTACACAAATCTGTAGCATAAATGTCTTCTGATTGTTCATGAGTCAACGCTGACTCCAGTTTTATACAAAATTCTCTTATCTGTTTTGCTGTTTTCTTTTGCAAGTTGTGGATATCATATAGAAAGCCAAATACTGACTCTCGCTGCTGCATCTGTTGAAATCTTTTGTCAACTGAGTGAATAGCAGTATCAAGGACTGCGAAGTAAAAATTCACTTTGAACCTTTTGTTTTGGGTTCTGAATGGGTGTGTATCATCCTGCATACGAAAACTGCTATTTCTTTTGCTGAATGCGACCTGGCTCTGGTTCAGATTCTGTCAGAAACTCTATTTCTTCAGCAAGCTCAAGAGAATCTACCAGTGTTTTCGCCCCCTTCATCACTTCTGAATTCCTCCAGAATATTTTTAGTTTGCTGCAGTTTTTGAATAGCAGAATGTATGTTCAAATTCTTTTCCTGGAGCTGCTTACTAGTGAGATTAATCTCGAAAAGGGTATTATACCACAAAATGAGTGAAGTCACAAATTTGAACTTGGAAAGGGGATTTGCAAGAGCTTCTGCATCTGAATGTGCCATATTGCCCGATGATCCAGTAAAGGTAGTATCATCAGGAATTTCAAGTAGAGCATCATAAATGTTTCCAAGTTCATAGTGAAGAGGTATCAAAGCATCAGTGAAACTCTCCCATCTTGTCTAAGTGGTTTCACAGTTAGAGAATTCACATGGCGAGTCAGAATCTCCCAACAGCACGTTGAACCTGAGAAAAACACATAAACACGTTGCACCAGGTCAAAGAAACTGCTTGCGTCCAAACAGCATCTAGCAGCATCATTGACAACCAAATTCAGTGAATGCGCAGGTGCAAGGAACCAAAAAGGTCCTAGGATTGATTTCTATCATTCTCCTTTGCACACCATTGTCTTTCCCCTTCATATTACTCCATTACCATAGCCTTGGCCACGTAAGTTTTCAACAGATAATGACATTGTTTCACGCTCTTGTAGAATACAAGTTTCAGTCATAAATGCTCCAGTCGTCTCCTTCAGTGGTACAAAACCCAAAAAGTGTTCCTTTATGAGCACTTCAACCTTATCTTCATCTGCAGACTTTTCAATATCCACAAAATGAATGATAGTTGTCATTTGTTCAACATGACTCACATCTGGTGTACAGTCCAGTATTATTGAAAAGTATTTTGCAGAATGGGAAGTTTCTACAGTTTTCTTCTTAATGGCATTTGCTAGAATTTGAATCAGTTCATTCTGAATATTTTTTCCTAAGTAATGAACCTGTGTTTCATGATCAGTTGTTTTACATAGATGCTCCTTCATAACTGGATCAAACAAAGCTAGGTATTCAACAAATTTTAAAACTTTCCATTACCTGGAGTGTATAATTTTTCATTTCTACCGCAGCCGCAGAATGCTAAATTTTTCCCACCGAGAACTCTCGCTAAAGCAATCAGATGCTCTAATATTTGTTGCCAATATTCTTCTTTTTCCTTGATCACACGTAAATTTTCTTCATCGATAGTTTTTGCTTTTTTCAGTTGTAATTCAAGTTCTTTCCAATTTTGAAAAAACATTCCAAATGTTCTGTACTACTTTCATGTGAAGAGAGAATTGAAGATATGTTTTTCCAGTCCTTCGAACCATTTTCAGTAAGTGATGTACCAACTGCTTGATTTCTAAACAACTTGCAGCAAAAGCAAAACACAGAATCCATCGACACTGAATATTGTAATCAGTTTTGACAAATTTCTTCCCCATTAATGAGCTTCCTCTTGTAATGATGAGCAGAGAATTTTCTTTTATTTCCATCCTTAGGGAAGGGACAGTCATGAACTTGTTCGTGTCCATGTTCCATGAGAATTTGCTGCACGCTGTCATCACATCTGGGCCATGAAGCTGGGCCCCCTTTCTGTAACTTGTTTGTAACTTCCTTATTCTTTCTTCCTTCTACTTCGTTTACTTCAATTTCTATGTCTCTGAAGGTGAATAGATTTTTCTCCACTTCCATATCAGTCTGATGCTGTGAGCTGCCTTCATCTAGAAGTAAGTTTCCATCATCTTGAGTTTCCAGCCTGCTTTTTTGTGGATGTGAGCTACCCTCATCGTGAAGGAATATACCTTCATCTTGATGTAAGCGGGGGAATAGTCCCGCTATTGTGGGGAACTTTCCTGGCTTCTGTACTACCCCGGTGAAGTGGGCTAGCGAAAGGATCTGAGTCCTCGCTCCCACTTCCTTTACTCAGTGGCCTCCCTGCCCTTGAGGACTCCCCTTCCACTCTCCTGTCTGGCAGAGTCCTTGTAACCCCAACAAGGCTGGGTCCAGGATTCCTGGGAGGCTCGACCCCCAACCCTGCTGTGGTCACCTAGGACAGGGGCTAGGGTGTCCCCATTCCGGGGTACTCCCTCTGCACTGGACACTTCTCTGACCCACTGACCATTACATACAAGTTAAAGCAAATGCAAGTTATTTAATCAACAATTAATTTTAAAAAGAATAAGGAAAAATGGGAAAGGTTAAAGGAAACACATCAACCTACTCTGTGGCAGGGAACATCACAAACAGTGTCTCTGGAATGTCAGGGCAGTTCACAGTCTGTTCCTTGTAAGTCCCAGGCCTTCTTCTCAGGCACTGGCTTTACTGCAGGGATGCTGTGGGTTGGACACTTGCTCTGGTGGTGGCCACACGCTCTCAGGCTCTAAGTGGTAGGACCCTTCTTCCCAGTGTCGCCCCTGCCCTGTCGGGGTTACGATCCAAGCCTGGCCTGCAGAGCCTCTTGGCTGAGGCATGTCCCTGTGCTGGGCCTGCTGCCCAGGGTCCCCCTCGTTCTCCCCAGCTGCTCACCACACCCAGCTCCAGACTGTTCCAGCCCCAGCTCCACCACTCTGTCCCAGTGCTGCTGCTGCTGCTCTGCCTCCAGCTCCCTGGGCTGCTTCTCTGGCCCCTCTGCCTCTGGTTGCTGCAGCTCTGCTCCCAGGACAGGTCTGCTCTGCAGGCTGCTTCTGTGACTCTGCTCCCAGCACTGACCTGCTTCCTGGGCTGCTTTTCTGGCCCCGGTTGCTGCAGCTCTGCTCCCAGGGCAAGTCTGTTCTCTCTGGGCTGCTTTTCGGGTCCCTCTGGATCTGGCACAGCTCTGCTCCCCAGCTCAGCTCGGGCTCCTGCTTTCTCCCTAGCTTGGCCCCACTCTGTCTGACCCAGGCAATTCCAGCTCACACAGAGGACGGGACCTCCCTGGCCTCCTGACTCTCTGATTAGCCTGCCCGCCCTGACATTCAGGCTGACCTGGAGCATTGGCCTCTCCCCATTGTTCCTGGGGACTATCAGTCTCAGGGTCCTGGTTTCCCATAGATCCTTCCCCTTTTAGTACTGGGAGCTAGCCAATCAAAACACCCCCACTGAATGTTAGTAAGGGGGCAACAGTCCCCTTACATTGATGTTCCAAACTGCTTCTATGCAGATGTGAGCTAACCTCCTCTCCAAGTAAAATTCCTTCATCTGGATGCTGTGAACTGTTTCCATCTTTATTTGGATTAAAGAGAAGATATTTCAGGAAGGATCCCTGGTGTTTTGCTTGGTCCTTTTCCATCCCAGCCTTTCGTTTACAATACTCAGCTCCTGAGGGTTTTCTTTCTTCCATGGGGCATTTGAATATTGTTATGTACTAACTGTGCTCCCGACTGCAAGCATGATAGCATTAAGGATGGCTGACGCACCACATGGTTGGTGATTTAAATCACTTTGCAGCCATCCCTACATGTCTTTTCACTGCTTAAAGGTTCAATGGTTAGTAACATACACTCACTTACCTAATAAAACAGTTAATTACAGCCTTTATGTGGAAACAAAATGACCTTTTTAGACGTTATAACCTGATACTGGTTGTTTGGAAAGTAATCCCCTTCCTCACGGTTACCTGCTTAGAGTGTGATGTCATCACTTTCGTAGTCTATTAGGCGCTAATGCTGTTACTTTTCTTTTATGGATGTTATTTATTACATGTGAGCCAGTTATAACAAGGAAAAGTTCATAATTATACAGCCCGATAATCATGCTACGGTTTAATAACCCTTAAAGATACTCACATTTTGGATTTATAATGCTGAAAGACGTTAATCTTTATTCTTTGGCACCAAGAAACACAATTTTCCATAGTATTCACTCGATTCTTAACCATCTACCTGCGATGTGTCTTAAAATGACCATTTGACATGTACAAACTTGCGATATCTCCAGTCTACATGAATTTCCAGCTATACGACCTTGATGTATATTTGAGTTAGGTGTCACTAGCATTGCAGCTCTTGCCGCTGGCGGATGTGTTTCACTGTAGCTGAGTTATTGCTTATCAAAATTGCAGAGTGGGTCATCTTGACTCTACGTCGCAAATTGAAAAAAAATTGCTAAAATATTATTTATTTTTGCAGTAAATAAAAGATCTGATATATTAATAAATTCTCTGAGATGTAGAGAAATAAATTATAATTCATATTCCCTCCGTATGCGCACGGGAATTGAAATAATGACATCTTCGTTATTTTATGTGTATTTTTTTCATCTTTTTCACTTTCTTTTTTTAAAATTTGATTTTTTTTCACCTCGAATTTGGTGCCCCATTTAAGTTGGCACCCTAGGCGACTGCCTAGTTTGCCTATGTGGAGGGGCTGCCTCTGAACTGATGATCTGGTTTGCCAGGGATTTAACATTTTTGGAAGCTATTTCTAAACACTTTAAATAGAAGAATCTATCAGTATGTACAGAATATTCTGGTCAGATACTTCATATTGAATCCTGTGGTGCTTCCCTTTTGTAATCCATTTTAAGGCTCATATTCAAGCTAGAAATTATTGGCCTTCAAGCTTGGCAACAATGCAAGGCTTACTAAGCATATATAATTGTAATTTAAGTGGGAAATATGAGAGAGGAGTTGGACAAAAGCCAGTGTTCAGAAATTAGTTTGTTTGCATGCAGTACACATGGACTGTTGTAAGTGCTGTCATTTGGTAAGAATTTCTGTTTGTGTGGGAGGGATGACCTTAAATTGTCTACATCTGTATATATAGTTGCTGAGCTGTGTATTCCATTGCATATGGTTTTCCAAATAGTTGGCTCTTTTTCCTAAATATTAAATACATTTTTCGGGGAAGGAAAAAAACTAGTTTGTTTGGGGTTTTTTTACACAATCTTTAGGCAGAAACATAATATAATCATATGATCTTATATAACAAATGCAACCACTGCAGCAGTGTATTCTCTAGATGTTAATAGCCTTAAATTTCTTCCAGTCGCAGACATTAATCAGTCAGGGATGGGTTATTTTATGTTCTTTAATGGCCTTTCTTGATAGATGGAAATTTTGTTTACAGATTATTCTTCATTGAACTGCCACATGCTGCTAGCTATGATTCTTAAGAGATGCTCTCAAAATACAAATTGTGCTGGTAATAAATCTGTTCACTGTTAAATTAAATTAGAAGGCAACATTCATTGCTAAGCATAGGTAATGGAGCAGTATGCTAAGAATACCCTTTCATGTGTCATATATAGGGAAAGCAGTATTAACTCTACAAGTTGTTTGTACATTTTATAACAACTTAATGACCTTTTTTTCTTGTCATTTCTGAACAGCATCATAATCATTTCTGCACAGTTCACATGGTTTCTTTCTATTCATTTAATTTCTGATAGTCAATTACTACTTTTGTCTTCTTACAGGTAATATTAATCTTCAGTTAGAAAACTTATGAAACAAGCATAGCTTTTAAATGCTTTCTGAGTGAATTAATCATCCTGAATCGTTAGAGAGAGTTCAGCAGTGTGACTTTTTTTTTTAAACTTGTCATGGGAAATGGTTCATTTCATAAAGACATTTTATTTATTGTACATTTCAGTACAGCATTAGTCAAAGGCTTATAATAAAAGATTAATAATTCATCTAGGTTTTAATGATGTTTTGCATTCATAAATCTTACGGATTTATTATATATAGGCGGTGGTGTGTTTGTTTTAATTCTAAATTAATAGTCCTATCCAAAAAAAGTGGATGGATGAATGGTTAAAATGTTTGTTTAGGGTATCTCTGTTCTGTGATGTTTTATTTTTATTATCTTTGATTTTGTCTACAGCCAATGAAAACTGTTAATGGTTCAAAGGAACATCAGAAGATAACTGTTGCTTGAATTATATGAAAGTGGAAATGTTTGCAGTAAATTCAATTCAGAGATAGAATAAGACTTCATTTACTAGATTTTTCAAGGGAAATGAACTGGAGAAATGGTCTGAATTAAAAAGGATGAAATTCAATAAGAACAAATGCAAAGAACTACAATTCAGAAGGAATAATCAGTTGCACTAATTCAAAATGGGAAGTGACTGCCTAGGAAGGAGTACTGCAAAAAAAGGTCAGAGGGTATAGTGGATCACAAACTTAAGTATGAGTCAGTAATATAATAGCATTGCAAAAAAAAAAAATCCTCATTCTGAAATACATTAGCAGGAGTGTTGTAAGCAAGACACAAAGTAATTCTTCCACGCTACTCACCACTGATAAGGCTTCAACTGGAGTATTGTGTCCAACTGGACACCACACTTGTGGTCAAATTGTAAAAAGTCCAGAAGAGAACAACAAAAATGATTATATGGCTAGAAAACATGACCTTTGAGGAAGGACTGAAAAAATTGGGTTTGTTTTGTTTGGAGAAGAAAAGATTGAGGGGGGGAATATAACATTCTTCAAGTATTTGAAAGTTTGTTATAAAGAGGAGGGTGATATATTGTTATCCTTAACCACTGAGGACAGGACAAGAGGCAATGGGCTTAAATTGCAGCAAGGAAGATTTAGGTTAGACATTAGGAAAAACTTCTTAACTGTAAGGGGAGTTGAGCACTGGAACAAATTACCCAGGAATGTTGTAGAATCTCTGTCACTAGAGGTTTTTAACAGGTTAGACAAAACTGTCAGGATTGATCTAAGTAGTACTTAATTCTGCCCTAGGTCATCTAGTCAAGTCCTCTGCACTATTGGGGTCATTTCTATCATCAGAGTAACTACTGTTTAAGTTCAGATTGTGTGTGTGTAAAATCTAAACTTAAAAAGTAGTTGCTCTGATCAGTTCACTTCTATTGAAAACATGTTATGTTTGTTTTTTTCAATTTTTAAAAGAAAGTTAAATGTGGTATCTTAATATCTAATTAATCATTTATTGGCTGATAAATACTCTTCCAGGATTTGATGATCTAATATCTATCTCTGTCTCTTACTATTATGAGTCAATAATCAAATTTATTTGCCCTTTCTCTAGCTGCTGCTTAACTATAAATAGAACTACAGGAAAACAAAAAGAATGAATTTTAAACAAAATAGCCACGTGCGTTTTGTGCAGCCTTAATCTACTACATTTTAAAATATTTTACTTAACAAGACAGAGGATCTGAAGACCATAATAACTTGTTTGACAGAATTTAAAATCAGCTTATTTTATGCTAGGCAAAATGCAAGATGATTTGAAAATGATGTACTTTATGTATTCAACATATTTTCTAAGGGTATACAGCTGCTTTCCTCTCCTAATTTGACTTGACTCCTTCTTTGATGATATTCTGGTCAGACAGAAAATGGGCATAAAATAGTCCCCAGCCCTGATCAAATAGTTGTATTTAAATATGTGTGACTTGCATTATGCCTTTAAGCGTGTATAGAGTATTATATAAAGTGAGGTGACTTTCAGTCATACTGAATTAAAGTAGAGCATAAACTGATTATAATAATACAATGACAACTGGACACCTTTATTCCCAATATATTTTATTTCTTGTTTTAAAAAGTTATGCTAGATCACTTTAGCTTAAAATAGTTCACTGTGTTTTAGCATATCTTAAAATAGTGTTTTTGTTTTTCTGTTCTGAGGCATGTGGTTAGATAATCTAGAAAATCTTGTGTGGCAGCAAAGTCTACTAGACGGACTATTTCTTTCACTGTATTTGTGCATATAAAATCCAAGAATTATGTTCAGAAAAAGACAGACTTGTCTGAGATATACTTTTTGATGAATTCAAGCATATTTTCTCTCTCTCTCTCTCAGGTATAATACTACATTTTTAATGTATATGCTAAGATAACGAATCCCTTCTCAGCCACAGAAATTAAAGCACTTTACATTTATTGATTAAGTTCCCAACAGTCTGGGGGTGTTGATATTTTACTTATTTATAGGAGCGGTAAACTGAGATACGGGCAAGTAAATGATAAAGAATAGTTCTCTTCAACCAGAAGCACAGATTTGTAACACTGTGCTTTTCATTTAAATCAATTTGATAGACTCGTTTTTGCATTCATTGTGTAGTCACATAAGACAAGATGCTGTACATAGATAGTATGATATTGCCTTGCAATATTTGAGAAATGATATATGGTCAAGTACATATTCAAAGGGGAAAGGAGGGGTGCATATGCAATCTTACTACTAATAAAACATTATAGAGAAATTTATATATTCATATATTTTATAAATGTTACTAATTAACTAAATTATCATAGTAGATTGTGAGGTAGGTCAGTAGGCATGATAATTGCTATTTTTACAGATGGTGAAACAGAGGGATGAAGTTAAGTGACTAGCCCAAGGTGACACAGTGTGGCACTGCCACAAGTACATATCTCCCAATTCTTGGTTTTATACTTATTTGATAGACCACACTGACTTTATTAATGATACAATTTAACTTTGTAATTTCCTGACTTTTGAATGCTGAACTGTGTATCTTTAACATTCCCTTAACGTCGTGTTTTGTGTGACATTTCTCACATAAGTTGTTGAAAGGAAAATGATAGGAAAAAAAGCTTCAGTCTCTAGGATTTCTGGCTTGAAAATGTTGGTACTGATGTCAGTAAATTCCATAATCTGGAACTATTTGTTTAAACTCCCTCAAAAAGCCATGTTCTATACTCCTAAGAAAGTCCATGGGAAAAATCATTCTTCCTATAATATTGAGTTTTGCGTCTTGCAAAACTGAAAAGGTATAGAGTGAAGCTCCCTCCTGCTCAGATGGGTTGAGGGAGTGGTTTCTGCGCACTTTCTAGGGTCTGTAGAGGATGAAGGAAAAGCATAAAGGATATCTCCTACTACAGTGGATCTCAACAAGGGGTATGTGAGGTTGAAGAGAAGAGCACATCTTACTGTGCATCTGTTAAGGAGAGCTACAGAGAAGGTTGTTTTACCTTACAAGATGTGCAGTGCTGAGATAATGCTCTACACGTCACCTACAGGGAAATTGGGAGAATGAGCTATTTAATTTTGCTTTACTTGATTAAGAAGTCAGTTGTACAGAATATTTTCTTTTGTTTTTAGAGGGCTTATCATAGCTCCTATTAGCTGCAAATAGTAAAATAGCATACTCATTGCTCTCCATCCCCAGTAGCCCCAAGAAGGACTGTTCCTTCATTACAAATCTCCCTCTTCTAGAGTCTCTGCCACCACGAGGAGCAGTTCTGTCAAGTTGGAAAGGATTGAAAATAGGTTCTGGCCATTTGTTAGTATAGCCTAATCCATTCTCAACTCCTGATTTGCCCTCCTTCTCCCCTGTTAAAAAAATCTGCATGGTGAGCAATCAGGAGCTGGATGACAGGATCCTTTCTCTTTCCTGCTGTCTTCTGCCTTCAAGTGAAATTGGAAAGAGAAAGGCAGAATGGAGGAAATGGTCGGTCAAGAAAAATCTGGCAGACATAAAGGCAGAAAATAAGAGTAAAATAAATGAAAAGGAAGAACGAAAAACACAGATAAAATAGATGCATGCTTTATAGGAAGTTTGATATCAAAATGTAACTATGGCATGAACATGAATGTTTGATTATATACATCAGGAGACATCCATGAGATATTATTCTGCAGGAGTAGGGGACTTGAGAGGCCTGGTTGTGACTGGGAGATGGCTAAGGAACCCTTTTTTTCTGAGGAATAAGGGGAGGAGTTTGGTTAATTGCATAGCATTACATTGCTGATATTGGCACTATGTGTTTTTAGCATATGTTCTAATATGTATATCTGCTGGACATCTGAGTGCATTTGGAGCCTATGGTTTTAGAACATATTTGTTGTTAAATGTACTAACTTGCCAGTGGAAAGTTAATCTAATACAGATAAATACAGAGGAGGATTTTAAAATAATTTTTGGCATACAATCTAGGCTTTCTGAAATGCAGCTAATTGTATTAGATATTTTAGAAGTTTGCATGGGAGGGACTACCAAGCTTTGGCTTTCAACTTATTTTGTATCAGTTAACGCTTTTTGGCGTTGAACTTGAAAAGTCTACATGTCGGTATATGCATGTTGGATTGAAGAACATTAAAAACAAACAAAAGGAAGTATTTCTTCACACAACACAATCAACCTGTGGAACTCTTTGCCAGAGGATGCTGTGAATGCCAAGACTATAACAGGGTTCAAAAATGAACTAGATAAGTTCATGGAGGATAGGTCCATCAGTGGCTATTAGCCAGGATAGGCAGGGATGGTGTTCCTAGCCTCTGTTTGCCAGAAGCTGGGAATGAGCAACAGGAAATGGATCAGTTGCTTACCTGTTCTATTCATTCCCTCTGGAGCACTTGGGATTGGCCACTGTTGGAGGACAGGATACTGGGCTAGATGGACCTTTGGTCTGACCCAGTATGGCCGTTCTGTGCAGATTAGGTATGAGCCTGCTTGGGGGGAGAAACTGGTTTCAGATCAATTAATTTTCTGGTCTGGTTGTATCCCATCACTCCAAGATGATGCAACATATTTTTTTTGTGTGTGTGTGTGTGTGTGTGTATAAATATAATGTGACATTGAAGTCTGATATGCCAGCTGCCAGAATTGCAGAGTGCCTCTCTTATTTTGATCTGCTGTAACTGCAGCATCAAGCTGATTTGGCAGTGCCTTCAAGGTATACAGGTAGTGCCCAGTTTTCAAATCTCAAGTGCACAACCTGAAGGAAAGCAATATTATTTTTCATGTAATGAGTTTTAATACATGAACAATGAAGAAAACATAACTGAATGAAGCTAATCAGCAAGATGCAGGAGCTTGCCTCCAGGACTCTGCTGAAGTCAACTGTGCCTCTTATCGACAGTTTTATCTGTTACGCTAATAGCACCCATGGGTAGAGTGGCACAGAGTAGTAATTACACAACTCTGGGGCCCAATTTTTTTTGTAAATGTTTGAGGCTTAAAACAAAGGCAGTCTTTTAATTCTGTTAGAAGCAGTTATGATTGGCAGTTGGTGGGGATATTTGCTTGGCCTATAATTTTCAGGGCATTCAAAAAAAAAACCTAGGAACTTGAGGCAGAATATAATATTTTAAAGGTCTCCAATTCTGTTGGTATATATTACTTCCAACACAGACTGACATTAATGAGTCCAATCCTTAAAGAGCTCCATTCATGCCCTGCGTTCCGCCTTCAGAGAGCCTGTTGTAGGATGGGAATCTTAGTCATGGAGATCACATTTTACCACGCAAGGTGAACTGGGAACCGGTTCAGATAAAATAATAACCACTCTGACTCTTCCTCAGAAACTTGATTCACATTGAGCCCAGATATTTTCTGATATTTAAAAGCAATTATTCTTGGGCAGAATGCAATATCTTTCTCACAGCCTAGTCTCGTGGGGTCGCCTTGCTCCCCTCTACTTTCCTGGACATAAAAAGAGCCAAACAGGATTAGAAAAACTGGCTCAGGCAGTAAGCAGCCTCCCCTCTCCCACCTCCTATGAGGGTAGTGAAGCCAGGACAGCATTCTGGATGTAAGATCCTGCCTAAATCGCTAGAGCTTGCACCAGAAGACTTGCATCTTACTGGAACTCAGCTGCTTCCTCTCCTGGGGCTATGGATAGGGGGTAACAGATACACCACTAAAAGAAAAGGAATACTTGTGGCACCTTAGAGACTAACCAATTTATTTGAGCATGAGCTTTTGTGAGCTTAAGTGATGAAGTGAGCTGTAGCTCATGAAAGCTTATGCTCAAATAAATTGGTTAGTCTCTAAGGTGCCACAAGTACTCCTTTTCCTTTTGAGAATACAGACTAACACGGCTGTTATCTGAAATCTGTCAGATACACCACTGACACCTGCCAAGACTAGAGTGCAGTAAGCCACCTTAGGGTCCAGCTTCTTCCTTGAACTCCGGGACAGTACCTTTTCTTAGATATGTAGAGTGAGCTGATGTTGGGGAGGAAAAAGGTGGAACAAATTTAGAACTTTAGATGTTTCAGAGAAATTCCCAAAGGATATATGCCTTCACATTCCCATTTTACCAACCCATGGACAATTCTTCCATTTTGCATATGGATTACACCTTTTTTTCTTTTGCTTTTTTCCAACTTTGATCACTACCATTTGATCTGACAAGTGCTCATGTCTTCCCAAACAATTTTTCTTATCATGGATCTGTAACGGAGAAAGCTAAAGCAAGAAACCAACACATAGCGTGATCTGGTTTCTGAAGGATCTTGGGTTTATACTAAACATTAACATGAGTGCAGGGGACTGGACTAGATGACCCCTTGAGGACCCTTCCAGTCCTACGATTCTATGTGGTGCCCTGGAAATCCATCATGGGCTGGGCTGAGGATGAATATTTCATCTCAGAAGGATGTTAGCAGCAGTTGAAGATGACTCTGAAAGAAAACAAATGGTGTCATAGAAACAGAAATCCAATTCTTATTGAAGTCTATTGGGAATGCTGAACTCCTACTCAGACATAGTTCAGTAAACCAGAGTTTATATTAAATCTGTCCAGTAATTCCTGTTCTCCCCTCCTCCTCTCACCCACAGAGACCAAGATTTGATTGTATAGTCCCTTGTGTCTCGACTGGTCAGGGCAGAGAATCAAACTTTTTGACATGTCCTCCCATTAGTTATCCAGGCAGAATGATCCTTCTGTCAGATGCCAACTGGGGATAATAGAAAGGTCCCAGATCAATGCAGTACCAGAAAAAGAGGGGAGAGGACAGCAGTTAATATTTGGAACATGATGATTAGCTGAGATCTCAGAGCACATTTTCTCCCATTGGTAACAGACCTGTTCTGGTTATGACAGTCAATATGCCTGATGGGGTTTTCATAAATAAACTAGGAAGAACACAATTACCCTGACCGCAGAACAAAAAACAACTTCTGTCATTGGTGGAGCAAAGTTTCCTGTCTATGTGCACTGACCCCCATGGGAAAGTGAACACCAAAACTTGCAAGGCATAATTTCTACAGCTAATCAATTCCAAAATATTTCAGGAAATATTCTAGGCATCAGTGGGAGGAACACAGCTGATTTGCTGAAAATCATAAAATGAGAAGGGAGAAGTGGGGGACAGACAGATCCACTGGCATCTAGTTAGCCGATTCCAGCCGCTTCATCCAGGTCTGTAATTGTATGTAGTTGAATGTAGATAACTAGGTCCTAGTATTAACGCCTTCAAGAATAACAATACTCTCCCCTGTCTCAGATTTGCCCATCATCCAAATAGAGTTTAAAAAGTTGACACTGTGATTGACTTTTCTTCCAGCCAGAGAGTAAAGAAATAACAGTGGTGAGACGAGTGGGAGGTCGGGGGGACATCCGGACCTAGAATGTGGTGAAAGTAGGAAGAGGGGGCACACAGAGCCCCCTGGTCTGAGGATGAGGATCATGGGATCTGTACTCCACATGCTGATTTGGCAACCAAAGTGGTAAGTGCCTGCCTCTCTCATTGGCAGCCCCACAGCAGCTGTGAGGATAAAAAGGGCTATAAGGTAGGATGGAATGTTTGCCAGAGAGGTAGAGGGACTGTGGAGAGAAGAGCTTGCCAACAAATGCATGAGAAGCTGCCAGAGAAGCCAACACACCAGAGAGAGAGAACAAGAGGCTGGGAAGCCTATAGAGCTGGAAACAGCTCAGGGAACAGCAAGGGACTTGAGAAGGTTAGCTCTGGGGCTCTGAACAGCTGAACCCAATGGAGCAGGTGGGCCTGGGTTCCCCTACCACCTCCTCAGACTAAGAAGGGACAGGGAAAATTGTTAAGGATTACATGTGTGAGACAGTCTCTCCTCTGTGGGACTGTTAGACTCACAGACATTAAAGTCAGAGGGGACCATTATGATCATCTACTCTGACCTCCTGCACAATGCAATAAACCTCTCACCTATGTCTGAGCTATTGAAGTCCTCAAATCATGGTTTAAAGACTTCAAGGTGCAGAGAATCCTCCAGCAAGTGACCCATGCTCCATGCTACAGAGGAAGGCAAAAAAAACCCCAGGGCCTCTTCCAATCTGCCCTGGAGGAAAATTCCTTCCTGACCCCAAATATGGCCATCAGCTGAACTCTGAGCATGTGGGCAAGATTCACCAGCCAGATACCCAGGAAAGAATTCTCTGTAATAACTCAGATCCCACCCCATCTAACATCCCATCACAGGCTATTGGGCCTATTTACCATGAATAGTTAAAGATCAATTAATTGCCAAAGTCATGTTATCCCATCATACCATCTCCTCCATAAACTTATCGAGTTTAATCTTGAAGCCAGATCTTTTGCCCCCACTATTTCCCTTGGAAGGCTATTCCAGAACTTCACTCCTCTGATGGTTACAAAACTTCATCTCATTTCAAGTCTAAACTTCCCGATGGCCAGTTTATATCCATTTGTTCTTGTGTCCACATTGGTACTGAGCTTAAATAATTCCTCTCCCTCCCTGGTATTTATCCCTCTGATATAGCAATCATATCTGACCTCAGCCGCCTTTTGGTTAGGGTAAACAAGCCAAGCTCTTTGAGTCTCCTTTCATAAGACAGGTTTTTCATTCCTCGTATCATTCTAGTAGCCCTTCTCTTTACCTGTTCCAGTTTGAATTCATCCTTCTTAAAGATGGGAGACCAGAACTGCACACAGTATTCCAGATGAGGTCTCACCACTGCCTTGTATAACGGTACTAACACCTCCTTATCTCTACTGGAAATACCTTGCCTGATGCATCCCAAGACCGCATTATCTTTTTTCACGGCCATATCACACTGGTGGCTCATCGTCATCCTGTGGTCAACCAATACTCCAAGGTCCTTCTCCTTCTCCGTTACTTCTAATTGATGCATCCCCAGCTTATAACTAAAATTCTTGTTATTAATCCCTAAATGCATGACCTTCCACTTCTCACTATTAAATTTCATCATATTACTATTACTCCAGTTTAGAAGGTCATCCAGATCCTCCTGTGATATCCCGGTCCTTCTCTAAATTGGCAATACCTCCCAGCTTTGTATCATCCGCAAACTTTATTAGCACACTCCCACTTTTTGTGCTGAGGTCAGTAATAAAAAGATTAAATAAGATTGGTCCCAAACCGATCCCTGAGGAACTCCACTGGTAACCTCCCTCCAGTCTGACAGTTCACCTTTTAATATGACCCTCTGTAGTCTCCCTTTTAATCAATTCCTTATCCACCTTTCAATTTTCATATTGATCCCTATCTTTTCCAATTTAACTAATAATACCCCATGTGGCATCATATCACATGCCTTACTGAAATCTAGGTAAATTAGATCCACTGCGTTTCCTTTGTCTAAAAAATCTGTTACTTTCTCAAAGAAGGAGATCAGGTTGGTTTGGCATCATCTACCTTTTGTAAAACCATGTTGTATTTTCTCCCAGTTACCATTGACTTCAATGTCCTTAACTACTTTCTCCTTCAAAATTTTTTCCAAGACCTTGCATACTATAGATGTCAAACTAACAGGCCTGTAGTTACCCAGATCACTTTTTTTTTTTTACTTTCTTAAAAATAGGAACTATGTTAGCAATTCTCCAGTCATACGGTACAACCCCTGAGTTTACAGATTCATTAAAAATTCTTGCTATTGGGCTTGCAATTTCATGTGCCAATTCCTTTAATATTCTTGGATAAGATTATCTGGGCCCCCTGATTTAGTCCTATTAAGCTGTTCAAGTTTTGCTTCTACCTCAGATATGGTAATATCTACCTCCATATCCACATTCCCATTTGTCATGCTACCATTATCCCTAAGATCCTGATTAGCCTTATTAAAGACTGAGGCAAAGTATTTGTTTAGATATTGGGCCATGCCTAGATTATCCTTAACCTCCACTCCATCCTCAATGTTTAGCTGTCCCACTTCTTCTTTCTTTGTTTTCTTCTTATTTATATGGCTATAGAATCTTTTACTATTGGTTTTAATTCCCTTTGCAAGGTCCAACTCTACTTGACTTTTAGCCTTTCTCACTTTATCCCTACATGTTCTGACTTCAATAAGGTAGCTTTCCTTGCTGATCCTTCCCATCTTCCACTCCTTGTATGCTTTCTGCTTTTTCTTAATCACCTCTCTGAGATGCTTGCTCATCCAGCTTGGTCTACAACTCCTGCCTATGAATTTTTTCCCCTTTCTTGGGATGCAGGCTTCCGATAGCTTCTGCAGCTTTGACTTGAAGTAATCCCAGGCCTCCTCTGCCCTTAGATCCATAAATTCTTCAGTCCAATCCACTTCCCGAACTAATTTCCTTAATTTTTGAAAGTCAGCCCTTTTGAAATCAAAAACCCTAGTCGCAGATTTATTTTTGTTTATCCTGCCATTCAGTTTGAACGGACCGAGCTCATGATCACTTGAACTAAGGTTGTCCCCTACAACCATTTCTTCTATGACGTCCTCGCTACTCATCAAAACCAAATCTAAAATGGCATCCTGTCTAGTCGGTTCAGCAACTACTTGATGAAGGAATCCATCAGCTATTGCATCTAGGAAAATCTGAGCCCTATTATTATTACTAGCACTTGTCCTCCCGTCTATATCTGGGAAGTTAGACTTTGGGTTCCTTAGTTTTGGATTTTTCTGTTAACCATGAAAGGGGATAGACTGAACAATGACTTAGTGGGAGAGCTAGGTTAAATAAGACAGACTGTGTTTTGCATCCTTCAACCCTTTTGTTCTTCTGTTCCAAGGCACACGGTTAGATAATCTAGAAAACCTTGTGTGGCAGCAAAGTCTACTAGACAGACTATTTCTTTCACTGCATGTGTGCATATAAAATCCAAGAATTATGTTCAGAAAAAGACAGACTTATCTGAGGTATACTTTTTGATGAACTCAAGCATATTTTCTTTTCTCTTCTCTCTCTCTCAAAGGTATAATACTACATTTTTAATGTATATGCTAAGATAACGAATCCTTGTATAGGTAAAACAATAACAACTACTTATCTTTCTGCAAGTAAGTACATTTACTAAATTCTGGGAAGTAATGTCAATGGGGAACTAACATGTTTCTAATGCCATGTTTTTAACAGTATTTCTGATATTGGGTAGAATGCAATTTTGCAGTAAAAAAAATTTACTGCTTTGCTCCTATATCTCCACTCCATCTGATGTGCTGCAATATTTGATTGATGCTCCATTTACTATCAGGACAAACAGTTGTTTCTAAAAGTACTGCAAATGTGTTTTTGAAGACCTGTTTGGTACATTAGGCATGTGCCAACCTGTTCATCAGAGTAAATAATAGTGTTTTTCATAATTAAAACAGGTAGTTACACAAAGAGATCTGAAAATGCAAGATTAGTGGATAAAGATCATTCTGCAATAAACATCCCAGACCCAGAAGCTGAAACATATTACTGCAGTGTTGTGAGACATTAGTGGAGAATACTGTATTGTATATTACAGGCCATTCAGAAAACTTGTTAAAATACCCATCTCTCTTTCACAATTGTGTTTGCCAGCTCCCCCTTCCTTGGTCCTACCGTAATCACATTTGTCCATGTCTCCTTATGCTGCATATAAAATCAAACTCTCTCTGCTGTGTATCTTTTGTGATGTTTTGGAACCTAACATTCTATAAAACAATAAGAAATAACTTATTGTCTGCCTTTTTTTTTTTGGTTCTGTTCTTTTTCAACTTTCTTTTAACTCTGGTTGACTTTTTCCCCTTCATTTAATTTTTCTCTCATTTCTCAGTTCCAACCACCCCATCTCTCCTATCCTTCCTTTATTTCCATCCTTTGCTCCCTTTCCCTACAAGTCTTCCCCTTCTTTTTCCCTTATCCACTGATCTTTTATTAACTTTGCGAGTACACAGCTAACTACGACTTTGCAAGGCTTCTTGCTTAGGCCATCTTGTTCACTCAGGGCATATTCAGAAGATTAACACAGCTATTAGTACTGCAGTCTTTCTCACTGGTCTCCAAACTCCCTTACTACTTCACCCCTTTCTTCTTCAGATGTCTGTCTATCCACTCTATACTCCTAATACTGCCCGGTTATTCCACCCTGAACATATGTCTGGGGCTGAACTAACTTCCTGCATTGTCTTGCACAGACAGTAGTATTGAAACTGGAGCCACACCAACAAAGTTGCACTGATGGTATTGTCAATCCTTACAGTATTCAATACTGATTTTAAAGCCTCAGCTCCCGGAGTCAAGTAATTGTGAAAATCTCAGTTGGGTGGGTTGGTTTTTTAAAGCATATTTCTAGCCCCCATGGTTCTAAAGAAAAGTCTGAAAACATGACCAGAGCATAACTTAAAGGATCAAAAACCATAAGTCAAACAAAAAAGACCCTCTTCTGCTTTTGTATTTTAAATCTCATGATTTTTAATCCAGATGCATGTTTTGAGAGGATTGATTTATGATTTTTGAAAGCATGAGCTTATCGATGCATTTGTAGTACAGAAGCACCTTTGCTTCCTACTATCTTTCTTTTTTTCTCTTCTGAACTAATGAAAGTTAGAGCTTGACTGTATTTGTACAATGTGATTAAAGAAATGACTGTGTTCTCTGTAACGTCATCATTTTTGTCTCAATGTTTTGCAATTAAGAATTTAAGTAGAAAAGCAGAGCAAAAGTTTTTGTTGATATAGTGTTATACACTTTAAGATACTGTGGGGATAACAAACATGAGTCTTTTCTTCAGTAAAGCAGAAATTTGGTGTCTGTCTTCTGTCTGTTTTCATTAATTTTAATTGTTGTATGATTTTATGGATTTGAGACAGCAGATATACTGTGCCTTGACTATCCCTTCTTGGTTAAAGTGTAATTTAAAATATACATCCCTACCTAAAATGTGTAGATTTCTGAAGGATAGTTGTAGTTTGAACTGAGAAAGTCAACCCCCCTGCTACAAGTGGCATATTATAATCAGTTGCTTGATACTCAGTAAAACCATTTGCAATTTATTCATAGAAACGTTATGTATGTTTAGTTTTGTCTTGGTTTTAATGGAGAAAGAACAACTTTTGGCTGGTTTGATGGATTGAAAAGCCACAACTTAGTTCATGCCAGATGCTTGAAGCAAACATCCCAGAGTACCTTAGAAGAGACTGCTAGCTTTGCATTTAAACTTTGTAGTTCCTTTTCCTTCCTTAGGCAAACTATGCATAGAATTGCCAAGAACTCTGTGAATTTACTTGTAAATGTATTAAGAACATCCAATGGGACCAGAAACAACAAGGCAACTTAAACCACAGTTGCCATTGTAGGTGCTGAGAAATTAAAATTAAAAGATGCAAATAGTGCTTTGCATTGTGGACATGATGATTTCTACTGCAGCCAGGTGTACACCATCTAACCTAGTGGAAAACAATATAAGTAAACTTTAAAACTATTCTGAATTTTTAAAAAATACTTTGCAGCTAGGGACAAATCTGCCCCGCATGTAGTCCATGTAGTAACTTGGCTGAGCTCCACTGATCTCTGCGGAGACCCAATCAGGAGCCATCCTTGTCTCACATTGTAGAGCACTAGCAGAGCTACTTCATAACTTCTCCAGCCTTAAGGTTGCAGTAGACTCCATGACCCTTCCCTCCATTAAATATAAGGATTATATTCTTGACTTCCCCCCACTATTCTAAAAACTACAGATTCACAGTCCATACAGGCCTATTGTATATACCTCTCCTTGTTAATTGACTGTGCAGAGATCTCTTTAAGAGACCCATTGGGGGAAGGAGGAGTGAGTTGTGCCTGGGTCATTGTTGCTAGGCAGATTAAGCACTACACTTCTGGAAGCTTCTGGAATTAGGTGTGATAGTTTTGGGTACGATCCAATAGGTTCCCTGTTGCTGGGGTCAGACTCCATGAGGGCAAGCAGTCAGGATAGCTGCTTTACATAGGGCAATATGCCCTGTGCGAGTTGGGAGAAGCTGAACCAAGGAGCAGAAAGCCAGCTGTTGTCCCTAACTCTGAAGCATTTTGCAGCAGGGTTTTTTTAAATCTATACACTTAACTGAGTGATTGGTTAAGCAGTTAGATGACTGGCTATCAGTGATTACAGGAGAGGAAGAGTCTGCATGGATTCCAACTGAAGATCCCTACAAGCAAGTGGAGGGAAGATCTTTTAGACTCAGCAGACTGTATAGATTTGATGATCAAAGACTCTAACTGAGACGTAGGTGAACAAAACCTAAGGTTTTGGGAACATTCAGTTTCTTCTCACTGCATTTCTGTGGGGACTGAACTGTTCAGATTTTAATTTGTTTTCTTTATTTATGTTTATGTATAACTGTGAAGGTAATGTCTGTGGATTATAAAATAGCCATGTCATGCTGTAAAAAATAGATTATTATTTGTTTATCATAAGATTTTATAAAGTTATTTAATTAAATTCATTTATTTAGTTCCTTTTGGGACTTAAATTGTGGGAAGGTTGACCCGGTAAAATCCTTGCTGAAAATCCTTAGAGACTGAACTCTGGGTCTCCAGCTACTTTCTGTGGGAGTGTTTGTTTGTTTGTTTGTTTGTTTGTTTGTTTGTTTGTTTGTTTGTTTTTAAAGGCACTGGAGATGGGAAATGACGTGAACTCTAGCCCACCCAATGGTTACACCTGTCTCTTTTCAGTATCCCAGGGATTATCTGTCCCGTAGCGTTCTGATTAACCACACATGTTTACATACCCCTGCTGGAGTTTGCGGGCATTTGTACTATTATGTTCAGTGATGAGCTTTGAGAATTACACACGTTCTGCAAGCCAATTTACAATGTCAGCTGAGGGCTAAATTATCACTGTGCAAGGAAAAACCCACAGAAGGGCCAGCAAGCTCCACAAGTTTCAATTATTCAGTTATCAGGCCACAGTTTATTAAATAGATCTTTTTAATATTGATTGTGTGCCATGTTCTGTATTTTAGTGTCTTTTTTGCAGCTCTTCCTGATAGGTCACTATATAAGAGCTCTTGTCCCACTGTAACTTAATTCATTTTCTGTGTCTCATGCTGCAAGCGAAGTCCACTGCTCAAAGCATGTGATACTTTCCCAGTTTCAGAGCAGCATGTAAAACCAAAATAAGGACTTCAATTCTAATTCTGGCTATTGTGCTGAGGGAAGTGGAGGTTTAATTTGGCTAAGACACAACAACCAAATGTCTTCTAATATGAGTAGCTGCATATCTCCTTCACAAAGTTATTTCAGACCTAACAATTCAGTTTGTAGATAGTAGCTAAAATTTTTTGTAAGATTAACATATTGTCATAATGCACACAACATAGTTCAGATAAGAATTGCCTTCACTACTTTTTTTACAAAATGGTTAACCCTCTTTCTTCATGAATCTTATTAGCAACTGATGATTTAAAAATGAGAGAGATGTTAATAAATTCATGCATCCAATAAGAGTTAGTGTCGTAAATCCAATAAGACAGTGTCAATTTCACATATTAATGAAAGTATGAAAAGAATCTTGATTTCTAAAAACTGGTAGTACATATGTGGCTTTGTGAAACTGATGATAATTTTAGAATCAGTTTCACAAAACCTTTCATATAATACAGTAGAACCTCAGAGTTATGAACACCAGAATTACAAACTGACCAGTCAACCACACACCTCATTTGGAACCACAAGTACACAGTCAGGCAGCAGCAGAGTCCCTTCCCACCCACCCCCACCTCACTCCCCCATCCCCTCAAAAAATCAGATACAGAACAGTGCTGTGTTAATGTAAACTATTTCTAAAAAAAAAAAAAAAAGGAAAGCAGCATTTTTCTTCTTCATAGCAAAGTATCAAAGCTGTATTAAGTCAATGCTCTGTTGTAAACTTTTGAAAGAACATCCTTTAACCTTCTGTTCAGAGTTACAAACATTTCAGAGTTACGAACAGCTCCATTCCTGAATACTGTTCTGTATTTGGCTTTTTTTTTCTCTGCCACTGCCTGATTGTGTATTTCCGGTTCCAAATGAGGTGTGTAGTTGACTGGTCAGTTCATAATGCTGGTGTTCATAACTCTGAGGTTCTACTATATGTAACAATTATAGTCTGAAAACGATGGTGTTAAATTACACGTCAAACATGGTTGCATATCACCAGAAAACAAGATCCACGCATCACTGAATGAGAGAGGTGTGGTCCCTAATTACAGGAACTAGGAGTTTGGTGTTAGGACTCAGATTCCTGTTTTCACACTACCCTTTCACTGCCTTCATTGTGGGATAGATCTTAACTGGACAACAGGAAAGGAGAGAAGCCCAGCATGAATGCGTGGAAGGATGGTGACTGCCCCACCATCATTCCCATCTTCTTCAGTCCCCTGCTTAGCTATTGCCTGGTCAAGGGTGGATGGAGTCAGCTGATTGGCTGCTGGGTGCCCGCTCCCCCTAGCTATGTAAGCAATCCTTTCATAAACTTTTACTTGCCAGTTAACTGCACTGCCCTTCCCCCCCTCTTGTTTGTAGTTTAGGTGCCGTGCCTCTTATAATACTGCAGATCTGATTGACAACCATTGTTTTAGGGATCAGGAAGTAATTTTTCTAGTTGGACCAAATTGGCTTGAGATCTGGTGGGTTTTTTCACTTTCTTCACAGCCTCCTAGAGGCATAGTTGGGTTGAGAATAATAGAACTCAAAAATTGATATAAAGCTGATAAAATTACTGACTTGTCAAAACTGGACTGGCATCCAATGCAGATAAAGGCTAAAAGGGACAGCTCCCAGAATTAAATGAGATTTGGGATCTGAAGCCTTGGTGGACTAGGACCTGAAGTCTTGGTGGACTGATGTCCCACCTCAGCCTTGTGCCTCTATCACCCCACCCCTCTTTTGCAGGAGGAGAGGTTTCACTCCAGACCTGAGTTTGTGGGGTAGGTCGGGGAGGGTCTACCCAGAGTTATCATTTTGTTTGTGGTTACAGCCCTGTAACCCTCACAGGAGCTAATTAAATATCTGGTATATGCTGGACCGGCTCTACAGTTTTTGCCACCCCAAGCAGTGAAAAAAACTGCCGCCGTGCATGGCAATAGGCAGCCACCGAATTGCTGCCGTGGCGGGCAGAACAGAGGGGCTGCCACCGAATTGCCGCCACGGCGGAAACGCTGCTGCCCCTTTCTAACTGCCGCCCCAAGCACCTGCTTGGAACGCTGGTGCCTGGAGCCGGCCCTGGGTATATGAGGGCAGACATGGTAGTGTCCCTCTTCAGTGTACAATTAATAAAGTAGTTGCCTGGTGATTAAACACATTCCACATCTGTCATTAATTTGCCTGCATTTCATGGTCAGTGACTCTGTCTGTTTGTTGACCTGAGCAAATGGCTTAATCTGTCATTCAAATTCCCCATCCTGTAATGGTCATAATACTAGCCTACATCACAGGGATTTAATAGGAATGAATTACTTAATGTTTGAAATATGTTTTGAAGATAAAAACTACTTTCCAAGTATGATGATAAATCACATTTTGGCAATGAGAAAATATGGTAAAGAATATAATAGTTTTCCTGTGAAAAATATATTTTCAGTTTTGCCTGAGGATGCTGATGAGAAGAAAAACATTAATAAAGTTGGAAATACAGGTAATAAAAGCTAATAAAAGTTAAGGCTTTAAAATCACCATGAGAGTTCTGATTATTGTAACAGCCTCACCTTAAAAGATCTGATCCCAAATATGCTGGGGACTTAGCCTGCAATGGAAACATCCAAATTAGTATACTTTTGTGATATTTGCTGAATAATGAATTTACGAATTCAGTTATTTTTACCCATATGTGCTATTCGGGCCATTTTTGTGGGTTTGGAAATGTGATAACGTTAAGTATCATGCTATTCACTGAATACAAAAAAGGCTATTACACATTATAATACAATGCTATTGTTAAGGCTCTGTCTGGTTTCTTCTGATATGACTTCTGGGTACTTAACTACAGTTCCTAATTTTACTTAATTTAATAATCACTCCTGCCCTTTACAATGTGCACCCTCCCTATAACATGCAGAATTACTAACTCTGAACAACAACTTTGTTCAGAGGCTGTCATTTATCGTGAAGATATTATAATTAAATATGCTTGTATTTTATAATGTGGTAGCAGTACTCCTAAATAAATTATTCGAAAAAAATCTTTTTTTTCCAGTAGATTTAATATGTGTATCCTCTTCAGGTTTGTAGGTGTTTTCCATTTCATATTATATTCTTCAGTTTCTATGTGTTGTATTTCATCTTTTTTGCTATTATTGTATATCGGGATTTGTTAGAATGGTAGAATTTACTTTGAAAGTAGGAAGTAACTTCAGAAGGGGTCTGAGGCAAACTCCCTGTCTGACCAGGGCTGCTCACTCAGCTGTCATGACTCTCCCTTCCAACCACACCTGCAGTGACTCAGCCCTCAAGCTTGCTGTAGCAGCCTATTCCAGAGCTGAGATCAGATGAGCGCCCTCCACCCACCACAGGTATTTCACTGACCATCGCAGAGCTGCAAATTAGTCTGTGCAATAGCACTACTTGGCCAAGAATCCTCCTGCTGCCTTATGGTGTTACAGACTCTTCAGGCTTCTAGCTTGCCTTTTCTCTGGTTCTTGCTCCTGCCCCAGCCTTGCCTGAGCCTGTTCAAGCCCACTTCAGCCTTGTCCATGCCATACTCTGACCTTGCTCCATCAGGCCTGACCGCCTAGAACCCAAATGTGATGTATGTGTGCAGGTGGTTGGGACTGGGCCATTAAGCATAATTAGCTTAACATCAAAATGACTCGAAGTAGGTCAGAATTAGATGGATACCCACTCTGGTATGGTTTTCCACACAAGCCTCATTTTATTCTTTCTTACAGAGAGTACTCTGCAAACCCTTAGAGAATGTAAATCTGAATAGAATTGTACAATAATTATTATTATTATTATTATATTACACTAGCACCTAGAAGCCATAAGCAAGAATAGGGCCTTGTTGCGAAGTCATAGTAAATGATGGTCTTTGCTAGCATGGCCAGGTGCCCGGTTTCCGACTGGTTGAAAAGGGGACCTGACATTGTCTGGTCAGATCTACTGACTGGACACCCAAAGTCCAGTTACTGCAAGCGAGGGAGTTGGGGAGGCGTCATCTACTCTGGGACCACCTCCTACCTTTGTCAGGCAGCTGCCGCTCCTAGCTCTGGCTCTGCAGGCAAGTCCCTCCTAACCTGGATGGGGAAGGGAAGCAAAAAGCAGTGAGTGATGAGGAGGAGGAGGAAGAGGATTGTACAGGGGTGGGGCCTCAGGGCAGAGGTGGGGCAGGGAGCTCAGGGGTGGGGCAGGACTTCAGGGGGAATAGGTGGGGCAGGGGTGGGGCCTTGACGTGAAGAGGTGGGGCAGGGGAGGGGGTAGAAAGAGATGGGGCGGGGATGGAGCAGGGGTGAGAAGAGGTGGGGTGGGGTGGGGCCTTGGAGGGTGGGGTGGGGTGGGGGAGGGAAAAGGTGGGGTGGGACCTTAGGGGAAGAGGTGGAATGGAAGCATGGCTGGGGGTAAATGGGGAGGTCAGGCACCCCAGGTAGAGAGGAAGTTAGAACCTATGTCTGCTGGAGTGTCTGTTTTTTAAATATTACTAAGTTGGCAACCTTAGGGCAGGTCTACCCTAGAGCAGGGATTGATGCTCTGAGATCGATTCAGCAGTGGTCTATTTAGCGGGTCTAGTAAAAACTAGCCAAATCGACTGCAGATCACTCTCCAGTTGACACGTGTACTCTACCGCTGACGAGAAGAGTAAGGTAAGTAGACGGAAGATTTTCTCCTGTCGACTCCCTGCGGTGTAGACCCTGTGGTAACTTGATCTAAGGTATGTTGACTCCAGCTACATTATTCACGTAGCTGGAGTTACATAGCGTAAGTCAACTTACCGCGGTAGTGTAGACATAGCCTTAATCTTTGCCCCAAAATTGTTTTCAAGTCTAAGTTGAGACCAAACACAGCAAATGAGTGTGACAACCATTAGGAGGGAAGTGGGCAGGGAAGGGTAACCAAAGAAAAAAGACTGGTGACATTCTGGCAAGACTGGTGACTTTCTAGATACATTTGGCGAGAAATTTCTTTGTTTGAGGGATGTCATGGAAGAAGTTGAGAAGATTATAAGTTTATGGAGGAGATGGTATGATGTTGCTTAAAATGGCATAGGCCTGTTGGTGACTGCTTGTAGCAAATATCTCCAATCGCCAATGGGACTATAGATGGTTAGGTTCTTAAGAGAATTCTTAATACAGAGAATTCTTTGGCAGGTGGGTCTCCCCCACATGCTCAGGTTTTAACTGATCACCATATCTGGGGTCAGGAAGGAGCTTTCCTCCAGGTGAGATTGGCAGAGACTCTGGGTATTTTTTCACCTTCCTCTACAACATGGAGCATGTGTCACTTGCTAGGCTGAATTAAAGTAAGTGGTGTATTCTGTGTAATTAGAAGTCTTTAAATCATATGTCAGACTAGATCACCATGATAGGCCCTTGTGGCCTTAAAGTCTATGAGATGGTTGTAGGGGAAGCTGGCATCTTTGGTGGATTGTATGCAGTAGGAAGGGTGACAAGAAAAAGATGAGTGGAGAAGTAGAGAGCTGAAAAGGGCCTTACAAGTAACAACAAAAATCTTGAACATGATGTGGTGAGGGCCAAGGAGAATCATGCTAGCATTTACATTTGGTGATGTGTGTACTGTGATTTGAGTGTTAGTTAAGAATGTGTTACAGGTTTGCTTGTGCTTTTTGTTGCATTATGTATGATGGTGAGGAAGGGAATGCAGTTTGTTTGAATGATGACATCTTGTTCTAAATTACTGAAAAGCTGAAACTATAATGATTTACAGTTTGCGCAAAATTGCTAGAAAAGGCAATAACTTTATGCAGTTATAGGAAAAAGGTACTCATGTAAAGCTTAGGACCTGAAGTCCAGGTATCTATGAAATCCATTCCTCCTTTCTTGTATTGATGATTTTGTCATAGAAATTTGTTTGGCCCTTTATAAGGGGCCACCCTTCTGGACTAACCTTATCAGTCCAGGATAAGGCTGATACCTGTTCCACTGGAGGAAATGTCTCATTTTCCAGACACTCTTACAACCTCACCCCAGCTCATCATCTTCAAATGTCTATTCAACAATCTTGCTGGCAAAATCTCTGTATTGTGTAAGAAGAGAAACAGTGTTAATAATTGCATCCATTTTGAGTAAAACAGAAGATACAGGGGAAAAAAACGAAGCTTGAAATATGAAAATCACATGACTTCAATAATTGTATCTTCACCCTAAAGGGAGAATATGAATATATATATATATATATATATATATATATATATAATAAAAAATGCAGAGATCACATATCACTTCAAATAAAATAGATTCTGTACCATTTCAGACATATGTGAGTGGAGGAAAGCTCTTTACTATTGTTGGGGAGAAAGAGGAAATTATTTCCGCAACCATCTTTTAAAGGTCTTCCTGGTATTGGCCAGACAAACTGACATAAACAAGTGACAGCATGTCCTCCTAAAAATGTTCACTTTGGTATGCCTTTACTTCAAAGTAAGCCCAGGGTTAATGGAACTACAGTTATCAGACTCTGGTTTTGTTAACCTAACACTTATTTGTAACCTCAGGTTAAGAAATGTTGAACCCTGGGTCCCAACCTGGGGCTCCAGCATGTACTCTGCATTATGTGGGCCCAAGTCCAACCACCATATTCTAAACTTCCAAGCATCCTCCCAAAATGTGGCCACTCTAGCCCTTTGTTTGTGGTTCAGAGTGGGAAAACACTTGACTGTCCAGAAGTCAAAGAAAGTCAGCCCCTGGTATTGTGGGATACTTTTAGCAGACTCCCAGAGCATGAGTCCAGTGGGGCTATGTCTATACTGCAAAGCAATAGAGCTTGAATCCCTGATCTTGGTTTGACTCAGGCTTGGACCCTTCACCCATATGGGGTCCTAGGACCCTGGGACCAAGCCCTGGATTTATGAGATTTGTGTGTAGATAGAAGGGGATTAGTCTTGAACCTGAGTTTGAACCCTGGGCTTACATTTCAGTGTAGACATAACCTTTAGGGTCTAATCCAGGGGTCGGCAACCTTTCAGAAGTGGTGTGCCAAGTCTTCATTTATTCACTCTAATTTAAGGTTTCATGTGCTAGTAATACATTTTAATGTTTTTAGAAGGTCTCTTTTTATAAGTCTATAATATATAACTAAACTATTGTATTGTATGTAAAGTAAATAAGGTTCTTAAAATGTTTAAGAAGCTTCATTTAAAATGCAGAGGACCCGGGCAGTGTGCGTGCCACTGAAAATCAACTTGTGTGCCGCCTTCGGCACGCGTGCCATAGGTTGCTTACCCCTGGTCTAATCTGTGGGGGGTGGGGGAGGGATGGGATGGAACCTCTGTATTGTATTCTCAACACCCCTTCTCTGAGTTGCAGTTTTAAGTTCTATGACTGGTGGCTAATTTTAATGTGTTATAAGATGTTTCAAAGTGCATGCAGTGAATGGTTTAGAGGAGGAGGACTTCTATCTTTAAAAAAAAATCCGTATCCTTTTGTTCATTTATGAGAAGCACACAACATAGCAGGATATTACTTTGCAACATAATACTGGAACTTCTCCCTTACTTTCTGTCAGTTTTTACTTGATGTCTTGATTAAATTGCATGAAGATGTTGATCAGTGTTGAGTTCCTTATAGATGCCACAAGAAACATTTATATTTATAGGAACAATATGTAAACGTTCATGCAATTGTTAGTTAATTCTCTGAAGCATAAAGAATCCCACAACAGGCAAGCTAATTTGTGCAGCCTTTTTTCTGTGAAGATAAGCTTTGGATTAGTTACTTTAGTTACAGCACGTATGGTATAAATATTTTACAGACGCTATTGCTTCTGAATTGTTGGGGTTGCTTAATATTGCAAGGCAACAACTATTTGTTCTTAGAGATCTGACAGTTCAGCTTTTGTTTGGCTTAATAGGATCCATATATTGCAAATGTTTGGGATGGAGGGAAAAAAAGATGTTCTTTGCCACAAACTTGAAAGTTATGCTTAAGAACTTAGAACTTAATTCCCCTTGGATAGCTGTAAATTTCTGGTGTTGGTTCTAAAATCTTATATTTTAAAGAAAAAACAAGTATAAATTGAGTGGATAGTATAGCACCCATTTTAAGAAAATAATTAAACACTATTTGCAAATTATATATTAACATAAAATTCTAAAATAGTTACTACCTCTCTGAATTAAAGTATGCATCTAACACTTACAACTAATGAAGAATCTAAATTGTATTCTGTCTTTCTGTATTTAGTCATAAACCCAAATACCTCCTTTTTCCCTACAAATACAACCACTTCTAATTTTGTTCCAACTAAACCAGACTAGTTCTGTAGAGGACATAAACTTACTAGATATCTGAGATACATAAGATGTTGCTCCGTCTGGTGAGGCAGCTGTTCTCTGTTCAACAGATCTTTGGATTTTCTAATGTGAAACCAATAAATAAATCTCATTTCTTTTTACTGAACCTAAAAATAATTTGGCCAAAAAGTGTTCTCTTGCCTGAGGGAGACAGGAGAGTGGATTGCAAATGTATACCTAGTTTATATACAAGCATTTACAAAAAATCTGCCAATATAGATATGATGATTGTGTTATGAAGATTAGTTGGTAGCATTGAAACATTGTTACAGGAATTATCCTTTAAATACATTTCCTGAAGTGCCTAGACACAACCAAAATTTTAACTCTGTGTGTTTATGTCTAGAGTCAGTACAATCCCAAATATTGGACATAATGTTTTTACAATTCGGAAAAATCTCTGTTAACGCACACCATGGGAATAATACTAGAATTACAGAAGCTGAAAAAACTCTACAAACTTTTAAGAGCGCCCACTGTATGATAAATTAAATGTGAATCTCAAATATAGTCAGTTTAAAGAAAAAGTTGAAGTAGTTTAAGGTACTACACCTTTCCTTCAATTATCTTGTACATTTTCCTGTTTGTTCTTGTAGTCTATTCAGTCTCTTTCAGTCGCATCAATTTTAGGTGTTTCTTGAAACAGTAGTATATCAAAAATTTTAGATACATGATTTTTTTAAAGTTGTTAGTATTTCTTTAATAGCTTGCAAAATGCACAATTGCTTCAATCAAGAACAATGTTACCCTGTAGAGAAAAAGACAGATGGCATTGCATTATCCTCAAAAGAGTAAAAGGGCAAAATAGCAATGCTTAGCACTCATATAGCAATTTGCATATTCCAAGCACTTTACAAACATATATCATTAATTATCTTTAAAAAGTTTTATAGAAAGCTGAAGAATGGAGAAACATTATTCAAAATAAACTAGTTTAGTTTGCCTCTCGCGCTATGCTTTCTGAATGAACTTAGGTTTGCTAATGAAATGTGAACAAGAGCTTTGAATTGTGCACTTACTTGCTTTATGTGCCCTTAATATTTGTCGGACCACCAGACCTCACCTTTTCCTTATTTAAAAACAAAAAGCAAAGCCAATGTCCAGCATTTACATTTACCCAGCCTGTTGAAGGAATCTGTGACGTTTTGGCTTCTGGATCTCTGAACTACAAATTTTGGAGGATTGCTTAGTTGACCAGTTAATTTACAATCTGAATCATAGCCCAGAAATCTAGTGTAGTTTACAAGTGTATTTGATGAACTCAAACTAATGTTCATTGTTGTTTTTTCTGGGCTTTTACAATTGGATATCTGTTGCAGGAAAAGCTGGAAATAGACTGTGAAAACTTTCTTTTATGTTATTTTCAATATAGAAGAACTGTAGTACAAGTCTGCTAATGTAAAGGTAACACCAAGGTTATCGTAATTTGCACAGCTGTAGTTCTGAATTCAGTAACTCAAGAAACAATCCAGGGCATTCCCCCTTTAATTGGGTTGATTAGTTACTCAAACAATTTAAATATATGGTTCTGTGTAGTTCTTTATTAGGAATTTCTTCTGTAACATGTTGCATTTAGTGGGAGTCTTTTACAGGATATTTTTAACGTTTGATTTCATTTCAAGTTTTTTCTGTTGAATAAACTTTGTGAAAGTACAAAATGCACTATTAAATATAAAATCCCTTTCAAGGGGATGCCCGGTTTAGTGGGGATTTAACTTAAGTGCTTGTATGCTTTTTTTAAAAATAATATTGACAGACCTGGCTGAATCATAGAATATTAGGGTTGGAAGAGACCTCAGGAGGTCATCTAGTCCAGCCCCCTGCTCAAAGCAGGACCAACACCAAATAAATCATCCCAGCCAGGGCTTTGTCAAGCCGGGCCTTAAAATCTTCTAAGGATGGAGATTCCACCACCTCCCTAGGTAATCCATTCCAGTGCTTCGCCACCACCCTCTCAGTGAAATAGTGTTTCCTAATATCCAACCTAGACCTCCCTCACTGCATCTTGAGACCATTAGTCCTTGTTCTGTCATCTGCCACCACTGAGAACAGCCTAGCTCCATCCTCTATGGAACCCCCCTTCAAGTAGTTGAAGGCTGCTATCAAATCCCCCCTCACTCTTCTCTTCTGCAGACTAAATAACCCCAGTTTCCTCAGCCTCTCCTCGTAAGTCATGTGCTCCAACCCCCTAATCATTTTCGTTGGCCTCCGCTGGACTCTTTCCAATTTGTCCACATCCCTTCCGTAGTGGGGGGACCAAAACTGGATGCAAAATTACAGGTGTGGCCTCGCCAGCACCAAATAGAGGGGAATAATCACTTCCCTTGATCTGCTGGCAGTGCTCCTACTAATACGGCCCAATATGCTGTTGGCCTTCTTGGCAACGAGGACACACTGCTGACTCATATCCAGCTTCTCGCCCACTGTAATTCCCAGGTCCTTTTCTGCACAGCTGCTGCTTAGCCAATTGGTCCCCAGCCTGTAGCGGTTCATGGGATTCTTCCTTCCTAAGTGCAGGACTCTGCACTTGTTGTCGTTGAACCTCATCAGATTTCTTTTGGCCCAATCCTCCAATTTGTCTAGGTCACTTTGGACCCTATCCCTACCCTCCAGCGAATCTACCTCTCCCCCTAGTTTAGTGTCATCTGAAAATTTGCTGAGGGTGCAATTAATCCGATCATCTAGATCCTTAATAAAGATGTTGAACAAAACCGGCCCCAGGACTGATCCCTGGGGCACTCCACTTTATACTGGCTGCCAACTAGACATCGAGTCATTGATCACTACCCGTTGAGCCTGATAATCTAGCCAGCTTTGTATCCATCTTATAGTCCATTCATCCAATCCATACTTTTTTAACTTGCTGGCAAGAATACTGTGGGAGACCGTATCAAAAGCTTTGCTAAAGTCAAGATATATTTTAACTTGCTGGCAAGTTAAATTCTCTATTTAATAAATTAGAGTTTGACGTCTCTATATAATAAATTTGGATATAAGTGGAGATATTCAAAGCCACATAAATTTGGAGGTCCAGTTCCTGTTCATTTTGGGTATCAGAATCCCCTTGGTATTTTGGAAAATCTCAGCCATAATTTTTACCACCTTTAACGAAACCATTCCCCCAAATCATGGGAAGTTTACACATCAGTTGACCAAATTTAGAAAAGTGACTAGAGCACGTGTTTCATTCCTTTCATATCAGAAACTTCCAAGAGCTTCAGTAAGATGTTCTTGTGCAAAAAATCGATTTCTGGAATTGAAAGGCCGCATATTCCCTCTGTGCCCTTAGCCCTCCAGTCCCACTGACTAAGATTTCTTAGAATGAATCTCCATGCTATTTCTAACCATCCCAGTGACTCAAAATCTGTCTCTGCAGCTGTGCACACACTCTCTCTTGCAGTATTACTCTGTAAAGAAATGAATGCCATTTTACTTGCCTTGATCCATATTGCAGCTCCATATGCACATACCTCTTCACAGTTTTTCTCCAGACAGTGCCACCAATCAGAAGTCACACTTAAATATTTGTTTCCTCATTTCTCCCCCCAGCATTCGTTAAAACAGAGTTGTCACGCTCATGATTTCCGATCTCTATTAAGAATTGTGCATCAAAGTTCTGACTGCTCCCCCATGGATACCATAATTTTTAGTTTAGTTTGATATAGCCTCAACAGTTGAACAATATGAAGCAGCAACAATACATCACTTTAGATACCATAAGCCAGGTAAAACAATTTGCTGACCGAAAAACTCCTTGGTTAGCAGATAGTTATTTTAATTACGTATTCCTATGTATAATGGCACACAACTTCAATGTATAAATGGAAAGGAAGTTGTGACTTGCTATTTTTACTTTAAATTATCCATGATTTGAAAAGCTGCTTTCTGAAATGGTGTTTGTATGTCAGTGAAGTGGTGGCATGGCAGAAATAGGTTAATAGTGCTTTAGTCCTATTCCAAGGGTGGCCCATCTGATTAACTGCGTAATATATGGCCTGGATTGATTTAGTGATATTGCACCTTTTTGTGTTGTGTTGCTCTTGGCTTTAGCTCAATATACATTTACAGCCATTAAATCACTAAACAACCTTTGTTACCTTAGATTTGATTAAATAATATTAGTGTATGTGCTGGACGGAGCAAGGGGTGGTTTTCTTGAAGCCTACATTAAAGGTGTCCGGAGGCATTTTGATACGGAAAGAAATAAGCCATTCTTTCCTTGCTCAGCTTTTCTTTATGATTTACACTTTTTCTGCTTTTCATACCTTAGAACAGAGATTTCCAAACTTCTTTTGCTGTGTCCCCCTTTGGAGGTCCACATCCCATGTTCACCTGCCTCTTTATTAAGAAATAATTTCTCTGTCTGGGGTCTGGAACCCCATCCTGGCTGGTCACTCTGCTGCCCTCCTGCCAGGGACATGCTCCAGGTGGGCAACCCCAGCAGCACAGAGCCAGCCAGCCAGCACCCCTCTCCCCATGCCAAGCCGCTAGAACTCCCCAGAATCACTCACAGGCTTCAGGTTCCTCTGGCCATGGCACAATCCCCAGCATGCTCAAACAAGAACCTGTAGCAGCAGGAAGGAACCACATCCCAGGAGGGTGCATGTGTATCAACCTCTTGAGAAGCAAGTGAGCTGGAATTTCCACCTCCTGAACAGTGAGAGGCTACGTGCCTTCAGTCCTCCTCCCTCATCACCTTCTTCTTCCAACTCAACAGCAGTGCCATGAGCTGAAGCGAGAGATTCAGCTAGTGAGATGAATTCTTATTTTATTAACAATATTTTAAAGAAACAAGAAAAAAATTCTTAATCTGTTATGTCCTTATACCTCCCTGAAACATCCTAATCATTCTCAGTCAGGATAGTGCGCCCCACGGTTGGAAAACCAATGGCTTAGGATAAGTTAAATGATCTCTCTCTAACAATCCTCCATCTCCTAACAGCATTTCCTGTGTGTGACGAGAGGCACTCTGTCCTATCAAATAGATTTTCTGTCTCTTATCTCAATCTGTATCTTAGAAATTTCTTTCTGTTTTCTGTCATCTTCTGCTCAATTTTCTTCTGTCTGCCCTATTTTTTCAGTCTTCCAGTTGACTCTGGCCTCTTCCTCCCCTTGTACTTTGTCATTCTTCTTTCCAACATCCCACTTGTTTCAGATGTATGTGTCTGTCTTGTCTCTTTCACAAGCCCTTTCTTCTGTGTTTTGGGGTCAATACAGCGATTCCTCTTGCTAATTGTCAGGCGAGAAGTTCAGTTGAGATGATTCAGTGGAACAGTCAGTCTGTTATAGCTGTAACAGCTGCTCAATTACATTTTTATAGGGGTGTGAGAGTCCTGTATCTTTCCCTGTCCCATGCTCCATTGCATGTCTAGTGGGTGGTTATACTAGAACAATGACCTTGGGGATGGACTGTTCCACAATATCAGGACACTTTTCTACCTACAGGGAAATGGACCCAATAGAAGCCCATTACTGGGCACAAATCTTTTTTTTTTTTTTTTGGTCACCTTCTGTCCATGAGTTGACGTGGTCCTACCTTTTAATATTTAACTGATGCTGTTTGCGCACTTAGCATTGAATAAATGTATAACCCTTCTGCCACGTGGAGCCAGCAGCAACTAGGACTGGGTTCAATATTGAGGGGTTCCTTTTCAACAATACAACATAGAATTGGCTTGAGCCCCCACCGTATAACCTGGGAAAATTAAACACTACCACTGGGCACCTCTCAGAGGCAATACTTCCCCACTCGCAAGCATAGAGTCCGAGTGTAGAGAAGAAACTTTTAATGAAAGGAGAGAAGTCACCCAACATTAATTAGGGAAAATGCCACAAGCAGGATTCATAAATATAAAACTGTGAGCAGGACGCCCACCTCAGAGTGCATGGTGCAGTGCCTTCTGCCTCATGTTTTTGAGTTCTACAACCAAAAGATCCTTTACTGTGCCCCCCCCCCGCTCTTTCACCGTACCCTACTCACAGTTGTTGTTCTTGCTCAGGGAGGATCCAGAGTTCAGAGTTGCATCTGTGTGAGTTCACCTCCCACCTGGGGAAGAAGGATCCTGGCTTGCTCTGCCATCTCAGCACTTGCTCTGGCTGGCTGCCCCGCCAGCTGCTATTCTTGCTGCCTTCTGCCGGCTGACTGCTCCCTGCCTTCTGCCGGTCGCTCCTACCGGCCACCTTTTGCTGTGACCTGCCTCTCTGCTGTGACCTCTGTAGGACAGTCCCTTAGTGAGTGTCAGCTCTTAGTGATTTTTAGCTCTCAGCAGGCTGGGCAGAAAAACTGTCCCACCACAAATGATTTCAGCACTTAAAATAACAAAAGGCTCCTAATGAAGCCTGTTTAGCTCTATATTTGAACAGTGTGTAGGAACAGGTTAAACCAGACTGGGGACCATTACAGAGAGTCCACACCTCCTGGCTGGGACACCTGTCCCCACCCCTCTGTGCTTTCACAGGGGTCTGGCATTTAAGCCTCTGACTTATCGAGATCCTTTCAGCTGATCATGACCTCCTCATTTGGGACACAGTTCTGCTCCCCTTCTCTGACAATAAAGACAACTTTGATGATAACATTTCACTACGCCTGCATTCAGTACTAAAGTGATCTGTAACCCAGCACCAACCAAAGTTGATGACTTGGAGCTACACAGCTCCTGTCTGCTAGATACCTACATAGAGTAGGTGTGTGCATGTAAATACAGTTTGCTCCTGAAGTTTCTCTCCCACCCCAATTAGCTGTCAAGTGAGAGTTCAGTTTACAAATGTATAAGATGTGGTCCCTTTCTGAAGGAAACAATAGGCTAATACAAACTGTTTTGAGGATTGGATAGCGTTTTTTAGGACGTTAAAGTAAGTTAAGCTATTTATTACTTCACTCATTGCTAGAACATTAACAATAATTTGGTGTTGGGTTTTGTTACTAGGGCCTCTGTTTTGCTTGTTGTTGTACAGCACCCAACAAGAAATTATTTTAAATGTTTATTAAACATACAAAAAAGGAATTAAAAAGAGTAATTTTAAACGTAAGGCTTCATTTTCACAAACTCTTATTCCCTCTTCCTCTCTCTTTTTCAAATTGCACAAAATTGTAAGGGAGGGGTTTACTTAGAAAAGTATTTTAAATTACACTGAATGTTTTACTGGGTGAGAAAAAATATTTGGGTGCTATAACTCTCAGGTTCTCATGCTCAAATCCAATCCTCTTTCTTCTTAAGATAAAACAATGCAGGGAAAAAGAATAGAAAAAATATAGGAAATGCAGTTTTTGGCTCTGATCCTTGCAGCTCAGTTCAGGTTGCTGGAAGACTACAACAAAGGGTCAACAACCTAATTACCCACTCCTGTACCCTGGTTTCATGACTCTGGCTCTGGAAAATGTTTGGATAATTTTGCTGTTATATGCTGTTTGTGGAAGCAAATGATTTCTGTTTGTTTTGGACTGAGGTTGATCTTTTCAGGAATAGCTGTTTACTAATCTGGTCACAGCGGAGGGTTGCAATGTTGTTGTCCTGGCTGGTTGAGCCAAATTCTACAGAAACCAAAAAGAGAGATTGCAGAGGGAAAACAGATCTTATTGGGAGATAGCAAATTTTGTCCATGCCCCCTCCTTGTCTGGTCTGATAAGAGCATGTTTTGAGGATCAGAAAATGGAAACCCTTATTAGTGTGATGGTAAATCCCTGGGATCCAGAATGCAGTGGCTGTACAAATTGATGAATGTGGTGATGGTGGTGGTGCTCAGTCTACCCCCAAAGTTCAAGAGCTGCCAAGTGCTCTCCAGAACTATACATAAAAAGATAGCAACCTTGTCTCATCAAAAGTGTCCAATCAAAATAAATTTCTGATGGCCATACATGCAAATTTTCCTCTTGTTTTAAGATGATTTTGGTCTATTGCTGTAATAATTTATTAATCTCACCAGCAGCCTTGAAAAGTCCTAGTTAATTATTTCAGTTGAAACAAACTGAGTTCATGCCATTTATTTATCTCTATTTTTGTTTGTTCTTCAATAGTAAATTTTTCATATATAAGTTAAAATAACATCCTGCTTTGGACCAGGTAAAATTTCAAGCCTGTTAGGGTTTAACTCAATAAGAGATACCCACTTCAGTTAACATCATAATTTCCATCATAAACTCCTGCAATTTTTTAAACAATTCACTTTTGGAGGTGAAAAGTCCAAGTTTTGTACCCAAAGATGATTTGCCACCACTAATTTTGGAAAGTTTGAGCACAAACCCTTTTGCTAATTTTGAGTCATGGGAATGGGGAAAAACACACTTCTTTTTGTTAAAACCACGTAGGTAAGTAATCCCCCTTGGAGATATAGTATTTTCACCTGTTTTGAGAGAATGGTAATAAAAACCAGTACCAATTGCAAGCATCTTGAGTTTCGTTAAATTACAAACCAGTGGATGAGAAAGGAATAAAACTTTAATAAAACAAACTGGAGAGCTTCTATAGTAAGCTGCTGCACACAGTCATGTAATGTTCCCAACCCCTGCCTTCAGGTCTCCCAAATTCTATGTTCATAATACCTTATGAGAGAGTCTCTCTAAATTATAATCTTCTCCAAATTTATCTCTACATCTTCCCTTAAAAACACAAATTGACGCTTATATGCATATATGTTAACAGCTGACAACTGTCTATTTACACATGCATTAAATTCTCAACCCATGCAGTACATTTCTATAAACTGCATGTGACAACTATCTAGAGAGGAGAAGTTTACCAGTACATCACTCTCGAGTGAGTCTTTACCACTCACTTTCCTCAAATCCCCTTTCTCCAGGCAGGTTAGCAAGTCTCTGAGTCTTTCAGGACATTAATCTCCTGCTCTGATCTTCTCAGTATTAGCCTTTCATTAGAGTCTGAGTTGTTTGCTTGTTCCTTGACAGTTTCTCCTTGTGCGTTGACAGGGAAATGCCAGAGTCCATATCTACTGTCAGTGTTTTCAAACTTTCTGGGATTATTAGTAGATCTTTTGATTATGTCTCATGTGTTCTCCTGATCTGTCTTGACTACATAAGACCTTGGATGCAGCTGTTCTTTAATTGTACCCCTTTGGCACCAACTATTAGAGGTATGATTCCTCAGGCACACTCTATCACCTGGTTTAAGAAATGGGAGATCACAGGCCTTTTTGTCAAAATAATACGTCTAATTCCACTTCTGGTTTTCTTTCATTTTCTGTGTGGTTTCATTCTTATGAGATTTCAGCAAGTTATCAGTAACTGGTAAATTAGATCTGATACTTCTTGCCATTAACAGCTGAGATGGAGAAAAGCCATCCAGTAAACCAAACTAGTAAACCAAACCAGTAATGCTTTATATAAATCACCCACAGTGTCAAAAGTCTTTTTCCATAAGGTTCTTTACTTGCCGTGTAGACCTTTCCACAAGTCCATTTGATTGGTGGTAATTTGGACTTGATGTTTGGGGATGAAAATCCCAATGTACGGCAAATTGCCTAAAATCTGCACTGGAATATTGCAGCCCCTTATTGCTAAAGACTTCATCTGAATTCCACGTCTGGAGAAGATTCCTTTCATGCCAGCTATCACTGACTTGCTACTAGTACTGTGCAGTGTGCACATTTCTGGATACAGAGAATAATAATCTGTGACTATTAAATAATCCTTTGATTGCCAGGAAAATAAATCAGTGCCAACCTTCTCATAAAGCCTTTGTGGAACTGGAGTTCTCAGTGGCTCTGCTTGTTGGCATGGTTTGTATTTCAAGCAGGAAAAGCAGTTTCCTATCCTGTTGGTGATGTGATGGATCCGCAGCCAATACAGCACCTCATGTGCTCATTGTTTCCATTTCTAAATTTCTAAATGACCCTCATGGATCTTCCACAGCATTTCTTTTCAGAGACTCATTAGAATTACAACCTTACTGCCTTGAAAATCACTCTATCACAGTAAATTCATGTCTGCGGTTCCAATAATCTCGTAAAGTTGAATAGCAATTGCTTATTTCTTCAGGCCACCCTTCAATTATCACTTCTTTAAGGATTCCCAATGATTCATCTTTCTCCATTTCCTTTATTTGTTGCAGTTTCCTGTTAGCTATGGGAATTGATGTTACAATCCGATCTACACAGGCTTGCATCTCTAAAATCTTCTCTTGTTTTGTTGCAGCCACTGCTGTGGAAAGTGCATAGGCAGTGAACATGAATTTACCGGGTATGCAGGTCACAACCAAATCATACTTTTGCAGCTTTATCATCATTTTTTGAATCCTTAAGGTACAGTCATCTAGCATTTTGCTAAATAATGTAATCAGGGGCTTGTGGTCTATTTCAACTTCCACTGTCTGTCCATAAATATACCGATTGAATCTCTCACATGCAAACAATATTTCTTAAAGCTCATTTTCAATCTGTGGGTATCTGCTTTCTGCCTCAGTCAGTGATTTGGATGCATATGCCAGTGGTTGCCAACAAACCTCGTGTTTATGTAAAATCAGACTGTGAAGCATCTGCTGAAATTTTAATAGGCCTTCCTGGTGCATAGAACTTCAACACTAATTCTTTTTTCACTTGTTTTAAACCTTCCCATGATTCCCCCTGTTCTGCACCCCAATACCATTCATTTTTATTCTTTGGGGGCTTTCTCAAAGCCACTGCTTGGATAGATATATTAGGTATGCATTTTCCAAGATAATTAACCAGGAACCATTGGACATCTTTGACTGAGGATGTGGCATCATTTCAATGGCTGAAATCTTCCTCTTTATCAGGTTTTACATCTTTCTTGGAAATAATGCCCTCAACAAAAGTCAGTTCTTAACCCCTAAAACACATATCTCCCTATTTAGTTTGAGGTTTTCAGCTCCAGTTGCATCCACGACTTCCTGAAGTTTACAATCATGCTCTTCTTTCATTCAGCCCCAGATGATGTAATCAACTGAGGTTTCAACACCATTAATATGTTCATAGATCATATGTATGGTTTTGTGGTACACTTCTAGTTCTGAAGCTGTGCCAAAGGGTAAGCGTAAGAATCTGTATCTTCCTAATGGTGT
Source organism: Natator depressus (assembly GCF_965152275.1). NCBI lineage: Eukaryota > Metazoa > Chordata > Testudines > Cheloniidae > Natator > Natator depressus. The sequence continues at coordinate 87,022,138 of NC_134240.1, forward strand.
ATTAAATGTGCACATTTTTGAGCTTTCCTCAATTAATTTTAGCTGCCAAAAACCATAGGCTGCATCCAATTTACTGAAATATTGAGCATTTGCAAATTGAGATATAATCTCATCTCTGCCTGGTAGTTTGAAATGTTCTCTTTTTATAGCCCTGTTGAGGTCTCTGGTATCTAAACATTTGTGTAGCTAGCCATTAGTTTTCTCCACAATGACAACGGAACTCACCCATTCTGTTGGCTCCTCAATTATTTGTATTACTTGCATTGCTTCCATTCTTGCAAGCTCAGCCTTGAGTTTATCATGGAGTGTAAATGGCCTTTCTATATGGATGGATAACTGGAGTGACCTGCTTGTTTATCTGGATTATATGTTAATCCTGTAAGCAACCCAACCCTTGAAATAGTCCCGAAAGAGTGCCTGATAGCCAGGTTCAGTATGATCTTCAGATTGAGTTTCACCAGATTGAGTTTCTCACATATAGCCTGGCCTACAGTTACTGTCACCTCCTTTGGCAACACAATGAATGGGAGCCTGTACGTGGTGTTTTTAGGATTGATGCTAACAATGCATCTCCCTTTCACTGGTATATTGGTTCCAGAATAACTGTTACACTAATAAAATAATACCAATAGGATCTTATAAGAGGGATAAGGCAAAATGCCATGTGCATAGTAAATACAACAGTTAGCATATGCTTTTCAATCTCACACATACACACACCCACACCCCATGCACACAGTCCTGCCAGTTGGTGTTTATAGTTACCAGTCCAGAGTCTGGATCAATCTAGTGGCCAGCCAGATTGGTCGCAGAGGGAAGCAGGGCTCTGTCGGTCGCGATCCGATCTCTCCTGGAGTGTGGCAAGACGAACCCAAAGTCTGATGGCCAAGCACCCTGTTTTTATAGTCTTTTTTCTCTGTTGAAGTCTATGGATTTTGCTGTGTCAGTTTCTGACTGGTTACTCCTTGATTGGTGTTAACATTTCAAAACACCTCTGAGAGGGTCATCCTGTCCTGGTTTCGATTTAATCAATTGTCTTTAGGGGTGCCAGCCTTTCCCCTCAGGGTCATCAATCTGCCCTTCCTTCATTATGGATGTGCATTGATGATTTTCTGGTGTCCTTAAGTCTCTTCACTCCTCCTTCCTTGACCGTCTGGCTATAACAATGGGCTTCACACCTTATCTTTTCCTGATGCATGCATTCCTCATTCACACAGTCTCTCACAGAGAAGACAGAAATTAAACTTCACTAAATCTTGTGGTCAAAAACAGTTTACATTGTGCTCAGGCCTTCAACATTCCTTTAATCTATTTAACATAGACACAATACAAAATCCTGTCTTTTTTTAACTAAACTTTATAACAGGTCCTAATTGTAATGCATATGGAAAAACAGAATCTCATAGTCCCAGAGGGTCATTCCTTTCTGCTATTCAAATGGGGAGGGCTAGCAGGATGAAATCAAGACATACATTAATTCTTATAGTACAAATATAAAATCCTGCTCTTACATAACCAGTTACTTTTATTTATGTTGGTCCCAGTTTTGGTCTTCTTTGCAGTCTTTCATAATCTTTTCTTCAGACAGAACAGTGAGCTCCTGTGTCCAGGTTTGGTGGAATAATGTTTCTATTCACTGTCATGGGCAGTATCCAATCCCTCTCATCAGGCTTCCAAGATCCCAGTCTGTCTATGAAAAACTCCTCAACTAGATTGTCTTTAACTAAATAGACTTGACTTGTCTGCATTTTTGGATCTGCAGTGTTTTGCAAAATGATTACTTTCCCCACATTTATGACACAGTTTTCCAAACGCGGCACACTGTTTGGGGCGATGCTGTGATCCACACCTTCCACATGACCATCTGTTCCCAGTCTTCTCCCAGCAGTAGTTTTCATAGTGAGGGGTTCCACTCTTTGATTTGATCAATTCTGGCTATATTCTTTTGTACTTAGTACTTGGATAACCTCTTCTGATGAATTCAGCTTTTTGGCTTGTGCTTTCACAATTTCTGCTGCCCTGCATATTTGGAGACTTTTTTCTAAAGTTAAATCTCTTTCACAGAGCAGTCTTTCTTAACACGTTGTCTTTAATGCCACAAATAATTCTGTCTCTGATCTAGAGACTGTCAGCTCACCAAAGTCACAGGTTTTACTGAGTTTCCTTAATTCTGTACCATATTGCTCTATGGTGTCATCAATTTTTTTTTCCACGCATGTAAAAAAAAAAAACTCTCTCACAAATGTTTCCTCCCTTTTTTGGCATGCAATGTTCCTCAAATTTAGTCAGTATTTTACTTAACTTCTTGCTTTCACCTTCTTCAAACTTAAAGTTGTTATAAATATCCAATGCCTCTTCCCCAACAACATGCAAAAGAATTGATAATTTCACCTTCTCATTTTTCTCCTCTGCCTCTGTCTGCTAAACACAATTCAAATCTCTGTCTGAATATTTTCCAGTTCTCTGCAACATTGCCTGACAATTGATGACTGAGTGGAGGTTGCAACACATCCATTTTTGGCTTTTTCCCCCTTCTTAAGCTAGTCAGGCTCCTATTGTGCTCACCAAATACATGCAAAAGCGTGTGCCTGATTCTCCACATGCTTCTCTGGTGCCTCCCTTTGTCTTTGATTTCAGTTGTAAACACAGGAGTTAGCTTCAAATGACTACAGTTTCTTTTTTTATTCAGCACTTCTGACACCATGTAATGATCTTGGGATTCATGAAATAAAAAAAAACAGTGAATGAGAAAGGAATACAACATTTAATAAAACAAACGGGAGAACTTCTGTTGTGAGCTGCTGCACATAGTCATGAGGTGTTCTCAAACCCTGCCTTCAGGACACATCTCCTTATTCCTATGTTCATAATACTGTCCCTTATGAGGGAGCGTCTCTAAACTATAGTAGTATACAAACAGATCTCTACACTAATGAAAAGTTACCCATTAAGAATGCTCAGAAGTTTGTATCTACAAAGATTTTAGCATAGCCCTAACTGAAGCCCTATCTTGTGTATGATTTAACTTCACAGTGAGAGGGAAAGGAGTGAAGAGGGAACATTGGGAGAGGTAAAGATGGATGAATTGCCCAGGTCCTTGAATTGAGCATGAGAAGCTTGAACTTGATGTAGAAAGAAATGTGAAATCAACAATGACAGGATTAAGAACAGGAAGTGACATTGGCAGAATGACAAATGGAAGGTGATGTTACCAACAGCATTCTGAGTGAACTGAAGAAAGTGTGCTGAAGGTTGCAGTATTTGACATCTGGAATTTGGTTTAACAGTAGAGCTGAAGAACACAGGATGGAATTTAGAGAAGCAGAGTAATAACTAACAAAATTGTGTCAATATTTGACAAAAATTTGGGGGGAAAGAGGAATTGAAGACAACAAAATGACAGTGGGCCTGGGTGATGGAGAGAACTGTGGTGGTGTTTTTTGTGAGGGAGGTAGATGGAAAGATTCCCCTCTCTCAAGGTCCTGGACATTTCCAACCTGGCCTACATCTCAGATCTCATTTATCTCAGTATTGTGTATGATTCTGTATACAGAGTTTAGGGTTAAAAGTATTTATTTTAGATTTATATAGACATGTATGGATTGTAGGATTGCAATGAGATACCATAACTGATTACTTACAGTGACAGCTCCAGTAATGATTCATCATAAACAGTTGTAGTCTGGATATTTGAGTTTTTAATTAATTCATGTGATTATGGTTTCATTATAAAGGTTAGCTTGCCAAATACTAAATGTTTTTTCTTGTATATGGAGTCTTTTTTACCCCTTCTTGAAGTCTCTTTCCTTTTTACTCTCAGCTATATCTTCAGATTGAGTTAGAGTGCTTGTTAGAGCAGGATTCCTATCTGCAGTGGAAAAACAAGCACCTCTGCCTCTTGCTGGGGCATAAAATTTTTCAATCAAACAGGTGATTTTAGAGCACATTAGATATGTAGAATTGTAATACCTTTATAAAGAGAGAAAATCTCATAAGTATGCTACCTCATTCTGCATTTCACAAAGCTGCTGTGTTCCATATGAATTGGACATTTCTAGAACTTCTACAGAACAGCGTTCTTTATAGTGACTTCTTTATTTAATTTTCTTAAAAGACATTATAGAACATAAATTATATTATAATCTGAATCTTAAATTGTAGTATAGCCAGAATATCATGAAGACTTCATAAGACTCTTTAGCAAAGTGAAATGACCCATAATATTAAGGGAGATACCAAAATATGTGACCCAAAAGATTCAAGACGGCAGCTTTAGCCTCTTTAAAATTACACTGTGAACTTGCACCTTACCTAACCTGCTCATTAGATGCAGTCCACAGACTCTGTAAACTCTAAACTCCTCCTTTTCCTGGGATTTGGTGCACACTCACACACACAAATAGTAATGAGGTAACACAAAGATCATCTGAAATTTTCTCCCCAGTCTTGGCTGCTGCTTCCTTGGGATGGTTTAGCCCACAACTGGTGTTTGTATGCAATGTTTAAAATTTTCTATAATCAAGTGGCTTTTTAAGTGTTGGATATATGTCTTCTGTGTACAGGGATTTTAGCAGAACTTTCAAATGTGTGTAAAACTTTTCTTTCTGTCTTTGTTCTGAGAGCTGTGGTAAATTACAGTAAATGTTTTATGAAATAATTAGGGTATATTTAAATGATCTTTGATTTCCTGACTACCCGGCTAAGTGATAGAGTATTTGTGCTGGTCATTTACTTGCCAGACAAAGTCAAAATGAATCATTGGGTTGCAGATGTTGCTTTACGTGTTTCAGCCTTGGGCTATTCTGCTGCCTCTTTATCAGGAATAGCTTGTCATAGCAAGATATGCAGAAGGTTAAAATCAAATGAACAGTATATTTACTGCTGCATTCTTTTAAATGGAATATGTGGGCTAAAGGTGTTAACATAACCCAATCTCTGTTCAATAGTAAACAGTGTTAAACAATGTCCAGGGTTTGGCACACATAGACCTGAGCCTGCTTTGTACCAGGGCAAACACATAATTAAACATCTTTTTTGACCTTCTATTAAAGATAGAGAAAAGAAGGAAAAACAATTAAACCATATGAAATGTAAAATATTAAGTAAGGCTTTCATTTTAACAACATCTTTTGTTCCTTTTCCTTTGGTGGAGAAGTTTTTAAAAGGAAACTCCTTTTGACTGGTTTGACAGTCTTTTAGATGGTATCAAAGATGGTGGTAATGATCCTTTTGGAGAAAAGAAAACAAGTTAGTTGAGATGGGCTGGAGCTGCTGTTGCTGCTGTTAAAGTCCAATGCTGATTCATCCCAGGCGGTGGCTGGGATTCCGCTAGAGCTGGTAGAGGTGGTGGCAATGTCATCTGGGTCCCTCATTCTGGTCCAGTCTGGCCAGCAGCCACAGTCCCAGGGCAGCAGGAGCAGGAGGAGGATATTGGGGAGCACTGCAGCTGCCCACACCATGGCACCAGCCAGTGCAGCAGCCACCCCTCACTGCTCAGCTCCAGGTTCTGGCCTGGCCACGGGGCAAGGCCTCGGGGAGGGAGGGAAGGAGGAGGCAGGGCAGGCAATTACCTGAGGAGGAGCAGGGGGTGTGGCAACAGAGAGGGATGGGGCCTCATGGAGCGGGGTGTGTGCAGCCCCTCCAATTTTCTGTCTAGCCCACCTCAGCCCTCACAATGTGAAGAGGCTGGCGCTGACCTTGACCAGGAGCAAGGCAGAGAAGCAGGACTTGGGAATCAGGCGAGAAGGCAGGATCCAATGTAGCAGCCAGGTAGAGCCCAGTCAACTTCCTGTGCCTCTGAGTTTAAATAGGAAGCTCTGATCAGGACCAGAGAATCCCTCCCTGATGTAACTTCAGGTTTCATAATCCCTCCTGTTTAGTTCATTAGTAGTGAGCCTTTGGATGGGAGCAGGGAACAGTTAACTGTAGATCCATGTTCAAGACCTGTGCAGATATGACAATCAATTGAACGGACTTTAGGGCCCCCACTGTGGTGCCAAAGTACAAATAGAGACTTGGACCTTATATTATATTTTGAGTATATTGAGAATTAGGGGTCTTTATGTTTTATGTTCATAAGACTATTTAATCTTTGTCCACCCTCCTCATTTACCAACCGTTTGTATAATACTGACACCTAATAAGGTACATTTGTTTGGTGAATTGATGCCTATTGTATATATTGTTTCTGTGATAAGACTAAGTAACTCGTATTCTTTAATATAGATCCACTTTTGTTGCTGTGGATTGGATGCACTTCCTTGTGCCTGGATTTCATTCTTAGGGTACTCTGTTTACTATTTTTATGTTTGTTATGGCTTTAAAATTACCTGAATTATCTGAAAGCATATGTTGCTGGTTCTGAGAGAAAATTCACCGGTATCGGACTGTTTTCTTAATCAGATTTACAGTTAAACTGTTTAATGATGGCCACTGGTTATGACAGTCCACAACTGTGGAATTCCTGCATGATTTTTTTTGTTGGTGGTGTTTTTTCCTCCAAGATATTGTTCTTATACTCTCTTAGTGGAGTAAGTATGAACATATTTGTTTATACAACTTGTATAGCGTTTTCTGAAATTTCTTCTGAAGGATGAGTCAGTTCTCATATCTCCAGACTAGATAGTAGTAATTGTGTTCTCGGTTTAAAAATAAAATATGCAGGTGGTAATAAACTTATTCAAATACAGTATTTTCTCTTTTTATATAATTTACACATAAAAAGGCATAAAGTCTATAAGAGTGTTTCCGTATAAACAGTCTCAGTTCAGATGAAGTATTATTATGTGTTACTAAAACATTTGGTTTGGTTTGGTTTTTAAGTGGAACAATGTGTATTCTTAACAAGTCTCATTATACATATCTTAACACCTATTAAATATACTATTAAGAAGAACAGGAGTACTTGAGGCACCTTAGAGACTAACAAGTTTATTTGATCATAAGCTTTCGTGGGCTACAGCCCACTTCATCAGATGCATGCAGTGGAAAATACAGTAGGACAATTTTGTATACACAGAGAACATGAAACAATGGGTGTTATAATACACACTATAACTAGAGTGATCAATTAAGGTGAACTATTACCAGCAGGAGAGAGGGAAAAAAAAACAAACCTTTTGTAGTGATAATCAAGATGGGCCATTTCCAGCAGTTGACAAGACCATGTGAGGAACAGTAGCGGGGGGAAATAAACATGAGGAAATGGTTTTACTTTGTGTAATGACATATCCACTCCCAGTCTTTATTCAAGCCTAAGTTAATGGTGTCTAGTTTGCAAATTAATTCCAATTCAGCAGTCTCTCGTTGGAGTCAGTATTTGAAGTTTTTTGTTGTAATATTGTGACTTTTACAACAAAAAAACTTCAAAAACAGACTCCAACTAGACACCATTAAATTAGGCTTGAATAAATACAATTTCAGGTTTCAGATTATAAATTCCCCCTTGTGTCTCGAAGTCTGGGTATGTCATCAGATATTAGGGGGCTTATTTTCTGGTTCAGAGGTGCTGAAATTATGCAAGTACAACTGATGTTGCAAGAGATTACTCATTCTGGCCCTCTGTATCAAACTGTCTTCTGAAGAGGACAAAGTCATTAGTCTAAATGATGAATCCTTATAAGGTGGTCTATCAAATACAGCTTTACCAGTGTCCACGAAATGTGGACTATGGAAGGTTTTCAACTATGAAACATTTAGCATTATTTCTGTCATATGCAGTTTTCTAATTTTTTACTTTAAAAAAATTTTACTTTGCAGAATTTGAACCCCTGGTGGCCATTCTGAATTTAACCTAAATTGACTTAAAGGATGTTTACTTTGTGAAATGCTCCATTGGGTTAGGTGAACCTGTGACAGCCAAGTATGCTTATGGCACTCAATTAATAATAATACATCTAGAGTGTTACTTGTAATTTGCCTCTTGAGTTACCGGGATTCTTTTCATGATGAAAAAACATGGCTAACTGTTTGATACCTTATTCTTTATTTTGCCAGGCAAAGATTTTGTCCTTTGAATGTAACCTTAGGAGAAAGCTACAATAATTCTCTTTGCGTATGATGCATATCACAGTTAAAAAATCATTTTTCCATCACTGATTTTCCTAGGTGCACACTAATATTGATTAATACATAATGTAAGCTTTAGAACTTCATCATTACAACCAAGATGTCTGTAGTTTAAATACATAGTAATCATCCACAGCAATTTTCTGATTGGCACAGTCGCAGTCCTTATGTCACTGATAATGGAGTGGTGTTATAACCAAAGAAAATAAATGAGCCTTGTAAAACTATTATAGAAATTTAGCAGCTTAGGCACAAACATCTACTCATTCACCATTCTGCTACAATCAATATGAGTTTAAGTGACAGAGTAGCTACTTCCCCATGTCTAGGTAATTGGTTGATCAGAAACCGTTAGGATAAGAGGCTAAAGCCCAGCAAGAGAGGCTGAGCACTGCCTTGTATCAGCAGCCAACTAGCAGGAAGCTGCCCAAGGAGCAGGACCCAAAATTCCCCTGAGTACTATTGTGGGCATTCCCGCCAGCCTAAACAGATTTCCCTTCTCTTGCACTCCACAAGCTAGAGAGAGAGTGGACTCCCTAGATTACTGCTATGAAGCTCAGGAGAAATATGACATAAGGAGTTGTGGATGATGGTAGCTGAGCTGAATAGCTAAGAGAGAAAGCACATAAGGGTCAGTGTACATTCAAGGGACCCAAAGATGGGGAGAGGGCTGAGCCCCATCACAGATGGTGATAGTGATGAACAAAAAATTTCATATTTCACTGACCCATCAACAAAAATTGCTCACTCTAGCATAGTGGATGAACAGAATTTTAAGAGCTGAATGAAATACTTCAAAACAAAACAAAAATGTTTCAAATCCTTTGTTTTTTGGCTGGACTGCCATTAAGAATTGAGAGACTTCTGGCTCCTCTCCACTCTGATTGCTAGTGGCATTCCCCAAATAATGTATCGTAGTCATGGGATATATTTGTAGAAGTCTCCTCTTAGGTAGAACAAGATTGCTAGTTAGCACTTTGTTTCATCCTTGGTTTTTAATTTCCTCAGTCCTTAAATGGCTGATTTAATTATGATCTCCTCTGCAGTTCTGTTCTTGCCAGAATAATGTCTACAGTATGGTTCTGACAATTTTCTATGGTTCTGACAATTTTGTTCCTTGCAGGGCAGCTCTAACATTTTTTTTCAATTTAAGACTTTTTTTCAACCCTGACATTAGGAATAATAGGTCTGGATGATTGGAAAAAGTCTTTTGTCCCATTTATTTTTAATGGCTCCTAGATCTTTTTGTTGGTTAAAGTGACTCGAGGCCTTGAGCATCTTGCTCTCTGTGGGAAAAGTCCACCTTTCATGAGAATCTCACACACGGGCACACATTCTCTAATTTGTAGTCCTGTTGATTTTTTTATTGGCTTTCTATTTTAATTTCAGGATTCAGATTTATTTTTGTGGTGGCTTTGTTGATGACAATCATGTTTTTATAACTATCTAATTAAAAAATAGTTGGATAGCTAGTCTTTAAGGTTATTTTCTGTGACCATGCCCGGGTTTATATTTTAGAGTTTTCTGACATTTATCTCTTCACTTTGTAAATATTGTATTAAATTTAACAGGTTTGACTGGATTGTTTACAGCTATAATTTAATGATTAGTGCACAGCTTTGCACAGTTTCCCTGACTAATTCAAATGCTGTATTTTGCTTGATATTACAAAATCCCCCCTCCCCTTTTTTTTAAGGAACATGGGAAGGAAAAGAAAAGCAGATCGGAAGATTTAGAAAGAATAGCTGGATTTTGAGTTTTGAAGATAATTATATTGTACTAGAAAGGCTTTTTTAGGCAACTGTGCATAGTTCTTGTAACAGCTGAAGACTTTAATTATTTTGTATAACTTTACATATAGTTCTTCCCCACAAATTCCCCATAAATCATGGGAAATTTTAGGAATTATATTAGGGCTGTCGATTAATTGCAGTTAACTCACGCGATTAGTTCAAAAAAATTAATTGTGATTATTCGCAGTTTTAATTGAACTGATAAACAGTAGAATACCAATTGAAATTTATTTACTATTTTGGATGTTTTTCTATATTTTCAAAGATATTTATTTCAATTATAACACAGAATGCAAAGTGTACAGTCAAAATGAGAAGATTATATATCACACAAGCAGACAAAAAAGCTAATATCCAGAGAGACACACACACCATCAAATATGAAAAAGGCTATCTGCATAGAGGTTTCTGCTATAGTAGATGGTATCCAATATTTCAGCCACAATATTTATATTCATTGGATTAACCACTTGGGGACCACTCCTGCCACATCCTTGATGGCAGTGTACAGCCCTAGTTCTGATTCATATGAGAGCAGCATTCATGGAGCCTGCCACAGAGCTCAATTCTTAAGAACTTACTGTCTTAGGCCTTGTCTACACTGCCACTTCACAGCGCTGAAATGTTCTCGCTCAAGGGTATGAAAAAACACCCCCGCTGAGCGCTGCAAGTTTCAGTGCTGTAAAGTGGCAGTGTAGACAGTGCACCAGTGCTGGGAGCTGCGCTTCCAGCACTGGTAGCTACTGTCTTCGTGGGGGTTTGTTTTTTTTGTTTGTTTTGTTTTTTTTTACAGTGCTAGGAGAGCTCTCTCCCAGCACTGGTGCCGCAACTACACAGCCACGATAAGCGCTGCCGCGGAAGTGCTTTAACATTACTGGTGAAGACATACCCTTAGATCTATTCCTTGCAGTAACTCATGTTGTGTTCTGGGCCTTTGGGTATTTTCCCATTATTTGGGATAAATGACCCCACAACTGAAGCTGCATTTTAACTAAACCAGAGAATATTTTTCCTTATCTTACTTGATGGTTTGTTTTTGTTTACTGTACCTTTGACGCGGTTAAAATTGAGAGCTCTTTTCTAAATGGCTTTTCTGAGCAACATAACTGACTGTGGATGGGAAGCGAATTTGAATGGGCAATGGCAGAATGAAAACAGACTTATTAAGCAGCTGTTTGCAGTATACACTATCAGATAGTTGTGTGTATGTTTCAGCTTCTAATATTTGACCTTGTTGAATATCTTAGCTAGAGCAATAGTTGAGGATTTCCTGAGCTATCTCATTAAGAATAATTAGAAATTAAAATAATGAAAATTAGCAATCAGAAACTAAATGGATCTAAGCTATGTAACTCCTTTCATAAAGCCTCTATTAAATAGCTTTTCACTGTCTCTCAAAGAAAGAGACCCTTTATTTATTTCATTGTTCTTTATTATCTATGCTTTACAATTATATGATCAATTAGATGAAATTCTGGAGTAAATAAGATCAAATAAGCCTTTCAGAAAGATTTTAGCACATAGACACAAAGATCTTTTCGCCTGTTTTGTTTGCAAAAGATTTTTATATTATTTACCTTATGATTAAACATCAAAAATGTTTCTTCTGTGAGTTGCAACAGTAAATAATTTCAACGTCAGTTATACTGTGTGGAGACATTTACCAGAGTAGTCCTTTACATGATTGCATTGTGAAAAATATACCACAGATCTAATGAAACTGACCCAAATTTTAAATTGTTGGAATTTTTTGCAAATATCAAGAGATGGACCTCTGTTAAAAAGCTCTTGTACTTTGGGGACCAACTCTTGAATGGGACTTAGAATCATAGAATATCAGGGTTGGAAGGGACCTCAGGAGGTCATCTAGTCCAACCCCCTGCTCAAAGCAGGACCAATCCCCAATTAAATCATCCCAGCCAGGGCTTTGTCAAGCCTGACCTTAAAAACTTCTAAGGAAGGAGATTCTACCACCTCCCTAGGTAACACATTCCAGTGTTTCACCACCCTCTTGGTGAAAAAGTTTTTCCTAATATCCAACCTAAACCTCCCCCACTGCAACTTGAGACCATTACTCCTTGTCCTGTCATTTTCTACCACTGAGAATAGTCTAGAACCATCCTCTTTGGAACCACCTCTCAGGTAGTTGAAAGCAGCTATCAAATCCCCCTTCATTCTTCTCTTCTGCAGACTAAACAATCCCAGTTCCCTCAGCCTCTCCTCATAAGTCATGTGTTCCAGACCCCTAATCATTGTTGTTGCCCTTCGCTGGACTCTCTCCAATTTATCCACATCCTTCTTGTAGTGTGGGGCCCAAAACTGGACACAGTACTCCAGATGAGGCCTCACCAATGTCGAATAGAGGGGAACGATCACGTCCCTCGATCTGCTCGCTATGCCCCTACTTATACATCCCAAAATGCCATTGGCCTTCTTGGCAACAAGGGCACACTGCTGACTCATATCCAGCTTCTCGTCCACTGTAAAAGGACCCCTAGGTCCTTTTCCGCAGAACTGCTGCCTAGCCTTCTAATCTGGCATACCTTATTTTTATTGCGAGTTTTGTTTCATTCATTCTGATAGTCTGCTAGTGGTACGATAAAAATAGCCCCTAGAAGTGGAAAAAAAGACAGCTTTGAACGTGGTAGGGTTTCCTTAGCTACAGCCATAGGCCTCAAATAAATAACTAGGAATCTCAGTTTACTGTGCAGGGTGCAGACAGTCTTCTGGGGTACTTGGGAGAGTTAGATCCCAGTAAGCCAAATGTAGCATTGGAGTTTGTGTTGCTGCTGCAGGATAGTGGAATGTTGAAGCAGAAACTTTTTCCAAGCCTGTGTGTGTGTGTGCGCGCACGCAGGGGTTGAGGGTGGGGCTTATCTATTCTAGGCAGAAAACGGAAGTGATCATCTAGTGCCAGTGGCAGGACAGAAAGTAACTTTGCCTCCAAGAACATGCACCTGAGGAAGTGCACTTCAGGATAGCAGACTCCGACCAACACAGAGACATCTGCTTATACAAAGGTATCTGAAGAGCAGCCCACCTCCTCCAAATCTGAAAATTAGCTGACTCCAAATTCAGAAACCCTTTTTGCTTTGCCCTGAGGAGAAACATAAGTTCTTCTTTGAGCAATTTTCCACATAGATTCCACTTCTGGTGGACATGCACCCCAGGCACATGAGATTGGATTCTTTAGAACAGCAGTATTGGCTGGGGATACATCTGTACTGTAGATGCCCTTGTGCCCCTGCACCCAAGAGTATAAAGCGTGAAATAGGCCCAACTGTTCCTCAGTTGCATGGAGCAGTGAGACAGAACCCCTGCAGTGTCCTCTCCTCTGGGCACTGTGCAATCTGTGATTCTATCTAGTTGTTTTAGTACCTGTTGTTAGTGCAGCTATTTGTATAATGTAATTTGGGGTAGTGTAGTTCTAACACCTATCAGCCACAAGAACCCCAAACCGTTAAACTTAAACTTTAGGGAAGTTGTTCAGTACCAGAACTGCCATGCAATGGAGGAATCAAGGTTTCTGGGATCCTGTCCCTTTTTGCAAGGGCACTTTTGCTATCAGTGATGGACCCTCTAAATGCATGAAACACGGATTCTGGATAAGTGATTGATATGTTCTTGTTTTTCTAAGAGGACTCAATAAGTGAGGAAATCTTGCCTTAAAATTTCCTTTTTGGAATGCTCCATGAGGGTCTCTTATGAAGTTGAGGGAAAGAAGACTGCCAAACTAGATCAGATTGTCTTTGTGAGTGCTCTGGAAAGCCACATTTCTGCCTCAAGCTCCAGGACTCACTCTTTCTTACCAAAGCCACATTCTTTAACTGTGGAGTCAAGAAGAGCATCCAAGCTGTCCTGTCCACTCTTTGGAAGAAAGGAGGGAGAAAGAGCACCTCTCTCAAGGTGTGCACAGACCTATCTTAGCATGCTACCATGTATCTGTTCTAGCTCATGTTTCTGAGGCAGGTTGAGGCCCAGATCGGGCGTTGCTGATGCCTTGGCACTCGCTGGTCACCAAACAACCCTGGTACACTCTGCCTGTCCATGCCTCTACCAGTATTGACTCATCAGCACTAAACACTCTGCACTGCAGCACTCGGTACTGAAGCACTCCGTACTGTCATCTGCAGTACCCATCTCTCTTACTACTGATGTGATGGAGATTCTTCCATCACCGACCTTTTCAGTATTGAAGAGATTCACAGTACTTAACAACAGCCACAGTTGTCATTGCTTCCTTTATGAAGTTCCAAGCCTTGATACCACCTGTGGTTGTAACCTTGGAAGATGTTTTAAAGATTGCCAGAGCAGCTGAAAGGGATCGTTTCACCCATGGGGGGACATATAGGCCTCCTCTACATTTGCCTTTGCACAAAACAGTGATATGTTGCCAATCTATTACCACATTTTCTTCCCTACAAGCCAAATTGGTCTGTCAGGAATCAAGGGGACATTTCTATAAATGAAGACAAAAGGAATATTGAAGCTAGCAGATTTCCTGGTTCTGTGCTCCATGGCCTGCAGTCCCATATCTATGTTATGTGCAGTCAGGCCATTCTGGTTTCCCTAGAACGTGGATCACAGTAGGAAGACTTCTTCCATTGCTCCTGCCTCTGTAGTGAGGTCTTGCTCTCTTCAAAGCCCATCTTAAGAGGGTCAGCTGGTACAATACACAGCATCAGGAGTTACTGAGCAGGAATAACTACAAGAAACGGAGGATCAGTCCATCCCAATTATGATATTTTCCACTTTTCCCAGTGAAATGGTCACCCCAGCAGCTCCAGTCCAGTCTGGTGACTACCTCATATTCCAGGAGTTGTTATGGTGAATGGCCAATACACTGGAAATCTTGGTAGAGAGAGTGCAGGAGAAGTCATGCAAATTATTAGACATTCTACATTCCTCTCATATATTGGCAGTGCCAATCTGCCAGGAATAGTGTTTTTTAGAGCTAGCTGAAGATCTTTGGCAAACCATGGCTTCAGTGCACCCACATAAAAAAAGTGGGCAGATGCTACCAGGTTACCTCAAAGTGATCTTAATATTTCTACAATCACTTGATCCTAGGATCTTTGGTGACTGTGGTGGTGCATAGGAGGGTTAGGCAGGGATTATCCAAAATGACACTGCAGCACAAGAATCCAAAAGAAGGTTGACCTTTTTGGCTGAAAGGTCTATTCCTTTGCAGTTTGCAGATGCACACATCAAATTAGTAGGCACACCTGACTAAATCTCTCTACGTAGATTGTAGAATAACTCCTGCAAGAAAACAGAGGAGCTGAAGTATTCAGTGGTAGTGGGGCAGCTAGTGGTCTGTACCTCCAATGCAGGCTGCCTTGGATGCCTCAGACTCCACACTTCATTCCCTGGTGACTTCATTCACAATTGACAGGGCTTCATGATTGCAGTGTTTGAGAATACGAAAAGAAGTGTAAATGACCATCAAAGACCCCCTCTTTGAAGGTAGTGGTCTCTTTAACAATCACACAGAAGATGTCCTGCACACTTTAAATTACCTGAGCCATTCTGCACTCTTTGGGGGTTATATACATTGGCCCAAGGAGAAGGCAATATAGGCTTTAAAACTACCCTAGAGAAAAAAGGCAGCCTTCCTCCTGTTGTTACAGCCAACAGATATAATCAGACCCTCCAAGGAAGACCCTCTGCCCCATACATCAGCAGGCTTGACACCATGGTGGAAAGTTGTATAGATCAACTTGAACTACCTTCCCATTCCCATCCTTTTGACAGCTGTCATCTTTTGGTGTTCGGAGGTTGGGACTAATAGCCTTGGACAAGAGGGTCCTGGAGATTGTAGACAAGACGTATTCTATCCAGTTCCATCTTTCTCTTCCCCGCCACCTTCTTGTCCCTCTTCAGGGACCCCTCTTATGAGACATTACTAAGAAAGGAGGTAGAGTTCCTCCTTCAACTTGGAGAGAGAGAGATTCTATAACAGAGGCTTTATTCCATTACTTCCTAATCCCAAAGAAGAAAGGTAGTTGGGACCCTATTATGGACATATGAAATCTCTCAACAATTTCATCCATCATTTCAAATTCAGCTAGATTCCATAATCCCCACTTTAAATCCTCTAGGCTGGCTTCTGGCTCTCAATTTGCAGGATGCCTATTTCCATATAGCAATTCACCTGCCTCACAGGTGAAGTGCCGATTCCTAGTGGGAAGTTACATTATCAATACAGAATGCTTCCTTTCAGTCTCTCCAAGGCTTCCAGAGTAGTTCACAACTGTTGGGTGGCTTCAGATGCTCGCTTAAGAAGACAAGGGCTACTAGTCTACCCATGCCTCAACAACTGGCTAATTTAGGAGCAGATACCTCAACAAGTGACAATTCCATCCAGGTAACTCTCTAGAACTTTTTCCCGTTCTGCGCCTCTGAGTCACAGAAAAATCCCTTCCCCCTTCTACTCAAAACATACAGTTTACAGGAACAGTGTTAGATACCATAGCAGTAAGAGCTTATCTACCACACTGTACTGAACCATATCCATCAAGTCCAGGCTTTCCCAAAGATATTTGGCCTTATGCTCCTTGTGCCCTTCAGGGAGGCGAGGGGGGGGGGGGAGAGACCAGTGAAAGGAGGACACTCAGGACTAAGAATAGTAAACTATGCTTTATTGAAGGAAAGAAGGCAGAACTTATGCTCCAATCTGCGCGGGGAGCCCCTAGGACATGTGGAGGGGCTGCAGGGGACTCTGGCCGTTCGGGACAGCTGACGAGGCAGGACTCCGCCCGGGGGGGAGTCCTCTGCGGCGCTACATTCTCCGCGCTTATCTCGGGGTTACATGGGGTGAACAGCTAGTTACATTCTTAAATGTATCATTTATGCTTATTACATAAACTAACTTGTTTACAGGCAAAAATATGCTGAGCTATGCTACAATATCTTTTGGCAGGGTCTGTTGGACAAAGTTCATTGAAACTGCCTGCATCCTCCGCTTACATCCAGTCACGTACTCAGTCCACCACTTAGCTCCTCACCAATCTTCCACAACCTTGCCCTTATACTCCTAGAACACAAGTTTTCGTGTACCTATGTTACAGTTTGCCAGATTACATCTATGCTCTGTGAAAGTGTGGTTCAAATCAGCGTATCTACCCAACAGACACCATGTAGACATGTTGGTCATAGTCCCACAAGAGGTCCTCTCCTCATGAAAGTGGTGGAAGGGTCTATTTCAGATGTGCATCAGAGTACTCTTTTCACCATATCTACCTACCAAGATGTTGATGACAGACACCTCTGCTCCCAAATGTGGAGCTCATATGATCAACTTCTAGGGTTGCCTACTTTCTGATTACAGGAGACTGAACACACTTGCCCCACCCCTGCCCTTTTCCTGGGCCCCACCCCTTCTCTGAGGCCCTGCCCTTCACTCACTCATACAATAAAACATATAATATCAGGGTTGGAAGGGACCTTAGGAGGTCATCTCGTCCAACCCCCTGCTCAAAGCAGGAACAATCCCCAACTAAATCGTCCCAGCCAGGGCTTTGTCAAGCCTGATCTTAAAAACCTCAAAGGAAGAAGATTCCACCACCTCCCCCGGTAACGCATTCCAATGTTTCACCACCCTCCTAATGAAATTTTTTTTCCTAATATCCAACCGAAACCTCCCCCACTGCAACTTGAGACCATTACTCCTCGTTCTGTCATCTGAGAACAGTCTAGATCCATCCTCTTTGGAACCCCCTTTCAGGGAGTTGAAAGCAGCTATCAAATCCCCCCTCGTTCTTCTCTTCTGCAGACTAAACAATCCCAGTTCCCTCAGCCTCTTCTCATAAGTCATGTGTTCCAGTCCCCTAATCATTTTTGTTGCCCTCTGTTGGATGCTTTCCAATTTTTCCAGATCCTTCTTGTAATGTGGGGCCCAAAACTGGACACAGTACTCTAGATGAGGCCTCACCAATGTCGAATAGAAGGGAATGATCATGTCCCTCGATCTGCTGGCAATGCTCCTACTTATACAGTCCCAAATGGCGTTAGCCTTCTTGGCAACAAGGGCACACTGTTGACTCTTATCCAGCTTCTCGTTCACTGTAACCCATCGGTCCTTTTCTGCAGAACTGCTGCTTAGCCATTCGGTCCCTAGTCTGTAGCGGTGCACTTCTGTCCTAAGTGCAGGACTCTGCACTTGTCCTTGTTGAACCTCATCAGATTTCTTTTAGCCCAATCCTCTAATTTGTCTAGGTCCCTCTGTGTCCTATTCCTACCCTCCAGTGTATCTACCACTCCTCCCAGTTTAGTGTCATCTGCAGACTTGCTGAGGGTGCAGTCGACGCCATCCTCCAAATCATTAGTGAAGATATTGAACAAAACCAGCCCCAGGACCGACTGTACTATCCAATTAACTTATATAATCCAAATAACAGCAACACTAAACCTCTATAAAAATATGGCATAGCTTTTACAGTAAAATCTGATCATAAATACTATTGTAGTCTGGTAATATAAACAGTAAATTGTATGAATGAAGAGAAAATACATATTTGCAAAGTTCTTTCATTTACGTAGTTAAGTTTCTGCCTTCCCTTAATGTGTTCTCATTAGGTTTACATTACTTGACTTTCATAACTGCTCCATTATGCCTGGGAGTTTGAAGGTCAACTTGTTTTTTGTTAGAGGGTAGACATCCAATATGATCACACTTCAGAATCTCATTCCTTTGTGAGCTTTCATCAAAGTGAATGTCTAAAATCAACAACAACAACAAAACTTGAATAGACTCCAGATAAGAAATGATCTAATGTAGTGTTTGTCCTTTCTGCTATTTAAAGAGACGAAGGGTTCTCTCTTTTTAAAAAAAGTACATGATGAAAAGAAATTGTCCCATATTAGCAGTTCCTCCATTTTTTATTAAAAACATCTTTGTTGGATAGGCAAATCTTACAGCTTTCTGCCAGTAATTTTCAGCAACAAAGCAGAATCTGTCAAAGCAACATTTAAAGAGGAACAATTTTATTAAGAACAGAAACTCTGACACAGGTTTCTTTTCTCTAACGTGGAAGCCAAATACTGAATTGCAGTGGCAACATCGTAAAGGTCATCAAAGAAGATAGAACTTGACAACCATATTTAAGATGGGTTTCAGAGTAACAGCCGTGTTAGTGTGTATTCGCAAAAAGAAAAGGAGTACTTGTGGCACCTTAGAGACTAACCAATTTATTTGAGCATAAGCTTTCGTGAGCTCTGTTACTCTGAAACCTGTCATTATGCAAGGCACTGCATTTAGCCGTATGGAGTGGAAATCTATCAACTGCATCCGATGAAGTGAGCTGTAGCTCACGAAAGCTTATGCTCAAATAAATTGGTTAGTCTCTAAGGTGCCACAAGTACTCCTTTTCTTTTTATATTTAAGATGCATATTTTGCACCTCCTGTGAAATATTCTTTAAAAAGATTCTTAATACAATTGAACATTACCATTGCAGCTAGACATGATTACCACTACATCATTTTCATTGTCTAGAAAATCTTTCACTGTTGAAGCTCTTTCTAATTGAAGCTCTTTCTTTTGTAATAAAAGAATAAAAAATAAAAGGGAAGGTATATTACAACACATCCATTTTATTAAAGGTTTTAGTCACACAAAAAAGTGTCCTAGCTGCTTGATTGGCAATTTGAAGAATACTGGAACTGTACGGTAATTTGTGCAATGTGTGCTGATGAATGTTATGCTAAACAAAACCACATCATTACTCTTTTTTTAATGGGGGAGAGACCTAGAGATGTCTCAGGATGCAATCTGAGCTTTAAGTGGGACTGTCATGGGTGAAATTAAATATATTAAGGAAGTCCTTACCTGTCCAATGAAAGTGTGAGCCTCCTCAGAAAACATGTTTTCTGTGGAACACAAGGATCATCCATAGTCTAGGCTTTCATTGGGCATCCTATTCACCCTTATTCACCCTAATTCTCCCCATCCTTAAAAGTGGATTCTGGCTACAACCCTAAAGTAACTTTTTTCTATTTGTAATAACTTTTTCTACAAATCTCTGACTAAGCATACCCTTGATATAACACGGTTTTCTTCTACCTTTTCTAATAGTCATTATAAGCTCACTCTTAATAATTTTTTTCACTATAATTTCCAAAATCCTTGGCTGTCTTTAAACAGAAAATGCACCACAATTATGTAAGATTGTTTGTTTGTATTCCTTACTTATACAGTGTACTAAAGAAGACATGAGGAGAAAAAACCCAAAAAGCTATTTGAGTGCAATTGAAGATGAGGTACAACAAAGAGAGAGACATGATCATGAAATAATAGTTAATGAAAAGGAAAAAAATAAGAAATCTGTTTAATTTTAAGAAAATGTGTGTGTTTAATAAGACATGTAATTCCTGGAAGTGTAAATGGCCTCACTTTAAATTTAGTAGTCGATTAGTTGCTTATCATACAAACCTATTTTTGACAAATGACTGCTGAACCACTGATTCATCATTCAATGATTTGGTTGCCACTCAGCAATGAGAAGACACAAACTAGTAGTGAAAGTACCTTGGAGAGACCTTCATTGTACCAAACAGGTGTGGAGTTTTTGTTTTTATTTATGTTCGTTTAGTTAGCCTAGCTGTAAACCTCTTGACAAGAATTACAGTCAACTTCTAGCAATGATTAGAGTTGCATCAGTTACATTAATGGAATTTTTATAACATGCTGTGAGAAGAGAAAATCAGAACAAGATGATTTCACTTCTCTAGTGAACATGCAATCACTAATTGTTTCCCCACAGCTGTGCTCCTAATGGAGAAAAATGTGTTGGGAGGACAGCTGTGCTTTTCAGATGGGTCTATTTTTCCCTCTTAGACCCTTTTTAATATGTGAGTTAGTTTTTCAGTGCTCACTGACATGTAAAATCTAATTCATGAAAGAACATTTTGGAATGTGCAATATAACTTGAAATCACTTTGGGAAAGAAAGCTATTAGAGGTTCTCCTGATATAATGCTTGGGGTGTGCTACAAACCACCAGATCCAATCTGGATATGGATAACAACCTCTTTAATATTTTAATTAAATAAATATTATGAGGAATTGCGTGATTATGGGAGACTTTAACTTCCCAGATATAGATTGGAGGACAAGTGCTACTAATAATAGTAGGGCCCAGATTTTCCTGGATGTGATAGCTGACAGATTTCTCCACTAAATAGTTGCTGAACCATTAAGAGGTTTCCATTTTAGATTGGTATTGGTGAGGACCTCATAGAAGAACTGGTTGTAGAGAACAACCTTGGTTCTAGTGATCATCAGCTAATTCAATTTAAACTAAATGGAAGGATAAACAAAATAGATCTGCATCAAGGGTCCTTCTTTTCAAAAGAGTAAACTTTAAAAAAATTAAGGGAATTGCTTAGGGAGTGGACTAGACTGAAGAAATCAAGGATCTGAATGTGAAGGAGGCTTGGAATTACTTTAAATCAAAGTTGCAGAAGCAAATAGACCCGGGGGAGTTTTTCGCCTTCCTTGACAGTATGGGTCATGGGTTACTTGCAGGTTTAAATTAATGTAAATGGTTAATTCTCTGTAACTTGACATCTTTAAACAATGATTTGAGGACTTCAGTAACTTAGTCAGAGGTTAGGGGTCTATTTCAGGGGTGGGTGGGTGAAGTTCTGTGGCTTGCAATGTGCAAGCTGTCAGACTAGATGATTGTGGTGATCCCTTCTGACCTTAAAGTCTGAGTCTATGAGAACCTGTAATGAGTCACCATGTAGCTGCATTGAGGGTAGCAAAAGTAAAATCCCTACGGTAAATTGGAAAAAGGCATTTATATAACTGTTTTTTGTCACTGACTGTGACTCTGATTAGACCATGTGATAGTTAGAAACACTTGAGTTCTGTGTGCTCTCTGGAATCCACCTCTTCTGTACAGGTCCTAATTTTCCTATATGGAGATGCATCCTTAAAAAGACCTCTCTCTGGCCTGGGACAAGTTGCTTAGGCCCAAATTTTTAAATGTGGTTGTGGTGCTATGTTGGTCCCAGGATATATGAGAAACAAGGTGGGCGAGATTTTTTATTTGACCAACTTCTGTTGGTGAAAGAGAGAAATTTTTGAGCTTTCCTGAAGAAGACCTCTGTGGAGCTCGAAAGCGTGTCTCTTTCAGCAACAGAAGTTGATCGAATACAAGATATTACCTCAGTCCCCCTTGTCTCTCAGATATTTAAAGGTATTGCTTTGCTCAGTATTGCAAGGCCTTAGTGACTTAGACAGATAAGTCCCATTTTCAAAAGTAACTTATGTATTTAGGCACCTAAGTCCCATTGACTTTCAATGAGTCTTAGGTTCCTAGGAGACTAAATTACTTTTGGAAATGGCATTAAAGGCAAGTCTATATGGAGAGTTAATGTGCAGCAAGCTGGTGTGTGAACCTACAGAGCACCAACCTGCTGCACTCTACAGAACTTGTAGTGCACGGCAGCAGTGTCCACATGACCACTTAGTGTGTGGCAGGGTAGAGCAGATTTACAGATGTAGATTTACACACCAGCTTGCTGCCCACTGTCTCTCCATATAGCCAAGCCCTTAGCCATTTAAGTCATTTAGACCTTGCAACGTTCAGCAGAGTTCTTCCTAAATATCTTTAAAAATCTGTGAAATGGGAACGGTAAGATTTACCAATTCACCTACCCATTTCAGCGGTATTGTGAGTGTCTTGGAAGATGAAAAGTGTTTAGTATTGTAAATGAACAGCATTTCTCCAATGTATGGTTTAAAGGAGTAAACAAGACTTTTGTCCTGTTTAGTTTATATAGCTCAGCAGCTTCTAACACACACATCAAATTTTGTATACAATGCCTTTATCCATTAACCTAATAAACTACACATTTGTATTTAGTAGCTCTCAGTGTACTGCTTTGTATGTCTTAAAATCTATCTTTAAACAACTACAACAAAATCTCTTACTTATTTTCTTTCATTATTCTGCTCTGCTTCCATTGATGACTCTAAACTTTTGACTCCAGACTGGCAATATGAGGGTAAGATGGCAAAATGTAACTTCCTGAACATTGCTTGTCTGTTTTTTTTTTTCATTCTCTTTAGAACATTGTTAAAATTCTGTTCACTCTCTTTAATTAGATCTTTTTGTTGCAACTAAATTCCAATCATATTTGTTTCTGTTGTGAAACTTTAATTACAATTTATCCCTTTTAATCATTCCTTCATGTTCTTTGGGTTAAGTTACCATTACATTATTTCTGTCCTGAAGGACTTCTGCTTCACAGTGGTCCCTACTGGTATATTTAGAGAAACATGAATATAGGTTTATGGTGTAGCAACTGAATTGTAATGTGTTGTGATGTGGCAAAGACTTAGTGTGTGTATTCATGACATTGAAAGTAAAAGTGTCATAACAAATAGAAACTAGTACAACAATTCATAATGAGAGCAGGTTGTGAAATTTTCATTTTCATGGTGGGCCAGATCCTGAGGTTCTAATTCAGTACTTTCTCAGGAAAACTCAAATTTACTTCAATTAGAGTTTGAATAAAGGTTAAATAAAAGCCTTGAGTTTGGGCCCTTTATACCAGTAACTAGCTAACGATTATCTTGGCCTTATCTTGCTCCAATGACCACTATCTCAGCATGATTGTTTTATAGAATACCATATATAGAACCTACTGTGGAATTAGAAATAACTTCTGTTTTCATGTTTATAGACTGCAAGTTGGCCAGGGCAGGTCCTCCAGCCACAATAGTTCCCATTGATGAAGAAAGCCGAAATGGTGAGTGTGCTGCTTTTTTCTAAAAGATAATTACCTGGGCTATTATCTGCTTTACTCTCTGATCTATAGTGATCACTGTTAAGAAATCAACACTGGTGGAATATACTCACTTTGCAATGATGACCACAGTAATAGGATTAAAATACTAGGCTCTGGGAATATCATGAATAATGTTTTCCATGTGTGGTTTTAAAACATCAGAATAAAAGTAATGGAATAAATAGGAATTTTTGATTATTTCCTTAAATTATGTATCTTGATAACTTGTTTCTTGTACTAAATAGGCCATGTGATAATGTGTTTGGTATTAAAAAGAGTGTCTATACCATAACCGTTTAGGATTCGTCACAGAGTAAGTACACCTGCTCGGTTGCTAATATCCAAATAATGTACCGAGTAGCTGAGTTTTATATTATATGGTCAGTCCTTGCCACATATGCAATAGCAACATATATACATAAATTATGTTTTATATCAGTGTGTTTTCATTTTTGCCAATCTACAGATATTTGATAATCTGTTCCATGTTGGTTAATCAAATTTACAAATAAATAACCTGCCAGTTTGTTCTGCTAGATTAAAAGGTTAAATGTGGCAATCCTAAATGCCCAGTATCTTTGACTTATTCTGTTAGTACTGATTTTTTTCATTATCAAAATAAATGAGAGAGAATGCTTGATATAATATATAGTACAATAGTTGAAAATTCTTTTCAGCGATCATCAGTGTCTTTCCCTCAAGCAAAATAAACCTTTAATTGACAATACAAAAACAGTAAGTGGGTCTGCAACTGGATAGGTGTCATTGTGCTTGCTATTCCTTTTTATTCTCCAGTATGGTAATTTTTTGGGTTACACTCTATAGGTCAGTTTCAAAAAATAACAACTTTGACATATAATATGATGGAACAATGACTATTATATTTTAAAACTGCAGTAAGCAAAGAGGAAGTATAATGAGAGGTAAAATTTTCAAAATGCCTGAGTGACTTGGGAACCACGTTTCATTGACTTTGAAAACGGAACTTCCTTGAACACTTGAAAAT
Source organism: Natator depressus (assembly GCF_965152275.1). NCBI lineage: Eukaryota > Metazoa > Chordata > Testudines > Cheloniidae > Natator > Natator depressus. The sequence continues at coordinate 87,046,802 of NC_134240.1, forward strand.
TTTATCTGAGCTCAGAGTTGTATGCATTTTCTAAACATCTTGGCCAAGATTTTCAAAAGGGAATGGATGTTTTGATTGCTTCAGCTTCTGACTGCTCAGTTTGAGACACCTTACCATGGCTTGATTTTTCTGTGTTGAGAACCCAAAATTACTAGTCAGTCTTAAAAATCTTGGCTCTAGAGCACATTGAGCTGTGTTTAAAAACGGAACTGAATGGCATTTGAAAACCATTGGAGCCCTTTTCTCCCTTTAACAATTTTAATGAATGTTCTGAATAATTCTGTGGTGGTTAGGGAAGGAATCCAGTTGTGCTTCCTGTGCAATTTGATAGGAGTAATAACATTGTTACCTTATGAGATGTCCACTCAGGAATTCAGTGGAACAATGATAGTGATTTCTAAAAATTGCTTTGTTTTCCTTTTCCATGTTGTTTGTTATATTACCTTATGCATCCGTCAGAACCAGTGGTGCTGCTTGCTAATGCTCATGAAATTTTGTAAAAGAAAACAATAGTTTGTCTTCACTTTATTATTCAAAATCCCTCCTGGAAGAGCCATGGGATTATTCTGTTGACTATTTAATGTCTGCATTAAATTTATGCAACAGAACATAACACTTAGAAATGCACACTTGAGCAGTAAATAATAAGAGTTATGCTAGGTATACACAGTGTGCATCACTAGTGGTATCTAAGAAGTTGTTGCTTTCAGCTTTTGGTTCGCAGATTTGTGGGCAAAGAGTTGCGGATAGCCGAGGACAGTGTGTGATTTATATTTTTTGGTGTATATGAGAAGAATGTAATGCAATACAATGCAATACAAAACCAAGGGTTCTGACTATTGGACCACCTTTGCTCCTCCTTGCTTGCCTGCCTGAAAACTGTTTCTGTGAACTCACAGAATCGGAGTGAAGTACTGTTTAGAATGGTAGACGCTTATGTCCCTCCAGGACTATACAAATTCTTCTGCTGGTACAGCTGCCGGTTTAATGTTCTTTTGCACTGAGAAAATGAACATCTATTACTGCTAATATTCTATGGATTCATATTGCTCCCATATCCCATACTGCTAATATTTCTATTCTATATAATGTGAAATGTTGTTAAAGACTCTAAGAGAATGGATTTTAGCAGTTGGTTATTTTTCCCTCTCCATGTGTTAACTTCCTTGTGGTCGCATCCATTGAAGCTCTGAAAGACTGGTCTGAGGAAAATTGCAGTAGTAATTGTATCTACCTATACAGTAGGGGCAACAGCTGCAATTCTAGCAGCAATTTCTGTGAGTGGAGCCTGGAGACTCAAAGAAGGTATATTATGCCTTTTTTCCTTGCATTTTTGAACACCAGCAAAAATAACTAACCAATGCAATATTAGTATTGTTTCAGTAGCTAGCATTACCATATTTCTATCATTCAAAACAAAACTATACATTGAATTATTTGCTTTTTATTTCATGGTATTTATGCAAAATTAACTTAATGATATACCTTAACATTCTTATGTAGGCAGAAGATTGTATACATCTATATTTCAGTTTCAATTTTCTGTTACACCTAAGAATATTTAAACATTCCAAAGCACATAGTATCTCTTTTAGATTGATATAAAAGCAAAAAACAATTGTACCAAATTATTGCTTTTTAGTACACCTAAACAATCTGTTGAGAAAGAAAAAGTGTTTATTGTATTATTCTTTGGTTAATTCATGGGATGAAGAGCTCTATTAAGAGTCGGCTGTTAACCAGAATACACATTTCACGTAGATAAGTTATCAAGCACACTAGATTGCAAATAAGGAACAGTAAATGCTGTCATGATTTATCCCCCTTTTTTATCTGTGTGAAAGCAGGGCTTAATTAAATACCTAAAGGGTGGTGATTTAAAATTAAAAGTGTAATAAGCAGAATAAGCGAAGTCAGTGAACAGATATATTCATTTAAAATACTGAAAGAGTAGCACAAAACTCCCAGGGTGTCCTAATTACATTTTACAGTAAGTTTATATCTGCACTTTTTCACTGCTTGATACAATGTTTACCAATAACTTGGGTAGAATTTAAATATTTACATGTAACTGCCCCTGCAAGAAATGTGCATACACAATGTATGGTGAGAAATTGTTTTCTCCATTGTTTCAACTGTGCATTTATACCCTATATCTGCAACGCTTAGCTTTGTTCTTCCTTGTGTCATTAAACGGAGTTATAAATCATTAGTTGTTCAGTAAATAGGGCATATTACAAGCATAAATTACAATTCACATAGAAATTTATGGAAAGAAGACATATAGTCCATAAGTGTCATAAGACATGCTGTCTCAATGCATCTCCTGGGTATTCTCCCATTGGTTTGAGTCTTTCCTCAGGCATCTTGCTGATCCAGGAGGATGCAAATTGTACATCCCTGCATAATGGGTATGAATCATCAAATGCAGAGAGCTTAAATGACCTGCCCATTCCTTTACAGAGTGTCAGGACATGGGCAATAGGGGCGTGGGTTGAGGCTAGGTCCAAGTTCAGCCTAGAGGGTCAAGGCCAAAAGCAGCAGTCCATTCCAGTATCACACCAAGTCAGAGTTTATGTTGATGAGCTGCACAGGGTCAGAATCAAGTGAACTGGGAGGAGAGGTAGATAAGCTGGAGGGTAGGGATAGGATACAGAGGGACCTAAACAAGTTAGAGGATTGGGCCAAAAGAAATCTGAGGTTCAACAAGGACAAGTGCAGAGTCCTGCACTTAGGACGGAAGAATCCCATGCACCGCTACCGACTAGGTATCGAATGGCTAGGCAGTAATTCTGCAGCAAAGGACCTAGGGGTTACAGTGGACGAGAAGCTGGGTATGAGTCAACAGTGTGCCCTTGTTGACAAGAAGGCCAATGGCATTTTGGGATGTATAAGGAGGGGCATTGCCAGCAGATCGAGGGACGTGATCGTTCCCCTCTATTTGACATCAGTGAGGCCTCATCTGGAGTACTGTATCCAGTTTTGGGCCCCACGCTACAAGAAGGATGTGGAAAAATTGGAAAGAGTCCAGCGGAGGGCAACAAAAATGATTAGGGGACTGGAACACATGACTTATGAGAAGAGGCTGAGGGAACTGGGATTGTTTAGTCTGCGGAAGAGAAGAACGAGGGGGGATTTGTTAGCTGCTTTCAACTACCTGAAAGGGGGTTCCAAAGAGGATGGATCTAGACTGTTATCAGTGGTAGCAGATGACAGAACAAGGAGTAATGGTCTCAAGTTGCAGTGGGGGAGGTTTCGGTTGGATATTAGGAAAAACTTTTTCAGTAGGAGGGTGGTGAAACACTGGAATGCGTTATCTAGGGAGGTGGTGGAATCTCCTTCCTTAGAAGTTTTTAAGATCAGGTTTGACAAAGCCCTGGCTGGGATGATTTAGTTGGGGATTGGTCCTGCTTTGAGCAGGGGGTTGGACTAGATGACCTCCTGGGGTCCCTTCCAACCCTGCTATCTATGATTCTATGAATCAGCTGAAGTAGGGTTAGCAGGACAGAGGCAAGGTGAGGTGTCATGAATGGAGCAGGGGACCAGGAACTGAAGCAGAGTGAGGAATTAGGAGCAAGACAAGGTATCAGGAGTGTGCAGCAGTGTCTGTTTTCAGCAGCAAGTCAGGGATCCCCAGCTAGTTACACAGACAGCCTTCAGCTATTTTCCCTAGGCATTAAATAGCATGCCTGGGCCAATCAGGATATGCGGTAGGTTCTTCCAATCAGGACCTCTGTGGGTGGGGCATCCACTAGTGCTTGAAACTGTAGGGCTCATAGGCTGTTGTTCCCCGCATCACCAAAGCTGTTGGTTGGCAGTGTGGACATGGCAGTCACCCAGCAGCTGGCAGACCTAGGTTCCAGATCCATGGATCCTCACACAGTGAGTCAATGGTACAGAGAGTACTAATTCATGACTCTCACATTCATGTTAATCAATAATGTTGCTTCTCAACACAGTGATACCATCTTCTTGCACTTGGCTATGGTGAAGCTGAATGATGGACACAAATAGATCCAGTGCAATTCAATGAATTTTCACCCTATTCGCTCCCTGGGAGATATGGGAAGTAGCAACAATGAGACAGTGCACTTCTCTTCTCTGTCTGGGACTCAAATAGATGTTATAACAGGGAGCAGTACTGCCCTCCTACATTACTTGAGATGTACAAAATCAGGCAGCAGAATGACCTTGCCTTGCTCTTTTCCTAGATCTTAGCGCATTTGAGCAGTAAATAAGAGCACCACTAGGATGCTGCTTCTCATGCACTTTAGTGCTCCCTGGGTGTCAAAGACAGCAGCATAAAGTGGATACCCTTATTCCTCTTACACCTACAGGGGAATTAAAGACCAGAGCCACCAAAAAACCTCTGGCTATAATGTTTGTGGCCATATATTCCGCACACCCCTCGTTCCCACCATACGCACACACAGGCACAGATGTCACTGGATTCAGTGGAATTGTTATCTTTGACAGGTAAGGTGTAGAAGAAATTGGAATCATGGCAAGTGATAGTCATCCCTGTGTGCTATGGGGCTCTGTTTTTTGAGGACTCCATGGGACCGTGGGATCTCCCAAGAGGTTTACAGAAGGAATGGACAGATATGAGCAGTGAAAGAGCAGGGGTCAGAGCTGATGGATCCATTAGCTGGGCTGCAATAACATTAATGCAGTGGCTCCAGTACCACCATGCAGTCTTTGGGAAGCTGCCTACCCCTCCATCCCTGCTGTGGAGATGCCCAGGAGAAACAGCCTGGCAACCAGCCATGCCCCTGGGGAAGGATTTGTTTAGTAATATTTTATTTATGTTAGTGGAAAAAATAATTTCATTTTAAGCTGTATATAAAAATTAAATTAAAAATACATAGCGGCAAAATGTCATAAAAACTGTACAAACAACAACAAAACTATGGAAAGCCTTATGAAGGAAACAAGCATAAAAGAAAATTAAAGGCTGAGGGTCAGCTGGAACTGTACTCTTGGGCAGTAGGAAAATCTTTTCTTTTCTTTTCTTTTTTTTTTTTTTAAAGAATACAGTTTGTAGTGGCACACACAGGTTTTTTAGACGAATATTTTATTTTCCATTACAACGCATGTAGAATTGACAAAAAGAAATATGGCGAATTTTGATATATGAATCTGCAATACAATGTATCTGTAGCGAGAGTCGTTTGTTCAGTCAGGAGGCCTAGTGGTCGGGGCCTGCAACTCCAGTCCTTTCAGTTCAGTGTGTTCTGAACTTCCTGGGTGGGGTTCAGCTCCGTCGACTTCCTTGCTGGTAACCCCTCATCCTGCCCATCTCAGGGCTAGGCAAAGGGGAATCTGGGATGGGTAAGGGGACCTGGGCCCTTCTGCTCTACCAGGCCCTGGCCCAGGTCCCCCTACCCAGAGAGTGTGATAGCATGTCCCGCCTCCTGATCACCTTCCCATGATCCACTTCTTACCATACCTGTTCCCTCAGTTTGTGGCTTGGTTGTTGTTGGGTTACAGTCCTTTGTTTCAAACCGCCAAGTCTTGGGGCTGATGCAGGTGGCCCTCTGGTACTCTTGCACATGGTTCTCCCTACCTCTTGAGTAATGTCTAAAAGGTTTATGTGTGTCTGGGGGTGGGACGGGGCGGGGTGGGGGGGAGAAGAGCCACAGCTGGACCTCTTCAGTCAGAGTTTCTTCTATTGTTGCAGGGCAGCCCTCCTCCAGGAAATAGCCTCTCTCCTCCCTTTTCCCACCTTGCCTGGGTTGCTGAAACTCTCTATATTGGTCCTTTCCCAGGCATCTTCGACAGTGCCTGAGAGGTGGAACTTTTCTGGCCCAGTATTGCTCCAGCCCTTCCTATGCCCTCTGTGTTAGTGTGGGGTGTGTAAACCACTTCACAGTATCCAATGTCTTTTAGTGCCTATATGAATTTGCTAGGGTAACAATTCTTACAGTAATAGCAATATACTTGTCATTTGATTCCAAAATTGGCATTGTTCAGTAGTTCAATATGCTATGGAAACTGCAAAAGTGATACTGAATCTTTGATAGTGCAAGGCATTTGGACTATATGCAATTTCTAAGATGCAGAGTTGTACAACATACATTTCCAATGGCAAATTATATTATTTCACCAAGGAAAATCAGTGCTCTTATAAGTGCATTGTATTTATGTTACCATACAATCAAGTGTGGATGGATGAGTCTTAGAGGATGGTTAGTGGTAAAGGCCAGAAAAAGAAGTGAGCTTTTAGGAGGAACTTGGAAGACAGCAAGGAGGCATGGCACACTGAATCAGGGAGAGAATTCCAGGTAGAGGTTTGCAAGGAAAAAGGCACAAATGCAAGTGACAGGAGGCAAGAGCATGGTAAGGTGTGAAGCATTGAGGGAACATACAAAAGACCAATCCTGGAATGAATTAATCCTGGAATCCTCGGGAGCAGAAATTCTCAGAGAATGAGGAGGTTCATCACGCTAAAAGCAGTGAAGAGGTCAAATAAAAAGGAAAGGGGAGGAGAGGAGAGGAGGCTCTTGTACACTGGTCCAAGTTCTCTTTTCTGCATGCTTTAGTTCCCCTTGGATTTGTATGGAAGGTCTGTCAGGAGAAGGCTCATCTACGACTACTACCTTTAGAATGGAAATATTTCATCGTGCAACTGCTGCTCCTTCTCCTCTTCATAAGTTAGAAAATCATCATTTCCCAGGCACTTATGTCTGTAGCATCTAGCCATTATTTCATATATTAAAACATACACCAATTGTCCTAGGTGATTAGGTGTCAGGGTTTTTTACAATTGTTTACAACTTCCTGTGTGTGCCTTTTGGAGAAATTTGGTGGTTTTGGATGGGTGTCTCAATGAGCAGAAATCAAATTCACAGAACCACCTTTTTAATGGCACGTAGGCCATCCAGGTCATATTACCCTCCCACATTGGGAGTGCACATGTGAGTTATTACAATCTTACATAGGTATTTAGGAGAGGGATTGGTCCAGGATAAGGAACTGTGGAGAGTAGAAAATAAGACCCGCCATATACCTAATAAAGTCTCTTCTCTTCTCTTAAGCTGCTCTGCAATTCTGCATTATGGAAGACTGTAGTTTTGGGGGCATCCTATGTAGCACCCCTGCTTCCGGACCACTGTTCACAGTGTTTTGCAATTTGTGTGACTTGAAGTGCTGTGGATACACTTTACTTATGTTTTATTTGAGCAACAAAAAGGAAAGGAAAGTAATTTTACAGATAGTTGAATGGAAGCCTCCTTCAAAATCCTGAGGTCATGGACAGTTGTTAATGAAGTTACTTGGGTTTATTTATTGTAATCCTCAATAGGCTTTGAGCAATAATGATATTTGGTATGGTAATATACGCAAACTACACAGGGTATTTTTAAATCTAATCTATATATATATTTAACAAGTTGTAGTATAATGTAGCTTTTCAGAGTCCTGCTAATGATGTTGGGAATGCAAACCTTTAAAACGTACTAAAATGGAACTGAATTAAAAACTGGGGATTTGTGTGCCCTAATATGTAAAACATGCATATATACATTTAACTTTCACACAAGTCACATACTTACCAACTCATAGAAGTAGTTAACTAACTGGGAACATTTTCAAGTAGCAAAACATGTTTTATTTAATCATGCTGAATGTTGCTTCTTCAGCAGAGGAAATAACATACTGTATAACGCTAGGTCATTTCCAAATCAGTTAATGTCTGGAAAACAGCAAAACTGTTCCAAATCACTGATGCCCAAAGAAAAATATGTATTCCTTGGTTTCACTTTAAGCCACATTACTACCTATTGGTCTATTAAATATCTGGTAAGTGATTATCCTATATATTATACATTTCATAATTGCTTACTACTAGGCAGTATCTTTATATAATGTAATTGAATTGCAGCTCTAATAAATAACCCCATCAACCTGTAAGATTGGTTTTAAAATACAGTGCTATAAGAAAATTCAATCATTTTGTAATAGCTGACTGTTTTCTTTTCAAGAAAACTGAATGTTTGGTGCATAATGTATATTTAACTCTGACACTATAACTTCATGGTTAACATGATTTGCTTAGGTTGCTCAATATCTTTATCCACTGACAAGTTTAGTTATTCAGTCCTTTATTTTCTACTTTGAAGTAGCTTGTCAAACAAAACCTTAGATACGATCCAAAAAAAGACACCTATGCAATATTTTTCAGGCATTTTTTCTTCAGTAAAGAATTGCTAATGTGAAAAATAAGACCTCAAAGTCTCACTGGCAATAGACAGACAAATACAAATAAGTGAGATGATAAAGCATAACAAGAACTGTTCAGTTTTAATGCAACTCTGGGGAAGTCTGTCAACAATCCTGGATACCATCAGCATTAGATTTTAAATTAGTGAATGGGCTTCTTAAACAACAACAAAAGGTTTTGATACCTAATGCTGCTGTTAATATTACTGACCATACCACTAATGACAGGAAATTTAGCCTCCAGGAGACCTACTAGTCTTTATAGTTCAGTGAATCTATTAATAACCATTTTCTTTAGTTCTATGTGTAAGATGTTACTGCTCAACTTGTGAGACGATTTATACCCTAACAAGCAGCAGCGTGTATACTTAAAGTTGCCACAGAATTTCAGTTGGAGAACACTTTTTTAGAACATATTTTTCAACAAGTTTAAATTTCCTGGGAAAAATCTCTCTGAAGGTGCCCTGCAGAGAGTTGACTATATTATTAGCATATGTGAAAAAAGTAGCCTGCTTGGATTACTTTACTATAACTGAAGCACCCACAATTGGTTGTGGTTTGAAAGTACTTAGTGGGCACATCAAAGATTTCCCTACATTTTAATCTTTCAGCAGTGAAATTCAAGTAAATATATATTAATATGAAGCAACTAAGAAGTAAGGCCTGTAGGGTCTTGATGCATTAGGATCCAATTTAATTACATTATCACAATATATACAAGAGAGAGGCATGGCCTAGTGGCCTGAATAGTGATCTGAGAATGCAAGCATGAAATCCCTGTGTTCTATGCCTGTTTCTTAAATGCACTCCTCTGTGGTTTTGATTCAGTAACTTATTCTCTCTGTTTATCCATCTGTAAAATAAGGATAATACTGGTGGATTCAACTAGCATGGAACTACTGTGGGATTGGTTCCTTTTCCCCTAAGCATTGGACTTTCCATTCCCGTCCGCTCTCTGCATCCCTCTTACCTTCCTGCTCTCCTACCCTGCTCAAGGAAATGTTCAGTAAAGTTTACTGACATGTGTGCAGTAAAGTTAAATAAGTGTGGAAGTGTTTTCAGGGTCAAGGCCTTAATGTGGAACTACCAGGCATATACTCTCTAGCTTTTTTTGGGGTGGGTTTTTTCCCCCAGACATTGAAGTAGCAAACAATATGACAAGGGAAGTGTTCTGCATTCTAGTACGTCTTCATCCATGTACAACTGAAATGTATTATTAATTTGTATTTATTTTTGACAAATATACCAGGAACCATGTGAAAGGGCCTGATCTGAGATGATATCAAGACAAAAAAAAGATTCTGATAAATTTAATAAAAGCACTTTTTAGATACTCATCTGAATTGACTTGCCAGTACTCTTAAGCTTCTGCCATTGGTATTAAAAAATTAAGGAGGGAAAATTTGGTGAGTAAGTTCAGCTTTTGAGCATTGAGAGGCAATAGATTTTTTTTTCATATTTCTACACATTCTTTGCGTTTTACAAAACATTTTTTCTTTAGCGGCTGTACGTTTAGTGCACTTTATTTTCACAGCATTAAAGTTTGAGGTTTCTAAATAAAATATATTGCGTTGTTGTAAATTACAGTTCACAGTACAAAATTTTATCTGAGCCCATTGCACTTTTATGATAAATAGAGCTAATGAATATTTAATTTGTGAGAATACTGTGTTCATGTCTCATGAATGTATTCATTTAAATCGGAGGCAAACTTGTACTGTTTCTAATCAAAAGGATGTCTCTGAAAACTAACCTGATGCAAGTGTATTCCCTGTTGGTGTTGAGGAGGAGGGCATTTACAGGTTTCCCTGTAAGGATATGAGATGTTACAGCCCCCAGCTACGGAACTTTGTCTCTATAGTTCTGTTGCCGCACAGGCTTTTCGCTCTGGAGGTCCCCTGTTCAGTTCCCCGTGTATCAGCCAAGATGTCAGCCTTCACCCAAGCACTGATAATAGTCATTAACCTGAGCACACTCCAAGTACGCAGAGCAGGTTTGAACTGATCTCCCTCTCATTTTATTTGTGTTTTTATTAACAAAGCCATACCCTAGTAAAGGGTTAAGGGTGTGGTCATTCAGTGTTGTTTTTTGTTTTGTTTTTCAATGTTTTACACTATGTACAGTGTTCAAACTTTGTATTAGATCCAGTTGGGAAAGGCACCTGCTTTCAGCCCAATGTAATTGTTCTTGGGGTCTGTGATGGGGTATCTGCCCCATACTGGCAGAAAAGGGGTTAAAAGCAGCCCTAGGGAGGCTGCCAATCACAGAAGGGCTTATAGGAACAGCCAATCAGGGCCGAGCTGGCCCATATAAGAAGGGCTGCAGAAAAGAACAGGGGCAGTCACTCCCTGGATCTGAAGAAGGGAGGAGGATTGGCTGCCTTGCAGACAGAGGGTAGCTAACCCCTTGGACAGAGCAGTGCTGCAGACAGAGACTCAGAGAGCTAAAGGCTGCCCTTGACAGGCTGCAAGGATCTGCACACTGAGGCTCTGATGCAAGGGCAAAGAGGGTGCTGGAGCTACATGGGAAGTGGCTAGACTGTGGACTGCAGTTTGTCACTGAAGGGAGTGGCGGACAGTAGACTGCAGGTCCCCCCGGAACTGGGGGAACGAAGAGTGTGGCACAGCTGGCGGGTAGTCTCATTGAAAAGGATGCTGTGGTCCTGGGAGTGACGTGGGTCCAGGAACAGAGGTGACAGCAGGTGAGACACCACCAGAAGAGAGCGCAGTGCTAATTCCTTAGACAGACAGCAGGCGGCACCACAGTGGTGAGTCACACCCCATCACAGGGTCCAAGATCTCTTCAGCTCAGAGCACCCCTGGGGATAAGATAAAACACTGATGGCCTTCTATAGTATTTTGGTCAAGCAGCCACATTTTATATGTACTGACTTTCATGCTACTTGAAACTTACTCACAAATGACTTACTCTGACATAGCTAGAATACTGAAAATATATTAGGGTATCCTTATAGTGGCACCAGATGCAAACATAGCTAATTTGTGTGTGTGTAGGCGGGGGGAGAGGGAGATTCTGCACTTACTTATAACTGGTGTAATTTGCAAGTAACACCATACAGAGTATGGTGGAGTTATTCCAGATTTATACTGGCATAAATAAGAGCAGCATCTGGCTGTTGAATCATATCTTCATAAACAAAAAGCTGCAGGTCTTACGTACATAATGTAGTTGTCCCCCCCCCCACAAGCTCAGTAAATAAACATGTTTTCTTTTTTCCGCCTACCTTTCATCTTGTTACTTTTTCATGTTTCTCTTTTTCTTATTTTATGCTATCATAATGGTGTTGCATGCTAATTAAATAATAATTGGCCCTTCTTCATATATCAAATTTTTCCAGGCCCTTCTCACACAGATTTAACATTGCTATAGCTCCACTTATTTTATTGGAGTTACTCCAGATTTATATTGATATAGGCGAGAGCAGGGTCAGGCGTCTGATGTCCAAACTGCACTTCTGGGCATATTTCAGTATCTGTGCATCTCTTGCTGTCCTTGCAGTGGTGTTACTTTGGTTATTTTAATCTTGAATGACTATAGTGCTGGTGAAAGGTGCCAGAATACAAAATCTTGAGTTGTGGAGTGGCAGTGCAAATTTCTCCACCGCACTAATGTGTTTTAACTTTGTTATGCAGTGACAAAGCTACTGTGTTTGCCATAATAGATGATCTGTTACTCTTGTACTGCATCTTCTTTGCTTTGTACAGATCTGATGAATGTAATAGTAAAAAAAGTATTTGTCAAAATATTGTTTACAGATTTTTTTAATTTACACATTTTTATCAGCTCTAAACACTTCATATGAGCTTTTATGGTTTCAGTAACAAAGGCATGGAGTCAGGTCAGAGGTGTGTTGTTCTGTTTCCTGCCAAAGGAGTGCATACCCTCTGTCAGAGAATTGGAGACCAAGGGTTATGCAGTAGTCACAGCACAGGCTTCCTCGTAAGTAGCAATGGCTCAGTCAATGATAGGACCCAGGCCCATATCAGTGGCCATTCTGGATGCCATGGGGTCTCCATCCTCCAGCTTAGAACTTTCCCCTCTTCCGCCTTATTTGGTTTCTTCAAGAGTGCGACAAGGGCGTTGGCATCTCAGACAACAATTTTTGGTATCTCTACCAAGCAGCCTTCTCTACCACAAAAGATATAGCAGCCACTACCTCACTATCCTGTTGCATCCTCTTCCTCATGACCAGACAAGGCTATGGAGGTGACAAGCAACTCACCATTGCCAGAGGACCACAGGGATCATCAAGATCTTGTGAGAAGGGTGGCCTCCATTCTTGACATTCAGGTGGAATAGGTCCGTGAGAGCTCTCACAAGTTGGTGGACTTTCTGGTATCAGTGGGTCCTTCTAAAATGGAGTGGGTCAGAATGACTCCTACCACCCCAGTGGTTTATGTAAGGAGAGTGAGCACAGAGAAAGGATCACAGGCAGTTGGTGTAATATAGATCAGCCTTTAGGCTGCTGTAATTCATTCTGGGGGACTGGACTGGTGCAAAGCAGCTTAAAGACACTTTTGCACAAACCCTAACACCCTGTGCTCTGTTTTTTGCTCATTGCCTGCAGCAGCGGGTTGGAATACTAATCATCTTCTTGTTCCAAGATATGGATAATGAAACTCAACGTTAAATTTCCATTACCCTTCCTCCCAAATAAACATCATAAAACAAAACAAATGAAAATATTGTTGGAGTACAACAAACACATATTTTAAACAAGAAAAAATGGCCTAAAAGAAAATGGTATTATTTTCAGTGTCAGTTAGTAACCTTTTGAGCTAAATGTGTGTAAGGGACTGTTAATAATCAGTTTAGTTTGAGAGAAATTTAACCATGGTGCAGAGGACCACCTTAGACCAGCTAGACAAAGGGTAAAGAAAAAGTCCTGTACACTCAAGCTATCTTCTACCCCCAGCTTTTCAAAGACTTTTTAAAAGATGAGGTACAGGAGACTTTGTATAGCTTGTTTTTCTTTTCAACAAATTATTCTCTTTTTCTACTGTTCACACGAACAGTTGTCCCTTACTTTCCCTCTTACCCCATATATCATACTTCTTGATATATATACCAAACTGGAAAAAGACTTATCACATATATAATATAAACGTCAGCAATATTGTATCACTTTTTAATTTACTGTGTATGAAAATCTATGGGATTAAGAGTATGAAATCAGAACAGAGCAACCAATATATAGTGACCAAGATAGTCTTTGTTTTATTAATGCCCATTTATTCATTTTCATCCTGAAGTTTACTTTTGTAGGGATTGGCATCAGTGATTTAATTGAAACTTCACAAATTTATCTGGTGTTGAATGCTCTTCTTCAATCATAGATTTAAATCACAATGTGTTTTTGACTAAGGGCAAATGTATGAAGATTGAAGAATCCATAGAAGGAAAGAAATTTTTTTCTTTTCCATTTTTTTTTCATAAACCGACATTAAAATTAGTAATATTTGGTTATCTCAAGGTCAGGTTGAAAGAATCTGGGTAACAGAGAAGCTACATTGCTTGTGTTGACTAGCTGAACTACTTCTAACAATTTTTCCCCTCTGTTCCCTGTTCACGCTGTTTGGGGCAGATTCCCATTTCAGTTACGTTAGTGTATATTCAGAATAAGTCCACTCAAGAAAATGGAACTACATCAGAGTTATGCTGTTGTATTTGTGAATCCAGCCCATTGTTTTCTTCTGTCTTTTTGCTCAAATACATGCCTTTTGTAGAAAGAGAGTGGTTGATTTCTCAACAAAATAATTCTAAAGACACTTGATTCCAGACAGGTCTACTATGATTGGATTAGATGACCTCCTGAGGTCTCGTCCAACCCTAATCTTCTATGATTCTGTGAATGGTCTCTTATAATATGTGTTCACTTATCCTAAATCATCCATACCAAATTATATTTAGTTTTCCCAGGCTAGAATAAGAGTTTTGTGTTCAAAAGCTTGACTCTTTCACTATCAGAAATTGGTCCAATAAAAGATATTACCTCATCAGCCTTATCTCTCTAATATCCTGGAACCAATATACCTACAACAACACTGCAAACTACTCTCCTACAATCAATTAATGTAAGGCGTTAAATTTCAACTGGTGTTGAATGTTAAAATGTTGGATGTTAAAAATGGTGAAGATTTTTTGGAATTAAAAACACCGTTCTATAGAGCAATATGTTCACTATCAGGGATGAACTCCTTTGTGGGTGCAAAGTTCAGCCTTGCTATGTTAGGTTGTAAACTGTGCACCTTCCTGGTTATCAGTTATTACTGAAGTGCTGAGGTCACTGTAAAACTGGCCTGTCTATGACGTGGGAGCTGTATAATCATGATGAATAAGGTTGAGTAGATATGTTATGTTCAGTCCATTTTCTGATGACCAAGAAACTAGTATAATCTACTTTCTTCTGGAAGTTGAAAGAGTGCTGTTTTCGTTGATGTTATAATTTATTGCAGCAATGAATGGCCCAGCGATATAAATTGTAAACATTGTGTAAAATGATTAATTGCATTATTAGCACCCTTCGCTCAACAAGAACCTCATACACAAGAATCAAAATGGCACACATCTCAGTTTTAAAAAGTTTCTGTCCCCCAACATTAAAGCATAAATACTGAAAAGATGAGATTTTGGTTTTTTTGTTTGTTTGTTTGTTTTGGACAGTAGGAAAGCTATTAAGGAAATGATAAGCTAAGCACCAACTAAAATTCACTCAGTTTAAAGTTTAATTGTAAAGTGGGGATCAAAGCTGTTTTAAAAACAGTATTTATTTCACTTTATTCTTCTTATCTCATTAGGTAGTCAAGCCAGGTAATATTTTCAAAATCTCCTAAGTGACTTAGGACCTCAAATCCCATTTTCAGAAGTGACTAAGGCTCTTAGGGCCAGATTTCAATGGTATTTAGGAGCCTGAAATTGCAGATAGTAGGATTTTTAAAATGCCTAAATTGCTTACGTGCCTAAGTCATGTTGAAATCAGTGTGGGCTGTTCATGCCCACCCAAAACTATGAATAAGTACTTGCATTCCCATCCTGTGCTGAAGCTTGCTGCACTGCATCTTCACTGTTATTTTTAATCATGCTAACTAGATTAAAGCTAGTGTGGGTATGCCTACACAAGCTGCAATCACACCTCCAACTGCAGTTTAGATATACCCTGAGCCGCCTCTCTAAGTCAATTTTCAAAATGGGAGTTAGGTGATTTGAAAAATGTATCCTCAGTCCAGGGAAATCTCAACTGAATTTTAGTGCAAGATAAAATTCTTCTGTCTTTACCATTATAATAGTGCAAGAAGGGGGAAGGCTGTTCATCATTCATTCTGCAATAAGCAATTGGAAGGAATGCTGGAAGTTGACAGACCAGAGATAAGAGTACATGAGAGTAAAGTGCCATATGTCATACTTTTGTAAACATCATGTTCATATTATTCAGTCTTTAGATACTAAAGGTAAGGTCCAGGTTTCCTTCAATTACAGTTATCCTGTTTGCACTATAAAAGTAACAGCTGACATTGGCCACAGTTGGAAGACCGATACTGGGCTATATGGGCCATTGGTCTGACCGGTGCGGCCATTCTTACGTTTTTATTTCTATTTTACTGTAGGAAAAGGAAAGGGACTGCAGGTGGGAGTTCAGAGGGGTTTTTTTTCTCCTGTAAGTTATCCCTGTGCTCAGAATATCTGTGCTTCAAGAGTAGCTTGCTAAACATACACCACTTGGCTTAGTTTTATTTCAGTTTTAGAACACTAATACACAAAACACTTAAGGTATTGGTTTTAACAAAGGAGCACTTTTAGCCACTAAGATACCACATTAAATGAAGGACTGTGCTACTTAACTTTGCTCAACCATAAATTACATTTTTATTTGTCTTATGTACTCCATATGGAAGCTTGCTATATCCTTTTAGTGTTTCCAAGTCGTGTTAATCAAGTCAAATGTTATCTTTCACAGCCCTGCTTTGTTTTCCTCTGCCCACATATATTTTTCATTATTAGCATGTGATGTCCTACATTTTATCCTACTGACAAAACCGTTTAGAAAAATAGTCTGATTAAAACGTATCATCAGGCACTGACCTTCTGGATATCTGCTTGTAATTTAAATTATTAGCATGTTATTTCTGGGGGGTTTTCTTTTCCCCTTTTTATCTTTTCTTCCTTCTCCTCCCAAAAGCCTTGAAGTGCATAGCATGCCCTGAATAGGTGAGTCAATAATACAGGTTCACTGAGAGTGTGGTGAGGTCTGTTTCAAGTCACATGACAGTAAATATATTACATTTGTGTTTTCAACTTGAGCCTTCATTGCCTTGTGACCTCCTAAGAGTGTTGCTGACTCAGATTTTCTCTGACTATGCAGTGATCCACTGCTGTGTGTGTAAACCTGCCTTTTTATTATTGCTTGTCATCCAGCTATGGAAGTGCTGTACCTGTGAAAGTGAATGCATACTGAATAAAAATTACACTGAACTGCCTCCACAAAATACTTGGGCTGTTAAGCATAAATTCCTTCTTAGCTTAATTATTTTACACCTAGTCCTAAATCAACATAAATGTGTATTAGTACTTTTCAGAACAATAATTATACATGGCTGCTGCCAGGCATTAACTTTTATTTTTTCAGGATGGTTTATGAGACTGATGAAAAATCTGGCATATATTGCTTCTGAAATGCACTACTGAGCATTTGTGTTTGGTCCTATTATTTTGTCACTGTCATAACAAGGTGAAGTTGAAAGAGCAATTCTGTGATAAACCATCTCCTGCACAATAGATTAATAATTTTGTAAAGGATATCAGTGAGAAACCTGCCATCTGCAAGAACCAGCCAACTTGTCCAAGTGCACGCACGTGCATGTTTGTATATTTAATTCAGTAGGTCTTTTTTTGTTTGTTTTTTTTATCATACTTATTGTATTCAACTCTCCCGTTCCATTGACCATCCAGCTTACTCACTGTTCCTCTTCAAGAGGTGTGCTATGGCTCTGGCTGCTTTGCTTTCCAGGAGTTTAAGGGAATCTAAATTCCCTACACATCTGCATGGTTATGTAAACCTTGCCCAGATTACAGCTGTGGCATGGAGAAAGCAATGCCTATGATCTGTGCAATTGTGAGTGATATATCCCAGTTCCTTGCTGGAGCTAGAGGAGTGCAAGTGGTGCTCCTGGCTGGCCAAAGGGAACTGCAGCACCATGGACAGCTCAGTGCTAGCAGGGAGCAGAGGAATGAGAAAGAGCTCCTGGCTGGCTGCTGGGCCTGAACTTGAAAGAGCTCTGAGTTAAGGGTGAAGCTTTTGTGAAGGCTGGGGCCATGGGGAAGTGGCCTAAGGAACTGAAAGCAGTTTAGTTAAAAGGCTCGGTGGCACATGGCTGCTATTCTTAGGGATCCTGGGATGGGACCCAGAGTAGTAGGGGCAGGACTGGTATCCTGTCATAGCTTACTGGAGCAGTGGCCTATAATCAGCCATGGATACACCCCCGGAAGAGGAAATGAACTGTTGAGGTCCAGCTGGAGGGCTGGGGCTGGAACAGATCAAGAGCCCCCAGGAGGAAGCCCTGGGGTTATGGCTTGATACCAGGGCTGGGACTGTTGAAAGACCACAGACACACCAAACCAGAAAGGGTGCTGATAAGAGGTGGGTGCCATGCCATTACACCACCAATACAATTGTCCCAATACAGTAATTTCTCACTTAAAGTCGTCCCGGTTAACATTGTTTCGTTGTTACATTGCTGATCAATTAGGGAACATGCTTGTTTAAAGTTGCACAATGCTCCCTTATAAAGTCGTTTGGCAGCCGCCTGCTTTGTCCACTGCTGGCAGGAAGAGCAGCCCGTTGCAGCTAGCTGGTGGAGGCTTGGAACCAGGGTGGACCGGCAGCCCCCCATCAGCTCCCAGTTTCCCTAAGTTCCCTGTGCGGCGGCAGTTCAGCTATCCCTCCCCCCACTGCCATGTGCTGCTCCTGCCCTCTGCCTTGGAGCTGTTCCTGGGAGCCTCCTGCTTGCTGTGGAGGGTTAAGGGGGGCTAATATCAGGGTACCTCCCTCCCCCCGCTCCTGCACCCCACTTACCCCATTTACATAGTGCGGGGGGGTAGACTATGACACAACAGGGCTCAGGACGGAGGGAGCTTGCAGGCAGAAGCTTCTGTCTCAACTTCCTGTACTTAAAGGGGCAATGTGTGTCTCTCTCACACATGTGCACACACATGGTGTGTGTGTCTGTCTGCATGCTGTCTTCCCTCCCTCCATTCGTGCTGCCTTGCAGAGTGTGCGGCTACATTAACAACAATGTGTTAATCCTTGAGGGTTCAGCCGAATGCTAGTTCATCATTTAGCAGTAAGACATTCCCTGGGAAATATCCCACCCTCTGACTCCTCCACCTCAACCAAGCTTCACAATCATCATTGCTGTGTACAGTATTAAATTGTTTGTTTAAAACTTATAGTGTGTGTGTGTGTGTGTGTGTATATACACACACACACACACACACATATATAGTCTTTTGTCTGGTGAAAAAAATTTCCCTGGAACCTAACCCCCACATTTATATTAATTCTTAAGTGGAAATTGAATTTGCTTAACATCATTTCACTTAATTTTTCAGGAACATAACTACAACGTTAAGTGAGGAGTTACTGTACCATCATCCCAGTACAAAGTCGGGAGTATCAGAATGTTATACAGAAAGAACTGGATGTCTTTGAGAACTGGAGTAATATAACTGGGATGAAATTTAATGTACAAAGACAAGATCATGCACTTAGGGGCTAGTAAGAATTTCCCCTGAAGGATGGGGGCTCATTAGTTGGAAATGACACAGGAGGAGAAAAACATAGGTGTTTATATTAGTTGATCACAGGATGACTATGAGCCACCAATATGACGTTGCTGTGAAAAAGGCAAATGCAATCCTAAGATGTATGAGGTAAGGTATTTCCAGTAGCAACAGGCAAGAATTGATGTCATGTATTAATGTACAAGGTACTGATAAGACCTCTTTTGAAACATTGTGTACAATTCTAGCTACGTGTTTAAGAAAGATAAATTCGAACTGGAACCAGTGCAGAGACGGGTCAGTAGGATGGTCAGGGGAATAGAGAGCCTGGCTTAGGAAAGGAGACTAAAAGAGCTTGTCATGTCTAGCATAGCAAAATGAAGGCTGAGAGGGTATGTTTTCTCTCAGTAAATATCTGAGGGGGTAAAGCACCAGAAAGGGAGAAGAGCTGGTTAAATCAAAGGACTGTGTTGTTACCAGAACAAATAGGTATAAACTGGTCATGAATAAATTTAGGCTGGAAATTAGAAGGTTTCTGTCATAAACATACAGCTAAGGGTAGCATAAAATCCCTCCTTTACCTGTAAGGGGTTAAGAAGCTCAAATAACCTGGTTGGCACCTGACCAAAAGGACCAATAAGGGAAGAAGATCCTTTCAAATTTGTGGGGGGAGGTTTTTGTTTGTGCTGTTTGTTGTTCTCTCTGACAGAGAGGGACCGGGGCAGGAAAATCCATCTGCTAAAACCCTACCTGAAATAAGCATCTAAGATTACAAAAATTGTAAGTAAAGGCAAGGAAACGCATTAGATTATCTTTTGTTTTAGCTTGTGAATTTTCCCTATGCTAAGAGGGAGGTTTATTCCTGTTTTTGTAACTTTGAAGTTAAGCCTAAAGGGGAATCTTCTGTGTTTTAAATCTTTTTATTACCCTGTAAAATTACCTTCTGTCCTGATTTTACAGAGGTGCTTCTTTTACTTTTTTCTTTATAATAAAGTTCCTCTTTTAAGAACCTGACTGATTTTAGTGTCCTAAAGAAAGGCTCTGGTCTGTACTGTTGTTAAAGGCAATTGGTTGGTATATTATTCTCAAGCCTCCCCAGGAAAGGGGGTGAAGGGGCTTGGGGGGATATTTTGGGGAAATAGGAACTCCAAGTGGTCCTTTTCCTGAATCTTTGTCTAAATCACTTGGTGGTGGCAGCAGTACCCATCCAAGGACAAGGAAAGGATTTGTGCCTTGGGGAAGTTTTTAACCTAAGCTGGTAGAAATAAGCCTCGGGTGTTTTTCATGTGGGTCCCCACATCTGTACCCCAGAGTTCAAAGTGGGGAGGAAACCCTGACAGCTTCTCACCATCAGAGGAGTGAGGTTCTGGAAAAGACTTCCAAGAGGTGAATGTTGGGGGCAAACAACCAAACTAGATTTAAGATGCAGCATGATAAGTTTGTGAACAAGATTATATGACTTGGTGGCCTGTGATAGAGGAATGGGCTCTAGTGACTCAGTACGTCCCTTCCAGTCCTTTGTCCTGTGTTTCTTTGTGAATTGCAGTGAACTACTGAGCTGGAAGTAAAGGCAAGATGGAGTTGAGGATGGGGGCAGTGAATGGACAGGAGAAAAAAGAAGAGTGGTTTTACTGAATTCATACTTCCCATTAAAGACCACTGAAGCTCTAGGGCTCATCTTACTTGTGGAAAGTGTTATGACATTGGATGTCCTTGCTTCTCAAACATTACTTTGCACTATGTTTGGATTTCTTGAAATTGCCGCTTGCTTTGTTACTGTTTTTATCGGTAAGATTGTGCATTTGTCTGGGAACAGGGAAGGCTCTATGGTGGCCCATCATGTTGTCAGTTTGACACTTTGAGTTGAAATAAGTAATATGCAACAGACCTTTTTTAACTTTACACAGTACCCTGGACTAGATTAGCTACTGATGGTATGATTTGTATGACTTTCTGAACTTCTGATTTATATTTCATTATCCTTACCTAGACTTAAATTACATCTCTAGGAAATAAAATTGGAGAATATGTGAGCAAAAATTGCTAAAATGATTGCTAGCAAATCTTTAGAAACATAATGAAATTTCAACCATAGCTACCCATGGAAGGTCTGTCTCAAATGTCAACCAAAATAAAGTAAATCTAATATCTCTGTGGTGTTTTTATTTTTAATATGTTTTCTTTTTCATTTAAAAGCATAGTTATATTTTTGTTTATGGAAAGAAGATACCAACATAGTAATAATTTTGAAGCTTCAAGTTAGGAGCAATGCAAAAAGACAGCATTCTCCTTTTTGCCCAATGTTTATTTTCACCTTTAACACCCGGACTTTCTGGAGGATGTAAAACTGAGTTCATTTTCTGTTCTGTGGGCCCAGCTGTTGTGCAGAAAAACATTAGGGGGAATTATCAGGAATGTGTGTTTGTATGCACATTTTGCCATTATTTGTTTGAGATAATTGAGTGGTATATCTTAGCATAGTTACAACAGTACAGTATACCTCTGGTTTGTGCCTAATGTCTCATCTGAATTTGTCTAGTTTCAGCTTCCAGCTATTGGATCTTGCTATGTCTTTGTCAGCTAAATTAAAAGAGCCCTCAGCGATCAAATATCTTGCTCATGTTGGCACTTACATACTGTGATTGTCACCTTTAACCTTTTCTTGAATGAATTAAATACATTGAGCTTTTTTTATTTTTCACTTTAAGGCAGATTTTCCAGACTTTGAATATTTCTTATTGCTGTTTTCTGAACCTTTTCCAGTCTGTCATCATCCTTTCTGAAGTGTGGACAACAGAACTAGATGTAGTATTCCAGTCATTGTCCCACTAACACCATATGAACTGATGATAACACACCTCCCTATTTTTACTTGATATTGCACTGATTCTACATCCAAGGATCACATTTGTTTTTTCAGTCACCACATCACATTGTGAGCTCATGTTCATATGATGTTCTATGGTTACATCTGCCGCTGGCCTGGATCACTGCCTTAGACTTTTGATGCTCAGGCTGCGGGGTTAAAAATTTCTGTGCAGACAATCAGGCTCAGGTTGGAGCCTGAACTCTGGGAACCTCCACCCTCTCAGGGTCCCAGAGTTCGGGCTCCACCCAGAGCCCAAACATCTACGTAGCAGTTTTTCAGCTCCATGAGCCTGAGTCAGTTGACTAGGGCCAGCTGCAGGTTTTTTATCCCTGTATAGATGTATTTTGTGACCCCCTTTTCAGAGCAGTTCCATTACAGGACATTGTCTCCTATCTTGTAAGTGTGATTTTTAATCAGCAGTTATTTTTTCTCCATATCTTAGATAAAATATTGAATAACATTTGAGCAAAGGATTGATCCCTGTGTGACTCCACCAGAAACAATCCCATTGAATCTTGATTCCTCGTTTACAGATATGTTTTGATATCGATCAGTTAGCCAGTTTTTAATCTATTTAATATATTCTACATTGATTTTTGCATATAATAATTTTGAAATTAGAATGTCTCAGTTCTAAGTTTTAACTATACTATTTCAGCACAGCTACCTTTATCAGCAAAACTTGTATGAGAGAACATTTGTAACTTGATTTCTAACCTTTTTCACATAGAAGTTTATTTTGTAAACAAAAGTAAATACAAACAGTTTTGAACAGAATCTGCAAAACTTGAAACAGATTTTGTTCAGACTCATACTAGCCACTACTTGTAAAGTATTAAGAAGCATTCCTGAGCTTTGTAAAGGTTCCTTCCCCACTCTGAATTCTAGGGTACAGATGAGGGGACCTGCACGAAAAATCCCCTAAGCTTATTTTTACCAGCTTAGGTTAAAACTTCCCCAAGATACAAACTATTTTACCTTTTGTCCCTGGACTTTATTGCCGCCACCACCAAGCATCTAACAAATATAACCGGGAAAGAGCCCACTTGGAAATGTCTTTCCCCCCAAAATCCCCCCAAGTCCTACACCCCCTTTCCTGGGGAAGGCTTGATAAAAATCCTCACCAATTTGCATAGGTGAACACAGACCCAAACCCTTGGATCTTAAGAACAATGATAAAGCAATCAGGTTCTTAAAAGAAGAATTTTAATTAAAGAAAAGTAAAAGAATCACCTCTGTAAAATCAGGATGGTAAATACCTTACAGGGTAATCAGATTCAAAACATAGAGAATCCTTCTGGCTAAACCTTAAGTTACAAAAAGACACAAAAACAGGAATATACATTCCATTCAGCACAGCTTATTTTATCAGCCATTTAAACAAAACAGAATCTAACACATATCTAACTAGATTGCTTATTAACCCTTTACAGGAGTTCTGACCTGCATTCCTGCTCTGGTCCTGGCAAAAGACAACATACACAGAGAACCCTTTGTTCCCCCCCTCCAGCTTTGAAAGTATCTTGTCTCCTCATTGGCCATTTTGGTCAGGTGCCAGCGAGGTTGTCTTAGCTTCTTAACCCCTTACAGGTGAAAGGGTTTTCCCTTTGGCCAGGAGGGATTTAAAGGTGTTTACCCTTCCATTTATATTTATGACAAGCTTCAAATGATGTTCAATGACAGCTGAAGCCTACTGAATTTCATGCATTATTTATAATAGTCAGTGAAGATTTTGACTATTTATATTATTGATAGCAGTAAGAGCATGAGAGTGTAAATACTTCCTGAGCAGCAACAACTGCCTATGCTTGAGGAGCAGTAGAAGAAGCTTTTTTTTATCATAATTCAAGACTGTGATGTTTCTACTGTATTGAGCAGCAGTCTATCAACATGAGGAGAGTGAGCTATAAATTAATAGTGTTGAATATTTTTCTGCTTAGTTTTTCCAGTGCTGGTTTTAAAGACATATGCTTGTAAAATGTTTGACATGTGATTAAGGAATTAAGATTAACTTCTTTTGGCCTTACAGTTCATTCAATGTTAGACTGCTGTGTTTTCATGAAATTAAAGGCTTTACACAGGTTTTATTCTTCACAAGTTGTAGCTCTTCAATTTCAATATACTTAGTTAAATTATTTATAATATGGCATTAAGGTATGCATATCAGGATTTACTTTTAGATTGCCTATTATTGGATAGCATCATAAAACATGTTACATCTATTCAGAGTAAATTGTTCCAGAAAGGAATCTATTATGTATAAGTTTCAGCAACTTCAATAGAAGAATTAGATTTTGGGGGGGGAGGGTTGTTTGTAAATAGGGCTCCTTGCTTCAACTGCAGGCTGCCCTGTTTTATACAGGAAGAGGAAGCTGAGTAGGCCTGGGGTGAAGACTAGAAACTGAACAACTAGCAAGGGATGATGATCTCTAGTTCAGCTCCCTGAGGATTGGTCTGATCAGTCCCCTGATGGTTTGTTTTAGGACTTTTAATTTTGTAAAATTCCAAACTTGGGCTCTGAGGTAACAGCCTTTAAATGGTTGTTCAAGAGATTATTTTGTTCATTAGAGTGTTTGGCTTCTCCTTGCCTGGGCTATTAAAGTGAAGCCACTACTGCCCCGTCAATGGGGAAATTGAGGCAGGCTTCAGTGAAGTCACACTTGACAGAAGGTGACACTATAAGGTAGGAACCCTTTTTACAGGCTGATAGAAGACAACACTGAAGTTGTATGTGCTTAAAGGGAAAGATGTATGCTGATAGTGCTCACCAGGGCTTCCGTATATATTCATTTCTAGGCAATGGATCAGAATTATGCCCCGTATATAGAAACTGTATCCTTTTACAGATTGTGACCAAGATCTTAGTGACTGATATTTTTGTATTGGTACCCTCTTCTTTGGTATCTATAACAAGAGTAAATGTGAAATTAGAGATCTCATGAAGAGAAAATTGACCAGATTATCAAATGCACATGTACAGTATATGCATATTGGGGATTTATGTATAAGCATACCTATGTGCAAAACCACAATCCTGACTTGCGCTCATCAATTGTGCATTGTTCTGGAGCATTATTGAAAATGTGGGCTAGCAAAGTCTGGTTTCTTGTCAATGACTCAAACTGCAGATTAGGCAGTCAGAGTGATGATTGTTTGCTCATTTGTCCAGTAAGTTAAGATCCTGTGTTTTTACTTTCCTCATGGCTCCTTAGTGGCAAAGCTGGTATGGTTCCATGTTTTCCCATGAATTTTCCCTCACAGTTTTTTGTGACCAGTAATCATATCATTAAACTTCACAGATTTCTAAAATAATATTGTGATGATTCTCCAGGTGACTAGGACTGGGAGTCACAGTCCCTACCCTGTCTCAGTGAGGGAGAGACTTGTTGGTGCTTAACGGGATATAAGCTTCCTGGCTCCACCAGTCTGTTAGACACCCCAACAATCTCCTCAGAGCTCTGCCAGTCCTTACTTTCTTTTACAGCACTCCTATCCCTGAGCCTCTCTGAAAGCATCCTCCTGTAATATTCAGTGAATATCACTGGATATTCAATTACAAGGTTTGCTGTTCCCAAGGGAATAAATTGAATCCTTGATTGGTAAATCACAGGATCAGGTCCTTTGTAACACCAGAGCATAGAGATATATTTATAGTGAAACAGTTTATTATATAAGATTTAAGAGATACCAAGTAAGAATAAGGGGAAAAAAGGATTATGTATAGAACAAAAAGTATAACACTCTTCTTAATGCCTTCACTTAACATTAATAGGCTAAAATCCTTGTTTAAAGACATCTCTCATATAAAACACTGTCCCTGCATCACCAGCCCACATGGGTGGAATCTGCTGTTCGTGGATGCAAAAAGTGCTGTTCTTTTTGCTCCCTCAGTCATTGATAACAGGGTGCTGTCCCTGTTCCCCAGGAATAGTCCAATTAAACCTTTTGAAGTGTGCCTCTACACAAAGCTGTTTTCTCCCTATTCTTCTCTTCCTGTTGACTTCCCATCCCTTTGTTGCCTCATATGTAAACAGGGCTTCCATTGTTTTGGCTTACTAGACTTACTCTACATTTGATATGATAGAGTTCAATATTCTAAGGAATGGTAGGAGGCAAAACAGCAAAATAAAGATAATGGACTTCAAGAAGGCAGGCTTTAGCAAACACAGAGGATTGTTAGGTAAGATCCCATGGTAAGTAAGTCTAAGGGGAAAAAAAGTAGTTCTGGAGAGTTGTCAGATTTAAAAAAAAATCATCATCAAGGGCAGAAATTAACCATCCCAAGGGATAAGAAATACAGTGAGAGGCCACTCTGACTTAACCAGGAGATCTTCAACAACCTCAAATTTAAGAGTCATACAAAATATGGACACTAGCTCAAATTATGAAGGATGAATATATATTATACAGTATATATAAAACAACACCACAAGCATATAAGGACAAAATTAGAAAGGCCAAGGTACAAAAGGAGATTAAACTAGCTAGGGGCATAAAGGATAACAATAAAATATTTTACAAATACAGTAATAGCCCAGGACAGAGGCCTATTACTCAATAAGAAGGGAAAGAAAATACAGCAATGGCCAAAGTATTAAATGTCTTTTTTGTTTCTTTCTTCACCAAAAAAGATTAGCGATGATGGGATGACTAACATAGTGAATGTTAGTGCAAATGGGGTAGGATTGGAGGCTAAAATAGGGGAAGAACAATTTAATAATTGCTTAGACAAGTTAAGAGGTTTTCATGTCAGCAGGGCCTAGGAAATACATCGTAGACGACTTAATGAACTGGCTGAAGAGATCTATAGGCCATTAGCAATTTTCTTTGAGAAATCATGGAGGATGGGAGAGATCCTAAAGGACAGGAAAAGGGCAAACATAGTATCTATCTATAAAAAGGAGAATAATGATATTCTATGGAATTATAGACCAAACAGTTTACCTTTGGTACCTAGAAAGATAATGGAGCCAATCAATCAATCAGTTTGTAAGTACCTAGAAGATAATTAGGTGATAAGTAACCTCATGGATTTGGTCAAGAATAAATCATGTCAAACCAGCTTAATATCGTTCTTTGAGAGGGTAACAAGCCTTATAGATGGCGGGGGCGGGAAGAGCAGCAGATTCAATATCTCATCTTTTGTAAGGCCTTTGACACTGTCTCGCATAATCTTCTCATAAGCAAACTAGGGAAATGTAGTCTAAACAAACCTACAATAAGGTGGGTGCATAGCTGGTTGGAAAACCATACTCAGAGTAGTTATGAAAGGTTCACAGTCGAGCTGGAAGAGCTTAGTGAGGTGGGTCCCGCAGAGATCGGAGTCCAGTTTTATTCAACATCTTCCTAAATGATTTGGATACCGGCAAAGAAAGTAAATTTATAAAATTTGAAGATGATTCCAAGATTGGAGGGGTTGGAAGTGCTTTGGAGGACAGGTTTAGAATTCATAATGGTCTTTCTTGACAAACTGGACAATTGATCTGAAATAAATAGGAGAAAATTCATGAAGACAAATGTGAAGTACTACACTTAGGAAGGCATAGTCAAATGCACAAATATAAAATGGGAAATGACTGCCTAGAAAAGAATCTGGAGGTTACAGGGGGTCACAAACTAAAAAGCAGACATTGTGAGATGTATTAGCAGGAGTGTTGGAATCAAGACATGAGAAATAATTCTTCTACTCTACTCTGAACTGAAATGGCTTCAACTGAAGTCTTGTGCCCAGTTCTGGGCACCACACTTCATGAAGGACATGGAGAAAGTCCAGAGGAGAGCAACAAAAATGATTACAGGTCTAGAAAACATTACCTCTGAATAATGACAGGTTTCAGAGTAGCAGCTGTGTTAGTCTGTATTCACAAAAAGAAAAGGAGTACTTGTGGCACCTTAGAGACTAACAAATTTATTTGAGCGTAAGCTTTCATGAGCCACTGAATACATCCGATGAAGTGAGCTGTAGCTCACGAAAGCTTATGCTCAAATAAATTTGTTAGTCTCTAAGGTGCCACAAGTCCTCCTTTTCTTATTACCTCTGAAGAAAGATTTAAAAAAGGGGTTTGTTTAGTCTGGAAAAGAGAAGACTGAGAGGGGACTTGATAACAGCCTTCAATACGTAAAAGTTTATTATAAAGAGGAAGATGATAAATTGTTCTCCTTAACCACTGAGGACAGGACAAGCAATGGCCTTAAACTGCAGCAAGGGAGAGTTAGGTTACACATTAGGAAAATATTCCTAACTGTAAGGGTAGTTAAGCACTGGAACAAATTACCTAGTGAGTTTGTGGTGTCTCTGCCGTTCGAAGTTTTTAAGAACAGTTTAGACAAACATCTATCAGTCTTGGTCTGGATAATACTTAGTTCTGCCTCCATGCAGGAGATAGGACTAGATGACCTATTGAGGCCCCTTATAGTCCTACATTTCTGTGAATCTAGATGGACTGATTAGTATGTATGTGTGTGTATGTATGTATGTCCCTTTGTCTGGCAAAACCAGTTTTTCACCTCTGCTGAAGGTAATACCTTGCTGCAAACTATGAGGACATAGTTTCAGTATGTATGCATAACTTTTTCAATATTATCCATCCATACATTTCACAATTATATTAATGACCAGCACAATCCTGACTTTCATTTAAAATCTCACTCAACATTCTTTATAGATGATTACTGCATCAGCAATGCGTTGGATGTAGTGAGTTTGTCACGCCTTCAGAGGCTACTATTATAGAACAGTGAACCCTTTGGCAGTTGGCACTGAGGAGTTCTTAGAGGTACGGTCATCTGCAATAAAGACTGTTATGACATCTTCAAATGTACATGGATGACAGTCGTGCCTTCTTTCCCCTATGGAACCTCATTTATAGTTCTTTCTCCTAATCAAACCTCTTGTTGTCACCTACACTATTTTTCATAATTCTGCTTATCCTTGTAATAGTAATCACTGGACTCCGTGACAGTAGCATGAACTTGTACTCTGATGCGTTTCAGAAGATAGGGGTCCAGGAAATAAAGATCCATATCAGCACTACTGTGTGTCACTCCATGGCACTCTCCACTTCTCTGACATGGAGGAAATTTTCAGACAGATGAAGTGTTCAGACAGATGTACAGCTAAGCATGTAACTCCCACTGCAGATACAATGGGAGGTAGTTGCCTAACTGTCTTTGAAAATCTATCCCTTTGTCATTACAGCAGCTTGTGATCATTACACTGCAGCAGCACGCTGGGCACACCTCTAGTACAGACAGCCCTGCTACAGGGAGCTGTTTTTGCTTATTGATATTTCACTGATGTGAATACAGTTTGCCACAAACACAGATGCAGCGGGAACATATTATTGTCTCATTTGTAAAGCAGAATGAGAGCTTTCATAACTTATGGAACCTTTGTCCACATAGTGAGCTGGGAGCTGCTATTTGCTTTTTCAAGGGCAACCTAACAAAAATGTTGATAACTCTCAAAAAGTTATAGTTTCATAACCTTAGAAATATTGAGTTTATACTTAGGTGAAAAAGAGCAGTCCAATAATATTGAAATATTTTTAATTCAAGATGGAATTTTAACTTTTTAAAACTGAAATTCAGTAGTAAGCAAGCAAACTTAGAACCCCTGTATAATTTGCTTACTAAATGAATATATGTGTGTGTGTGTGTGTGTGAGGGAGAGAGAGAGAGAGAGGATGGAAATCGCACTGAAGTTCCAATAAAGCTGTTTGTGCGTGTACATAGGTCTCATGGGACTTCAGTGGGATTTCTATGCTGCATGCATATACATGTTTAGCAAGCAAACATTTAACCTCTGTATAACTTATTTATATATTTATTATAAGTCATACAGAGGTTCAAAGTTGGCTTGTTAAGTGTATATATGTATGTAACATGGGAATATCACAAACATATTAATTGGCCTAAGACTTAACAGTTAAATAAATGTAGGGTTTTTTTCCCCCATATGGTTACTACATTTTTATCACATTTGAAGAGCTGACAGTAACTTAGGTAAAGTGTATAATGGTATTTAGAATAATGTGATAACGTATTTTGTAATAATTAAGACAAATGTAATGTAGGCAGGATTGAGCTGAGTTACAATACATGTAAATATTCAGAACTCAGTGCCCAGTACTATGAGATAATATCTTGTAATCATTAATTATTTTTTAATTATTTGTATTACTGTTTCCAGAGGCTTTTTGTAGTTCCTAGGGGCCCATTATAAAATAAATGGTACTTCAAACTAAGAAAGGCTGTATCCTGTCAAATTGAAAAAGATCAATGCAAATTCTGTTTCATTTTCTCCAATCAGAAGAAAATACTTATTTTAACTAGATCAAATGTGAATCTAAGTGTGTGTGGAAAGAGTGAGAACATATTGCACATTTGATTTAAACATGATATATCGATAAAATCCGGAAGTACTTTATTTTAATATATTTAGAAGACACAAAATAGGAGCATTCAAAATAATCACGATCATGTTTGCTTCATCAAAGGGAACATCAATATCTGTGTTTTCAAACTAATAGCCTTGACGATTTCATGTTCCATTGTTACACAATTCAAAATAGGTCTGCATACTGTTCATTGCACTAGGCAGCCATTATTATACTTACAATTATTAATTGTATGAATGACTGTTGGCTTAAAACTGGCAAAAGTGTGAAAATACGTTTGTACCATATAGACTTGTAATTCACTAAATTAAAAACAAATGTCATTATTAAAAGTATTCTGAGTTACCCAGTTTAGTTCAAGGGGGTAAGGGCAGATCAGAGAAAATGCCAGGGTTTTATATATTATTATTATTTATTATTATTTATTATTTATTTGCACATGAAAAAGTAAAAAACGCCACCCTACAATATGCTTGGTACCAGCGCTATTTGGAGCTATTGACCAGGCAGCAGATCCTGAGCTGGGAAACCTGGGTTCCATTTCTAGCTCTGTCAATGACTTGCTGTGTGACTTAGGCAAGATATTGAACCTCTCTGTGTCTCAATTTGTCTCCTCTGAAAAATGGTTTAATGGTGCTCAGGTGAAGTTCTTAGAAATCTGCAGCTGGAAAGTGCTAAGCATTGGCACTCTCATATCATGGGCATGGGACAGTATAAGAACCTAAACGGAACAGAAAGTTACTGTGAATAGAACAACTGCGGAACTATCTTACTTCAAAGTTTAACTCAATATTTGAGTTCTAAGATTCACAATGTGAAATTTGAAGCCATTCTGAAAGCACACAACCTGCCTGCTCAAAAGACTCATTTGTGGCCTGGTGGTCCCTCTGTATGGTTCACCAAATGATTTAGACGTTATAGGCCGCTAAAGCAGCTTTTTGAAAACCAATGTTTTTATCAAGTTTATAGACTAGAAACAAGGACCTGACTCTGC
Source organism: Natator depressus (assembly GCF_965152275.1). Classification (NCBI taxonomy): domain Eukaryota; kingdom Metazoa; phylum Chordata; order Testudines; family Cheloniidae; genus Natator; species Natator depressus. Next base: position 87,078,081 of record NC_134240.1, read on the forward strand.
ATCCCTTATTGTCCGACTATACCGAAAGAAGGACAGGAGACATCTGATATGGTTTTAAGCAGACCGCAACTTTATTATTAGATGTATGGGACTACCCAGCAGAGAAAAGTATACAGCACAAGTAACCCCATGTTCATTCGGTAATTACCGGGGGGACTTCTGCCAGTTCCCCCCCCACACACACACTTTTTCCATATAGGTCCAACAGCCAATCCATTGCTGGGACCTTAGCATCCACCCAGAGGAGGAGGGTTAAAGTAGGCTATAAGAAAAGGGGGTTGACTCTCTGCTGTATCAGTCATAGGAGCCCCAACCCCCTCCACCCATCCCCCATTCCATTCCCTTAACAAACACCTGCTCTTTAAGTCCTTTTCCTAGCCATTTATCTGGCAGCTAGCACAATGCGCACAGCCTGTCTTGACCAAACTTGGTATTTCACCACCTAAAAGGGAGGGAGTGTGGGTGCTGCCTCAGTCTGTTCCCATATAAAAGGAGGTTTCATGCACAGGGCTGCCCTTTTAAACTCTTCTGCCCATCCAGTTCCCAGGGGATGAGTCAGTGTCACCCTGCGGGCCCCTTGTCTCCTTTTGCAGCACCCCCCAGCCAGCCAAATTCCCCCCTCTTCTTAAAGGTGTGGTGCAGTCATTCACATGAGTAAGGGCTAAAGGGTCGTGCATTTTATTTCTATTTAATGTCAATAGTTACTTCTGTAAGTAAAGATGACTCATGTGACTAATAGTGGTAGGGACACTACAAAAGAGAAGAAAAAAATACTAACTAGGCAATGTTAGAATGAAGAGAATTGTCATAATTGGTGCAGGCCCATGATCCATAAAAATATGTATTTGAAATTGTCATATAATGTGTATATAAGACCGAATATCCAGTGACCGCTTAGTTACTTTAATTAAAGCAATTACTCACTGAACTGCAGATGTTAAGGAAAGAACTGATTTTAAATGAAACGTTCAATATTTAAGGGATTTCTAAGTCATTTACCCTTACTTCAACTTCCCAATAATAGACTTTTTTGTTACTAATCTAATTCCATTCAAATGCCATTACCACAAATTTTTTTCTAACACTTTATAAAGTAGAAAGACATGGCTATTGTAGGACAGGAAGAAAATCCTAATTTTGTACTTTAGAATTAATGAGTTGGCTCCTTACTCACACTAAGGCACCGAATCTGGTGGCACAAAATGGCCATGGTGATGCCTTAATTAGGCAACTCTGGATGCCCTAAATGATAGCAGCATGTCAGAGTTGTGCCAGGAGAAGGGGCAAGATCAAAATACTGCTATACTGCAGTGATCTCTGACCTTTAGAGATGATTATTAGCTGGTGTAGTTTTGGAGCAGCCTTAAATCTGCTCTAACTTTCGTTAGGCACCAAACTAGCTCCTGACAGCAATGAGAATTCAGGAAGCCCCAAAAGTGACATGCAGCCATCATTTCAGTTCCCCTCTCAAGTCCCGTACAGATTGTAGGACAAATTTCTGTAGCCACAGACCGTTGCTTCCCTCCTATATTGGTATCAAATTGATTAGATCCTGTATTTCACCTCTTGAATTCAATAATGACATTAATGTATTGCTGAATTCAGTGGTGCTGTAGAATAGTAAAGGAATTTGCAATGGTCAGGCTACGGGTGTTTCTGGCAGTATAGTGACATTTTGATTCATAGAATAAATTCCACCCTGGCTGTTAATAGCTGCAACTTCCATTGAAGGCAATAAGAGTTTTATGCATAATTTACGTCACAACTGAATTTGGCTTCAGAAATTTTGGGGATTGTGCACGTAAAGAGAAGTATGAGTAGGCAAAGATGTTTTGCATCCTCCTGTTAGCTGCTTTTTCCTACTACTCCGCAACTTCGCTCTTCTCGGTTTGTAAAATTACTTTTCTTTTACATACTCACTGCATGACAAAATGGTAAAGTTACAGTATACTGCAACTTCTGTCTACTTAATTATGTTTATGCCCCACTTTACACCTGGATTTTATGTCACCACTAAATATGACTTTGAAATTTCCCTCACAGTTGCACTGACTTAATTTAGGCTGAATTTCACCCACTCTGCTATATTGGGTTAAATTAACAGAACTGTTGGGAAACAAGCAGGAAGGGGAAACAATAGGTCAAGATAACCCACTCTCCAGTAAAAAATTCAGGGTGGTTATGAGACAATGCCTGAGCTATTAACTGTGAAGATTCTACCCCCAGCCAAGGTATTACACTTACTTTGCCATTCAGGACAGAGACTGGGAACCAGAAGATCAAAATAATTATAGCTGGGTAAAAACTGAGAGGCAGTTGTTGGGGAGCCACTTGGATTGACACAGGCACCCACTGGTGTGTCTGAGGAAGCTAGACTTGCAGAGGCTATTATTGGGGGATAGTAAGCCTGTGTGTAAAATAGGCATACGTATAGATGGTTGGTTGTTTTAAAATCCTTCTTCTCTTAAAATCTTTGTTCTGACTGTTGAAATTAAACAATATTTTTCTTTAAGAAGGCTGTCTGGTTACTATATTCACAATTGGTTACAGATGCCTGAAGGGATGAACCACAAGTGTTGAACTCAGTCATATCTTCTGGATCAGCATGGTTGATTCATAGGGTTCTATAGCCCAGTGTCAAGTCTAAGAGTGGGAGAAATATGGAAATATATTCTAGCAGAGGTGGCAGCATGGGACATGACACCTGTGGGGGTGCACTTAGAGACCAGAGTGGGGACAGAGGTGCAGCAAGCCCTGCAATCATGACAGTCCTCACAAGTGAAGAGAATCCTGAATTAATGAGAATACATATCCAGCAAGCTACTCTCTCTTAGGAAGATCAGGGTCCTGCTTAAATCACCATCTGTTCAGACACACCTATTCTATAACACACTGCCAAAGTTTTACCCAGTACTCTCTCAAGTAAGGGACACTTCTGTTCAGTGTGGAACCATCAATGAAAACACTCAGTAACAAGACCCAGTTGTCATTGTGGACAACAGAATGAAAACAGGTGTTTAATGCACAGTGACTATCAAAAGAGCAAACAAAATAATAGCATATATAAAGAATGGGATAAATAATACTGAGAATATCATGTCATAGTATAAATTGAGTGTGCTTCCCACGTATGCAAAACATTGTTCACATCTGGTTAACCAATATAAAAAAAAGTGACAGAAATTATTAGAGTTATGAAATAATGTCCATAAGAAGAAAGATTTAAAAGCCTGGGAATGTTTAGAACAGAGAAGACATGCTAGAGATATACAAAATAATGTTGGCTGTAGAGAAGATAAATCAAGTACTTCAGTTTACCCTTTCTTCATACAGGAACAAGGTGTCATTCAATTGAATTGAAAGATTTATTTAAAAAAACCCAGAAACCACAAGGTATGACTAAATCCAAGAGCTTAATAGGAATCAAAAACAGACATTTACAATAAATGGATAGTGACAACATTAAATAGGGTTTAAAAATATAAGGGATATAAATGCTTATGCTTATGGACATAAACTAATAAACCAAACTACTTTTTTGGGGTTAGGAAGAAATCCCATCTATAGCTGGGTTGTTCCACAATTGTTCATTTGCGTAATGTTGAACCTTCTTTTGAAGCAGGTGTTACTTGCAAGTGTCAGAGACAATATACTGGACTAGTTGGACCACTGCCTGAGTCAGAATCTCAAGGCTTATATCTTTAATTTTTTAAAAATACTTTCAAGTAAAACTTAAGAAAACACCTCATGAGAACTAATTTCCAGTTTGAGTGATTTGAATCTTCTCATTTTGGATTGTTTTGTTTTTGAAGGGTTTGCAGTTGCAAGTGTCCAGAACAGAAACAATATCATCAACACCAGAAAGGGAAAGTCAAAGGAAACAAAATGCAATGCACTCTATGTAAAGGAGAAGGTAATTCACAGGCAAACATAATGAGGGACTAAATTAAAACAAATAAAAGATTTATATGAATTGATTGAAAATGAAAGGAAAAACCTGCACACAAATGCAGAAATGAATACAAAAATAATAGATTAAAATAAATGCATATACTGCAATATTGGTTTCAGTTGTTTAAACACATTTGAGGTTGAATAACTCAAGAGCTGTATTTTTAAACCCAAAGTTGGCAAGTAATTGACAAATTAATACACCAGTGTGATGGGGTATACCTGGCCTTTCATGTGCCCCTGGTGGATGGCCTGTGCTCCAACTACACCCCACCCCACAAAGAAGCAGCAAAGGTGGGTCCTCCAGACCTGACTAGAAAGGCCTCATTGAAGCAGCCCATCAGAGACAAGCAGGCTCATCTAAAAGAAGATGCAGGGTCTGAGCAGTTCATTTCCTCAGTGGGACCAGAGGGGTACTCCACTCTGGCCACAGGAACTTGATGGGTTGCATTTACTGGATGTGGGAGTGAGAGGACCTGAGAACTTTAACCCTGAAGTAACAGGTGAAAGGAAAGGCACCAGGTCGGAACAGTCCCAGTGAATGCATCAGCAACTACTTAAGGAGAGCAGTACATGGTTGCTGTTATAGAATCTCTGTGTCATAAACAAGAACAGTGGGTGTGCCTGGGTTCCTCCACCAGCCACTGGAAAGGTGGCCTAAGCCCTAAGAAGGGGACAAGGCTTGTTTAGAGCCTGAGTGAAGAGTGAGATTTAAAGGGCCCAGAGATGGAACTGAAGATGCAATTGAGGGCTGACAGTTTGTTGAACACTTTGCTTCTTTGGAAGGGGCCATCCTTTTGATTGTGTGACTTGGCCAGAGGGCTGAGCCATTGAAGACCAAGGTTAACAACCTACAGGGGGTGCCAGGACCGGGAAAAGTTCAGCAGTGCTACACCCAGCCACTAAGATGCACTCAGGAGGTGAGTGTCCCTGTCACAACCAGTATTTAAATTACTGTTAGACTAAACAGAACCTTTTTCTAGTGAATCTTTCTTTTTTTTTGTTCTTGGATACATACCAGAAGGCCAGCCGTCCTTGAATACCCCCTTATGGTTGCTGGAATAAGATCAGGAGTTTCCAATCATTCATTAAATAATTTAGTAAATTTGATGGATTTGGGTTAATATAAATGAAAATAATTTCCTGTGAAGAAATCCAGAACTCATGAGAAATAGTCATGCAGAAATATGCCTGGTTGGCAGTTGGCCAACTGAAATAATTTGCATGTCTGATTTGAATCACGTATAAAGGATTGTTCCTGGTAGGAGTATGGAGAAGTTTGAGGGAAGACATCTTCCTTCTGTTACAATACTTCTGTGTGATTTAAAAGTATGGTGGTAAAGATAATATCTTATAAGATGGCAGTTATAGTCCTTGTACAATGACCAAACTCCTTCCATAAGGGACTGTACTTAGCCAAAAACATTGCAAGGTTAGAGAGCAGCTACAGGCTTCATGAAATGTGAAAGAGTGCATGCCATTTAAAACCATTAGTGAAAGGTAGCTCCATTTCATGATTAGCTTTGATTTACAGGCTTCTTTCCTAACCCATCAGTCCTTACTATTAAGGAAAACATTGTGGTCTAGGTTCATATTTCAGAGTCTCTATCTAGCTATGTGATCTACATATCATTATGACTTGAAACAGAAGTATAAAGTCTTTTATATGAAGTTGTGATGTGTTTAAGATTTCTTGGGTATTTCTTTTATTTACAAAAAAAAATATGATCCTTGGGTGCAGAGTCTGATGAGAATGAATTATGTGTTTGTGTTCTTTAAAAGTAATGTATGACAATTAGTAGTCATAAATCTTGGGATATGTATGCATTTCATCACTACCAGATTGGGAAAACATGCTGATTGAACATGTTACGTTATGGACCCCGCAATAAGCACAATTAGCAGTCATTCTTCAGTGCAGTCAGTGACTCACTAGCCTTGTTTCAAGTAACAAATTAACCCATTTCTGATAACAGTTGTCCACAAAGAGTACAACTGGAGTACAGTGCTGAGACCTGAATGGTGACAGGTCTGAATCGGACAAAAATGTGTTTTGGCACAGGTTTTCAAACAGTGGTTAAGCATTGCAAAGAGGCAGCTGTGGGTCAGTTTACAAGACTACATAGAGCAGAAATTTAAATATATAGCAATGTTGCTGATATTTAAAACCCAATAGGGTAGTTCTTCCGTGCAACTAAACAATAGTCTAGTATAAAGTACTACTACAAAAGCAAACAACAGTGACTGACTGCTCCAAAATGACAGATGGGTTGAAAACATCCCTGGAAATATTGTAGGTAAAATGGAGCTTGTGGTATAGCAGAATACCACAATGGTTGTCACTGTGTGATATCAAATACTGTTCAGAATGAAAATAAATACATTTACTTTTTTATATATGAAACCAATTTTTATTGCTAAGTTAATACCTAGACAAATAGCTACATTTAAACTTCAGAAACAAAGAGCAAGGTTCTAAGCCCTCCTTTTTCTTGCCCACACTTTTATCCAGGGGTTTTCCTAAACTAATGGGAATGCTGAAGTACTGTAGTCAGTTGTACGACAGCCCCTTTGCAGACCTTGGCATAGGGGCAGGGTCTGGACTGTAGGTAGGAAAAGTGGGCTTTGCTAAAATGCTGTTACACTTCAGCAATCTCAAGCTGCCTACCTAGTAGCCAGGGGGTGGTATCACTATCTTTCCACCACCCAAATCACTGAGCTACACAGAGCATGGTATTCATGTAACTGAGAATCTGACCGGTACAGTCAGTTTTCTTAAGAGCTTTATGGAGGAATAAGATTGGCAGATACATGTTCATTCACTTATCACATACTTCAGGAGGTGGTGAGAGGCAGACACTAAACAGGCTAACGTTCTATTAAGTCATCTTCATGAAAGGAAGGGGAGAATTGATGACGTTTCCTATTGCCTAAGGCTGCTCTATATTCTATTGGCTTGTAAACCCCCTCTATGTAGCTGTTCAACCAGCTAGGACTCACTGAAACACAGTGAGCTCCAGCCATAGCCTGCAGTTGCCAGTGAGCCTGGCAGCTGGTGGTGCAGAGCTGTCTGCATTAACTCTATGCCAGCTAGGGATTCTTTTGCACAGGAGAAATTCTCAGCTGCATGTTTGGTGCAGCTTTAACTCCTCTTTGTGCCACCAGACAAATATATTAGGAATCTTCACATCAAACATGATGAGGCCTTTCATTTTTATAGGGTGTTCTTTATATGGCAGTGTCATAAAATGTTACAGCTAACAGCCTAAAAGAGAGAAACACAGCACTGGATAAAGTAACTTTTTTACAGGCAGAAAATGGAAATGATCAAAGATGGGGGTGGGGGAGAATAAAACAGTTAAAAGTAGTAAACCGTCAAATAATCTTAAACACTCACTGAAGTGAGGAAAGATTACAAGGATGCAGTAAATGGAGAATAGTGAGGGAGGATCAGTACTCTAACTGTACAGTTGGCCACACTGAAATGGAGATTTAAAACAAGGTATGAAGGGAGGGAGATTGTTGAGAAATGAAACACAAGCAAAAGCATGACCTCAGTGAGAAGAGTCAAGGCAAAGTGCTGCCTCTCCTCCACCAAGATTGGAATGACAGAGGAGTGGGTGGATATAAACTCAGAGAAATAGTGTGGTGTCATACTGATTCAATGTATGTACAGTATGTATGTGTTCAAAATGAATTGAAAATTTTGGCACAGATTCCTTTATTTAATAACAAGGATAACCTAAAGAACCATTCCTACCATTGTCAGGACACAATTAATCCAAGAACAGATGAATCTGACATTGTTGACTGATGTCCTCTCCTACTCCCTCTGCCCAAGAACCACCTACTACTACTTATTTACACTACAGTAAGATTGATTGCTTCTGGCAAACTTCATTTTTCCATCATAAGTAGGACTAAAACAAAACACCCTTCCACTAACACAGCTGGACACTTGTGGTTAAACACTGAATTGATAACTGGCAAGTGGCTGCCTGGCTGTTAAATATATTACCCTTCATTTTTTTGAATTCTAGATTTCAAAATAAGCAAAAATGTGCATAGTTGTTAATAATAACCAAATCATTCATGTGAATTAATTAACTTTCCACATTCTTCATTGTCTAGGAGGTCCCCAACTATAAAAAATTACTAGTACTTTCTAGATATTGTTCCATTCTGTAATTAGGACAGAGAAACAGCACTATATAGCTAACTGTTTCTTAGTTCTAGGAATTTACAAGCAACAAGGTCTGCTCTGCATGTTCTAGCACCATATGACTCCTAAAACTCACATCACCGTATAATTTCCCTTCCACAACATGAGTACAGTACATGTATATTTACATAATTCTATTTCTGCTCAAGTAACAACTCTATTAAACTATTTACAGGTTCAAAGTTGTACATGTAGTTATAAATTGTTAACTGTACATAAGATTTATTGTAAACTTGTTTCATATGAATTTGCTCTCCGCCCCTACACATGTATGTGTGTAAATTCAGGAGACCGGACACTATTTGCATTAGATGTAAAAATGCTAGATACCATGTTGATGAGTGCATTGAAGATGCCTATTACAGAAAATGTTAAATGGATTTCTGATTAAATTTTTAAAAAGCTGAATGTCGAGGTGTTGGCATTGGGAATAATGGCCCTCGAAAGCCACATTATCAAGTGGATCAAGTACAAAACTAGGAGCTAGGAGATCTGTATTTCTGTTCCCATCTTGTGCTACTGAGTGGCATAATTATACTTAGCAGTTCATTCCAAGTAAGTGATTGCTTCCTTCAAGTAATTCATCAAATGTAATGTACAGGTTCTCTATGCTGTGCACTTGTATAGAACCTTCCCTCTAAAGATTAAAAACGCACATTACAAACGTTAATTTTAACAACATTCCTTTGAAGTAGGTAAGTTTTACTATTATATTGTTAAAGAAACTGAAACTGCGAGGCATGATTTGTCCAAGAACACCCTGAGCAAGAAAGAAGAACCTAACCCTTTTGTTTCCTAGACTTATGGTTCAAATGCTAGACAATATTGCCAGAGAAACAAAGCCATATGATTTATGTGATCAATTTCAACCACATATAGCTCAGATGCTGAGTAGCAAGCTACATAAAAATAAAGTACAGTACAGTACTTTACAGGAAAAAAATTGACTAACTTTTAATAGCTAACTCATTCATAAAAATACGAATTTCCTCTGGGAAATTCGGTGACCAGAAAAGGAAGTGAAGACCACCAGATATTCTTTTTTAATTTTTCACCTCTAGCATTACCAAAACTTGGTTCTTAGTATCTGGGAGGTCATTCGTATTAACAGTAAGAATTTGTTCATAAATGTGTTAAAACCAGGTTGTAAAGAACAATATTGACTCAGCAGAGATGGACAGAAATGCAAAAGAGGTATAAGTGGGAGAATAGCTATTCTTTCCAAAACATCATGCACTGTAACTGGGACGTAGCACTAGCTAAATAATACATTTACTATTCCAGGAACTTTAATCTACCACAAGGACTACATGTCATAATATTAGTGGTGTATATCTACACTAGAACTGGAGGTATAATATCCCGCACTAATTGAGTGAAAGCATTAAAAATATAGCGTAACTGTGGCAGTGCGAGTGGCAGATGATCCACCTGCCTGAGGACATACCTAGAGTTTCAGATGGAATCATACTGAGGATGGCTAGCCCATCCCCCTGCTCACATTGCAACACATAATTTTTTAGCATGCTAGCTCTGTGGTCATTAGCAAATGGGGAAGTGGTGTCCAAAATAATCTGTCAATCGAGATGTAGTACAACTGAAAAAGTAGAGACTCCCACAACAGGTCATTTCTGTAACAGAATATTTGCTAGTGCAGGTATGTCTGCCCAAAACTAAAAATTACACCTCCAGTTCCAGTGTCGACAGAGTATGTTTCAGTGCCATCTAATTAACACCAAAGTAACCTGCTTCAGTGCAAGCATCAGAAACACATATTCTGTTCCTTTCTTAGAAATTACGTTTAAACCCATGTAACACAGTAGTTTCCAGATAAGACCTGTTGAGGGGTTTTGGTTTTTGTTTGTTTGGGTGGTTTTTGTTTACTCTTTGTAACATACAAACAGCAGAATAATAAATGAAATTGTAAAGTAGCCATACTTTTTTCTCTAATGTTTCCGAGCTAGTTCCCCTCCATATTTCGACCAACCATGATCCAGCGGCATTGCTTCTCTGGTCATTTTTTTAACTTCTCTTCTGAATAGGGGTCTCCCTTAGAATTCTGCTTTACGTTCTAGGGTGAGTTCCTCACACCCTCTCCAGCTCCTTTATACCAAATAAAGAACTGGAGCAGCAAAAAGGGGCTATAAAAGACCCAGATCTGGCTAAGGGAGGATTCCCTCAGCTCAGGAACAGAGGAAAACAGCCATAAGGCTGTCTTCCCAAGATCCTCTTACAACGTTTGGAATGGGGTATGTTTAGGGCAGGGTAGGCATGTCAGGGATGGCGTAATAATATGCAGCACTGGAGATTCTGGGCAGTACTCAGGCCCATAGATGGCTGGTAAGTCTGCTGTAATTCAGACCTTCAGAGTTTCCTAAATTACACCAAAGGATGGAGAGCAGTTCTGAATTGGGAGGGTACAGAGGTGTCTTAAAGGCATCTCAGTCCTTTTTCCCCCAAGCTGTGAATTCGGTGCTGAACCTCTTAGAGGTTCAGCAAGACTCTTCCCCCAGGAGGAGATATTTTGTACCATATGTGAACAGTTGTGTTTGATTTGTTCCTTAATTATTTATATTTGGGTTGGATAATGTGGAATGCATAGTAGAACTACGATTTATTTCAGTAAGATAAAATAAATGGCTGGAACCAGTTGGCTTGTCTGGACTTGTTTTTTATGGTTTAATTGTTAGGAAGCACCTTCATTGTGTGAAAACACTTGTTTCTAAAGGTTCTTGGTTCTTTCATCTATCAATGAAAAGCATAACAAGAACCAATGACTGGAAGCTGAAGTCGGACAAACTCAAATTGGAAACAAGGCTCAATTTGTTTTGAACCGTCAGGGGGATTAACTGCTGGAAGAAACTACCAACAGAAGTGGTGGAGTCTCCATCCTTTGAAGTCTTCAAATCAAGGCATCCAGTCCTTTCTGCAAGATGTACTTTAGTTAATACAAGTAACTGGGCTCAATACAAGGGTAACTGGGTGAAATGTAATGACCTGTGATATAGGAGGTCAGATTAGATGATCTAATGGACCCTTCTGGCCTTTAATCTGTAGGCATGTCAATAGGAGGAGCTGGGGGAGTGATTCCTTAGCTTGTGTAGACATACTCACGCTAGTTCTCATTGAGCTAGCATGCTAAAAATAGAAGTGCAGTTGTGGTAGCATTGGTGGTGAAGTGACATGCAGGCTGGCTGTGCCAAGTACAAACATACCTTAACCCTCTGGCTATGTACTTGGCACAGCTACACCATGCTGCTGCTTGCCACTCCCCTTGGTACACCAGCTACACTACTATTTTGAATATGCTAGCTTGATGAGAGCTAGCACGAGTATGGCTACACAAGCTAGAGAATCACCTCCCTGCCCCACCCTGAGTATAGATATAGCTTTAATAAATCTATGAATAAGTATTGACAGTTCGTTATCTGAATTCAAGATAGCATCAGGGAAAGCAACATAAAGTCTCTCCTTTCCATCCCCATGTGCTCAGCAGAGTGAATCCTTGGTTCACAAAAGTTGAACTATAATATATAAGAGAACTTAATTTACCCACTTGTCCAGTCCCTTCTGTTTCCATGATGCATTGCACTAATAACAAAATGTTACCTTTTATCTATATGGCTTTAGAAATAATAGATCAGATTCAGATCTCACACTGATGTAAACTCAGAAAAATTCCATTGAGGTCAGCGTTGTTACTCAGGATTGTAAACTGTTGCAACCGGGATGAGAGTCTTTTCTAAAGTTTCTAGATGTCTTCTTTTTTAAACAGCTGAAAATAGTCTGATCTAGCTAACATACATGCCAACACAGGCTAGAATGGCAGGCTGACATCACTCATGCACATCATCTAACACAGTGGTCTCCAACCTCTTTACTCTCAAGATCACTTTTTGAATTTAAGGGCAACCCAGGATCTATCCTACCCCTTCCCCGAGTCCCTGCCCCTTCTCCAAAGTCCTGCCCCACTCACTCCACCCCCGCCCCATCACTCGCTCTCCCCCACCCTCACTCACTTTCACTGTGCTGGGAGTTGGGGTTTGGGAGGGGATGCAGACTCTGGGCTGGGGCTCTGGGCTGAGCTTGGGGCAGGAGGTTAGGGTGCTGGAGGGGGTAAGAGGTGCAAGCTCTGGGAGGGAGTTTGGGTGCAGGAGGGGGCTCCAGGCTGGGGCAGAGTGCAGGGGCAGGGTATGGAGTGCTGGCTCTGGGAGGGGGCTGGGGTTGGGGTGCGGCCTCCTGATGGGCAGCACTTACCTCAGGTGGCTCCTGGTTGGCAGCGCAGCATGGCTGCTGCTAAGGCAGGCTCTCTGCCTACCCTGTCCCCACGCTGCTCTCAGAAGGAGCCGACGTGCCCCTGCGGCCCCTGGGAGGGTGGCACGTGGCTCTGCGCGCTGCCCTTCTCTGCAGGCACCACAGCTCCCCGTTTCCGGCCAATGGGATCTGGAGCAGTGCGTGAAGGCAGACCCGTTCCCCGGGGCCGCAGGGCGTACTGGCCACTTCTGGGAGCAGTGTGGGGCTGGGGCAGACAGGAAGCCTGTCTTAGTGGTAGCCCCGCTGTGCCGTCTAGGATCAACCAGTCGATCGCAATCAACCTGTTGGTGACCACTGATTTAACACAATCTTGTTTTATCATCCCATTTGAAAATCTATTGAGCAAATCAATTCAGAATTTGAACAGTATAATCAGTTTCAAGAATGGCACTATTTCTGTATACAAGGGCTGGACTAGACAGCTAAGGGAGAATAGTGATAGCAGTCATGGAAATGAAAGTCTTGGACTGAGGCCAGAAATTGTGCAATTCTCATAATGGATGTTTTGGATGCACGCTGGAAGTTGATACAAATACTGCTTTCATGTGGGCATCTTCATTGGTTGCTTGGCAAACATAATGGTTATAAATCTTGGCTTTCTGCAGAAGGCATTCTGGCTTTTTGTTCCTTTGCAATTACTAGTTGGACTTTGGGTGGAGCGCGCGCGTGCGTGTGTATGTGTGTGATTGTTTCTTGCTCTTCAGGGATACTTTTGCTTGTTTTTGTCTCCCTTTTCTATAGAGGCTTAATAAACACAACACTTTTTCCAGTTTAGCAGAACCATTCTCTCACAAGCAAATGTATGTAAATACAATCAAAATGCTGCATGCAATAACTGCACAACATGTAGACAGGATACAGAGTATATAAGCAGTACACATCTAAGGTTTATTATTTTTCAAACCACTGAAATTGTAACCTCATTGGGTCAAAACTAACTTGTTTACAAACTTAGAGCCAGATTCTTAGCTGCATTGAATGTAAAATTAGTGCAGCTGAGGAGATGAGGGAAGGAAAGATATTTCTAAAGGTTATGTCCTGCAGTGAGTTATTTATACCCAAGTTATTCTTCTTGGGTTAGCCTAGCTTGAGTGAGAGCAGCCACACTACAAAGTAACACTCAAGCTGCTGTCTTCACACTAGTTGCTGTGCTCACTTATGTGTAGCACTAAGACTTTGGGGACATATCCCATAGTTCTTTGCGCTGCAATAATCTGAGCTGCCCTATTATTTGTTTCCCCGTAAATTGTAAGAGAACTTGTCTGTCCTTCTGGGCATGTGAGGGGAATTTTGGGAAGGCATCAGTGGCCCTCTGTTTTCTGGTGTCCGTGCCTTGTCATGGTGGGACAGTTTGCATGCTCTAACGATCTCCAGAGTCTGTGTCGGCGGGGGCTTTTTGCTCCTGGTATGTTCAACCATGCCGGAGGGAGGGGCCAGACAAAACAGACACCCTGGTCCTCCAGGTTGGGGGTGAGGCACAGGGCTAACAACCCTCTCCCGTTTATAGTGCAGAATGCTGGGGAATGAGAAAGTATGACATGTCTAAACTGTCTTCATTCCATACAACCTGTCTCAGAAAAATCCTCCATATCTTTTGGCCCAGAACAATCTCAAACCAAGATCTATTGAAACAGTACAGCCAAGATGATCTGAGCACCATCATTGCCAGGAGGCATTGGAGATGGATCGGTCATATGCTTTGGATGGAAACCATCACCGGAGTAGCAATAAGATGGACACCCAAAGGCAAGCAAAAACGAGGCCACTCGAAAACAACATGGTAAAGAGCTGTGGAAGCCAAGCTGAAAAACTTGGGGCACAGCTGGGGAACCATTGGAAGACTTGCCAGAAACAGACAGGAGTGGAGGAGCTTTGTCACTGCCCTACATGCCAGAGGCGTAATAGGAACATGATGATGATGATGATGATTGATGATCAGTGGCCCTCCAGTAGAGCTAGCCTGTGTCCATGCTGCAGATTGGTCATGTTAGCACTACTTGTCAGTGGCTAACTCAAGCTTCACCTATATTCCCTGACAAGCCAGGCAACTTGAGTTAAAAGCACCACTGTACTTGGGTTTTTGTGTGTGGACAGGACTTGAGTTAGGGACAGTACTTGAATTATAACTCAAAATAAATTTGCAGTGAAGACAAGCCCTCTGACAGTTTTCTGCTCTCCTGATCCTGGGACAGTTGGGGGTCCATTTCAGCCCCCAGTACAGTATTTCCAGCCCCAAGTGTTCAAAAATCACGAGTCATGCTCCCCAGAATTCTGAGATTTTAAAAAACAATAAATTTGAGTCTCCTTATTTTTTTTCCTCTGGTTTTTTATCCTGTAATGATAATCATATTTTCAAGCTTTTTCCCCTCAATAATGAGGGCTGGATCCAACAGGGATCAAGATGGGAGTACTTTATGTTCCATGCTAAGCACTACCTACATGAAGGTGGATGAGGAGAAAACCATGTAGAGCTGGCTATGACATCTTTTTTTGGGGAATCCTTGGCTACCCCCTTAAGGCAGCTTTCCACCTGTTTTGCATTATCTCTGCTCAACATCGCAAAGCAGGTGGGATTAAGGCTGAGAATCTGACCCTTAAGGTTTATAAAGTGGGCTGCTACAGCATGGTTTCCCAAATTTAGAGCCTGATTCTGTGAGGTGCAGAGCTCCTTCTCTAATCCCATGTCATGGGAATAGATAGCCTCACTTTGAGGCACTGCATACCATTCAGAATTTGACTCATAAAGCCTGGCCCTGAAGTCCTAATGCAAGTAAAAGTCCTATTGACTATAATGGGAATTTTATCTGCGTGAGAGTGAAAATTAGTCATGTGTTGTTCCTCCTTTCTCTCTCATATTATTTTTCGGTGTTTATCTCCTAACGAAAATGCTTTTTAAAATGAGGTACTGAACTGAAGGACTTTTATTGGAAGAACAGAAACTGCATTTGTGCGGTAAATTTTAATATTATGGGAAAAGCAGCCTCTTCTAACCTTTCTTGCTGGGTCATTATTATATTAGACTAAACAAACTAGGAGCCATCAATTAAGCATTTATTATTCATCACTGAATATTCAATATTGGGTTCTCATTTTGGTAAGTCCTTAGCACAAAAAAAGAAGAAAGCAGCACACATTTTTTAATCTCATTTTTCCTAAGCTTCCTTGTGCTTCCCCTTGAAGAGGTCAGGACTTCCCCAGGGAAGCCAGCCTTACAGTTTGAGAAACACTGAAATAGATCAGTGCATAGGCATGTAGATGATTTTAGAGGCAATATTTCATGCACTCGTTTCTCAACCATGTTTTATTTTCTTAACAAACTCATTGTGGAGGAGCAGTGATTCCCGGGGCATTTTATACATCCACTCTCTCTCTCATCATGGCTCCCTTTCTCCCATGTGGCATATTTACATATTGAAGCAGATAATCTGAATTCTTCAGTGTATTTTAATAAAAATGCTGGCTGTAATGATCATATTCTTCCCTGTTGGAAGTTGCATAACTGCTGTTAGCATTAAGAGAAGCTGTGCACATAAACGTTGGGTAGGAAGAATACATCTACTAGTATTTTACTGCGCCTACCAGCTATGAAGTTACTCCAGAAACAATAAATATAGATGCAAACAGAAAAATTTGGTAAATGAAGGAATTGAAACAAGCAACACTTCTTCATCGTGGTGAAAGAAAAGTACAAGTGGCGTGGGCTCAGTTTAAAGTATTTATTTTTAATATAAATTTTATGCAGTCAGTAAATTTAAAATATACCAAATATGTAATATTGCTTAAGAAAATATCTATCCTTCAGCTTAGAGTGCTGTGAAAAGTGGAGCGGAAAACCAGTCAAGGACATCAAAATATGAGAATTTTTTTTGGACAAACATTGACCACGAAAGTTTTTAAATGTTTTGCAGGTTGATATTACTGAATAACTAGATTGCCATTTTATTTCAAGTCATATAGAATCATAGGACTGTAAGGGATCTCGAGGGGTCATCTAGTACAGTCTCCTGCACTCATAGCAGGACTAAGTGTTATCTAGACCAGGGTGGGCAAACTTTTTGGCCTGAGGGCCACATCTGGGAATAGAAATCGTATGGTGGGCCATGAATGCTCACAAAATTGGGGTTGGGGGTGGGGTGAGGGCTCTGGTTGGGGGTGCGGGCTCTGGGGTGGGGCTGGGGATGATCAGTTTGGGGTTCAGGAGGGTGCTTCAGGCTGAGACTGAGGGGGTTGGAGGGCGGGAGGGGGATCAGGGCTGGAGTAGGGGGTTGGGGCATGGGGGGAGGCTCCGGGTGGTGCTTACCTCAAGTGGCTCCCAGAATCAGCTACATGTACCTTCTCCAGCTCCTACATGGAGGCATGGCCAGGCAGCTCTGCATGTTGCCCTGGCACCGCCCCTGTAGCTGCCATTGGCCGCGGTTCCCAGCCAATGGGAGCTGCAGGGCATGCTTGGGGCGGGATCAGCATGCGAGAGTGGAGTCCCCTGGCTGCCCCTACATGTAGGAGCCAGAGGGGGGTTATACTGCAGCTTCTGGGAGCTGCGAGGAGCGGTCCCCAACCCTGCTCCCTGTCTGGAGTGCCAGAGCGGGGCAAGCTCCAGACCCCGTTCCCCAGCGGGAGCTTGAGGGCTGGATTAAAATGGCTGGTGGGCCGGATGCAGGCCACGGCCCATAGTTTGCCCACCCCAATCTACACCATCCCTGACAAGTCTTTGTCTCACCTTCTCTTAAAAATTTCCAGTGGTGGAGATTCCACAACCTCCCTAGGCAATTTATTCCAGTGCTTAACCACCATGACAATTAGGAAGTTTTTCCTAATGTCCAACCTAAACCTCCCTTGGTGCAATTTAAGCCCATTGCTTCTTGTCCTATCCTCAGAAGTTAAGAAGAAAAAAAATTCTCCCTCCTTCTTCTAACAAACTTTTATGTACTTGAAAACGGTTATCATGTCCCCTCTGTCTTCTCTCTTCCAGACTAAACAAACCCAGTTTTTTCAATCTTCTTTCATAGGTCGTGTTTTCTAGACCTTTAATCATTTCTGTTGCTCTTCTCTGGACTTTCTCCAGTTTGTCCACATCTTTCCTGAAATGTGGTGTCCAAAACTGGATATAATATTCCAGCTGAGGCCTAATCAGCGTGGAGTCGAGCGGAAGAATTACTTCTTAAGTCTTGCTTACAACACTCCTGCTAATACATCCCAGAATTGTGTTTGCTTTTTTTTTGCAACAGTGTTACACTCTTTACTCATATTTAGCTTGTGGTCCACTCTGACCCCCAGATCCCTTTCCTCAGTACTCCTTCCTAGGCACCCATTTAGTATGTGTGCAACTGATTGTTCCTAAGTGGAGTACTTTGCATTTGTCCTTATTGAATGTCATCCTGTTTAGTTCAGACCATTTCTCCAGTTTGTCCAGATAATTTTGAATTTTAATCCTATCCTTTAAAGCACTTGCAACCCCTCCCAGGTTGGTATCGTCCGCAAACTTTATAAGCATACTCTCTATGCCATTATCTAAATCATTGATGAAGGTATTGAACAGAACCAGACTAAGAACTGATCGGTGTGGGACCCCACTCATTATGCTCTTCCGGCATAACTGTGAATCACTGATGATTACTCTCTGAGAATGGTTTTCCAACCTGTTATGCACGCACCTTATAGTAGCTCCATCTAGGTTGCATTTCCCTAGTTTGCATTTCCCTAGCACATCTACTGCTTCCCCCCTATCCACCAGGCTTGTTACCCTGTCAAAGAAAGCTATCAGGTTGATTTGACATGATTTGTTCTTGACAAATCCATGCTGACTGTTACTTATCACCTTATCATCTTCTAGATATTTGGAAATTGATTGCTTAATTATTTGCTCCATTATCTTTCTGGGCACAGAAGTTAAGCTGACTGGTCTGTAATTCCAAGGGTTGTCCTTATTTCCCTGTCTATAGTTTGGCAATATATTTGCCCTTTTCCAGTCTTCTGGAATCTCTCCCATCTTCCATGACTTTTCAGAGATAATTGCTAATGGCTCAGATATCTTCTCAGTCAGCTCCTTGAATATTCTAGGATGCATATCATAGAATATTAGGGTTGGAAGTGACCTCAGAAGGTCATCTAGTCCAATCCCCTGCTCAAAGTAGGACCAACACCAATTAAATCATCCCAGCCAGGGCTTTGTCAAGCTGGGACTTAAAAACCTCTAAGGATGGAGGTTCCACCACCTTGCTAGGTAACCCATTCCAGTGCTTCGTCACCCTTCTAGTGAAATAGCGTTTCCTAATATCTAACCTAGACCTCCCCTAATGCAACTTGAGACCATTGCTGCTGCTTCTGTCATCTGCCACCACTGAGAACAGCCTCACTCCATCCTCTATGGACCCTTCAAGTAGTTGAAGGCTGCTATCAAATCCCCCCTCACTCTTCTCTTCTGCAGACTAAATAACCCCAGTTTCCTCAGCCTCTCCTTGTAAGTCATGTGCTCCAACCCCCTAATCATTTTCTTTGCCCTCCGCTGGACTCTTTCCAATTTGTCCACATCCCTTCTGTAGTGGGGGGACCAAAACTGGATGCAATATTCCAGGTGTGGCCTCGCCAGTGCCAAATAGAGGGGAATAATCACTTCCCTTGATCTGCTGGCAGTGCTCCTACTAATACGGCCCAATATGCTGTTGGACTTCTTGGCAACGAGAATGCACTGCTGACTCATATCCAGCTTCTCGTCCACTGTAATCCCCAGGTCCTTTTCTGCAGAGCTGCTGCTTAGCCAATTGGTCCCCAGCCTGTAGCGGTTCATGGGATTCTTCCTTCCTAATGCAGGACTCTGCACTTGTCCTTGTTGAACCTCATCAGATTTCTTTTGGCCCAATCCTCCAATTTGTCTAGGTCACTCTGGACCCTATCCCTACCCTCCAGCGTATCTACCTCTCCCCCCAGTTTAGTGTCATCTGAAAATTTGCTGAGGGTGCAATTAATCCCATCATCCAGATCATTAATAAAGATGTTGAACAAAACTGGCCCCAGGAGTCACTCCGCTTGATACCAGCTGCCAACTAAACATCGAGCTGCATATGTTTAGGAAGGGCATGCCATCTAAAAGTGGTCTTTATGTTTCAAAATTCAGTGATGCTGCAGAGTAGCAAACAGACCTGCTCAGGCTTTCCAGTCAAATTTAGAGAGAGTTTTCATCCTGCTGGGGGACTCGTTACTGGCATAGCATCAGTAACAGCAAATTGGCGACTCAACATTGATTTATTCTTTACAAAAATGAATTAAAACTTTCAGTTACTACATATCAGAATATAATGAACTGTTGAATTAATCAAATGGGTTGTGTTTTAACAGGGTGGGTTTTTGTTTTGTTTTGGGGTTTTTTTTGTAATCTGTAGATATGCAGAATGTATACCTTTGTCGATGTGAAGAGCATATCTTTTTCTGTAGAATATATTTTGTTGTAAGTCTAGCAATTTTAAACACTGTCTGGTTTATTTTCTTCTTATAGGGAACCTGTTAATTACTTCAATTTGGATATCTTTTATGATCTGTTTGTGGATTAAATTTACTATTGACCATCTCAGTCTTTGTGTATAGATAGGCAAGTGCACAGCTTCACATTTCATGCCATCACCTGAGTTAAGTCTGAACAATGAAGGGAAGGAATGTTATATTTATCTGGCATGAAATGTATGATACTTAGTGTCTTAAAAAAAATTAGTCAGATCAAAGGGATTTCAATATCAGGCACAGAAAAGCAGCAGGGTGGTGTTAGTACAGTGACTGCTACCAATAATGAAAGGATAAGATGGCAATTTACAGTTCAGAGCTGCCCAGTAAGTTAAACAAAGCTGCTAAAAGGATTGTTTAGTCTCTTCTTTTCTTTTCCCCTAACATTTTGAAAGTTGCTTCTGACTCAAGAAAGAGGAGAGGAAGAGACAGGCAGTTTATTTTAATTTTATTTTTTTATGCAACAGCAGTTGTCCATACAGTAATAACAGAAGATGACAAAGTCATCTGATGATACTGCATATTATGCTGGCCATTGTAGCTACAGTACATTTGGAGGGAAAAGGCATTAAAGAATGGAATCCAAACCTCTGGGTTATATGCCGTCCCTAGTGGCCAACATAGGGGCTCTCTCTTTGCAAGGAAAGCTCTGACAGCTCCCGTTGCATTTAATGGTTCAAGGGATTGGTCTGTCTGGTGCAAGAACCATTCATAAAGTGATTCACAGGGCAAAAGCTGGCACCTTTCCAGATCTTCCCTGTGCACCTGGACTGTCTTGGTTTGTGGTGTTACAGGATCACATAGGTGCATTTGGTCTCACCAGGATGTTGCCAATTAATGTATTGATGCAGTTATGCAACGGTTCGGTCTAGGATCCAAGCATAACATTAAGCTCAAGCACCATCCCTGTGAATTAAGCTTCAATTCCCCTTCAAGGATTTGCAAGGATTTCAGAGCACTTTTTCTTGGTTTGGTGGTTGTAAGGGGAACCCATTGCCAGATCAGGGCTGCTAACTCAATAGGTACCATGACTCACCCCTACAACAGAGCCTGCAGTGACTCATAGCTCTGGCATATTGCAGCAACTCAGCTGCACTGATGCATTCCATAAGCAGAGCTTGCAGTGACTCAGCCCTCAGGCATGCTGTAGCAGCCTCCCCTACCCCCCTCAGGTCTGCATCAGATGACCTCAGCCACAGGTATTTCACTGACCCTGCCAGAGCTGCAAGTTAGTCTGTGCAACACTTATTACTCAGTCAGAGCCCTCCTCCTGCCTTGCTGTGTTCGAATCCCTACACTTCCAGCCCTAGCCTTGCCTGTTCCAGCCCACTTCAGCCATATCCATGTCCTGCTCGAGCACTGTTACTGACCCACACCAACCCTGTACCCACCTCCTGACTCACAGCCCTCACTTACTCCAACCTGGCTTTGACCTTTGGCCTGCACCCGGACTCCAACTAAACTCCTAATTTGACTTGCCTACAAACTCGGGCCTTGGTTCTGACCCACAGCCTGTCTCCGGACCACGGTGTCAATGCTGCCTTTGGCCCAGTCTAACTCTACAGCTGGCTTCAATCCTTGGCACCTGTTCACAACCACAGCTCCAACCACCAGGAGCCTAGAACCCAGAGCCTCATAGCGGTATTCTATGGGTATGTACCTAGGTTATAGGATCAGTACAGGGCTTGAAGTAAGCTGGACTCTCAGGGGCATTTCAGTGAATTAGTTAAACCCTGAAGAATTGGAGAGCTGTTGGATTTGAATCTATATGCAGGAGGGCTGGTGATGCTGTCAGGTGTTACCCACCATCCTCCCTGTTCGCTACTCTCCTTATAGGTTTCCCTTTAGAATCTATCCAATTTAGGTTACTCTGCCCGATAAATAAAATTTGTGGCTACTTGGCCAAAATTCCAGATGTCTGTCTCTTGACTGGATGACAGGGGATGGATGGATCACTTGATAAAATGCCCAGCTCTGTTAATTTCTAATGAGGCAACTGTTACTAGCCACTGTTGGAAGACAGGAAACTGGGCTCAACAGGCCATTGGTCTGACCCAGTATGACCATTCTTATGTTGTCCTTGGGCCCTTGCCATGTGCAAAGCAGTGGTTCATTTATACAGCACTTTTCCTATCTGGACAAAGAGCTAATATGTAACAACAATGTAACATATCAATGATTTGTGAGTAAATTTGGGAGTGTATTCTCAGTTTAATGTTGTCATGATTTGTGCTGCCATTCACAATCAGCTTTGAAATCCACTTCCATGCACTGAAAGGACACATAATATTAAATACCACTGGAAGAAAGACTAGTACTAAGCCATTCAAACAGGCAATTCACTCCTCAAAGCTGTTCCATGTGCGGGCTGCTTGTTCCAGGGGCATGGCTACACTTGTGAGGTAGAGCATATTAAAGCACCCCAGTGCACTCTAACTCACGACGCGTCCACACTGGCAAGGCATGTAGAGTGCTCTGACTCCATGGCTAGAGCGCTCCTG
Organism: Natator depressus; assembly: GCF_965152275.1. Classification (NCBI taxonomy): domain Eukaryota; kingdom Metazoa; phylum Chordata; order Testudines; family Cheloniidae; genus Natator; species Natator depressus. The sequence continues at coordinate 87,100,560 of NC_134240.1, forward strand.
GTCCTCCACCTCGCCGAGTGGAATAACATTTGGTGCGCCCGTGCTGGAGCACCACGGCGTCAGTGTGGACACCCTGGTCTGTTAATGCGCTCCAATTGGCCTCCAGAAGTGTCCCACAATGCCTATTCTAGCCACTCTGGTCATCACTTTGAACACTACTGCCCTGCCTGCAGGTGACCAACTGTCAGACCCGCCTTTTAAATTCTCTTGGAATTTTGAAAATCCCCTTCCTGTTTGCTCAGCCAGGCGTGGAGTGCTCTCAGTGAATCTTTCCAGGTGACCATGCCTCCATGCGCCAAGCGATCCCCAGTATGGAGCAATGGCAAGGTGCTGGACCTCATCAATGTTTGGGGGGAGGACGTGTCCAGTCCCAGCTGCGCTCCAGCTGTAGGAATTACGATACCTTCGGGCAGATCTCAAGGGACATGATGGAAAGGGGCCATGACTGGGACGCACTGCAGTGCAGGATTAAAGTGAAGGAGCTGCGGAATGCCTACTGCAAAGCCCGCGAGGCAAACAGTCACTCCGGTGCTGCCCCTGCGACCTGCCGTTTTTACAAAAAGCTGGACGCGATACTTGGGGGTGACCCACCTCCACTCTGAGTACCACCATGGACACTTCAGAGCACAGACCAACAAGACAGGAGGAGGAGGAGCAAAGCAGGAGTGAGGGTGCTAAGGAGGAGGAAGACACCCCACCATCCCTAGATGCATGCAGCCAGGAGCTGTTCTCAAGCCAGGAGAAGGTAGCCAGTCGTGGCAGTCGGTGCTTGGGGAAGGACAAACACCAGAGGAGGCTCTCGGTAAGCAGCTTTTATTTTGGGAAGGAAGTTATTAGGTGCAGGCTCTTGGGGCAAGGAGGGTTAGAGGGGCATGCATGCCTAGATGTGGATTAGGGCGTTAATGTGCTCTCTCACACTGCAGTAATCAGTTCAGTGATCTCTTCAAAGGTAAAAAGAAAAGGAGTACTTGTGGCACCATAGAGACTAACCAATTTATTTGAGCATAAGCTTTCGTGAGCTACAGCTCACTTCATCGGATGCATCTGATGAAGTGAGCTGTAGCTCACGAAAGCTTATGCTCAAATAAATTGGTTAATCTCTAAGGTGCCACAAATACTCCTTTTCTTTTTGCGAATACAGACTCACACGGCTGTTACTCTGAAACTCTTCAAAGGTCTCATCCAGAACTTGGGCAATGCACTTGTGCAGGTTTTGTGGGAGAGCCACTGTGGTCCTTGACCCAGTCAGGCTAACATGTCCGCGTCACTGTGCCGTGAGGGGCGGGGGGACCATTGCTGCACACAGGCAAGCTGCATATGGGCCAGGGCAGAAGCCACATTGTAGTAGAAGACCCTCCCTTGCTTCCCAGGTCACCCTCAGCAGCGAGATACCTTCTAAGATGAACTCCTGTGGAAAATGTGGGGACAGTGTTCAGTATAGGGGCCCCCTGCAGCTGTTGGCTCTCCCCAAGGCACAGAAACCCAGAGGACAGTACAGCCATGAAAGAATCAGTCCCCCTTGACTCTATGCTTACTCACCATTTTGGGGCTCCTGGAGGCTATGTGCACTCGCTTTGGAATGGACAAATTCTGCTATTGTGTAGACTGTGCTTGCCCTCCTTAAGTACGGGGGAGTCATTGCTCTGTCTGGTGTGAACAATGCTGCCTCTGTTAAGTGTTGCATTTTGTCTTTACAGTTACAACCTCGAGATCTCAGCCGTCCGTGTTATCACCAGCCGAGAAACTGCAAAGAATCAGGAAGAGGCCACATAGAAGCAAAGAGGACATGCTGCATGAAGTCATGCAGCACTCCCTTCATGAAAATCAAAAAGTGCAGGAGTGGCAGGAGAGCGAAAGGAGGTTCCGCCAGCAGAATGTGGATCACAAGGACCAAAACACAGAGAGGCTGATAAGCATCATGGAGCGCCAAGCCGACTCGATCCAGGCGCTCGTAGCCATGCAGGCAGAGCACTCCCGCGCCCGCCCCCCACTCCAGCCCTTGTTCCAAAACTCTTTCCCTTGTGCCCCCATGTCACCTCCAACCCACTTGCCCCAACATCCGGGTTCTTATTGCCACCAGCTGCCTCCAACACCTGTAACTTCACCACCCAGCCCTGAAAACTATGACCCTTATCCACTGCACTCAACCTCCATCACCATGCAGTATCGCCATCCTGAAGTGCAGCACTCATTGCACAGCACTCCAAACAGTAAGGCTGAGTATAATAACAGGACATATGCAAACCTGTGATTGTACCATTCCCCACCCCACCCCCTTCCCCGTTTGTTTCCCAAGCAGTTGTGTTTCTTTTCAATAAATGCATTTTCTTTTCATTAAATGGATATTTTTTCTTTGATAACATTCTTTATTATAGCATAACGTAAAAGATACCTCAGCCCAGCAAAGCAATAGGCACTGTAAGTCAGTGTATCATACGTAGCAAACACAGATTCCTACTAACATTGGAACCACTGCACTTCACTCCCGTGCAGGGCACCAGACATTACTGGTGGCTTTCAGCCTCAAATTGCTCCCTCAAGGCATCCCTAATCCTTGCAGCTCTGCGCTGGGCCCCTCTAATAGCCCTGCTCTCTGACTGTTCAAATTCAGCCTCCAGGTGTTGAACCTCCGAGTTCCATGCCTGAGTGAATCTTTCACCCTTCCCTTCAGAAATGTTATGGAGGATACAGCACGCGGATATAACCGCGGGGATGCTGTTATCGGCCAGGTCCAGCTTCCCATACAGAGAGTGCCAGCGGCCCTTTAAATGGCCAAAAGCGCACTCCACAGTCATTCTGCACCGGCTCAGCCTGTTGTTGAACCGCTCTTTGCTGCTGTCAAGGCTCCCTGTGTAGGGTTTCCATGAGCCACGGCATTAAAGGGTAAGCAGGGTCTCCAAGGATCACAAAGGGCATTTCAACTTCCCCTACGGTGATCTTTTGGTCTGGGAAAAAATTTCCAGCTTGCAGCTTCCTGAACAGGCCAGTGTTCCAAAAGATGCGTGCATCATGCACCTTTCCGGGCTAGCCTGCGTTAATGTCAGTGAAACGCCCACGGTGATCCGCAAGCGCCTGGCGAACCATGGAGAAATAGCCCTTCCTATTAACATACGTGGAGGCTAGCTGGTGCCACAATTGGAATATGCGTCCCATCTATCTCCGCTCTGCAGTTAAGGAAACCCATTTGTGCAAAGCCAGCCACAATGTCATGCACGTTACCCAGAGTCACGGTTCTTCTGAGCAGGATGCGATTAATGGCCCTGCAAACTTGCATCAACACGATTCAAACTGTCGACTTCCCCACTCCAAACTGGTTAGTGACCGATCGGTAGCTGTCTGGAGTTGCCAGCTTCTAGACTGCAATAGCCACCCGCTTCTCCACTGTCAGGGCAGCTTTCAATCTTGTGTCCTTGCGCCACAGGGTGGGGGCGAGCTCCTCACACAGTCCCATGAAAGTGGCTTTTCTCATCCGAAAGTTCTGCAGCCACTACTCGTCATCCCAGACTTGCATGACGATGTGATCCTACCACTCGGTGCTTGTTTCCTGAGCCCAGAAGCACCGTTCCACGGTGGTGAGCATGTCCACGAATGCCACAAGCAATCTCATGTCGTATGCTTTACTCACGTTGATATAATCGTCGGAGTCCTCACTCTCACTTTGGATCTTAAGGAATAACTCAACTGCCAAATGTGACATGCTGGCGAGAGTCGTCAGCATATTCCTCAGCAGTTTGGGCTTCATTCTTGCAGACTGAAAGGGAAGACAGAGCACGCAATGCAAAAAATGTTGAAAGATGACGCCAATTGTGGATGGAAGCAGAGGGATTGCTGGGATGCAAACTGATGCGTCACGGGGCATTGGGACAGGACCCAGAATGCCCCGCCCCCTCGCCCCCTTCCCACAAGCCACAGTGCCAGAATGGGAAGAGGTGCTCTGTGGGATAGCTGCCCACAATGCACCACTCCCAAATCCGCTGCAAGTGCCGCAAATGTGGACACGCCAGTGCGCTTGCAGCTGTCAGTGTGGACAGACTGCAGCGCTTTCCCTACTGTGCTCTACAAAGGCTGGTTTAACTCAAAGTTCTCTACATTTTGCAAATGTGTACTTTATTAGAGAGAAAGGGGTAGTAAATGTATCATTTTAAGTAGATCACTGATGTCTTTCAGGAGGCATAGGAAACTCTTATTAAGTGTGTTAAGAAAACACAAACAAAAGCACAAATCTTCAGATAAATTAGAGGTGTAGGTTGGAAAACATTAAAAACTAAAAGAATTGAGGAAGTTCATGAATAAGTTTCAAATCAAAGGTCTTCTTTTGTAAGACTTTAAATATTAATGGATTTTTAAAGGACTTTCATAGCAGTCAAGCCAATAAGAGTGGAATAACTCACACCAGATGGTTGATATATATGTATGACTTGACTTATTCAGTTTTCAAAGTTACCTGCTGTTAATCATTGCCTTACTATATTGTCCCTTATGGTTTACTTTTCAATTTTTGTTTCATGATGAACGAAATGCTTTGTTAGACTAACAAACTACAGTATATGGTAGCTGCATGTGATAAAGGTTTTCTGATGTGCAGATCACTGATGAGTTCCTATCAGTGAGTATGGCATCTTATTTGTGCCTCAGAAGGGTGAAGACTATTGAGTGAAAAGGAGGAACAGGGCCTGTTAGTTTTTTTTTTTTAAAGCTGTAAAATGGCAAAACTGAGAACTACAGATTATTTTCTTCTGTTTAATTCACTTGCATTTCTTGTGACAAAATAAAAGTATGTGGGACAAGAGTTCATTCATGAAAAGTCATTTTTAAGTATAAAAAGAATGAAAAGATATATTTTAGAAAACTAAGTCTTCAATGCTATTGTAATTCAGGATGTACCAATCTTCACAATACTATTCCACAGGCCAAGTCCTATTTCCAATCAATATCCATGCTGCAAAGCTTCAGGTACTACCTTCCCCAATTTGTTGTATTCCAGTACATATGCTTATCTGGATTCTGAGGTATATATCTGACAGCTAGTTATGTCTGCTCAACTCTCCCACTTTCCAGAGTCAGTCTCCCTTAAGAAAAATGAGTATTCATTGTTTGGCAGCTGAGCTAAACAAATTCAGATAGGGAAATAAGGCATAATTTTTTGACAGTGAGGGTAATTAACCATTGGAACACTTTACTAAGGGTCCATGGTGGATTCTTCATCAATGACAAATGATGAAGATTGGGTGTTTTTCTAAAATATATATTCTTTGAATTATTTTAGGGAATTTCTATGGCCTGTGCTATGCAGGTCATTCAGGATTATCATGTTGGTCCCTTCTGGCTTTAGAATCTATGAATTACTAATAATTTACCCATAATAACCACACACGGAAGCATTTGCAATACCAGGATATTTTCCTATGGTTTTGGTACAGAATAACCTCGGTATATCAGACACCACTATCTGGTAAATGTCAGACCCTTTAATGTCAGTCATTGCACATGGCAATTAGGACTTATCTGAAGCTTATCAAAATCAACTGGAGTCTCACTATTGACTTCTGTGAGCATTGTATAGAGCCTCAGGCATGTGGGATGAAATCAAGGGAAGCACAGAGCCTATACAGTTGCTTACAGATATCCCAGCTGAGAACAGGGTGACTATAAAAAGGACCCCAAGGCCCAAAATAGGATCTTTTAGCCAATAGCTCCAAAGCTGAGCTATGAGCCAAATTGAGAAGGTAAAGTCTATCAAGTCTGAAATGGTCTCTCCCCATCAAATGAGATAGGGACATCCCCGATGACTCCCCACTCCATTCACAGGTAGTCAGTATTTAGGAATTTCTGATTTTATGTTTTTAAACTTAGATCTCAGTTCAGATTCAATGTCTCTCCCAAATCTTTGATGCACATTCCTTGGTGAACTTATTTGAGGGTTTACCTATAGCCCTAACAGGGTGCAGGATGAGGAATAAAATGGGGTCAGGATTCCCAGCTGTTCAAGTTGAGGAGGGCGGTTGGTTTCTGTATGCTTCCACTACCTAATGTACCATCAAGGATATGGCTCATGGACTCTAAACGCTTATTTTTGTAATTTCAAGGCAGTCAAAACTAGTAACTATTTCTAATGCTCTTCATCATTACCAGATTCAACAGCTACTAAGTCCCAGTTTACTACTGAACATTTTCCAGTCTTGAGAAGTATTCATATTTTGCTGAGCACTTACTCCTATGTCTCTCTCTAAACTTGGAGCAATTCTCAGTGCCAAATTTCATGTTGGGAATGAAAAAAAATAGGCATTATAGATAGTGAAGTCTTCAATTAATTCCTAATGCATGTGACCAAGTACAGAGCTAGACTGAAAGGGAGATAATTTCTTAGGTTTAAATTACAATTTATTAGTATCCTTGGTTGCCTGTAAACAAAAATGTAATCCATGTAAGAATGGAGTCTGGAAAGGTAATATATCAATAATGCCCTAAATATTCTTTGTTGCACATAATGAAATACACACTGTATTCATTTTCATGATGCTGTATGTTAAAGCTTCCTGCATTTGATGCCCCATGTCCTATGATCAGATTTAGCTTTGACATCCATTATATTTTCATTAAATTATAATTTCTATATCTAACTTTCATAAATTACTCTGTTTCTTCCGTTAGTGGGGAGTCCAAATGCTGTTCCTACCTGCAGAGTCAATGCAGATAGTAAGCCCTACAGAGAGACTCCGAGAGAAACCCAGCTACTATAACTTTTCCCATTTTCACCCCTGCACTTATAGGTACCTCCTATACATGGAAAGATTAGCAGAGCGATAGTGATATATAATTTTTTATCTGAGCATAACTACAAACATCATAGTAGGTCAGATATATTAATCCTTTCTTAGGTCCTTAGCAATTGACTATTATCCACCCACAAATCTACTAATTAGATGGGTATGAAATACCCTGCATAGTCTTTTCACATTTATGCCAATTACTTTATTTAAAGAAAAGTAATAACCAAGCTTTTGGGTCTGTCTCCATAATATATGTAGGATTTCTGTGCATATGTCCAAGCAGTCATAGATCAGAGTTACCCTTATATAGTAAATCCCTTGGACATTAGTAGGTGAGTAGACCTTAATAGGTATCTTCATCTATGATTGGCTATAATCTGCAATAAAGATCTGCTGGATAGAAAGCTAACAAATAGAATAGTTTAGAGATTGTCAGAATAATGGGATTTTATTTTTCTACCCATCTTTCCATAGGGTGTGTATAACTAGAAAAAGTGAAGGAAGGAAGGGCCTAGAAAAATAAACAAATATCAGTTTAAGTAAATTGTTTACTTCTAGTCATGTAGATTAGTAACTTTGTATGGATATTGTGCCAGAAACTATATAGATCACCATTTGGGATATATCTTATGAATGTCTTAGGATTTTAAGCATAATTGTATATATTTAAAAAGTCAGATTGAGCCCGCGGTGGTATTATCTGTAGGTGTCTCATAAATCTTATATCATTAGTTGATCACAATCAGTTGTACCAGGCTCAAAAACTGAGACTAAAAGCATCCCTACAAAGATTCATATTCTTTTCCTTTGAAAAAAAAATACTAACTGTAGAATTACCTCGTATGCCTCTCATCAGTCAGACTATTAATTTGTGATTTTTTATAATAAGGAAAAAATGCAAAAAAGGTATTGCATCTGTTTATCACTTCAGTGAGATAACTTCAGTCAGTTTGGCGAGTGTGTTTATTTATTTATTTATTTACTTATTTAAACAGCCTTTCAGCATTTCAACATTCATTGAATTTTTGCACCTTGATAGCTTGAACAGATTTAAAATTCAGTACATTATCTCAGTTTGAAGTCCTTGTATGTGATAGCCTTCTCTCATTAAAGCTCCGAACTGTCAAAATAAGTAAAACTGATGTAGAACGATTCACTTTTTCTGTGTGTTTTTAACTCCAAAAATATAATTTCAGTAAGCATTCTCAAGATTAGCTTTAGACTTTTTTTTTTTTTAATAATGCTCCCGTATAAAAAGCAAGAGCTAGTGTTACTGGCTCTATACTAAACCTCATTACAGATTTATCAGGCAATACCATTTGAAGATCCGTTGCTAGCAGTTAAAAGCAAACTGGAATTTCTTTGAGTAATTAATGTATTCAGGATAGAATAAACCTTAAATAAAATCATCTAGTGTCAGTTATCTTTGTCTACTTAGCCACAAGCTTGTTAATTTCTCTTATAACTTTAAGGCCAAATACTGCTCCTCATCACAGACCTTAAACACAGCAGAATTACCACTCTTCCATTCTATAAGAAGAGCAGGTTGTGGAGAGGCTGCTGCGAGAAATTCTTGCATTCCCTGTGTACTGAGAGGAGGTGCTCCACAGTGGCTTTTTCAGGGGTATTCAAACCTTCTGAAAAAATTCCTTTTGGGGCTGTTTCCATGCTGTCTCAGAGACCACAAGTGACTTGATTTTGATGATTTGGGGAGGCGGGGAAATAACTATTTTAAAGTGAGAGTAGGAAGGGGATAGGTGGAAATGAGAGTAGATATAGAGTTGTACAGTTGTGTTAAGGTCAGAGCTATGTGCTCTTGAATGTGATGAGAAACACAGCTTTTGACCCACCTTACCCATTAATACCTCTTTTCTACCTATTACCCAATTTCAGGAGTCTCCTTTATTTTATCCCCTCCTCCTTCTCCCCACCTTCTGGTCCTCAAACAGGAGACCTTAATCTAAATTCAGCCTTTCCATAACTGAGCACAGACTACTTGGGTGAAATCATGGCTCCATTGTAGTCAATGACAAGGATCCCATCGATTTCAGTGGGGCCAGGATTTCACCCATTGTTTTTTATTTGTTTGTTTGTGTAATGGGGTTGCAACTACTTACATCAGAGATTAAATTAGCCCCTGGGCTTGCTTGTTATATTATGCAAAGAAGAATAAAAAGAAGTGGCTGATCAGAAAATAGTCCCATAATACAGAACAAATGTTGGAAAGCTATCTTCCAAGATGTGGTGCTCTGACTTCTCCTCTGGTGACTCAAAGAATCATCTCACTAATTCTTCTGAAGCTCTCAAACCAGCCTTCTCTTAGTAATGTAATCACTTTTTTAAATATTGCAAAATATTTGTTCACATGCCTCCCCAAAAATATATAAACTGGCTCTGATTGCTACATGTATTTAGAGTAGGCCAGAAAGGGTTGATATTAATAAAAGCTTAAATGATAAACCAAAGACCCTTTTCTTATTATATTTATAGAAGCCATAAGCTTGTGCAAAATATGTAGTTGCATGTTGGTCCCCCTTTTCACGGACACTTGGAAATCCTCATTAATCTGTGTTCCAGCAGGATATTATATGGTGGATAGGATCCCATGTGACAGACCACAACTACTTCAGTTCCCTCCCCCCAGAGTTAGAGGGCACATTCCTAGGCTGCTCCATTCCCTTGCTCAGCATATTTGTGTCATGTTGTGCATAGGCAGCATGGAAGGAAAAACTAGCTGGCATTCCTTTCCTCCATAGAACCATCCAGGAAGAGAGAGAGAGAGAAATGGAAAATTGGAAGGAAATAGAGCCAAAGGAAGGAAATTAGAAATAGGGCTAGAGAAAAGGAAATTGGGACAGGTATGGTGAGGAAAAGGGAGCTGAAGAAAAAATGAGCATGAGAAAGAGCTAGTGGGGAAGGAGAGAGAGAATAAAACAAAAAGAACCGAAGGAAAAGGGATATATGGGAAAGCAGAAGAAACTGCAGCGTCACATGGAGGGCAGGGAAATAGATCAATGGGAAATAGACAAAAAAATAAGTGAAGGATATATATATATAAAACCTGGTTTAGAGACTCACAAAACCAAGAATCCAAAGAAGAGGAGTATTTCAAGAAGAAAGGGGGAAAACAGAGGAAGAATAAGTGCAACCCCCTGTGACATTGCACCCCATAATGCTTCATAGAAATATGTTTATGAATGTAAATATGACATAACTGGAATATGTTTTATGCTACATATGCCATGTAACATATCTCTGCAAAAGTTATGATCTACTGGATATATTCATCCTATTTGTATGCATGTATCATCTTTGTATTTGAAGTTATGAATATTGGCTATGTACTTGTTTGATTTTAAGTAGCCTCAGTGAAGCATTTGGTCAGCTTCTTGAGAAAAGACTATTCTCAGTAAATGCCCAAATAAAGAAACACTTAAACTGACAATGAACTTTGAGAGACGCCAATCCACATCTGAGCTTTCCTGGGAATGTGACATCAGCCTGTAAAGAACTGAGTCATGCATGGACATGCGACTTGTCCATGTGACTCCAAAACTCCATCTTGTAGCTCGATTCTGCATGGGAGAGGAGAAGGGGTTTCCACCCACAAGAAAGATACTATATAAGCCCCTGGGGAAACCCCTCCAGTTGGTCTTCAGCTTGCACAAAAGATAGCCTCTTACCCCAAGGAGATGCCTGAAAGAAACTGGAACAAAGGACAGTAACTACAGAGGTGGGAGTGATTGCTGGACCCAGACTAGGAGGAAGTCTACTCTGTAAAAGAGGCTTATTGGAACATCTTTGAGGGTGAGATTTACCTGCATTTAGTTTTTTACTGTATTAGGCTTAGACTTGCGTGTTTTATTTTATTTTGCTTGGTAATTCACTTTGTTCTGTCTGTTATTAGTTGGAACCATTTAAATCCTACTTTTTATATTTAATAAAGTCACTTATTAATTAACCCAGAGTAAGTATTAATACCTGGGGGTGGGGGGGTGGGGAACAGCTGTGCATATCTCTCTGTCAGTGTTATAGAGGGCGAACAATTTATGAGTTTACTCTGTATAGGCTTTATACAGGGTAAAACGGATTTATTTGGGGTTTGGACCCCATTGGGAGCTGTGTACCTGAGTGCTGGAGACAGGAGCACTTCTTCAGCTGTTTTCGGTTAAGCCTGCAGCTTGTGGGGGACGTGGTTCAGACTTGGATCTGTGTTTGAAGCAGGCAAGCATGTCTGGCTCAAACAAGGCAAGGTACTGAAGTCCCGAGCTGGCAGGGAAAACAAGCTCAGAAGTAGTCTAGGCACATGAGGTGGCAGTCCCAATGGGGTTTCTGTGATCCAACCCGTCACCCCCCCCCAACACACACAGCATAACTTTTAAGTTCTTGAGTTATGTATTATTTATTTATCATTCTACATTCTACATTTTATTGTCTCACTTTGACAGATGTCCCACAGCTTTATAAATTTTGAGGAAAGTAGATGGCAGTGGATAGTTTTCCCTGCGGGATTCCACTCATTGTAAGAAATCTTTCTTGGCAGGTAACTACTTTCCTGAATGTCCAACCTTGTTTTGGACAGGTGGGGAGATTTCAGCCTCCTGAAGATGATTAAGTACTAGGAACAGATAGATGGGAATAATTGGTCCCAATTTGGCTGTAGTTGGGTTCAGCAAAGGTTGACTGCTCTTTCAGTTAATAGGAATGCTAGCAGTCCAGAAATCAGTCACTCAGCAAGACATCCATATTTTAGAAAGGTCAGGGCAAAGAAATAGTCTTTGACAGACTTTTTTGTCATTTTGGACATTAACTATATATCTGTGTTAATTTAATATTAATTATACTCTGGAAACTGGTTAAATATTTGGTGTTAACTTGATTGCTAGATAGTTATTGATTTCTGGCTTTTTATTCCTTTTCATCCTTTGGGGATTTTGATGTTCCCAGAGTGGATATTTTGTACCTTTACCTGGTGTAAGAAAATCTTTCTTTTCAAAGACCACAGTTTCATTTTCCTTGTTTTTCCTCTATTTGTCAGGACACACATACACGACCTGTCTCCTTGTTTAGGAAACTTCCTTGTTGTGCTAAAATCTAGATCTACAATCAATATAGTCATACAATTTACTTTTTAAAAAAAGTTTATGTAATATATGCATGGCAAGTGTTAATTTTTTTCTTTGTTCAACTCTACAAACTGTACTATTTTGCACTATTAAAATAAATATTTTGGAGGCAATTCTCTGTCTCCCTTTTTAATAAGGGATTAACCTAGCATCTGAAAGCATTCCCTGAGGCCTGATCCATGGCCATTCTGTAGTTTCATAACCATTCATTTCAAAGCAGATTACTTTTTTCTAGATGCTTTCCAGTTCTTACCATGTATATACACACATTATATATATATTAGGAACTAGAAAGCAACTAGAAAAAAGTAATCTGCTTTGAAGGGCTGTCAAGCAATTAAAAAAATGTATTGTGCGATTAATCGCATTGTTAAACAATAGAATGCCATTTATTTTAAATATTTTTGGATGGTTTTTCTACATTTTCAAATATATTATTTCAGTTACAACACAGAATACAAAGTGTACAGTGCTTACTTTATATTTATTTTTTATTACAAATATTTCCACTTTAAAAACAAAAAAATGTATTTTTCAATTCATCTCATACAAGTACTGTAGTGCAATCTCTTTATCATGAAAGTTGAACTTACAAATGTAGAATTATGTACAAAAAAACTGCATTCAAAAATAAAACAACGTAAAACTTTAGAGCCTACAAGTCCACTCACTCCTACTTCTTGTTCAGCCAATCACTCAGACAAACAAGGTTGGGTACAATTTGCAGGAGATAATGCTGCCTGCTTCTTGTTTACAATGTTACCTGAGGTGAATTGAAAAATACGATTTCTTTTGTTTATCATTTTTACAGTACATATATTTGTAATAAAAAATAATAATATAAAGTGAGCACTTTGTATTCGGTGTTGTAATGGAAATCAATATTGAAAATGCAGAAAAAAATCCAAAATATTTGATAAATTTCAATGGATGGTCTGTTATAAGTGCGATTAATCGCAGTTAATTTTTTGAGTTAATCGCGTGAGTTAACTGTGATTAATTGACAGCCCTAATATATTTAAATTGCTTAAACTTTTGCTATCATGTATGTTATTGAAGCTGACTGATTTTTTTTAATGCCCTCGTACAAGATACTGGTTTATAAATTATAAAAAAATTGGTTGCTCTGATAAAGGCTAATTTCACATTTATCAACAATGCATATGTTCCAATTGTGTTTTAAGATAGCAATCAAATGTGTTTATATAAATCACTTATTTATTTTATGTATAGGCTTTGTAGTCCGCATGACAGACTCTGATTGCCCCTTGAGTATTTGTTTTTTATCATAAAATAGAAATTGAAAATTTGTTTCCAGCCACCAGTGTCTTCTAAAGCTCTTTCTGAAGTAGAAGCAGAGGATTTTCCTTTTTAGAATGGACTTTACAAAAAATTTGTGTGACTATGATTTTATTGAAGTTTCTCATTATCTGTTATTTCTATTTCTATGAAGAATATGGTAAAAAGAAACAGAGTGTCTCATGACAAATCTTAGTTACACCAATTCAGTGCGTATAGCAATGTAGATATAAAATGGGCATCCATGTCTGCTGATGTGCATTCCACTTATTTGATCTTAAACATGAATTTTTCAAACTTCAAATATTTATTTAAATTTTAAATAGATGAAGTTCAATGATCACTCTTATCAAATGGGTCAATGGATTTATCCTAACCATCTTCTGGATTCTCTGTATCGTAGTGATAAAATGTTGTGTTTTACAGATGCACTAATCCCTCTGTGATTTAAAAAAACAAACAAGATAGCCTCTTATATTTCTGCCTGACACATAATGTCCCTGAAAATATATTGTATTCTGGAAACAATATAGAAACTAGTCTGTTGTATTTTAAACAAAGTCAATTTAGTGACAAATCTTTCATTTTGACAGATCTATCCATGTATCTTCATCCTTACCATTCTCATAATCATACAGTATCTAATTAATATAGATGTTTTCCTATATGTGGCTCTTACCTTTGGTTTCCTTAGACGAAAAGGGTGAATCAGGACAGTCTGGTGTTTTTTGGGTTTTTTTAATTGCTGATTCTTCTAAGTTTTTCAGACGTGACTGACGTGGAAAACAAGACATCTAGAGAACAGCTTGGCTGATTTTTAAGCTGCTTGCATGTGGAGTTATGAGTAGATGAACAGAAAATCCTTAATTTGGTCTTTTCCTATAACTTCAATCATCTTTGTCAGTTTTCTCCTTTCACTTTCTTTTGTTTGGTCTCATCTCCATGATACCCATAATAGCATTCAAAGGTATCTATGGGTAATACTATTATCAATGTCTCCACTCACAGTGATCAAGTGGTGCAAACTCCCTTTTTTTGTTTTTTTCCACATTTTTTCCCTTTATCTTATAAACTCAACCACTAGCACAGTACAGAAACAACACTGCAGGGTTTTTGACAATGGAGCCCTGCAGAGTCAACTATTATACAGCAACTGGAGTCCGAGTTGAACTAAGTAAGTTGTCAGGCTTATTATCTTCTTTTCTGCGTCTCAGTGGATCAGTCACTTTCACAAGTGACTCCATTGTCTTTGTCCTAAATAGGCTGCTGGCCAAAACTGATTTCAGATCTGACAAACGGAAACAGTCTAACCTATACTGTTGAAAGCTTCTACTCCGTGTAGTAAATCATACCTATGTCAGCTGAAACACTGATCTGGAGGAAACAAAATACTTTACTTCCATAATTGTTTGGCATTCAATAGATATTACTTCAGTATCTATTTGTAGTACTGGATATTCTAAGCCTCATTCAGATAGTTCCATGTCTGGCTGTTTGTGTATCAATGTTTTTCAGCAGATGACTGCTTTTGAACATTCTCTTGTAGAGATTTATATTGAGAACAGGCTGAATGAAGATAGAATGCTAAAAAAGACTAAAAAGCTTTAGTGAGTTTTCAAGGTATGAAGTATAATTAATGATGAGAACATTTTTCTTGGCGCAATCATAGGTGCATAAACATAGCAAATTTTAGTGTGTAATGCATCCGTGTGATGGGGTGTATAAATCCCAGACTGGTTAATCGTGGGTTAACAGGAGCCTGACACCAGTTAACACACTGGGGGCACATGGGTGGGTATTAGACATCATTGGAGGTCAAATCCAGCTGGAGAGGAGCTTGGCCTTCATAAAGGAAGGTGCACAAGGCAGTGAAGGAAGTCCAGGGAGGAAACCCTGGTGAGAGGTAGCTGAGAGTTTCCTAGGGCTTAAAGCTGAGAGAAGTTTGGGAAGTCTGAAATCAGAACTGGAGGGTCCTGAGCCAGGCAGAAGCTTGGGAGGCTGGGGGCAGTGAAGCCTGGGGTCATAGATGATTTGTCATGAACCAGGATGAAGCAGGAGGCAGTTAATCCCAAGAGGTAGTGACTGTGAAGTCTAATGGGCTTTTGGACTGCAGTTTGAGGGGCTGCAGAGAGACCAGGCAAGAAATCAGCAGTCTCTCTCTGGGCACTAGAAAATGAAGATACCTGGAACACACAGGATTGGAACAAGCTCCTGTGGCTGACCCTGAAACAATGTTAGGAACCAGAGTTCAAGGGAGATGCTCTGGGAGGTGTTGCTTATTACAAAGAGCCCAGGAAGGGGCTGGAGACCTGACACAAGTCTTTGAATTGTTTGTTGGACCCCTGGAAGGGGTGGGACTGAAGTATGACCTGGCTGGAGGGCTGAGTAATGAGAAGAGGCCACTACAGGGCCAGAGCAACTATTGGCAGTGGGTGCTACATGAGGAGAGAATGCTAGGCCACTCCCAGCCACGGGAGAGTGCTCGATCATTAAATTAAAACTCCTATAGTTTCTTTGTATGAGTGGTCCAAAATACAAAGTAATTTAGATACTAGTGCCACAATGGCTGAATAGGGAAATGTAGCACTATGCATTCAGTAGGATTTCTCACATAACCCTAGGTTGCATAGTCCAGAAAAGTGTTTGCCATGGCTTAGGAGTGAGGGTGCAAAAATGACCTTCAGCCATTATTACAGAGTTGGTCTCCCCCACCCGGCTGCCGTTTAAAACAGCATACTCTAAATTACACTGGTTACCCAGGGGCTGTTCCAGCAGCTGTATATTGCTATAGCATAAGGACATTCTGGACATGTTTCATCTTTACTAGCTGCTAGCATGGCTGGGGATGGGAGGAAGGAGTGTAGTAGATGCTGTGTCATTTCTGCTTGATCGAAGGATTCAAATTCATGCCTACAAATGGGTTAAGGAACATAAAAACCCTAATTTTGTCTGGTCTGGTTTTCCCAACCCTACTTGTAATCTAAGGCCAGATATGACCCCAAAACTTCTAGTGTGAAAAGCAGTGTTGCCGTTCCCTGCCTACAGTCATCTCAGAAGTCTATAAACTAATTCCAAAATAAATGAAATAAGTTATTTATTAAACATTTATTATAGTAGCTCCTAGGGACCAACCAAGATCACTGTACAATACAGCAGTAGATAGCCCCTGCTGTGAAGAACTTGCAACCTAAATAGACAAGACAAAAGAAAGGTAGGGAACAGCAGAGCGATTAATTGTGGTGACAGCAATAGTCATTTTAACACTGTGATTTTTGTTCTGAGAGTTTGTGCTTTAGTTAGGATGAATAAGCTAAATGAAAGGACAAGTGAAGGGAGAGAGTGAGAGGACAGAGCCGGTGAGCTCTGAAGCCAAAAGGCGAGTACGAGATTTTGATGGGAGTAGTGCCTGAGTCTGTGTGGACGTTTATTTGTAAAACCACAATTTTCCAGATCATATCTTTCTGTCATATTAATACGTTTTACTCCCTTTAAAGTTACCCACCAAAAACTACATTAAAAGAGTACTGTTAAGTCAAGTACTCAAAAATTTGGAAATGCCAGAATTAGGATTGCCTCTCCAACATTAATTCAGCCCCTTCACACACATGCTTTATGATAGATTCTTCTATTAAATGCTCAGATACTATTTTTTCCCAAAGGACCCCTGCCTCATTCAAAGTACATAATGGCTGGTGATTACTCAATTATTTATTCAATATGTCGTTCGGCATGTGGCCATAGGCCTTATTTACTGCACGCTGGGCAAACCCTGCTCTGAAGTTAGAATTAATACTTACCTCAAAGGTTTTTCTGAGATGCTTATTTCTACAGTATCTCAGTGCTTCACAAACACTATTGGATTTATCTTCAATAAACCCCTGTGAGGTGAGGAGGCATTATTTCCCCCCATTTATGGATGGGGAACTGAGACACAGAATTTAGTCAAAATTATCCACTAATACTAGTGCCTAATTTGAGATGACTAGGATGTGCTTTTTCAGAGTACTTAGCATTGCATAGCACTTCATATATTTTAAGCAGAGCTTCCACTCACTTTACTTGCATTTATGAGTGCTCAGCACTTCTGCAAAGCAGACCCCAGTGTCTCCAGCTGGGTTTCCAAGAAACATAGAACATACAATTAGTGACCACCTCAGAAAAAAAATTATTTAAGTGACTTTGACTAGTGTCACAGAGGCTGGGCTACAATCCAGTTTTCCAGGGCACCATTTATCTGCCTTAACTGTGGTGACAGTTATCTTTGTCTTCCTGCCTCATTCACGACACACCTTTCAATTTTTTCAGCAAATGAATCAGGAACCTACAGACAACAGTCTCTGACACAAAACAGCCCTAATCAGAATGCAGAACAGGTCCATCCTGGGCGCTGCACAAGATGTTTACTGGAGAAAAATAGTATGCGATCATGTAATTAAAGACCATATCACAATGAATATCCACAAAGGGGGCAAATTAAGATTGCACAGGAAACATTAATTCTGGCATTACTTAACTTTTTGGTGCTTGATTTTGCAACTTTAATTATGTTCTTTTAAACTTATTTGTGTATGTGTGTAATTTCCTAGGTTTAAAAAGCAAAAGATATTCCATCATATGGCATCCTATTGACACCCACGTGGTTCATCGTTAGGGTTGAGATCTTTAGATCCACCACACAGGCCTCTGCCCACAGACTGATAAGAGTAGTAGTTTCTCATTTTCTGTGTGAATGAGCCCTAGAGAGGGATGAGATATACACTTTGCGAGTGGATTGCACAAGTATTTGCTGACAGCAGAGGGGTGAGACTCAAGAATCTTGGGTTCCATTCCAGTATCTGGAAAGGAGTGCTCCAGACTCTTCTGCCTATTCCCTTCCTCCTGCCTAGCTTGGCCCCACTTGCCCTGTCCTCTCCAACATGTCCCTGTCCCAGTGCTGCTTGTTCTCCGCCCCTGCATCTTGTTCCTGTCACGTTTTCTTTGCCTCTTCTGTCCCAGTATGGTATTACAACTGTTAGAAAATAACATTGTCTTTTGATGGTATTGTTGGGCAGGAGTTTTGGTGCGTTGTTGTTGAATAAAGGACAGTTCTAAATCAATAGTTATTGCTGTTGTTCGGCAGTACCCTTTTTAGTTCTAAAGCTGAAAATCACTTCTGCTTTCCCTCTGCATGATGATGTCTTGTCAGATGAAGAATAAATTCGGTAATCAGTAGAAACAAATGAAAACAATGCGATGGCAACTGAAATAAGAATGAAATTGTTGTGTTAGTATATTTAGATGCAAGTCCTCTGATATCATTGGGAACGTGGTTCCTTTATGAAATGCAGGTCATTTTGCTTGCAGTTCCGAGACGTAATGCACGTGGTCACAGAAATTGTGTTCTCAAATTGAGAGCACAAATTGTGTATGTATTTAGCGCATGTGCAGTTATGAAAATCAGGCATTTTAAAAGAATGTGAAAAAAATTCATTTTAGCTAGAGAAGAACATGGCTTCCTCCTAGACTTTAACTCAACCAGTTTAGAACATTAAGGGCAGCGTGCCTTGTCTACGCTAGATTCTTAAAACATGTTAGCACACCTTTAAATACTCGTCTAGACTAGGCCTAGAGAGCAAGAATATTTAAGAAGCTGTCAGTTAAAGTAGAGAACAGGCTTCTTTAATTGGCATCAGTTTGCACACTCTTACTAATAGCTTTGTTTGTCCATGTTCCCCTTTTCTGACCTCCTTCTCTTGATCCTTTGATATATAAATTACACCATCTTTGATAGCCTTATACACAGTTAGACTCAGCAGACCAATTGCAAAAGTGATGTGTAAGGAGTCAGGTATAAATGTACATTTGAACATTATACCACAGAAAGAAAGACAAAACACCAGGAATGTTGTGTAGGCCACCGCTTTATGAAGTAATACATCTGGGAACCATTTGGTAATAACTTGTCCAGGTCAGGTCATCCTTCATTTGTCATCTGTACCACCTAGTGAAAAATTGCCACTAGCTCCCTCCCACTACTCACCAGATTAACCTCACCCCACCATTGCTGGGACCCCTACCACTCTCCCTTCATATGAGGTTTAGGGGTTGGGAAGAGGATCTTATCTCCTCACTGTACCAGACATTAGGAGTCCTTATCCCATTTCCCATCTTCTTTAGGAGATCACCTTTTCTTAATCTGTTTATCAGGAAACCAGAACCCCCTATTGAATGAATACCTGCACTGGGCACCTGCCAAGTAGTGACAAAATTAATTACAGCCCAGCCTAATCACTGGGCCTCTGGGTTATGATGGAGAGATGGGCAAAAAGAACCCCACCCTGGCAAAGTGAGGAAAAAAGCACCTAGCATAATGCCCATGGCAAGGTCCCAAAATTTGGTTCTACTCTAATCCCAAAGAGAACAGCTTTGCTTCCGGGCACAGAATGGTGCCCCAGGCAAGATGAAGGGCCTATGAACTTCCCCTTTTGTGTGCCAAAGCCAATAGCTTTATGCTGGACCAATCACGCATGGAGCTCCACTCCTCCATTTCTCAAGTCCCCAAAGAGGTTCAGTGCTGATGAAGAGATGGGGGGCAGGGTGGGGAGGAGGGTATAATCCATAAAGCCATAAAGGAGCCAAAGCTTTTCTTTCCCCTGCTGGCCCAGACAAAGCCTCCCTGCCTCTTAGGGTATGGAAGAGTGGGGGTATTCATTAAGTGGATGATGACCTCAGGAAGTGTAGATGGAATCTAAAAATACATTTTAGAGATGTAGAAGAAAGTGTCAATTGCACCAAATTACACTTAAACTTCCTTACACTCAGACTTACTGCTGAAATGGCCCATAACATTTGTAAAACTCACTATTTCAATATCTGTCTTGCATTCCCCGACTTTTATCAACCACTCACACTAGTTTCCTCTCTTTGAGAAAATTTGAAGGGGAGCACTTCCAGTTTTTTGTGTATTTTAAATGAAAATTAAGAGTCTGACTAGATGCTGCTCCTCAAAGTGCAGCAGAATACACATGGAATGTGTCAGAATTTTGTTTTTAAGTAAGGAAATTTGGAAAGGCCCAATCACAATAAGTGTCCAATAATCTTGCTTTCTGAAATGAAGAAATCATAACATGGTGTCGGTTATCATTGCTAAAAAAAAAACAAACATCTGCGAAGGTGTTTATTTTCTGAGCTTCTTACAGATTCTAACGTGCTCCACTCACACCATTTTCATTTCTTAGGTAAGGACACTTATTCTTTCACCTTTTTCGTAGTACACAAAATTTGGGTTTTCTCTACATTTATAACCCTTATTTTCTCTGCAACGAAACATTTTAAATGATATTTCCCCTTCATCTGCTGACCATCATAGCAAAAGCAGAGGTACAATCACCTTCATGCCTTTGTTTCTCACCCCACTGTCCACCCAACGGTTGCAGAAACTTCAAGGAAGCTTCTGGTGCTAAAAGTATTTCTCTTCTTATTTTTTCCATGTTTGAAATTGCCTGACTGATAAAAAGACTGTTAATCAGAGTGGGCTATGTTGTACCTCTTTCACCTCAGTCTTGTTGTAGCTGTGTAATGTGATGTTTTCGAATTTAAATCACTTTCATGAATTGTTTTATTGCAAAGATCTTACCGGAAATGAGTCAAGTAACAATATGTTAGAATAGCCTGAAGACTTTTATCTTACTGGTGATGCCAGATTGTGAATTTTATTATCTCTGTAATGAAAATGAATATCTTCACTTTTAAAATTTCTAACCTTTTCTGACTGTATCTGTTTGATAGCCACCCTACTGTTTTTGTGATTTATTTAAAATAATTTTATTTAGGAACATTGTAGATAACTGAAATTGCCTGTAGTTTTTCTGTGTATTTCTGAGTCTTTCTACATGTGTACTAATATTAGAGCCCCAACTGAGTCCCAATTTTGGACTGTATTATGGAGAATTGACAGAGCCTCCATAGATGAGTCTGAGACCTTCTTTCTATTAGAAGCCTGCTTTTGGCCCCTTTGGTGAAATCCTCCTCAAAAAGGTATTTGAACTGTAGATTTTGCATTTCTTATCCATGGTCCTAGATAACTTTTACCCAAATTTGAGGTGATTTAGATAAATCATTTTGAGATATAGGACTCTGAAAAAGAGGTGGTTGATTATTTTCATGATTCTTCTGATTAGAGCTTGCTGGAAACTGGATTTCCAATTCCCTGGCTCCTAGAGGCTCCTAGAGCACAGGAAGACCACCAAGAAGCATGGGAAGCTATGGCTCCCAGGGTTTCCAGACTACTGAGGATCCTTAGAAGCCTGAGAGCCCTGGCTGTAGGACAGTTTACTAGGTGAACTGCTTTGGGAACCCCAGCTCTGGGGCAGTCTGCCTGGGGGAGGTCCGGCTTCTCCTGGAGCTAAGGACTCATTGAGCCTGGGCTGCTGAGATAGAATGATCATGGAAGTCTGGAAGTGTGGAAGGCAGGCTGTCAAGGAGCCAGGCAGAGACTTGGTAGGAAACCTAGAAGGCAGGGTTCTGTTGGAAGCCCACTTGGTTTCCATTGTAATTTGTCCAAAATGGACATGTTCCCATGTTTCAATTTTGACAAATTGGCATTTCTGACTGAAAAACATTCATTTAAAGTGGGTCAGAAATTTTCCATCGCTGATTACTTTTTGCTATGTATGTCAAAAATGGATTGTTCTAAAGACTCATAATTGAGCACATTGAAAAGGTTTTGATGAAATCTAGTAAAAGGGATAGTTTTTAAATGGGATACCACACATATATTTTGGATGTTATTGACTTGATGTCAGAGGAAGGTCAACATGGTCTCTTGAGCTTGGTAGACTGTGCAACTATACACGACGACTCTTGAGGATGTAAACAAACAAAAAAGGTAAGTAATTTTTTCTTGATAGGAAAGCCTTCAAAATATAAACTAATCACAAAGGGGTTTGTCACAGTGACTTACTGAGGAAGGAAAATCACAGGTTCCAAGCCTTCTTACATGCTACATTTTTGCCCCAAGCCCCCAGACAGCAGTCCTAACTCACTTACTTGCTCCTGATGTCTTGCCAAAGGTAACAGGAACCAATGGTATCTTCATGCCCCATTCACTAGTAGCTTCAGGGTCTGTCTGTCTCAACAGTGCCAAGAAGAAAAATTGTTAGTACCACTCCCCTCATACCTGAGCCATCTCAGCTCCTTCCCTCCCTTTCCCACTCCCCCCCAATTACCACTGGGGAACTGAAATGTCACTGAGAAGGATTTCTCCTAAAGGCATTCCTGGGTGTTAAAGACAACAGTAAATAAGACTCACATTTTATGAGGTGAGGGGCACCAGGCCTTATCTCTCCACAGCATGCTTGTCTTAAAGTTATTTTTCATTTCTGTATAGGAATAATTCTTACACTTTGATCCATCAGCTATTCCTCTGCTTGCAGAGCAGTTCCAGGCTGTCCACACCATTTCACAATGGTGAAGCAGCTCTTAGTTGTCAAGTAGTGATCATTGTAGACATCTTAGTGAAGACCTGTACTCAATGTGCAGCTGCAGTAAAAAGTAAAAAAAGATGTTTCCTAAAGAGTGGTATTGGGAATAATCCTTAAAATATTATCTCTTTATATAAATCACTAGTCCAATCTTCATCTAGAATGCTGTATCCACAGTACTGGTCATTCCATCTTATTAAAGATATTGCAGAATTAGAGGAGATTCTGAAAAAAAGTGACAAATGATTAGGAGCATGGGAAAAATCTCAGAAGTTGAAAAGATTGGGACTATTCTCCTTAGAAAGGACATGACTAAGGAGGATGTGATAAAAGCTAACATAAAAAAGAGAGATTGAGAGCTTCTGTTTTCCCTGTCTCACGATAATGGACATTTTATGAAATTGAAAGATCGCAAATTCAGAATGGATAAAAGGAAATGCTTTTTCACTGAACACATAATTAGACTGTGGTACACGTTGCCACACAATTCCGTTGAAGCCAAGAATTTAGGAAGTGCCAAAGAATGATGGGATGTTTATATGGATAACAATATCCAGAGTTATAATGATTAACACAAAATTATTTTTGGAATGGATAAAAACTTCAGACTTGGGACAATCACTGACTATTGGGGTTAGCATGAAATTTTTATGGGTTGGCAGATTATCCCACATTTGCCTACTGTGAGTTTGTTACACCTGCCTTCTAAGCATCTGTTATAGGCTGTAGTTTATTTTAAAATTGTGTTGGAATTGTAGACTGTCACTTTAATTTATAAGGGATTTCCTGGCCCTCCTTGCAGGCTAGGAAAGTGTGTGATCCATGTCAGTCTGGAAGGAGTCAGCTTCAAGCAAGTGGAGGGAGTTGTGCCTCTGTCTTAGGGAGCAAGCCCCTTTTCTCTCTCTCATGTGTTACAGTTCAGAATTTTAAGAAATAAAGTAATTTTACACTGCAGCCTTCCAGCAAGAATATCTATGCTTTTATCTAACTTCTCTGTGTGCATGCTGTGAACATAACACAGGCCACAGTCAGAGACAGAATGCTGGGCAAGGTGGACCATGGTCTGATCCAGTTTGGCAATTCCTGTCATCCTATTTTGCTAAAATATGTTTAAATGCTGGAGAAGTTTGTTTTTATTTTACAATCTATAAACCAACCTCAAGTCTACAATGAGCCAGGCTTCCTGACTTCACTCCTGAGTGGGAGAGTGGTCTCACTTAGGGGACGGAAGTTGAAAGAACAAAAGTTAGAGAGAATGTGAGATTAGTGATGGAAAAGGGCTGTAACTGGGAAGTGAAGTAGGAGGCTAATGACAAAAAAGGGAGTGTCATGAACTAGCTACAAATAGAAGAGGAGATGAAATGATGGAGGGGCCTAAAATAAGGGGATCCTTCTTCTTAATTCCTTTCCTGCTCCAGACCTATGCTGGGTGACCACTAAACCTGGCCATGAGAGGGAAGTACAAGAAGCAGCAAGGTTGGCCATGGGACAGATACCGGGAGGAGAGAGCTGCACCTTCTCTCAATTTAGGAATACTAGTACATTCAGTTACTCTATTCCCACTATTTAAGTTATCTATCTTAATGATTGGGAAAAGGCAAATATAGTGCCCATCTTTAAAAAAGGGAAGAAGGAGAACCCTGGAAACTACAGACAGGTCAGCCTCACCTCAGTCCCTGGAAAAATCATGGAGCAGGTCCTCAAGGAAACCATTTTAAAGCACTTGGAGGAGAGGAAGGTGATCAGGAACAGTCAACATGGATTCTTGCCTGACCAACCTGATTGCCTTCTATGGTGAGATAACTGGCTCTGGGGATATGGGGACGTGATGTATCTTGACTTTAGCACAGCTTTTGGTACGACGTCCCACAGTATTCTTGTCAGCAAGTTAAAAAAGTATGGACTGGATGAATGGACTATAAGGTGGATAGAAAGCTGGCTAGATTGTTGGGCTCAACGGGTAGTGATCAATGGCTTGATGTCTGGTTGGCAACAGGTATCAAGTGGAGTGCCCCAGAGGTTGGTCCTGGGGCCGGTTTTGTTCAACATCTTTATTAATTATCTGGATGATGGGATGGATTGCACCCTCAGCAAGTTCGCAGATGACACTAAGCTGGGGGGAGAGATAGATATACTGGAGGGTAAGGATAGGGTCCAGAGTGACCTAGACAAATTGGAGGATTGGGCCAAAAGAAATCTAATGAGGTTCAATGACAACAAGTGCAGAGTCCTGCACTAAGGAAGGAAGAATGTCATGCACCGCTACAGGCTGGGGACCGACTGGCTAAGCAGCAGCTCTGCGGAAAAGGACCTGGGAATTACAGTGGGCAAGAAGCTGGATATGAGTCTGCAGTGTGCCCTTGTTGCCAAGAAGGCTAACGGCATATTGGGCTGCATTAATAGGAGCATTGCCAGCAGATCGAGGGAAGTGATTATTCCCCTCTATTCGGCACTGGTGAGAGAGAGTCCAGCAGATGGCGACAAAAATAAGGGGGCTGAGGCGCATGACTTACAAGGAGAGGCTGAGGGAACTGGACTTCTTTAGTCTGCAGAAGAGAAAGGTGAGGGGGGATTTGATAGCAGCCTTCAACTACCCGAAGTGGGGTTCCAAAGAGGATGGAGCTCGGCTTTTCTCAGTGGTGGCAGATGACAGAACAAGAAGCAATGGTCTCAAGTTGCAGTGGGGGAGGTCTAGGTTGGATATTCGGAAACACTATTTCACTAGAAGGGTGGTGAAGCACTGGAATGGGTTACCTAGGGAGGTGATGGAATCTCCGTCCTTAAAGGTTTTTAAGGCCTGGCTGGGATGATTTAGTAGGTGTTGGTCCTGCTTTGAGCAGGGGTTTGGACTAGATGACCTCCTGAGGTCTCTTCCCATCCTATTCTTCTATGATTCTATGATCTTTTTTTTAAAAAAGGAACTCTTCATAACAGAGTGCAGTCTATTGCACTACTCTAGAGAACTACATGACAGTTATGAAATTTGAAGTTAATCTTTGGATATGACTGTGAGGGTTTTGTTGAGATTTGGAGAAATATAATAATTGTATGAAAGTTTGACAGCTCCTGTCACTTTCCACGGAGAGAGACATATTGCTAGAGCCCTGAAAATCTGCGGATATCCACAGATGTGAATATCCATGGACCATGTTTGCAAATTTTGTATCTGTGTAGGGCTCTACATATTGCACCATTAAGCCCCCTCTGGCAGGGATTCTCCCAATTTATGGCTCCACCAGATACTGCTCCTCCCCCCTTGAAATGTGTTCTTCAATAGAGATAGGCCCTGCAGGAAAATTAATATTGCCCTGACTTTGGATGATCCATAAAGGTAGCGTAGCATCCCATGGGGGCTGTGTATTTCTGTGTTTTGCTTCTGGAGGTGCACCACAGAATCTCAGTGCTAGACTTCTGAACAGCCCAAGGTCAAAACAAGACCCCCTCAATTCTGAGTTGCAAATATGCATACACCTTTTTTTTTTCATTTAACTTAGTCCTATCCCTTTCTGTGAAGGCTTGAGGTGCCCAATTTCTTCTGGAGCCTCCTTCCTTTTTGGTACAGTAAGAAGTCAAGGCTGCTGAACATATTTAACTTTAAAGAGGTGCAAAATATAATGAAAGGACAACATCTAGGTGGCTCAGCTTGGGATAAGATATGGTTATATATCGCTTTTGTGTTGCCACCTCCACTTTTGGAGATGTGCATGGCAACTATCTCAAGGTACTCTTAATTCTTGTGTAGAGAATATAGTAGTTCAATATCTGTCTTTATAGTGCTGTATTTTCTTTCTTATATGAATATCTGTTACCTTGTGCTTAAGTAAAGGCAGAACAGAGTTGACAATACACTTTCTGTAAATAGGTTTTTCATTTCCCATTGATTTTCCACTTATTTCTATTCAGTTCACCCTGCATTACTGAAATATATCTTCAGATGTGGAGATATAGAGTATATGGTGCGGGTTTAGCTGTGAAAACTATACAGAATGTCAAAGTAAGCAACTAACAGGTCAGTTAATCCACTTACTACTATTTTTAAAAGAAAAATCCCTGTTTTCAAATAATTTTGTGATCAATGGAACTCAGAATAAATTTAAGGCAGTTCGTATGTGTATTTGCTCTTTTTTAGTGGAAAACAGGAGCATTGCTACTTGTTGTGTAAACACTGCTCAGAGCTTATTGAAATGATGAAGTTTGCCACAGGAGGAGCTGGAATCATGCCAGGTGCAACTCATATTCTGTAGCTAATGCTAATGTTCTGTACAAATGGAAACCGGAACTACTTCAATAGATGGCAGAATGCCATTCCAAGAGCTTCCTCTACATTTTTTTTCCTCTTCTCTATCCTGGTCAGTGGTGGATACATTTAGGAAGAGCACTGGGAAGCAGGTCCTCCCTTCTGTGAACAGCAGACAGAGATGTTACAGCTTTGCGTGTTTCTGATCTCCAAGAGCAATGCTCCATTAGAGCTGCACCATTTCACTGCCAGCAGATCATTTATCCCGTCCTCTGTCACCAAATAGGAGGTGAATTTTTATTTTAGTGAACATGGCATCTGTATCATACCTAGGCTTCCTCATAGGTGGGAGGGTTTACTCTGCTAAAATCTGATTGGAGTAACATAAACAGAGATGAATCTGGGCTTTCCTGAATTATCTCTTCAGACTTCAGTTTGCCTAGTAAAATGAGTGGTTACTGCTAGTGCCAGGTTTCAGAGTAGCAGCTGTGTTAGTCTGTATTCGCAAAAAGAAAAGGAGGACTTGTGGCACCTTAGAGACTAACCAATTTATTTGAGCATAAGCTTTCGTGAGCTACAGCTCACTTCATCGGATGCATAAAAGTGGAAAATGCAGTGAGGATATTTTTATACACACAGACCATGAAAAAATGGGTGTTTATCACTTCAAAAGGTTTTCTCTCCCCACACCCCGCTCTCCTGCTGGCAATAGCTTATCTAAAGTGATCACTCTCCTTACAATGTGTATGATAATCAAGTTGGGCCATTTCCAGCACAAATCCAGGGTTTAACAAGAACGTCTGAACGTATTGCTAGTGTGCGGTCTTAGTTGATTGGGTTCATACCCGGTGGTGTTGCTACTTGTAAACTCTTGGTATGTTGAGACTGAGTAGCTTTCTGTCAGAGTCATGATAATTGAGAAGGGTGAATTACTGTAGTTGATTTAAAAAATGTACTCAATATAAAATAATATGCCTTCTTGTAAAATTAAGTTTTTGATGATGGGTGGTTGTTGTTTTTCAGTTAAATTCAGACTTGAGTTTAGGTAGAAGGGTATATATTTTAAACATAGGACTTCCTCACTTTACATGGCTTAAGAACATGATGCAGAAGATTTCTGCTGACTTTACTGGGCTTTGACTCATTCTAACATAAATGCAAAAAAGAAAGTGAATGCTCTTCAATGCTCAGAACAAGAAATGTTGTATTAGAGGCTCATAGATATAGCCCGGGGGTTGGCAACCTTTCAGAAGTGGTGTGCTGAGTCTTTATTTATTCATTCTAATGTAAGGTTTTGGGTGCTAGTCATACATTTTAACGTTTTTAGAAGGTCTCTTTCTATAAGTCTATAATATATAACTAAACTGTTGTATGTAAAGTAAATAAGATTTTTAAAATGTTTAAGAAGCTTCATTTAAAATTAAATTAATATACAGAGCCCCCCGGACCGGTGGCCAGGATCCAGGCATTGTGAGTGCCACTGAAAATCAGCTTGCATGCCACCTTTGGTGCCATAGAGTACCATAGATTGCCTACCCCTGATATAGCCCATACAGATTCATTGAAATTCGCTCTGCAGTTTCAATTATACGTTCTTCCTCACTTTTTGCTACAGACTCCTTTATAGTGTTGCTATGAAGTGTTAAACATCTCAAAGGTGCCTATATTTTACTTACATGATCCTATCTAGTACTTAAGCCATGATCTTGCCCCAAGAGCCTTCAGCTGTGTAGTTCTTAGCAGAGGATAGGTGCTATAGCTTGTGTGATATACCAGTTTCTATACCAAAGTGGGTTGCTTTGAGATGATACTGTATAAATAATACAGATGATGTATACCTAAATATTACCATCTGTGTATCAAGTGTATTTATCGAGAGCCGTGCAGTGTACCAGTCATGTCATAGTGGAGCAGATCCTCTGCTGGTATAATAAGTCATAGCTCCGTTGACTTCAGTTCATTCACGCCAGCTAAGGATCTGCCCCATTGCCTTCTAGAATTTTCATCACTAGCCCCCGGACTATCTTCTTCATTTTTAATTATAAATTTTAAGATCTTGTGGTGGTTAATATACAAAAGATGAATCAAGGCATTATCTTTAAATTACATAAAAATAACTATCAATGACCTCATAATGAATCTGAATGCAAAATGTCTATTTCCCCCCATTTTAAATGTCTTATGAATTAGCTTCCTAAGGTCAATAGGAGATTTGCTTCTGTGTTTATGGTAGATTCATGGAAAAAAGTTGGTTTCATGGAATCATATATAGCATTTGCATAAAATCATCACGCACTCTACCTTTCTCACTAATAGTCATTGCTTCTCTAGCTGATCCATTCTAGCGTCAAACTGCTGGGCATCAGTGGCAGGGCTTCCTTACTCAGTATCCCATTATATTAATTTTGCAAGTTACAAAGCCAGCTTTTCTTTCTTAGCCCTCTTCTTAAACGATGGAAGTGCAGTGTTACATGTACAATGTTCTCAGCTTACTTCCAAAGGTGTTGCTTTGTCAAGGTGGGTGACGTAATATTTTTTTATTGGACCTACATCAGTTGGTGATAGAGACAAGCTTGCACAAAGCTTTTCCTCAGGCCTCTGTGTAAGCTCAAAAGCTTGTCTTTCCCTCCAGCAGAAGTTGGTCCAATAAAAGACATTAGAGACATAAGGTGGGTGAGGTAATCTCCTGATACCAACATGGCTATGACACCGCATACTTACTTTTTCAAATCAGTTTCCCTTTCTAAACATACACACAAGAACACACACAAGGGAAACCTGGAGAAGAGAAAAGGAGGGGGGGGTGGAACTTACTCGTGCTCCTTAAATGGTCTAATAGTAGGTGTGGGATTTTTTAGCTTCAGGCTAGAACTGTGGCTCTTCCTTAGAGTGGACAGGTTCCCTGGTCCATCTAGCTTAAAAATTGGATTGGATTCCCCGGGAATTTTGAGAAATTCCAGGGGAAGAGTCCATAGGTCTTAATTTCATTCGTCTTGCCTCTGTAAGTAGATCATATCCGTTGGCTCGATTTCTATAGATAAACACAGTTTGATTCTTAGTCATGTAGCAGCTTCTACAGGGATGAGTGCTTAGAAATGCTTATAGTAGAACTACAAGCGTTGCTCATTCCATTTCACCTCCTGTGGTTGGCTGGTCAATGTTTCCCCTGCCCTCCATCCATATTTATTACATAAATTCAGTCCAGCCTTGTATTCTTTACTTCAACTTGTAACTGTAGCCTCCTAGTCCACTGTAGTGAATTCATATGATATACTGCACATCTACCAATGTGATATATGCCATCATGTGCCAGCAATGCCCTTCTGCCATGTACTTTGGCCAAATGGGACAATCTCTATGCAAAAGAATAAATGGACACAAATCAGACATTAAGAATTGTACCATTCAAAAACCAGTAGACGAGCACTTCAGTCTCCCTGGACACTCAATAACAGACCGAAAAGTGGCCATTCTTCAACAAAAATACTTCAAAAAGAGACTTAAATGAGAAACTGCAGAACTGGAATTAATTTGCAAACTTGACACTATCAAATTAGGCCTGAATAAAGACTGGGGGTGGCTGGGTCATTACAACAGATAATTTTCCCGCTGTTGATACTCTCAACTTCTTGTCAACTGTTGGGAATGGGCCACATCCACCATGATTGAATTGGCCTCATTAGCACTGACCCCCCACTTGGTAAGGCAACTCCCATCTTTTCATGTGCTGTATATTTATACCTGCTTACTGTATTTTTCACTCCATGCATCTGATGAAGTGGGTTATAGCCCACAAAAGCTTATGCCCAAATAAATTTGTTAGCCTCTAAGGTGCCACAAGGACTCCTCCTTGTTTTTGCATATTTCCTGCTACCTTTTCCTTAAGCCATACCTAGGCTAAATTAAATAGGTTTTGGCTTTGAATGCATAAAAAATTGCTTAAATGCTGTAACTTTTGGCTGTGGCAATTACAGTAACTCAGTTGTGTCTACATATACTCTTTATAACAATAAAGAATGTTGAATTTTCATTTCCAAAAGATCAGTAATCTAACTGAAACTTAGATTGTGTTCTAGCCATTTACATCTACTCAGACTTCTTTGTGCATGTCACATTTTTAGGGTCTTGTTTCATATACAGATAACTCTAGTCATACCCTGGATGCCCAGTTTACTTTTGTAGACAAATGCAGCGTAGCAGGAAATATTAATCCAGAATAAGGACTGACAGACTTCGGAGTCATCATTGTAATATTAAGTGAAGGTTTGATTTGTATTACTGCTGGTTCATACAGTCACCAACGATAAGGACACAGAATTCAAGTTTCTAATTATACTTACCATAGTCAACTTCTTACATCGTATCAACATTGTCATTTGCAGCTCATTTTTCCAAAGACTTCTATTTTTTTCTGGCACTATATCATATACTCATTTCTGTGAAAATGTATGTAAACTCAGTCATATGCCACTTAATTACTTCCCAATCTGTCAGAATTCTCATCTATTGATGTCTACTTCAACAGATAATTATTTTACATTTCATTTGATAAGAATAAATGCCTATAACACAACTGGGCTTTAAATATTGTTAGATGTATACTTCATTGTAAGCTAGAAGTTGATTAGATTCAATAACATGCATATCCCAGTAAAAGAAACATGAATGCCATATAACCCCACAGCCATAACTTTGGGCAGGCATGAAGAAACAACTTAAATACCCTACTATGTATGTGATTGCAAACCAACAGTAATGGTATGTTAGAACATATCAGTGTGTTAGAAATGAAAAGTACATCAGTAGGGCAATATAAATGCCCTGACAGAATGTATATCCCAGACAAAGCTTCACAAAACTTGGTGTAATTTGGTTTCTAGAAATTTGTGCCAAACCTTTTCCCCCCGGCTTTGCTTCATGTATAGCATTTCCCATTAAAGTTTATCTGATAGATTAGGGTTCAAGAGAATCCTCAAAAAGTGAAAAGGCAAGTCAGCTGAAACAACTGAGTTTCAGTTGACTTCTACTGAATCACTGGCACATTTGCTATCTTCAGCAAACCCCGCCAGAGATGCAGAAATGTCCTAAAGGTTTCATATGACTGATTGTAAAATAATAGTTCACAAACAGAGCTGCTTTGACTTCATTTGGCTTTGGTTTAGGTCCAACATAACCTTTCTTATGCTTAAACTCATTCATAACAATTTTGCAGTTATGTCATATGGAAGTTTATTTTTGCTTCAATGTTTCCTTTGCATATTCCCACTAATAAAAACCTGCTAACCTAAAATTATGGTAGTCCAGGTGTATTGCTATACAGAAATACAAACATTAAAGAAATAATAAATTAAGTCAACATTCACGTCTGACACAATACCATTCTACAAGCAGTAGCCTACTACCATCACAACACTCAACCACATTAATACTGTTTCCCATACATTCCCTGTCATGGTTATAGGATTGATTGCACCTGTTTCCTTTCTGTTCTTTCTGTGTGCCCCCTTTCTGGTGTTAAGCCTTGTGCCCTCCGTCCCACTCTTGGAGTGGAACTACGCAATTCTCCTACTCTTAGACTGGGATCAGAGTCCAATATCCCATCTTTGCCAACCACTTATTATTGTGCAAGTCTGACTCGACACCTGTTTTCTTCATTTTGGAACACATGACCAGTGAGAGACATTAATGAACAGCCTTCTTAAAACAAGTAGGTTTATCAGCAAATAGAACCACACGAGAGAAAATCATTTTAAAACAACAAACATCACACATGCATATTAGACTCATGTAATCTTATGCTTTGCTATAAGCTAAGTTATTTGTCTTCCCTGTTGAGTTACAGGAACAGAACATATCCAATTTTCATAATTGTAGCAAGCCCAGGAGCTCTTGAGATCCAGAGAATGTTTCCCCCTCTTAGAAGAAACTTCCTTTTCTCAAAGCCCCATCTCCCTCTGAATGCATGACCCCATTTACGTAATATGTTAATGGCTTTTGTTTCTAGGGTGTAGGTTAGAAGTCTTCCTTTTGTCTCGATCTTTTTCTTTTGCGGTCAGTCAGCCAGGCCATTCAAGTGAAAAGGTCCATCTGGTTGCTCCATTGTTTGGCAGCTAGCTCTATTGAGGCTTCATGACTTGTAATCACAGGCCTTGTGACTGTAGTAGAGTGTTTTGAAGTTGTCTGGTCTCCCAGTGTTCCGACTTTCTGTCATAGAAATCCCGTACCTCAGACACCTTTGGGGTACAGAACAATAATCATTATGAAACTCCACGACATTTGTCACCTTCCCACTTCCATACCACCACTTTCAGGGCACATGCTAAGGCACTAAAATCACACACACAAATCTAATTACAGCCTTCTAGCACTATATTTTTAATTTAATGATTTTTAAATTCCAGTCTTACCCACTCTGTCTTGTGGATGGTATGTGGTGTGATGGTATGGTAAGTTCCATAGAAATCAGTGGACTATTCTGATTTATTGAAATACTAGGCTGGTTTTAAATTTGAGCATTGCAGTGTTTTTTGGTTCTGTTTTTTTGATGTGCACAAAAAAAACCCACAACGCCTTAGACTAATCATGTAAGCTACTTGCAAACTAGTGCATTCTGGGTATTTGGAAATATTTCTGCCTCTCTACTTCCACTTATAGAGACGAAGCATAGAAACTGTCATTTCATATTGTATCAAAATCTTTTCTGTGCCTTTAGATTATTGTCAGTAGGTTATCTACTTGGCATTTTAGTCTAAGGACA
The DNA here is from genome assembly GCF_965152275.1 of Natator depressus. NCBI lineage: Eukaryota > Metazoa > Chordata > Testudines > Cheloniidae > Natator > Natator depressus. Next base: position 87,134,210 of record NC_134240.1, read on the forward strand.
AAAGCAGGCTGTGTGCACCTAAAATGATCAAAGATTTTAAGGAACAGAAATTGAATGTTAGAATCTTAATAAGATACAAAAATAATACTATAATGATGGATATTGAAAGGCTTGTTTTCAAATGTTTATATTTCAGCAAGAAATCTCAAATGCCTTTATCGTGGATTTATATAAAAATGCAAAATGAAAGTTTGTTTTAAGAATATAGGAATTGCCATAATAGAACATGCCAAAGACCAAACAGCTCCAATAGTGGGCAATGCCGGGTGCCTTAAAAAAATTATGTGGTTTTAAAAGGACTTTTTATCTAGCAGACAAATGTATAAGAAGATCCAGCAACGTCAAACTGGAAGTAAGATGCAAATATTTAACAGTTGTCATCATCATCATTATCTCCTTTATTGAAGGCCAAGGTTGGATAGGGCTGACGTCTATAGGTTTCTTGGCGTAGGCAAATACATGGACTGCCAGCCACCTCAAGTGTAAAATTTTCATTAGTGAGGGCAGTTAATCTTTGTAACTGTTAATCAAATGGAGTAAATTCTCCATCACCTTGAGTCTTTTAATTAAGTAATGCACACTAGCTGCTAACTAGGTAGAACTATTAGGCAACAATTTAACCAAAAGAGAGAGAAAGTGGGGGGAGAAGAGTGAAAACCTATAGTCTGTATTAGACTAATGTATGATACTAACTGAATGCCCCAGAAATGCTACATCATAGAGGGGGAAACTGCAGTGCTTTTATTTTGTAGAGTCTAGTTTTTTATTTCTTTATGCTACAATTTGTTTTTCTCTTATAGAGCTACACAAAAAATGAAATCTTTCCATAGATATTGTATATACGTTTACACTGCAGTGAAGTCCAGGGTTGGAACTCGTGGTCAAGCCTAACCTCTCGTCCTTCTGTCTCTATTCACATTGTGCTAACCCAGGGCTCAGACCCAGAGCCCCAGCACCCTATGGGGATGGAGGGCCCAAGCCTAAGTCAAGCTGACACCCAGGTTTCAAATGCTTTTCCTTTGCAGTGTGGATGCAGAGGACTTATCCTCTGGGAGTCTGCCAAAAGTATCCCCCAATCCCATGGGCCAACTTACTTTGTCTTCTGGACAGTCAAGTTTGGTCGACAGTCAAGTTTTCCCACATTACTCTGTGAACAAAAGGTTAGAATGGTGACATTTTGGGAGGGCGCTAGGAAGTCTGGGATATGGGTGGTTGGACTCAGGCTCTCTTATTGCAGTGTAGATGCTGGAGCCCCAGGAGTCCATAAGAGTCCGTCCTACCTGGGGTTACAAATGAATGTAAACACTCAAACCCTAGGTTAGCAAACCCAGGGTCTGCTAACTCAAGCTCTACTAACCCTGGGCTTACATTGCAGTGTAGATATACCATCCATTACTACTGTTACATTTTATTTCCTTTTCTTTTTCTTCTTCTATTTTCTGATGCACTCTTTATATCAGAAGCCTTAGTCACTGAATTGAAATATTAGTCTCTGTTACAGTATTTTCCTTTGTTCATGATAATGTTGGATGATAAGATGACTGGGGGACGGGGGAATCATTAGGTTAACAGAAAATAAGAACCTAGATAGTGGGTCTAATAACCAAGGTAAAACTTGCAGTGTTTTGTATAAAGAGTTTATTCCAGAGGTCCCTGGAATAGTTTATACCACAGCTATCCAAAATAGGCCTTTTGAGGTGGAATGTTCTCTTTTTAATACCATTAAAACCCACAATATTTTTAAAAAAAGAATTAGAATGAAAGTGAATTATTCAAATGCATTGAAATTTGCTGTATAGTACACACATATGAACCTATTCTCTCTCTCTCTCTCTCTTTTTTTTTTTTTTCTTGCAGGCACTATCCTAGTGGACAGTATGCTAATAAAAGGGACAGCAGGAGGGACTGACCCCACTATTGAACTATCATTGAAGGACAACATCGATTACTGGGTGATTCTGGATCCTATCAGCCAGAGGCTGTACCTAAACAGTACTGGACGACTTCTGGACAGAGATGTTAGTTTGTTTATTTTCCAGACTCCCCCCACCCCCACCCCCTAAATCTTCGACCAGGGAAGCAAGCATTTAATAGTTAGAAATAGAAAGTTTTCTAAGGGTGACTAGAAAAAAAATAGGTAAAGTAGTAACTGGATCCAGGAAACATTCTGACGCGCTGTTTTATAGACACACCATGGGTATTCCTTCATGTTGTTGGACAGAAGACATCTCTGCATCTATTTTAAATTAATGGTATTTCATGACATAATCAATACATTCAACAGCATGGGAAGTTCACTTTTACAAGTTGTACCTACGTAGTTATATACATTCAGTAACAAGTTAATAGTGCCATGTATTGTTGCACACTCCCTTATTAATGTTTTTGTTTGTTTTTAATGTTCAAGATTTATCATAAACATAATAATTTCAAGGAGATGAAAAATGCATCTAGTTCTCTTTCTAGAAGATATAGAAAGGGTGCCTGGGCAAGTTAACTTGGTTCCTGATATTAACTTGTCACCTGCTACAGATACCTGTCTAGGTACATGCCTAAAAGTTTGTACAACAAACAAGTTGAGACTGCAGTCAAGTAGAGATGTGTGAGCTGGTGAAAATAAACTGACCTAAACTCAACTTTAAAAAAAAAAATGTAGGTAGATTTTTTTTTTTACTCCCCTCTACATTTTTATTTTTGTTTTCACATAACTTTGCTTTCTGATTCTGGATGGAAGCGGAAGTGTTGAAATACCTACCTCATGAGAGTCCTCTCCTGGGGCACTAGTCCAGCCAGAAGCAAGGAGTAAAAAAAAAAAAAAATTGTGAGAATCTAGACTTGTGAGACTTAGAGCCCAATTATGTAGACATAAGAGGACCTCAGAGGATTCAAATAAGCATGTTGTGTTCTTACTCAGAACACCAGTTTATACCTTGTGTTGTTTCCTTTGTTTAGTCCTCACAAATCTTAAAGGAGCATTATCATATCAAATCTGGGTTCTATAAAAACAAACCTTTGCAAAATCTAAGGCCAACAGAAATGTTTTCATTGATGTATATTTCATTCAGTAGAAATACTCCTAAAAACAAATCGGTATCCCTCCTACATGTTTGCTCACCAGTCATTGTAGCAGTGTGTTAATACAAGAAGCCTGAATGTAAAATCAACTCAAAACTGACTATAGACAGAAGTGAAAGGGCCTGATCTGAAACCTGCTAAAGTCAATAGGAATCTTTCTGTTGACTGCAGTGGGCATAGATTAGGTCCCAAATGACTAGTTTATTTTCATTGTGTATAGTGAAATAAATGCATTAAGTAAACAAAGAGTAATAATGAAATGTAATTAGTTTTATTTAAATTATCCCTGATTTAATTTACATATATATATTTGCCTAATTGAATGCAATTTTCCTTATTTTGTATTTTTTATTCATTTGCAAAGTGTACCCATCACATTCTCTAAATATCTGTACATAATTAGCAAAGTCATGTAGAGAAACGCACAGCAGAATGGGCACAGGAAACTCTACCAACTTCCCAACAAAGAAACTCAAGCCCCTCTTAAATAATCTCTTTGGACAAAGACATGTGTAGATAGGGCTTGGAGCATCCCCTGTGCTTCATCTGAGCTCCGGTTTTGGATAGAATATAAGGAGAGAGACTGTAGTAGAACCTGACATCCTAGGACCCAGCATAGACATGCAGAACTATTCTTCCAAACTCACTGCACTAAGTGAGTTCTTTTAGCTCTAACAAGGGCCAGGGAAAAACCGTAGGAATAAGACAAACTCAGAAGCACACTTAAATTTTATTTTTTGTTTCTGTTTAAGTGAACAATAACTACCTATGCCGGAGAGTGGGTGAATTTGGACACTAAGAACAGCACACAAACATTAAATTAAAGGAGGGCAGAGTCTCTTAAATAGCCAAGATCTAAACCACATAGACTTTTATAGATCAAAACCAACCACTATAATTTTTCTTCGCTGTGTCCCTTTTAAAAAACATTGTTCAATGCAGACTTATATATTTGAACTTTGTCATCTGGTGCAATGACTTGATTTTATAAAAAAACAGATTTATTTTAAAAATCTAATTGTTTTTAGTCTCTTCTCTCATCCTTCTGGTTATTTTAAAATTTCACATTCTGCAAGAAAGTACTTTTTTTGAGCCAGGTCCTCTGCTTAATTGAAATCAAAGTTGCTGTGCCAGTTTACACCAGCTTAAGATCTCTGTTCATGTGGATATTGAAAACTGAGAAAGATGCCTTGATTCAACCTTTATACGTAGCATAGCTCTGTTGGCGCTATATTGAGATTTAGACTGTTTATTTGTAACCGTTCTGCTTCCAGATTGTGCTAATGTAACTGTGTTTACAGAATTATAAAAGTTGTGTTCTGAAAAGCACTGCTTCACTGTCAGGGATACACGGTAGCTGAACTGGAGGTGACTATATTTAGACTATTCTAGACCGATAAACATGCCTTTCAAAATGTAATGTGAATACCTGTACCTTCCATATGCCATACACTATCTAGTCAGAGAACTTGCTGACCTGATTGCTGTTCTGTATTGGTTAACAGTGGCTTGATTGCAGCTGAAAGTGGTTTATAGTGCTATGAATTTATGTTAATGCTCCACCATGGCAACATTCTCAAGAAAGAGAAACAAATAGGTCACTACATGGGAAATGGATGTACATTTATTTTAGGCTTTTATGCATTATTGTACAATATGCAATATGCAATATTGCACAATATTTCCAGCATATTCTACTGTTATGATTTTGGTGCCATCCATTGCTTGTTTTACAGTTAATTAATTATATAATATTAGTAATGGACAAATACAAAAGGGTGAGTGTGGAATGAAATTCTGCATGTTTGCCTCACAAATTTCTTTGACTGTGAACAGAAATATTTTGAGAATACATGTGGCCTCAGTCAAAAAATAAAGAAAATGTAAAAATCCCAGTGGAAAAAGGTAGGTAAGGGTCCCCTCATGTCTTCAAGATCCTTGCCTCCCTCAAAAGCCCTGCTACACAACTCCTCTTCAGAAACAGGAATACCTGTAGGATCTGTGGAATTCTGAAGAGACTCTGGCTGCATTTATTTAATGTAAAAAATACTTATGTTTATTTCATGAGCTCATTAGATTTTCTTAAACATTCAAAACTGGAGTCATGCAAACCCTTCATATCAAAGCCTGAAACCATACAAAATCTAGAAAAACATTAGATCTTTGGCAATGTTCCATTTGAAAACTCTATGAAACTTGATAGTTTGATGGAGTTTTAACTTTCAATTTTTGGGGTTTATTTGAACTTGAAAATCAAATTAGTATAGGAGTCTCTGGGTATCCAGCAGAAATTGAAGTCCCACTGTACTCGAAAAGTACAGTTTTATTCTTGCAGTAAATTAATGTAATCCTCCTGAGGTCCCTTCCGATTTTTCCATCTCCCATCTATCCCTTCCATGTCGATTTACTACTCTTTGTGATCCAGATGAAATCAGTTGTTAGATTTTCACCTGGCCTGAACCTGGAAACACCTATTCTCCTTTTCTCTCCTTTGTTTTACCTGTCTCTTTGACCAACACACAAATGAATATTCAGTGAAACTTACTCTGAGATCAAACATTATGGAAATTTATACTGTGTATCTTGCATATTACCAAAACTGAGATATTAATTTCTCAGGTCCTTAGACAGCACATCTACTAAGTGAGCCAAAAGAGATCCTTCCCTCTTGCCAAACACACAGGAACTGTTCTAAACCTCCCTAAGCTGACAACCACTTCATATCTTAAGCTTTCTTTAAACCTCACGAGCTCTCAGGCACATAGTAAGTTTTGGGGTACCTCTCATCTGATGGAGCCCTAGCACATGTCGGTTTGTAACATAAGAGCAATAACTGGTGTGTGTTTAATTTATTTTTTTTAAAGAAATGAAGCTTTAAAAAGTTTGGGTTTAGCTTGTTTCCAAGGTTGTTTGTTGTTTTACTATTTTGAGGGAGGAGGAGCAGATCTTATTCGATTCAACTGATTGAATTTGTGAGTACGAACAGTGTACTTTTTCTGAACAGTCCAAGCCACTGGTTCTCAGCCTATTTACCATCATAGGCCGCATGGGCAACTCTCTGTGTTATGTGGGCCTCATCCACACATATGTACTGCCTGTATGGTTCTGACGATATCACTGTGTTCTTATTGGGCCACTTATTTGTTTTTAAAGTTCAATTTTTGTTTGCAGACGCACCAACAACAAACTGAGTGCTTGTGTAAAATGGGGGTGGGGGAAGAATGCACTAAATATCAATACCCACATAAACAGACTCACCCGGAGTCTATAGGTATATTCTAAGATCATCTGCACCCTTAAGCAAAATATATGGGCCTTATCTAATATGCAAAAGATAAATATACCTTGGCTCAGTCAGAGCAATGGGGACAGAAAATTTCAGAGTCAAGAGTCATGCAAACACCTCGGGAATGGAGGTTGTTTGTACTCTGAACAAAACTTTATGGTTGTTCTTTCAAAAGTTTACAACTGAACATTGACTTAATACAGCTTTAAAACTTTATCATGCAGAAGAAAATGCTGCTTTTAAGTATCTTAATTTAAATGAAGCAAGTCCAGGAAAAGTTTCCTTACCTTGTCAAATATTTTTTTTTAAACCCCTCTCTTTATTTTTTTAGTAGTTTACATTTAACACAGGGCTGTACTGTATTTGATGCGGGGGTTGGGGGGGCTGTCTTTTTATATATATATATATATATGCTGCCTGATCATTTACTTCCAGTTCCAACTGAGGTGTGTGGTTGACCAGTCAGTTCATAACTCTGAGGTTCTGCTCTATCTAGAAACTGTCAATTAGAGGTCCTCACTAGGGCACAGCTGCTGTCACAGAAGATAATACAGAATGAAAAAAAAGCTGTCTCTTGAGTATCCTGAGAACTAGCCACATGGGAATGGTAGGAATACAGAGATGAGATTTAACAGAAAGACATCACCCCTTGTTTACTTAAGGCCCATTTTTTCATTATTTTTCATTTCACAAAGAGAAGAGTCATAGTTTCACAAATCATTTTTATGGAATTAGATTTTTTGGGATTTTTTCGAGTATATGAATAAATATGTTGACATTGTAACACAGCTTTAGTAACGATTTAATTTTATCAAGTAAATTATGCATTTCTTAAAGACCGTCCCTGAATATGCTTGCCATATAAGAAACAGCTGTACCTTGAGCTCTGAATGATTTGTAAAAATATAATGTAAAAATTGGTTATATTGCTGAATAGATCCAGTATGCCCATACTTTGTTGTTAAATTGTGGGTATTTAATATAGAAGAAAAACAAATGTTTGTGTTTTGTATATGTTAGCGTTGGTAACTAATGGAACATTTGGTAAAATGGATCATTATTGTACTTACTTGAATGAACCTATTTAAGGAAATACATTAAATTAAATTAGCCTGACTGATTTACAGATTTAGTTCTGACACACAATCCCTGTTTTTTTCAAGTACATTCATAAGCATTTTTCAGTCCCTAAACTCTCACTAATCTACTAAGCATGCTTGCTGCTGACATATTTACGACCTTCCTATACAGTAGAATGTAATCTATTTGAATGTAAGATTACAATGTATGTTATATTAGCCACAGGAAGTTCTTATCTAGAGCATTATCCATTACCTCTAGAATGTATTGCTGGCTAAATTCTGTCAGTGCCCCTTACAGCTGTAGAAGGAACTGGACTCTGGCATGCCTACCCTTACAGGTGACCTGGCTGTTTTTAAATTATGAATACTTGGCAACTGTAAGTGATGTGTTAGTGCACTTGATGCTGTTTCCAAGAACTGTGTGACCTTTCAATTCAAACACTACTACTCAAAATGGGATTAGAAATTGTAATGGAAAGACATATATTTTATCAGTCTCTTTTGCAATATTTTGAATATTCATACAAAGATATGTCATTTTATTGTCCTCTGAATGTGTCAATTGATAATAAATTTTTAAAAATCACTATCTTTACTTTGAAATATGCAGCAACATGCTAGTAGAACTGACAAGCTGCAAGAGAAGCTATATGAGAGGCATGTGTTAGTTCTACCTAACTTTTTTTTTAAACATGTTGCAAAAATAGGTCTAGGTTGTTTTGTTCAGGGCACTGTCCCTGAGAAACTTTCTAATCCAGAAATGTAAAATAACAGTAAATAGAATGATATAGAAAACATAGTTGTCTATAGTAAACAGGCAATATTGACTGTAGTGAGGAAGTTGAGTCTATGCCTCACCTTTCTGTGTATTATAAATATGTGTTTTCTCATTTACAGCCACCAATGTCGATTCAATCCATTGTTGTTCAAGTCCAGTGCATTAACAAAAAAGTTGGCACAGTTATCTACCACGAAGTACGGATTGTGGTGAGGGACAGGAATGATAACTCCCCTCGTTTTCAGAAGCAGCGGTACTATGTGGCAGTAAATGAGGTCAGCTTCACTTAATATCTTTTTTTCCTTTTCTCCATTTCCTTGGTGTAGATTACAGTTGGAAAATGCTTCTTCCCATCCTCTTTCTTGTTTTCATATTAAAAAAACCCCTTCAATTGTAAGAATCCCTTTTGTTTCTAGATAATTTTTTTTCTAGAAGATGTGGCATGGTTATTATATTGGAGTTTTTAATATGTAAGCTGTTAATCTGCAAATACAGCAGAAAGTTTGGCACAGTTCTCAGCAGAGTGCTTGTATAGTTTTACCTTGTAAGCATTAGGGAGCCATTTGCTGAAGAAACCAGATCCTTACACTGGATCACAAAGAATAAAAGCATCAGTTTAAGTGCAATAAAAATAATTGAATATATAATTATATCAACAGAATTGAACAGTGTCATAAGATAATGCTTTCCTATTACTACATAAATGCAGGGGCACAACTGAGGAACTTGTGGAAAACAAATGCCAAGTCAGGAGTCATTTTTTTAAAGAGAGAAACAATAATCCTTTGACAAAGTTGTATTCCAGTGTAAACGTTTAATTTACTTCTATTCTGTACATTAAGTGGCCTCACAAATGGAATTATTTTGACTTATCTTGTTTATGTGTCAGGGAATGATTGGAACTGCAAACTAACTCAGTAAACAAGAGATCTGAGATTTGGGGAACTGAGGGATGGATTTTGCTATATTTGTGAAAACTAAGTTATTCTGTTTACTTTCTCTCCTCTGCCTGTCTCACTTCACTTGATTCCTTTTTATTTTTATATATTAACATTATATTGGATAACAATGGTAGCCAGCACAGAGAGTAAGAGTTCCTGGCAACTCAGCTTGGTGGGTGTGACAATCAAGGTCCAGACACCACAATGGGAGAGCAGAAGGTTTCAACGCCAAAAACAAGCAGTTAAACCAACTGATTGCATACTATGTGATTGTGCTATAAAACCATATTGAGTATGGCTTTTTGTGAAAGCTTGTAATATTCTGAACTTGATGGTCTTTATGAGATATGTACAGACCATGGTTAAGAATATATACATATATATATATGTATGTAGAAAATGGCAACTGTGGTGCAACTTTAGCATTACCTCACAGCAGGCTGGTGGAGTGATCAGGCAGAGAGGGGCTACCTCCCACACCATTTGTTTACACAAAACTGACTTCAAGTACCCATCCATTGTACAACCCAGGGAAAAACTGGGGTGGGTGACATTAAAGTCAATGGGAAGACACTGAAACATCTTGACTATTGACCCCAGATAATTTCCCCCATTCTGAATAAACCATGAGTTGTCATGCCAGAAGTGGGTGAGGGGAAAAAAGCCATTTAATAAATAAACTTGAATCTGAGGTGTTCATCCAAAACTTCTGCCGAGCCCAATAAAAGTGTATATGCAGATAACAGGTGTGGTTTTGTGCTGGGCTTTTCAGTACACAGGGAAGAAGTAAAAGTAGCTTTATACCTCTCCTGTATTCTGGGCTGCTCCAGTGGTTAGGGTGGTTCAGCATTATAGCAATTGTGAGGCCCTGCTATTACAGCAAGAGCTATGGGGACTGGGAAGGTGGTATCATAAGGCCAGGCAGACCGGCCAGGCAGACCAGCCAGCCCTCCTCTACTTCTGCCCTGGAGGAATTTCCCTGTAGCCCTTTCCCACTGCTACAGTCCCTGTATGTCACTAATGTACCAGAAAGGGGTTGTGGTTGAAATGAGAATCTAGCCCAAAATGTATATTTTCCAGACACTTGGGTATTTTAATCAAAAGAAACTGAATATTTATAAGTCTAAACTCAAGTCTCAGAACCCACATGCAAAAGAAAACAAGCTGAGTGTGACAGTACAAGGCACAAGTGGTTTCTCAGACTTCTGACCAGAAAGTTCTTTGAGACTATCTTCTTCATGCAAGTGAGTAAAATGTAGGGGTAGAAGTTTACTACTACTTCGACTGCTTACACATGTCCATTCCAGTGTAGGTATGCTTGAGCCCCTTCTGTGTCATCTTGCTGCTCGCAGTTGGCAGGGCCCTTTATACCAGTGTTATGAGCATGCAACAACAGAGGGTGCCGGACCTGACTCCATGGATACTACTAAGAGAAAAAAAAATTTGGCAGCTTTGCTCAGGGTGCGTGCACACCTACATTGGAATGGACATGTGCAATACAGCTCAAAGATCAATACTACAGAAAGGTTAGTAGCAGTTTTTTGTTTTGTTTGTTTTTTGCTTCAAGAAAAAAGGAGGATTAAGTATGTGTGATCAAGAGACAAATAAGATAAACGTAGTATGATAGGCAGCACGGGTAGCATTAAGATTACTTAAAACTTCTATTATAAGACTCTGTTTTCAGTTACAACTTCAATCATTTGGGCTGAAATTTCCCATGCCAGCTCTCTGCCTCAGGCTACCTTTTTTGATCATTGTTGCTGAAACATTCTTTCTCCTATGCTGTCAATGCTCCCTTATAATAACCTTACATCCGCAAGCACGGAGGGAGCAGGAGGAAGCACCCTTACATGGATACAAAGGGATGGGTAGGAGAAAAATTGGTATACTGGGAGTGATGGGAGGGGGGCACTAAGAACCGGGGGACAGATGGGTAAAAACTGAGGGGGAAGGGACATGGCCAGAAGCTGGTGGAAGGGGGGGAAATAGGAGCAACATGGGATGTGGCAGGAGCCAAAGGACGAGTACAGCAATAGGAGCATGTGGAGGACAGTGAAGGGTCTCTGACTAGAGAACATTCACATGCAGAACCTGCAACTGAACCCTGGATTCTTGAGTGTCACCATTCTTCTACTGTAAGCAAATATTTGTGAAACCTACTGGCAAAGTACGTTTCTCCATATAGAAGATAGGAACCTACTGCTACTACTTGTTACTGTAATAGCTCAAGTGAATACGTGAATTCTGTTTGCTCTGATTCTAGAGGTTCTAACCTACTAATGACCTTTGTGGAGGGCAATATAGTTCCACATTGTAGAACATTTGTGGGGTTTCAGTTTCCTTTTTGTAAAACTTAAGAAATTACATTAAAAGCCACCTCACTATTAAAAGAACATTAGGAATGCAAAGTAAAACACTCCAAAATTAGGAGGAGTCAATGTTTGCTATACAATCTTAGTTCAGTCGCTTTGTTTTCATGTATTGTTGCCATCTTTAATTACATAAATAAAACTAACCAGTGTGGACTGAATAACTAACTGGTGTAGATGATTTTGGAGAATGCCAAGTTTTATGTCCTAAAACTAAGTATTTTTGAAATTCTAGTTACACAAAAAGGACTTAGCCACACTGTGAATAATCTAAACATATTACATATCAGTTGCCTTCAACTGTGAAACTGTTAGAGTAATTTCCTTCTATCTTTGCACAAGAAGTGCGGGGGGGGGGGAAACTCTTGTGGCTGGACTATAACCTTGAAATGGTTCCGGGTGATGGGTATCTGGCTGGTGAATCTTGCCCATATGCTCAGGGTTTAGCTGATCGCCATATTTGGGGTCGGGAAGAAATTTTCCTCCAGGGCAGAATGGAAGAGACCCTGGAGGTTTTTTGCCTTCCTCTGTAGCATGGGGCACGGGTCACTTGCTGGAGGATTCTCTGCTCCTTGAAGTCTTTAAACCACGATCTGAGGATTTCAATAGCTCAGACATAGGTGAAAGGTTTTTCGCAGGAATGGGTGGTTGAGATTCTGTGGCCTGTGTTGTGCAGGAGGTCGGACTAGATTATCATAATGGTCCTTTCTGACCTTAGTATCTATGAATCTGTGGTGTTTTCCCTGGCAAAATTAAAGGGAATCAAAACAGGATTTAGAACAGGACCCTGGTAGCAAACATAAGAATAAGCATTGTTAGCTTGTGCAAGTAAGAAGCAGACTCTAAGACTTATACTTTAATGCATTATTCTTAGAAATCAAAATTTTACATGAGTATTCATCTCTGCATCCCCGCTGGCAAATACAGGGGGTTTTGGATGCCTGGAATAGCATTTTTGCTGAGGCAGCTTCTCAAACCCTAAAAAGTGTGCCAGAAACTTGTGGGGAACAGCACATTTCATCTGCACAGTACATTTAATCTTTTGTATTTGTACAAAGTGGAAAGTTTGACTAGAATTATCTGTCCGCACACACCAAATAGCTTTCCTTTTTGTGAATGCATTTGGAGGTCACAAAATACTGTTTGTATGAGACTGATAAGGACCTTCTTAGGATGAAATATTGTTTTGAAATCTGTCTCTATATGGTAATGGTGGATTCTGTCTTTACAGTGCTAGCTGTTCTAGAAGCATTTTTTGCCCCACATCAAGGAAATACACACAGCAATCTCAAGTGCCCATATGCACTATGATGTGAGCCACCAAAGGGTTTCTAATAATTTCTTAAAGTAAAACAAGAGACAGGTGATGTTTGTGGCATTGTCATACTACAAACAACTGTAAAGCAGCAACAGTTTCTTCTTATCAGCTGACCTAAAATCCAGAGAGAAAAACGTATCAAATAATAATATAGAGTTTTAGCAAGATGATACAACTATCTTATGGTCACTCATTTGTACCATCACTGGGCAAAGATGCAGTGTTCTTGTTACCAGTTGGAATCCTGGTTTAATAAGATACTTTATTTTTCTTAATCATTGTTATGCTTATATCTTCTGACATGGCATCCCCATGCCTTTCGGCAGTACTCTTTGAGTTAATGTTCTTATTAATTAAAAAAGTATGTTCCTGAAATTTGATAGGTTTTTTTTTTCTTGATGGTTTTAGAGAGTAATTTTAAAAAGTTATTGATAGTGTCAATTACCAGCAGAATACAACATTTTTCCAGTTTAAACTACAAGAGTGTAGTAAACTGTTTCTGACTTATCTATGGCCTTTCTGTTTCCCTTTTTGGTTTACATATGAGGTGTAATGAAAATATTTGTGTTGTGTAATTAATATTAAGACACTAAAAAAATGTTTTGTGTATGACCTCTAAACTTTGGCAGAAAGAAATCTATTTATAATGGAGATTATCCTAGATATTCACACATGCATTTTATAATTATAGACAGTATAATTACAAGAAAACTATTTGTGGTCAAAGTTTAATTTATTAGATACTATCAGAAACATCAAGGGGGAAATCATTTTAATAAATTGAATTCCTCATATTTTAAGTCTTTTTTTATGTTTAAATTGTCCTTAAATCATCATAAGGAATATTTAAAAAAAAAAGTAGAGAGCTCTATTTTAATTTTAATATAATCCCCAATCTTGCTAATATGCTCTTCTGTCATGTTAAAATTATAAATTTCAAATCAACCCCATACTTTAGCAGAAAGCCCTGGACGAACTGGACCCAATAGATCTTGCATGTCTTTACTTGTTTTGTATCGTTGTGCTTAGGCTTTCATTTTCATTCACACTAGAAGACCTCAAGTGTTACAGAAAGAGAAGATAAACATTTGCAAGGTCAAATGTATCTGAATTTCAGAGTCTCCTTTAAATTCAGAAATGGGCAGCAGTCTCTTTCCATACATCCCTTCTAATATCTGGAAACTTATAATGTTTTTGTAAGAGCCTGTGGAGTAGAATCTGGGACTATAGTGGTGCTAGGCTGCTGATGCTTCTGTATCACCACTGGAAGCTGTCAAGGTTCCTTCCCCACTCTGAACTCTACGGTACAGATGTGGGGACCTACATGAAAGGCCCCCTAAGCTTATTCTTATTCTTAAAAATTTCCCCAAGGTAGAAACTTTGTCTTGTCCTTGAACAGTATGCTGCCACCACCAAGCGATTTAAACAAAGAACAGGGAAAGAGACCACTTGGAGCCGTCTTCCCCCAAAATATCCCCCCAAGCTCTACACCCCCTTTCCTGGGGAAGGCTTGATAATAATATCCTCACCAGTTGGTACAGGTGAATAAAGACCCAAACCCTTGGATCTTAAGAACAATGAAAAATCAATCAGATTCTTAAAAGAAGAATTTTATTTAAAGAAAAAGTAAAAGAATCACCTCTGTAAAATCAGGATGGTAAATACCTTACAGGGTAATCAGATTCAAAACATAGAGAATCCCTCTAGGCAAAACCTTGAGTTACAAAAAGACACAAAAACAGGAATACACATTCCCTCCAGTACAGCTAATTTTACAAGCCATTAAACAAAAGAAAATCGAATGCATTTTCTAGCTAGATTACTTACTAACTTTACAGGAGTTGAAAGGCTGCATTCCTGATCTGTTCCCGGCAAAGGTATCACACAGACAGACAAAACCCTTCCCCCCCCACCCAAGATTTGAAAGTATCTTGTTCCCTTATTGGTCCTTTGGGTCAGGTACCAGCCAGGTTAGCTGAGCTTCTTAACCCTTTACAAGTAACAGGATGGTGCCTCTGGCCAGGAGGGATTTTATAGCACTATATACAGAAAGGTGGTTACCCTTCCATTTAAATTTATGACAAGAGCTTAGGTTGGGGTTCAGCTGAAGGCCCTGTGAAGCTAGGCTCTGTAGGAAGTACTGCCCAGCAGGTCCTGGGTGGCAGTCCCTCACAGCCTACTGATTGGCTCATGCTGGTTTATCAACCAGGAAGCCATCATAGGGAGCTGTCTGAGCAACAGTGTGGACTGCCTGTTTGCTTCCGCTTCGGAGCTTGTTTTGCTGTGGACCCTAGATTCTGGCTTTCAACCCTGGTTTGTCCCAGACTCTGCTATTTGCTTGCTGTCTGTAACTTGGTGCCTCTCCCTGACCTCCTGATATCCTGACCCAGCTTGACCTCAATTCTATTTGCCTGCCACCTGCAAATTGGTGCCTGACCATGACTTCCTGGTATCCTGACCTGGTTTGATCCTGTTTCTGCTACTCGTCTCCTGACTGCAACTTAGTAGACTAGTGCACACAGGCTGCCCACGGCCCAGCCCTGACAGTTATGATATACAGAAAACACTTTTTCTGAGAGACCTTCTGAAAGACCTAATTCTTTCAATTTCCCACTCATTTCTCCCCTCACCAAGTTCCTCCCAAAATAACAGTACATAGGAATAATAAAACTTCAAAATGGCCCACTTCAAAATGAGTGCATTTACTATCCAATGCAAACATATAGCTTTACTTGTGTAAGACTTGTCTTTTCTTCCCTCTACTCTTCAAGTGTTTCATAGCCCTTTTTGATCATATCTTCTCTGAGGCACTGATCCAGCAATCTGATCTGAGCAGTCAGATCTCTGAAACCAGTGGATTCCACATGTACACAGAGGTCTGCCTGTGTGGACCAGATACCCTATTAGGATCTTGGACAATTAACTTTTTATAGGTTGGATGTTGGCTTTTATTTGTCTGCAATCACCATACAAATTATGGCACTGAATAAATGAATATAAGAGAAAATTGAGAGATTTGCCATTAACTTTTCCAAAATGAAAATCTGGAAGAAGTAGGGTTAGAAGATTTAACATCTTTGTCAAGTTATTTTTTTATATTACAATAGCTCCCAGAGGTGTCAGCTGTGATTGTGGCATATTTGTGCTCGGCACTGCAAAACAAAAAGTTTCTGCCACAATATTGGATAGAAGCAGTAACCTTTTTTCCACATCACAGTTCAGAATAGGTCATTAAAAGACTCTAAGCAAGTAGATATGATTTGGATCTGTCATGGGCACATAAGGAAATCATGGTTAGAGAAATTAAGTATTTCTCTCTCATACTCACACATATATCTAAGAAAGTATGACCCACAATGAAAGTGGTGTGTGGAGAAGATACATTGGATTATTCTTGGTTTGAAAAAAATGTCTTTAGATGAAGAAAACGTCTAACTGCAGAAATGTACATTAAATGTTTGTCAAGGCAATAGTTTATAGTGGCTTACCTTAAATATTCCATTGAATTTTTTGTGGAGGTTATGTTGGTTGCAACAATATTAGTCTGATGTGGTATCTGTGAAGGTTGATGTAGCCATTAATGGAACATGGTCATAAGTGCAGACCAATATCTAGCCTGGATTTATCATAGTGCAGACTTCAGTGAGGCATGTTTTATAAATCTCACTGCAACTTTAAAAAAGCCTACTGTAATGTCTTATGAAATATGTCACCAGATTTACTAATTTTCAGTTTTGAATGAACAATATTATTAATACATTGTTCTCTTTACAAGATTATTACCATGGCACCAGAATCATGTTCATGTTTTAGCAATGTTTACATACCAAGATGTAGGTTCCAGAGTTGACAGCTCTCACAATGGTATCATGTGTTTAATGATATTTGGTGTTTTTCTTAAAGCCTCAAACTGAAGTCAAATTAATATTTGAGAATCTCAGCTTTCTCTTTATAGAACAAAAAAGGCTATGGGGAGATTTCTAGCTCTTGGAGTGGCAGAGAAAAGTCTGAAAACATGCCCCGAATGTACCCTGAAGGCTCAGAAGACAAGAAAAAACTCCCAAATTATTATTATAATTTAATTTTATTTATTTTGTTTCATTATTATAATTAATAATGAGATCTGACTCATGATTTTTGAAAGCATGGGATTGGGAATACCTAGGTTCATAATTGATGGAGGCACTGGTCATGACTGCATAGTTAAAGTTGAGTTCAGTTTTGCACTTCAATCAGGAATTCAGCCTCTTTGTAACACAAAATTTCCTTTCCCAAACTTTACAGTACTTACTCTTTGAGTATAGAATACATTTTATGAGGATCTAAATCTTTTTGAGTTAAAATTAAAAATTGGGTTCATCAAAAATGTAGCTTCCATTTCAGTCTTTCTTGGCCTAGGTGATTGCAATAAGGAATAATGCAGACACTTCAAATATCCATCTAGTCAAAATTCATTGGCATCTTCTTCTATGTTATATTTGAGGAAATTAGGTTGTAATTAAGCTATTAATGGTTGTTGATCTCATGATTTGTATATGGTACAAACAGCCTTAATAAACAACTCAGGTAACTTTTAAGAGGAAGAATTGACATCTAAGGTGAATAATCCAATTACCAACTTTCCTCTACAACTAATTTACATGCAACAATTCTGTTGATTGTAATGACTCTTTGATATGAGGGAGCTTAGACACGTGTCAGGAGTTCTCATATGTAGAATCCTTGGCCCCACTGTCACTGCTCTTTAAAGATTTTGGGGCTGCATGATAGCTTCGACATCAGTGCTTGAAAGGCTCCCCATGGCACTTCTGTATTGGCTCCACTGTGCATTGAGGAAGCACTGCCAGTGTAACTGAGCCAGAAGTGCGGGGGGACCTCTTAAAGAACTGAGACATTGGCTCTTGGGGAATTATGTTCTTCCTGCCCCCTATCCCTATATCACCATTCTTACTAACACTGACCTCTAAATCAATAAGCCAATGGCAAATTAAGGGACTGAATTACCAGAATATTTTAGCTGTTCCCCTCGCCCCTTTGGTGTACTAGTGAATCTCCCCTTCAAAGTAAAAAAAAATAAAATAAAAAATTTAAGGTTCATACTCATTTTCAGAATAATTGGAAATATCTTCAGTTTCTTCTTCAGTACATGCAGAAACATTTAAATAGTAAGAAAAAGGAAAGCCCCAGACAAAAACTACATTAAATTACTAATATATATTATCAACCTTACCTCCATGTGAAAGGCTAAAAACATTACAGGTGCTGTAATTATCCTAAAATCAAGTACTACAAACCCAGGAAGTTTGGATTTAAGATTGAATTTAAAAGCAATCCAAATGTGTTAGGTTAAGAAATGCATAGCTAACTCATACAGCATCCTAAACACTACCCTGTACTTGTGCCAGGAGGGGGAAAATATGAAAAAGTAATGTATCTTTAAAATCAGTTTAACCTTGGACCACAGACACTAAATTTCCTTAAAATCATATAGTTATTGCATGGCATCACTACAGGGCACAGTTAGTTTTATTCAGTTACAGGTTCTTATACCATGCTGATCACCATAGTATCTGAGCACATTCTCGTAGTGCATTAAGCATCTGCCATGTGGTGTTTGTTCTCTCATCCTCTCTCTAGGAGAGAAGTATATGCAGTGGAGTGTCTTGATATTTTGGTTTTGTTCTATTTTATATTTTTGGGGAAATGTTTAGTTTTTAAATATACATGTTGCTATGTATCTGTTAGAGAAAGTACGGTCAAAGAAACGTGCCTTCCACTTTACGTGGAAGGTGGTGAGGTTTGTGATAATTCTTAGTTTGTGAGGGAGTTTGTTCCACATCTCATACTGACCCCTGAGAAAGTTCTGTCTCCTGTACAGACAAGCTTTACCATTATTGTAGAGAAGTCTGTTGTGCCAGAATGTAGTTTTCCACCAAGATGTTCATCCCCAAGTTTTAGATATCCTGGGCCCAGGTCATGCAGCCTTCTGAAAATAAGGACCAAGGCGTTGAACTTAATTTGAAATTCTATGGAAGCCAGCACTGAGAGTGGAGGACAGGTGTGATGTGCTTGCAGAAACCTGTGTTGCTGAGGAAAGACACTGCAGCATTCTGGACTAGTTCGGATTTCCTAATTGCTGAAGGCTTTATGCTCCAGAGTATCTCATTGTTATAGACCAGCTGAGAAATGAACAACTGAAGTCACGTCATCATCCACCACCGGGATGAAATGTAGTTCCCTAGCTAATCGGAGATGATAGAAAGCATTACTCATCGATGCTGCTATGTGAGAGCTTACCATCAGCAAGGAATACAAGAATACTCCTAAACTACAGATTGAATTAACCAATTGTGGTTAATGTAAAAACATTAGAATGGCCATACTGGGTCATCCATCCACCCCAGTATCCTGTCTACTGACAGTGGGCAATGCAAAGTACCCCAGAGGGAGTGAACCTAACAGGTTATGATCAAGTGACAGACAGAGGCTAGGGACACCATTCCTTACCCATCCTGGCTAATAGCCATTAATAGACTTAACATCCATGAATTTATCCAGTTCCCTTTTAAACCCTGTTATAGTCCTAGCCTTCACAACCTCCTCAGGCAAGGAGTTCCACAGGTTGACTGTGCGTGGTGTGAAGAAGAACTTCCTTTTATTTGTTTTAAACCTGCTGCCCATTAATTTCATGTGGTACCCCGAGTTCTTATATTATGAGAACAAGTAAATAACTTTTCCTTATTCACTTTCTCCACACCGCTCATGATTTTATATACCTCTATCATATCCCCCCTTAGTCTCCTCTTTTCCAAGCTGAAAAGTCCTAGCCTCTTTAATCTCTCTTCATATGGGACCCTTTCCAAACCCCTAATCATTTTAGTTGCCCTTTTTTGAACCTTTTCTAATGCCAGTATATATTTTTTGAGATGAGGAGACCACATCTGTACGCAGTATTCAAGATGTGGGTGTACCATGGATTTATATAAGGGCAATAAGATATTCTCCGTCTTATTCTCTATCCCTTTTTTAATGATCCCTAATATCCTCTTTGCTTTTTTCACTGCTGCTGCACACTGTGTGGACGTCTTCAGAGAACTATCCACGATGACTCCAAGATCTTTCTCCTGATTAGTTGTAGCTAAATTAGCCCCCATCATATTGTATGTATAGTTGGGGTTATTTTTTCCAATGTGCATTACTTTACATTTATCCACATAAAATTTTATTTGCCATTTTGTTGCCCAAGCACTTAGTTTTGTGAGATCTTTTTGAAGTTCTTCACAGTCTGCTTTGGTCTTAACTGTCTTAAGCAGTTTAGTATCATCTGCAAAGTTTCCCACCTCACTGTTTACCCCTTTCTCCAGATCATTTGTTGTGTACCTTCCATCAACGGTGAGTGCACTATGGCTGCCAACTCTTCAGAATGTTTTCCTTTGCCTGCCAGCATCACTTGTGTCTTAACTCAAGTTCAGCTTCAACTTTGTGTTTTTCATCCATGACCTGATAGTGTCAAAGTACTTGGTCATATTGGTGGTAGTGGTGTTGTCTTATGTGATGCTATGTAGAGCTATATCATCTGAATATTGCTGGCTTTTCGAGCCAGCTCACGTACAGGCTTTATGTAAACGTTGAAAAGGACCAGCGAGAGAATTGATCATTGTGGGACTCCACAAATGAGGGGTCTAGTGATAGGAAACTATCATTATCAGTGGGGGGAGGGATAGCTCAGTGGTTTGAGCATTGGTCTGCTAAACCCAGGGTTGTGAGTTCAATCCTTGAGGGGGCCATTTAGGGATCTGGGGCAAAAATTGGGGATTGGTCCTGCTTTGAGCAGGGGGTTGGACTAGATGATCTCCTCAGGTCCCTTCCAACCCTGATATTCTATGGTTACTCATTAGCTATGTCCCTTGAGGACATTTTAGTGCATTACCTTGGACCCCTGCCCCATCTCTCCAGGTGGGATGGCAGGATCTCATGATTAACCATGTTAAATGCTGCAGAGAGTTCTAGGAGTGTGAAAATGGATGTCTGTCCTCTGTCCATTGATGGGAGAACATCAGTGTCACCCAAGAAGTTGTTTGGGTGCCTTAATTGTTCATTTCTTACCTTAACATGTTTGTATTTCTTTTAAGTGTCACCTTAACTCTGGATATCTGGATTTATATTGCCTGGGTTTGAGAGAATCTCAGCAGCCCTGTAATGTGTTTCATCCTTACGTTGCTGTTACAAATTCTCAACCTTTAATGTAGTTTTGGTTTAGAATATAAAAGGAGTGAATTCATTATTGGCTAATACAATTTAAAAACCAGGTTAACTGCTTTATAATAAGGATAGAATAGTGCCTTGTAATTAATGAAGATTTTTTTTCTTCTTGGAAACCAAAAATTTGTGGCTAGTGTTCAAGGCTATGTATGTCATTTGAATTCTTCTCTTGCAGAGAAAGCAGCATTTATGCAGTACTGTTTCCTGAACTCTGATTGAAAGTGAATTTTCTTCACTTTCCGTGTAATTACTCAAGTCTTTTTCCATATGGTATTGAAGTAATTAATCTCTTCTGGTATACATCATCAAAAGTGCATTAGCTCACAATGATTACTTGTAAATCTTATTTTGTTCTGCTATATGACACACTGTGCCAAATTCTTCTCTTTTTCTAACTTTGATAATAAGCAATAACAAGAGAATTTATTCTCAGTGTTTCATATGAAGGTGATGAATATATCCATCAGAATGTATCTTTCTAGTACAAATAAATAATTTCAGCAAGTTTATTTATGTTTAAAGTTTCCTGTGTAACTTTCACCTATGGAAATAGGAGGCTTACTGTAAGTATTTCCTCTTTGCTTAATCACATTCTTAATTCAAAGATATGTTTTCTTTCTATTTCTTACTTGATTTGTTTCCTATCATTGCTATTGTTTACAATACATAGCCTTTTCCACAAGGACAGATAATCTCAGCCTTGTTGCTAGTAGTGATAATAGACTTCCTTTACAAATGTTTATAGTTTACCCAATGTAAGATCAGGTACCCACAATGGCCATCAGTAATCAGTGTGGAATACTATTTTGATGTCTGACTTTTTTGGAAAATTTTAATGCCTTCCCAGCGGCTCAAATATCTAGAAACAAAATTTGCTTTTTTTTTTTTAAACTGCAAGATATTACAGATAGAGAATAAGCATGTCTGATGGTTAGAACATAGGTTTGTGAGTCAGGTCCAATGGTTTCTACTCCCAGTTCTGTGTCTGATTTGTATCACCATAGGGAAGTCAGTTGACTTTTCTGTTCTTCATTTTACCTTCCTGTACAGAGCTGTTGTGAGGTTTAGCTAATATTGTAAAATGTTTCAAGTGTAGAGCAGTGTGCTAGGATCCCCAAGATGCAACCTGGAAATGGGGTACCGCTGTGCCCCCTTAACTCTCCACCCTGGGCAGTCTCTCTCAATGCTTTGCTAGTGACAAGCAGCAAACCCAGCCAGATGCTGTTATCCCTCAGCCCAAGAGCAGGTAGAGCCCACACCGAGCTATATTGCATGAAGGCACCCAAAGCCTCTCATGAATCACATGGAGAAAGGCACCAGCCAATTCCCCCCCAGCTCCCCAGCCTTACACCCCAAAGTTGTACCATCTTACCCTGGTCAGAAGCCTGACCAGCGTAAGTTTATTAACCAGTCCAGCCCTCCCTCAATGTGGAGAGGACATGCACCTGCCTCATAAACTGAGCTGAGTTTTCCCAAACACTTCAAGCAAATACAATGTTTAGGTAAAATATAAAACAGATGTATTAACTATAGAAAGATAGATTGTAAGTGACTAAGTGGTAGGCGTAAGAAGGTCAGAAATAGTCACCAAAGAAAATAAAATATAAATGCCAATCTAAATCTTAAACCTTATTACACTATGCGGTATTTAGGTCAGCAATTTTTTCACCCCACTGGATGTTACAGTTCATAATACACAGGTTTCCCTCTTAAACCTAGACCAGTCTCCTCAGGTGAAGTTGTCATCTTCTCAGCATTCACCTGCCCTGTTGCTGCCAGCATAAGTGGTGGAGGAGAAAGGCCAAGATAGAATGCCACAGTCCCTCATTTTATATTCTGTCCAAGTGCCAAGAAGACACTCGCCCAGACATGTCCTGGTGAGCTTTGCTGAGTCACAGTTATCAAGTAAACCCCCATTGTGTGGACTTGTGCAACTGAGCTATTGAGTTGATTAATGGTTGGTTAACAGCCATCTGGCAGCAGAGATTCTCAACTTACAACATATTTCAGTAATAACCATACAGAAAAATCTCATAACTTCATACACATTAATGATATACACATTTGGACAGAACAACTTGTTTCAGCAGATCATTACCTTTCATGTGATATCTTACATGGCATGCTTTGCACGAAACCTCACAACCATATATTAATGATGAATATGGGGGTTACAGGGTGCCATTTCGAGCGACAGTGTGTCACAAGCAGCATTATTTGTCTTTGCTGAAAAGATCTAAAATCACTTTTTTCACTATAGTCAATGGAAAAACTCCCATTGGCTTCATTGTGAGGTGAACAGGGTCTCTTCTTACACTGTTCTGGTGGAGATTTTTGTATTAACTATCGTATATATTTTAAAATGATTATACTTAAAAAATCTATAGATAGGTTCATAAATCTGTTTGGGAGATGTTTTATTACACTCTTATCACTGGACTGGTCGGGGAATAGGCCACCCCCAGGATCCTTATTGGGCAGGTGTGCACACTATCTGTCAAAAGAGCCCTTTCCTTTCTCCCCACTAGGACATATTTGGAGATTGTGATATGGCTGGGGCTGGGCAGAGTGTAACAGTGTTTCAATTATCCTAGCCACTCTAACCCCACATGGCCAAAGGGGGTGGGAATATGTTTGAGAGAGCTGACGGGCTCCAGTGAATAGCACCCCATTTGTTTAAGAATTTCTAATCTCAAAGCAACCATTCTTTGGGCTGAAAGCTACTCCACCTCATCTGCCCTGTTAGCCTGTGGAGCAAGAAAACTGTAGCTTTTACCTCAATATAATTAGATGAGGTAAACCCCAACTGGAGAGTATTAGGATTGACCTTGACTAAGTACATTCGGATAAAAACTAGCTTTGCTTCGTGTCTACTAAAACTTTATCAGGAAATCAGGAAAGCTATCTTCAGTTAACAGTGTCATTCCAGAAACACACCTCTTTTTGCAGTGAAAACTTGAACTTTCCTCTCATCCGTACCCTCACTCCTCTTCCCAGGGAAGAGTGAAGGATTCACAATTTGGCTGAATCTGAAATTGAATAGTGGAGGTTTGGCTAACTAGTGTCTCTAAGGAAGTGTCTCCCTCTCTGATTGTTTTAGAGAGTTTTTTAAAGGTCTAGTTTATTCCAATGCAGAATGAAAGCAAATGTTAAAACCTCATTTTTGGCAAAGGAGAACTTTTGTTTAATGGCCAGCTCTAATGGCCTCACTCTCTTGTGTGTCCTGATCAAGGGGGGTTAGCATGAGTCTGAGGTGATGTCGTCCTCTTGCAGTGGTCACTTTAGAAAGGCTTCAGGGAAGAAATTTTTGGAGAGAGGTTTGCCCACCAGAAGGGAGGCCAAAAGGAAGAAGACATTCAAATAACAGTGAGAAAATGCAAGCAGAAAAGAAGGAAAGTTTGAAATAAATGATGGATGAGGCATGGAGAAGGATGAACTGAGAGCAGAGATGTGAGCAGGTTGGTTTTGCAGAGGCCTGTATCAAATGTCTTTGAGGCAAACTTAAATACACAGTGTTTTACATAAAAATGGTGTGGTTGATTTTGTGCTCAAAATAATAAAGGATCTGTTATTCTTTAGAGACTGAGCATCCATCTTCCAACACATTAATTCAGCTGTCAATCTGAAAAAAATTAACATATCCAGTCACATTTTATGTACTACACTGAGCTTCCAGGGTTTTTTTTTTTTTCTGCCGAAGTAATAAGTAGAAGGAGTTGGTAGTTTTTAGAACCAGCTTTCCCTAATATTCTCTACCCTAGGGAAAGGCCAGTAGTTCACAAGCTATTTTACAGTATACTGTCTGAAGGAAATTGGTATGAAAGCAATTTTTTATGACAAAAGAGGTCATAAGAACATCCCATATATCATCTCTGGACTGATTACCAAAACATATGTTGGTTGCCTATTATCATGATATAGCATTGCCATTTGCTATATAAAATCCATTACTGTTTGTTAAGCAGTAAGCATGTGGCTGTGAATTTCTGGAGGAAAGATTTTTCCCTCGTTTCTGCAGTATATGTTTAGAATAGAATATATTTCCACATAACCACCTACTGTTATATCAAATTGCTATTTTGGCGCTCTTTACAGGAAAGTTGCTCTCTGGAATTGTTTCTGTATTTCAGGGTCTGATGTGAAATATCCTCTTAATAAAACATTATCTATTTGGTTTCTGCTTTGGGTATTACTTTGTAACATATGGACACCAGAAAACCAAATTTAAAGATCTTTATCTTGAAGATAGAATTGTCTAATTAGGAATCAGATACTCTGTAATGTCTCCTTTAATGAGAGGTGCAGTAAGTATTTCTATGTAATTTTGCCTGTTTGTTAGGTCACAAGTGAGATCTATTCAATAAATAAGAATACCTTGATATATGTACTCTTCCTACAAGGTTTTCCCTGAATGAAGTATCATTCATGCCCAGTTCCAGCTTCCCAGTGGGAATTGGATCAGCCCTCAAAGCACCCTTTAAAAGCTGAACTGTGGCTGAGGCAGCTCGTCTTTATACTGAAGAGATCAAATGATTGTTGCGATCGCAGTCTAGTCCCTTCAGCATAAAACACAGTAAAAATGGCAGTGCCTACTTATAATACCTTACTGCATTTCAGATCTGTCTGTAAAAAGCTGGTACAACTTTTGTCTATACTGTGCCAGTCTCTAATGGCCTATATTAATTTCTCCTCTTCATCGAGTTCATTCTGGCAGTGCACATGAGACTTGTAGATCAGATCTTAATGTAAATTGATCCAAAGTCTGAAGAAATTTTGACGAGGGGTTTGGGGCAGCCCTAAAGTTTGAATCCGTATTGAAATTTTCCTAAAGTTCAGAGGGTGTTCAAATGTAGGCTTTTGGTTCAATCTCCTTTCTAATTTATTCATATTGTATAGAACAAAATGCAGAGAAAAGGAAGAGAAAAAGAATAAATATACTCTAAGGCCAGAAGTGAGGAGATGTCCAGTAGCACCTTTTGAATCAAAAATATCAAGCTGGCAAACTAATGGAATGCACATTGCTAAATTCATGAAGGTCAGCAAATCTGTACTGATTTAATGCGTTATATCTAGAATAAATCAGGGCTGCAAGCTTTGACCTTTGCAGTTATAACATGCAACTGTAATTAATTTTATAGTACCAAATCATTCCTTTTGGAATGTGGGTTCCTTTTACATTTTCCATTTACACAACTATGTCAGTTTGAGTATAACTCAACAATGTGGTTTAAACTGATAGAATCCTTCATCTTATTCAGTGAATTTTTATTCTCTTCACCCTTCCACCTTAAGTCCAAAATGGATTTTTATTTAATACTATAAGAACAAGGAGAGAGAATTGAATTCGCTGTGATCACCATTAAAATCTTCAGAATTTTACCTTTTGCCTGATTAATGGTACTATGGTATTCATGGACTTCTTATAGCGAATCTGATGAGGATGTTAATGACCTGCAAATGACAAGTTTAAAAAGTGTGATGGTGACTGTATTGCCAATTTTTTTAATAACTTTTATATGACTTTCTTGAAAGAAACAAACACAAGGAAAACGAAATGTACTACTTGTTTGAAAGTTAACATTGTCAATGATGTTTGTTTTTCAGGGGCCAGAGAATTCAGAGATGTAACAAGCCTATCTAAATAATATCCTTAAGAAATACAAAATGTCACATCATCTCCCCTTAATACACTGACAACTTGCACTCACAGAACTACAAACATAGTAAAATAAATGATGAGATAGATACAGATTTTAAGACCATTTCCAATGTGTAAAGCAGTGACCACAAAGCTTTGTCTAAGTGAGGGCTTCATTAGCAACTTACTGTGTACTAAACAAAAAACAGCCACCACTACTGATTAATATTGGTATGGTCTATAGAGGCTACAGGATCCAGCATAAGATTCCGCTTTGTGACTTAAAAACATGGAGCGTTGCATGCTGGAATGGCAGTTTCTTTCGGTTGCATGTCTGTGGTTCAAGATAAATGATCTGGGATCACATTGTAGAAGTCTGTTGTGTAATTGCTAAATTACACAGTAATAAGTCACCAGGACCAGATGGTATTCATTCAAGAGTTCTGAAGGAACTCAAATATGAAATTGCAGAATTACTGTATTACGTAACCTATTGCTTAAATCAACCTCTGCACTAGGTGACTGAAGGATAACTAATGTAACACAATTTTTAAATGGCTCCAGAGGCGATCCTGGCAATTGTAGGCCATAAGCCTATTTTCAGTACCAAGCAAACTGGTGGACTACAGTAAAGAACAGAATTCTCAGACACATAAACGAAAATAATATGCTGGGGAAGAGTCAACATGGCTGTTGTAAAGGGAAGTCACCAATCTATTAGAATTCTATTAGAATTCTTCGAGGGGTTCAACAAGCATGTGGACAAGGGTGATCCAGTGGATACAGTGTACTTGGAGTTTGAGAGTCTTTGACAAGGTCCCTCACCAAAGACTCTTAAGCAAAGTAAGCAGTCATGGGATAAGAGAGAAGGTCCTCTCAGGGATCAGTAACTGGTTAAAAGACAGAAAACAAAGGATAGGAGTAAATGTTCAGTTTTCACAAGGGAGAGAGATAAATAGTGGAATCCCCCAAGGATCTGTACTGAGACTTGGACTGTTCAATATATTCATACATGATCTAGAAAAGGGGGATAAACAGTGAGGTGACAAAGTTTGCAAACAATACAAAATTACTTATGATAGTTAAATCCAAAGCTGACGGCCAAGAGTTAAAGTGATCTCACAAAACTGGGTGACTGCGCAAAAAATAGCAGATGAAATTCAATGTTTATAATTGCAAAGTAATGACTTTGGAAAATATAGTCCCAACTAAACATGCAAAATACAAAATGTTTGGGTCTAAATTAGCTGTTTCCACTTGAGAGAGAGTTTGGAAACATCATGCATAGTTCTCTGAAAACATCCACTCCATGTGCAGTAGCAGTCAAAAAGCTAACATATTAGGCATCATTAGGAAAAGGATAGAAATAAGACAGAAGATATTGCAATGCCACTGTATTAAATCAATGGTATTACCACACCGTGCATACAGTATGCAGTTCCGGTCTCCCCATCTCAAAAAAGATGAATTAGAACTGTAAAGAGAAAGGGGGGAAAATGTTTAGGAAGATGGAACAGCTTCCAAATGAGAAGTTAAACATGGAATGTTGTGAAGGCCAAAAGTATAACTGAGTTCAAAAAATAGTTGGAGCTATCCTCCATGAACTTATCTATCAATGGCTATCAGCTAGGATGGTCAGAGACACAACCTAATGATCTGAGTGTCCCTAAACCTCTGGGCAAGTCTACACTTGTGCGCTAGGCTCAGCTGCAGCACGTCTGATGAAGACACGCTATGCTGATGGGCGAGTGCTCTCTAGTCATCATAATTACTCCACTTCCACGAGAGGTGGAAGCTATGTCAGCGGGAGAACATCTCCAAATATCATAGTGCTGGTGTGGACAGCGCTTAAGTCGATGTAACTTATGCTGTTCAGTGGGGTCTCCTTTTCACACCCCAAGCAATGTAAATTACATCAAGTTAAGTGGTAGTGTAGACCGGCCCTCTGTCACAAACTGGGATGGATCACTTGATATTGCCTTGCCTCTGAAATGTCTGGCACAGGCCATTGTTGGAAGACAGAATAGTGGGCTAGATGGACTGTTTGTCTGACCCAGTATGGGTATTTTTATATTCTAACATGGGTAGAGGTCCAACCTAACTGCAAAAAAACCCTACAACTCTGAAGAAAAAATGTCACCCTTTCTATGCCTCATTTTGGAATCAATGTTGTTAATAAAGTAACACTGTATGAACCATACCCTTGTCCTTAGGCTTAGCTGCTCGTAGGGTTCCTTTCCTCATCTAGAGGACTATCCCAATCTCCCTTGTATTCAGAGTAGAGTTAAATGATCTATACTTTCTTCATTGACTGCCAGATTTTTAAAAGTATTTAGGCACCTAAAGATGCAGATAGCCTCCTAGATGCCTAGCTCCCACTATATGCATGTAGGACTTTTGAAAATCCAGTTTGGTGCCTATTTGCATCTTTAAGCACCTAAATACATTTAAAAATCTGGCCTTGAATCAGCTTTAAAAAGAAAAAGAAAGAAAGAAAAACTGAGATTCTTGTGTAAACTCTTGACTCCAGGAGCTAGAATCCTAGCCCCTTCTGTTGATCTGAATCAGAATCTTTCCACCCTTTTACAATGTGGTCTGCACTTATTTACAAGTTCTGCCTTAGTTACCTTTTGCTTGCTGACTCTTTTCTTTCCAATTTTATGTTCTTGTTCTCACACAATTGAAGGGGGTGGCTTTGGACAGCTATAATTTGTTTCCCAACTAGTAATTGTTTCCCTCTGCTGAGAGTGTCTGGTTCTTGAAGTCAAGTCCAAGTCTGAGAAAGTTGCTCTCTTATAGAGTACCATGAAATTACTTACCTCATCATAGCTGTCCCAGCTCAGTGCTATGCTGACAAATCCTGCATTTTACCGAGTGCTTAACCCTCTTCTTGGTAGCCCTTTATGGGCATATACATCTCATCATCGGTGCCATTTCCTCCTCTTTTTTCCAGGGAGCTCTGCAGCTTTTTACCATTCTGACTGTGTGTAGATAAGTAAGAGAACATTCTCCATCATATACTGACCCTCAGACCAACCACTAGAATGAATATCTCCTTGAAACAATACATCTAACTTATTGTGAAAATCAAATATCTTTTCAGTGACTGATCTCAAATATTTTATTTTAATAAATAAAAAGTCACATTTCACCATAAAATATCTGAAGTCTTTTGATTATTTTTCTCTATTTCTTTATACCCTGTTTAACAAAATAGGCAAGAATCCTGAAAAATACTGTTCTTAATAGTAAAACAGTAAAATATCCAACTTGGTTTAGGCATTTAGCTCTAATTTTATACAACTTCATCCAAGTTTCTGAGACAATTGTTTCCCTAATTTTTTTTAAGTTTGCTCTTGTAACAGAGATTTAAGGAAATGAGTCTTGGGTGCAAAGCATAAGGTAATGAACTCCATGGAGAATGATGTAAGAAAGCAATTAATAGGAACTGAGGGGGAAGTCAACTCTCTTATTCACAACTTCTATAGCATGGGTAGTATTTTTACAGCCTAGGACACTGGCAGGCAAATCAAGTTGGTAGCAAAAAAATATATAGTTATGGTTTAAGTATATATAATGCAGATTGGCATTAAGAAAAATATACAGTACACACTGTTCTCCTAAACAAGACTTTGCAAGGAAATGGGTTTTATTCCAGAGCTTAATTGTTAGCTCTGAAAATACTGATTACAGAAATCTAGACTTCCTAAATAACAAGTTTTAAAAATCAAACCAAGGATACAGGAGAAAACAATGCAAGTTGGAAGATATTAATTATTGTTATGTGGTGTTAACTATGTAATGTGGCAATGTGGCTATTATATTCTGCATTGAAATGTTTATTTTTTAATAAACTCTGTGGGACAAATCCTTTCCTCTTTTTGCTTGCGCGCAAAGTCTGAAAAGCAATAAAACTGTCATTGTGTTGGGTCCTATGTTCCGAGGAGAATTACTTTCTGGCCCCTCAGCTTTGTCTTAGCAGCAGCATGGCTGGGGAGTTTTGGGGAAAAACAGTGACAAAACTCCGTCTAATGAGCGTGTTGGGGCAGTCGCTACTACTACAGCTAATGGTGAGCTAGAGTGCCTGCTCGGATGCTCTCTTTCCTGAATGGGGGATTCTGTTCCCCTGACTCCAGGTGGTATCCTCTGGACATATCCTGTTTTCTAGAGTTTTGCAAGAGAGCAGGAATTGGTCCAATAATGCAGTTAGTGGTGATTAATTTCTAATCAGAAATAATTTTCTGTTTCTATTTACAGCCCAAATTAGGGGTTTGGTTTATTTATTTTGGTTTTGTTTCTAGTATGTCTAACTCCGAACATTAAGGATGACATTCTGACTCCACTGAATTCAACGGGAGTTCTGCAATTGACTTCAACAGGGCCAGGAATTCACCCTAACTGCTCAACTCTGCTAGGATAGTTTGGAAAACAGTATTTTCAAAACCAATGTATGGGGTATAAAATTGTCCCTAGCAAAACATGGTGAAACATTGTCATTGCTTTTGTACCACAGTAGCAAGAACTCTGTTGAGTTTCAGAATATCTGTTTAGAGTATTAAAATCTTTTTTCTTATATATAAGTTTATTAAAGCTATAAATATTCTGTTTTACGTGCATATATATAATTTATCTAGCATTGTACTTTCAACATTTTCATGAAATGCATTGTACAATAAATGGATATTTAATTTTTGTAATTGACATCTATGTTAGAACTTCCCCAATCTGAAGAGGGAGGCAATTGTTTATTTTCTCTTTTGCCCTCTCTTATCCTTTCTTCTTTTCTCTTTCTTTCCAAAGCTTGTTGGCCCTTAACTCAAAAGTATGTCAACAAAGAGATTACTGTCTTGATGCATGGAAGTTATCTAAGTCAACCCCATCTATGGTTTTAATCCTCTTTCAGGGAAATAACATGATCTAAACCAGAGACTGAAAGTATTGGGCCTATAACTTATCCCCATATTTTCTTTGAACTTTTAGGCACAAACAGTTGTGAGAGAGGGAATAGCAGCCTCTCTTATTTTTTTTCTGTAGTTTCCAAGTGTTTTTGAAGTATGTATATTCTTTTTGTTTTTGTTGTAGTTAACACCAGTTGGAACCACAATCTTCACAGGATTCTCTGGGAACAGTGGTGCCATGGACGTAGATGATGGTCCCAATGGCCAGATAGAATATGTCATCCAGTACAATCCTAATGACCCGGTAAGTGAAGTTCTTCTTTTCAGCACACGCACACTGTACAAAACTAGCATGTATGTTCTTTTTTTTTTAAAAAAAAAAAAAGCTTAGTTTACCTTTCCTGCTATCTGTCTCTTACAGTAAAGACCATTAATAATTTTTCTTATTTTGGGTCATTTAGTTAGTAACCCTCCCTGGCAGTTGCTTAACTCACAGTGGTCACTCTTATTTGTCATGCATTTTCAATCCACAATGAGTAATTTAATTCATCTATCTATCGATAGATGAATATATAAATAATAAAATTGTGACAAAGCTCTGTCCTTGTCTCTGTGGGTCCCACGTTTCCTGGTGGATTTCGCTAGCCTCAGAAGCTCACTGTGACCCTCCACGTAGCCCTTCTCTCTCTAGAGTCAAGGGTCACAGCCTACTGAGCCATTTTCATCATAAGTCAGCAAGGGAGGCGAGGAGAAGCTATCCTCCCTTGCAGTCTCTGTTGTCTCCTAGTCTCAGTGATTCATTGGGGGTAAAGGGAGAAGCCCAGGCCCACCCTCTACTCTGGGCACCAGCCCAGGGACCCTAATAGTATCAGCTATGGTAGCTGAATTTTTAGAAACAGGACGCATACAATTCCCTGGGCTACTTCCCTACAGCAGTCCCCACTTCCTCAGGCTCCACTTCACCCTTAACCTCAGGGCCTCCTTGTGACTGATATGGTGTATACTGCTCAGCCCCTCTAACAGCATAACTTCTTCCTACAGCTCCTGACATGCATACCCACCTGCCTAACTGGGAGGCTTTCAACTAATTTCAGCCAGCCCCTGCTTGGATTCAGGTGTCCCAATCAACCTAGCTGTCCTCCCTGCCTTCTGGAAAGATCTTAATTGGCCCCAGGTGTTTTAATTGACCTGGAGCAGCTGCCATTTGCTTATTCTGGTAACAGGGATTTGTTTAGCCTGTGGCTACTATCTCTGTCTCCCATTACTTTACTATAGTCCTCTCGTTTGGAGGGAGGTGGGAGGCTGCTGTTGCTGCTGGGGGTGCTGCTAGGCCCTAGGCTCTCAGCGCTGTTCCTGCTCCAGCTACTCCCCTGGCTGGGCCAGACAACCCCCCTGCTCCCTGGCTGCTGGACCACGCCCCCTCCCAGTTGTTGCTGTTCCTGCTGCAGCCCCTTGAGGGGGACCAGCTGGCCCACTCCGCAGAGGAGGGGAGTGAGGGGCTGCTGCTGTGGACACCACCATCATCTGTGAGGGGTCCTTCCTGCCTGGCCACCAGACTGCCTGCTGGAGCTCCTGTTGCTGCCTGGGAGCTGCTGGAGCCTCGAGGAGGAGGAAGACGGGGACCATCTTCTGCTGGGGGAGCATGCAGAGCCTCTGCAGACCACTGTGGAGGGGGCCTTCAAGGACTGAGTAACTTTCAAACTGTGCTCTTGTGGTGGTGGTCTTGACTGTGTTTGTGGGAACACAGGGGGTGTGGTGTGGAGCCTGCCCCTGGTCCATCTGTGTCCCCCCATAGTCCCCACCACCACCATTGCTGCCCCCTCCACCACCCCCACTGGCTGCTTACCATCTGCCTCAGCTCCTGCCTCAAGGACTCAGCTGCTTGCTTGGCTTGCCACGCCCTGTTTCCACTATTTGGACCTGAAGCAGCAGCCAGCAACCATTGGCTTTTTTTGCAAGCACACAGCTTCAATTTGTTTGCGTGCCCCACGCTTTTCCCTCTGCAGTGTTGTTTGTCCCACCCAGCCACTGAAGCTAGCCCCTTGGTTTCCTTGTCCTACCTCCAGCCTGGTTGTCCCCCCCCCGCTGGGGTCCCCTGCCCTGATGAGCCCCTTGTTTCATGCGCCCGTGCCCCCTTCCCATGCGCTTGTGCCCCTCCCCTTTTTTGTTTGAACCCCTGTGTCACTGCACTCCTCCAATGCTATTATAACCTCCCCCTCCCCTAGTGTAGCTAGAGGAGCCAGAATCCCATCCTGTGTCGGTGACTGAACCCCCCCAGGTCCTTGATAGCCCCACCATCCATCCCTCCCCTCCCGGTGGCCTCCTCCCCTGCCTGCAGCCTAGCGGGGAGGAGTGGTCACCCTGTTTTCCCCTTCGCTAACCTCCCTCCGGTGTTTGTCCTCCATCTGCGCTCATTATGGTGGGGGATAAGGTGGGTGGGAACCCTCAAGCAGCCCCCACTGCCCCTCCTCCACCTGCCCCCCCGTCGTCCCCTGTGGCTCCCACATCGACCGCCGCTGCCAAACCACCTGCTACCGCCCCCGCTGTGGCACTGGCAGTGGTGGGTACAGGGATAGACTCCACTGCTGCCATGTCCGTTGCCCCCTCCAACTCTGGGGGGCTCCCCAGCCAGCGGGAAAGGCCAGGGAAAAAAGAATGGTAAGGACCCTGCCAAAAAGGCAAAGCCCTCCACGGTAGGTGCTGCCCCCTCTGCTGCAGCCCCACCAGCGGCTGTGGCGTCCCTCCCCTTTGCTCCCTCCACCAGCTCTGCAGGTGCCCCTCTCTCGGCCCCCAGGTGGCGGTGCCCCCCCCCCGCCCGCCGCTATGTCACCTCCCCTGGTGACCACCTCCGCTTCGATCTCTGGTGGCCGGGCTCCCTTCCCTATCTTGACCAGAAATCGCGGTGTCTGTTGCCTCCTGGTGCCCGCCTCGTCCCACATGGAGACCTACGTGCGGGTGTTGGTGAGGGTGGTGGGGCCCATGGCCATCGTGGTGGCCTCCAAAATGTACAGGAAGGTAGTTGTCTTCCTGGCGCTGGAGGCCGTCGCCCAGAAGGCAGTAGTAAAGGGCTTGGTGGGGTGGGGGGGGTGTTCATCCCCTTGGAGCTGCTGGAAGACCTGGGTATCCGACTGGTCCTGACCTCCGTCCCTCCCTTCCTTCCCAGTGCTGCCCTGGTACCCGCCCTCTCTGCCCTGGGGAAACCCCTCTCTGTTGTTAGCCCTCTCCCGCTGGGCTACAAAGACCCCATCTACCAGGACCTCCTCCGGACCTGGAAACTGGTTTCGGCTGCCGAGAGGGTGGATCTCTTCGTGGAGCCCCTGCTACACAACCCCCAGCTCCATGTGCAGGTGGCGGAGTCCCCCTCGGTGCGCCAGAGGTTGATCCTGGCAGAAGTCACCAGAGTTGGAGACCTCCTACACTACAAGAAGGATGTGGAAAAATTGGAGAGAGTCCAGCGGAGGGCAACAAAAATGATTAGGGAACTGGAACACATGAGTTATGAGGAGAGGCTGAGGGAACTGGGATTGTTTAGTCTGTGGAAGAGAAGAATGAGGGGGGATTTGATAGCTGCTTTCAACTACCTGAAAGGGGGTTCCAAAGAGGATGGATCTAGACTATTCTCAATGGTAGCGGATGACAGGACAAGGAGTAATGGTCTCAAGTTGCAGTGGGGGAGATTTAGGTTGGATAATAGGAAAAACTTTTTCACTAGGAGGTGGTGAAATACTGGAATGCGTTACCTAAGGAGGTGGTGGAATCTCCTTCCTTAGAAGTTTTTAAGGTCAGGCTTGACAAAGCCCTGGCTGGGATGATTTAAGTGGGGATTGGTCCTGCTTTGAGCAGGGGGTTGGACTAGATGACCTTCTGAGGTCCCTTCCAACCCTGATATTCTATGATTCTATGATTCTCCTGGACTACGACTGGGGAGACTGGCTGGATTCCCTGAAGCACTCACTCAGCGCATGGGGCTCTCCAGGCCTCATACGCCCTAGTGCGTATTTCAGGAGGTGAGGGCTGCTTTACCGCCCACTGCTCGCGTTTTCCTCGATTGGGTCCTACAAGAGGGCATGCCCCGTCCACCCACACCCCAGGCCCTCCAGACCTTTTCATTGGGCCCCTGCCCCATGGACCTTCCTGGCCATCCCACCTGTTAGGGGGCTTATTCCTTCACCCACTTAGTTCCCTGGTCCTTCTCGCATGAACAGAGAGCAACAATACCCGAAGTCCAAAGGTGCAAACAATTCAATGTTTATTGGGGTGAACTTCCAGCAAGCATGATTCCAGTTTCCTTCCTTAGTGTCCCCCTTCCCAGCTCTGACACCACAGAGCCTTACCTGTGTCCCTG
Organism: Natator depressus; assembly: GCF_965152275.1. NCBI lineage: Eukaryota > Metazoa > Chordata > Testudines > Cheloniidae > Natator > Natator depressus. The sequence goes on from NC_134240.1 coordinate 87,170,202, forward strand.
TTCCCATTTCCTGCCCTTAGCCTAACATGATTCCAATTTCCTTACCCCCATTCCCTGTTCCCATTTCCCCATTCAGCAAAACATGATTCCAATTTCCTTACCCCCATTCCCTGTTCCCATTTCCCCTACCCACACACCCACCCCCTTCCTGATTGACTGTAGACTATATAGTAAAACTTGAGTTCTGCTTAGCTATACCTTAACCAATCATTTTCCTGAAATTTAACTAACCAATCCTAATTTATTGTAACATGATTATGTAACCAGTTATATCCCACCACCTTAATTAGTTTACACCCAGCAAAATTAATTATACAGCAGACAGGAACAATCACAGAACCAGACAGAGATTATACAGACAAACAATAGCAAAGTGGGAACCATAATGACAAAACAATACAGAAGTGAGGCTTTCACATCCCAGCTATTGATAAGTGAGTTCTTGCCAGACAGGATGCTATCAAACTAAGTTTCCTTTTACATTTTCTAGGCACTTCCCTTTCTCTGGAGGTGATAGGCACTATCAGGACAGGATTGTATTCCTAACAGCCTAATAGCACCTTATTTCAATGTGACTAGTTTGGAATGTGAGGATGTGACTGGTTGCTTCCTAGCTTATGGCTGCCTCTGCTGCTTATCCAAAGGCCTTAGCCTAAGAACAAGGCCTCAGACAGTCACAGTAAGAGAAGGACCTTACACCAGCAGACAGTAATTTTGATTTTCTTTTATACCTCTATAACTAGCCAAGTGATAAGAATACACCTAAATTCTTTGAGTACGGGCCTTTACCGACAGGCCTGGATATCTATATCCTAACACCACCCCTTTACCGTGAACTGGCTGCACGACTTGCAGCCGGTTCAGTTCCAGACCGCACCAAGAAAATATCTGTGCACACTTGTGCTCCACACTCTTCATGCCCTCACCCTTGCGTCCACCCCGACACAAAGTGTCGGGACCTCTTGCCACCTCTGGAGGGTGAGGAGCCCCGTTGGGACAGCCTATGTTCCATCCTGGTCCTGAGGCCCGCCAGGGACACCAGCTGGTGGCTCCTTCACAGAGCCGTGAGCATGGGCATGTACTTGGCGTGGTTCACTCCCCTCCTGGACACCTACCCCTTTTGTGGCATGAGGTAGACCCTGGCTCACATGTACCTGGAGTGTGCCAGTTTGCAGCCCCTGTTTCGGCTCCTTTTAGATCTGTTCTTACTTTTTGGTTGCACTTTTCCCCTCACCTGTTCATATACGCACTCCCTATCCGTGGCCCCACAAAGTCGCGGTACCTCCTTGTCAACCTCCTCCTAGCCCTGGCCAAAATGGCCATCTACAAAACCAGGGAGAGGAGGTTGGCCTATGGGGTTTCCTGCAACTGTGGGGCCTATTTCCACTCCTCAGTCTGTTCATGCATCCGGGCAGAGTTCCTCTGGGCAGCATCCGCTGGGTCCTTCGACACCTTTGAGGGCAGTGGGCGCTGTCCAGGGTTCTCTGCTCAGTGTCCCCGTCCGGTTCCCTTTGTTTAGCCCCGTGATCTCACTCCCGTTCCTGTTTTCTCATTAGTTTCTTTAGTAGTGGGCAGGCAGAAGCCCGCTCACCTCCTGGATCCCAACAGGATTACTTCACTGTAGCCATCTGGCCTTGCCCCGTCACACACAAACCTAAATATAATTGTGTTGATAGAAAAAAATATTAGGGTGTACTGTAAGTAATTTTATCAATTTTCCTTTTAAAGACTCCTCCCCAGAATTAATTTATTCTGGTGGGGAATAAAAAAAGAACATTTAAAATTGTTTCTTAGTTGTGAATCAAAGTATTAGTCCTGATAATCCAATTTTAGTCTGCTACCCCACACTGCGAGATGATGGCAGATAATCTTAATGAATACCGCCTGCAGTCCATTTGAGAGCACGCGTTCATGATTTAATGCTCTACTTTGATGTTTCAAATTCTCAGAAGAAAATTATTTTTGTTTCCTTTTGCAACTTCATTTTAAACACCCTGATGCAGTTCTGCTCTGTTACACTAGTATCAAGGTAGAGCAAGTCCATTGATTTACAGCAAACTGGATCTTAAAAGTAGTTGTATTTGTGCTATTATCAAGTACCACTAAGCTTTTTTTCCCTTTCCCCTGTTTACTAAAAGCATAGTGTCTCTTCCATATATCAGCCCCATGATTCCTATAACTATGTGCTTTAAGTGTAATTTTTGTTCTTCCTTACAAAGGGTTTGTAAAAGTGCATTAAACAGACATGAGGATTCGACTGGTGTGAGAGCTAGCTGGCATAGAGCCAGCCTAGACAGCTCTGTGCACGGCAAGTTCTGGGGGTTGGGGGTAGGACATTGTCCATTCATCATCTTTCAGGAAATGCTAAATTAATGTACCAGCATTTGTTTGCTTTGATGTGGAGGGTGGGGAAGGCCAGAAAGATTTTTCACTGTGCGTGGCAAAATGACTACTTCTGGCTCCTTGTTATAAAGAGATTGCCTCACTGCACTCCAATTTCCAACTGGCATAATAATATTTTTAGGGGGAGTTACATCACAGCTGTAATTTAGAGCACTCCTTACCCCTTTGCATCTATTGAAGCCATGCAAAGGGGCCATATCTAGGATCAGGATCTGGTCCTCTTCTTTCAGTAAAAGCTGATCTGGAGTATTCTGATATTTGCAAATCCCTTTCTCTAACTTCTTCATATTGTTTAAATTTGGGCTCTCAACTAATCACAGTTAATGCATGCGATTAATACAAAACAAATTAAATTTTTTAAAAAGTCATGATTAATCACAGTTTTAATCACACTTAATAATAGAATACCAATTTAAATTTATTATAAATATTTTGGACGTTTTTCTACATTTTCAAATATTGATTTCAATTACAACACAGAATACAAAGTATACAGTGCTCACTTTATATTATTATTTTTATTACAAATATTTGCACTATCAAAAAGATAAATAAAAGAAGTGGTATTTTTCAATTCACCTCATAAAAGTCCACTCAGCCCTACTTCTTGTTCTGCCAATTACTAAGACAAACAAGTTTGTTTACATTTACAGGAGATAATGCTGCCTGCTTCTTATTTATAATGTCACCTGAAAGTGAGAACATGTGTTCACATGGCACGGTTGTAGCCAGCATTGCACGGTATTTATGTGCAGGATATGCTAAACATTCGTGCCCCTTCATGCTTCGACTTGTAAGCTCTAACGTTTTACATTGTTTTGTTTCTGAGTGCAATTATGTAAAAAATAATAATTCTACATTTGTAAGTTGCACTTTCAAGATAACGATATTGCACTACAGTACTTCTATGGGAATATGTTTTTTTTCCTTCAAGAAAATGGTGCAAAATTATCCCACTGAAAATATTAATAAATTAAGTGATTTTTACACATGGTAAACATTTTCATCTACTTCCCCCATGGTGATCATTATTTTACCTTGAAGGAAAAAATAATAAAAGGAGAAAGTTGCTGTTATAGCACATTAGTACATTGTACAAATTATTGCTGAAAGGTCTTTCTATCACAAGGGCTTGTTTTTCCAATGCCTTGCACTTTTTGCATTGAGTCGCTGTGTAAGAAGTTACTTTAAAAACAAAATTGTTGTTATACGTGTCTCCCGGAATATAATACACCACAGTAATATGGGGAAGGATGCTTTGTGTTTAAGATTTTAGAAGATCTTTCTCCATATGACTCCATTTTACCTGCAATGTATTTTAGTTTCTTTGATCGTATGAGTGCTCTGTTTGGAAGGATCCCACAACAATGTGGCCAAAATCTAATAAGTATAACTCAGAGCTGTCAACTGTCCATTGTATTGCAATTAATTAATCATCTTGAAAAAAAATCTGCCATTGGGTATAGTTCAGTGAAGATGTCTGCTCAACATACTGCTACTATTTGGTGACTGAAAGCTTGATGATTGTATTGTAAAAGAAACCTGCTCTGCCAGATGTGGAGCAAGGACTTGAACCTAGGTCTCCTACATCTCAGGCAAGTGCGCTAACCACCAGGACCCAGAATCTACCTCTGGCCCAGTGAATACTCATTGAATAAATATGTAATTATTTATACAAACTGGAACAGCTCCAACAGGAGAGAGTGAGAAAGAGACGCACTGACTTTGTAGCCTAATTTTAGGGTACTTGCCTTGGTGTGGGAGACCCAGGTTCATGTCCTTGCTTCAAATCAGGCAGAGCAGGTACTTGATTGTGGATCTTCCATATTCCAGGCAAATACCTAAACAATTGGGGTAGACAGCAAGACCTACACCCCATTCTTTCCTGACAAAATCTCCTGCAAAAAGTTTGTTTTGACAAATAGGCATTTTCTTGCCAAAGAACAATTAGAAAATTCCTGACTAGCTATGTTACTCAGTGTATTTAGAAAGGAGCCATCATCTTGCACAAACTTAGGTTGCATGGCAGATCTCTAAATATTATTTTAGTCTAAAAGTAGATCACCATGGAGGAAAAGGTTGGAGAATTCTGTTTCAGGGAAAAATCTGCTATCATAATCAGTTACTGGACTAACTCCACGTCTGGTTTCTTCCCTCTCTCAGGCCTCAAGCCAGTGTCTCCCTCAGGGTGGAATCACATGATTCTACCACTCTCAAATTGGATCTTGCATTGTAGGCCTCAAGTGTTAACCATAAATACCTCAGCAGGCCTAACTTAGGTTCAATACCTGCAGTTTTGTTCCCTCCAAGAGCTATGATCAGAGATACTCTACTTGATGACTTTCTGGTGGGTATTATTTGGTTCTAAATAAAGAATGTCAAACAAAACAGATCTTAAGACAATAGAGGGTCTATATGCATGTTTATCTTTCCCTGGGACATACAGTCCCTGGAAACCAGGGAAAGCTGCAGTTACTTTCAGGCACTCCCTCAGGATCTGTCTTTCTCTTCCTTGTCAGACTGTTCTTCGTAGGAACAGTTCACTTGCACCTCTCCTCTCTTGCTCTCCAGACACTGTTTTTAACTGTTTAGTTTCTGTTTGATCTCTGTGTTCCCAGATTTTGCAAAATCACTATTTAACTTTAGGCAGGAACCTGGAAGTCATCTTCACTGCTGATAACTCAGCCATTGTCTTGGAATTGCCCCCCAAGTTTCCTGGGAGACTGCTTATCTAGAGCCTTTGTGTTGCTACAGTGACCCAGCTAGGCTAGGCACTGCTAACTGTGAGGAGAGGCAGAGGCAAATCAAGACAAATGGGATAATTTTAAATTTTTAGAACATTATGAGGAAAAATATCTAAAAATTATACCCTGGAGGATAAATAATGTAGAATCTACCAAGTAATTAATACCTATAGTAATAAACTATAAGTTACCAACATATTAACTTTTGTTAGCTTGTACATGCTACTCTTCCTTGCTCTGTACAGTTAATACCAAATGCATTGTTAAAAGAACAAGAGATTACTCAACAGTATACCATGTCACTTCAGGAAGAAAGGGTGTAAGGCCAGCTCCACTGTTGCTGTCCTTTTCTTTGCTTCTCTTTGGCTTGAATTACTCCTCGGATTCGATATTTCTGTGGCTGTACCTCTTTTTACAGAGTTTATCCATGTAACAATCTTGGGGTTCATTAAATAACAAACCAGTGAATGAGAAAGTAATAAAACAAACTGAAGAGCATTTCTGAACTGTTGCACACAGCCATGCAGTGTTCCCAACCCCTCCAGGGCACATTTCCCAATTCCTATGTTCATAATATTGTCCCTTATGAGGGAGTGTCTCTAAATTATAATCTTCTACAAACATCTCTCTGCATCTTCCCTCTTAAAGCAAAACAAAGTCTCTGAGTCTTTCAGGATGTTTAATCTCCTGCTCTGATCTTCTCAGTATCAGCTTTTCATTAGAGTCTGAGTTGTTCTCTTGTTCCTTGGCACTTTCTCTTTTTTATGTTGATGAAGGATCAGTCCAAAATGCCAGAGTCCACATCTACTATCACTGTGGTCAACCTTTCTGGGATTATTCATAGATCCCTTTTATTACATCTAACTGTGTCCCCATGGTTTGTCTGGTCTATGTAAAACCTTGGATTCAGATGTTCTTTAATAGTAGCCCTTTGGCCCCAAGTATTAGAGGTGTGATTTCTCGAGCACACTATCACCTGGATTAAGAGATGGGAGATCATGGTCCCTTTTGTCAAAATAATATTTCTGTGTCCACTTTTGATTGTATTTTATCTTCCATATGGTTTCATTGTTCAGCAAGTTATCAGTAACTGGAAAATTAGATGTGATCCTTCTTCCTATTAACAGCCATTTTTCAGGGGTGTACTTTGGTAAATCAGTAACGCGTTATACAAATCACTCCCACTGTCAAAAGTCTTTTTTCATAAGGTTCTTTACGGTCTGTATAGACTTTTCCACAAGTCCGTTTGATTGGCAGTAATTTGGACTTAATGTTTTGTGATGAAAATTGAAATCTATGGCAAAATGACTAAAATCTGCACTAGAAAATTGCAGTGCATTATGGCTAAAACCTTCATCTGGAATTCCATGCCTGGAGAAGATTCACTTCATGCCAGGTATCACTGACTTACTATTAGTACTGTGCAGTGTGCAGTTTTCTGGATACAGAGAATAATAGTCCTTTGATTACCAGGTAAATAAATCAGTGCCTGCCTTCTCATAAGGCTTTTATAGAACTGGATGAGATCTTAGTGGTTCTGCCTGTTGGTATGGCTTGTATTTCAACCACGAAAAGCAGTTTTACCACATTAGTAATGTTGTAATGCAGGGGTGGGCAAACTTTTTGGCCCCGAGGGCCACATCAGGGGGCGAAACTGTATGGAGGGCCGGGTAGGGAAGGCTGTGCCTCCCCAAACAGCCTGGACCCCGCCCCCTATCTGCCCCCTCCCACTTCCCGGCCCCTGACTGCCCCCCTCAGAACTCCCGACCCATCCAAACCCCCCCCCCCCGCTTCTTGTCCCCTGACCACCCCCTCCTGGGACTCCCACCACTAACTGCCACCCTGGGACCCCACTCCCTAACTAACCCCCCCGCTCCCTGACTCCCCCCCCGACCCCTAGCCACACCCACACCCCCTGATGGGCCCCCGGGACCCCAATCAATCCTCCCCGACCCCTATCCACGCCCCCGCCCCCTGACAGGCCCCACCGGGACTCCCATGCCTATCCAACTGCTCCCTGTCCCCTAACTGCCCCCCCAGAACCCACTGCCCCTTATCCATCTCCCACCCTCGCCCCCTTACCATGCAGCTCTGAGCAGAGGGAGCTTGCAGCCCCGCCACAGCCAGCCACGCTTCCCTCCCCGGCCGGGAGCTCAAGGGCCAGGCAGGACAGTCCCGCGGGCCATAGTTTGCCCACTTCTGTTGTAATTGATCCACGGCCACTACAGCACCTCTCATGCTTGTTGTTTGCACTTCACAATTCCTAAATGATCCTTGTGGATCTTCTATAACTTTTTTTTTTGGAGGCTCGTTGGAATTACAGTCTTATCTCCTTTGAAAATCACCCCATCTATTACAGTAAATTCATGTCTCAAGTTCCAGTAGTCTCTTATAGTTGAACAATGACTGCTCATTTCTTTAGGAAACCCTTTAATTATCACTTCATTAAAGATTCCCAGTGATTCATCTTTCTCCGTTTCCTCTCTTATTTGTTGCAGTTTCCTGTTAGCTATGGGAATTGCCTTTACAATAATAGGCATAGGCTTGCATCTCTGTCTCTAAAGTCTTCTATGGTTTTGTGGCAGCTACTGCTCTAAAAAATGCATAGGCAGTGAACATGAATTTTATGGGTGTGTCGATCACAACCAAAACATACTTTTGCAGCTTTATCATTATTGTTTGAATCCTGAAGGCACAATCGTTTAGCAGTTTGCTAAATAACGTCATCAGGGCCTGGTGGTCCGTTTCAGCTTCCACTGTCTGTCCATAAATATACTGATTGAATCTCTCACAGGCAAACAATATTCCTAAAATCTCCTTCTCAATCTGTGCGTACCTGCTTTCTGCCTCAGTCAATTATTTGGATGCATATGCCAGTAGTTGCCAACAATCCTCATGCTTTTGTAAAATCACTGCACCTAACCCAGATGGTAAAGCATCTGCTGAAATTTTAATAGGTCTTCTTGGTGCATAGAACTTCAACACTAGTTCTTGTATCCGTTATTTTAAACCTTCCCAGAATTCCTCCTGTTCTGCATCCCAATACCATTCATTTTTATTCTCTAGGTGTTTTCTCAAAGCCACTGCTTGGGTAGGTAGATTAGGTATGCATTTTTCAAGATAATTAACAATTCCCAGGAACCATTGGACATCTTTCTTTGACGGGGATGTGGCATCATTTCAGTAGCTGAAATCTTCCTCTTATCAGGTTTTACGCCTTTGTTGGAAATAATGTCCCAATAAAAGTCAGTTCTGTAACCCCTAAAACACATTTCTACCTATTTAGCTTGAGGTTTTCAGCTCTAGTTGCATCCAGGAATTCCTGAATTCTACAATCATGCTTCCCTTTTGTTGAGTCCAAGATGATGAAGTCATACATTGAGGTATCAACACTATTAATATGTTCATATGTATGGTTTTGTGGTACACTTCTAGGGTAAAGCTATGCTGAAGGGTAAGCATAGGAATCTGTATCTTCCAAATGGGATATTAAATGTACACATTTTTGAGCTTTCTTCAATTAATTTAAGCTGCCAAAAACCATAAACTGTATCCAATTTACTGTAATGTTGAGACATCGCTTCTCTGGTTGGTAGTTTGAAATTTTCTCTTTTTATAGCCTTGTTGAGGTCTCTGGGATCTAAGCATACGTGTAGCTAGCCATTACTTTAATCCACAATGACAAGGGAGCTCACTCAATTTTTTGCATTACTTGCATTGCTTCCTCAATTTTTTGCATTACTTGCATTGCTTCTATCCTTGCAAGCTCAGCCTTGAGTTTATCATGGAGTGCAAATGGCCTTTCTGTATGGACAGCTAACTAGAGGGACCTGCTTGTTTATACAGATTATATGTGCACCCTGCAAGCAACCCAACCCTTGAAACAGGTAATGATATTCCCGAAAGAGTGCCTCATAGCCAGGTTCAATATGATCTTGTAGTGAGGGCACCCGTTTTATCAGATTGACTTTTTCACATGCAGCTAGGCCTCCAATTGGTGTCACCTCCTTTGGCACTACAGCGAAAGTGAGCTGTACACGGTGTTATTATGGTTGTTGCTAGCAATGCACCTCCCCTTCACTGGTATATTTGTTCCAGAATATCCAGTTACTTTTATTGATGTTGGTCCCAGTTTGGGTCTTATTTTTAGTCTTTCATAATCTATCTTTTTTCTTCAGACAGAATAGTAACCTGAGCTCCTGTGTCCAGTTTCAGTGGAATAATTTTTCCATTCACTGTCATAGGCAGTATCCAGTCCCTCTTATCAAACTTGCTTGTTCCCAGTATGTCAATGAAAAACTCCTCAACCAGGTTGTGTTTAACTGAATACACTTGACTTTTCTGCATTTGGGATCTGCAGCATTTTGCAAAATGATTATTTTTCCCACATCTGTGACAGAGTTTTCCAAAGGCAACACACTGTTTGGGGCCATGCTGTGATCCACAGCTTCCACATGACCGTACCCCGTCTTTACCCAGCCATGGTTTTAATAGTGAGTGGTTCCACTCTTTGATTTGATCAATTCTGGCTATATTCTTTTGTACTTAATACTTACATAACCCATTCTGATGAATTCAGCTCTTTGCCTTATGCTTTCACAGTTTCTGCTGCCTTGCATATTTAGAGACCTTTTTTCTAAAGTTAAATCTCCTTCACAGAGCAGTCTCTCTCTTAATACATTCTTTAACGCCACAAATGATTCTTTCTCTGACCAGAGACTCTATCAGTTCACCGAAGTCACATGTTTTACTGACTTTCCTTAATTCTGAGACATATTGCTCTATGGTGTCATCAGTTTTTTTGCATGCAGGTAAAATCTCTCTCTCAAAGGTTTCATTCCTTTTTGGCATGCAATGCTCCTCAAATTTAGTCAGTATTTTATTTCATGCTTTCACCTTCTTCAAACTTAAAGTTGTTGTAAATATTCATTGCTTCCTCCCCAACAACATGGAAAAAAATTAATGATTTCACTTTATCATTTTTCTCCTTTTCTCTGAGGTTGCTAAATACAATTTAAATCTCTGTCTGAATGTTTTCCAGTTCTCTGCGACATTGCCTGACAATTTCAGACTGGATGGAGGTTGCAACACATCCGTTCCTGTTTTTTCCCCCCTTCTTTAGCTAGTCAAGCTACTATTGTGCTCACCAAATACACGCAAAAGCAGCTGTGCCTGACGCTCCACATGCTTCTCTGGTGCCTCCCTTTGTCTCTGCTTTCAGTTGCAAACACAGGAGTTAACTTCAAAATGACTACAGTTTCCTTCTCATTCAGCACTTCTGACACAATGTAATGATCTTGGGGTTCATTAAACACAAACCAGTGAATGAGAAAGGAATAAAACTTTATTAAAAACAAACTGGAGAGCTTCTCTGGTGAACTGCTTCACACAACCATGCAGTGTTTCCAACCCCCGCCTCCAGGACACATCTCCCAATTCCTGTCTTCATAATACTATCCCTTATGAGGGAGCGTCTCTTAATTATAATCTTCTACAAACATATCTCTGCAATCCACAAATGGTTGGTTGTTTTTTTTAACCTAGTGGCCCTCACTTGTCGATTAGGCACTTTTGAATTATATTGTGTCAGTAGGTATTCAAATACACATTTTCTCTCTTTTCACTTACTGTGTAGGTCCTTTGTGTTTGGGCTTCTTGTTTACTACTCTTAGGATCTGTTTTAATCTAACAGTTTTTTGATTAATTCTCTTTTTCACCAGTTATATTTTTTTCCTTGATTCATATTCTCTCTCTCTCTCTCTCTCTGCTACATCTGGAGATTTTATTTCCCTCTACTTCCTTTCTGTAATAGTGTTTGCTCGCATACCCAGTTCTATTTTTTTCTGCTTCTCCTGATCTGAAACCTTTCCTGTTTTCCTCCTTGTCCCTTCCCAGTCTCCTGCTTTTTGTCTCCTCTTCTTTAATTTTATCCTCTCACCTCCTACCCTAGCTCCAATTCATCCACTAGCTCAGCATCTAGATCCTTCTCCTTCCCTCCTCATTCTCTAAAAGCTTTTTCCAGCTGCCCCCCGTGGGTGGATTATGAGCTTCCTCCTCATCTTGAGCTGCCCTCTTTGTGGCTGTCTCTCACCCCAGGACAGCATTCTATGCTTGTGCATCACAGCTGCAGCAGGTGCTAGTACCAGGGTCAGGGTTACTACCTTCCTCTCCACTTCGTCTTTCCACTTGTATTTTTCAAAAACCCCATACTTATCTAGACGAGTACATTTATGCAGGAAAGACTAATAATTCAATAACTAATAACTCATTTGCTATATAGTTCTCACTGGCCAGGTCATAAAATTATTACAGATCAATATTCTTAGATTTTTACATAGCAGCTTCTTATCCAACAGTCATGTGATGGGAATAAGAAAATAATCCACCCTGTGCCAACACCAACACTGCACAACTGGTTAGGTTCACCATCCCCTGAAGTAGCTCATATTGATCATTGTTGAAGGAGAAGTATTAATTAGAGATAACAATAGTCTGCTCTACTAGACACACTGCTCTGTCGTTAGTAAAGTCAGTGTGATAATGTATGTGGATATTCCATAGATTCCCTCCTGCTCTGTAAAAATATAGATGTTAATTTATATTTTCTGTATTGTAAATGCTATAACCTGATGAAAAGCATGTCTGCTCATTTGTTCTTTACAGCAGTCTCAAAGGTGGACTAAGGATGCAATGTGTGGTTTCCATTAGCTTCTACTTCAGCTCAAAAAGATGGTGAAAAGATTAAAGCAGCATTCACGGGATGCTGATTTCTAGAGTGGAGTTCAGTAGGCCACAGCAATTTTGAAGCATTTGCCCACAGGCAGGCTCTATTCATTTTGTAATATTTTAGAATCCCTATAATTTTTTAGAGACTAGAAATAGGAAAAATGAGTAATAATTTCTCTGAAAAATACATCTTATATCTGATTTTTGTGTCAAGAACATTAATTGTGGACAGTATACAAAAACAAAACACACAGGAAAGCACCAACGTCTGTCGCTTTCAGACTGTTGAAGCCATTTATCTGTAATTATTATGCTACATTTTAGATCCCATGAAAAACCTTCCAATTCAACTACAGACCATTAAATTTTGAGTTCTGAAAGTAACAGCAAAAATAAATGCATTTTCCAAGTGAAAAAACCCTGAGAATTACATAGTTAGTACTAAAACGTTGTTGTTTGTTTTTTTCTTTTACCTTTATTCTTTCTAATAAAGTTCTGTTTCTTTTAGAATCTGATTGGGTTCTTTTTTAGTGTCCTAAAAAAAACCCAACGTTGGTCTATGCTCATCTTGTTTATTCTCAAGCCTCCCCAGGAAAGGGGGAGTGCGGACTTGGGGGGATATAAGCAGGGAGAAGGAACTCCAAGTGGTCCTCTCTCTGAGTTTGTCTAAATCACTTGATGGTGGCAGCGTTACCTAATCCAAGGTACAAGGGAGAATTTGTGCCTTGGGGAATTTTTAACCTAAGCTGGTAGAAATAAGCTTAGGGGGTCTTTCATGTGGGTCTCCACGTCTGAACTCTAGAGTTCAGAGTGGGGAGGGAACCCTGACATGGTGGCAGAGTGGTGGGGTCATTTTGAACCAGAGATCATTTTGAATCAGAAGCACAAACCTGAGGAGTTTTTTTTTCTTCTTTTAGCTGCTTGGGGAAAGCAGGGGCTGAGAACAGCTGGAGTTTTTTGGTTTTGTTTTTTTTCCTTTACTCTCTCTTTGCCTGGAGGCAGAGGTGTTAGGGTTTTTTTTTTTTTTTAAACAAAGGTGTTAGCTACAGCCAGGAAATTCACAAGCAGTTTTTTTTCTTTTTCTTTTTCTCTCTCGGGTAAGCTAGGATGGCAAAAAACAAGGTCCAACAGAAACTAGAATTAGCTAATTTTGAAGCTGAAGAGAGACAAAAAGAACATGACAGATAGCCTTAAAACACTTGGAGTTGGAAGCAGAAGAAGGAGTCAAAACGCTTGGAGGTGGAGACGGAGAAGCACCGCTTGGAGATGGAGTTAGCGCTGAAGTGCTTAGAGCTGGAAAAGGCTAAGCTGAATTTACCAGCCAACCCTACCAATCCTTCTCTGGGTACCATTCCCCACTCAAGGAAATTTCCCACCTACAAGGTAGGCGATGATACAGGGGCCTTCTCAGAAAATTTTGAAAGAGCCTGCCTTGGGTACAGCATCTCTACAGATAAGTATATGATGGAGCTGAGGCCGCAGCTCAGTGGACCCTTAGCAGAGGTGGCAGCTGAAATGCCTGAGGCATCCATGCACAGCTACAAACTTTTTAAAGACAGGGCCAGGATTCAAATGGGGCTAACACCCGAGCAGGCCCGTCAGTGGTTCAGAGCCCTAAGGTGAAAACCAGACATGTCATTTACCCAGCACACCTACCACATTGTGAAAAATTGGGATGCTTGGATATCAGGAGCCAAGTGTTAAATCTCTGGAAGAGTTGCCCTTCCTAATGCAAATGGAGCAGTTCTTAGAGGGTGTTCCTGAGGAAATAGATACATCCTAGATGGGAAGCCCAAAACTGTAATGGAGGCAGGGCAGATTGGAGCCAAATTTCTGGAGGTGGCAGAAAAGAAAAAAAAACTGGTAGCAGTTGGAGTGAATATCAGAAGGGGCAACACGAAAAAAAATCCTATCACCGGAGGCCACCAAAGGCTCCACCTACATCCCAAGGAAAACCCCACACACCTTATCGCCCCGCCACACCAGTCTCCAACAACCAACCTCACCTCTGTGACCAGTCACCTGGGCGATGTTTTAAATGTAATGAGGTGGGGCATGTAAAGGTCAACTGCCCCAAGAACCCCAACAGATTGCAGTTCATTACACCACAATCACACCAACGGTCCCCAGGCCCAGATGTCTCCCAGATACCCTCAGAGCGAAGGGAAACCATGAGTGTGGGCGGGAAGAAGGTTGTTGTGTGAAGGGACACTGGAGCACAAGTGTCAGCTATCCACCAGTCCTTAGTGGACCCCAAATTCATCAACCCAGAGGCCCAACTGGCAATTCAACCCTTCATGTCAAACTCTTTAAACTTGCCCACAGCCAAGTTGCCTGTCCAGTACAAGGGCTGGTCAGGAATGTGGACTTTTGCAGTCTATGATGATTATCCCATTCCCATGCTGCTGGGGGAAGACTTGGCCAACCACATGAAACTAGCCAAGAGGGTGGGGATGGTCACCCGCAGCCAGGCTAAGCAAATCTTCACAACTAGTTCCGTTCCTGAGCCTTCTACAAGGGCCCAGTCTGTGTTACCAGAGACTCAAACTGAGGTGGTAGAACTGGACCCCATGCCAACGTCTGTGACAGCAGTAGTGGATCCAGTCACAGAAACCCAGACAGAGCCATTCCCAGAACTGGAACCAGCGAAGCAACCAGCACCATAACAATTGCCAGCACTGAATCCAGCATTTGCAACCCCAACACCAGGCGGCACCACTGAGCCCACACTGGCAACAGCAGCTAAACCTGCGCAAGAGGCTCAACTGGAGCCTGAAACTCAACATAGTGCACCAGCGGAGAGCGGTTCACAGTCAATAGAAACAGTCCCATCCCCTACATCGCTTCCAGAGGGACCAAGCCCGAGTCCACAATCTAATGAGGAACTGATGTCTCCAGCATCAAGGGAACAGTTCCAGGCCAAACATGAAGCAGATGAAACCCTCCAGAGAGCTTGGAGAGCGGCACGAAGCAACCCACCACCTCTCAGCTCTTCTAATCGATCCAGGTTTGTTGTAGAAAGAGGACTTTTATACAAGGAAACTCTCTCTGGTGGACACCAGGAAGACTGGCATCTTCAAAGACAGTTGGTAGTTCCAACTAAGTACCTGGTAAAGCTCTTGAGCTTAGCCCACAATCATCCTAGTGGCCATGCTGGGGTGAACAGAACCAAAGACCATTTGGGGAAGTCCTTCCACTGGGAGGGAATGGGCAAGGATGTTTCTGTGTTTCTGCTTATGTCCGGTCTTGTGAGGTATGCCAAAGAGTGGGAAAACCTCAAGACCGGGTCAAAGCCCCTCTCCAGCCACTCCCCATAATTCAGGTTCCATTTCAGCGAGTAGCTGTGGATATTCTGGGTCCTTTTCCGAAAAAGACACCCAGAGGAAAGCAGTACATACTGACTTTCATGAATTTTGCCACGCAATGGCCGGAAGCAGTAGCTCTAAGCAATACCAGGGCTAACAGTGTGTGCCAGGCACTAGCAGACATTTTTGCCAGGGTAGGTTGGCCCGCTGACATTCTGACAGATTCGGGAATTAACTTCCTGTCAGGAACCATGGAAAGCATTTGGAAAGCTCATGGGGTGAATCACTTGGTTGCAACCCCTTACCACTATCAAGCGAATGGCCTGGTGGAGAAGTTTAATGGAACTTTGGGGGCCATGATACGTAAATTCATAAATGAGCACTCCAATGGTTGGGACCTAGTGTTGCAGCAGTTGCTGTTTGCCTACAGAGCTGTACCACATCCCAGTTTAGGGTTTTCACCATTTGAACTTGTGTATGGCCGCGAGGTTAAGGGGCCATTACAGTTGGTGAAGCAGCAATGGGAGGGATTTACACCTTCATCAGGAACTAACATTCTGGACTTTGTAACCAACCTACAAAATACCCTATGAACCTCTTTAGCCCTTGCTAGAGAAAACCTAAAAGATGCTCAGGAAGAACAAAAAGCCTGGTATGATAAACATACCAGAGAGCATTCCTTCAAAGTAGGGGACCAGGTCATGGTCTTGAAGGCCCTCCAGGCCCATTAGATGGAAGCATCATGGGAAGGGCCATTCATGGTCCAAGAGCGCCTGGGAGCTGTTAACTATCTCATAGCATCCCCCACCTCAAACCTAAAGCCTAAGGTGTACCATATTAATTCTCTAAAGCCCTTTTATTCCAGAGAATTAAAGGTTTGTCAGTTTACAGCCCAGGGAGGAGATGACTCTGAGTGGCCTGAAGGTGTCTACTACGAAGGAAAAAGTGACGGTGGCGTGGAAGAGGTGAACCTCTCCATGACCCTTGGGCGTATGAAGCAACAGTGGATCAAGGAGCTGTGAGCCAGCTTCATGCCGATGTTCTCAGCCACCTCAGGATGGACCAAACGGGCATACCACTCCATTGACACAGGTAATGCTCGCCCAATTAGAGCCCAACCTTACCGGGTGTCTTCTCAAGCCAAAACTGCTATAGAACGGGAGATCCAGGACATGCTACAGATGGGTGTAATCCGCTCCTCTGACAGTGCATGGGCATCTCCAGTGGTTCTAGTTCCCAAACCAGATGGGGAAAGACACTTTTGTGTGGACTACCGTAAGCTAAATGCTGTGACTCACCCAGACAACTATCTAATGCCATGCACAGATGAGCTATTGGAGAAACTGGGACGTGCCCAGTTCATCTCTACCTTAGACTTAACCAAGGGGTACTGGGAAGTACCTCTGGATGAATCCACCAAGGAAAGGTCAGCCTTCATCACCCATGTAGGGCTGTATGAATACAATGTGCTCCCTTTCGGGCTGCGAAATGCACCTGCCACCTTCCAAAAACTTGTAGATGGTCTCCTAGAAGGATTGGGAGAATATGCAGTCACCTACCTTGACGATGTGGCCATCTTTTCTGATTCATGGGCAGAACACCTGGAGCATCTACAAAAAGTCTTTGAGTGCATAAGGGAGGCAGGACTAACTATTAAGGCTAAGAAGTGTCAAATAGGCCTAAACAGAGTGACTTACCTTGGACACCAGGTGGGTCAAGGAACTATCAACCCACTACAGGCCAAAGTGGATGCTATCCAAAAGTGGCCTGTCCCAAAATAAGAAAAACAGGTCCAATCCAGATATTACAGGCATTTTGTACAGCAATACAGCCAAATCGCCGCCCCACTGATAGACCTAACCAAAAAGAAATGGCCAAATGCCGTCCAGTGGACTGAAAAGTGTGAGAAGGCCTTTAACCAGCTTAAAGCGACACTCATGTCTGACCCTGTCCTAAGAGCCCCAGACTTTGACAAACCATTCCTAGTAACCACAGATGTATCCGAGCGTGGTGTGGGAGCAGTTTTAATGCAAGAAGGACCAGATCAAGAATTCCATCCTGTCGTGTTTCTCAGCAAGAAACTGTCTGAGAGAGAAAGCCACTGGTCAATCAGCGAAAAGGAATACTATGCCATTGTGTACACACTGGAAAAGCTACGCCCATACGTTTGGGGACAGCGTTTCCAACTACAAACCGACCATGCTGCGCTGAAGTGGCTTCATACCGTCAAGGACAATAACAAAAAACTTCTTCTGTGGAGTTTAGCTCTCCAAGATTTTGATTTTGAAATTCAGCACATTTCAGGAGCTTCTAACAAGGTGGGTGATGCACTCTCAATCAACTGGTTAAAATCATCCGTGAAAAGTGGAAAATATTGTTAGTTTTATTATAGTCAGTAGTATATCTAAAGGTACATGTGTCTTATTAACTCTGTTTTCTCCTAGAGCTCCAGGAAGAAATCACAGCCAGTGTGGAACCAGCTGTCCAACACTATCTGAGATTTGGGGGGGCGTGTCATAAATATAAAGGGAAGGGTAACAACCTCCCTGTATACAGTACTATAAAATCCCTCCTGGCCAGAGGCACAAAATCCTTTTACCTGTGAAGGGTTAAGAAGCTCAGGTAACATGGCTGGCACCTGGGCTGGAGTGGGGGGAGGAGGAGAAGGTTTTGGTCTGTCTGTTCTGTGTGCTTGCCAGATACAGATCAAGGAAGCAAGCAATCCAACTCCATTAGAATTAGTAAGTACTAGCAAGGGAATGCGTCAGCTTATTTTTGTTTTGGCTTGTGATTTTCTCTGTGCTGAGAGGAAGGTGTATTCCTGGTTTTCTTTTTGTAACTTTAAAGTTTGGCCCAGAGGGAAATCCTCAGTGTTTTTGAATCCGATTGCCCTGTAATATTATCTTCCATTCTAATTTTACAGAGGTGCTTCTTTTACCTTTTTTCTTTCTAATAAAGTTCTGTTTCTTTTAGAATCTGATTGGGTTCTTTTTTAGTCCTAAAAAAAAGCCAAGGTTGGTCTATGCTCATCTTATTTATTCTCAAGCCTCTCCAGGAAAGGTGGTGTGGGGGCTTGGGGGGATATTAGCGGGGAGTAGGAACTCCAAGTGGTCCTCTCCCTGAGTTTTTCTAAATCACTTGGTGGTGGCAGCATTACCTAATCCAAGGTACAAGGGAGAATTTGTACCTTGGGGAGTTTTTAACCTAAACTGGTAGAAATAAGCATAGGGGGTCTTTCATGAGGGTCCCCACATCTGTACCCAAGAGTTCAGAGTGGGGAGGGAACCCTGACGAGTATGCAAGCGAATCGATCAGGGTGCTGATTGACACATCTCTTGTTAGTTCCATTTATCATTATTATTAGTAGTAGTAGCACTACTATTAGGCTGAATCATGGGTTTGCCCCGAGCCTGAAGCAAGTATACTGCTGTACTATCCCAGAGCAGCTGAAAGTAACAATCTCCCTCCAAGTTCCCTTGCTACTTCAGGGAGACAGTACTGCATTGGGTCTAGCCAAAGCTTCAACCGGTTGGCTCCTTCTGTCCCACTCCCTTTCATCCTCTGCAGTGGGAATGAAACATCGTGACTTTGTAAAGCCTGCTTATCTTCCAGGGCTGCTACTTGTGATACAGATAGCCAGTCCAAGGGCATAAAGAGGTAGCTTGGACTCCTCTTGTTACCACATCATGCCTTGCTAGCTGGACCAGAGTTTGGCCTATTGCTTGTCATATTTTTAAACAATATAATAATAATACTCTATTACAATAATATCATCAACTTCCCCTATAACCAGCCACTGTTAGTGCCTTTTTTAATTACACACTTTTCATTCAGCGTCAGTGTACATGAACTATCCTAACTAACTGCTCTAGCCACCCATCTGTCCCAATTGCTAACCCAGGGTGTTTCACCATTGCTTGTCTCTTTACCTTCCAACTCCCCAAATGCCTATCCTGCCCCCCCGCCTTAAGATCTTTGGCTAGAAAAATAGAGGGGAAAATCCAAAGAAGCTGACAAGAATTGCCCAAATCTAAACATCAAAGTCTGCAAAGGTGACAAAGATTTCTCTTTCTGCCCTCCCTTGTGGCCATCTACAAACTTCACCTACACCTCATCTACTTCCCCACCTACCAAAACCATATTGGTTTCCCTGCTGCTCAAGGGGCTGGTCTTCCTGCATGGCTCACTCCCTCTCCAAAACTCACCCCCCAAAAACACAAGAGAGAGTTTCTCAAATTGGGGGTCCTGACCCAAAAGGGAGTTGCAGGGGGGTCATCAGAGTATTTTAAGGGAGTCGTGGAATTGCCACCCTTCTGCGCTGCCTTTAGAGCTGGGCAGCTGGAGAGCAGCAGCTATTAGCTGGGCGCCTGGCTCTGAAGGCAGCCTCCCGCCAGCAGTAACGGAGAAGTAAGGGTGGCAACACCATACCACACCACCCTTACTTCTGCACTGCTGCCTTCAGAGCTGGGCAGCCAGAGAGTGGTGGCTGCTGACTGAGGGCCCAGCTCTTCAGGCAGCAGCACAGAAATAAGAGTGGCAATACCATACCAGCAGCCGCCATTCTCCAGCTACCCAGCTCTGAAGGCAGCGCCAGCAGCAGCGCAGAAATAAGGGTAGCAGTACCACAAGCCACCCTACAGCAACCTTGAAACCCCACTGCAACTTCTTTTTGGGTCAGGACCCCCTACAATTACAACACAGTGAAATTTCAGATTTAAATAGATGAAATCATGAAATTTATTATTTTTTAAAATCCTATGACTATGAAAGTGACCAAAATGGACCATGAATTTGGTAGGGCCCTACCAACACCAAAGGCGTGGAATTTTCAAAAGTGCTTATGTGATTTAGGAACACAAATTACACTAACTTTCAAAGTCACTTTACGCATTTTCAATAATCCCACTCTAGAATTCTCTGAAATTGGAGTTCAAAAGTGAGCTGTTGTTGTACTAATCTGAGGCTCATTTGAATGATTTTTTGACTTTTGAAAATCCTGCTACAAGTATTATCTGGTCGATTAGAATACTTGTATTCTAATCACCATAACATCTGTGCTGAGTTTGTGTAACTATAATTAAAGAAATGTTGGGGATAGTCCAGACATCATATCCTGCTCCTGCAGTTAACACACACGCAACTCACATCAACCTCAGGGGATTAAATAATTACTTCTGTAGATGTAACTTTATCACAACAAAATGTAGTATTTCTATGACAGTTTCCAATATCATTATAATTCTACAAAGTTTACTTGAAAATTGAATAATATATGTAATATACATTTTGTGCAAAGTGCTGTGTCAGGCAAGTAACAAGAGTATATAGGGGTCTGTGATGGCAGAGCCAATGCAGAAGTGGGGACTTATAGGTATATTTCAACATATATAAAACTACTCATTTACATCCAGGTCCTGATTTCCTGATACAAAAATCACTGTAGACTATTTAGATACTCCTGGTCTTTCATTACACAACAATTTATGTCAATTTTGTCCACTTTATGTCTGCAGTTCAAAACATACTATAGAGGCTGATACTGATTAGATTCAACTGAAAAGTAAATTAAACATGGGGCTAATAGTCCTAGGAAAACTGCCATAGAAATGTAACAGTTTAATTGGAAAGGTCTACACAATAACATCTTCCCCTGAATGTGCCTCAAAAGGAATAAAAAGGGCTTTCTGGTGGTAAGTAGCCTTCTATGCACATCTGCAATAAAGTCTGCAATTATTTCATAAATAATCTCCAGACACTGCAAGTAAACTGTGTTTTGAGTCAACTTCCCAATTACTCTCCTCTGTCTTTTGAATTTGCTCCCCGGGAACTTTGCTTGACTTCAATAAGGATTTTGTATCGATATTGTAGTTGTGATTTGAGGTTTAAGAATGATGTATGTTTTGGATCCATTTTCTGCTTGGCTGCCAAAGAAGTGCTTACCTCTCATGGCACCAATAATTTAGGAATAGTGATTTGATATTAATCAAGCTTCATTGATTTCTTTTCTGAAGAAACCTTCCTCAGCAGCTGTGGATGAATCTAATTTTTGTTTGGGTTCTAATTTGTTTTTATTCTTAAGTGATTGTAAAAGTCATGTAATTAAGGTGCAAAATTCTTATTCAATTTGGCTTACATTAAACATTCCAGTCAGGTTTTAGGGCTCACCACAGCAGACAAATTTTTTTGGTCAAGTGGGATAGTGATTTATAGATTTCTGCCATTTCAAATTTTTTATCACTTTTAGTTTTGTTAGATCCTTCAGTAGCATTCCACGCTATTGAATATGATGTTCTTTTGTCACATTTCCGATCTATTGTTGGATTGTCGGATCCTACTTTGTCTTGGTTGGAGTCCTATTTAAAGTGTTAGTCAACAACTGTTACCATGTGTGCCCGCAAGGGCTGGGGGGGGGGGGGGAGATACCAGCGAAAGGAGGACACTCAGGCCTAAGAATAGTAAACTATGCTTTATTGAAGGAAGGAAGAACTTATGCTCCAATCTGCACGGGGAGCCCCTAGGACGCGTGGAGGGGCTGCAGGGGACTCTGGCCGTTTGGGACAGCTGACCAGGCAGGACTCCACCGGGGGGGGGGGGAGTCCTCTGCGGCGTATATTCTCCGTGCTTATCTCGGGGTTACATGGGGTCAACAGCTGGTTACATTCTTATATATATATAATTTATGCTTATTACATAAACTGACTTGTTTACAGGCAAAAATCTGCTGAGCTATGCTACAATATGTTTTGGCAGGGTCTGTCGGACAAAGTTCATTGAAACTGCCTGCATCCTCCGCTTACATCCAGTCACATACTCGGTCCACCAGTAAGCTCCTCGCCAATCTTCCGCAACCTTGCCCCTACACCATGGATCAATTTAACTCTTTACTTACCTGTTTGTCCTGTGTTGTGCCTCCTGGATGTATATTAGGATAGTTTTATTGCATTCATATGACTAATAGCTGATAATTTTTAGGGAGCATGCTATATGTTTTCACTGTTATTTGGATGATATCCAGTAAAACCAAGGAATTCTATCAAGTTATCAGGCAGACATTTCTACTTTAACTGCTTACTCAATATCAGGTTATGGATGTTGGTTAATTTTATTAAATTAAACCCAGCTAACCCAGAAACTTTGCTAGTTGATTCCAGCTGTTGCATATGTGCTAGAGAATGTTATGCTGGTTGCATGCCCGTTGCCAAGTGAACTTACAGCAGTGATTCTCAAACTTTTGTACTGGTGACCCCTTTCAAATAGCAAGCCTCTTAAGTGAGACCACCCGTATGAATTAAAAAACGCTTTTAAATATATTTAACACCATTATAAATGCTGGAGGCAAAGCAGGGTTTGGGGTGGAGGCTCACAGCTCGCAATCCCCCATGTAATAACCTTGCGACCCTTGAGGGGTCCCGACCCCCAGTTTGAGAACCCCTGACTTACAGGATGCATACTCTAGAAGACTTCCTGGTGAATGTGTTGCTTGGAGTGGAAGGAAAGCTCAGCTAGTAACTGAGCTGGGGGCTTTGATAAAATTATTTGTTTTTCCTTCAGGAAGTGTTTGGTTGCACATTTGCATCTCTGATTCTAATAACACCCAACTTCACCTAAGGAGTGAACAGTACAGTTTAGCAGGAAATATATAAAGAAGGCCTCAGGTCATCCTTGTGCCTATTCATTCCTGGGCAGGCTGTGTGCTTGTCCAGTCCTCTAGCATGATTTAGGCCAGCTTAGAAGCTGATGCAAGTGATACCAACTCCTAGCAGCTCCAAGATGCTCATAAGTCAGCTGAAGATTTCTGAGGGGCAGAGAAGCTGAGGCCCTATCCTTCCACCATCTCTATGCCATCAGAGTTTTAGGGTCTATGTCCATGGTAAGCCATGTAAAATAGTCCAAGCATAGGGGAGAATCTGGGCCAGAGTGAAGGTAAAATAAACTGATTATATGGGCCTGATTTTCAGCCCCTAGCCTCCAGTTGTGTGAATAAATATTATGCATGAAATCACCGGTGCTTGTTCAGTAGATATTAAAATTAGTAAGACAAATAGTTGAAAACAAAACAATTTACGATTTTTGTGAAATTCTCATAGTTTAGATTGGAAAAAATATTAGGCAAATAATTTATTTAAAAGTGGCCTTACATTTGTTGAATGAATAACTTACCACATATTATTTAACCAGCTCTTCTGTAAACTCTTCATGCAGATGTTGGTGCTGGAAACATGTACAAGTAGGTGTGTGCGTGTGGCAGCCGCAGTGAAAATCAGGGCCCGGTTTTTATATAAGAACATGATTATCATTGTTAAATAAACATTTTTGTTGGTTCTTTTTTTAATATAGCTTCTTACTTTTTTAACTCTAATTTAATTTTTCTTGTCTATTTTTGGGTATGTTCTCTATAGCCCTTTCTTGGTGTGAGACTTTGTAAATATTTTTTTCCTGTGGTTTTATCCCTTTTCATGGAGATTGCTTTAATTTAACTAACGATAGTAACATACAAAAAATGGGAAATATAATCTAACATATTTTTTCACTCTCAAGGCCTGCTGCTTAATTATAAAGGCTGAGACCATTTTCAAACTGTGGTACACAAGCTGATATTCCATCCACTCACTTCACAACATTTTTTTTAAGAGGGTGGTACATGAACCAGTAAAGTTTGGGAACCACTGGGCTATATCATCACCAGCACTATGCAGCCACAAAAGTGAGTATGGAGGAGTAAGGCCACCCCCTTTACACTCTTTCATGGGCAACCTGTAACCTCAGGTTGCAGCACAGGAGCAAAAGCAGGCTCTGCAAAGCCACTGCTTTCTTGTGACCTCCACACAGACGAGAGGGAGGGATTAGATTGAGCTTTGGTTCTCCTCCCAGCAAGTGCAGCATCCATGTAGCTGCACCAAGTGAGAAGCTACAAACAGCTATGTGTTTCCCCTTGCTTAGGATAGATTGTGAATGAAGATGTCCAAAATACTAAAGGGAGATGTCTGTAGTCTTGGTAAAGTTGCATACCAAAAATAAGCACAAATTTGGTGGCAATGAAAAACTAATAGGTAGGTAGCTATTAACCTCTACTGAAAAGATTCACAAATGTGCATTGTCTGCCTGTCTAATTAAACATCAAGAGTTGTCACACATTTCTACTCTAACTGCTTATTCAATATCAGGTTATTCTCATTCAACAAAGCTCCAATGTTTAGATACTTCTGATAACTTCTTAAGACCTTCTTTTTGTATAGAGTCAGGGGTTATATCCATTAGATTTGTCAATATTCATACTGTCACCTTTTGTAACTAGAACATCTTTCTACCCAAAGGATGGGATTGGGTAGAAGCTTCAGCTCTGGGACCCTCCCACCTTGCAGGATCCTAGAGCCTGGTCTCCAGCCAATGTCTGGAAGTCTGTACAGCAATGAAAAAGCCCCACAGACTGATCCCGGCAAGCCTGGGTTGCCTGGCATGGGTCAATCATGGGTTTTTCTTTGCTGTGTAGACATACACTAAGGCCCAGTAACCCCTAGAGGCCCAGAACGGTCAGCACAGGGCAGCAGCAGCTATGAACCCATATGAATCTCGTCTGCTTTGGGGTTCAGAGCATTAATAGCCTAATATTAGACAGTTCCTCAGGAAAGTCTGTCCTCAGCTTTCTTTGTGCAGCAGTATTGCCAGAATCTCTGCAGTGCTGCATGCTGCAGACCCCCTGAGGCACCCCCTTCCTGTCCCCAGACCTAGCACATCCTTCATCCCAGGACTTGCCAGGGGTTCCTTGAAGCCTGCATGTCTTCCTCAGTTCCTGTTTTCACCCATCTGAATCTGGTTCTATTAGGGTCCCTTTATGCTGCTCTGGCACTTTATCTCTCAGGTAAAAGGGTCCAGAGCCATCATGGAAATCTCACTCATGGATTAGAAGTGGCATATGCATTTACATTATGATACTGTACAGTAATCACAAATGCTTGCAGTTATTTACTTAATTCACAACATCTCTGCCATATATTAGCAAATTCCTTTTAAAAAAATATTGAGGCAAAAACTGGTGGCTCTCTCTACTGAGTGGAAAACTGCCAGACAGCGGAAACCCAAAGGACAGCACTTACCACACATCTAAATGTTGCAACATGCTGCTCCTACTGCTAAAGTGGACAACCAATTTCCAGTGACTTTCTTGCATTGCTGTGCAGAGTGAAGAAAATTAGAGTGTGTGATCATGGGCAAAACTGGAGAGGTTAATGCTACAATTGCCTTCAACCAGCATTGGGCTTCAGAGATATGGTGTGCAAAATGGCCTTAGAAATGGTTGTTCAAAGTTGAACTTCAGAGCAACTTACCTACCACTCATGATTTTAAGAGTTTCTCCAATTAACTTTCCTCCTTCTTTTCAGTCCATACATATAGCCTTGAACCCTTCCTAACTCCTGATTGGACTCCTTGTCCCTTTTAGTTGTTTAATATCCCATTCCAACCCACCAGCCACCAGTCCCTTCTTGGTTCTGACCCATTTACCTAGGTGCTGTACAACTCTCACCCATCTGTGTATTACTGGTCCATTAGTGGAACTATGCCAATAAACACCAGCTACCCCCTCATTCAAGCAGTACTATGTTTAAATTGGTTCTCACCCTGTATAATCTACTTCATAATCAATACATTTGCACTTGCTTGTCAACTCCCTTTGTACTTCTATTTGCTCCCCTCCCAGCCTCCATTCTGACTGGCAACTACCTCCCAGACTTTTCAGAACTCCTGTCCCCTCTCCTCCTACACACAGCATTGCATTATGGCACATTATTGCACAAGCATCATTGCATTATTATTAAATGCTAAAGCAGTCATTCACAACGTGGTGTCATACAGCAATGTGCTTGCTTTGTATTGTTGTTTTTTTAAATGCTGTAGTTTTAGGCTTATATTAGAGTAAGTATTATGAAAACCCAGTAGCCTATTTCTTAGTGCTGGGTAGAGAACACATAGCCATGATAGTTTTTAACCTAAAGTGGATTTTTTTTTTACACTGAAACACCTGAAGCAAAAAAAAAAGCTTCCCTCACTCAAAATCTACACCTGCCTTCAATCTGAAAAGACACTGCTGAGGTTGGTAAGACTAAATTTTAACTTTCTATGACAGTTTTACCATTTTAAAGTTCTTCTTGCCTTGAGGGATATTTTAAATTATTCTCCTTTGCTCTTGCTATCTCACTAGCTCTACTTTAGTTTTTTTTCTGCTTCCATATGAAATGTTTGCATTTCAGTAGATTTTTTTTCAGTGTGTCTCTCCAATGCTGACTGTGCTTATTTTTGTCCAAAAAGACATAACTGTCAAATAAAAGTAAACAGAACAGCAAACAACTGCTATTGGTAACATGGCCCACTTGTAATATGGACCACTTGTGTACTGAAAAATCAGTCACAATTTAAACAAACACTTTCAACTCTGAATTATTCATCATTAGGGAAAAAAGCTTGCCATAATAGTCTGTTTAAGGAAAGAAAATACTTTGTTCTTCTACAAAGCGTTTCACTGATGGATCTTAAAGTATTTTATAAACATTATCTCCACAACTTACCTGTAAATTAAATAAATATCTCAATTTTACAGATGGGAAAACCGAGGCACAAAAAGATTCTTAATGTTACAGATTTCAGAGTAGCAGCCGTGTTAGTCTGTATTCGCAAAAAGAAAAGGAGTACTTGTGGCACCTTTAGAGACTAACAAATTTACTTGAGCATAAGCTTCTGTGAGCTACAGCTCACTTCATCGGATGCATTCAGTGGAAAATACAGTGGGGAGATTTATATACATAGAGAACGTGAAACAATGGGTGTTACCATACACGCTGTAAGGAGAGTGATCACTTAAGATGAGCTATTACCAGCAGGAGAGCGGGGGTGGGGGGGGAGAAGAAAACCTTTTGTAGTGATAATCAAGGTTGGCCATTTCCAGCAGTTGACAAGAACGTCTGAAGAACAGTGGGGGGAAATAAACATGGGGAAATAGTTTTACCCTGTGTAATGACCCATCCACTCCCAGTCTCTATTCAAGCCTAAGTTAATTGTATCCAGTTTGCAAATTAATTCCAATTCAGCAGTCTCTTGTTGGAGTCTGTTTTTGAAGTCTTTTTGTTGAAGAATTGCCACTTTTAGGTCTGTAATCGAGTGACCAAAGAGATTGAAGTGTTCTCCGACTGGTTTTTGAATGTTATAATTCTTGGCGTCTGATTTGTGTCCATTTATTCTTTTATGTAGAGACTGTCCAGTTTGACCAATGTACATGGCAGAGGGGCATCGCTGGCAGATGACGGCATATATCACATTGGTAGATGTGCAGGTGAACGAGCCTCTGATAGTGTGGCTGATGTGATTAGGCCCTATGATGGTGTCCCCTGAATAGATATGTGGACACAGTTGGCAACGGGCTTTGTTGCAAGGATAGGTTCCTGGGTTAGTGGTTCTGTTGTGTGGTTGCTGGTGAGTATTTGCTTCAGGTTGGGGGGCTGTCTATAAGCAAGGACTGGCCTGTCTCCCAAGATCTGTGAGAGTGATGGGTTGTCCTTCAGGATAGGCTGTAGATCCTTGATGATGCGTTGGAGAGGTTTTAGTTGTGAGCTGAAGGTGACAGCTAGTGGCGTTCTGTTATTTTCTTTATTGGGCCTGTCCTGTAGTAGGTAACTTCTGGGTACTCTTCTGGCTCTGTCAATCTGTTTCTTCACTTCAGCAGGTGGATATTGTAGTTTTAAGAATGCTTGATAGAGATCTTGTAGGTGTTTGTCTCTGTCTGAGGAGTTGGAGCAAATGCGTTTGTATTGTAGAGCTTGGCTGTAGACAATGAATCGTGTGGTGTGGTCTGGGTGAAAGCTGGAGGCATGTAGGTAGGAATAGCGGTCAGTAGGTTTCCAGTATAGGGTGGTGTTTATGTGATCATCGCTTATTAGCACCATAGTGTCCAGGAAGTAGATCTCTTGGGTGGACTGGTCCAGGCTGAGGTTGATGGTGGGATGGAAATTGTTGAATGTTACAGAGACAGTCGTTGACAGAACTGAGAACATGGTCTTGATCAACTGTCTCTAAATTCTGTGTTTCAACTTCTAGATTATCTTCTTTCAAAATGGGCTGTCAAAGAAAATCAGTTTTAGTCTTATGCAACATGGTAGTTTCAGTACTGTAAAATGAAATCGGTTTATTTAAGTAAGTGGAAATATAGTGGAAATAGAATTTCACCTGTGATTAAATAAGATGCAAAATAAGTAAGGCACTGCTTAACTTTAATCATATGAATAACTCCATCTCTATCCAGCAAAAAGACATAGTTGGATTTAAGCATATGCTTAAATATGTTGCTGAACTGAGGTCTAAATGGGGGTCTCTACTTTACCCTTCTTCTTTTTTAACTTTTTGCATCTCCCCACAAAATTGGAAAATGCAGGGGAGGGTAGTTTTTCTCCTTCCTCTGTGGCATGGGTCACTTGCTGATGTAAACTAGAGTAAATGGTGAATTTGCTTTAACTTGAAGTCTTTAAATCACGATCTGAGGACTTCAGCAACTCTGCCAAAATTATGGGTCTATTACAGGAGTGGATGGGTAAGATTCTGTGTCCTGTGATGTGAAGAAGGTCAGACTAGGTGATCATGATTGTCCTTAAAGTCAATGAGGCTACAATTTTTTTTTTTTTTAAAGATTCTGATACTTGAAAGTACTTTCTCAGCAGCAGGAAATCTTCCTTGAATATAGGAAAGGACAACAGGAAGAAATCAAAGAACGTGAATATGTTTTGATAAACAGAAAAAAGTTGTTTTGAACTCCCCTATCTGCAGTGTCCATCAATGATACAATACTCTGAAAAGGAAATATAAGAGAGACTAGTGTTCCCAAGTCTCTGCTAACAAGTAGCCCATGACATTTTATGAATGGAAGTAATAATACATGAAAAAGATTGTGGTGCCAAGTTACCTACAGAATCTTTATTATGGGTTTCATATGAAACACACTTGATCAAATAAAAATGTACAAAGAACTGATCAGACAAATTAATCAGAACACTACCCTAATAGATCCTTGATTACCATACAATATATCTATCCATTGTAAGCCGTCTGCATTAATTAACATTAAAATACAGCATATGAATTCTTATTTTTTTTTTGTTTTGGCTTTTGCAGACATCCAACAGGACCTTTGACATTCCTCTCACTTTGTCTGGAGCAGTAGTTTTACGGGAGAGATTAAATTATGAAGAAAAGACACGTTATTTTGTTATTGTTCAAGCAAATGTAAGTATGGATTCCAAAATGGTTATTTCTGTCATCAGTTCTTCAGGAGCAGGGCATAGGGTGTAAAGAAGTCTTTTCTACATGCTCTTTTTCTAAAGTCACCAGTGTTGAGATGTTGCCTAATATCTCTTTAGTCCTTATCATCTTTTAACACAGTTTGGCATATTGCTGGTTAGAACAAAGACATTCATGTTGTGAAATAAGACATTCTTTTGGCATGAGGAATAGATTGTATATTTTAAGTATAGTGCATGTAGAAAAGTACATTCTAGTGTCACAGAGTTTTTTCTGACATATCTAGCTATCCTAATGTGATCTGAAATTAGTTTAATGGATACAGTTTAACTGTATCTCTGAGCTTTGAAATGCAGCCTTCTAAAACGAGGCAATTTTTCTTTCAATTCACACTTTATTTGTGTTAAGTGTTTTTTACAGCATGACTAGCAGTGGATAATGCATGCTGAGAATAAAAGTGACATTTAAACTGTATCTAATATAGCTGTCATTGGGAGAAGACTTTAGGTGTCTTGGAAGACCATGAAAATTATTTTTCCTGTTCTTTTTACAATAAAATTTGTATTTATAAGTGGATGAACGGATTCTATTACATTCCTATGCAGCAGTTATAAATTCCACGCAAATGGTGTAGTGGTTGAACAGGATGCTCTCAAATAACCTTCCAAGTGTTTGCTCCTGAAAATATCTATTTGCATTTGTACTGCCTTGTTCAATGTTGTGCCAAAGAAAGGAAAGAATCCACTTGAAAATTCACCCTCTTCTTTAATAAATATCTCAGGCTTTTTGTATTAATCCAGATTAAAACAGATTTTAGACCTTAGAATTTGCAAAGAGGACCACAGTGATCTTTGTTCTTCTCTGGGAGCACCACATGGGACAGAAACCAGACTGGGCTTCCCCTCTCCCAAATCCAACACTGTGTCTCAATGGCCCATCCCCACCTCACCTCGGGGACTTCACCTAGGGCTGGAACTCATGCAACAAGTTTGGGGAAGAAAGAGAGCCAGGGCTGGCTCTCCCCAGCATCTGGTTTTGGTGGCTTATTCTTCCACTTTAGGGACACTAGGTGGGATAAGAGCTCCTCTCGGCTCCTGAGCTGTAAAGAGAGAGAGAGCTTGACTGGGTGGGGCTCCTCCATCACCGACAAGCCGCAGGACCTGGTCCCAACAGTCCATCCGTGCTGGGGGATAACAAACTTCCGTTGCTGCTGCTGCCTGATATAGTTAGTTATGTAGCCTAAGTGGTAGTAATCTGTACTGTATTGCTGAGTAATCTCTACTGTATTGCTGAAGGGTCAGAGTTCAAACCCTGCTGATCATATGTGATGGAGGGGTTGTTATAGCTGCACAGAATAGTATTTGCTTTTTCTAGTCGTTTTTAATAATGAAGAAAAAGGCAAGTTACATACAAAAATAAGTTAAAATAATGTTATTTAGGTTGCAAAGTTAACTATGAAAAAAGTTAGGAAATGGCAGAGTTATCGTTGCCCCCGCTCTCATTGTGCGTATGCATTGTGATACTGTCTTTAATTACATACTGTTATTTCTACCGCCCATCTGCCCCCTTGAGTGCACAGGATGGATGCACAGGGGAGCTGAATTAAGGTTGCATGGGCAACTATAAATCTGGCATTTCATAGCTTTCAAGTGTTGGACTTTGCAATGTAAATAGCGTGCTCTTAAAGTAATATATTTGGAATAGAATATATGGAATATAAATTGATCACTTTGGGTGAAAAGTGCTACATAAAAGTAAAATAGTTGCTGCTAGTATTGATTATTATTATTTATTATGATATGAGAATACAAAAGGGAAACTGAGGACTTTTGTGCGTTCCCACTTGTGGGATTGCATCTCCTGGCAGTGATCATGTAGATTCCCCGGTCAAAGCAGTATCCCTTTTGGGGAGGGGGTGCATGAATGCCTTTGCATGGCTTCTTATATCAGATGCCTTACAATATATAAAGCAATACAGCACCTCTACTCCAAGTGCCTCAGTTCCATTTTAACTTTCCCAGATTTCTTCAGATCCATCCAGTGTCACACCAGTACCAGGAAATGCACATCATACTCTGTTTTGGTTACAAAATTGGAGACACATATTTGCTGCGTAGTATCCATATGCAAGCAACACTCTCCCACACAGTGTGTGATGTGCAGGGCTTTCACTAGGACTAGAAGCTCAGACTTCAGGCTCATCCAGATTTTGAATGGCATTAGCTTTTCAGCATTAGTCTTGGCCTCTACCAAGGGTTAAAGTCCCAGACTCCTCTACCTAACACCAGGGACTCTTCTATCTCCCACAGTCCCTCAGCACCTATGGCACCCATTAAAGCTCTAATGCAGAGGTGGGCAAACTTTTTGGCCCGAGGACCACATCTGGGTGGGGAAATTGCATGCAGGGCCATGAATGTAGGGCTGGGGGTTGTGGTGCGGGAGGGAGTGCGGGGTATGGGAGGGGTGCAGTGTGCAGGAAGGGGCTCAGGACAAGGGGTTGGGGCGCAGGAGGCGTGCGGGCTGTACGAGGGGACTCAGGGCAGGGGGTTGGGCTGCAGGAGGGTGCGGGGTGTGGCAGGGAGTTGAGGTGTAGGAGGGGTGCAGCAGGGGGCTTAGAGCAGGGGGGCTGGGTGCAGGAGGGGTGTGGCGGGGGTTGGGGTGCAGGAGGGGTTCGGGATACGGACTTGGGCCCAGCGCCGCTTACCTGAAGCAGCTCCGGGATGGCAGCAGCGTGCAGCAGGGCTCAGGCAGGTTGCCTGCCTACCTGCCCTGGCCCCGCACTGCTCCTGGAGGCAGCAGGCACCATGTCCCTGCGGCCCCTGGGGGAAGGGGGGCAGAGGGCTCTGTGCACTAGCCTCGCCTGTGGGTACCAAAGCTCCCATTGGCTGCGGTTCCCCGTTCCCACCCAATGGGAGCTGCGAGGGGCGGTGCCTGCAGGCGAGGGCAGCGCGTGGAGTCTTCTGCCCCCCTTCCCCAGGGGCCCCAGGGACGTGGTGCTGGCCACTTCCGGGAGTGGCACGGGGCCCATGGCACCATGGCGGGGAGGGGGCAATCCCGGGGGCTGGTTCCAAATCCCTGACAGGCCGGATCCCGCCCATGGGCCGTAGTTTGCCTACCCCTGCTCTAATACCTAAGCCATCTTTAACTGGCTTTCCAGGACCAAGTAAATTGATATCTACTCCTACCTGAACCCCTGGGCTTCTCCTTGACTACCATGGCATCAACCATACCTCTGGAACCCAGCACTGACACAGTACTGGCTCACGTGTCCAAAAACTCTTCTTTCCAAATGGAAGGAAAAGTCCAAGCACCCCACCACTTAAAACTTCAAAAAACAAAAATTGGATGAAGCACCACTCTGTCTTCACGTGGCTCAGGGCAGGAGCTCTTAGTGCTACACTCACCAGTGCAGTGTCTTCTGTTGCCTGCGTTGAAAATGCAGGCACTAACCTCTGAAAATACTTCCCTACTAAGAATTCCTTGAACCCCATCTATCTTCTCATGTATGGACATTAGGCCCCCAGCAACAATCCTGGCCTCTGCCTTCCTGACTCTATTCCAGGTCAGATCACTCTCCTAGGCTCCTATCCAGATTCATCCCATTCTGGGGAGTGGTTTGGGCAGCCCTTGGTGCCATCTGAGGCAAATTTTGAGGGTCTCTCCAGCTTCTTTTTGGAACCAGAACAGGTGTCTGACTCCTAGAAGAAGTCCGATTCACGAAGAACTTTTCACCATCTTCCACCTAAGTAACACTGCTCGCTGGTCTCTCAGAAATGAGAATGTATAAAGTCTCCCAAAGAAAAAAGAAAGGTTACTTACCAGCAGGGGTGAAAGTAACTTAAAGCACTTACCGGTACTCCAGAGTCCTGAGCAGGCGGGGCGTGGCCTCAACCGGAAGAGGTGGGACCTTTAAATACCCAGGCCCTTTAAAACACCCCTGGAACTACCAGCTGCAGTGGCGGCTGGGAGCCCCGGGGCTCAGGGACAATCTAAAGGGCCCGGGGCTCCATCTGCTGCTACTGCAGCGGAGCTCCGGGCCCTTTAAATCTCTGCCCAAGCCCTGCTGCCGGAGCCCCGGGGTAGCAGCAGCAGGGCGCCAGTGGTGATTTAAAGGGCCTGGGGCTCCCTGCAGCAGCCGGAGCCCTGGGCCCTTTAAATCACCACCGGAGCCCTGCCGCTGCTACCCCAGGGTTCTGGCAGTGGGGCTCGGGAGGCAATTTAAAGGGCCCGGGGCTCTGGCTGCTGCAGGGAGCCCCGGGCCCTTTAAATCGCCAGCTTGGGGAAGCCAGTCCGGTCCAGCATGGCATACTGGCTCTTGCCGGTACGCCATACTGGACCGGACCGGCTTACTTTCACCTCTGCTTAACAGTAACTAGTTCTTCTTTGGGCATTGATACTTCCTGTCTGCCGTCCCTTCTATCTGAGTTCTAAATGCCATGGGATTTTGTGATTCAGTGGAGAAGGCAGTGAAACAGTTGGGATGGGAGAGGAAGAAGGTTGGCTCTCCTGTATGTAAACTTAGGGTGTTGGCTCCCAATGTTTATTGGTTCACATACTAAATAATTTTAAAAATGTGAAGTGAATGGATGAAACATCAAATTCACATACAACTAGTGATAGATGTACCACAATTTAGGAACTCCTGGACTTTGGTGAGTGACATCTTTTTTTGAACTCTGGTCACTGCTACAAATATAAGCCCTGAATCTGCAAAGGCTTGCATACTTAACTGTAAGTCCTATTAGTTCTATTGAATTCAGCAGGATTATTCATGTGCTTCAAGTTAAGCACAAGTGTAAATCTTTGGAGGATTAGTATCAGAGTGACCCATCCCATATAATTTCCATAATAAAGCTACTTATATGAATGAGAACTACTTGAGTGAGTAAAGGTTGCATGCTTAGGCTGGAATACCCATTATTTCAATCACTGCAGACTCAAATCTGGTACTGTAATCAAATGGGAATTGATTTCAATGAAGTTTTGAGTGCTCAGGTGTTATAGAAGTGATCTCAGAGAATAGTTTATTTACCAAAAAATGCAGTTTTCATCAACTCAAAACTATTCGCAAATTTGCAGAATTTTTTTAGCCACATTTTTTTCCAGGCTGGATTCACAAGGGGACTTAGGTGCCATTAACAAAATGGTCAGAGGAGGTAGTGGTTGTGGTGCTCCCCTTATGCCTAATATCCCAGTGGTTAGCATCTTCGCTGGGGCTATGGAAGACTGAATTCAAATTCCCTTTCTGGAGCAGGGAATTCAATGCATGCCTTCCTCCCCCAGGTAAGTACTCTTACCACCACACTATAGAGTATTCTGGGGTAGGTCTTTGTGTCTCTCCTATTGAAGTTGTTCCACTTTGTATAATAAATAGTCATTGGGCCAGAGAAAGTGAGGATAATTTTATAGTCTAGTGGTTAGAGCTCTCACCTGGGAGTAGGGAGACCAAGTAGAAGTTCCTACTCCTGTTACTATTTCATTATTTATGCATATTGAAGGAGAAAGTGGAGTGTTAGGTGAAGATCAGACCAAGTATCTTATTTATCCAGTCTAATGCTTTTCATTCCAGAGGATCAAAAAGTACTTAAATTGCTGTGTTAAAAAGGCACCATATCATCCTCAATTGAAATGCAACTACTCCTGGGGTGAAGCACAGAAGCTGTTTCTGTTTAACAATGTACAGCAAAATTAGTCATCATTTTAAGACAGAAGAATATCATAGTCATTTGAAACAAAAGGAAAGTTTTGCAAGTTTTCACTAGGATTTTCTCCAGTTAATATATTTTTGCTTAATTCTGTTTTTAATCAAGATGTAGCATCAATTACAAAATATTCTGTATAATAAACTAAAAAAGATGGCATGGCCCCCAATTTGACGAGATTACAAGTTTGGTTGATAAAGGTATCTGTGTTGATATAATACTTAACTTCTGTAAGGCATTTCACACTATGATTTAAAAAAAACATAACAGGACATTTTGATTAAAAATAATTGCACTACACAAAATCAGTGTAGCCCATATTACAGGGATAAAAATTGATTAACTGATAGAACTCAAAAGTACTTGTAAATGGGGAATCATAAGGGGTATTATTCATATACCCCTTAATCATTCATAAGGGGTATTTCTAGTGGGATACTGCAGGGATCTGTTCTTGGCAATTCAGTATCTTTATCAATGATCTGAAAGAAAATATAAAAGACGTTTCTGGCAAAATTTGCAGATAACACCAATATTGGTGGTGTGGTAAATAATTATGCGAACGGGTCAGTTGTACAAACCAATCTGAATCACTTGATAAGGTGATCTCATTTGAACAGCAGGTTTTTAATATAGCTGAACACCAGGTCATACATGTAGAAATGAGCAATGTAAGTCGTACTTATAAAGTGAGAGGAAGGTTCCTGAAATGGAATGGCAATGAAAAGGACCTAGAGTTAATGTTTATACAGTCACTAACTATGAGCTCATGGTGTGGTGTAGCAAAGATGGCAATCCCAATCCTGGGTTGCCTAAGTAAGGAAATATCAAGTAGGAGTAGGGAGGTAGTATTACCCCTGTGTACAACATTAGCGAGACCATTACTGAAAGATTGTGTCCAGTTCTGGAGTTCACACTCCAAAAAGGTTGCTGACCAATTGGAAAGGGTTCAGAAAAGAGCAACAAGAATATGATTCAAGGTCTGGAAAACATGTCTTATAGGATATGTCTACACTGCAAGTGAAGGTACATTTGTAGCACAGGTCGGCATACCCATACTAACGTTAGCTTAGCTAGTACAGGTAACAATAGTAGCAGAGTTGGTAGCATGGGCTTCAGCACAGGCTCGCGATATGAGTAAAATACAGGATCCCCAGTGTGCTTGTGCTGGGGTAGCCTGCCTATGCTGAAGCTTATTCCTCCTCATCTGCATTATTATTGTCACCTTTGCAGGTAGATTAAAGCTAACACATGTGCTACAATCATACCTTTACTGGCCATGTAGAAATACCTACATAGCCATGGTGATACATTTAAGAAGCTCAATCTTGTTTTAAAAGTACCTACATGAGGAAAACATTTCTGATACTATATATATCATTAATCTTCCAGAGAAAAAAAATAACAAGAGCCAGTGGGTTGGAAGCTAGGCTAGAGAAATTCAGGCTAGAAATAGGATGCATATTTTTAAACATTGGAACAATTTACCTAGGGCTGTGGTAGATTTTACATAATGTGAACTCTTTACATCAAGACTGGATATCTTTCTAAAAGATATTCTGTAGATCAAACAGACGTTATGGGTTTGATGCAGAAATTACTGGATGAAGTCCTATGACCAGTGTTATGTAGAAGGTCAGACCAGAAGATTATAATGGTCCCTTCTGGCCTTAACATCTATGAATTAAGGAGAGCACTTTAGCTCAAACTTAGGTCCATCACTATTCAGAAAAACATGTTTTTAAATGGTTAACACCCACTGATGTAGCTAAATGCTTGGTGGAATAGAGGCAGATTTAAGCATGTGCTGAATCAAGGTCATGCTGAAAAGGTAACAAATTAAGATGGGATCATGAATTAGTAGTAGTAATAGTATTTTCTAAGGTGTCCTTCTGAAGAGTACGTTGGTGTATTCAGTGCTTGAGATTTGGGCCTACTAGTTTAAGGGTCCTCAATTTAGCAGCAAGTAAGCAAGATTAGAATCTGGATATTACCTCAATATTAGCAGGGAAATAACAAGGAGTTATTTTTGAGGAACACGAAAAAAATATTTCTCAAAGGGAGTGGGGGAAACTGAAAGGAAGAAGCTATTGCATGGGTAATATGTTTTGGTGGAGCTATGCCCCATTTAGTCACCCTCCAAAAATAATAGTAAGGAGGTTATAAACTCTCAATAAATTACACAATATAAGTATTGGTTTCAGAGTAACAGCCGTGTTAGTCTGTATTCGCAAAAAGAAAAGGAGTACTTGTGGTACCTTAGAGACTAACCAATTTATTTGAGCATGAACTTTCGTGAGCTACAGCTCACTTCATCGGATGCATACTGTGGAAACTGCAGAAGACATTATATACACAGTGGGTGAGAAAACCTGGATTTGTGCTGAAAATGGCCCAACTTGATGATCACTTTAGATAAGCTATTACCAGCAGGAGAGTGGGGTGGGAGGAGGTATTGTTTCATGGTCTCTGTGTATATAATGTCTTCTGCAGTTTCCACAGTATGCATCCGATGAAGTGAGCTGTAGCTCACAAAAGCTCATGCTCAAATAAATTGGTTAGTCTCTAAGGTGCCACAAGTACTCCTTTATATAAGTACTGTGACAAAGTTCCTCCTCTACCTTGGTGGGTCTTGCGCTTATTGGAGGATTTGCTTGCCTCAGAGATTCCCGGCAGCCCTCTGTTTGGCTGTTTTCATGAACCCACAGTCCAGGTCAACTCCTGTGTCTGATCAGGAGTTAGGAGGTTTGGGAGGAACCCGGGCCCGCCCTCTACTCCGAGTTCCAGCCCAGGGCCCTGTGGAATGCAGCTGGCTAGAGTGCCTCCTGGAACAGCTGTGCAACAGCTACAACTCCCTGGGTTACTTCCCCATGGTCTCCTCCCAACACCTTCTTTATCCTCACTATAGGACCTTTCTCCTGGTGTCTGATAATGCTTGTACTCCTCAGTTCTCCAGCAGTACACCTTCTCACTCTCAGTTCCTAGTGCCTCTTGCTCCCAGCTGCTCACACGCACACCACAAACTGAAGTGAGCTCCCTTTTAAACCCAGGTGCCCTGATTAGCCTGCCTTAACTGATTCTAGCAGCTTCTTGATTGGCTGCAGGTGTTCTAATCAGCCTGTCTGCCTTAATTGTTTCCAGAAAGTTCCTGATTGTTCTGGAACCTTCCCTGTTACCTTACCCAGGGGAAAGGGACCTACTTAACCTGGGGCTAATATATCTGCCTTCACTCTCTTGTAGCCATCTGGCATGACCCTGTCACAGTATTTTGTGAAAAAGAGAATTTGATATAGTTTTCAGGCAGTACATGGTGTAGATTATGACAAAAATATATAGTGACTATACAGTTAGTTGTGTTGAGATTTTCAGACGTAAGGAATTACATCCCTTTGTTATGTATGGAAAATAATCTATATCAGCATCAAATATAAATTATGTACTCTTACAGGAAAGATTTGACTTCAGGTAAGGCTAGGAATAAATCTGTATACCAGTTTAGGAGTAAGAAGCAGTAAAAGTAACTCCATTTTGAAATTTAGATCTATTGTCTCACCTTCTTTTTGGCTCCTTCTAGCTAAAATAGGATTGAAGTAACACCTCAAACTTTAGTTATGTAAAACTCAAGACTAATCTCTGATTTAGGCTGTTTATATAAATAATAAATAAACTGATTATTGGTCTTCATAACTGCTTTAATTTACGCCATTGGAAGCCAAGGGTAAACACCAACTGACGTTTGCTAAAATATGATTGCGGCACAACCTCGGCTCATTCTCCAAACTGTTGCTCACCTTGCTTCAGCAGCCCCTGTTCCATGCATGGCCTTAGCAAGCTATGCACCCTTACTCCCTGTATGTGTCTCTTGACAAGTGATACTGCAGACTTGTGGCGGTTCAGATACAAGACAGCACAGAGCTTTTAGCAAGCAAGCGAGCTGGTCTGCCAACGGACTTCTGCCTGTCAGCTTTCCACCTTCCCCTTTATTCTTTCTCTCCCCCCGCGCATTACATTCTCCAACAGATAAAAGGAATACACTGGCTTTGTTTAACATTCTTATTTACCAATTTCTATCTACCGCATTCCTTGCTCTCGGGCCTTGAGCCCAGTCCTGGGAGGCTTCCCATGGTTCATGTCATCTGGGCGAGATTCCAAGGTTCATGCCCTTGAGAGGAGCTGTGTGTGCACAGCTCCGACACAACACTCCGGGTGTGCCCTGAATGTTGCCAAGCGCATGAACCCTGTATGAATCCTACACAGACTCCCAAGGTTTTGTTCCAAGTTTTTTGGGCCAAGAATTTATCTGGTGAACCTTCTGGTAGACCTGTAGGATGGGGGACCCTTTACCTCTAGGTTACCAGTTTGAACCTGCCCTGCTTAGCAGGGCTTAAATGCT
This sequence comes from Natator depressus, assembly GCF_965152275.1. NCBI lineage: Eukaryota > Metazoa > Chordata > Testudines > Cheloniidae > Natator > Natator depressus. Next base: position 87,209,752 of record NC_134240.1, read on the forward strand.
ATTCCCTATCTAATAGTAGTTTGGTAGTTCTTATGTGAGATGAGGCTGAATTTTAGTTCTAGTTCTCATGTCACAAGCTCACCATTGTGCTTTGCCATAGATCAGAAGCTCTTCAGGGCAAGGATTGTCTCTTACCATGTGTTTTGTTCCCTGCCTAGTACAAAGGGGGTGCAGTTGGGTTCCCTAGCAAGGGTTCATACAGTGAGAGACAAAATCTCTTTATTCACTGTGAATTTGCAAGAACTGGCAGAACTGTCATTGTCTCTCACACACACTGAAGATGGGCCAAAGGAGTTAAATGAACAATTAGAAGATTTTGATTTAATCTTTTTAAAAAGAGAACCCATGACTTTTTTGGCTCATATTTTCTTTAACTTTGGAGGAGAGCAGATTTGACATTGGAAGAGAATGTGGTGTTGTGACATTCATAATCAGCATGTGGATTTGTATGGTTGTGAAGATAGGGAGCATGGAGGTGACGTCAAAGTTAATGCTTCTGTAACTAGTAATTTCCCAGATTTTTCATGATTGTTTTGGTAGGATACGTTCATGATCAATCTTAACTTTAAGTTAAAAAACGTTTTTGTGTGGACCATGTTCTAAATTCTCTAAATCATATTTATAGAAATACCCTTTTCCTCCACAGGACCGGGCTCAAAATCTTAATGAACGAAGAACAAGTACAACCACCCTCACAGTTGATGTGCTTGATGGGGATGATCTTGGACCAGTGTTTCTCCCTTGTGTCTTAGTGAATAACACTCGGGACTGTAGGCCACTCACCTACCAAGCCAGCTTACCAGAGTTCACTGATCCTGTAAGTACTCAATGAACACTCTTTATTGGGTTCTTAATTTCTCCCTCACTCTTTCCAAAACAAATATTGTGTTTTTCTACAGACAAAATGGGAAACTATCATACATTTTTTTTAGTTATTGTGTTCCTAATTAGAATAAGTGCTTCCATTTGCAGGCGTGAAATACACTTCTAGGATTGAGTGAGGTTCTAGTGGGGTGAGCCACCTCAGCACTCAACTTGAAGTTTGCAGATGGAATTGAGAGACAGGGACAAGCTGAGGTCACTGGGAACAAAGAGGGGACAGGAGCAGAGGGACATGTTTGATGGGACAGGTTCAGAAGAGGGCAAGTTGGGGGGGAACAGGAGCAGAAAGGTCTTAAAGTACTAGAGTATGCTGTCCTCCAGAATCTGGAATAGAATCAAGTATTCCTGACACAAAAAATTCTTCTACTGCCTGGCAAAGAGCTGTGAAACCACTGACTCATTCCACTCTCAGACCCGATCTACATAGAGGATAGCAGCCCACTTCTAGTACCTGTTGGTCTGTTAACTCAAGTGGTAGAGGCATGTGCTTTGGATCTAAAGATTCCAACTCAGGGTTATGATTTTAGGCCTAGGTATGTGATGGTCTGGAGGGAGCACCTACATGATTTAACATCTAGTCTCCATGCCTGTGCTTTGCTTGGCCTCACTGTGGAGAAGGCCAAGAGGCTGATCATTAGTTGTAATGTCTATACACTAGTGACTAGGACTGAGTCTGCTATTTCATGTCACAACTGAATAGCTGTTAATATAAAATCATAAATAGTAGTCACTGTTGACTTGTGTCAGATTTTATCCAGTCTCCTACAGATATTTGACTTCATATCCCATTACTAGGAGCACTATTTATGGAAGAAAGGACATTTCAGATATCCTCTATTTGGGTTTTTTTCTGTAACTTATGCTATATCAAACAGTCAAAGCTTTTCTTTTGTTGAAAAAAAACAACCGTTTTTGTGAAAATAGCTTTTTGAAGGTACAATGAAGTTGATGAAAGCTATTACTGTTATCACAATCCATTTATATAGTGTTGATTGTCCTATTCCCTGCATTGTAAGTATAGAATCTAAGGCCCCAGTCCTTCATGCACTTATGCATATAACTTCACTGACAGAAGAAGTATTGACTTCAATGGGACTACTCACACAACTTATTCCCAGGAGTAAATATTTGCAGGATCAGGAGGACCTAAATTAATGAGGTGAACTTCAAACTTTGCTGGAAATAACATTCTCAAACATAGCAATCTAAGAAACAAGTGGGGGCCAGGCACTTATATTGGATCAGATTTACGTGTTTGTAAATATAGTGATTTCATTGGAATTGCATCTGGGATCAGTGTGGCTTATCAGCTTTCAGAAGTACTTCTCTTTGCTTTGCTCATATGGACTCTATACTCAAACCAGGATTTTTGCCACTTCTGGCAAAACTGCAGGATTTCATATCCGATACGTTATCCCTGCTATTCACAGTTGGCTAAATAGGACATGATGATTCTAACGGTATAAAAGCAAAACTTTTCCTCCACTAAACCTTCAAAATCCTAAACTAATTCTTTTATCTTTTCAACTTCTATCTGACACTTCTTAACCTTCTGGGAGAGTTGGAAATTCTTTGCTAGTTACCACTGTGGTTTTCATTGACTTCAGAGGCCACTCCCAAGCTATTGGCAAAGCTTGAAGCCTTTTTTGCAGTGCAGACCGAGTTAGAAGCAAGTTAACAGTCCACTAAAATGAAATAGCAGAACTAGGTTATGGGAAAAAATGTACTTCAAAAAGGCCATATCTATTACACAAGTTTAAAGATTTATAAAAAGCACAGTATGGTTTAACTTCTTCCTTCCAGAGCAAAATAAAACTAGCTGTTCATAAAAGAAGCAAAGAGAAGATTCTGTAGTAGATAACCTGCAACACCACTGTTGTTATGGAGAACTCTTAGATTATAAAAGGATTAATTGGTTCCACCACAAACAATTTCAGTAAAGAAGCTAAGGACTGAATGGACCATGGAAACTGAAATACCTTTTCACATCACTTTGTCAACAGTTGAGTAACATAAGCAGGGTGTTAGAGAAATTTGTTCTCCCATCCAGTCAAGCATAAGTAAGGAAGGAATTCTAATGGCTTCAATAGGACCACTCATTTACTTAAAGTTAAGCATCTGTTTAAATGTTTTGCTGGAAAAGGGCCATGCATTTGCTGGAAAAGGGCCATACTTAAGGCCCATCATTTTCAGTATTTACTGATTTTTCCTGAAAAATTCCTAGGTCTTGAAAAAACCAGTATTCATGGTTTTACGAATTATCACCCAAATGTTGGCTCTTTGGGGACCGGGTGCCCCCTTGCAGAGTCCCAGCCAGACTTCAATGTGGTCTTCAGGGAGCAGAAAGCTGCACTTCATGAGTACTGGTCCCCCTGCTGGTCAGAGCCCCCTCCTGGGCAGGGGAAGTGGACAGGTCTGCTCTGAAGGGCTGGTGTCAGGAGGGGGCTTTGTCTGGCAAAAGGGCTGGCAGTCATGGGATGCAGCCTTCTGCTCTCCTCAACGTCAGCCCTTCAATGCAGCCCAGGTCACTTTCCCTGCCAGATAGAGCCCCGTCCTGACACCAGCCCTTCAGTGTGGCCCCATCCCTGCAGCCCCAGGGAACAGAGCCCCATCCGCTTCCCCTGCTGACTGGAGCCAGCACAGGCGGAGTAGCCAGGGCTATGCTGAACAGTTGGGACCAGGAGGGGGCCTGTCTGGTGGGTGACCAGTACTCATTGCATGCAACCTTCCACTCCCGTCCTGATCCTGGCCCTTCCACATGGCCTCGTCCATTTCCTATGCACAATATATGTGCAATATATGTCCTGTTTTTATTTCAGCATTGTTGCGTGGGGGTGTGGGTGGGGGTGGGGTGTTACTTTTTTTTTTACAGTGAATAATACAGCAAATAATAATGAATCCCAAACAATGAAGTTTTAAGCTTAAATTATATAGATACAGCTGCTTGGATGAAGATGTTTCATTTAAAAGATAAAATACTCCACTGAATTTACCCTAAAATAAAGCATTTATAAGCACAGTATTAAATGTGGTTCTAATAATAATTTTTTTTCAGTCTTCTAAGATTAATTATCTTTAGCTGGCTTCTGTCAAAGCTTTCTCTGATGTAAAATGGAGATAATTTTTCTAATGTAATTATTTTCTTGAGCGGCTCTAGAGCAGCTTGTTACATTGGCAACCTGGAAGGAATCCACATAGGGTGTACTTTGTTTACTGTCTATGGCTGGAATGATAGAAGAGGCAGGCACAATTAATGGGCTGCTTTGTTACCAGAGAACTGATTTATTTATACCCCAAACAATGTCAGGGTTTATATTACGCCTTTTAGGATTGATTCATGCCAGTATTATTAACCATGTTAAAACTGCGGCAAGCTGTAGTTAGGGCTATATAATTAGTATGTATAGACCTGTAGAAATATGTTTTAGGTCCTTGCTCCTTGCAAGGGATGAATACCAACTGCCCCAAAACTGCCAGTCTCTCAAGCAGACCAACAAAGGGTATCAGAGGCCTTCCCCCCCCCCCCATATTTGCTCGTTCTGAGTAAAATTAAATATTGATAATAGCAATACTGCCCTTTCAGTCTGTAAGGTACTGCTGTTAACCACTCAGTTTTGGCAGTATTTACGACTCAAGGTGAAACAAATTCTCGAACAACTGGTAATGGATTGTCATTTCTGCAGCACCACCACCAATGTTTTACCTCAGTAAATAATTATAACTAACTTTTAACACTATCGTCTGAGTTTAAGGTAGTGTGAACATTATTATTAATAACATCAAGCTGCTGTGATGTTGTGTGACAACTCTGTAAAAAGGCCAGAGCATTAGATGCTTTGGCAGCAAACTCATAGCTGAAAACAAAACAAAAAACTATGGGCTTGATCCAATGACCAGAAGTCCTTCCATTGACTTCAGGGGGCTTTGCTTAGGGTCCTAAAGGGGAGAGCAACCTTTAAAAAAGCAAAGCAATGATAAAAATCATACAAGTGTGACACTTAACCCGGGAAACAGAACATTCTAAGCCAGTGGTTCTCAAACTTTTTTTCATGGACCACTTGAAAATTGGTGGGGGTCTTGGCGGACCACTTAATGATCTTTCCAAATGTTGTTTGTACCGTTAGCTAACTATTGTAAAACGCTTTGGATAAAAGCACTATATTAAATAAACATTAATAATAATTAATGTTTTTTTGTTCTACAAATTTAACCACACAACTCATATTTTAATATCAGTAGTCTTACCTTTCTAATGCGATGGATGTGCCCTCTCTCCCCTGCTGCAGCAGCCCCTGAGCTGGGGCTGGGAAGGAGAGGGGTCTCTCCCTGGCAGGTTCAGCCCTGGGGAAAGTCGCCTCTTTCTCTGGCTGCTGCAGTCCTGCATATCCCAAATTCCCCCCACCCCCTCTTCTCACACCACTGCCCCCTCCCACCTACCCCCTATTCTCCCCAAGTCCACCACCACACATTACATGTGCATCTTCTCCAGGGTCCAGGCACCTAATTAGTAGAGCCATGCCTGCACGGCTCCACTAATAAGGTGGGTGGCCCTTCATTCTCTCGTGTGCGGCCACCCAGGCGCGCACCTTAGAGGGAACTATCCGTGGACCACCTGAATGGAGCTCGCGGAAAACTACTGGTCCGCGGACTACAATTTAAGAACCTCTGTTCTAAGCTAATCAATAGTAGAGTGAGCAACACATTCTGTTCTCAATTTCATTTATACAAAGCCTTTATTTTCAAGTGAAAGCAGAATTGGGCCCAATTTTTTTAACCAGATAAAAAGAGTCTATAAAATTATACATGAATGACACAGTCAAGATTTTATTAGGACTGTGGATACATTTTTTTTGGCTACATATAATAGCTACATTAGTGCCTAATGAAAATCGGAGTCCTTAAAGAGCTCATGGAAAAGGACCAGAAAAGGCAGTCAGTTCTTTCCTCCCTTAACTCTCAAAAGTCCCAGATACCTTAACCTAGGAGAAGATTTCAGATGGATTCATGGGTTCATTGACACCCACAGATATCATGAAACTAAGAATGAAAAACCTGAGTGATGCTGTGATCCCATACACCAGGTTTCAATGCCCAGAATGGGGAGCTGGGCTCAGCCCTGTGAGATAAGAGTCACAGCTGTGGAGTAAGTGCAACTCAAGTTCGCTTTCCAGGGCCCCCCTTCCTCATCCTGGGGCTTTGCGTTCTCATCAGGTCAGGATTAGGGGTGCAGTGCTGGGGTGGAGGCTACTACTGCGGGTTGTCAATTCCACCCTTGACTACAACTCAAAATCATGGGAAAGAAGTATTTAGTATAGTGTACCCATTGAATCGGGAGGCTATTTGTGCCCCAGCCTTAGACTCAGAGTAGCATTCCTCATTCCCCTAAATCTAGTCTCTAGTTTTGCTGTATTTGGTCCCTTGACAACCTTGAGTACTCCATTCTGTCCAAGCTTATACGGCGAAAACTGAAGGACAACTTTGAGAACCTCCGGAAAGAAAAGCTCCTCAAAACAGCTGAATCACACAAGAACCTCAGGACATGCAAGTGGGAATTGACACAGTATAGACTGAGTATAACAGCATTGAAGAACAAGGACGGAGAGACAGTAATCAACAGAGCAGGGATGGAGGAGATCTGCAAGGACTTCTATAAAGAACTGTTCAAATCTAGAATCAACATCCCTCTCCCAACGCTCCAAGAGTCAGAAGAATGCGTCCCCCCAGTAATAGTCAGCAAAGTCCAAAGCACACTACACCAGATGAAGAAGGGAAAAGCTCCAGGCAAAGATGGAATAACATCAGAAATGATTTCTGCAGGAGGCGAAAAACTTTGGAAGGCCCTCGCTTTAAGATTTAGTCGATATCTTGAAGAAGGAAAAATACCATCAAGCTGCTGGAAGGAGTCAAATACCATCTTGCTGCACAAGAAGGGCGATTGAGAAAATCTTAAGAACTACCGCCCTATATGCCTGCTCTCTCACATCTACAAGCTCTTCACAAAGGTGATAATGAACTGACTCTTGCAGAGTCTGGATGAACAAGAGCTGAGAGAACAGGCAGGATTTGGAAGAAATTTCAGCACGATAGACCATATATTTACCCTTAGCCAGCTCCTAGAAAGAGTGAGGGAATACAAACTCCTGCTGTGCATTGCTTTCGTCGACTATGAAAAGGCCTTTGATAGCGTCAAGTTTAACACAATATTAAAGGCACTCGCAGGACAGGGCATTAACACGCAGTACATCAGTTTGTTGAAGGAAGTGAATACTGGATGTACAACAGACTTTACTCGCCTTGAAACTCCCCTCTGCATCCCAATCGAGAAAGGCGTAAAGCAAGGAGATACGATTTCTCTGAAACTATTCACCGCCTGCCTCGAAATGGTTATGAACAAGATCAACTGGAGGAGTGGTGTCAACATAAATGGAGAAAGATTATCCCATCTCAGATTCGCAGATGTCATCGTACTAATTGCCGAAAGCACCAACCAACTGCAGAGCATGCTACGAAGACTCGACAAGAAAAGCAGTCAGGTTGGCCTGAAAATGAACCGCTGCAAAACGAAATACATGCAATCAGATGTCTTATGAAAAGCCCAAATAATGGTAGCAGGAGAAGAAATCGAAGAACTGGAACAGTGCATATATTTGGGACAAGAAGTTAATGTGGGCCAAGACCTGAACGGACAACTCTCGCGAAGGATTCAGGCAGGATGGTGTGCATTTTTTCCATCAAGGACGTCCTCAAAGGAAAAATTGACAAGACCACACATACAAATATCTTCAATTCAACAGTGCTGCCAGTCATGCTATATGGCAGTGAAACGTGGGCACTGAAAAAGAGAGATGAACAGTGGCTGTTGGTAGCTGAAAGGGCAATGGAACGAGCTATGTTGGGAATTTCCCTTCTGGATCGCATCCCAAATGAAATGATCAGAGAATGCAGTGGTGTGAAAGATATTGTCGTGAAAAGCAGACATAACAAGATGTGATGGGCGGGCCACACAGCACGGCTCACAGGCAATAGGTGGACCGCAATCATTGCTGAGTGGTACCCGCGAGAACAGAAAAGACCACCTGGTCGGCCTCCAAGAAGATGGGAGGATGACCTTGTTAAACGTTTCAGACGAACATGGAAAAGAAAGGCAAGAAAGCGAGAAGAATGGCGGACATGTTGTGATCACCGCAGTCTTATTGACAGCTGAAGACCGATCGATCCAGGTGGTCCCTTGTACTTAATCTGGCCAGATTATTATATTTCTTCAGAAGAAAACTATAATGTTTTTTATTTCATCTTGAGTAGAAATCTTCTTTATTTTTAATCATTACTTTAGCTCTGTATAGTCTTATTATTTCACATGACCAGTCCTCTCTAAATCCTGATAAATTCTTGGCCTCTATGATATCTTGTGGCAATGAGTTCCACAGGTCAATGATGTATTGTCTGAAAAGTATTTACTGTGGATGAATGATATATTCTAGATCCAGATTAACCAAGTTCACTAAAGGATCTAATTGCTTTGCACAGATTCCAAATTGTCACTCTTGCATCCTCTCCTGGAATGTTTACACTCTTGCTATGAATTGAGTTTGAGTTCCTAGAGAAAACTATGTGGTTCATGCTGGGTATATTTTATTTTTATTGTTTCTTTATCTGATCAGGTTTGAGTAAAGTAAAATATGTTTCAAGATTGTTGAGGAATAATTCAGCAGGTGAACAATCAGTAACAGTATATGAAGTTCATTAGACCTTGAGTAAAAAGTTTACAAGGCAAGATTATAAAGTTAATCTCATTTTCTCCTAAATAGCACTTTTTGTAAGGTCCTGTACTTGTATTACTGTATTTCCCCTAGAGATGGAATGGTAAATAAGTAATAGAGTATGTTTAATCTGGTTCAGTAAATTGGTGGAATTCTTTTGAATAAAATTGTTTCACTATCAAGTTCCTTTTTCCTCAAGGTGTTCATCCATCCATATAAAATATTAACACTCCATGGTGCCCTTATTGACTTTTTTTTGCCCATTCAAATTAGGACTCCCAACTTTGTTTGACTGTAAGGCACTAGAAGGGGTTATTGCTTCTGAATGCACCACCATGGTAATGTTGATTATTTCCCCAGATATAGAGGTTCTTTTGTTCTGTACCTTTATATTAACTATTGTACATTCTGTTCATTATCTTTGTGTCACAAAGTGGGATGGGCCTTTAAAGAAGGTGGGTTTAGCTGCACCTATGATTAATTAGATGATATATCCCAGATGATGGGTCTGAGGCCAGAGATATCTGCAGGCCATCTGGTCCTTAGATAAAAGGCCAACAAGCAGTTTCTGGTGAAAGGTAGGCTCCTTTAGAAGGAAGGGGCTGAGGAAAGGACCTGGCTTATCTGTCTGACTTAGGTTGACTTTTTTCAAAATAAAACTCTGCAGAACAGGGACAGAAATCAGGTTAGTTTTGTGAGTACTATCTGATAACCTGGCCAATGAGTTGGATTACCAGTTTACAGTTTACCTCCAGAAATAGCTTCTCAGCAAGACATTCATACAATGCAATCCAGAGCTTGAAGCATAGAAATATTATCACCTGGAGTTTGCTAAGTAAACATATTTGTTCTATTGAGTATTCTTCCTTAACTACAATATAAATTAAGGGTTACAAAGTTTCCTTGGCCACAAAGTTGGTCAGACATTCATAGTGTACTTTTATACTTAAGGCAAGGCAGAGATTTTCCAAGTCAGTTTTTTCAGAGAAAAGAGAGGTTATCACTACTTATGTAGCAAGAGAAAAACTCATGCTTACCACATGAAGTTCAGCTAAAACCATCAAGATTAGCATGTTCTGCCGATTTACCATATTTTGAAACTACATGACAAATAAGATTAATACTAATCATTGAATTCTCAATGCATTTCAGTGAAGGTATGGCTGATTTGGAACTTAGAATGCCATCAATGGTTTATGTGAATTTTGTTTGAGAGAGATATTTGTAGAATGTTCACATTTGAGACCCTTTTCCCATTTTTGTGTATTTTTATTCATTGCTTGTTGAAGTTCTAAGGACAAAGGCAATGGTTTCTCTTTGCCATTTTCATGTAGTGTCATAGCTCAGCGTCATATGGGGAGGCACTTCAGCAATATGGACTAAATTATGATGTGATACACCAGTGAATATCTAATGTATCACATAATCACTCTTTTCATTCATTAAAAGAGCTTTTCCAGAGCTGGTCCATTTCTAGTAAGTAATGTATTTTAAAGTTTTCTAAAAATTAACCAACTAATATAACAAATCTAAAATTGGTTAGAGTTCAGAAATATTTTTCAGTTCTGGTTCCTAGATTTATGACTGCAATATATTTTTAGAATTTAGGTGCAATCCTTTATCATCTATGGCATGCGCTCCATTCTAGGCTGACTTGGGTTTTGGTGATGGGCCCACACAAGCCTGATTGATTACAGGGAGGGAGGGGGAAATCAGGAGGCCTACACTAGCCTAAGGATTTGATGGAGATAGAACTCATGCAAGCTTGGGTCATTGATAGGGGACAGGGTTGGGGCATACAGATCTAATTGAAGGGAAAGGTAGATGGGCACATTCAGGCCTGATTGTCAGTCGAGGTATGTTTGGACCCATGCAAACTTGACTTTAGTAGTAGATGGGCCCACACAAACCTGAGTGATGATGGACGCTGGGTACATGTAAAACCTTCTCCATTGTGAGCTACACTTTTCCATCAGATTTTGTTCTACAACAGAAAAGTGTGTCTACATAGCTTTTGATAGATAAAATATTCTCCATTTGCTGCAATTCTGTCCCCAACAGGTCTGCTTACCACCTCTAAATCTCAATAAACCATTATAAAATACACAGAAAATGAATATGCAAAATACTTTGGGAGAAATTAGGTTTGATTCAAACAACATACCTAAACAGAATCAAGGAAAAGAGTTCAGCCATCTAACAGTACATTTCCTTTCCTCCATCCATAGGCATACACCTTATTCCTCTTCTTCAACTGCTTGTACCTATGGGAACTCCACCTTAGGTGCACATACGTTCCATGCACCTTTGATGAGAGATTTTGCCAGCAGGTTTTGTATGATCTGCACATGCATCCTAACTATCCTTATTCCCTGTACCAAGTTTATATAAGGCAGTTTGGGACCTGCTGCCACTCATTTCCTTCTAACCATCCTCAGGCCTGATATGTAGTTCTGTGGTGTCTGCATAGTTTACATACCTTTACATAAATTTTGATAGTTTTAGCTAGTTTTAGAGTAGTTTTAGCATTCATGTTTAATAATAGTTTCTTTCTGGTGTAAATAGTTGAACTGAGGGATTTCAGGCCTTACTTTCAATTGTTCCCCTTATTTTGACCTCTTCCCCCCTGCATTCTTCCCTTGGATGGGGGACGTTTTGGGGATGACATGTTTTTTCTTTATTTGAACTTTGGGGGAATAGCTGAATCCCCTGGAAGTCTTGTGCCATTTTAAGGGAGGTTAGCCCTGTGAGCAATGATAACTCCAGTTTATTTTGTTTAGGGGAAGCCCATATTCCTTCACATTGTAGCATTTGCAGTCTTTTTAAACAGAATACTAAAAATAATCACAGAAACAAATGTGAGGATTTCTCTCATGGAGTCGTTAATAAGACCTTTGTCAGATCTAGGCTCTTCTGACCCAACCTGTACATGCAGAGTCAAGTACTCAGGGTGCCCCACTGAAGTCAGAACCCTCCATCATCTGGTGGGTCTCGGGGCAACATTTGGAGACTGGGACAAGGACTACTTCCTGGCATGAGAGTCCTAGATGATCTTCTGCAGAGTTGAGAAACAAAAGTGGCCAAAATCTTGAAATCTCAGGTCCGGACCCAAGTGCAGTGTTGTTGGTACCATCCTGGGTACACAGTGCAGGATGGTACTGGTGTCGAAGACTGGTTCAAATGCTGTGATAGGGACTAAAGCTGTTATGAAGAGCAAGTCGTCATCTTCAAGGCATACAGTACTGGTTGCAGCCAAGACCATAAGGATAACAGTCCTGATCTTGATGACTATCCTACAGCATCCGCTAGCCATTAGGCACTGAACTCTTGCTCGGTAGCAACTAGACTTTAGGTACTGATCTGTTCAGACTTGACCCTGCTGCAGGGAATGTTTATGCTCCATAAGGACCTTATGGCTACTGAAGAGCCAGAATCTCCCTTGTTGGCAGGTGAAGTGCAGATATCCCAGGTACCAACTGTATCTAGATGATTGCCCCATACAACTTCATCTTCCATAGCACCTCCATTTGCATCTGAGGAATTTTCTTAATCAGACTCTCAGTCCAGCAAGCAGGGCTCTCCAACCTATTCCCCAAGAGCCCCTTCTTCAGGATCCAAATCTGAAGTGGGGTCAGTAACATCTAAACAGGGCAGCGAGTCATAATATCATCTGCCTATGTTTTAGAAAGAACCACTTTGGGTATCCCCATCTTTTTCATATGACCTACACAATGTCCATACTGGAACCAATGGGATTTGTATAGGGAGCAATATTTGAGCTTCTAGTCATCCAGAGAGAGTGGATTAGAGGAAACAACCTGCTCCTCCATAGAACATTTCACATCCGTCCCTGCAATACATTTAGAGACATCTGAAGATCAGGATCATAAGGAGGATAAAGATATTGTACCTCAAATAAATAAATCACCATCTTCCCCTGATGAGGCAGTAATGCCCTCTCTCTCCCCATGCAGATGTTTTTAAACAATTTCAGGAAGAAATGAAAAAGATGGCTGAAACTTTGCAGATACAGGAAGAAGCTTCATAAATTCTACACTCTTGTTTCAGGTTGCATAGTCCCACCTATTAATGACACTTTACTAGAGCCAGCCAAATTTGTTAAGCAAACTTTTGCCACAGCAACACCTACCTGCAAAAGGGCTGATAGAAAGTACTACGTGCTGTCTAAAGCTTCTGAGTACCTTTACTCCTACCCCATTTCTAATCCTTTGGTGGTCAATGCAGTCAATGAAAGGAATAGACCACATCACTGAAAATCAGGATCCCATGGCAAAAATCAGAAGCATCTCTACCTCTTTGGGTGCAAGTTATAGAAAGTGGCTTGAAAATGCCAAGCAGAACATCAGGATGGAGGAAACACAAACCTCTTCTTTATTAGCTACTACACTAAACACAGAGGAATAGACATCCTTATAAATCTTAATACAGTAGTTAGGGAAACTTAGCAACCATGCCCCGGGTGAAATGCCCATATTCCTTAAAGTAGACTTTTTGGAGGAATCAACTTTCTTTTAAGGGTTTTAAGTAGGGCTTCTGGTTTTAGGTTTTAACTGATAAACACTGATTAAAACACTGATACCAAAAAAGAGGGGCGGGGGAAGGAGAATGAGAATAGTGTTTATCCAATAAACAGCAGAAAAAAACACCAGAAATGGTTACTGGTATGTAAGCACTTGTCTGCATGCAGTAGTAGCGCAAACTACAGGGGTGTAGTTTCTAAAGCGCACTACCATGTTGTGCATTAATTGGTCCATGTAGAATGTGCTGGTGTGCCCTAAAAGTTTCCTAGTACTCTTTAAAACAGTACTTTTTTAACTTTGCATGTAACTTTGGCAGTACTTTGCCAAACCAGGCAACATTACAAAGAGGTTATTTATTACAGTATATACAAAGAGTTCCTGGACAACCCCAATTTTTGGACATCAACATAAAACTCAAAAATTGCTAAAAATACCCCCCCAGATCAATTATTCCCCAAAAAGAGAAGCCTTACGTATGAGGTATCTATATTGATGTCCTATGTTTAGTACAGGACAGCTGCACCCAGAGTTTTTGGGGGTATGTGGATTGTTTGTGTACACTGGGTTATGGGGCTGGCATTATTCTAGGGGTGCTGATCAACTGCTTTTTCCCATCCTGCCATCAAAGATCTTTATAGATTTATGTAGTCCAATGCATATACTTAATAGAATCAATAAATATCGTAAAATAGATGAACCTTATGCCCTTGAAGATGCAGAGAGGGGCAATGCCAGACCCAAATATAGTGTAGCCATGCTTCAGCCCCCTTGAAAATTGTAAAGGTAAGATTTGTAGGCAGTTCTGAGATCTGGAGGGATGTAGGGAAAGTTGGAGCTGAAGTGCAAATGGTTCCCTTTAGAGGAAAGTATTCTATATAACCTGAACCTTCAAGTAAAAAAAATATTTCTACAATCTCCAAACCAACTGCTAACTCCTGTAAATGGAACCCTGTGAAAACCACCCATCTGTAGCCATATGGGTTTAAACTATAAGGATAATTCATAAGGACAATATCCGAGTCAAATCTAGTCAGTTTTTAAAATATATATTTCAAAGTATTTCTGGCTACTACACCTGTTTCAATGTTTGTTGTTTTTAAACCATATTTTCCTGTTTTATTCAATATTTTTTCTCCTTTTACTGTATGAAACAAAAACAGATGGAAACTGCCTATACAGGGGAAAAAGTGAAAATGGTTACAGCATTTTATATATAAAATACACAAAGTAAACCAAGAGAAGAGTAAAGATTTTTTTTCAGTTATAATAGGCTTAGATACTACTTTTAATAATAGAAGGTTAAAAATACCAGATGTGTGATTTTTTTTTTAGGTTACATGTGCCTCTGAGAATATTAGGTGTATATTTATTATTAAAAAGGAAATGAATAGTGACCATGACTAAGATATACAACACTTTGAAGGGCAAAGAAAAGGTGGATGCCACAAAACTGTTCCAGAGGATAAAAGATTCTAAAACAAGAGGGTGTAAATTGAAACTACAGAAGGAACATGTACTCAGTACACAGAATCTACCTAGAAGTTATATGTGGCATAAAATACCAAAGATTACAATAAAAATAAATTCTACACCCTGAACATATTCAAAGAAGGGTTAAGAATTAAAACTCTAAGAAGGTAAAGCATTACATGGTGTAAACTTTTGAATGAAAACTTGGACAATGGAATAATCTCACAAGGAAGTACTTAAAACAGAATAAATGTAAGTGTACTTAGAAGAAAAAAAGTCCATTGTAGCTGTTTAGCTAGTTTACATTTAATTGTGTTTTTAAAAGTAGCATAAATATCCTAAAAAGGCAGGCACTTACAAAAACCATGTTCTGGACTCCAGTAACAGCTTTTAATGGCTATAAATGTTATATTCCATTGATACAAGTCAATTAATTGATATTAGATGAATAAATCCTGTAGATAATCACAAACTGAGCAATTTTTCACATCAGTGATTCTTATATTAGAAACAGTTGCTCCAAATAGCCACCAAGTTTGGGGTTCAGTGTCCTTTTAAACATCACATTGATCTCAGTTTTTAATTGATGAAATTGCAGACTTTAATTACTGCTGTCACTTTTCTGTTCCTTGTAATCCATTTTATTAAAGATCATTTGTAATCCCTTCTTATGGTTCTATTGTTTGGCATTTCATTACTTTATATCTGTGTATGCCCTTTCTCTCCTGAGGTCTCAAACATCATATTCCTCCTACACACAAAGTAAGACCAAAGCCTTGCAGTTTTTAACCATTTTTTCCAATTGCTATGGCAACTCAGTGATGGGTGCAGTGAGATTTGTAATATTGTCTGCTTCAGTGTGCTGCAACTGCTGAACGTTTTGTTTTTAACAGGTTCTTTGTAAAGATAGACTTTTGTAAGGTTTTGTTTTCCAATTTCACAGTGAGGCTTTTGTTCATTTGAGCATTGCAGGAGACATCAAGCATATGTGTAAGTTCTCAAAAGCCTCGGATCCCTATGTGTTCTTGGATGGAACGCAGCAAGGCACATGAGGTTTAGTTTTCCACCCTGAAAACTAGTAAATTTGAAGCCCTTTGTGTGAACATGCTTATATTACTCACTATTGTGCAGGGTAAAGAGGAGCAGTGCCTTGGTGGAGATTAGGTGTGCCTGAGGAGACATGGATTTAAACAATCCTCATCAAGCTAAGGCTGTATTTATCTACCATACATCTTCCCCATTATTGGGCAGGAATAACTTGGTATCCACACAGAAACACATCCATTTTTTACTCATCACTTTTGACCATTTGCTAATATGTACAATACAGACTTAGGACTGGGTCTTTAATGGCATAAAGTTAAGTGTTTTTAAAATCTGGTGAAATTTTGTCATACATCGTACCAACTAACATGTCTTTCCTCCAAGCTCTCAGAACATGTTAAGCATCACAGCATATATGTAAGTATATTATTTTTCAAAAGCTTGAGTTACCTGAGACACACAGACAGGTTCAGTGCCTGATTTTTGTAAAGATGTTCAGAGCCTGAATCTCCCATTTACTTTGACTAGTGTGCCAATTGACATCTCCAAGATATACAAAGTAAAAGATTGTCAGAGTTTGGAATAGAACCCAAGAATCTTGATGCCCCCTTCATTGCTCTGACCACTTAATACTTCTTCTATACTAACCATATTAATGTGTCTTATTGGTTATTATATTGTCATTCTTGAATATATTAATAGTGGCCATCAGTCACACACCTGGCAAAAGCTGATGGATGTACTAAGCACCATTGATTCAAGCTAAATGAGGGAGTAATGTAGTGACCCTTTGTGTAGTGAAAGCTGAAATAATGGAAGCTAACACCTAAGGTCAGACTGGCAAGGCTTCAGCAAAAGCTAATGAATTTCCTTTGAAATTAATTGCAAATGCAGCAGCTGGAGCATTAATTGGTTGCAGAGGTGAGTGAATGAGAGAGGGAGGAACCAGAAAGAAAAGAGAGAGCCAGCAGAAAAGGAGAGATGTGTTGGTGCGTGGCCCTGGGAAGAGCAAGAGAGAGAGAGAGAGCTTCTGTGAGCAGAGAACTTGCTGAAAAGACAGAAGTGAAGTTCTGAAAAAGAAAACTTCCTGTAGCTGCTGTTTGTTTTATTTCTACTGTGTTCAGGAAAACAGGACTTTAAAACACAAAACAAAACAAAAAGCTGAATTGCACCAAAGAAATTTTTGACTCCTATCATCAGTTTTGCCTCCTAATGGAAACAACCCAGCACAGCCCTGAATATTGGTTTACCAGTGAGGTTAAAGGACAGCAACACAAAAAGAAAAGAATTTCAGCCAATCATAGTCCAGAAAAATTGAAGGTGATCCCAAATCAGTGGCTCTCAAGCAAATTACTTACAAATTATATATGAGACTTTAAAATTGATAATGTTTCATGAATAAGTAAATAAACCATTAATTTCAGAAGCAATTCTATCTAAACATTGTGCCTTTTCACTTTGACTTGTTCTTTGCTTATCAAATGGATTAGCAGGAAAAGGGAGATTGTTGGTGGAGGGAATCCTCCTTTTAGATGCCTGGTTTCTGTGTCTTGCTCACCTGATTGGGGTCATACTGATTATCTGCACTGGCCCCATATTTAGAGCACAACTGGGGCTTTAGCCACAAAGTAAAGAATAGGGTATGGTTTAGAAAACAGAAAACAGTGAAGGCTTTTGGCACTAGGGAATGATTGCATTTTTTCCCCTTCCTCCTTATGCTTTTGCAAAGGCGGGTGATGACCTGGAATTTGGGTGGCTTGAACTCCTTACATATTTATTCCATTAATCATCAATAGCAACCAGATTCCTCCCTGTATTCCACCTCGGTGTCTACTGCAGCCAACAATGGGTAACCACATTAGCTGGATATTTCTGTTAAAATGATTGGTAATGATTAAGGCTGCGAGTCTGTCATGGAGGTCACAGAAGTCACGGATTTTGTGACTTTCCGTGACCTCTATGACTTCTGCAGCAGTAGCAGTTTGGGTGTGTGGGAGGGGGCTCAGGGCTATGGGGCAGAGGTTTGGGGGGGTGTTTAGCTAGCGTGGGACCCCCCCCTGTAGCTCCTAGGCGGTGAAGGGGCAGGGGGTCCTCCATGCTGCCGGTGCCTACAGGCCCTGCCTCCGCAGCTCCCATTGGCTGTGGTTCCTGGCCAGTGGGAGCTGCGGCAGCCAGCACTTGGGGCGAGAGCAGTGGAGGAACCCCTGCCCTGGCCCCTCTGCCACCTAGGAGCTGCAGGGACAGAGCCAGTAGGAAGCCCCTGCCAGCCCCACCACTCCCCCAATACCAGTGGGCATCCTGGCCATGCATCGTGGCCCAGCCCCCCTCTTCCCCAGCGCCAGTGGGGGTCCCGACCCAGGATCCCCGCCCCCACAGAGTTCCCCCACACCCCTGCCCAAGTTTTAGTCATGGCAGGTATTTTTAGTAAAAGTCATGGACAAGTCACGGGCCCGTACATTTTTGTTTATGGCCCGTGACCTTTCCATGACTTTTACTAAAAATACCCGTGACTAAAATGTAGCCTTAGTAATGATAGTTCACAGATGTGAGAATTAAATTGGCAGCATTAGATTTCCATATAAAAACCTCATTGAGAAGAATGAGGTAGTCACACTTCTAACAACTATTATTACAGAGAATTTGCAAATTCATGATGATAACATAAATAGGTTTAAGTTAATGAACATTTTAAAAAATGAAAGCTTATATTCTGATGAACAATTCTGCAGCTGAGGGTGAATTCTGTAGCAAATTTCACAGCTGTAGAACCACAAACAACATAATGTTCTGCTCACCACAACCTGATATGCTCTTCTTTTGTTTTTCATGTCTAACATGCCCTAGTAACTTCTTTAAAGGTACTTTAAATATATTTTGAAACAAAGCTTGGTGTTTCCTTTAATGTCAGTTTGTTGGTATGAAAGAACCTCCACTATAGTTTTCATTTTAGTACAGTTCCCATATTGTCCATACTTCTCTCTGAAACCTTTCTAGAACTTTTTCTTAAGAATTCTGCTGTTTCTGTAATATACATTATCTGTGTCCAAGCAAAGAGCATTGGAGAGAATTCTGTTCACTACCTGAAGATTTTTAGTTGTGTAACTGAAAAACATGATTTAGAAAACCTCACAGTTCTTAATGTTAATTAGATTAGAATCATTTGTGCAAGGCAACATGCTGTCAAGTATTAAATTGTAATACAAATGCTGCATACTTACTAGCCAGAAATCAGTGGGTAGGCAGCACACTGTCAGTTATAAACTACTTCAGCCATGCTGTATGAAATAACAAGAGAAATGCATTAACAGTGGAATTGTCCTTAACCTTCTTTGATTGTTTATTTACAAAAAGAAAAGGAGTACTTCTGGCACCTTAGAGACTAACCAATTTATTTGAGCATAAGCTTTCGTGAGCTACAGCTCACTTCATCAGATGCATTCAGTGGAAAATACAGTGAGGAGATTTATATACACACAGAACATGAAAAAATGGGTGTTATCATACACACTGTAAGGAGAGTGATCACTTAAGATGTCAAGAATTATAACATTCATAAACCAGTCGGAGAACACTTCAATCTCTTTGGTCACTCACTTACAGACCTAAAAGTGGCAATACTTCAACAAAAAAACTTCAGAAACAGACTCCAACGAGAGACTGCTGAATTGGAATTAATTTGCAAACTGGATACAATTAACTTAGGCTTGAATAGAGACTGGGAGTGGATGGGTCATTACACAAAGTAAAACTATTTCCCCATGTTTATTCCCCCTGCGCCCCACTGTTCCTCAGACGTTCCTATTAACTGCTGGAAATGGCCCACCTTGATTATCACTACAAAAGGTTTTCTTCCCCCTCCCCGCTCTCCTGCTGGTAATAGCTCATCTTAAGTGATCACTCTCCTTACAGTGTGTATGATAACACCCATTTTTTATGTTCTGTGTGTATATAAATCTCCTCACTATATTTTCCACTGAATGCATCCGATGAAGTGAGCTGTAGCTCACAAAAGCTTATGCTCAAATAAATTGGTTAGTCTCTAGGTGCCACAAGTACTCCTTTTCTTTTTGCGAATACAGACTAACATGGCTGCTACTCTGAAACCTGTTTATTTACAGTAATTCAGAAATGAACACTTCTGTCTCCTACTGGAGGCCTTTAAACAATCCCATTGCCACTGGCTCAAAAGCAAGCAATTTGACTTTTAAAGGGAATGGCAATGTTATAGGATTTTAGGTGGGATCTGAGGCCATCAGATTAGAAAAGGGATAAATTAAGATTGACCAATATGTACCTGTCACGGAAATACATGTATTTTTATTATTATTTAAAACAGCAATTTATTTGTTATATCCAAATAATTTGCTATCTAGCTAGCGAACAGATAGCAATTTTGCTAATTAATTATAAACAGAGATGCCTGACAAACTGATATTCATTCTTAGATTGCTTTGGAAACTGGAAAGTTATTCAGAATTATGAGACTATCCTCTCTCTCGGACAAATCATTCCCTTGTAATCTTGTAGATAAAAACAAAACAAAAAACCAAGTTTGTTTTGTATTTGTTGATGGCATGACCCTTGCATATCAGCAGGACAGAGGATCACAGAGTAATGTTAATGTTACAATGTGAAGGGGAGTCTTAAAGCTTCAACAGATTTATAGTAGAATTGCTAGATGGTAGATGTTATAACTTAACAAAAACAGTGATTTTGCATTCGCAGCATTTTAATGGGATGCCTCTTTCAGCAATGTCAAAACAGAAGGCTTTGATAAGCTGTTGATTGTCAGCTAGTGCAGGTTTAAGGCTTCATAAAAAGAGCTTTGTTCTGTGTTCTATTTTTCCATCCTTTCTTTTTTTGATAAATTGCCTGTCCGCCATGTGCAATCTCCTGATAAGTATGTGTTTAGCAAATGTCACTGAAAACAAGTGAAGCATAAAAAGGTTAAAATTATAAAGATGTGAGTTTACAGGTAATTAATTTTTATATATCTGAGGCTGTACCAAGAATGGCAGGGCTAATTAAAAAAAATTGCCACTTGTTTTAATATAGAAATATGTGAGACTGGGGGAGGATCTTTGCATTGTTTCTCACCAGATGGGCAAGCAGTTATGTTACCTGAAATGTTAATTAGGTGTGGAAGTGACTTTTGTGTATCAAAGTTTCACCTGTGGTTAGGATTTAGGTCAGATTGAGTGTGAATTAATATGGTCATGCTGCTCATCAGAGCATAAGCTAATCAGGGCTTTTAACTTTTTTAAAATAATGAAGATTAAATAACTTGTGCTTCAGTTACCTTTCAGAAACATACTAGTCTTCTGAGAGCCAGAACATACTCAGGTTTGAAGAACAAGTGAATAAATTTTGAGAGCGGCTTTACTGACATCAGGGTTTGAAACCATACTTGGAACTGTTTTCAGACATGGCTAAAACTAAACAAGATTGTTGCACATTTTGTATGTACATTTCACACACTGTTTTCACCTATTCAAAATTAGTGGTAGGTTTCTGCTTAGGGGTTAGTGTCTGTTGTTATCCTCAAATGGTTGTCAAGCATGTTTGTTGTACATGGGGAAGAGCTGTTTGTTGTCCAAAAGCCAGAATGTGGTGACATTAAAAACCTATCGCAAAGTTAGCCCATCATCTCAGTAAAATTTCCTATCTATATTGCTTTTCTGTTAATTTTTGGAATTACAAACTATTTTATAAGCACTTCAATGGTAACTGTATCATATCACTAAAAGTTAATTGGTTGATTGTAACACATTGTATTTTGTAATATACAGAGAGCTAATTGGTGGAAAAAACTGTCTAAAAATTTTTTTACAGATTTTTTTTTTCCCACCACGTGGCTGCTTTCCATCGCAATTTTTGACTTGTAGATGAAAAACGAAGCACCTGAAAACTAAAATTGAAAAGCTATGGAGAAAATCAGTTTTTTGCTTTTGATTTTCAGGAAGAACATCCCATAATCCATAATTTATAAGACCTTTACTTTCAGACATAAGAAACTTCACTTCCGTTATAAAAGGCTTAAACTTTGGTTTGACAGGTCAGACAAAGAAATAGTGCAGTCTGTACAATGTTTGAGAGAGTTGGCTAAATAAGATTCCTGAATGACTTTGATATGTACAGTAATAAGGACTTACATGATTATTATAGTCTATGCGTGAACATAAGACCATAAGAACAGCCATACTGGGTCAGACCAAAGGTCCATCTACTCCACTATCCTGTCTTTCGACCGTGGCCAATGCCAAGTGCCCCAGAGGGGATGGATGGAGCAGGTAATCATCAAGTGATCCATTCCGTGTTGCTCATTCCCATCTTCTGGCAAATGGAGGCTAGGGATACCTCCCTGCCCATCCTAGCTAATAGCCATTGATGGACCTATTTTCCATGAATTTATCTAGTTCTTTCTGGAACCCTGTTATAGTCTTGGCCTTCACAACATCCTCTAGCAAAGAATTCCACAGGTTGTGCTTTGTGTGAAGAAATACTTCCTTTTATTTGTTTTAAACCTGCTGCCTATTAATTTCATTTGGTGACTCCTAGTTCTTGTGTTATGAGAAGGAGTAAATAACACTTCCTTATTTACTTTCTCCACACCAGTCATGATTTTGTATACCTCAATCATACCCCCACTTAGTCGTTTCTTTTCCAAGCTGAAAAGTCACAGTCTTATTAATCTCTCCTCATACGGAAGCCATTCCATACCCCTAATCATTTTTGTTGCCCTTTTCTGAAGCTTTTCCAATTCCAATATATCTTTTTTGAGATGGGGTGACCACATCTGCACACAGTATTCAAGATGTTGTGTCACAATATAATGCCCCCCCCACAGCCTTGAACCCATTGTTGATGCCATTGCCCACGACTGCAGGACTCCCGAGTCTGCAGTTGTACCCTTTTGTTTCCTGAACATGTTGTCATAATTTGTTAGTACAACTTCTAAGATCTTTTCAGTTACTTGAAATTTCACGCTGCCCACGCCAGCACCGGGGCTTACAATGTTCACCCCCCGGGGCCAGAGTGAGGGATGCTAAGCCTCCCTCCATATTACTTGGTCTACTACCACCGAGGGTCCATACACCAAATACAAAACCCTTCCTGGGCAGCATGAGAAACCCTAAGTTCTCCTCTTATGCTCAGGCATGCTATGGCTGAGGGTGTATGCACCGAGGATTTATTTTTCTCTTTTGCTTGGAGTGAGGATCTCTAAGTCCTCCTCCTATTGCCCGGCACTTCTATGGCCGGGGGTATACCAACCTACAACCATTTCCCCCGCCGACCAAGGTGGAGAGAAGAATGCTAAACCTCTTTTCGTTTCTCAGTCATGCTATGACTGACGGTGGGCACACCATTAATTATAAAATCCTCAACATGAAATACCAACAGTGCCGGGAAGAGCAAACATGAAATACCAAGGGCAGAACACTTGGTGCGCTCCACAGGGCCACCCTCTCCGCAATTCTCCACCAAAACTGTGACAGATTTATGTTACCAATCTGCCTGGGGCATCAGGTGATCAGGCTGAGCCACAGGATCTTTAGGGGAGGAGATGAAGGAGTACAGCAAGTGACTAAGTTTTAAAGCTTTATTAATAAAATAACAGTGGTGTGTGCTGGGTTCTCCCCACGTCACTCAAAGAAAGGGTAAATGCCCAAGCCTTCACCCGCTTTCATACTCACACATGCATAACCCAAGGCTGGCCAAGCCTGGGTGTAATGTAAGAAGAAGAGGGGGAAGGGTGGACGAGAGTTCTGTCCTGTGCACTGGCCGTCCGGGGTCCGCTGTTGATCTCCAACTTGCTTTGGCTCTTGGGAGGATTTTTAAGGCCTGGGTTCTTCTGGGGGCATTTCGTTCAGGGAACTTTGTCCCCCCGTGCTCTTTGTACCAGTCCAAACCAGCTTTCCATGGCTTCCTCAGCTTTCCCAAAGCACACCAGCTTCAGGGATGTGAGACTGTTGTTTTCCCCACTTGCTGACCTTCGCCGTCTTAACAGGTTTTGTTGCCCCTGCAATTCTGCTCAGCTCAATTCTCCTTTCTCATGGCTGGTCGGGGTTAGAACTCAGGCTCCCGTCTCTCTTGGCAGGCAGCTGAGAATCTGTTGTGTGCAATGGCCTTGGGCCGGAGTCAGTTTTTTATCTTTGGACCTGGCTGGAGCGTCAAGTTAACCTGTTCTCTTTTCCCTTCCTCCCCCTTTGGCCTCTCGTAACCTGCAAAGGAACCTTTCACTCCCCACTCACACCTTTAACCACAGAGTGCCACTCTACAATCATCCAAAACTACATATACTAAACTGCTGCCCCGGGGTTTCCTTGGGGAAGGGGGGCAGGAGGGGCCTTATATTGTGACAGTGGACGTATCATGGATTTATATAGAGACAGTATGATATTTTCAGTCTTATTATCTATACCTTTCTTAATAATGCCCAACATTCTGTTCGCTTTTTTGACTGCCGCTGTGCATTGAGTGGAAGTTTTCAGAGAAGTATCCACAATGATTCAAAGATCTTTCTTGAGTGATAACAGCTAATTTAGACCCTATCATTTTATATGTTTATTTGGGATTATGTTTTCCAATGTGCATTACTTTGCATTTATCAACATTGAATTTCATCTGCCGTTTTGTTGCCCGTCACCTAGTTTTGAGAGATCCTTTTGTAGCTCCTCACAGTCTGCCTGGGACTTAACTATCTAGAGTAGTTCTGTATCATCTGCACATTTTGCCACCTCACTCTTCATCCCTTTTTCCAGATCATTTATGAATATGTTAAATCAGAATGGTCCCAGTACAGACCCCTGGGGGATACCATTATTTACCTCTCTCCATTCTGAAAACTGACAGTTTAGTCCTACCCTTAGTTTCCTATCTTTTAACCAGTTACCAATCCATGAAAGGATATTCTGTTTTATCCCATGATCGCTTACTTTGCTTAAGAGCCTTTGGTGAGGGACCTTGTCAAAGGCTTTCTGAAAATTTAAGTACACTATATCCACTGGTTCCCCCTTGTCCACATGGTTGTTGACTCCCTCAAAGAATTATAGTAGGTTGGTAAGGCATGATTTCCCTCTACAAAAACCATGTTGACTTTTACCCAACAAATTATGTTAATCTATGTGTCTGACAAATTTGTTCTTTACTATAATTTCAACCAGTTTGCCTGGTACTGAAGTCAGGCTTACCGGCCTGTAATTGCTGGGATGACCTCTGGTGCCCTTTTGAAAAATTGGCATCACATTAGCTATCCTCCAGTCTTTTGGTACAGAGACTGATTTAAATGATTGGTTACAGACCACAGTTAGTAATTCTGCAGTTTCATATTTGAGTTCCTTTAGAACTCTTGGGTGAATACCATCTCGTCCTGATGACTTATTACTGTTCAATTTATCAGTTTGTTCCAAAACCTCCTTTAATGACATCTCAACCTGGGACAGTTCCTCAGATTTGTCACCTAAAAAGAATTGCTCAGGTTTGGGAATCCCTCACATCCTCAGCTGTGAAGACCAATGCAAAGAATTCATTTAGTTTCTCCACAATGGCCTTATCATCCTTGAGTGCTCCTTTAGCATATCAATCGTCCAGTGGCCCTACTGGTTGTTTAGCAGGCTTCCTGCTTCTGATGTACTTAAACATTATTTTGCTATTACTTTTTGAGTCTTTCGCTATCTGTTTTTCAAATTCATTTTTGGCCTTCCTAATTATATTTTCATATTTCATTTGCCACAGTTTATGCTCCTTTCTATTTTCCTCACTAGGATTTATCTTCCACTCTTTAAAGGATGCCTTTTTGCTGCCACTGCTTCTTTTACTTTGTTGATTAGCCACGTGGCACTTTTTTGGTTCTCTTACTATGCTTTTTAATTTGGGATATATATTTAAGTTAAGCAAGTTTAAAAAATGAAGAAGCAAATTTAAAAAATACTCTGGATTATATCATAGAATCATAGTTTCCAAGACCTGAAGCAACCATTTTGATCATGTAGTCAGACCTCCTGTATAATACAGGCCATCAAACTTCCACAAAATAATTCCTAGAGCATATCTTTTAGAAAATCATCCAATGTTGATATAAAAATTATCAGTAAAAGAGAATCCATCATGATCCTGGGTATATTATTAATTACTCCCACTGTTCAAATTGTATGTCTTATTTCCAATCTGAATTTGTCTAGCTTCAACTCCCAGTCACTGAATCATGTTATACCTTTCCCTTTTAGATTGAAGAAACCATTATTAAATGTTTTGTTCCCCATGTAGGTACTTGTAGACTGAAATCAATTCATCCCATAACCTTCTTTTTTTTACGCTAAATAGATTGCGTTCCTTGAGTCGATCACTGTAAAGCATGTTTTTCTAACCCTTTAATCACTCTTGTGGATCTTCTCTGAACTCTCTTCAATTTATTAACACCCTTCTTGAACTGTGGACTCCAGAACTGAACATAGTGTTCCAGCAGTGGTCACACCAGTGCCAAATACAGAGGTAAAATAACCCATCTACTCCTATTCAAGATCCCCCCATTTATATATCCAAGGATAGCATTTGCCCTTTTGGGCAGAGCATCACACTGGGAGTTCATGTTCAGCTGATTATCCACTATGACCCCTAAATCTTTTTCAGAGTCACTGCTTCCAGGATAGAGTCCCCCATCCTGTAAGTGTGGCCTGCATTTTTTGTTCTAGATGTATATATTTAAAAGTGTCTCTTGTAGTCTCTTCATACCATTTGATCCTTACAAACTAACTCTAATTGCAAGGATCTTGATGTTTCATGGCATCATAGGCTTTCTTTATTTGTCAGCTTTATTTTTTTCCAATATGTATTTGAAAGATAAATCACTGGGAGACCCCTTCATCTCCACCACCAACCCAGCAAGAATGCTTAGAGCCATTTTTGTACCAGAGATTTGGAAAGAGGGCACAATGAGCCTCCCTCTCCCTTTGACCACTGCACAAAGGTCAAGCACAATCAGAACACTATAAGAACTGTGATCCCTCATTGTACACTCAGGATGCAAGATAGCCGAAGGGGTGAGGTGAGCTCTGTTCCTCCTTTACTCCAGCAATGGAACTACTCAGACACACAGAGAACATGCACGGTACTGGCTGAGTGCTGCCTCACCCTGCGCCCCTCACACACACACACACACACACACACACACCCTCACCCTCCCTCTCTCTCTCTCTCTCACACACACACACACACCCTCTCTCTCTCTCTCTCTCTCTCTCTCTCTCTCACACACACACACACACACACACACACACACACCCTCTCTCTCTCTCTCTCTCTCTCTCTCTCTCTCTCTCACACACACACACACACACACACACACACACACACACACACACACACACACACACACAAAATACTTACTTACTTACTTACTTACTTCCAGGAACCATAATCTCTGAGGTCATGCTACCTCTACACAATCCCCAACAGAGAGCTGTGCCTTGAAGGTACAATTGATTGCTTGTGTATTTTGATTGGTTTCTTGGATATATACCATGACATAAAGGCTAATCACACATGACATGCTTCTATTTTCTGTTTCATAAAACAGACAAATAAAAAGTGGCGTGTTTGAGAGATGGAGAAGAGGAAATGAGTGTATTCATTTATTTGATCCTTAAATGTCATTTAGGACCATTTAAAGATTTTTAAATGATGACATTTAGACAAAATAGTTTCACGGTGATGCCTTATCAGTGAATTTTACTTCAGAAACATTTCTCATCTTTGTCATAGTGCCACTTCTCATAGAGATAATTATAATTTCAATTGCCAGGCTGTCCTGTTAAACCAGACACTGGCTGTTTGTTATAAGCTGTGAAAGGATACCTTCTTGCCTTCATGTTGTTGTCACAATATCGAGAGCTCAGAATGTTATATCCATTGTTCAATTAATCAAATACTAATCCATCCAATTCAGGCTTTGCCAACATTAGGCTTAATGCACACATCTACATAACTATAAATGCATTTGCAGACATTCCCCTCCCCACCTTTAGAGCCACAAATGCTGATTCTGTAAAACTAAAAGACACACCCTACATGATGCTGTTTGTTTCGTTACTACTAGAATCATAGAATATCAGGGTTGGAAGGGACCTCAGGAGGTCATCTAGTCCAACCCCCTGCTCAAAGCAGGACCAATCCCCAACTAAATCATCCCATACTTACTAGATGGAGGTCTCTTTTGTCATGGAAATAAGAACAGAGCTATCTGGCATCAAGTGTGATAATCAAATTGTACCCTGGGCACCTGCTGGAGTAAAGCATTTATACCTATATAGCTATGCCTATTAGAACAAACTTACATAGAGTTCTTGCCTGAAATTGTTCTTTGTTCTTGTCTTATTTAGTGAGGCTCTCCAAGTCAATTACTATTAAAGTTCTTCCAATTCCATTTGAAGGGACAAATATCATACAAATGTAGATGGACTTTGTACTGCAAAAGTACACAGATTTGATAGAAGTAGTATACTGTCAGGACAGAATTTCATAGCACTTCAAGAAATAAATATTATTGAACAGTTCAAGAAATAGAGATTCACTCTGCCATATATAGAAACATAATATGTCAACACAAATATTCTTGTAAAATTTCAGGTGAAGCCATTGTGTGTTAAATCATTCATTTTCATATGTCATCTTGTAGTTCTGCATTTGGATGTGTCTCCATATTTTGGGCCATTTTGTTGAGGTCATTTGAAAATTAAGTCCAAAGAGTCTTTAATACTGCTGGTCAAAGGTATAATTTTTCCTATTATGGTTAGCCGGAAATTGCTAAAGCAATTTAAGAAAGCAGTCATTTGTACATGTGCACATTGAGGAAAATATGATATGATGATAAGTAGTTTGTAATAGAGCTACAAGGACAAAAACAGATCATGTCTGAAATTCTTTCTTTGACAGGATAACAAGATTAGTGAATAAAAAAACCCCAGAAGTTGACATAGTATGGCTTGACTTAAGTAGGCTCTTGTGTACTTATGAGAATATCATGTGAATCAGTAACAACAGAAATGTAGATTAGATATAATTACAATAAAATAGATACATGACTGGCTAAAATAATAAATAAACAATTGATGTTTCATTATCAAGTGTAGAATAATGGTATTTCTGAGTGGTGTGTGTTAATCCAAAATTATCAAGTATTTTTATTGGCTTGGAGGAGATGGCTGTGCTAAGCATTTTAGCTGAACTAAGGGTATGTCTACATTGCAATTACACAGCTGCGATTGGTCCATGCCAACTGACTTGGGCTAATGGCGCTCAGGCTAAGAGGCTGTTTAACTGTGGTGTAGATTCATAGATTCATAGATATTTAGGTCAGAAGGGACCATTATGATCATCTAGTCTGACCTCCTGCACAACGCAGGCCACAGAATTTCACCCACCACTCCTACAAAAAAAAAAACCCTCACACCTATATCTGTGCTATTGAAGTCCTCAAATCGTAGTTTAAAGACTTCAAGGAGCAGAGAATCCTCCAGCAAGTGACCCGTGCCCCATGCTACAGAGGAAGGCGAAAAACCTCTAGGGCCTCTTCCAATCTGCCCTGGAGGAAAATTCCTTCCCAACCCCAAATCTGGCGATCAGCTAAACGCTGAGCATATGGGCAAGATTCATCAGCCAGATACTACAGAAAATTCTTTCCTGGGTAACTCGGATCTCACCCCATCTAATAGCTCATCACAGGCCATTGGGCCTATTTACCATGAATATTTAATTACCAAAACCATGTTATCCCATCATACCATCTCCTCCATAAACTTATCGAGTTTAATCTTAAAGCCAGATAGATCTTTTGCCCCCACTGCTTCCCTTGGAAGGCTATTCCAAAATTTCACTCCTCTGATGGTTAAAAACCTTCGTCTAATTTCTAGTCTAAATTTCCTAGTGCCTACTTTATATCCATTTGTTCTTGTGTCCACATTGGTACTGAGCTTAAAGAATTCCTCTCCCTCTCTGGTATTTATCCCTCTGATATATTTATAGAGAGCAATCATATCTCCCCTCAACCTTCTTTTAGTTAGGCTAAACAAGCCAAGCTTCCTGAGTCTCCTTTCATAAGACAAGTTTTCCATTCCTCGGATCATCCTAGTAGCCCTTCTCTGTACCTGTTCCAGTTTGAATTCATCCTTCTTAAACATGGGAGACCAGAACTGCACACAGTATTCCAGGTGAGGTCTCACCAGTGTCTTGTTTGGGCTCAGGCTGCAGCCTGAGCTCTGGGACCTTCCCACCTCACAGGGTCCTAGATCCTGGGCTCCAGCCCAAGCCTGAACATGTACACTGCAATTAAAAAGCCCCTTAATTGCCTGAGCCCCATAAGCTCGAGTCAGCTGGCATGGACCACACACATGTGTCTAATTACAAGTGTAGACATGCCCTCAGAGTCTGAAATCACATACCCCTAAAATGAGGAAAACAATATTCGTGACCATGTGTGAAAAGTTTGGTTTAAATGACTTGCCCAACACCACATAAGAACTCTGTGGCCGAAGCAAGAGCCTTAACCATGAGCCTGTACTGCTTTTCCTATAATCCCATGTGTCGAGGAATACACATAATACAACTTCTTCAACAAATGAGGCAGGGGTCCTACAGACAATAGCTTCCTTTACTACTCAACCCTAATTTATCCCCAGAACAGGTCCAGCCTGTACACTGAATGAGGCAGGGGTACTGTGGAAAAATAGTATGTAATTGAAGTCTGTATCAGAATGCATAGGCACAAGGGGGCCAAATTAAGGTTGCCTTAATTCTGGTATTTGGTAATTTTTGAATGTTCTGCTTTGCAACCTGAATAATGTTCATTTAACATGTTTTTGAATGTAATTTCCAATGTATTTAAAAAAAGAAAAATGAAAAACAGAAATTCCATCTGGTGACATCATATTGACACCCACATGGCTAATCTGTAGGGTAGGGACCACAGACCTCTGCCACTTGAGATAACATAGTAATTGATACAGGATGACAACCTACTACTGCTATATGGCCCACCAGTAGAGGGGGAAGAGATACACACCTTGCACATGGGTTTCACAGATATTTTCTGACAGCAAGGGAATGGATAGATTTGTGAAAACTGGGTTCCATTTCAGGTCTAGGACTGTACTGTAGAGGGCACAGACTCTTCTGCCCATTCAGTCCCCTAAGCTTGACCTCTTCTTTCTCATCCCTTCAAACCTGCCCTAGTTCTGTTTGTTCCCTGCTGTGGATCCTTGTCCCCGTCCCATTCTCCTTGCCTGACCAGTCCCAGTGTCCACTACTCAGGCTTCTCCTCCCAGGCTGTCTCTCTTTGCCCAGCTAGTACAAATCTCCTTCTCTGGGCTTGCTTCCAAGTACTAGCCACTCTTCGCTCCACACCCTGGTTCCAGGCTCCTTACCCAGCCAGGCCCAGTTCCTCACTCCTGCCATCTCATCTAATCTGTGCTTCCTCTCCTCCCAGTTCTAGTCTCCCTTGCTGAGCTCCTCGTGCAATCTGTCTCCCGCCCCCCCAAATTCTTTCCTTAGCTCCTTGCTCCAGTCTCCCCTTTTCCTGACCCAGTTTCTTTGTCCATCCAGGCCCACTTCTCTCCCCATATTACAGCTTTCTTGTCATATGTGCCTCCCCTTCCTCCCTGCCCCTGTTCCCCTCTACACACACACTGGGTCCTAATCCCAGTCTACTTGATCAGATAGTCCCAGTCTTACCCCCTCTCCCCAGCTCTTTGGCTATCAGACAGGATGGGCAGGGGTGGTGTCCCTAGCCTCTGTTTGCCAGAAGCTGGGAATGGGCGACAGGGGACGGATCACTGTTCATTCCTTCTGGGGCACCTGGCATTGGCCGCTCTCGGAAGATGGGATACTGGGCTTGATGGACCTTTGGTTTGATCCAGTATGGTTGTTCTTATGTATTTATGCCCCACAAGCCATCTTGCTCCTAATCCCTCCTGTTTCCCTCATTGGCTCCCAATCCCAGTCTCCTTTTTCAACCAGTTCCCAATTCCCCTCCCTGCTTTCCAACTCTCAGTTCCAGATTCCTTGTCCCAATCCACTCCTCTCCTTCAGCCCAGTCCAGCTTCTGCCTCTTCTGCATTCCAATTAGATGGCTTCCTCTTCCACACACTTAGGTTCCAGCCGGGGTGGTCACTGAGAGCACAAGAGAGAGACTTCCTGCTCTCACTTCCAGTGTCTGGTCCCACATTGGCCCAGAGAAGTTGGGACCAGTAATTATGTGGAAAGTTCAACTTTGCCCCTGTAGCCCTGAGCTGGAGGGAGCAAGCTCGTTCACTGTGTGGGCAGCACTTGGAGCTGTGAGAGGCTCATGCATGCTCAATGAGGATGGACTCTTCAGACACTTTAGTTGCTAAAATCTTTTCTAAGCATGTGTGAACTAATTTTTCAAAGGTTTATAACTTGTTGGATAGATTTGGACAGATTTTCACATGATGGCAGAAAGCACATCCCTGACACAAAGGCCACTCCGCTTCCAAGTCCGTGCTCCAACATACAGGGGTGCTAGCGCTATTCAAGGAAAAGATCACCAGACTTTTTTTGGCAAAACAATGTAGCTTTTTTCCTAGCCTCATTTTCAGGAACAGTTAAATCATTTTGGCCAAAAAAAATGAAAAAAAGAAGTAATAATTCAGCCTGGTGCAGACACCCAGTATATAAAATTTCGGCCCAAATGGTTAAAGTTTGCAAAATTATAAGCAACTGAAAACATGATCTTAGAATGGGAAGTATTAATAAATGACACTACTAGCCTACCCTATAATATAGCTATTAAATTACAATCATGTTCTTAGCTCATGAAGTTGTACATTCACGATTCTTAAAGTTGATGGAGTTGCATGAGGCCTCAGTGCGGAATCTGGGCTACTATCTTCTATTCTTCAAGTTAAATAATGTTTTAACTGTATGCTAGAGAGACAAAGTAGGTGAGGTAATATATTTTATTGGACCAGCTTCTGTTGGTGAGAGAGACAAGCTTTTGAGCTACTCAGATCTGGGAAAGGTGTCTACACTACCAAGTTTTTTCGACAAATATTAAGTGTCGACAAAGTGTTGTGCAGGTTTCCTGTGAGGATGAGGACTGATAGATCAGATACAGAGTGATCACTTTGTGAAAAGTGTTCACCCAAGGTGATGTGGTGCTTTTAATCATTTTCCTATGCGAGTTCATTCAGTAGCATAGTAATTCTCTGGTTTCACCCACAAAGTCATTTTTGGGGCATTTAGTGTGCTGGATGAGATACACCACACATTGTGATAGGCATGCGTAGGACCTATGGATCTTGAAAGTTGTGTTGTGGGGCCAGGGGGGAATCACTGTAGCGGTGGAAATATGTATGCAGGGTTTGCATCTGTTGTCCTGGCAGGGTTTGGTGGTGATTTGAGTTGCTGTGTCCTGATCTGTGAGAGGCTTGCACCTGATGATGATCTTGGAGAGATTAAAATGACATTAAAGATCCTGGGAATTGCATTCCTTTTGAACAAATGACCACAAACTCATCAGCTATTCCTCCTTAATATTAGCAAGTGAACTCAACTGCTACCATTATACTCTTCAAAAAAATAATAGGAATTACGAGCTACAACCACATAGTAACAGGTTTCAGAGTAACAGCCGTGTTAGTCTGTATTCGCAAAAAGAACAGGAGTACTTGTGGCACCTTAGAGACTAACCAATTTATTTGAGCATAAGCTTTCGTGAGCTACAGCTCACTTCATCGGATGCATACTGTGGAAAGTACAGAAGATCTTTTTATACACACAAACCATGAAAAAATGGGTGTTTACCACTACAAAAGGTTTTCTCTCCCCCCACAAACCCACTCTCCTGTTGGTAATAGCTTATCTAAAGTGATCACTCTCCTTACAATGTGTATGATAATCAAGGTGGGCCATCTCCAGCACAAATCCAGGGTTTAACAAGAACGTCTGGGGGGGGGGGGATAGGAAAAAACAAGGGGAAATAGGTTACTTTGCATAATGACTTAGCCACTCCCAGTCTCTATTCAAGCCTAAGTTAATAGTATCCAATTTGCAAATGAATTCCAATTCAACAGTCTCTCGCTGGAGTGTGGTTTTGAAGTTTTTTTGTTGTAATGTCAAGCCTGACCTTAAAAACTTCCAAGGAAGGAGATTCTACCACCTCCCTAGGTAATGCATTCCAGTGTTTCACCACCCTCCTACTGAACAAGTTTTTCCTAATATCCAACCGAAACCTCCCCCACTGCAACTTGAGACCATTACTCCTTGTCCTGTCCTCTTCTACCACTGAGAATAGTCTAGAACCATCCTCTCTGGAACTACCTCTCAGGTAGTTGAAAGCAGCTATCAAATCCCCCCTCATTCTTCTCTTCTGCAGACTAAACAATCCCAGTTCCCTCAGCCTCTCCTCATAAGTCATGTGTTCCAGACCCCTAATCATTTTTGTTGCCCTTCGCTGGACTCTCTCCAATTTATCCACATCCTTCTTGTAGTGTGTATCTTCTATACTTTCCACAGTATGCATCCGATGAAGTGAGCTGTAGCTCACGAAAGCTTATGCTCAAATAAATTGGTTAGTCTCTAAGGTGCCACAAGTACTCCTTTTCTTTTTGCGAACCACATAGTAGTTAAGCTATTGAAAACATTTTTTTCCCTTTCTGCAATTAACATGCATTTTCAGGACAAAAGTCAAGATAAATGTTTCATAGATTTTATTGTGAATAGCAATTAATATCCCACATCAGCAACATCAATGCTATGACCTTTTATTGGAAATGGTTTTGAATTAGGGCAAAAGATTGTAATGATTATACACCTGAAATATGTATACAAAGGACAAAGTGTTTGGTTTTAGATTTAGCGATATTGAATCTCAGTGTTCGTGAGTATTTTTCAATTTTACAAAAATAAATTTTTCTTTGTTATTCTATAGCCACATTTTATGTTTTATTTTAAATTTCATCATCAAAAAAAATCCAAAGTATGTGGATTCCACCACTGACAAGTGAGAAAACAGCCAAGGAAACTGCACTATGCATCTTTATGCACAAAAAATGAAATGACAGACAGGAAATGTTTATAGTTCTTTAATCACAATCATCAAATTGTAATAAACAGAACCTTCAAATTGAATTCCCACTTTTGCCTGAATTGCATATGAGATTATACCTGCATACCAAGTCAAGAACAATATTTCATAATCCATTTCATTTGACTTTCAACATAGGTGCTCTGCTGGAGACATTTTCTATAAAGCTTGTCACATATCGGAAAAGCAATTTAATAAACACTATGATCAAATATTGATGGAATTCTATTCTTCTTTGGAGGCACAGCACCTGGAGGACATCATTGCTAAACAAGATTCTATATTTTCCCCTTCATTCTGATTCATTAAGCCACCTTTATTGTCCTTTGCAAAGTTGTTTTGATACTCGTTAGTAAAGCTATCAATTTCTTTTAAAGGTGAATCACTTTTATTAAATAGAGGACATGTGCTGTTTGATAACACTATCTGTTAAGAACACATATCGGTTTGTGTTCTGTCATGTCCTACAAAGTTTACAATTCTCATTTGTGTACAAGCAATAAATGTTGATATGTGGCTCTTAATACAACTCCAAACCTGCAGCACAGCTTCAACTGAGTGAGTTCAACAGCTCAATAAAATGTACTAAACCCCACTATAACGTGTTTATGGTGCTGTGTTTAGAAAGTGTGGTGTCTCAAAGAAGTCATTCAGCAAACAGCCTCATTTAGTCAGAGCCAGCTACAAGAAGGCTACCCTCACTTCTAACCTCCAGAAAAGCAGCATAGTGACACTCAAAATAGAGATTTTACGTGTGGGCTTCATGCATTTTCACACAACTCTTGCAACCGGCAGTTAAGAGAAACGAAAGAATTTTAAGACATTTTAACTGAATAGAATAGTATGATTTATTTTAAACAACTAAACATTTACTGCAGAATACACTTCATTATTTTTCTCTCACACACTTATATATAGGCACAAACGAAATTGTTCAATTCTGAATATCTCCACTCCACAATATCTGTTTTGATATATGTTGTTACTCAATTTGTGTTTGTTTCCTTTGGTCTCATTGTTTTACATAATACCTGTTTTACTAGTGATATATCAGTGAAGGAAGCAATTTTAAGAGGTTGGGCGAAAGTTCACGATAGCAAATCTGAGCTCCATCACTGTTCACATCTGATCTGTTGATATTCATGTTACTTCTGAACATCACATAACTTTATTCTTGGAAACTACATTATCATGTGGCACAGTCAATGAAAAAAAGTGTTATTTTAATTTAAAGCCTAAGCCTTAAGACATGCAGTGCTGAAAATAAGAAATACATAAGCCCTCTTTTCCTTGGTGTGCACAGCCAATCCTTAGCGGCTGTGATTAGTTCTGTTGGACTAGATTTGGGAAGTTCAGGTTTTGAAGGAACTGGCTTTCCATGTACATATGCCTGTATTTCATCCTGTTTTGGAGAGCAATTTTTGATGCTTCTTCTTGATGTAACCCTTAAAGATGCTTTTTGACTTTAGCAGCAGTCTTGATCAAAACCATTTGCTGCAGAGTATTTATTCAGCTTTCTCTACTTCAGTTTCACAGTGTGTATCTGTTAAATCTATACCTGCTATTTTTCGTTAGTATTGGCTTTAAGTTTAGAAACTGCTGGAACTATCTCTGCTGACTTCATAAAAGAAACTAGTGGTCTGGGGTAATTTGTACTCCAATCTCATTTAAACTAGCTTTTTCTCAGACTGACACAGTATCTTTTTCCATGTCTTTTTGGGGAGCATTTCTCTATCAAAGTAAAGAATGTTAAAATCCCTCTTCACGTTCAGTGTGAAATGTGACATTTTTATTAAATCAATAGTATTCCCCAGAACACCACAAATGTTAGTTTGTAGCCCACAGCTTGTTTAAGGTCAGTAGAACACTTTTCCTTGTATTAATAATAATAATAATAATTAATAATAGTAAATATTTATTTGTATTGTGGGAGCATGGAAAGACCTCATCGTGCAAAGCATTCTACAAATACTTTAGACACTGTCCCTTCCCCAAAATTTACAATGTAACTAAATCAAAACTCTACAAGTGAGCATATCAGTCAAAGATGAGGGCAGAGCACAGGATGAATGAGGATAACAAAAAAACAAACAAACATGTTTACATAAGCTAGCAATGGGCATTGGTTGATGGTTCTGAATCCTGTTAAACATTTTGGGGTTTGATAGATAAATATGAGCAGTATCCTATATCAAAATGGAACTGTTTGAATGTTCTTTCTTCAGCAAAATTCTTACTTACTGGACTGGCTTCACTTTAGTCTACTTTTATACATTCTGTTGAAATATATGCTGTATATTTATGAAGATTTTCTTGACTGAATTGTTGAGAAGTGGCATTTAATTAAAAATTTGCCACACACATGGTTGTCAAAGCTAATCACCTGAAAGAGCGGCATGGAACAATGTCAGAATAGCTTGTTACAGTGTTTATATACTTTTTATATTCAATACTTGTATCCAGATAAGTCCATATGTGGCTCATAAATGTTATTGTTAAAGGAATAGTCAGATTTTAGCCCCTAAATTTACCTGATGTAAAAAAGTACATTCATGATAGCATTTAAGCTTTTTCTAGTTAAGAAATTATAATCGAAACAGTCTTTGGGTTTTTTTTAAACATAGCCGTGCAGTGCCTGCAACTCCAACATGAAATGTTGCTGCATTCTGCTTGTTCAGGAGACCTCGAACATGAAATTGACTCGTCATTTTTTATTGTCCAAACTGAGTGAAATGCAAAAAGTAAACTGCACAAAAGCTGACTCTTCAGGTTTTCCCAGTGCAATGCTGCTACACAGAGGTGTAAGAGCAAGTACTATTTTCTCCCTCCCCACTCCTTGTGTACCCACAAAGCAGGCACCATCTGACCCTAATTTCTGTAAAATAAAGTTAAAATAAATAAATAAAAACATGTTCTGTAACAGTTTAAAAGAAATCTAATGATTTACAACACTATGAAAGTGATTGGACAATCCATAATTTGCTAACACATTGAAATAAATTCACTGATTGGTGGTTTGTGTCCTGGCTGTATTGTCCTAATATCTTTGTATTCTTCTGTTTTGGAATTTTTTAAACAGATTTCATAATTCAGGAACTGTTGAAAACATGCTGCTTTCTTGACTAAAGGAATTAAATACTTATTTTAGCTATAAAAATTGAACTTCCTTCTAGACTATTCTAAGAATTACTTCTAAGTGGATTCATTAACTCATTTGCTTTGAACATTCAAAATATTCAGAGCAATTCTAAACCGAACGTTACCACCAGATATTCTACTCTGTTACCTTATAACATGTTTCCAGAGTGGAAATTTTTAGTTACCCTTCATAATTTATCTCTCTGTCATATAACCAGAAAGGCATACAAGGCCAGGTATCAGTTTCTAAATGGCCCATTTTTGAGTTTATAATTCACTTTGTAAACTAAACTTTATAGTTGTAAGAACGTTGTGCCATTGCAATAAGTAGTTCTCCTGCACCAAAAATAATGAGCGACTTTTTTTTTTTTTTACTCTGGTTTCAGTCCCACTTAGAAACTTTGCAATACCTTCTGCTAGAAGTACAGCATCAGGGTGACAATGATGTATGTATGTTTGAACATTGTGACTACAGCTTAACTAGCTTCTGATTTAGAAGTTGTTTTTTAGCCTCAGACATATCTCCCAAGAATGCATAAGTGGAAGAAATGTATTAACCGTAAGAAGGCATATTTGGTTTTGGCAGTTCAGTACTGTAGTATTCCTTATGAGAGCTATGGCAAATCTTCACACTTTTCAACATAGGTTTTATGTAGATTTTTCTGCTAATGTGGTCTCCCTGCAAGGTATATCTTCATAAGTGCTTGTAAGGGGAAATGTATTTTTAGGTTTTCTTGACCAACAGATTTATCAGATGAACTATAAAATATGCTGTGTATTCAATGCATTGTATTTTATGTTGGTCTGTTGTAGGTTGATATGCCATCCTAAGCAGGAAGATTGTATAAATAGTTTATGCTAGGATTTAAAATGCAGCCCTGAAATATCTATTAACTTATTAAAATAACATATCTGTACTCTACCTTGGTAAGAGTAGATAATTACCTATTTTTAGCTCCTTAGATTCAACAGTGGCACAAAATCAATTTCTGGCAGTGTATCTTATGAGAAAAACCCAAGACACACTATTAATTTAATATAATTAAATAAGAGACCCATATTCTCTTCTCTCTACATATTCTGTTGTGATAATCAAGATTTATAGATTTGGTTGGCAGGTATTTTAAAATGCAAAACCTCTTATAACATCAAATTCCCTAGTACTCACTGATCAAGGTTTCTCTTGAAGTCAGTGACTAAAAAAAATTATCAGGATCACATTATAGGTGTTATCCAAAAGAGGATTCTAAAAACAAGCCCAGCAATGTTGTCTAGTTGATAGGCTTTCACAGTTCTTGACAATGAAGCATGCAAACATGTATTGGACAGCATCAGAAAAGGGAATGGTGTCCTTGCGCTGAGGTTGTCAATTAATCGCAGTTAATGGCTGTGATGAATAGAAAGCAAAATTAATACATTAATTTTTAACACGATAATTGCATACATGTGGGTGGGGCAGGAGGCATTGGCAGGGGGGCTGAAGCCCCAGCCCACAGCTCCGTGGGTGTCAGGGGGACCGAAACCTCTGGCACAGCTCTGGAGGTGGAGGGGGCCTGCAGCAGCTGCTGCTCACAGCTTCCCGGGCAGTGGAGGGGATGGAGCCCCGCAACCCAACCCCCGAGAGTGGCTGGAGCCCCAAGCCCTTAGGGTGGCTAGAGCCCCGTGCCAGGCTGGAGCCCCGAGCCCCATGCCCCAGGTGGGGGCTGAAGCCCCCAGCCCTGACCCTATATTTGAAAATATAGTAAACCTTCAAAAATATTTAAATCAATGGTATTCAGATATTGTTTAACAGTGTGATTAAACCTGTGATTAATCACAATTATTTTTTTTAATTGTTTGACAGCCCGACTTTCCCCTGCTTTCATTCAGTCTCAAAAGTTGCTTCTGCATTGCATATGTTACCACCACCAACTTCCCATTTTTGTCAAAGCAGATGGAACTAGTCATTGGCTGAAGCACCTAAATGAACTAGCCTAAATGAACCAGTAGTCTAATTTGATTTGTCAGTTTCTATTGTAAGTAAGTAGGATTCAGAGTCCCTTGGCGTATTTTAACCCAGCAATAGTATAGGTGTGATATGCTACTATTTTATTGCTCTTGAGAATTGATGAGCATCTTATATAATCAGGATTCTACCCTTTTGCTACATGGACTATAAAACATCTCAACATGATGTTCACTTGCCTCAAACTTATTTATTTAAAATCACTTCACAATGCAAACAAAGAAAAGCAAAACAGTACCTCTCCCATCCACAGATACTCAGAAATTAATCCCTAGAATAGCTCCCACAACAATGCCAAACCACACTCACCTCAACCTGTCTCAAATGCTTCCTCATGCTAGATGGACTGCGGCATGCCTGCCAGTGAAGAGTTTCAGTCCAGTTTGGCTCATGAAGTGGTATCAATTCCAAAACCAGGGCAACCTGCCGGCATACACTGAGGGTGTTCAGAATCTAGCATCTCTACTGATTTCAGCTCAAGGAACAGCCTATGGGGATAGAGATGATCTCTCAAATTGGCAGGTCCCAGGATGTTAGAGCTTTATATTTCAAAAACAACGCTCTAAACGGTACCTGCTGTTTCAGATAACTGCTGTAGATTCTTGAGCATTTGTATTATTTGCTTCTGTTGAGATAAAAGGATGGCTACTTATAAGTGCGTAGTCCCATGCCGCGTGAGACAGCAGTTTATTTCCTGTTGGCTGGAAGCCAGCCGAAGGAGATGTGAAAAAGAAATAGGAGAGGCAGTGACCCCTGGTAGTTGGGAGAATGAACTGCAGAGACACCTTTATTCAGTCACAGTTGTTTGTGTAGGATTCCAACATGATTGTGCGGTTATGAGATTGGGAGAACAGATGGTCATTTTGTGATTATCACCTCCATTGTGACATCTCGATTTGAAGACTAAGGGAAAAGAAGCCTACACACAATATGGTAAATGATCTATTTTTATTGTAGACAGTGAACAGATAATCTATTTAATATTATCTGCATTCCAGAATTAGAAATAACTCCTGTTTTTCCTTTGTCTGTTCAACTGATACAGATGCAAATGTGTCTCCTTGCTTCTTTTGGTAAGAAAAATGATGCCCTTACCATTGTCATAGAAGACACTTCGGGAGATATTCCAGCCTTTCCAATTCCAGCAATTTTAGTAAATTCCTTGTAGAATATGTTTAATCACTCAGCATTTAGCCCTTCTTATCATAAGTGCTGTAGATAATGTTCATAACCACCTCTGGGACAACTAAATATGTTCTCAGTGCATATTACAGATTTTGGGATTGTTTCTACAGTTCTTAAAGTTGCAGGGAGCTTTAATGACTTTTTTTAAAAAATAAATCCCTGGTCCAGGCTATATTTTCAAAATAATTGATTTTTTTCTCTCTTTTTTGAAAAAGAAAGCCAAGGAAGCTCAAAAGCAAGATAATATATATTTTTCAGGCACATATAGTAAGGGTCGGTTAACACAAGGCTACCAACCTTGCAATTGTAGAGTGTTCCCTAGGAGCTGGGAGCCCTAACCCACCTGGACAGGCTATAATACTAATGTAAGTAAACATTTGTGCACTAGTGGTTCATTGTCAAAGTGTTGTTCTAAATTCTGCTCCTCCAGTACAGCTAGCATTGAGTAACACATACACCCTTTGGCTTTATTTTATTTTATGTATTTCTGTTATCACTCTTTATTGACTTAGTCTTCCATAACAACTAATATACAGAACGTGCTTGAAAATTTTTTGCTATAAAAGTAAAGTTATTAATTTTAACTTCATCATTTTTACCTGTGTGGGCTTGTCACCCACAGAGAATTTATGTAAGGCACCTATGAAGCTTAAAATGTGGTCCACTAAGATACTTGTAAATGTTAATATTATATGACAAG
This sequence comes from Natator depressus, assembly GCF_965152275.1. Taxonomy (NCBI): domain Eukaryota; kingdom Metazoa; phylum Chordata; order Testudines; family Cheloniidae; genus Natator; species Natator depressus. Next base: position 87,251,573 of record NC_134240.1, read on the forward strand.
TAAAGAGTAGGTCATAATAGTCCCTTTATATATATATATCAGTGGTGCTCAACATATTTACCATTGTGGGCCAAATATGCAGCTCTCTATGTGTTATGAGGGCCGCATCCACATAATGTATATGCTACCTGTATGGCCCTGAGGATGTCACATGGACCACAGCTGTGTGCTGATGGGGCCATGGGTTGAGAACCATTAATATATATTTGTATGTATCTATATAGATAGATATATGAGAGAGAGAGATTTTGAAAATTTTATTTTTTCATTTTTTTGTCTTTATTGTCCAACTATCTCTAATGATAGATCATATTATGACTGCTTAGGTTATTAATCATCTCATAGGGTTAGATTGTTGGGAATATACTTTCATTTGTATGTAAGGGCTATACATATTTGTCCCACCCAAAGAGGAAGTGCCGAAAGGCATTGTGACTCAGAGGCACCCTTCTGAGTCACAGCCCTTCTGGAGTTCCTTTTTTGCCGATGGGAAAGGAATATGAGGGTCTGCCAGCTGGTAAATAGTTGGGCACAGAGTCTTGGCTTTGTATACTCTTCTTCAACTTGCTCATGAAGGGGGTGTGGCAACCACATGGAACCTGCCCTCCTCTTCCCTTTTCCTCTCTCCCCCCCTCCACCAGTACAAGTAGGGTCTTCATTGCCACATAGGAACAATCAACAATTTAGGTCATAATGAATGTTCTGCATGCTAACAATTATATAATCCATTTTATTCATGCAAAAATTAATGTTTATATATTTTTAATTCACCAGCTAACTTTCTCAAAGATAGGAAAAGGCACTAGTCCTCAACAAGGCCAACAGAAAAAAAATGAATTTCCTAGACTAAGATATTTTAAGATATTGTATAAGCCAAAAAAGTATTAGAAAAATAAAGATCAGGAAATAATCAGATCACACTACCTTCAAAACTGTCTAATTTCCCCAAAAAACTTTCCAGAAAAAAAAGTTCCCTGCAAATAAATGTGGCATATGACAGTTCTGAAAAATGGGTTTCTTTTTGAGGAGATGATGGAGGTTGAAAATATTGCTGATAATTGCGAGCTGTCTTCAGCCGTAACTATGGAGCAGTTACTATCCATCCATAGTATTATCTACAGATTTCAGACTTGCAACTCAGAGCAAATACTGATCAACACATTTTTCATTTTTCATGATAATACCTATGAATAAGTAAAGTATGGAATTAATTAGAGTAATTTGACTAAGCTGTAACCGAAAGGGCAGCAGCTGGATGCTTGAAAACAGATGGTATTTCTGATCTGAATAGATTTGATCTTGACTAATTTTCAAAGCTAAGAAGCACTGGGAGTGGTTATTGCAGTACTTTGTGTGGGTGATCATAAGCATATGTAGGCCAAAATTCACTCCTGGTGTTAGCAGGTGCAATAAGATTTAAGTTCATGGAGTTATGCTCATTCTGTCTCTTATAATGCTTATCACTGTGGTAACTGAATTTGTCCTTTAGTGTTGTTGGCTTCTCTGTATTAGCAACTGTAATGACTATATATATACAGGTATATATGCAGTATTGGGTTACATTCCTCCTCCTGTTATCTCTCTATGGGCTTCAGCAAAACAGAAAGTGAAAAAAAATTATTAGCCAGGAACTATGTAGACATTGGCTTTGATGCTGTTGTAAACTAAGCAAAATAGAGCCTTGTCAATAATTCTCATATAGCATTCCCCTAGCTGGAAAAGGTAGCTCCATGGGCTGAAATCCTGCCCTCCTCCCCCTCCAGATATAGAGGGTAGGACTTTTTGATGTAGCACGCATTCTGCAGTTAGACTGCTCTGTTTTGAGGGGGCAAGGAATTTTTATCTAAGGAAGGGAGGAACCAGATTTGAGGGAGTGGAAGTTGAGGGAGATTCTAATCTAGGGTTCAAAGCAAAGTTAAGGGGTAGTTTGACTTGTGGGGGAAGGATGTAATAGGGGTGAGGGTGAAGAGGAACAAAGGTTCTGAACTGGGAGGAGGACAGGTTGGATTGGGAGGCTTGAGTACGGGAGGAATGTAGTCAGGTGGTGAGTGAGGATATGAGTGAATTGGGGGCATGTGGTATAGTAGAGCTAGATTGGAAGGGAAGGGGTTGGGCCTAGGCGAGAACAATGAAAGATCACAGAGAGCTAGACTCTGTTTTCTCCCACTTTACCTTTTCAGTAAAGATCCATTTTTACCGTTCTGGGGGCACCCCGTTTTCTTTACACTTCTCACCAACTTCCCTTATCCTCCCACGAAACACTTCTCTCTGATGCCTCCAACAATGTTTCTTTTTGAATATATAATTGATCTGCTGGGGAGGAGATTGCAACCTGCAGCCTCCCCAGTTATTTGGGGTCCTAGCTGCCTCTGAATTTTGGTTTAATTAAAAAGATAAAAAACATAGTCGGGAAAGTGTGTTGGATAATCCATATTGTATTTTCCTTCTGTCTTTCTCCTTATACATTCACCCCTTGCTATTTTATTTCTGAGGTGATTGAGGTATGGCCCTTCCTTCTGTGTATGTCAGGATTTCCAGCTTTGGGCTGGGCCTAAATCATTATTTGCCAACTTCATAAAATTTAAAAGACCTAAATAACAAAACTAAAGTAAACCATATTTTCATCAAACACTGTGATGAACGTTCTCGGACAACAGACCTCTATGAAACTTTGCTGGGCTTGGTTTGTGATAGCATTAGTGAATCAAACGCCACAGTTCATTTTGCAGCTGTTGGAAGTGAACCAACCCCTGCTGGTTTGCTTGTATGTTTCAGATTTAGAAGCTGTAACTTCTAAAGCGAACATGGCCCCTTCCTTCCCAGCAAGATGCTCTCTTCCTATCTATCCAGCCCCTTGACCCTAGAAACCTTTCCAAACCTAAAGATAAAATGGAGATTCCTGAGGGGATTGTTGGGAAAAGACAAAGTATTGATGAAGTAAACAACTTAGTTAGCTGGAGAGGATGTTTATGTAGGGGTCATGGTTAATACTGCGTGAATATTCTTCTATTATGTTTATAGAACATATTAGACCTCAATCTTAGGCCATGTTTGAGTGTGTTTGAGGGCTGTAGCAAATATTTTGCACACCTCTAACCCATGGTAATCAGATAATGTGGTGAGGAGTACAGTATAAGGGCACAGATAGACTCAACAGGCACTGTGTAGTTTCTTATGTACCTATCTTCAGATGTCATGAGCCTCCGCTTCTGTGTTTTCCGTCCCAGATTAATCTTTCTTTGGGGTTTTATGGACTGAATACAGAACGCCCAATTATTCTGTAAATTTTCACTTTTCAGTCTCTGGCATGCAGAATTCCCAATAGTCACAAAAGGAGAAAGAAAAAGGTTATTAGGTAGGGGAAGAGAGTAGAAAGAGTGTGAAATAATAGTTCATACCTTTCAGGGGAAATGCGTGTTGTTAATTTTTCTTTTTCTGTTAGCAAATGCAGTTTGGTTTATAGAAACAAACACAAAACAGGCTGTGCAGTTTAAAAAGCCTTTGGGAACTTGGAGCTTTCTTAGTCTGATACGAGATGAGAATGTGTGATTTCCACTAACAATGCCTTGTTCTCTTCCTTTCATTCAATATAACTTGTATGTGATACAGACAGTCTAGCAGACTTTAAATAGCCATTAAATCACTGGACAGTGCTACTGTCAGATACTGGTGGATAAGTTTTTGTTGTTTGATTTTTTAAAAACATAATTATCAAGTAGCAAATAGGCAATGCATAGAGTGATAGATTCTGAGATAAGTTAGGATTCTGAATTTACATACGGGAGGCTTGGGAGATTTTAAAGTCATATAATGGCTGCTATTAACATATTTCCTACTTTGGTAATGCATAAAATTACTGTATTCTGGGGAAATGACTGGAGTAAGATTATATATGTACACAGCACAATTATCCTTTCATTTACCGCATAATTGTTTCATTCCATTGACTTTAGATCATGTACCCCTGATATACACTGCTGGAAGTAAGGATATGGCTACACTAGAGCTGGGCAAATAACTAATTTTTCAGTTGGTGGAAGTTCTGAAAAATAGGAAGGGGAAATCAGTTCATCTTGAACTTAATCTGAAATTGGAAATTTTAACGCATAAAAAAAAGGAGGAATCAAACCTGAGTCTCACACGTTCTAGGGAAGTGCCCTAATCACTTGGCTAAAGGCTATGAAGGCATGAAAAGTGGCAGCAACATCACCCTTCCTCGTCCTCCTTTCTGTTTTGTGAATGGCTGAAATTATTTATGTTAAATTTGCAGATAGCTTCAGGTCAGTCAAAACTGCATTTTTCATCAAATAAACCAGAAAAAGCTGTGGCTGGTTTAGCCTACCCCAGCTCACTTGAATCCAATTAGTGCAGGTAACAACAGCAGTGAAAACAGCTCAGTGTGGGCTTCAGAGCAGGCTAATGAGGCGATAATGGACCAAGTGTCCATGCTATGTTTACACTACCCATGCTGATGCCTCGCTTGGGTAGGCTAGCCTGTGCATAGCTTTTACTGTGTAGACATGACCTAAGAGGAGAATCAGGTCCAAAATTGGCATGTGAAGGAAGGAGCTCGTTTCTGGTATGAAGCTACTTAAGATTGGACAGAGCAGTTTTTATCTTGCTTCTCCATGGCTAGTTATTCTCAGCAGAAATCACAGTTTTATCAGCTGGGGTTTTTTTTCCTGACTATTCTCAAAACAGACACACTGACACTGAGGGAGTCTTTTCCTAGAGATTTAAGCTCAAAGTCACTGTTTCTAATATCTTATGAAGTTCCATGAAGGACTGCTACCAACGAAAGAGAAAAAAAATGCAAAAATTCCTAAGGTTTGAAGGCAACTTCAGATGTGGAACATGAGATAGGATATACTTAGCATCTTTTGATGAGACTAACCAGTAAGGGGGAGTTTAGAGCTGAAAATATTGTCCATTTAAATAAGTAAGCATAAGCATATTTTCCACTCCATGCCTCTGATGAATTGGGTTTTAGCCCATGGAAGCTTATGTCCAAATAAATTTGTTAGTATCTAAGGTGCCACAAGGAGTCCTCTTTGTTTTTGCATAAACTAAGTGTAAATCATGATGACTACAATAATAATAAAGGACAAGTAACTCAGTATTACTTTCAGTTTTTAATTAAATAAGCTTTACTTTTTAAATTAGGGATTTTTAATAGATTATCATATTTTAAATAATAAATGTATAGACTCTAAGGCCAGAAGGGACAATTGTGATTATCTACTGACCTCCCATATAACACAGGCCATAGAACTTGCCCAAAATAATTCCTGGAGCATATCTTTTATAAAAACATCCAATCTAGATTTTAAAAATGGTCAGGGATGGAGAATCTACCATGACACTTGGTAAATTGCTTCAATGGTTAATTCCTCTTACCATTAAAAATGTATGCCTTAATTCCAGTTTGTCTTTATTACGACAAATCTAGTCTCCAGGTGCATGTTCAAAGTGTTTAAGTACAAAGTTTTTTAAAAAACTGACACACGTGACACCTATACACACTCCAATTATAAAAATAATTTTACCTTTTATTATGGAATTTTTAATTATGTTCAACAATGCAAAATTTGCTGACTGTGAGTTTCACACGTGCAGTCCTTTTCAAATGTTGAATATTGTATTCAATTAGGGTTGTGTCAATCAAAAAGTAAATACTGCTTTAAGTTTGAAAAAAATTAGGTTAACCTTTGCCATTCATTATTATTTTCAGGCATATATACTTTTCAGCTTCTCATCCAAGCCAGAATATAGAATGAATATATTCTATATTCATTCTATATTCTGATATATATTGTTAGGATATAGATATTCAGGCCTGTCTGTAAAGGCCTATACTCTAAGAATTTAGGTGTATTCTTATCACTTAGCTAGTTATAGAGGTTGTCATAAATATAAAGGGAAGGGTAAACACCTTTTAAAATCCTCTCGTGGCCAGAGGAAAAACCCTTTCACCTGTAAAGGGTTAAGAAGCTAACATAACCTTGCTGGCACCTGACCAAAATGACCAATGAGGAGACAAGATACTTTCAAAAGCTGGGGGGAGGGAGGAACAAAGCCTCTCTCTCTGTCTGTGTGATGCTTTTGCCAGGGACAGAACAGGAATGGAGTCTTAGAACTTAGTAAATAATCTAGCTAGATATGCGTTAGATTCTGTTTTCTTTAAATGGCTGAGAAAGTAAGCTGTCCTGAATGGAATGTAGATTCCTGTTTTTGTGTCTTTTTGTAACTTAAGGTTTTGCCTAGAGGGATTCTCTATGTTTTGAATCTAATTACCCTGTAAGGTATTTACCATCCTGATTTTACAGAGGTGATTTTTTTAACTTTTTCTTCTATTAAAATTCTTCTTTTAAGAATCTGATTCTTTCATTGTTCCTAAGATCCAAGGGTTTGGGTCTGTGGTCAAATTGGTGACGATTTTTATCAAACCTTCCCCAGGAAAGGGGGTGTAGGGTTTGGGAGGATTTGGGGGGGAAAGACATTTCCAAACGGGCTCTTTCCCAGTTACATATCTCTTAGACGTTTGGTGGTGGCAGCAATAAAGTACAAGGGCAAAAGGTAAAATAGTTTGTACCTTGGGGAAATTTTAACCTAAGCTGGTAAAAATAAGCTTAGCAGGTTTTCATGCAGGTCCCCGCATCTGTACCCTAGAGTTCAGAGTGGGGAAGGAACCTTGACAGGTATAAAAGAAAGAATCAAAATTGCTGTCTGCCGGTGTAAGGTCCTTCTCTTATTGTGACAGTCTGAGGCCCTGTGCTTAGGCTAAGATCTTTTGGCTAAGCAGCAGAGGCAGCCATAAGCTGGGAAGCGACCGGTCACATCCTCACATTCCAAACTAGTCACACTGAAATAAGGTGCTATTGGGCTGTTAGGAATACAATCCTGTCCTGGTAATGCCTATCGCCTCCAGAGAAAGGGAAGTGCCTAGAAAATGTAAAAGGAATCTTAGTTTGATAGCATCCTGTCTGGCAAGAACTCACTTATCAATAGCTGGGATGTGAAATCCTCACTTCTGTATTGTTTTGTCATTATAGTTCCCACTTTGCTATTGTTTATTTGCATGGTCTCTGTCTGGTTCTGTGATTGTTTCTGTCTGCTGTATAATTAATTTTGCTGGGTGTAAACTAATTAACATGGTGGGATATAATCGGGTAAATAATCATGTTACAATATGTTAGAATTGGTTAGTTAAATTTCAGGAAAATGATTGGTTAAGGTATAGCTAAGCAGAACTCAAGTTTTACTATACAGTCTGCAGTCAATCAGGAAGTGAGTGGGTGTGCGGGGGGGGAAATGGGAACAGGGTATGGGGGTGGGGAAATTGGAATCATGTTTAGCTAAGGGCAGAAATGGGAACAGGGACACAGGTAAGGCTCTGTGGTGTCAGAGCTGGGAAGGGGGACACTAAGGAAGGAAACTGGAATCCTGCTTGCTGGAAGTTCACCCCAATAAACATTGAATTGTTTGCACCTTTGGACTTCGGTATTGTTGCTCTCTGTTCATGCGAGATGGACCAGGGAAGTAAGTGGGTGAAGGAATAAGCCCCCTAACATATATAATATATATATTTATTCTATATTCTGGCTTGGATGAGAAGCTGAAATGCTAAAATGTCTTCTGCTGCCAATTTATCCTGTCTTCCCTTCCTCATCTGCCTGCCTTCTAAACCACGCCTGTATCCTTCACCTTCTTTCTCTTGTCCAGGGATTGCTAAAGAACACTGCACCTGCAATAGGGGAATCCCCAGTGGACATGTTTGGACAGTCTGACCTTACAGTGCAGGAGAAGCACAAAGGGGACAGCAATGGGCCAGGATCTGGCCCATTGTGTGGGAGGCTTTTCTTCTAGTATTTACAGCTGATCTGAAAACACGAACTAGCAAAAATCTTGCAGAAATAACTATCTGAAACCTATTTTTGTTTTATTTCCAACCCGATTATGTAGACTTGAGGGATTAGCTTAGGTTTGAATAAGTATTTTTATGTGTGTTTGATTAACTAGAACTCTTAACCTTGTGAGTTTAAACTACCACTATAGCTACATGTTAAGTCATATTAAGCTACATGTGAAGTCATATTGCCCCAGAGAGAGTTTATGAAGGGTTCTGTACCTATTTGATTCACAGTCCCTTCCAGATTCTCTTATGCACACAGGGAAGTATGGAAGCCTTCTCTAAGGGTGAGCTCAGCCTACTCTTTCCTTCCTCACCGCTTTGGGATGATGTGAGCCCTTATGGGTTCAGGGATGGATTAGTCTCTGTGCTTCTTCTTCCTGCTTGCTCTGTCTTTTGTTTCACATCCTCTTTATTTTTTCATATAACAGCCCTGAAAGAAACTTATTCTCTGTAAACAAGTAGCCATAGATTGCACATTTGGATTGTATAGTATAGCTTTTAATAAAACACTGTCTCTGCCAGCCAGACTGCATGCATAATAAACAGAGGACGTAAAGCTAATGTCCATCATTTTGTGACTTGTTAACTCTCCTCTTCATTCACAATAAGAATTTTAAGGAAACCCACATTTCACTTAAATCTTACATAGTACATCAGAGCTTGAAAGAAGTCAGCCAGCTTTCATTTTTTTTAGGATACATACCCTTTATTGTTTAGAAAATTAAGTGTAATTGTTTTGACACGGATAAACAACTTATCCTTTATTGTGTGTGCTTGTTTTCTTTAAGGCTGTGTATTTAATGAGTTTGTATGAAAATTCTGTATATTGGCAAACAGCACAGGAAAAGATTCCCCATGTCCGTCCTTGTAGTTAGCAAACAATTAGGACTTCCCTTGAAAGGATGACCTTTTTGGATGACTACCTCTGAAGAGTAATTGATTAAAAGGGTTTCTTTATGTGAAAGCAATGTATTTTTTTAAGAACTGAATTTCAACAACAAAAACACGAAAAACTTCAAATAGTTTATTCAGGCTGTGACCCCGAATGTTTCAGAAGTTGTTTAAGGTTTGGCAGGATCTTGTAAAACTTTCTTGGAATTCTAGATTATTTGTAGCATGATGCTTTGGGGTTATATAAATAATTAGAGCAAAGAACAGATGCTGCATAAAAGAAGAAAATTAGAGATTATGTAAATGCAGGCCAAGGATTTCTATTAAAATAATGTTAACTATCTAAAATAAGATGTCATTCTAACCATCACAAACGTAGTATGCATAGGTAATGCACCATGAGAGCTCAGCACTAACTTACCTAACCTGTATGAGGAAGTCTTTATGCACTGAAGACCTTATGTGTATACAATATGGGAAAAAATCTAAAAGACTATTTAAAAATAGTTTCATTCTCTCCAACGGCAACAGCAATGTTAAAATCAGGATCATATTTGGTTAAAAAAGTCCCTTATATTCTGCGTATTGCCCTCAGGGTTTTGACTTTGTGCATCATACCAGAATTTCAGAACATATTCACTTCCCTCCCAACCACCCCAGTATTGTTGCCCTAAAATCAACAAGTGTATATTCATACATACAAAAAGCTACATTAAAATAGCATCAAGGTTCAGAAGTCATGCACTCAGAAATTAGGAATTGCCAGAATTAAGGTTGCTTAATAACCTTTGAGTGTGTGCATTATTGTATAGTCTTTAGTTACATGATCACATTTTTTTTACCCAGGACTGCCTCATTGAGTTCACAGGATGAGTCTGGGATGTGTAGTTAATGTGGCTGTTGTCTATAGGATCCCCTGCCTCATTTGTTGCAGAAGATGGAAGATGTATAATGAATGAGGCAGGGGATTGCAGGAGAAGAATGGTCTTGTGGTTTAGGTAGTTGAGTGGTGTCCTGGAGAATTGGCTTCTATCCCTACTCGATCCAGAAGTTAGTGTGTATGGTTCTTTAACTTGTCTTATGCTGGATGTTCAACTAGATGATCCTAATGGTCCCTTTTGGCCTTAAAATCTATGAATCTCAAAAACAATGGGAAGATTTATTTAACATTACATTGTTTTCCCTACCCTTGTTCTCAGAATTGACCAGATTATTTTTTGCTGATTGATTTTTTCCAAAAAATTCAGCCTGAGTGCCCAGGCATAGAAAATTTCACACTGCATGGTTAAAATTTGGCAAAGTCCGAGGCAACTGAAAACAGTGTCTTATAATGGAAACTGTCAGGCAACCTTAACTATATTACTGAACTATGTATAATGATATCTTAAGCGGTTATAGAGCCTTCATCTTGATGAATTACAAAGTGCTTTATTATGATCTTATTTATACAGGCAGAGTGGTCCTTACCATCTTTTTGAGACTAAGAGACAGCTATAGAACCTGTCAATTTAATGTCAGAGCAACCAGTAAGTAATTTATAATGACAGTAAATAGAATAAGAGGGAACCATATGCAACTTAACTGTTATGTGTCACAGTCTTAAAACCATCTTTGTACAGTATTCCCAGTTCTTTTCTACAGCTGGAATGCTATGCTCAACAAAGATACACAGCAGATTAACACAGGAAATTAAGAATATTGTATTCAGTTGAAATTCAGTGGGAATTTAGGTTGGAGAAAAGTTAGTGCACGTACAGTCCCGTATGTCACCGAAACATATCCATTCCGGTTTTCTTTGCTTCCCATGGGAATAATGACTTCTGATTTTTAATTGAAACAAGCTAACAGCATAACTTAGGGCTTGATCCTGCAAACACTTAAGCAAATGATTAGTTCCATTGAAATCAATGGGATTGCTCACGTCCTTATTCATGACTGAGTTACATCAGCCTTAAGAGGTCCATCTCTAGCCAAGATGTGAATTCTGTTTTCCCAGAAAAGTTAGCTACATGCCCCTCTCTTTCACTGCCCCCCACCATATCTGCTGTTGCTATTGCTGTCAAATGGCCTGAAAAAGAGTGTCAGGTGAGGATGAGGGGGAGTTAGTCATAATCTGGGATCAGTGTAGTTGTAGCTGTGTTGGTCCCAGGTTATTAGAGAGACAAGGTGGGTGAAGAAATATCTTTTATTGGACCAACTTCTGTTGGTGAGAGAGACAAGCTTTTGCCGCATAGACCTGCTCTTCAAGTCTGGGAAAGAAATTCCAAGCATTACAGCAAAATGCAACCGCTAGCAGCAAATATCTGATCTGCAAATGCTAGCAGCAGATATCTCTAATGGCTGGTGATCGAACAGTAGATGGGGGGGCTCTGAGTTACTACAGAAAATTCTTTCCCGGATGTCTGGATGGTAGGTCTTTCCCACATGCTCAGGGTATAACTGATCACCATATTTGGGGTTGGGAAGGAATTTTCCTCTGTATCAGATTGGCAGAGACTCTTGATTTTTTTTTTTTTGCCTTCCTCTGCATCATGGGGTATGGGTCACTTGCTGGTTTAAACCAGTGCAAATGGTGGATTATCTGTAACTTGAAGTCTTTAAGCCATGATTTGAGGACTTCAGTAACTCAGCCAGAGGTTAAGGGTCTGTTACAGGAGTGAGTCAGTGAAGTTCTGTGGCCTGCAGCTTGGAGGTCAGACGCTAGATGATCACAATGGTCCCTTCTGATCTTAAAGTCTATGAGTGTATGCAAGGTGGAAAAGATTGTTTAGCATAAGTAGTTAGCACATATTGTAAGGGACCATTCAAGATAGAGTGGCCTGTTAACGTCTCTGGAGGCAAAGGACAAAAATATGGGGGTAGTGGGCTATAGGTTGTTGTAACAAGCTGTAAATCCAGTGTCTCTGTTCAGTCCATGGTTTTTGGTGCCTAGGAGAGTAGTGAATTCAAGATCCCAGGCTCATCTTTTGAAAGTGTTGTGCAGGATTTCCTTTGAGGATGAGGACTGAGAAGTCAGATACAGAGTGATCACGTTGTGAAAAGTGTTCTCCCACAGGTGATGTGGTGTTTTTGTCTTTTATCATTTTCCTGTGTGAGTTCATTTGAGAGCATAGTGATTGTCTAGTTTCACCCACATAGTTGTTATTGAGGCATTTAATGCACTGGATGAGGTACACCACATGTGATTGGCATGTGTAGGGTCCCTGGATCTTAAAAAATATGTAGTAGGGGGTGTTGAACATTGTTGCAGCGGAGATATGTCTGCACGTTTTGTATCTGTTGTTTTTGCAGGGTCTGGTGCCACTTTAAGTTGGTGTGCTGGTCTGTGGGGAGCTTGCTTCTGATGATGTGCTTGGAAGGGTTGGGGGGTTATTTGAACGGCAGAAATGGTGATTAAGGAAAGATTTCTTTCAGGATGGGGTCATTGAATATGGCTTGTAGTTGTTTGATGATACCTTTTATGGGTTCCAGTGTGAGTGGTAGGTAATAATTATGGGTGTGCGGTCAGAGGGGGTTTTATTTCTGTATTGAGGAAGGTTCTGTTGGGATGTTTGGATGGCCCATTACATGATGTGATCTACTTCTCTGGTGAATGTCCTTGTTTGGTAAAGGTGGTTTAAAATGTGTTAAGGTGTATATCCTTTCTCCTTGGAACGCATTCTGTGCTATCTGAGTGCCTTGCTGTAGATAAGATTTCTTGGTGTGTTTGGGGTGCATGGGATCTATGAATGTAGCTGTAGTGATCCATGGGTTTCTTGTATGTGGTTTTCTGTAGAGCTCTATTGTTGAAGCTGATTGCGGTGTCCAGGAAGTTGAGAGAAGTAGCTTGCATGATGGAACAGGTGCTTAAAGTGGTTCCTCAATGACCCACCTAGATTTTTACTTGTATTATGGTTTTTGCCATTTTAAGCACTGAGGTCTTTAGCTAATCTTGAGAATAATTCTCTGGTATAACTAAATATTACTGTTCACGTTTTACAGATGAGGAAAGAGAGTCAAAGAAGGTTGAATAACTTGTTGTTGTCAGACCCAGGAATGGAACTCAGGAGTGCCTGCATTCCACTCCTGTGGTCAGTTCGCTAGGCCACTGTGTGACTGGATAATATAAACAACTTTATTACAATGGAATATCTATCAGAAATATTACAAATGGACCCATCATGGTACCTAAGAATTGATTTTTAATTTTGTTTGGGGCACATGTATTATTCGTATTGTTGGCATTTGAATTCATAATGATTCATAAAATGATTGCCTGCCTATTTTGAAGTATTAATGTATTCCGAAAATACATTGATAAAATAGAAAATAAATAAACAGCAATAATTTAGAAGCTAATTAATATCTGACATGATATTGATGAAGGTATTCTTTTTGACTTTGGTCCTGCAAACACTTACACATGTGCTTAACTTGATTACTGTGGGTAATCCCACAACAGTGGGACCACTCCCAGTAGTAAAGTTAGGTACATATTTGCAGGACTGGGGTCTTTATCAGGATATATTATTTTTAGGATAATATGTTTCTTTAAAGAAAAACACAATAGAGACATATGTTCTATGTTCCAAATTTTTCCCCCTTGAAGTTTTAGTTTTGCATAGTTAATTTTACATTTTACAAAAGATGTGTCCTTATTATTGCATTATATATTTACATGCACACACGTTATTTCTTTGGCATTCAAGTAAATGTCCACTGTAGCAAAATGTTTTTTTTACTAAATCTGAAGAACTGCAAACAGCCTTTGTAATTTATCAGCTCTAATTTCCCTAATTTTCATTTCAGACACGAGTGAACCCCATCAATGTCACTCCACCAATAGAAGCTATAGATCAGGACAAAAACATCCAGCCTCCTTCTGATCGACCACGCATCCTCTATTCCATCCTACTTGGTTGGTATCTGCTAATCTCGCTATCATTCATAGTCCATCACTGTATTAGGATCAGGCAGAGAAAGACTAAGTGGGAAAGCTGAAACATAATACAAGATTCATGTTGTAGTTGGTAGGGTTCGATATCATTGCTTTACTCAGCAACATTTTTATTGCAGTTTTGGTATTTTATTCCATTTTGAGTTATTAACTATATTGTTATTTATTTAGATTAGATTCAGAATCTTCTGCTTCATCCAGTGAAAATAAGAATGCAGTCAAGGAAAGAAAATATGGAAGATGCTTATCCACACTCTCAGTTGGACTGTGTTCCAATTCTGCTGAGAAATAGCTAGGGAAGATAATAATAATCATCCTTGGCTCTTATTCACAGGCACAAACACAAACTAAGCCTTTGTCTACATTGCAAATGCTTTGCTGGTACAGATATACTGACAGAGTCCCTTATTGTTGATGTAGCTTATTCCAACAGGAGTTTTGTCAGCATAATAACACTGCCTCCTTGAATGACATTAGGTAGGCCCACAAAAGCACTTTGATTTCTGCATAACTGTGTCCACACTGGGGAATAGGTGCTGGAACTAGGGCTGCAGGGGGTGCTGCCGCACCTCCTGGCTGGAAGTGGTTTCCATCATATACAAGGGTTACGGTTTGGTTCAATGGCTCTCAGCACCTCCACTATACAAATTGTTCCAGCACTCCTGCACTGGGGGTTTTGCCAGCATAACTGTATCAGATAGGGGGAATGGTTGACAAAACTTTGTAGTGTAGTGTAATAATTGTCAGGGGATGGCAACTAGGGTGAGTTTCCTTCTAAAAGCCAAATTTGAACTTTTCTGCCCAGGGAAATTTGGTGCCGTCTTGGTGTCATCCACCTACTCTTTATTTTCTTGTGTTTAAGGTTGTAACCTGCCCCTTCTCCTCCCTTGCATCAGATTGTCTTCATTGTCCATGGTCTCTTTTGGCCCTGGATGAATACAGTTCAAGAAGGGGTTCATGGAGACCTCCCCCTTTCTTTATTGTGGGGGACTTACACCGTATCATTTAACACTCTCCCTCTCAGACAGATAGGAACAAGTTTCCGCAATTCTTCTATGAGCTGATAGGAAAAAGACCTAAAACACTGATTGACCATCACCCAGCCAAACCTCTGCTCCCCACATCATACAAAGTCCAAGGACATACTCCCCTCTGTGATATTCCTCTGATCCACCATCCTGGGAACTGAGAGATTATAGGGTTCACAGAAACATACGTGTCCCATGCAAGTTGCTTTTATAACCATCAGGTGACTGGGTTTCTTTTGGGGAAGAGAGAAGGGTGGGGGTGGTGCAGTTTTAAAATTCAAACTTATAATGGGAAGATACTTACCACTGGAACATAATAAAGCACACACAAGTAGACCCTACTTTGAGTCTCTAGGGAGAAAAAAATAAAACAGGTTTCAGAGTAACAGCCGTGTTAGTCTGTATTCGTAAAAAGAAAAGGAGTACTTGTGGCACCTTAGAGACTAACCAGTTTATTTGAGCATGAGCTTTCGTGAGCTACAGCTCACTTCATCGGATGCATATGCATCCGATGAAGTGAGCTGTAGCTCACGAAAGCTCATGCTCAAATAAACTGGTTAGTCTCTAAGGTGCCACAAGTACTCCTTTTCTTTTTTCTTTTTAAAAATAAAACAGTAATTTTAGTACTAGTCTTTATTTCTGTTTTTGTCTTCAAAAAGGAACCTTCTGAGGTCTTAAATATGCCTATTCTTCTGCTGGTATGCACTACTTTATAGCTTTAAAACTCTACTACTGGGCATTTTAAATAACTTCAAAAGAAGTATAATGACATACACTGGTGAATTTGAGAGCCTTCATCTGGAAAGGAGTGGAAGTGTATTATTCAGTGAATTTAGTAAAATATATGAGAATGCAGGCTGATATGCTAAGTTTTTGGAGCAGTATTTCAAACATACAATTGAAATGAATTATCTGTTGGTCCTTCCTTTCAGCTGTTTCTCATCACATGGGATTTCCCCCATTGTAAACCAAAATGTACATCTCCCACACAGACATTGTAAGATTTCACTTGACTGTTATAAATTACTTAAACTAGAAGTGCTGAACCACAAAGTGAGAGAATATGCTATTTTTTACTAATTAGATAATAACTGAACATTTTATAAGTTTCTTACATTTTTGTGGCCTATTGAGTTACAGTTCTACATTTGCACCATAACAGGTTGAGTTACAATATGTAGTTAGGTTACCCTGGTCATTATCCAAGTTACTGTGTTCAAATAAAAATTCACCTAACTTTCCAGTTAGAACTAAAAGTTATTAGGAGATAATTTTTCTCTCAGAGAAGCATGTGATTCTTAAGTCCTCTTGCTTTAGGGTATGTTTTCACTGCAGATTTAACCTGGGCTCTTACTTGGATGTTGCTCCCAAATCTCCTCTCAGTCTCACACACAAGCTTTTGACCAGAATTTAAGGGTGCTTTCAGATCAAACTAGCTGACCCACCCTAGGGTAGAGGCTAAAGTCTACAGAACTAAACTCCACAGTATAGCACTATAATACTTGATTTCTGATTGCATAGCATCTGGTATCCTGACATTTGAAAACCTGACACTTGGAAACATTTTTCAAACATTAACTTTTACATTCATCGACTTTCAGGAATTGAACCATATTTCAGTAGAGATGACAGGTCTACATATACCCACTGACCCAAACTGTGCGTAGCTAAGGAATAATCTTACTCCTGCCTAATGCATTTTTTTCAATCTGGCCTATCTTTAAGAAGATAAATGAATAAATTATATGGTGAGCTGGTTTCCAGTATATCAGGGATGGCAAAACTGTAGCTTGTGAGCCACATGCAGCTCTTGTACTGTTAAAGTGCTGCTCACAGATCCTCCCATGTTCCCACTTTCTCCGCCTACCAGATTTGGAGGGGGGGGAGGGGGTTAGTTCGGGACCTCTGCCTTGCAGCAGGGTGGTGGGGTATGGGCTTCTGCCAAGCAAGAAGGGGGATTTCGGGGCTTCAGCCCCATGGGGCGCATCTACTGGGGCTCCAGCCCTTAGTCCGGGCAGGCACCTCCCGCTGGGCTGGGGCCCTGAGCCCCAGTAGGCACCTCGCATGGAGCTTAAGCTCCAAGCCCCATCAGGTGCTCCTCAGCTCTCAAACTTCTGAAGAATGTTGTATGTGGCTCAGAGGGTCAGTAAGTTTGGCCACCCTGTAATATACAGTATTGCACATTGGCAGCATCATAAATGATTACATAATTTAAACTATTATTGAAGAATTCTTAGTTTCTCTATATACCTAGAACTACCACATGACATACTAACTGCACATTCATACATGTCAATAAAGAAAACATTTTTGAAGTATTCATGTAGTATTTAAGAATTTCAAATAAAGCCTATGTAGGATTTTGATGAGGGTAGTCAGTCCTCTTAAGCCTAGTAGTGCCTAAGGGTCAGCAAACCTTGTCCCATGGTGTGGTCCCTTTAAGATTTTTGGGAGGTTTGATGTATGCAAGGACCTAGGAACTAGGAGACTGACGACTAGAGAGAAAGGGGTTCTAGGAATAAGCAGTGTTTTGGGGAGAAAATATTACTGTTTCTTTAACGGCCCAGGACCTGGAGCCTTGCAGAGTATGTGGGACAAGGCTCCCCTCTCTCCCAGCCAATTGGGATGAGCTTTGGGAATGGGACTACCATATATGCTTCCTTCTCCCTCATAGCAGATAAATACCAGCAGGAGGAGGTCGGACTGCTGAAGCCTCCCAAGTGTAAAGGTAAAGAGACTGACTGGGGGATAGGGGCCAGCAGGAGGAGAAGCTGGTTGAGTCCCTGGAGCTGACCTAATGTACAATCCAGCTCCATGAGAGCTGGAAGGCTCCTGGGTTAAAGTGAGGCAGAGTGACTGTTTAAAGTACAAGCTAAGTCCAGGAGGAGAGCTGGGGGAGAGGGAGCAGAAGGGCAGCAAACCAACAGGACATGAGGGGATGCTCAAGAGCAATGGCCCATAGTCAGGTTAAACACTACTTTCATGACCGTCAAAAAGGGCCAATAATTTACATGCATCATAAATGAAAATTAATATCTGTACAGTCTGTCTTCACCTAGAGAAACATATACATTATAATAAATCTCCACCAGTGGTGTATACAATCTGATTATCCTCACTTACACATCCTTTATACCAAGATAGCTCCCCTGTCTATACTACTGTTACTCCAGTATAAATGAGAGGAGAACCAAGATCATAGCTATTGCTTCCCCAATGATAATTTTATAAACATGTATTTTATAAGCATTTTATAAAATTGTAGACTCTTCTTTCAGTATTGCCAAACCCAAGCATTCTAATATGAATCAAGCCCTAAAAAAGTCATAACACTGGCTTTAAAATCATGATTTATTTATTTTTTAAATGAGGGTTTTTTTTCTCTCTTCTGGTTTCTGAGCCATTATGGTGCACTTGCTTCTTGATTTTAAGCTTTCCTCCCCAATCATGGGCTCTAGAAACCTGCTTTTTATTTATTTATTTATTTATTTATTTTTAAAGGAAGAGCTGAGATTTTCATGCAGTCTGTTCCTTCCATTTGATGGAGTTTTAAGAAAAGCACAACAAATATCACAATCCTTACAATAGAATCTCAAGATCTGGCAAAAGCTCTTCTTTCTCCTTCTCCATATAGATCGTTGCTCTCTAAGTCCTTCCTTGCTTCTTCCCGTTTAATTCCTCCAAAATTCACCCTCTCTTTACTGTTCCCACTGCAGCAACCACCGCAGAAACCATGTTATCTCACATTTTGATTACTGTAATCTTCTGTTGTATGACCTCACTGCATCTCTTATCCCTTCCTCCTCCAGTCTGTCCAAAATATCTTTATCAAAGTCCTCCTCCACCAATCTGTCCATATCTCTCTGTCTCCATTGGCTTCTGTATATTGCTTCATCAAGTTCAAGCTCCTCCTCCTTACTTACCATGTCCAACTTTCTTCCCATTCTATCTGATATCTTTGGTCTTGTTTTCCCTCAGGGACACTTGTGTGTCCTGCATTCAATCCCTTTGCTTCCTCCATTCATCTTCTTTCCTCAGTCCAAGCTTCAAACCTAACATTCTGCCTCCTATGCCTAGAGCAACCTATCAGTTATTATCTGCTGAACACCCAGACCTGCTGGAGGTTCAGCACTTCTGAAAATCAGGCTACTATTTGTAGACATTTAAATATCAGTATAGGAGCTTAACAGTAGGCATTCTTTTTAAACCAAAAAATGGCTTAGGTTTATAAACTTGACCTTTATACAAAGCTTGTGTGACAAATTGGAAATATTTGTATTTTTTATGAATATGGTGTGTGTAAAGGGGGGGGGGTGATTGGTTGCTTGATATCAAAAGGGTTCTAAAGGAACCAAGCAGGAGAAGCAAAATAATCACAGAAGATAAGATCAGACTCCTTGAGGAAACAATGAGAGAGCTGTTTATTGAGGGATACACCTTACTTGGCTCCCCTCCGGCTGAGAATGGTGTACTCTTCCCAAGGTTAAGCCTAGGATCAAAGGAGGATCCTAAACTAGAACAAGACCCCAGTCCTAGAAAAGAGAGGGGATTAAGTGTGAGTGGACAGAGCATAACTGGGTACTGTCAGGGAAGCAAGAAGACCCACAGAGACACAGGGAGCATGCTGCTAGCAGGACAGTGCTTCTCCCAGCACAGGGATGGAGGTAATTAGACTATATGACATGTATCAAAGCATGCAAAGAAAATGTAAGGGTTTGGTAAGAGGAAATATTCATATATTCAAAACATAAGCCTTTATTATTTTTACCCTTTGCTCCAGGTGCTTTATAATGTTGGGTGAATGAATAACTAATAGTTTGTTTTGAAGGTGCTGTTTCTGTGTCCAAAGGGAAACTTACAGGTGCCAAACTCAGTCAAGTCTGTTGCATTGACGTGGTTGGGTTATGGGGGCTGCCACCCAGAGATCCAGTCCCCAAGTGGTTGAAATCTGTGTTTCCACTCAGAGAGGGTTGAAAATATATCCTCCTGTGTGTCTGTGAGCCTCTCTGTTTCTCTCTTCCAATTTGGTTCTTTCTCATGTGTATGGATGACCTGAATTCTCCTTTGTAAAGGGTTTGGGGCTGCGCTGGAGACTGTGCTAGTGCCCTTAAGGCTGGCTCTGATATTCTGGCAGTCTTTGCTCTCCAGACACACCTCTAGGATGAAATACCCATTTCCATATATTGTACAGAAATACCATACTAGTGACAAATACATATACAGTGATACAATTATTAAAGAGTACCCCCACATCTTTCACAGAGTGATCCAGTAAATAATCCATTTATGAATACTATAAATAGAAATATTTTAGACACTTAAAATTATATATGTAGTATTTACATATAGTAATGCATGATAGTGTGGTGTGAAGTTTTTATCACCACTTGTTTAAAATGACCAGTATAAGGTACACCACTCTTGAGTACTATGGCCATCTCAAGCTAATAAAATCTTTTCAACATATTATATCAGTACTTGTTTTGTTTGTTGGTGAGTGTGTATATATATATATGTACACACAGGTATGTGTGCAATATTTTACATATGTTATCTCCATCTCCTGTGAATGAAACATTTAACTCTTGTGTACACCTGTTTTCCATTCTATGGTTTTTGCAGTTTTATTACCAGCATTGGGAGCAACTGATTTTCTGGATACTTCTATAAAGTAGAATACAGCATTCCTGCTATTCATTCACTCTCTCTCTCTCTCTCTCTCTCTCTGACCAAGATGAAAGTGCCTATTCAGTACAAGATATTGCTTTTTCAATATGCTAACAAAGATGATCAGGGTAGATTTTAGCTCACACATTGAGTTTCCTTTAGACACTGTCAGAGTTGATAGCTTTCACTCCCTGTGGCAAGGCTCTTAAAAGGGTAGAATTTCCATAATGGAGCCTAGGGCTCCTGCAAAATTCTAGTTCTGCCATAGGTTTTAACTTTTGGAGAAACATAATTTCCCTTACAGTAAAGCCTGTAGATCACAACTGTGTATGGGTCTGTACAGTGCCGCTTAACAGAGGCAAACATTACCAATAATTTTGTTGTTAATCGCTTCAGCAATATATGCAGTACTCCCATAATAAACCTTTCTGGAGCACTTGGTAATCTGCGGTCTTTGTATTCTGCCAAAGCTGTTATTCAAGTACTACCTTTTTTACCTCACCCTTTTCACCTCTGCATACCTCTTCTCTTTTCTTTCTAAATCTTAAAAGTGAAAACTCTGTAAGTAAGTAGAAAATGTCTCTATTATATTGTATTTGCACAAATTTACAGACCAGCACATGGTTACATTTATGCGCTGTGAGTAGTCCCACTGAAGTTAATGGGACTTCTTACAGTGCATACACTTAAGTACATGTGTAAATCTTTGTACAGTGGGCCTAACCTGTCACTTAGCAGTTTTTTACTGAGGCCAGCAGTGAGATATTTTCTGCTTTTGTTTATCTGATCCTACCATTCTAAAATACTTTTAAAAAAAGGAAAATCATACTTTCGAGTCTCCCTTCCTCTGTTTTGTACAGTATTAAATATATTGATATATTAAGGGAACAGAAGGAATGTTCAAGGTCATAAGTGCTGATGTTTTAGTGACATGTTTAGTGACATGAACACGGACTATAAATCCTCAAATTTATTTAAAAATTGTGAAAACAGCTGTTTTTAAACTTTTGAAAGTTACAAAAGAAATTATTATATCTGTTCTTTCTTTCTCACATACTGCATAATTTTTTTACCCCTGTACTAATTGAATTTGATTTTATTCCTTTGTTGGTTAATGAGTGAAGTAAATGTACGGTTTAAATAAAGCTGTTATGCACAGTACTTATTCCTCTCAATTATGTTTTCAAACCTCAATATCTTTTTTGCAGGGACTCCTGAGGATTATCCACAGTACTTCTCTATGAATCTCACAACAGCTGTACTCAGTCTCCTAAAGCCAATAAACAGGGATTTGCACCAGAAATTTGATTTGGTTATTAAGGTAATTTCAACTGAATTCTCATTTCCATACACTTGCGAAACTGCTTAACAATAAAATCTCTGGAGAAAATTGTGGATATGTTCTACTTTTTTTTTTTTTTTGGTAGAGAGGCAGTTAATAAACAAATCACTTCTAGTAAAACGGGTAAGATGCACTTTTGAAAAGGAACTATTTAGGGTTCATGATCCTTTACAAATATTTACTATTAATTTTTGTTATAGTATAAGTTAAAAAAAATGTAACTTGTATGTTTGTTTTTTATCAATATAGTTGAAACAAAAGGGTTTATGCATTTTATATTTCACATTTTCCCACTTCATTTAAACTTTGAAAGTATATCTAATATGTATACTTAGGAATATGAATTATAAAGATAATATTCATAATACGGAATACAGAGTCAGAAAAAACCAATGTACACATATCATAGGAGAATTCAACATTTAGAGATGAAGGAAAACAGAGAAGCTGAGATCCAGATCCATGACTTTGGTTATAAGGTGGGATTTTCAAAGGAACTCAGTGTTGGCCTAATTGTGCTCCCAGTGAAGTAAATGGGAGCAGAGTTAGGTCAACACTGAGTTCTTTTGAACATCCCAGTCATAACGTATGGGTTCAGCCCCTCTCTGTTTTTCTGTCCTTAATTTCAAAATGAGTTAGGATAACACTCTATAACTCAAATTAATTAGTTGATATGGAACTAAAAGCATAACTCTGAAAACAAGATGGGGGTAGCTACTGCAGTATCTTTGAATAGTATTGTTATCTACAGTACTGAATTCCATTTTAGAAAACGTGGGAAGATGGGTCTCAGAGTAACTTTCTTTCACCATTTGAAACTTAGAAGTAAGGGAAAAGGTAGTATTGAGATTTATATATTCTAATATCTGCATGAAACCTCATAGATTAGTTTTACTTTGGGTGTACCCTAAAAGATTTATGTTTTGCTTAAGGTTATAGTGGTAGGGTGCAACAAAAATCATTTGCTTAAGAGATGTGATTTTGTAAGAAAGAAAAATTGTATTCTGTACATTTGGGATAATCCCTTAGGAGGTTGCATAATGATGCAGAAAGTTGTAGAGGTTTTGCTGCATTTATTGGTAGGTATAGAAGCAAATAATGGGTTATGGAATGTAACAAATTGCAGATGTTTACTTTAATTTGTATGCTGAATCAGAGAGAATATTGTATTGCCTGAGCCCAAGTTTAATACTGTAGCATTCTGGAAAAGGGTTGGCTGCCTCCTGCGCACCCCCTCATGGCCAGAGGTCACTCTCTAGTATACTGCTAACAATTTCTCAGGGCCCCTTAACTCTCAGGCCACAGGTAATAAATGGGACCCTGGGGGGAAATGTTTTGAGTCCTTAGATACTGGCCCTCCATGCCATAACTCCAGTTAAGTCACACTCTCCCTTTAAGTAGAGAGCCTGCACCACTTTTCCCCAGAGCTAGGTCCCAATTCAAAGCCTCTCTGGTTTTACCTGTCTGGAGCTCAGCCTTCTGGCTTCCAGGCCCCAAACCCTTCTCCGAGTTAAGATCTCTAGTAGGAACTTGGCCCAGTACTCTTAGGATTTACCTGGCTGACACTCAGCCTTGCTCAGCCCTCTGGTTCTGGCTTCCAGGCACACACCTTTCTCTCAGTCAGGTCTCTAGCAGAAGCATCCTGCTCACTGCAGTGTCTCCCTTTCACAGCTCCCTTGACCTTCGAGTCTTTCCTGCAGGAGCTTCCCTAAGTTTCCCCGGTCCCTTGCTAGTCTCCTCCTGTTCTTTATAGGGCAATCACCCTGGTCTCTCCCAGGTGTGGATCATTCTGTAATCTTAGCCCGGGTCTACACTACAGGGTTAGGTCGAATTTAGCTGCGTTAGGTCGATTTTATAATGAATGCGTCTACACAAGCAAGCCCGTTCCGTTGACGTAAAGGGCTCTTAAAATCGACTTCTGTGCTCCTCCCCAGCGAGGGGAGTAGCGCTCAAATTGACCTTGCTGGGATGCAAATCGATGTTGTTGGCCTCCGGGAGCTATCCCAGAGTGCTCCAATGTGACCGCTCTGGACAGCACTTTGAACTCCGATGCACTAGCCAGGTACACAGGAAAAGCCCCAGGAACCTTTTAATTTAATTTCTTATTTGGTCAGTGTGGCAAGTTCAGCAGCACAGGTGACCATGCAGTCCCCCCAGAATCGCAAACGAGCTCCAGCATGGAGCGAACGGGAGACACTGGATCTGATTGCTGAGGGGGGGGGAGAAGAATCCTCCTTCCCCAAGTCCTAGTCCCTCTTTGTTTTTTTTTTTTGCCTTCCGTTGAACTAATAATGTGTTTTTTGGTTTTGTCTGTTTGTTTTGAACCTTTGGTGCCAAAGATGTATGTTGGAAAGTATGTTACCACATGCTGTAAATATGCACCATGTTCAGCTCCATTGGCATTATTATATATTTCTATGGCAGGAAAGCAACAATGTTCAGGGAAACCTAAAAATATGGATGCTTATGGAAATCTTATCCAGACCTTTTAATATTTCCCTCCTATGCATCCTGTCCTTCCTTCTGTCTCCTGTCAACACAGTTAGATATTTCTCACCTGTCCCCATTTCCTGTCCTTGTCCTCTCTGTTTTTGACTGAGCTGACCCAAGAGTGCCACCATACAGGATCCCGCCTTTACCATATACTCTGAGCACATGTTTCCAGGTCTGGTCCTATTCTGAAAATCCCTTGCTTCATGACCCCAAACACAGTCGTAGTGGAAAGAGGAAGGAGGCCAGCTATGAAAAGCCCAACTTCCTTCTTTTGCTGAAGGACAGTCTCTGGATTCACTGATGCTTAGAAATGTGTAGGGCTCCCATTAAGCTATTTCCTTGCCCAGCTATGTTGGGATTTCCTACGAGATTTTTTCCACTCTGCTTATCCAGAGCACCTTGTTCAGTTTTGGAGAACACTTTATCCAGTTCTCTGGGATCCAAAAAACCTCAGTTTGACTCCAGATTTAATCACTCGGGTTCTTTATTTGGCACACAGCAAAGCTATGCTGAGTTGATTCGACTCAAGTGTAGGAGGTGGATATAGGGCATACCACATCTGAAGTTGCGAAGAAACCCTCTCCTTTCATACACATTTACACATCTCATTGCATTTACTATACATTGTATCACACTTTTGGGGGGTTGGCTTGATCACTTTGCAAGAACCAATCCCTGTACAGCATGCTCTGTCCATGAGAGGGTTCATGCTTGACCTCCTCCTTACATTCCTAACTTTTCTTGTCCATTGTTAGTAAATGGTTCCATGGGAGTTCTCCCTCTTATCTTAGCTGGCTCAGACATTCTGTCTTTTTGAGCCTTATGATCTGTTTACCTCCCTAATTCTGTTCTCCAAGAAATGAGGCCTCCCTTATGTGTTAATTGCTTGTGTCAGGCCAGGCCTCAGCTACGAGCAGTGCTCACACCACCATTTCTCAAAGAGAAACAGATCAGTTTTCTATTCCCTTTGCCTAAGAGCTGAGTGCAATCCAGTACCTCCATTGATTATGGCTGCTTGCTAGTTGTAGTACTTCTTCCCAGAGGTTACCAGCACATTCAGTATTCTCCATCACTATCTTCTGCAAGTTCTTGCTTGGCCTTTCTTGCTTTTTCTTTCCCTCGTTGGGTACCCAATTCAAAGTTTGCTTAGTATGTCTCCCATCTTCTGTACAATATACTTGTTGCAACCACCTGAGCCTTCTTTCTTTGATGATATTTTCTAACGTGTCCTGCTCTGTTAGATTCCTTAGTTTTGCATTTATTTTGTTTTTCCATGAATTGTATCGCATCTCCCTCAGCCATCTATGTTGGGCAGCCTCCAATCTCTGTCTTTGCTCCATACACTACTGTGCTTAGTACAACTGCATGGTATAATCTGATCTTTAGTTTAGTATGGAGATCTCTGTTTGACCAAATGCTGTTCAAACAGGGGCAATTTTTCACTCAGTCAATTGTGAATGGGGAGGAATGGTTGTAGATACCTCTAGGTCTGTCTCTCCTCTCCTTCCCCGGGAGGGGAAAAGTGTGTAAGTGCTGTGTATCAGAAGAGACTAAGGAGAAATTCTCTCCCTAGCACTGTCTCTACTCTACATGCACACAAAACGAAGTATGCTGTTTGATAGATAAGCCTGAGGTTAAAAGGAGAGGACAGGGATTGAGGTGCAGCTGACAGTCAACAGTGAACACAGTCTGAATGCTGGCTGACAGATAAAGAAGAGCGATTGTGGCGGGTTTGAGTTTGAATGAAAGGATAAAACGTTATGCATGTAAAAAAGGTGGGGGAAGCTTCGTACAGTGGAAAAAAGGGAAGGAAAGAAGCAAGAAAGGAAGAATTGGAAAGACGTGTATTAAAGAAAGAAGGGAGAGTGAAAAGTTTGAGGAGAGAAAAGAAAGGAAGAGGAAAGGAATAAAACCCAGGAAAAACTTCAGCAAAAATGTAATTGTATATAAAATGTGTTGGCAATTGTTACAATTATATTCATTAATAAATATGTAATTATATGTGTTTGCATTATATACGTAGTCTAACACTAGTTACATTATATTGTTATCACATTCTGAGGTGCAGTCCAGACTAGAGAGGGCTTATGTCACGACCTGCCCCGCAACCTTGGATGCCTCACAATGCTTTGTTGCTGTAGCTCCCAACATGGGCCCCTCACAAACAGCATGGAGGTCACAACCTGAGTATCTGAGTATAGTTGCAGCCTGCCAGCAACACTCCAGTCACTCTCTGGCTTCCACTTGCAAGGTGACTTCAACACACTCCCAGTCCTGGGATTTTCCCCAAAATGTGTGTTCTGCATTGTCCAGTCATCTCCTGGACAGCTCAGGTATTATAGGTCCCTTGCCCCTGTAAGGTTTGCTACTTCAATTGGAGTTACCAAACAATTCAATTTAAACACAGCACTGGATTAGTTTGTATTAAAGAATAAAACAAGTTTATTTGAATACGAAGAGAGTGATTTGAAGTCAGTATGAGTATAAGGCATTGAAGTCAGAAATGGTTACTAGAGAAATAAAGATAAAACTCTTTCTAGTAACTAAGACTTAACAAGCTAGGTTCGAGGTAAAATTCTTACTCTATGTTGCCAGCACAGGGCTGACCAAATTCTCACTCTATGTTGCCAGCACAGGGCTGACCAAATTCTCAGGTCAGAACCCATCCCAAAATCCAAAGGCTGGTTCCTTTGTCTTCTTGAGTGAGAGAGATAGAGATCCACTTGCCTCTCACTTTACATAGTCCTGTTGTCCTTTGAAGTGGATTCTTCTGAGAATTACCCTTCAAAGGAAAGTTTATTCAAAGAAAGTGATGCAGAGTCTGAGGTGAAGGTGCCCCCATACTCTTTCTTCTCTCCGTGTATGCTGAAATGCAGATTTGCTTTGTCTCCCTCTTGCTGTCACAAGGACTGTGTGTACTACTTATGTGTAAATTGAGGTAAACACACATTCCTTTCTTTAAGATAGACACTTTTGGCGGGGAGAGAGAGCTCAGTGGTTTGAGCATTGGCCTGCTCAACCCAGGGTTGTGAGTTCAATCCTTGAGGGGGCCATTTAGGGATCTGGGGCAAAAATTGGGGTTTGGTCCTGCTTTGAGTAGGAGGTTGGACTAGATGACCTCCTGATGTCCCTTCCAATGCTGATATTCTCTGATTCTATGAACACTTGCCACAATTAGGCACAGACTAGGCCTCCTCAGACCACAAAGAGAGCTTGAATATCTGAAAACGGCAGCTAGCCAAAAACATGTTGCTGAGACCCCAAGATGTCATGTAACTAACAGGAACAGATCTCTTAAAACTATCTTTGGACATTTATGAAACACAACAAAGTCATGATTCAGGATCCCAAGCCCTCACTTGGATAGAGACAGGCCCAATTTCTTGGAGAGGTTGATGATGAATATACCAGATGCCCAGCATTCTTTCCTGGTTGTTCTGAGGAACAAAGTATTTGCAGTGTTGTAGCTGTGTTGGTCCCAGGACATTACAGAGACAAGCTGAGTGAGGTAATGTCTTTATTGGACCAATCTCTGTTGGTCCAATACAGGATATTACCTCACCCAGTTTGTCTCTGAGAACAAGGGATTACAGTGCTACAAGGGAGGGAAACACAATTGCAAATCCACTGCTTGTTGGCATTTTGAATGATCCAGCACCTGTTTTTACTTTCTTTCCATATTAGAAAGTGCAGTAATCTAAATGCAATTGAAGCTATTACAGTTTTAGAATGAAATAAAATTTCCATTTATAATCCATATAATCCATTTCTATACTAGGTTGTCTTCAGTTTTTTTAATCTATCAGAGCATAGCTGTCATTTGGATGTATAAAACACAAGTGGATTAATGGCTAAACAAAAATGCATGTGCAGTTATGGTTCAAACCTGCCACAGTAAAACCCTGACTTTGTTTTGTTTTGTTTTGATTTTGTTGTACAAATCCAGTGACACTAGCACAGCCAAACATGTACATACATGACATCAATTAAAAAAAATCAGTAACACAAATCTAGTGATACATGTTTTGTACCTTAATAACAAGCTGTATTATGAAAGGAAATGTTTACAGGTATTGTTAGATTCAAATTGATGTGTTTTTTGTTCAGTCAAGGAGATAATAAGCAAACATAATAATATTCTGACTGCTTGAATAATAGTAGTTTAATACAGTACTACTCAGGGATCCACTGACTTGGTACAATGTGGGAGTTTTGCTCCATATCTAGTTTTTTAAGTATTTCTCATTTAATATTACTAGGTTTATGTTTTTCATTGTGCTTGAGTTGATGTTGAATTTAATCTCATTTTATTTGGAAGGGGAAAATGTGTAACTCAGAAAAACATTTGTGTTTAAGCTTCAAATTTACCAGTTCAAAAGTCGCAATAGGTGTAACACCTAGAATATGTCTCTGCCTCTGATATCAGATCAGTATGTTGCCCAAAAGACCATGTAAAAGTGAAACAGGGAAAACAAGTTTTAGTAAAATATAAATATTACACCATATGAGGACTAATTTGACAACAGTCAGGATTGTACAGTATCTGAGAAAAGACATACTTAGAAACATGTAACCATAGGAATGTTTTAACTTTCAAGAATTTGTTTCCCCCCCAGTGTTCTATTTGTTCCATTTTTAGATATTGTTTTTGAAATGCCCAAAGTGTACCTGACACTTTTTGTATGTGAAGTCAATCCATGCTTTGAAAACAGTCATTTAATATTTGTGCAGTTTGAAGATTAATACATGCAAGACAGAATGGCTATATTTGTCACAAATGCAAACTCTGATTGACTATAGAGTTGGAAACTCTTCTGACAGATTCAATGAACACGAGCTTGGTTAGTAGATTCTATAGGACAATAAAGGAAGGACAAGCAAATCTAATTGAAGAAAGATGGAAAAGTGATGCAAAAATAATATCTGCAAAAGAGTGGTCCCAAGCCATGCAGAATGTATAAAACTATTCCATGTAATTGGGACAAGCACTGTTTTTATTGGGTTTTTTGGGAGTGATGTTTTCTTTTTCACACAAAAGTTGTATTTCCTTCAAATTACATAATAAGCTACCAGAACAACTTGGACAAATGTAAAAGGGAGTTGCATTGCAGTTGCATGTATTCTAAATGTCTTGTAATACAGAAGTACTAGGAAAGATGTGTAGTATTTTGTCTGGTATACACCATATTTACATAAATTGCTTGTTCAAAGTTTGTGTTTTCTTTCAATAGATTGATTGACATTCATTTGACTTAAATTCGTAGATTACTGTGTGTGTCTATTAGTAATAATAAAAAGACCATGCTTAAACTGACAATAGTGACAGCTTCTACTATATTAGATTACACAAAAAATTTACAAAGCTATCTAACCATGTAGCTAATTACTTTTTATCTTAAAAAGAGCATGGGAAATTCTAAAGAAAAATGAGCTTTGATGTTAGATTATATAGCTATGTGTATGAACATATATTCATAATATAATTATTATAAAACTATAATCAAGCAATTTTTTCTTTATAATATTAGTGCATGTACCTCTTAATATTTTTAATTGATCTTTATAATGCAAGGAGAAATTCAGATCATGGAAGAAAAATTTTTTGCCCTGAAATACAAATTGAGCAGCAAAAGTGTAAGGGTGCATCTAAACTGAAGTCCTGATCTTGGCAATTGCTGGGCATCTACTAAGTGCCCCCAAATTCCCATTGATATCAATCGGTTACAAGGGCTCATCATCTCTTGGGAGGAAACCATTGCCATTCTTTTCATAAAATGATTTTGTCACTTGTTCCTGCAATTGCTCAGCTCATCTACACAGCACCACTGTTTCTGACACAAGCAAGTTAGTGCATACACACTCAGCCTGCCTTACAATCATGGCTATTTAAGTACATTTTGAGTTTTCCAAAAGTACCAATTTTCTAAGTTAACAGCTGCTGGGGCAAGAAGTCATTGGGTAGTTTCCAGAATGGCTACTTCAATCACAAAAGCGTTGTGGTGGTTGAAAGGCATTCTAGCCATGCTGATATAAACCTCAGAAGAGGCCACATCATAAAATGGCAGTGGCAGAGCCAACTCTGTAGTAGCATTCGATTTCATAAGAATTTAGATGGGAACAATGTCCAAACTACATTGGATAGAATTCAGCAGATCAAATTTCAAAGTTGCAAGTAAATTACTTTGGGATCCTGCCCCACAACAAGTAGTGTGTCAAGCAACTTAACAGTTAGCCCAATATTCAAGTCCACCCAGATGAGAGCTCCAATTCCAATGGACAGAAAATGGTAATATGATATGGAACTTAGCTACAATTGTAGAGTCCAGCACACTGGAACATGTTTAATGTGGGCAAACCTGTGGAGAGGAGACATTATTAAAGTCATTTTAGGATGTGTCATTGCCCACAAGACCATTCCTCAAGTAATGGAATGTTTTAAATTAATTTGTTCATTCCTTGCCCATCGCAAGAAACAGTATGTTAGCCAAAAAGGCAGTATACCATTGTGATGCAGGCATGCTGGATCAGAGAGGCATATTCCTGGGCATGTTCCTTTATTTTTACGTCAGCAGGCTTTGCAAAGTGCACGATTTTCACAAACTCTAGCTTGCAGGAAAAATGACAGTGTCATTCTTCCACTGCTTTCATTAGAAATTATTTGGGTTCTCTGTTCCTTTTGTGATTCTTATTGAAATACCTATCCATTATTCCCTTGGCTACTGAAATTTTACCCAGATTACATCAAAAGATTCAAGCACTGATACTTGCTGATATGGTTGTTGAATCAAAATATGGTTAAATGTGCCTTTGGAAAGCAGAAGGTGAGGTGGACATAGCTTCTAAAGTGCAGTGACTCATCCCCAGTATTATTTTGGTAGGCTGTGCTTTGCATAATATTAGTTGAACCAAGAGGAAGGGGTTTTTTTCCTGGTGAGAATTGAATTAGAGCAGAAAGAACTCTTGCGG
Source organism: Natator depressus (assembly GCF_965152275.1). Lineage (NCBI taxonomy): Eukaryota > Metazoa > Chordata > Testudines > Cheloniidae > Natator > Natator depressus. Next base: position 87,282,808 of record NC_134240.1, read on the forward strand.
ATGTGGAGTACAGCATTTCTGAGAGTATCAGGAAGGAGAAAATGATAAGAGATGCCCACTGCCAATACTTCATTACTGTAGCAACCAGGGGGAGGAAAGCATTAATAGACATTCAGTGCCAATAGCAGTTACAGTCAACAGCAAATTACAAAGAGTATTAAGAGATTTTTCAACACCTGTTTCCTGATTATGTACAAAGTTTGCTTACTTCATCATGTTTTGATATGGAACAGCTGGGCAATGACAGTATAATTATCAAATATTTTAATGTAGTTCTCTCACACTTATTAAAACCTTTCATCTACGTTAGTTTCCTCTACTATATCACTGATGAAGAGACAAATTTAATTGCAAAACTTCTAAAACATTAAGTAGTCACAAAGCTGAAACCAGTAGGATTCAGCATAGGAAATATTATAAGTGTGTATATTGGGGATCTGTAATATTTAAAAAGTAACTGTAAAATATATTAAATATTATGGTTTACCAGAGAGGGGTAGAAAAAAGATACAAAGGATGGTAGTTTGAATGAGGGCACTTTGGCTGATGTGAGGACATACACTTAGGTTACTGCTTGGAGTGATGGTGGTGAACTAACAAAGAGAGAGGGGGGCGGGAAAAGAGCATACAAAAAATGCCTTGCTGTTTGTCTTGCTAGTTGTGTCAAAGCTGAAAATATTGTTCCTATAGTTCATCATATAGCTAATATAGTGGTCACCGCTAAAAAGTTGTTCTGTACCCACAGTTGCCACACACACGTATCTGAGATTCCAAAGAATCCTTTTCTGAATATAGGGGAAAACTGCTTAGATAGGATCACAGAATGTTCAGTTTTTCTTTATACTCAGAACATTAATAGCATTGGTATCCTAGTTACTGCTGCTTGGTAACTGTGCTTTAAGACTGACTTTTTATTTCTATACCATACAGCACAGCACAACAGAGAGGCCAGATTCTCATTTTATGTAAATCAATTTTCTTCCATTTACAGGATTATCAGCTTTGCCTCTCTGCACTAATTTTAAATTACGTACATCATTCAGAATATGCTATAGTGATTGCACAGTCCGTATTTTTCTTTACTCAAAGTAAAGAGGAGAGAAAGAGATTTTATTATTTTTAATAATAATTGTGGACAGTCACAAGGTGTATTTTTCACTGCACTACAACATCATAAACCTTACTAATACAGAAGTCCCTTATCCATACCAGAGTAAAGAAGATTTTTGTTTGTTTCGGGGGTTTTTAAACCTGTCAAGACATATTTATGTGCCAAGATCATTTCACTGCAACATCATGAGCTTCAGTGATGGAAACGTCAAAAATCTTGTCTATCTTGAAGTTACCCTCTGTTTCTTTTCCCTAAGCCAATTTTAATCCATTTCAGCAGTTCTCCCCTTATACTGTATTTTGTGGCTTTGTAAATTAATATACAATCTAATGCTTTCCCTAAATCTAGAGAACTTGTCCCCAGTTTCATCTTTATCTCCTGATTCAGTAATGCACTTGAAAATTCAAGCAATTTTGTCAGACCCGACCTTCTATGAATCTATGCTGACTGTGTTGTTTTATTTTATTTCTTTCTAATTATAGAAGTTGAATTGTTGTATATTGTTTCTGATCTCTTCCTCTCAGCTGAAGTCAAGCTTGTGTGTCTAAGTATCCTGGCCCTTTCCTTGTTCTTTTATTAAAAAGGAGACCTCCATTAGCCAGCCCATTCCCTAGAACGACACCATTTTTAGAAAGATATCAAATATAGTTGCCAGGGGCTTTTCCTTATTTCCAGTTCCGTATGTCATAACTAATGATAGAAAGCATAGAGGACATTTTTGGACTCAGCAAAAGGAGCTGACAGCAGTATTGGGACTTGGTGCAGCACCTGAAGTTGTTGCATTTACGATTTTCACTAGGGTACATATGAAAAAAATAGTAGACCAACTAGCCCAGGATATGACCTATCTAAATTACATGATACACAACAATAGTTGTCAACTACAGAATATCTTCCCATTAGAAAACTGAATAAAGCAGTAGCCATTATAAAACTGATGCTGATAATGCTTCAAGTTTTAGCATATTTCCTTTCTGGCAAGAAATGAAATCAATTTACCATACTAAAGCCACTTGTGACTTTATTTTAAAAGGGTGGCTGCAATATCAAACTTTACTTTTCAGAAAAGCAAAGGTCTTGGGAAGCAACAGAAGGCCCTTAGCTGCAAGTTTTCTTTAAATTTCTATTCCAATGTTTGAGTGATCTATCTTTGGCCGTGCTCAAGGTCATTTTGTGTTCAGTTTACATGTTAATTTGAATGTTTGAAATTTACTGGAAGGATTGTTTACATACATCAGTTTTTGAAATTTCATGTGTGAGTATTTGCAAACTACAAATTTTAAATGTGTATGTTGAGGTAATTGTACCACAACCATCCATCAGAAAAGAAAAAAATATATATAATGTGATATATGTGATCGTTCCCAGATAAGCAACACAGTTTGAATTTTGAATACTCATGATCAATCCATAGATTAAAAAAGTTCAAAAAGATTTGTTCTGTCAATTCAAGGGATATTCCATGAGCTGAAAAAAGATCAAATTCAAATAAATAGTTTATTGTAAATTCTTTGCTCAATTCTGTTTCCCAGGGGAAACAGAAGCAATGATGTGGTGTTTGCATTTCTACAAAATGCCCTATCCTTAACTTAGTCTTAAAAGTAGGTATAGTGGCATTCTAAAACGCATTTAGAAGCCCAAAGAAAACATTGTCTAAAAATCTGAATTGACTGTTGGGAGAATTAAAGTATTCAAGTTTACTGCCCTAAGAAACAAAAAGGGGTTTGATTTATGCAAAAAATGAGAAATCCTTATGGTGTTTAGAATGTTTTTTGTTCTGAAGAAGAAGAGATGGTAGTGGCCACACTCGTTTCAGCAAATCTTTTTGTCGGATAGTCCAATAAAGAAGTTATTTTTGAGAGGCTAAGTCGCCAACATGAGACCTGAGCATATCCATCAAAACAGACATTCCAAGACCACACATTTGATTGCATTAGAGTTAGATTATTATGATATTTGAATAACTCTTTAATCTTATTTTTCATATTTTTATATTCTTAAATTAGTAGGGCTAATTATATGATACCTGCTTTGGATATTTGTTCTTATAAAGGACTATATGTAAGATATAGATATTCACTGTTTTCCTCATTGTGTTTATTGCTCACAGAGCTCTGTATTAATAATAAGACAAATCTTGAGGTCATTGCTGATTTTTACTTATAGAGTTCATGGATTCTTTAGTTACTTATAGGTCCTTGCTGAGTTCTGATTTATTTATAGATTTCTAGGTTTTAAGATCAGAAGGAACTATAATGATTTTGTTGTCAGACCTCCTACATAACACAGGCCATAGTATTTCACCCAACTTCTTACAGTCTTCTTTCCCAATCTTCACTTAAGCACATTTCCACTGAGGATAGTGGGAGTTGTTTTTTTTCTTAGTAAACACTGCGTAAAAATTCATCAAGGATCTCATGTGTTTTCACAATGACAATTTATCTTCCTGTTAAATAATTTGAAACTCTGTGCAATATACGTTGCCCCTAATGGTTGACTCTAAGCTTGTTTAGTTCTCTGGCAGTTATCGCAATGGAATGGTAATAGGTTCTGGATTTAATCTTTCTTCTCTCCTATTCCATTTGGGATTGGACAAAGACATAGTTACTGCATCAATGATCACTAAGGAGGCCCAGGCTGGTTTTTATATTCTGCTTTTCATTCCACCCACTCCTTTACCACAGCCTGATCCCAATGGACAGAAGAAAGCCAATATACTAAAGAACATTCAAATGTGTTGCAATACTGTTAGATGTTATTTCCAGATTCTCTTTTCCAGTATGTTTGACCAATTCCTTTTGTCACAGATTGCATGTGATAATTTTATTTAAACTGAAAATCAATAAACAAACTTCAAAATAAAGAAAGTAAAAAAGTGTGTGAAGTGGTACGTCAGTGCCCCTGTAGCCAAGCGTGGCACAGCCCCTGGGCTCGCTTAGCCTAGTGGGGCTGTCAGGATATTCCTGGTGCCCAGAGCTCTGCAAAACCCTTTCTTCACTCCCAAGTTTGTCAGGTTTCAGAGTAACAGCTGTGTTAGTCTGTATTCGCAAAAAGAAAAGGAGTACTTGTGGCACCTTAGAGACTAACCAATTTATTTGAGCATAAGCTTTTGTGAGCTACAGCTCACTTCGTCGGATGCATACTGTGGAAAATGTAGAAGATCTTTTATACACACAAAGCATGAAAATATACCTCCCCCCACCCCATTCTCCTGCTGGCAATAGCTTATCTACATTGTAAGGAGAGTGGTCACTTTAGATAAGCTATTACCAGCAGGAGAGTGGGTTTGTGTGTGTTGCGGGGGGGGTGAGAAAACCTGGATTTGTGCTAGAAATGGCCCAACTTGATTATCATACACATTGTAAGGAGAGTGATCACTTTAGATAAGCTATTGCCAGCAGGAGAGTGGGGTGGGGGGAGGTATTTTTTCATGCTTTGTGTGTATAAAAGATCTTCTACACTTTCCACAGTATGCATCCGATGAAGTGAGCTGTAGCTCACGAAAGCTTATGCTCAAATAAATTGGTTAGTCTCTAAGGTGCCACAATTTACTCCAAGTTACAGCCAATATAAAGTTAGGTTGTGTGTGTCATTAGGCTATCCATAACAAATATCAACAATATACCATGTGGGGTTGTGCTGGGGTTCTTTCCTTTTACTTCTAATTACAGCTGCAACATTCCTTCCAAACTCAGCCAAGCAGAGAAGTGTACTTTAAGGGAGAGTAGAGCAGGAACAGGTTTCAGAGTAGCAGCCGTGTTAATCTGTATTCGCAAAAAGAACAGGAGTACTTGTGGCACCTTAGAGACTAACAAATTTATTTGAGCATAAGCTTTCGTGAGCTACAGCTCACTTCATCAGATGCATTCAGTGGAAAATACAGTGGGGAGATTTATATACATAGAGAACATGAAACAATGGGTGTTACCATACACACTGTAAGGAGAGTGATCACTTAAGGTGAGCTATTACCAGCAGGAGAAGGTGGGGGGGACCTTTTGTAGTGATAATCAAGGTGGGCCATTTCCAGCAGTTGACAAGAATGTCTGAGGAACAGTGGGGGGTGGGGAGGAATAAACATGGGGAAATAGTTTTACTTTGTGTAATAACACATCCATTCCCAGTCTTTATTCAAGCCTAAGTTAATTGTATCCAGTTTGCAAAGTAATTCCAATTCAGCAATCTCTCGTTGGAGTCTGTTTTTGAAGATTTTGTTGAAGAATTGCAACTTTTAGATCTGTAATTGAGTGACCAAAGAGATTGAAATGTTCTCCAACTGGTTTTTGAATGTTATAATTCTTGACGTCTGATTTGTGTCCATTTATTCTTTTACGTCTAGTAGAGACTGTCTAGTTTGACCAATGTACATGGCAGAGGGGCATTGCTGGCACATGATGGCATATATCACATTGGTAGATGTGCAGGTGAACGAGCCTCTGATAGTGTGGCTGATGTGATTAGGCCCTATGATGGTGTCCCCTGAATAGATATGTGGACACAGTTGGCAACGGGCTTTGTTGCAAGGATAGCTTCCTGGGTTAGTGGTTCTGTTGTGTGGTGGGTGCTGCCGATGAAGTGAGCTGTAGCTCACGAAAGCTTATGCTCAAATAAATTTGTTAGTCTCTAAGGTGCCACAAGTACTCCTTTTCTTAGAGCAGGAACAGTATTCAAGCAGTATATGTAAATTACATGCAACTTGGCCTCAGGTCGATTTTGCAATAGATTTTCTGAAACAAACAAGTTCAGTACCTGACCCAAAGATGCACTGCAAAGGCTGTATTCTATGCCACCACAGTGAAGTAAAAATCATGAAATTAAATAATAATTTTTTGCTGAAGGAGAGGTGTTTTATTGCCTTGCAGAGAGACAGAGAGGAGACATGATTTTCTGAACCTGGGGAGTCTGGGAACCACAGGGTAGCTAGCTCCAACTCTGGATACTTGGGGTCTGCTTTCCATTTTAGTCTCTAATGCCTCATCCTCCACAGCATCCCTAGGGAGATGTCTCACTACTTGCCCCACATTGGCTCCATTCCTCTTTTCTCCTGCTTCAGGGAGCTTTCTGCCTCCTCTTTGCCGCCTCTCAGCCCCCATGCTTCACAGTCAGTGGAAAAAACAGGAATAGAATGCAGAATTTCAGATTCTCATTCTCGGGCTCTAGCTAGTGGGTGATACTCCCCTCCCTAAAACCCCAGATGCCAGAAAAAAATGTTGTATTAAAACAGTATTTGACAAAGTGACTTAAACCAAACAGGACATTTTCTGGAAACAGTGCTCTCTATGAGGGAACACAGAATAATGTGTGACTTTGATCTTTCACTGAGCATCCCAGTTTCATTTGCTGTTCTAGCAGAGAAGTCTTAGAACCATGGATGAACTCTTTTATCATTACACTGACACAAAAGGGTGAGTGCAGGGCAGAGGACACTCACCGAAAACCGGGCGGGGCAGGGGGGATTACCCTTGTCTTAAATTAATTTTTTTCTTTATTTTGTTCAAATCATAGCCTTTAAACATCTGCACCACTATAATGCTTCAGTGTAAATGCTCACTTCAGCAAAGGGAGGGGTTCTCCCATTGCTATAGGCAACCTACCTTCCTGAGAGGCAGTAGCTAAATTGACAGAAAAATTCTTCTGTTGACCTACTGCTGTCTAGACCAGGGGTTAGGTCGGCTTAACTGAGGGCTTGTCTTCACTACCAGGTAAGTCAACCTAAGTTATGCTACTCCAGCTACGTGTATAACATAGCTGTAGTCGACGTAGCTTAGGTCGACTTATCCTGGTAACTTCACTGCACTGTGTCGACGAGAGACGCTCTCTGATTGACTTTCCTTAGGCCTGGTCTACACTGGGGGGGCGGAGGGGGGGGTCGATCTAAGTGATGCAACTTCAGCTACATGAATAACGTAGCTGAAGTTGATATACTTAGATCTTACCGCGATGTCTTCACTGTGGTAAGTCGACTGCTGACCCTCCCCCGTCGACTCTGCCTGCACCTATCGCTCTGGTGGAGTACCAGAGTCGATGGGAAAGCACTCAGCGGTCGATTTATCGCGTCTTCACTAGATGTGATAAATCGACCCCTGGTGGATTATTCACTCTGGAGGTAAATGTAGACATGCCCTTACTCTTCTCGGGGAGCAGGAGTACCGGAGTAGACCGGAGAGCACTCTGCCATTGATTTAGTGAGTGTTCACTAGACCTGCTAAATCGACACCCATTACATCAATTGCAGCAGCATCAATCTGAAGTGAAGTAGTGAAGACAAGCCCTAAGTCTCTCAGGAGTGTGGATTTTTCAAACCTCTGAGGGAAGTATCTATGCTGATGTAAAGGCACAACATGTAAGGCATCGGGCTCAGTGGGGTCTGACTGAATCCTTATTCTAGTGCTTTCATCAGTTATTTTAATACTGGATATGTACAGAACATTTTTTCAAGTTTAGCAATGTAGTCAGTTGTATCATTTCATATTCTGGTTTTTAGTTCTTTCATTTCATCTTTAGTCATCTAAGGCAGGGGTTCTCAACCTTTTTCTTTCTGACCCTCCCACCCCCGATATGCCATAAAAACGTCATGGCCCACCTGTGCCACAACAACGGCTTCTCTGCATATAAAAGCCAGCGGTGGTGTTAGTGGGTAGCAAGCAGGACAATTGGCAGGGGCTCCACGCCACAAGGCACTGTGAAGCTAAGTTGCTCAGGCTTCTGCTTCATTCCTGGGTGGTGGGGCTCAGGGCCCCCCGCCTGGCTTCGTTCCCATGTGGTGGGGCTTCCGCTTTCTGTCCTGGGCCCCAGCAAGTCTAACACTTGTCCTGCTTGGCAGACTCCCTGAAACTTGCTTGCAGCCCTCCAGGGAGCCCCAGACCCCTGGTTGAGAACCACTGATCTAAGGTACAGATTGATTGCTATAAACACACAAATGCTGCAAACTGCATTTAATATACAAAATCATTGCACTATTCTACAACAGTTTACATGATAAACAGAATTAAGCATATTTGATTTGAGCATTAGTTAACAATTCTTATTTATTTTGTCATTTTCCCTTTTATGTTCACTTACCTAACAAAATAAGTTTTCTCAGGGTTATTCTGATATTTACTTACACTGTAATCAGGCCTTTGCAGATAGTGTAAAGGATCTGGCTGCTGTGTTATGAGTGATTGTTATAACAGCATACGAAAAGTCAAAATGTCATTATAGCAAAATATCTGTGTTGGAGAAGAAGGCTTCATTAGGTTTTTGGTTTGAGTTTTTTTTCCCCCATAGATGATTTTCCATGTCCTTATGGCCCTGATGAAGGCCTGAGTTATACCTTAATTTTTCTTCACTTTAAACCCTCTAGTCGCCATAATTACAGACTACTTTGCTTTCACTGAGGAACAGTGGATTCCATTTGAGATCCATTGGAGTCAATCCACAATTGTCTGGAAGGATCACTGACTGTTAGTAACATGAGGTACAACATCTTAAGGCAGAGTCCAATTATTCTGCAGTCATCCAAGCCTAGAATCATATTTTTAATCAATGACAAGTTTGATTAGAGTCCAGGATAGTAATTATTTTATATGGTATTTAAATGAAACAAATAATATAAAATAAACTGTGACCCATAGTATCCCAAATAGCGGTGATTTTTGCATTTGAAAAAAAATACAAAATTGTCCATTCTAAATGTTTCTGAATGTATCCGCTAAAGAAACTAGATAATAAAATACTTATACTTTCAAATATAATAATCTCATCTACAATCAATAAAAAGAAAATTTTCTCTGGTATTAATGTAATAGGAATTATTCATTGGATTCACTTGCTTGTGAGAACAGGTCCTGTAAACAGAATGCTGAACTTTATCCTTGGAAAGTATAGTTTACAAAATTCTATTATAACCCTTGATTCTCAGCTGGAGAGCGGACTACAACCTGGAAGTGGATTGCATCTCCACTGTGATTGGGTTATGATGCACATAGTTTCTGGCAGGCTAGGCTTCCCTGGTTGCTCCCCTATTGTGTAATCAAATAAAGCATGAACAAATGCTTTAAAAACACACCAAATGAAGGTATCCAAAGAGAAGAGCAAGCAAGCAGAAACACTTTGGATCCAGAAACAAAGGAGTCAAGAGTTTTGTTGGTGTTTTTTTTTTTAAAAGGAGGCACGAAGATAATTAACTTGTTTTCAGCTTTCCTTTTACTAGCAGAAATGAGTGCCTGAAACAAATGTATGTTTTATGTAACTGCATCTTTTTAAATGAAAGAATGAAACCTGAGAAGCTACATGGATGCCGCCAAAGAAATTGAGTATGGCATTGTAGACTAAATATATAAACAGTGTAAACTAATGCTGGTCAAACTGTTACAGATAAATAATTGATTCTGTGAATGTATCCCTTTTCTCATATTCAAATAAAATCTACAAACTAACCATAATTTTCCGGATTTTTTTTATTTGTAATTCTTTCTCAAATCATTTTATTCAAACAAATTACAGCCTTTGGATCTATCTCCAGAGCATTTTGATTATTCATTATTCCTTGTGTGATTGGATATCTAAGTCATATAGTATTTCTCTTTCTTGCTTAGATAACTGAATTTTTTTAAACATGAGAATAACTTAGTAATAGTGAATAATAAATAATTATTTTCATAAATGAATATCTTTGTTCACAAGCTAATATATTTCACAAATCTGTGTGAACGAAAACAATCCATATGTTCATGGTAAAAAAAAAGGCCTAAGCACAGCTAAAACTGAGTCATGAATCAGAATTGTTTTAAAACATAATTCTGGAAACTTCTTATAATCTTACAATATTACAAACAGTGCTCTATGAGGAGTCAGTATTTAGTTTCCATGAGCACTCAAGCATATCACGTAAAAATTCTATTTCTGCAAACATTACTTCCTCTTTAACTTAAGCACTCAGATATACACAGAGTGCCTACAAAAAGAGGTGCTAAGTGAGCTGAAATAAATTGATTAAAAAAACTATTTGAAGAAATTACTTCTTAAAAGATGTTGTATTTTGCTAATTACTGAAATAATATTATATATTCAGAACGTTTCAAAATATTGGTTTGTCTAAACATGCAGGTATATATTTGTGTCTGAATGTATATGCAAATACTTGTCACTTATTGGCAGTTCTAATTCTGTATGTAAATTGAATGTCCAATTTATAATGGTAGAATATAGTAATAATACTTTGAGAGTGGTATTTATTTAAATATTATAACTATGAGAAAATAATTCCACTAAGTATATTACAAATAATACATATTAATATGTCAGTGAGCTTCTGTAGCTAGTGTTTTACTTATACGTTCACTTTTAATTCCATTTGATTATTTGGATTAAAAAGTAACTATCATCAAACAAGGCTCCTCAGACTCCTTTATTGACTTTTCATGAGTAAAACCTTAAAGAAGGAAAACAACAAGTACTCATGCTGTTCCTGGAATATAACCAGAAGCCAAAAGGCTAAATTAAGCTCCCTTTGCATCTCTTTTCCTTAGTCCCCTCCTGGTTGCATTCAGTTTGCATTTTGATTGGAAGATTTCTCATTAAATACAGGACTTCTCTTCAGATTCTCAACACTCTTTCTGCTTAAGCAGCATATGTTAATGTAAGGGAGTTTTGCAGTGCTTGTAAGGAAGTAATCACTGGTGTATTTATGATTAAACTCCTATTTTTATGAGACTTCTCACGGATATTAGGGGAGGAGAGGAAAATACTCCTCATCCTCAAGGGAGACATAAGTGTTGGTGTCTCATCTCATTTCTGAGCTTACTCTGAGTCCTAACACAAAATGTCACATGTTTTGCATGCGTACAATACACAGTTGTCTATATTTGGTAAAATCCTGAAAGGCAGGAAAGTGGAGATTAAAATATTTCCCTCACTTTAATCATGCTAAGCCAAATTCAGTGAGGTTATATGGTATGTAAGACAGGGAAAAATGTATTTTATTCTTTTCTACCATAAGAACTGTAAAAGGTATCCTATACCATGTAGGGAAATTTCAGTCAAATTCCATTCCCCCTTTCAGCTAAATCTCTTGAAAGGTAGAGCGGGTTTATATTATAATTCCTCATTTATTACAAGTATTAGGTCCATTCCTAGTAATGCATAAATATATAGTGTAGGGATCAGTAGAAAATAGGTTTTTTTCTCCCTTTCCATTTTAAATATTTTTTTTCATTTTACTATTCCAAAGGATTCTAAATTATACAAAAATCTGTGTCAGTCAAAACTAGTACTGTGTAAAACTACTTTGCAGTGAGTTTTAACCTCTGGGCCACATATATAAGATATTGGATGTGAAAAGCAATAACCTGTGCAAATTTGACAGGTTTCAGAGTAACAGCCGTGTTAGTCTGTATTCGCAAAAAGAAAAGGAGTACTTGTGGCACCTTAGAGACTAACCAATTTATTTGAGCATAAGCTTTCGTGAGCTACAGCTCACTTCATCGGATGCATACTGTGGAAAATACAGAAGATTTTTTATATACACAGACCATGAAAAAATGGGTATTTATCACTACCCATTTTTTCATGGTCGAGAGAAAATACAAGGCATATCTAGCTGCAGCTTAGTGCGTTCCTGATTTTCTTTTAAAAGGGGGGTTTCTGTCAAGTATTCGGAGCCTTTTGCCATAAACATCTAAACAATAGGAGCTTTGCTTCCTAACGTCTTCCACTGTCCCAAATGAAGATTTTACCTGAGTAGGAACTACGGGTTTTTGGCTTGTGTCTTTTTGTTAAATTTGTTGCTCCCCAATTAAAGCAAAATATAACTGATTTGTCAAATTTGAAATCTGTAATATAGTAGGAATATTAACTATATAGAAATCACATGGGATATTTTCCAATACTGTATATTATACAATTCCAGTTAATACGATATGGAATGTACATATAGGATGAAATTCTGGCCCTGTTGAAATCAGTGGCATAATTCCCACTGACTTCAATAGAGCCAGGATTTTTCCTATTATGTTTAACTGCTCCTCTATCAGATGGTATTCAGTACACTTACTTGAAAGATTCTAGACTCATATAATCATAATAATTACGGTCCCAGTCCTACAATTTACAATACATGGGCTGACTGCTGTGCCCAAACTGATTCCTTTTAAAGTCAATGGGGTTCCATGAAAAAGCATCAGCCCTCCTCCTGCATGTTGTAAATTGGGGCCTGATTTACTTCAGTTTTTATTATTTTCTCTGTTATATTTTGTTTTAATTAAGATGAATACGATGCTGCGCCTGCCTGACACTGGTCTCTAAGGGGCTAATAGAGTCCTAGGGAGGCTGTATGGGAGGCAGCCAATCAGAGAAGGGCTGTGAGAGCAGCCAACCAGGGCAGGGCAGGCCCATATAAGAAGGGCTGCAGAGCAGCTTCACTCCCTGGAGCTTGAGGAGGGAGAAGGACTGGCTGCTTCGCAGGCTGAAGGCAGCAAGCACCCTGGACAAAGCAGTACTGCAAGCAGAGACCCAGGGAGTGAAAGGCAGCTCTTAGTGGGCTGCAGGGATCTGCCCTGAGGCAACAGCAAAGAGGGTGCTGGGGCTGCGTGGAAGTGGCCCAGAGACATCTATAGAGGAGTCGGAGAGGACGCAGCAAGTTGCAGCCATCTACAGAGTCCCTGGGCTGGGATCCAGAATAGGGGGCAGGCCTGGGTTCCTCCCCTCCACCATCACCACTGAGGAAGTGGCCAGACGTTGGGCTGCAGTTGCCACTGAGGGAAGTGGCTGGACTGTGGTACGTTCCCCCGGAAGGGGGTGCACAGAGTGTGGCACAGAGGGAGGGCTGTGTCATGAAGAGGACGCTGTGGTCCTTGGAGTGACATGGGTCCCTGGAGCAGAAGTGACGGTGCATGAGACACCACCAGAAGAGGGCGCAGAGTTAATTCCCAAGACAGCCCACAAGAGGTGTCACATCCTGTCACAATGAATTAAAGGTTGTTAACAAAAAATAAGTTATAGTGATTTCCAGTATCCCATAGGCATGGAAGAACAACAATAGATAAAAATTATGGCTCTGATCCTGCAGTTTGGTGAAATCCTGGGTCCAGTGAAGATGTTAGCAAATTTCCAGTTGATTTCTGTGAGGCCTGGATGACAGCTGTTTGTGCAAAGCCCTGCATCCAAACAGACCCATATTAATTTCAGGCATAGAGTTCTGCCTGCCTGGATCCAGTTGCAAGATCTGCCTCTATATCTGAGTTAAAAAATAGTCAAACAAAAGTAGATACAGTTTTAGGTATTTTTTAAATGTATGCTGATGTCACTATTTCTATCTTCTCACTTAACAGTTGACATATGCAGAGTGGAAGATTTTTCCAAGTAACTTTGTGCTCTGAATGTGTTTCTTATGCATTTTGGAACAAGTGTCATCATTCATTTTGGACAAAATAACAACCATGATAGTATCTACACTTAATTTTTCTCTTCACTCCAAACACTGTTCTTCACCCTGAATGCTCTACTGTTTGTACCTGATATAGCATTCATGGTCTGCCATACAATTTCCATACCCAGATGTGGCCCTCAGGCAAAAAAGTTTTCCCACCCCTGATCTAGGTGGTAATTATATTGTCCAATGAATATATTTATGTAGAGATTTGTGGCTTCTCTCATCTTCATTGCAAGAGACTCTTCATAACAATGATGTTTACTAATACTGTACATGTCTTGAGTTTCTCTCTAGTTATTAAAATCAGTGGGCAACATGATTAAACCTATAGTATCTGCTTTGCTAGTTAATTCTTTGGTTAGTATATATGTCTTTTCTCAGATGTGATGTTTCAAAATAAGCAGAGAAATACTAAATATTAGTTATCTGTGTGAAAGTATTGTTACCCTTGAAAGTAAAGCAGTAGTAATTATTGACTATTCATAGTTGTACTTAAGCTGAGTCAATTATATACTCTCTAAAGAGGTTAATAAATTATATAAAAACAGTCCATAGCCAATTAGATTTATGTCTTTTTAGGCAGAACAAGACAATGGTCATCCGCTTCCTGCCTTTGCCAATTTACATATTGAAGTCCTGGATGAGAACAACCAGAAGCCTTACTTCACAGAATCTCTATACGAGGGGTTTATTCTGGAGTCCTCCCCAGTGGGCACAACCATCTCCGACAACCAGAATTCGACTTCTCCACTACAAATCATAGCTTTGGACAATGATGTAGAAGAGGTGTGTTTCTCTTTCTTTTTATTGGACCATCCTTATGTGTGTTTAAAGTTTGTATATATGCTTAGAAATGTCCATTTTTAAACACTTAAAATATTGTGACTGAAGCCTTTGAAATAAGGTAAATTATCATTTATATACAGTACACCATATACAGTCAAACAGTTTGTTTTTATTTATTCACTTATTTATAATGTAGTAAGTAATTTAATCAATGAATTTGAATTATCCACAAGTAGTTAATAAAAAAGTTTGGTCGCTATTTGAAATTATTTGCTGAATCATTTCTGCAGATAATCTTGATCAGTAGTTTTTTCATGAGTACTTCATTTTGAGTAGTCAATATTTGAAATTTCTGCTGTGGTGATTCATTTTGATTCTGCCTGCGTAGAGGTTTATACAATGATTTACTGGTTACATGGTATCATTTATGTTTCTTAGCTGTCTGAATGTTTCCAGGTTTCCAATGAAAGTACTTTTCTGAGTTCAAAACTGACTTTGGTTACTATCCTGTAATACTTGCTTAAAATTTGCTATCATCATGAACATTCCTGTCAGTGAATTTATTTGCATGTATATTTACATAAAGTGAACACAGAAGTGGGTTTTTATTCAAACAAATGTTCAGGAAATTATTTAATATATTCCCCATCTCTGAAAACCACAGGCGTAATTCAGCACTGAGCTATCCATTCTTGTGTCAGTCTGACTCCACTGACTGGGTAATGCAGTGGTGATTCAGGTCCTATACATCTCAGAGAGATTAATCCTTCAGGCCAAATTCAGCTCTAATCAAAGGGGTTGCAACTTCCAGTGAAGCAAAAGCTTGCTTACATTCGTCTTCTCTTCTATAAATATAGGTATGAAGTGCTAAATTCAACCCCTGGGCCTTAAATGGGTGTTGCATCTGCTTACACCAGGGTTGAATTTGGTCTGAAGCATTTATGTATTTGAACTATATGGCATTACAGCTAAGGTTATCTGTGTACTTGGGTCAAAAGAACTTGGCAGAAGTTAGGGTTTCACAAACCCCTTAGAATATTTTTGGATTTAAAGGTTTAAACTTTTTAAAGTTTTTTATTTTAAATCACTGTTAATTTAAATGATTGCTCTTCAAGGATAATCTAATTTTTAAAGCATGTTGTTCTGACTAAGCAGAAGCCTACACTATGTAAAACGTTCTATTCTAATGCAACCTTGTCCTGTTTGTGACCGTTAACAGTATTTTATTAATTTTATTTTGTATTGTTTTGAAAGGGGGGAAATGTAACACTACAGAATTTGTTTTTCCAGAGTCAAAACTGAACTTGAACATCAAATGTACCAAGTCTGGAATTAGTTTAGAATTCATGATATTTTCAGGAAGAAAGAAGGCATAAAATTGGGAATGAGCAAAGAAAAGACAGGGAGTGAAGCTGAATTAAACAGGCCAAGTCTTTAAGGTGAAGAGAAATTTGATGATTAAGTGAGAGAAGAGGGGGAAGCCAGTGTGGAGACTGAAAATGTGGGGAGACACGGTCAATGTGTAGGGAAGTAGATATAGGTTTGGTGATAGCATTTTAGACAGACCAGAGAGGAATAGGAGAGTTGGAGGCTTGAGAACCTGAAGTTCTATCTATTCATTCATCCAAGTTTTGTTTTTTTGTGTTGTTTTTTTTTTTATAATGGCACCCATCACTGTACTATCTGACCACTTCCCAAAGAGTAATAATCAAAGTCAAAGTCAAAGTCTGCTCAAAGTCAGATATTTTTAAAAAATCTACAACTTGGTAATTCATCATGTGCAGTGTTTACGGGAAAACTAATAATTTATTGCTGAGTCCTTGTCTACATTAACATTTCAAACTCTATTAGCACCTTTCCATTAACAGATGAGGTATGTGTACAATTGAAATTTTAGTCATGTTTTAATATGTTGTTTAATGCACGTTAACTCACATGACAGTAAATTCTAATGTAGAGACCACACAAATGTTTGTTGCCAGTCATGGCTAACTGGCCGCTTCACCTTGAATGATTCCTTGAAATACATTAACTACTTATGCTAAACAATCTGTTCCACCTTGTATTTAGCTGTGACTCTGAGTACATTTCCTAGACCTGAAGAAGAGTTCTGTGTAAGCTTGAAAGCTTGTCTATCTCACCAACAGAAGTTGGTCCAATAAAAGATATTACCTCACCCATCGCATCTCTCCTGTTTAACTGTAGGCTACTGGGGACTAATGACTAGCAACTAAAATTTGTCCTCTTCCTACAGTAGACATTTCAGTTGTGTTATTTAATGAGTGTTAATGAACTGTTGTTAAAACACAAATAAATTCAAGTTTGGACATATTCATGAGTCTTGTGACAAACTGTTAATGCAGTTTCAAATGTCAGTGCAGATAGAGCTTTATGCTTCTATGATTTTGGTATCCATGGGAGTTGTATGTTTGATGTGCTGAAAATGTATTTTTCTAAGAATCCCAATTGTTAGTTTAATTAACTTAATGGAGTTGATGAATTTTTTATCATAGCATAAATATTCATAATACTAATCGTAGCCTCCTAGACTTTAAGATCAGCAGGGCCATCATGATCATCTGGTCTGACCTCCTGCACATCTCAGGCCACAGAATCTCACCCACCCGCTCTTGTAATAGACCCCTAATCTCTGGCTGAGTTACTGAAGTCCTCAAAACATGATTTAAAGACTTCAAGTTACAGAGAATTCACCATTTACACTAGTTTAAACTTGGAAATGACCCATGCTCCATAGAAAGGCAAAGATCCCCCCAGGGTCTCTTAAATGAATTAATTGTATTTAGTTAGCTGTGACTGGAGTCAATTTCACTCGTATTATTCAAAGTGATGAAATATTTCCAAAAAGTATTCCACTCCGGAAATAGTTTTGATGGAAAATTTTTGTCCAGTTCTACATCTCCAACAGAGCTACATAACTTTACAAGGATTGAAGTCAATGGACATATGCCAATACCCACCAACCAGGCTTTAAGACCTAAAACATCAGGTGGAGAATAAGCAATAGAAACACATTAACGCTTTTGCAGTTAGAAAATTTTGTTTTCATGCAAATTTACAAGGAATAAAAAATGAAGACAGAAGTAAGTAAAATAAAATAAATATTCTATAACATTCTACATGCATCCAATGAAGTGGGTATTTACCCACGAAAGCTTATGCTCCAATACGTCTGTTAGTCTATAAGGTGCCACAGGACTCCTTGCCATTTATTCTATAACAATTGTTTCTGTATAGTGTTGAAATATTTTTCTTGAGGCATCAGGTGGTCTTTAAGATACTATAAATCAGTGTTTTGCAGAGACGTCCAAAACTGATTGTGGATGGTGATCACAGAAATTCTCCAAAAAGATATTGGCATTAATAACTAAATGTACATTAATGTATTTTAGTCAACTAATACTATAATGTGACTTTTTTCTGAAAAAAGCTGGTTCGTACCTCATTAAACAGACAGACATAAATGACAACAAACGAAATGGGGGAATCGGGTGGAAGTACAATAGATTTTCTGTATTATATCTTGTGTGGTTTCAGCCCTGTGAACTAATGAAGGAACTCTGCTAGCTCAAGTCAGTCGATTCTCATTTACATATTGCCCATAATTTTCTAAAGCAAGACTAAACACAGCATAATTTCATCATGCACCTTAAGTTAAAAATGAAAATAAAAAAGATCCATTGCAAAATTAACATGATGGACAAACCCCTGGGGTGCAGTAATTTGCTTTATGCATCTGTGAATTTGAAAACTTGGGAAAATTAATGAACGCTTTTCCCTCTCTCATAATATAAAGCTAAGAGTTACTGTTAATAATAGCTTCCAGTTCACAATCTCAGACATGGAACTTGAGTATGATATTAAGTATTCATTATGTAGGTGCCTTCAGCATTAGTACTTTGAAGCCAAGGATTAATTTTCAGAGGCAGAGTGGCTAGATCACCCACTTCCATGGAGATACTCAGAACAGAACTGCATGATGATTTCCTCATATTGTTTCCTAGGGATTGTCCCCTCATGGGTGATGGATTCAAAGGACGGGAGGAGGATGGGGAGGGTATAGATCTGCAGGGAAAGATCACAGTAAGCCTGAAAAGATAGGCGTCATCTGCAAGAGCACCTCCTGTCTGTGCTCATCTGTGAGGTCTTGTAGTAAACACTTGTAGTAAACTCCTGCTATGCTGCCTGTAGTGCTCCCTTGCTCTCCAGTGGGGAGGGAGGCCACTCTGCCTCGTTGTCTTGGGGTTTAGTCCTTGGCCTCGGGTTGCACCAGTGGGACTGAGCCATAAGCAGTCTAGAGCTCTGGGCCCATCCGACAGGGGCAAACACACAACAACGGTCTGGGCCCCTTGTCCCAGCCCCTGTGTGGGGCAGCGCCCAGCGTAGTTTCTAGCTCGCAGCCCCGCAATAGGGCTGACAGCAAGTAACAGTCTAGGGCTTTAGCCCTCAGACAGGGCTGGGCTGGTAGCAGGCTGTAGAGTAAAGTTGCCGGCACAGGCAGCCGCAGATACGTCGAGTCAATAAGCTCTAGTCCTTTGGGCGGGGCAGAGCAGGGAGCAGGCTTTAGCCTCAGCTTGAAGCACAGGCAGCCAGCAAACACACACAGTCTTGGGGTTCAGGTAAGAGGGAGCACCCCTACAGTCTAGGGGTTCAGGTAAGGGGGGAGTGTCCACACAGTCTAGGGGCTCTGAAAGGGGTTTGCACACCCGACAGGCAGTCTATGGTGCTAGCAGGGTGGGTTCACGGAGCACAGGCCTCCTGGCCTATGGTGGGGAGTCAGCCACCCAGGGGCTGGAGTGGCAGGGGGACGCAGGCCCACCTTACTCCACCGCATCCCAGACCAGGGCACTAACAGTGGTCTCCCACTAGGTCGGTGGGGATCCAGCCGCAACATGCCGACTGAGACGAGGTAAGTCTTGTAGACGGCCAGCCGTCGGCTGCCCCTGGACTACTTCTTACCTCCCTGGGGTTTGGTACTTCTGGCCTCCACAGGTCCTCAGGCTCCTTGAGGTATACAGCCGATGGTAGTTCCGGCAACTCCTCATCTGCATTCATCTCCTCTGGGGGCAAGGCATGGCAGAGCGCAGGTTCCTCTCCTGGGTGCCACAGCAAGGCAGAGGTGTCCATCTCCTCCACTGGCTGTGGCCAAACTGAGCTGCAGAACCTTCCTTTTATACTTCTGGGCCCGCTCTGGTAGTTCTGGCAAGGGGGGCAGGGTGGGTTTGGCTCTGCCCACCAAGGGGAGTGTAGTGCTTCCTCACTCTCCAGTCTGGAGGGAGGCCACTCTGCCTCACTACACAGCCATTGGCTGGGTCATCCTGCACTTGTTCAGTGGGAGTTGTAGAGGGGAGGTCCAAGGGAATACAGCTGAACTGTATTACTCCTGCTTGGATTTCCCTATTGAACTCTGTTGGAAAAACAAACTCTTACTCTAGATCACTCTGCAGAACTCCCATGGAGTCCCTTCTATGTGAGCACATGCAGAGGCAATGCACCAAGTCCCAGATGGGGTGAATAATGATGCAGAGATGGCACCCAAGAACACAGAAATAAACCTTCAGAGGATCCCCTGGTGTGGGTACACCCATGACGTACTTTCAGGGCCCGGATATTTTTATGGCCTCACTTAATGCATGTGCTTTTCACTTCTTTATCACCAAGTTTATATCTGAGTAACTCTCTTAACTTCAATGAAATTGCACCAGTCTAAAAGTAGTTTAAGAGAATATAGAATCAGGGACTACATGTTTATATACTAATGCATATGTCAAAGTTATTTCATGTAAAGCTTACTCTATTGTACATACTGGAGGTCTGCTCAACTGAATATGAGACTTCTTCCATGCTGGTGGGAGGCCAGTAAGTAGGAGTAGTTTATATAGATAGTTTTAAAAATTAACAAGACGTGCTGTGATCAAGTCAGATCTGACATAAGGTGAAAGAGCTGCAGATTTTATTTTAGGTTTGTAAATTAAATTAAAAATTAAATCAAACATTATTGGTCATTAAAAAGACAACATTTGTCCACTGTGTGGTATGTAAATGTTGGTTTTTAATGGGGACCACTGTGATAATTAATACTTTGTTTTAATATTATTATTAATGTAATTAATAATACTTTGTATTTGCTCTTCTCACTTAAAATCCACACATTAATTTAAATCATATTTTGTATTATTCTTCATTTACCTGCCCAAAGTTGTCTTCACTCCTGACTAAGCTAACCTAAATTCCAACCCTCGTTGAGTTATAAATCTTTCAAAAACTGACTGTGTATAAATGGGATTGTTGGCAGACCTGTAACTATATCAGCACTATCCATTGCTGTTATAATTAAGTAGGCTGTTTAAATGGCATACATTTAATTAAGCCACATAAATACCTTGGGAACCAAGTAAACTGAAGTGGGGAGGTGTTTCCAGGGCCTTTTATAGCTTCTGCCATGTGGAGGGAATCCTATTGTTCTTACTGGGGAAAATTACAGTAACAAGATGGTGTTTGGAGTCACATGGACAAGTCACATGTCCGTGCATGATTTTGCCTAGTCACAGCAGGAAAGTCTGTTAAGAGTTGATAGGTATCTTCCATTGTAAGTTAAGTGCTCCTTGATGAGCCACTTAATTTGAATAGTCCCTCCAAGATGTGCTGGCTAACTACCTTGTGGGTGTTACCTCAGGAGCAAACATTTGAAATACAGGTATACAGCCAACTTCAAATACAAAAATGATACATGCATACAAATAGCACAATCATATTCAGTGAGTCATAGCCTTTCCATAGACATCTTACATGCCACATTTTGTATTGGTTGCAACAATGATCTATATGGTCATATTTTAATCAGATAACGTAACAGCCCCTCCTTCCATTTCCCATATGTATCCCTTTTGGTTTTTAGATAGCTAAAAAGCTCCTTATGAAGACACATTGGTCTCCTGTGGCTCTTATCTTTCTTCTGCATCAGAGTAGCTTGATGTTGAGCCTCTAGTGTTAAATCTTTTAGGAACTGCCAGCCCCCTTTCAACTCCTTTTCTTCCTAACTGGTTTTTCCCCTGGGACCGTGCCTAATATGTCCCTGAGTTGGTTGAAATCTGCCTTTTTGAAGTCCAGTGTCCTTGTTTTGCTGTTCTCATGTCCTCCTTTCCTTAAGATTTTGAATTCTATCAGATCATGATCACTTCCTCCCCAGTTCCCAACCACCTTTGTGTTTAAAATGAATTCATCCCTGTTGGTCAAAAACAGATCCAAAATGCATGATCCTGTAGTTGTTTCCTCAACTTTCTGAATCAGAAAGTTGTCTGCTACATGTGCTAAGAACTTGCAGGATGTATTATGTTTTACTGTATTGTATTAGTCTTCCAACAGATATCAGGGAAGTTAAAACCCCCCATTAATACTAATTCATGTGTGTTAGTTAATCTTGTTATTGCTTGGAGAATGCCTCAGCTACTTCCTCCTCTTGATTTGGTGGTCTATAATAGAGCCCCTGCCGTAACATCGCCACTATGCTTTTCCCTCTTTATCCTCACTTGCATACTCTCAATAGGTCTGCTGCTCACTTCTTCTTGAATTTAGGAGCAAGTGTATATATTTTTGACATACAGCGTAATGTTCTACATCACACTGGAACCTTATGGAATACCTTATCACTAGGGATCAGGTGGGTCCCTTGCTTTGTTCCGCTCTATTGTGGTTCCTATACCACTCTCATCATAGTATCAGAACACCTTCCAGAAGTACATATTGGCCTTATGTAGTCCCCTCAGCTAAAGAAGTCAGAGCCTAAGAGTAGGGTCCCCAAAAAACAGCCAAGAAATAGTCTCCTTTCTGATCTCCATCACCTAAGGAGATAGTTGTTAGTTATCTTTTATTCGTTGTTTGTTCTTGCATTACTTTGTCATCTTGGCATCATTGTACTGTATTCTTTGTCCAAGGGATTATTTGCAGAAGGAGAAGACTCTGAGACTTTCAATAAGCTAATAAGACATTTTTCATCTGCACTGTGGGTTCTTCCTGCTTTGCTTCCCTGAAGATTATATGTTTTCAAAGAACTGCAGGGCTATCTGGTTGATGTGGTCTATGAGTCATTGATATCCTGTAGGCTAATCAGCCTAGTTGTGTGGGCTATTCCCATCAACACTGTTAAAAATAGCACTCTGTGCTAATTCTTATTGAAGAGGAATGTATAAAACAAGCAGGGGGGAAAAGATGAAAAGACACATTTTGTGACGTTTCAATAATGTAAAAAAAAGAAAAAAAATCCTCTCTTTCACTTATATTCTGATCCCCTTTTTCTTGGGCTTAGGACAATTCCACAAACTTTCCTTATGCTATCTTCATTAGAAGTGATGGTGACATATGCCACTCCCATCCCATCCACCCTTTCTGCTCTGTCACATGGCAGGATTTTTTACTTGACAGTTGCCTTGTAGTGCTGAATGGCAACTTCCCTGACCCCAAGCAGTTTATCTGGGGTATGACAGTATGGGTCACTGCCTTAATCCATCAAGAGTGTTTTAGGGGATGAGATGCAGCTCTCCGGCATGCAAAGGATTTGGGTTGTCTCTTAGCCCTGGTACAGCCAGAGTTTAGTTGCAGACGCAGCCTCTTTGCTGCTTCCTGCTACACAATATGGGTAGAGGAATCCTTTATGGGATTGGGAAATGACCTATATGGGGCTCTTTCCCTGAAGAGGACCACTCATTTCCTTCTGACGTCTTGGAAGGAAGCTAATTGGCTTCAAGATGGGGCAGGAAGTGTGTGGACATGCCACCAGAGGCACTCTTTGGGTACTGAGGTTTGTTCTGGGAACTTACAGGAAAGTCCTCTAGAAATTTATAGAGAATTATATCCCTTCTATCAAGTTTTACAGGGTGGTTCAAAAACCTGTAGAACAGATATAATTTTCTATTGATTCTGTCAGTGTTAAGAGTAATTTCTGTAGAAGCTATTGATTTTATCCTTATTAAATTCTATAGGACTTTTTTTTTTTGTAAAGAAAATGAACTTCAGTAGGAGGGAACCGGGTTGTGTGAACTGAAAGTGACCCTCTGCCCAGATTTGCAAATTTTCATGAACTGCTTTGAGATTTGGAAGTAGAACAAACTCTAACCCAGGCTCAGTATAAATGGGTTCAGTGCGCATTGTGAATGCTTTTTGCAGCTCAGTTAATTGTTTCAGATTTGTAACTGTTATTGTTTCCATTTTCATAAGGTACATCATTGCTTTATATGTGTTTTTGTTTGTATTTATTCATTTTATATCATGTTTGTTTTGTTTTGTAGCTTGTACCAGATGCCATTCCTGTAGGTACTGAGTGTTGAGTGTGTGAAACTATAGTTTGGTTGGAATTGTGTGCTTTGGTTTCTCTTTCCTTCATTTTTATTTCAGTAAAGCTGGGAAACTTTGCAACTATTGGTTATTTAGAGAAGTCTGCCTATAACACTTTAAATACATTGGGCCATATTCATTTCTGCTGTAAGCCCACTTAAATCAATGGAGTTTTAACAGGGATATGTTACAACTGTTTTATATATTCAGCAGATAAATATATATCCTGCTACAAAATAAATTGTCATTGCTACAGAAAATTACATTGATTACTTATCAGCTGGGTAAATAAATAGTCTAAATAGTGCCAAGATAAAACATATGAGGTTTGTTCTGCGTGCTTGAAGTGGTTCTTAGCTGCATGTTGTTAGTTTACACTATTACGTGTGGTCTGATCGCTGGTTCTATCTGATCTGCTCAGACCTTTGCAGACAATTTGGCATAGAGAACCTCAAATACGCACTGTAGTAGTCAAGAATGTTAATGCTTATGTTCAATCCTTATTTTAAAAAAATATGATTATATTTATAATCGTGATCACAAAAGTGACATATAGTGTTCCATTAGTTAGCTAGTCTCAGTGTCTCCCATATCAAATCTGCTCAATTTGCAAGTCAGAGATTTTTTTCCTGACATCAAGCCTAAACTGCAATCAGAATTTAGCTGGCAGTTTTTGTTAATGATGGATGAGACTGAAGAGAATGGTAACTTGCATTATTATAGCTTTGTGGAGGAGTATGTCTCTTTCACCGTATCAGTCCTATCACAACCATCTTCCCAATATTCCATTCTAGATACTCACCAAGTATTCACTTGCGTTGAGATGACAGTTCTAATGTCTGCAATGAATAAAGAAGTGTCTTTAGCATCAAAAAAACCATCCATATTCCATTGATGGACCCCAAAGAAAGTAATAGAACACATAGATGGTCAAAAGCAAAGGGTTATAATGGAACCCAGGGAACCCAACATGATTGTATGTTTGAAACAAAAGTCATCCAGAAAGTGAAATTAATCTTGTCCAAAACTGTGTGAAAGCAGGAACCGTATAAGACGGATTTGGCTTGAAGGTCACACAGTCTTGAGGAATCACTTGTGCGATTTTAAATGAAGTGGAAAGGTTCAAAGAACTAAATTGGAATGAACATTCTTAGAGTTATAAACAAATCCTTTAGTTGAACCAAGCCTGTGCTGACTCAGTACCATATAGAGATCTACATAGGGTGACCAGATGCCCCAATTTTATAGGGATAGTCCTGCTATTTGGGGCTTTTTTTTTATATGGGCTCCTATTACCCCCCACCTCCTACCCTGATTTTTCCACACTTGCTATCTGGTCCCCCTAGATCTAAAAAAAATGGCTTGGAATTTTCTGAAAATACAGTTTTGTGTTTAACTTTATAGCGTCTACAAGTAAACAGTCATTGCCACCACTTCTCCTGGAAAAAACATAATGGACACCCCTTTTTCTTTCTTTGGACTGTTAATGGCGAAAAGAGCTTTAATTTTACTGACAGTTGTCGTGGTTACAGCGAATCTTTAAGTGACAGGAAACCACTCATTTGTAACACTTCTTGCACTTAGTTTTTAGCAACTGAAGTGTTTTTCTAGCTCTAGGACTTAAAGAGTGTAATCTTTGTCTTCCAAAACCTGTGCTTCAGTGTCCTAGAGTACTTTGGACTGCAAAATTAATTTTTTTTTTCATCTTTTTGCCCTATTCTGTGTTTGCAACTGTTTATTACAGTATTATATTTTTAGTGCTTTTGTTTCAGGTTGTTGAAATGTTTCAGTTATGCCTGCCAGGCCATGAGAATCTTAAGATTTTTCACTTGAAATACCTTTTCAATTCCTAAATCTTTCTGCATAGTTGATTAGCTAGGAGTAGAAGGAAATAACTGATCTTTAGGAAAGTTGTTTATGATACAGTTTGAGTAAATGCTCTTAGAACAAGAACAGTGCTCTCAGAAAAATAATATTACACCTTTTGACACTGTGTTTTAGTGTTCATAACCGTATGGCTATATATTTGTCTGGTTTTGTCTATAGAATTCTTTTGTGAGATGAGAATCTAAAAGCCATAACAAGTTGAAGCTTCAGATTTCAGTTAGTGGCACTGACATAAATGTAGAATATGTCCATTTCCTCCTTAGGTGCTAAAAAATAGTGAAATGAAGATCTTATTTTGAAGTATTTCACTCTGATATGTGTGCGTGGGTGTAGGGAAAGGACCTCAAAATGCATTTTTTTTAAGACAAATAGGCGTTTTGCAACCACTGGATTTGGTGAAGATGGTAATAGCTGTAATATTTGATCAATAATATTGCTTTGGCCTTCTTTCCCTTGGTCTGTACCATTTTAGACAATTTCTGTGTGACTAATTTTCTAACTTAACATCCATTTTCTATTCTGATCAGTCACATAGCAGCCGTTGCCATAATCTCTCCTATCTACTTCAAGAAATGAACTCAGGTAACTAGTAGCCATGCTGAAAAATAGCAGAGGTAGTGTGTCCCAAATTTAAAAAGCACTTAGTAGGTTCCAGTCAGATTATATAAAAAACAAAGGGGCATTTATTTTCACAAAATCAGAGAGAAAATAAAATTAAAGTGTTTAAAAAGTTAACTGCAATACATAGTAACTGCAAAAGATCCAGTAAAATCAGTGTAGCAGGTTAGATACATAGTTAAATAAAAGGTGCCCATTCCTCTGGTTTTGTGTCATTGCAACAGCAAAAAATGCATAGAAAGATAGCTTAACTAACCAATTAGGGGGTTCCTCTGGTCTAGGGGAATCTGCAACTGACATAGATTGGGCATGATTGTGTTGTTCCCTGCTCCAAAGTAGGGCTGTCTCCATGGCCAGAGTTTTGGTGCCCTCCTGAGGTTGCTCTAAATTGTTCCTCAAGACAGACCTGTCATCCAGCAGCCTGAGGATCAGGGATCCACAAGTACATTTGCCCCTTTTGCAACTTCCTATAGACCCCCCACTCTCAAGCTACACTGGTTGCTAAAGAGCTAATCCACAGGTTCTGGCCATTAAACATCACATCTCTTGAGTAATTTTTGATAAGGAGTATGGCCCTTTCTGACTCTCTCTCATGGCAGTCCTAGTCTGTCCCTTTTTCAGACAGTCGGTGTCCTGTCTGTTCCAAAGTGCAATCTGACGGCCTCTTCTCTGGAAAGGGTTGTTATTGCTTTTCCCCACACCATTGAAATAACCATTATCTACTCAAGCTATGTAAAGGAATACAAACTAGGGTGAGTTCCAGGTCAGTCGTTTAGTATGTCTTTTAAATCTACTCATACCTTTTGGCACATACAAGTTAAATTGCATCTGCACAGCTGCTAAACTTCATAGGATGGGGAATTCAAAGCATGGGAATTTTCCCTACTAGACTGTTTAGAGAAGTCTTGAGCTGCCAAAATATATCACATACGTTTCCTAAAAATGTTATTTCAAAATCAAAATGAATATTAAACTATAATGTATCTAGATTCTGAGGTTTATTTTCATTTATAGTCAAAGTAATTATCCTTATTTTTATCTGTGTATAAATGTTTTTTTTTCTTCTGATATACAAGGATATGCCTGAATGTTTTGTACTACAGAGTTTCTACAACAACCAGATACTAATCTTCAGCATGTGGTAGACATTGTTTATCTGAACATCTTATTGCTGCACTAAGCAAATGGGAAGATTTCTCAAGATATGCGATGAGGACAAATGCTATGATCAGAGATTAGAATCCTTATCTTGATAAAGTAAAATGCAGTTTTAAGAATTATCTGTTTAAAAGTCAAAATGTTATCACCCTATTTTATTAGGGTTTTTTTGTGGTGTTTTTAAAATGTTTTTTGGGGGGAGGTTCCCTAAATTTTTTAAATTTATTTTCAAATATTTTTTCAGAATATTACATTTTAAAAGAGGGCTAATGAAAGCAATTGAGGGTGTTTTGCTGTTTTAGAGACTCTATCAGTAATGGTACTGTGGATTGTAAACTCTTTCAGGCAGGGACCATCTTTTGGTTTGTACAGCACCTAGCACAAAGGCTCAGAGGCACCACAGTAATACAAATAAATAATAATAATAATAATAATAATTCTGCTCATTTACACTATAATTAATGCTTGCATGATTTTTGAATATTTACATATATATTACATATTAATAAATATTCATTTCTTTCTCTTTGAAGACAAAGGATCCACAGCTCCATCTTTTCCTAAATGATTATAATACATTTTTCACTGTGACTCAGACTGGTATAACCCGTTACCTCACCTTACTCCAACCAGTTGATAGAGAGCTCCAGCAGCTATACACCTTCTCGGTAAGCAATATTATTTCAAAAACACACCAGGAACTGCTCAGGTATTATATCATTTTTAATGTTGAAAAAGCCAATATGGTATTTACAAACAGAATGTTTTGATATGACAGAGAAAAAATAAAACAGAACATATGCTTTTGAATAGGCTGTCCTCTGCTCGCTCTCATACACAAATTAATGCTCACTTCGAGGATAGGAATCATTTAGGGCTAGGTCGTTACTTTATAATTTGTCTTGAATAAGATGTAGTGTGTAGCTGTAGCACCCAAGGAACAGACCAAGGAATGAATTCTGACTCAGAGTTGCTCTCTTCCTTGTTCCTCCCTGGATCTAGGTGAAGGAGGAGTAAGTTAGTTCATCCTTTTTAATAAAATAGCTTACTTCTCCCATTTACCTAGGCATCTATCTGGTAGGTAAAGAGGGCTGAAAGTAGGACTATTCCCACTTCCCACTACTCTCTGCAACCTCCCTGCTCTCTTGCTGACATTGAGGAGGCATAAATGTGTGAGCGGTTCAGAGAAATTTAGGAAATTCTAGTGTGTATGTTCAACCAAGTCCTGCAAAATACCAAGTGCCTTTTGGAAGGTGCCAAATTACTTCAATTCCCATTGATTTCAACGGGAGCTAAAGGTATGCAGTTCTTTGCAGGTTTGGGTCCAAAGTGAGATTATTTTCAAATGCTGGTTTCCTTTCCACATCTTGCTCGTATTGACAACATTGCTAGTTTGATGGTTTAATTATTAATAATATCCTTAATTTTGACCAATAAACACATGCTCATAGTATCCATTTGATGAAAAAATCCTCCCCTACACAGTTCTGGGCTGTAGAAATTCATTTAGCTTCAAACCAGTACTGGTTTGGTGTAAGTATAGAGAACCAGAAACTATTTAAAATTCGCTGCAATTACAAGAAGAGTGAGGGAGAATATATACATTTTTCCAGACTTTCTGAGACAGCAACCCAGTCACTTACGCTATATACTTCGCCTCTGAGCTTTATTAGGAAACTTGGGACAAAACTAAGGCTTCAACAGTCATTCCTTTCCTATTGCCTGATACATTGAGGTATTTTGTGCCAAGTGTTGTGGAAGAGCAATATAGGAACTGGCTCTAAAACCACTGGGGTGCTCCTCAGATCACATGAATCCCCAGCAGGGGAGTTACAGTGAATATCTCGTCCCTTTGGATTGTCTGAGCAATGCAAAGCAAGCACAGAAAGAGTGAGAATCTGCCCCTCTAAATAGTAAAGAACACAGGATGGGAAAGTAATGAAGGCACTGGGCTGGGACTTGATAGATGTGAGTTCAGTTCCTGGCTTTACCATGGACTTTTTATTTGACTTTGGGCAAATCACTTATATCTTTGTGCCTCAATTCTGCCTCTGTAAAATAATTTTTCCTTTTCCTTATCCTTTGTCTTGTCTATTCAGATTTTTTTTTTGGAGGCATGGATTGTCTAACTCAGTGGTTCTCAACCAGGGGTATGCATTCCCTTGCGGGTACACAGAGGTTTGCCAGGGAATACATCAACTCATCTAGATATTTGCATAGTTTTACAGCAGGCTACATAAAAAGCACTAGCAAAGTCAGTACAAACAAAAATTTCATACAGACAATGACTTGTTTATATTGCTCTATATACTATACATTGAAATGTAAGTATAATATTTGTATTCCAATTGAGTTATAATTATATGGTAAAAATGAGAAAGTAACCAATTTTGCAGTAACAGTGTGCTCTGACGCTTTTGTATTTTTAGGTCTGATTTTGTAAGCAAGTGTTTTTTTAAGTGAGGTAAAACTTGGGAGTCTGTGGGACAAATCAGACTCCTGAAAGGGGTACAGTAGTCTGGAAAGATTGACAGCCACTGGTCTAACTCGTAGGTGCACTGTGCATAGCACAATGTAGACCAGTCTCAGGGCCTCATGGCACAATAGTAATACAAATAGGAAATTATAATAATCACCACCATCTTATTTAGGATTATTTCATACAGTTTGGGGCCATTGTCAGGAGAGAGGCAAAGTATTGAATAGACACTGAGACTGAACTAACCTCTCACTACCAGAGGATGGTTCATCCAGGTCAAGATAAAAAACAGTACCAGGGTAATGTGAAAAGGCAATGTCCCATTGCCTGAGATGTACTTGTTCTGGGGGGAAGGAGGAAATGGGCTGAAAGTAGGATTCTTCCCACTACTCTCTGCCACCTCCCTGTGCTCTTGCTGACATTGAGAAAGCATACATGTATGGAAGATTCAATGGAAGTTAGTGTGTATGTATAACCCAATCCTGCAAGATCCCAAGTGCCTCTTGGAAGGTGCTGAATTCCTTCAAGCCCCATTGATCTCAGTGGGAGATAATGGTACTGAGCTTGTTGCAGGTTTGGGCCTAAAGTGAGATTGTTTGAAAATGCTGGATTAATAGAGGTCTCACATTGCAGGTCCTCTGGCATTGTACTGCATATATTTACACTCTCTTTTCTGTTTCATTATTCAGTACATTATTGCTTCTTTTCTGCTGAATTCTCATGGTATCATCATATGGGTAGTCTAGTAAGAAAAGTATACAGATTTTTCTGGTAGGTGCCAAAACATGCCAGATTGAACATAAAAAGACAAATGGATTTTACTTGCAAGAGTTCATTTTATTCTTAGCTGCATTTGTCTTAATTCTACCCCATTAAAGTGCTTTTCTGTTTTCTTTTTTCCTTTGAAGATGACAGCTTCTGATGGTGTACAGGAGAGTACCGCAGTTATAGTCAATATCCTGGTGATTGATGCAAATGATAACTCACCAACCTTCTCCAACATATCATACAATGTCAAGATTTATACAGACATGAGGCCTGGGGAAAACATTATACAGGTAACCTCATGCCTTTTATCTAGCTGTGTTTAACAATTCTTTGCTAGCAATATGCAGTTTTGAAGTTAATATTAATTGTAAGTGTACTGAAAACAGGTAGAAATGAAAACAACAAGGAGTATGGCGGCACCTTAAAGACTAACAGATTTATTTGAGCATAAGCTTTTGTGGGTAAAAACCCCACTTCTTCAGATGCATGGAGAGAGAGGTAGAAATGAAGTGTATGTGTCTTCCCCCATTTAAATAATGATATATGTCATTAAAAAAATTAACAATTGTGAACCTCAAAAACTTCGTAGCTTAGTATGTTTTGAATAATATGCCAAAAATTCAGCTGCTTATCTGCCACTTAATCAAAATTTTGGAGTTAGAAATCTTGCACAAATAGATATTCTCCTAAACTTTCCAGCTTCTGATGAGATGTGAACTGTCACAAAAGCAATTATTCTCCTGCATGTTGACAACTCCACATATAGTACCAAATAAAACCTGTATGTGGATAGGCACATTATTATGAATTATCCAGAAATATTTCTAACTTGCCTTTTAATGAGAGTCAGATATACAATGGTCATTCATTTTTCAGTCCATGCCAATGACTGCATTATTCGTATCGTAGTGCACCGTTAGACCTGAGAAATGTTGTTTATAGTAGAAGAAAAGAGGAGAAAGTATTGTTTATTATTTAACATTTGTATAAAGCACGTTAAATAGTGAGTAAAACATTGAGTGAAATCCTGGCCTTATTGAAATCAATGGCAAAACTCCAACTGATGACAGTGGGGCCAAAATTTACCCATGGTCTTTGCTCCTAAATACTTGCAGTTTAAATTGATCACAACAAGACAAAAAGGTGCTTAGTAAAGATCAATAGGCAATGGGAATGGAGAGGGTGGTAAAAAAAACCTTTTTAGTAAATATAATTGGTAGTTGAATTCATGAGGGAGGGAATGTGGTTTAAGAAATGGAGTAGATGTCAAGTCTCTCAGAATGTATTCCTTGATCTGCATCGACTGGCTATATATACATGGGAAAGTCATCTGGCCTTGCTCTGCATTAGTTTTCCCATCTGTAAAATATCTACCTCACAAGGTTCTGTGAGGCTTAAAGAGCAGGTCTGGTCTGTAAAGTGACTGGAAAGTGAAAAGTGACACTGTGGATTTCCATGTTAATTGTCAACCTCAATGATTTCTGTATCAAATATGCTCAGTTAAAGTTCTAGATTTTTTTTTCAAAGCAAGTTCTGCAAACTTACTCTAGGATCTTAGAATCAAGCTTAGTTGTTTCATGTTCACAATAACGGTTCTACAGGACAAATGAGTCAAGGATTTCACCTTCAGTGTTCAACACCCATCCACAAGCACTTTTGTTTTCAATTATGCTGTCAGTGACTTTTTTTCAATCTCATTGCCTTTAATGAGTTTGTACAAATCCAACTGAATGGAACTTAAGGATTGTCTACATTAGGGAAATGTGTACCAATGTAAACCCCTAATGTAGATGCATTGCACCAGTGTAACACAGCTGTTTAAACTTATGCTGGTGCTCTTTCTTCTGCTGTTCTTTTTCTCTGCTCCTTTATGGGGTTTGTAAGAATGAGAGAATCAGCACAACCAAATACAGTATACTTCCGATTATCCAAATAACATGCGGGGCACAGATTTTGTTCGGATAATAGAGATGGCAGGAGCCATTCAGCAGCAGGGTGGCTTCCCTGTGGCTAGGGGCTCATCCTCCTCTCAGTCTTGGCCTGGAGTCTCTGCTCAATTATCTGAACTTCCACATTATCTGAATCCTTTCCTTGTCTCCCAGCATGCAATACATGCTGCAGAGGGGCTGTATCCTGTGCTGGGAGACAAGGAAGGCATTTGGATAATGCAGAGGTTTGGATAACAGGGTTTCAGAAAAACGGGAGTATACTGTGGTGCCTGCAAAATTCTTGTCAAAGCCACATTGCAGAGTTCAGTTTTGCTATTTTGCTCACTGTATGTATAAACTGTGAGACTGATGATTTCCTGCAATATCTTGACTGAACTTTATTGAATTAAGTTAAACCTTATTGAATTAGGGTTAATGCCTTTGGGGGTATATTGTATTAAAAATGCAGCTCTGTATGTACTATTGTGGCATTGTGTGTATCTTCTCTAGTACGGAGGGGGGAATGCTAATGTACTATCTTCCTTAACAACCCTTTGAAGCAACCCTTCTGGAAAGGTATGCATATAGTAGTTCAAACTGCATTCTCCAAGGAGTGGGTGCCTTTCCTAGGCCACTGAAGGGACATACAGGTGCAGTTGCCCTGAACTGTAACCCAAGTAATCTGTGCGCTACAAAAGGAACATTTGTCCTAAATATCTTGCAAACTTAGTACAAATTACAGATCACTTTAATAAGAAACATGTATGTATTGGTATTGTTAGGGGCTTATTCTTTCACCCGCTTACTTCCCTGGTCCTTCTCACATGAACAGAGAGCAACAATACCCGAAGTCCAAAGGTGCAAACAATTTGATGTTTATTGGGGTGAACTTCCAGCAAGCATGATTCCAGTGTCCTTCCTTAGTGTCCCCCTTCCCAGCTCTGACACCACAGAGCCTTACCTGTGTCCCTGTTCCCATTTCCCCCCCTTAGCAAAACATGATTCCAATTTCCCCACCCACATTCCCTGTTCCCATTTCCCCCCCTTAGCAAAACATGATTCCAATTTCCCCACCCACATTCCCTGTTCCCATTTCCCCCCCAGCAAAACATGATTCCAATTTCCCCACCTCCATTCCCTGTTCCCATTTCCCCCCCCCGCACACCCACTCACTTCCTGATTGACTGCAGACTATATAGTAAAACTTGAGTTCTGCTTAGCTATACCTTAATCAATCATGTTACTGAACTTTAACTAACCAATCCTAACATATTGTAACATGATTATGTAACCAATTATATCCCACCACCTTAATTAGTTTACACCCAGCAAAATTAATTATACAGCAGACAGAAACAATCACAGAACCAGACAGAGATTATACAGACAAACAATAGCAAAGTGGGAACTATAATGACAAAACAATACAGAAATGAGGATTTCACATCCCAGCTATTGATAAGTGAGTTCTTGCCAGACAGGACGCTATCAAACTAAGTTTCCTTTTACATTTTCTAGGCACTTCCCTTTCTCTGGAGGTGATAGGACAGGATTGTATTTCTAACAGCCCAATAGCACCTTATTCCAATGTGCCTAGTTTGGAATGTGAGGATGTGACCATTCGCTTCCCAGCTTATGGCTGCCTCTGCTGCTGAGCCAAAGGCCTTAGCCTAAGAACAGGGCCTCAGACTGTCACAGTGAGAAAAGGCCTTATACAGTCAGACAGTGATTTTGATTCTCTCTTTTATACCTCTAGAACTAGCTAAGTGATAAGAATACACCTACATTCTTTGAGTATAGGCCTTTACAGACAGGCCTGAATATCTATATCCTAACAGGTATGATAAAACACAATGTAATTTTTTGAAAGACCAGCGCTGATGTGTATAGGGATATACCTCATACCTAACCATGGAATATAAAGCTAAACTTTGGAAATCTGGCAGGTCATTCTCTGTCTCAGTTTCGTAATCTAGATACTGGCACATTAGGAAGATGTTAAAAATCCTGCAAGGGATCCACTGGGATAAAATCCCCTGAAATTCAGAGAACTGGCTGTAACTGTGCCTCAGTGGGTCACAACTGAGGATGCCAAATTCAGGACGAACTGCTGAGATATAGGGCAGATAAACCCCAAAACTGGTGGCTAATCCCCATTGGATATACCAAACGAGCAACAAAAGTAAACTTCTGTTTCACCACACTAGCTAACAAGAAGTCATTAAAGCAGTTTCCTTCGGCATCCCAATCCTATTACCACCAAAAACACTGGATTTAAAGGTGAGTGGTTCTTTACAATGATACCAAAGGACCACCCACACACCCAGGTCAATATATAACTCAGATCTTACCCAGAAATCATGCTGATGCCAATTCTTTAGTATCTAAAATCAAAAGGTTTATTTATAGAAAGAAGGAAAGAAAGAAAGAAAGAAAGAAAGACTCAAATACATATGGTAATGGCAAAGTTCTTGGTTTAGGCTTGTTGTAATGATGGAATAAATTGCTGGTTTAAATCAAGTCGCTGGCTGCTTCCAAATCATTGGAAGGACCTCAGTCCCTTGGTTAGAATGCTTCCATTAGTATAGTCCATAATCCAGAGGTTTGGGCACGATAGAGGCTGGAGCAGGATAGAGGCAAAATGGAGGGGTTTCCAGGACCATTTATATCCTCTGCCATGTGGAGGGAAACCCATGGCACAGGTGACCAGATAGTGTTTGGAGTCGCATTGGCAAGTCACATGTTCAAGCCCAATTTCACTCAGTCACTGCAGGAAGCCATTACCTATATTCCAGACAGAAAGTTTATAGGACAGTCCACTCAGTGTAGATGGGCGTCTCCCATCGGCTATTATGAGTTAAGTGTACTTTTGATGGGCCACTCAGTTTGAATAGTCCCTCCAAGATGGGCTGGCTAACTATTTCATGGGGTTACTCCAGGAGCAAACATTTAAAATCCAAGTATAGAGCCAATATTCATAACTTGAAATACAAAAATGATATGTGCATACCGATAGCATAATCATAACCAGCCAATCATAAACTTTTTATAGATATCTTTCATGCCACATTTTGTACAAGATTCGTTGCAAATATATAATAGTGGTTGCAACAATGATCTATATAGTTATAGTTTATCAGATAATGTCACACTGGCCATGACTAATTCTGCAATTTTCTAATTTAGTACCATATCTATGTCAAAAGATAAAATCTTATACTTTATAAGGTAAGGAAACAAAGCTTCTTAAAACATGCTAATACATTGTCACTGTGAAAGACAGACAGTACTATTCCTTTTCTTTGAAAACAATAAGTAAAAACAAGGCTGTGTGGGAAAGTGGTCTTCCCTGTGCTGTCTTGCTCTTTCTATTTTCTGCCAGTGATGAAAAACAAGAGCAGGAAGGGTGTTTGAAATGATATTTTTTAAAAAATCAACCAAAGCGATTTATTTTCATTACTCTATCACAAGTTTTATTTTGGGTTTAGAAAATAACTTTACAGCTATATTTCCATGCATTGACATATCTCTCAGGGTTATTTTCCTTGCTTAATATTTTTCCTGATATTTTTCCCGAAGCAATAGATTGTTTAATGCTTGTTTAGCTCTGTCATCTGTATGTAAATATAAAGTTGCAAACTGGGATTTTCAAAGGAACCAAATGGTGTTAGGCATGCAACCTCCTTTGAATTTCAGTGGGATTTAGGCACCTGTCTTCTTTAGGATCTTTTGAAAAATCCTAGTCTAACTTTCTTATTTAAATGTGGCAATTCAAAACTGGATTAAAGTATCAGTTACATGCTGTTTGATACCTTCTTTTCATCACTAATGTAAAACACAAGATTTAAGTATCATAAAAGTGAAATCTTCTACTTTTGTTTAATGTAAACTATAGGTGTATTTATGAATGCAATAGCAGAATAAAAATTAGTGTATACAATTATTTTCTTGTATTATTTATTAAATTTGATGAAAGTTAAGTAATTGTGTGAAAAAGCTTTGTGCGTATTATCGGTGGTTTTTTTTATTATATGCACTGGAATGTGACCTCAGAAGTATGTTCTTATAGTACAAGAGGGTCATCTTGGGAGTTCTTGGGGAAACAAAAAGCTCCCATAATTTATATATGATATGAAACTCCCATACTATAAGATAAACTTGCTTTTACAGAGTTAATTATTATAAGGACCTGAAGGACTAGAACCCAGGTCTGCAGTTCCTAGGACAGCTATCTGACATTCCTATATCACCACTGGGAGGTTATGCAGAGTCACCTCCAAGGAGAACTGTGGAGGTTAGGTTTCATAGGAAGTACCACCTAAAGGGGCCAGAGCAACAGCACCCTGCTGCCCTCTGATTGGCCCATCCTTTAACCCTAAAGGGTGCCCCAGAAAGTTGTCTGGGCAACCATATAGCTGTCTGGTTTATTGCAGCACTAGGTCTTGCATCACTTCTGATTTCCAGTCTCTGATCTCATCGTGATTGGTTCTGAACTTTGATTTTGACTGAAATAATTACCCTGTATACTCATCTGTATGTACATAATTAAACTGTTTGTACTCATTTGCATGTACATGTGACAAAGCATTGCATTCTATAGCACCACTTCATAATTGCTTTAGAATATTTTAAGATACTTATCTCCTTTGAGATGATGCTCAGCTATGATTCAAAAGGAAAATACCCAGGTTGAATTTGTTTAGTCAGTGAAACCACTTACTCCAGTCAGAGAAAGTAGGTCTGAAAAGGCAGCACTGACCTCGCTGAGTCTGTGTAATTGGATAGTAATTTACACATAAGCAAAGGATGTCTATGTTCCCTAATCCGATTGCATTAGAGAGATAATTAATAAAAAGATTAATCTATAAAACACTTAATCCTTCTACAAAAATGCTAATTCCTACTCCAATGTATTAGTTTGTTTTCATATAATGACTAGTTTGCTTTTAAAGTTTGAAAGCCAAAAGAGTGTTGTTGTACTATGATTAAACAAATAAGTAAAATCTGGGCTGCATTTGTGGCCCTTGCTAAGGTCAGCTTTGTGCCAAAGGGATCTTAGACCAGCCCTAAATGTGTAACTTGCCACTTCCCTAGGGTGGTGAGGATTCCCAGCACAGGGAAATTCTGCTTTCTCCCCTACTTCCTCCCATGCCAGAGATCGGACTGGGACACCTACAGCTCTGCCATACTCTCTGTCAGTGGAAGAGTCCCTATAGGACTGGTTCTGCCAGTGCAGTTTTATAGTGGCTCTACCTGCACCAAGTGTAAATTCACCAAAGCCTGGGATATGGAACACTGAATATCCAAAAAATAAAGAGAAATTGAGGTTTCTGCACAAAAAAAAAATCACATTTTTTTTTGTATTTGTAAATACCATAGATTAAAATTAAAAGTACTTGAAAGTACATTTCTACTTGTGAATTTGCTATTTTGTTGGGAAATCATTTTGATTTTAATACTGATAAGTATGTGGGTAGTTAATTTAATGAATTTCATATTTGCTACCCCCTTGCATCCTTAAAAAAATGCCGAGCACTGTTCTGCCCTACTGAAGGGTAACTGCATCAGAGAGAAAACATTCATTACAAGTTAAACTCATAGATTTACTTCTGTGGGAGGTGGAAGGGGAGGAAGCAGTGGGTTTTCCATACCCCTTTGGAAGAAGCCATGATGCATGCTCAAGAACTAGATGGATTTCTGGGGATCCACCAGAGCCACAGGGTCATCCTCACAGAAACCCTATACCTCTGAACCAGCTCTGATGCCCCCTGCTCCATGTCCCTTAATTCAATTGGAGTGGGCAAGTCACTGGAAATGAATAGTCTCTGGTTATAGTGACTTCTGCTGGCTTTCTCAGTGGGCTTGGTGGAGGGAGTAATTTGGCTCCTGCACTGTAACCTGACCTGTCTGGCTTTGTGGATCCCCTACAGCATAGCTTCTACAGAATTGCTAGAAAAGAAGAGAGTACTGCAGAGGAGGAACTTGCCGCTTTCATAAATCAGGTTCCCATCTGCCTGCAGATAGGAAGAGGGGAAGAGCATTCAAAACAAAGAATTAAGAACTATCTCTTCAATAGAGATGGGTGTGGTAGTGTTTCCCTTACTCCCAAGTCAGAATTTCTTTTATTTCGGATGTCTGTCCTAAGAGTTGTAATCTTAAAACTGTTTTGTAGGATTGATGCTATTCTCTTCCAGTTGAGGGTCGGGTATTTTGAATAGTTATCGTTTTGGGGTTTTTTTTAATAATTATTTGTGCTGTATGAGACAGATTTAATGTCCTGTTCATCTTGAGAATTTATTTTTATCAGACCATTCTGTCTGGTTTTCTAGGAACTGTACAACATTCCACAGCTGAGAAATTAGCAATTAAATAAATCTATTGTTTTGATTTTAATACTGATAGCTATGTGGGTAGTTAAAAATGAAACATGATTCTTATTTTGACTTAACTTCACAAAATAGCCTAAATGTATACTGGTTAACTTTGGTGGGCGGGGTTAATTTTCTTGTAGGTTTTTCTGTTCTATCTGCCATCATTACCATTGCTATTAGTAATGTTTGTCTATCATAACTCAGATGATTAAATGAGTTGCATATTAATAAATGGAGTGTGTAGTTGTGTGATAAAATTATACTTTAAACAGATCATGTAAATGATTCACACCATGTCATTATATAATTAGACATATCTTTATTTCTATATATAACATATATTGGAAATAAAATGAAGCAAATGTACAGGAAAGAAATCAGCAAGGAACAGAGAACAGTAACCAAGAAAATGACAGAGCTGAGGAACAAAAAAGCTAGATCTCTGTATAAATTTGCCTTCGGGGGCCAAAAACTTTTTTGGCCTTTGAAAGCCACAAAAGGGATCTTTACTGTATTTTTGTATTGTATTTTTATTCTGTTTACAGAATAACTCCTGAGCTACCCTTGAAAAGTATGCTCTGCTTTTCTTGTCTGAAACTGTATTTTAAATGTATGAAACAAAAGTAACCAATTTTATTTTTTCTGTTTATCTTAATTTCTCCCTATTTTTTTTATTAGAGGACTGTATCATTCTGATATGTCCATGTTCAGAAGACTTCACAGTACATTGTTATAATAACAGTTAAATATGTCTATGGGTAAAAAGAAAAGGAGGATAAGTAGGGGAATGGATTAATGCACTGGTTCTCAACCAGGGATACATGTACGTCTGAGGGTACTCAGAGGTCTTGCAGGAGGTACATCAGCTCATCTAGATATTTGCCTAGTTTTGGAACAGGTTACATAAAAAGCACTAGCAAAGTTAATACAAACTAAAAGTCCATACAGACAATGAATTGTTTATACTTCTCTATACACTGAAATGTAAGTACAATATTTATATTCCAATTGCTTTATAAGAATATGGTAAAATGAGACAGTAAACAGTTTTTCAGTAATAGTGTGCTTTGACACTTTTGTATTTTTATGTCTGATTTTGTAAGCAAGTAGTTTTTAAGTGAGGCAAAACTTGGGCATATGCAAGATGAATCAGACTCCTGAAAGGGGTACAGTAGTCTGGAAAGATTGAGAACCACTGGATTAGTGCATTAGTTGTTCACCTCTGGAGACATTAAATAATCCTGCTTCAGGTGAGAATTAAAAATGTTTTTAGAGGTCCAGTCCTAGCTCCTGCTTGTCATGTGGCACAAAAACACCACACTCCTTGCCATGCATGGTCATGGTGGCCAGACATGTTGCTGAAGATCAGGAATGGTAGCGCATTAATAGATCTGCATGTGGAAACATCTGCATTGCATGTCTCTTGCTTGCAGTTTAAATGGTCGTAAAGAGTATTATTAGTTCTATGACAGCTAATTTTATTTACAAAATTAATAAAATTAACTCTTTTATATCTCTTCATGAATTGTCTTGTCATCATCTTAGGCTATGTCTACACAACCGTGGTAAGTCGACCTACACTACGCAACTCCAGCTACATGAATAACGTAGCTGGAGGCGACGTACCTTAAGTCAAGTTACCGCGGGGTCTACACCACGGGGGGGTCAACGGGAGAAAGTCTCCTGTCGACTTACCTTACTCTTCTCATCGGGGGTAGAATACAGGGGTTGACTGGAGAGTGATCTGCAGTTGATTTGGCAGGTCTTTACTAGACCCGCTAAATCAACCGCTGGTGGATCGATCTCAGCGCATCGATCCCTGCTGTAGTGTAGACCTGCCCTAAAATGTGACATGCTTGAGATTTAACTCCCTATCTTCTAAACAATCAGCATTTTTTCATTTAGCACACATATCTCAGACAATATGTAAAGTAGGATTTTGCAATCCAGTGCACACTAAGTACTGACAATTTGTTAAGAATCTTTTTTTAAAGACCAAATTTTCATATCCTGTATTGTAAATTATACATTTTTGTATTTGCAATGTGCCATGTCTTTGTTCCTGTTGATTTCTTAAACTTACATCTTGCAATGAATCCTGTGAGCATTTGCAGCTAAATTTCATAAAATATCCTGTAAAAATGCACCTAGAGTTTTCTGCCTGTACTTGTTTACAGACACGTGTGTGTGGCATTCCTGCAGAATAGTTTCTAAGCAAAAGGTAGATAAGCTGTTAAATGCAAACAATTGAGAGAATCAGAAGCTAGATATAAGGTAAGAGAAAATTTGGTCCCCAAAGCACATTTCAAATGTTTTATTTCAAGTACAGATAAACCCTGAATATATGAATGTCCACATTAAATGAAATTCATATCTGGTCCCAGGTCTGAATTTTTATTAAAGTCAAAATTAATTTTATGACACTTTGATTTTAAAATGTATTGCATACTCTTTGAAACCTTTG
This sequence comes from Natator depressus, assembly GCF_965152275.1. Taxonomy (NCBI): domain Eukaryota; kingdom Metazoa; phylum Chordata; order Testudines; family Cheloniidae; genus Natator; species Natator depressus. Next base: position 87,324,138 of record NC_134240.1, read on the forward strand.
TAAAATCAGGTTTCTCTGCATACATCAAGAAATGCAGTAGTATGTAAACTTGATCTAAGGTTCAAAGTGATTGGTTGGAATGGAACGGGGTTACGTGAAATCGTGTGTCTAAGACCAGGGCTTTAATTGTAGTTTGTTCTGCTCTAATTAGTATTACATTTGATTAGTCCAAATCAATAACTTGATGGAGTATATAATGGATTATATGCACTTTTTCTTGCAGAAGCAATTGCTAAATTACATGGGGGAGCCCAAGAAAAGATGAAAAATGTGCATAGTTGCTATCTGAGCTTTGACAGCCCAGTCATGGCAGTCCTCAGTGGCATATTGCTCCAAATGACTCAGCTGTACTGTTTACATGGTAATTTTCATAAAATTACCCATAATGCTAAAATAAATTTGTACTAATTAAATATGACTTTGAAGAATCAGACTTGTTTGACTGGAACAATCATTCCAAATATGGATGTTGGGAGACAAACCAGTTTGGCAGATAATATCTGTACAATTCAATTTAGGTCAGCAGGATCTAATCATGTATGGCATTTGGGATTCAGACCAACTTGACTGAAAGTTAGTTCATGACAGATGCGGGACCAATAGAAGTGTTGATGATCATATGTTTATTAGCTTCGTAACTGGTTCCCTGAAACTGTCACTTCTAAAGGGACCCGGGTCAAATGGAATAGTCCAGTGCCTCCCTTCAAGTTTAAAGTGATTGAGATTGATCCGAGTTTTTATACTCATCAAGTATATGCCTTTATAAGATGTGATGTTAATAATATTTCTTATTATAGTTTTCCGTTTGCCTGTTACCAAAATAGCTCTTGCTGGGTTGAGTAGCTGCAGAATACATGTCATTTTTATTATTAAAATTATTAATCTTCTTACATTTTGAAGGTAATAAAATTACAGTTACTGTATGCAAGAGACATTTTGAGGAAGCAGAATAAATCCTATTTAGTCTGTTACTTTTTCTACGTATTTTGACTTTAAAATATTTCCCAAATCATGTTAATTATGAAGCCCTATCACCTGTCATTTGAATTTCCAAAATTATAAACTATGATAGCAGTTCTTGGACTTCAGTTCTACCTTTCAGATATCTTTTTGCCCCCAAAAGTTTTATTCAGATTACTTAAATTTTCAAAGCCTCTTTTTTGTAAATTTAATTAACCTTACTAATTTATATATTTAACTGATTTCTCTTTTCATGCTGTCACAGTAAAAACTGGTCCTGCCTCAACTGCTGAAGTTAAATACTTAGGACCTTGGATTTTTTTTTCCTTTTTTTTTGTGTGTGTTTTTATTGTTGGTGTTCAGTGCGGAAGGGTATTGTAACACTTTAACTACGCCATCAAGTTTTTATAGTAAGTTTTCTTTGGAAGGCTAATGAGTATGAGCAATTGCATAGGGTAAATGTAGAATATTTGATTACAGGAATATGCAGTTTGAGAGATGTTTTAGATGTGAAAAACTGTGGCACATCCGTGCTTTTTCACTGGAGGTGCTTCTGCAAACCCTAAGGGAGTATAAAAAGTGGATTTTATGTGATGCAGTTTGATGTGTTGTCTTTATCTAAGCATCACAGGGTATTATGTTGAAACACCAAAGGTACCATCATATGGAATGTAGAGCAGTTATGAAACTACACAGTTTATAGGATGTCCTATGCAGAATTTGGCAAGAAAGCACAGAATTAGAGAAGTGTGTTCCAAGGACAGTGTGTAACACTTTGATTTGTTCAATGACTTTCTAACATGAGTTGCTCACTATTTTGAAAACAATTGAAGGGTTTCATTATTAAAAAACATTTCAAACATTCAATCTGAGTATGATACCATGCTACCTCTCAAAAAAGCAGTGGAGAGCTTTGCCTGTTCGAATGAAGTATGTATCACAAAGATAGTTCAAAATAAACTTTAAATGAGCAGAATATGATAGAACTTTAATTTTTAAAAAAACTTTAACATACCTTTGTTCACTTAGAAATGCACCTTATTTTGCTATACTGTATGTGAAGACAATAATGCACTTTAATTTCAGAGTCAGTGCATCTTACCTAGGGTACAGTTAATTATAGCTATCTATATCTTATTTAATCCATTGTTGCTTCTTGAGAAAGGGTTGATTCTACAAACAGCATAGTGTGCAACAGCAGTAACAGCCTCTGTCACCTGTTGCATGCTGAATCCATAATTTGAATGTTGGATCTACCAATACATCCAGATCATTTCCTCTTATCATATTAACTAATTCAGTGCATGTATACTATACTGAACTTGGGTATTGTTTTTGACTAAGTGCCTCTGTCTGCACATTACAATTGATATTCCACTGAGCCTATTTGTGTACTCTATCAACATTCTGAAAAAAAAGCTATATCCCTTAGTGTTTTATTCACTCCCTGTAGCTTAGATTCATGTGTAAATGTAATTATCGTGCACGCTACATCTTTGGTTGTACTCTCCCTGCTTGCTCTTGTGGCAGGATACTGTGTGTGTTTGATACTGTGTGTGTTTTCCTTCTTCTTGTCTCCCTTTTACCAGGGGTCTTGGGAGCAGATGGCGCTAAGGTTGTAAATAATATTCTCTGAACTGCAGTGGCATGACCAGGGCTGGCAGTGTAATAATATGTTGATTAATAGGTTACATTATATTCTAATCCAGGAGAGGATTTGAGTGACAGGCTGGCAATAGGCCACCTCCACATATGCTTCTGCCAGCCTACTGAGTGTTGCAGGCGCAAAGAAGACGATTTCTGGCTCCCAGACAGTTACCTGAACCTACCTCCATGTTTGCTGACTCTGTGGCCGCATTAGGGGCTGTGGGAGCAAGAAAGCAGGAAGGCAGACGGGCCAGCAGGAATCTTTAGAGGAAGTAAAGTCAGAGGAATTTTAGAGGAACTTTAAGTCAGAGCTGCTTAGTGTGGGTTCTTACAGTTTTCCATATCTCCTGCTGTTCTTTTCCTGTACGAACTGATGCCTATTATGCTTCATACCTTCTGCTGCCCAACACCAAACATGAGCAGCAGGGGATCGAGATGTGAAATTGGTTTTTTGTCACTTTCATTTCATCACTTTTCACTCAGGAAGGTGAGCTGATGGACATGTTCTGTGGCTGGCAGCCAAAGAGACATGAGACTTTAAGAGAACTTCCTACAGTTTTACTGAAGTTTGTCTGCACTGTGCTGATTGACTGTTTGCTCCACCCCTCCCTCACGGTCTCTTCACCTCCTCAGCTTAACTCCATGCTTGCCCCTCTTAGTCTTTCCCCAGCCCTGTTCCCCCCACCTCTCTTTTGTTCAGTGTCCCTTCTCCCTTCACTTTTCTTTACATTGAACCGATCCCTTCCTAACTACACGTCCCTCCTCAACCCCTCACCTCCCAAAACCATGGAACTAATGTGAGGTTTGCTGCCATTACATCATTCACTCTGCTTGTGTGCTATATCCCTTTCCTCCACCCTGTGTCTGTCTTGTCTATTAGATTGTAAACTTTTTGGAACAGGGACTGTCTGCCACTCTTTGTACAGTGCCTAGCACAATGGGATCCCATTCCTGATTGGTCCTTAAGCACTAACCTAATAAACCTGCTTAATAATGATACTTCCAACTATTTTCCCCACATCTGAGTGTAGCAGAATGCAATACCTCTTTTTTCATTTTGTGAATGTGGTGTTAATTAAGATGGCTGTTCCAAATGTCTGATATAAAGTTCAAGGGATGAGCACCACCACTGATTTATTTATAAATATTTATGTACTTTTTATGGAATAATCTGTTCATTCTGCATATGGAAAGAGAAATGCTAAAATGTGCATACTTTTGATCTGTTCTCAAGAAATATAGTCTTCCTGAATCACAAGCAACTGAAGTGAAAACATCGCCTACTTGTTCTATATATGTCTGTTGTGTGAATATAGTGCATTGATGATGATAATGATGTCTATTCAATACAGGATATGCCTGTAGTTCCAAATCATCTTAGTGCACTTGGTAAAAAACACACATTCCCTATATCTCATATCAGAGACTGTGCATATCATATACTGGTAATACACTAGGAGTAAGAAGCAAGAGCTGCTGTGTATCTCATTACAAAGATAGGAATCTACCATTTCCAATGGCATAAACTCATATTTCTAGCCCTAATGGATCATAAGATATCTGACCTTAAACTTGCACATCCTGGGTATCGGAGCTTTACAGTTTTGTGGGGAAAATGTCAAAAACAGAGTTGCAATAAATGGTTTTGGATTTCCTGTGCATAGTATCTCTCTCTCTCTCTCTCTCTCTCTCTTTCGGTGATATGTGTGTGAATGTGCACCTTTATCATTTCGCTTGGACTCGGTTATCTAATCGGTCTGTGGTACACCTCCTAGTCCCACCGCCCATAAATGATAATGCCATTGTTCCCCACCTTAACATGAACAGGTTTTTATGCAAGACTTGACTATCATAAGTTTTGGCAGCAACAGCACTATCCCAATACAGTTTTAAGGAAGGCAGAGGCAGGGAACCTTTCCATGAATAAACTTCAGACCCCCAGTTCAAATATTTATTTTGTTCTTGTAAATAACATGTTTGGTTGGGGTATTTTTAGGAAGTGGTGGAAATTCCTATCAATAAAGAATAACATCAGTGTTGTATTAATTAGCCTTTCATTAATACTTAGATTTCATGTAGCTTACTCGCAGTCCTAAATTCAGGACTGGTTGTTTTGGATTTTTTTTCCTGATGCAAGATTTTCTTTTACTCATTTTATGATGTTCTAATTTTAAATTACATTTTCCTATGACAATATTTTTAGTGAGTAGATGCAGAGTGTTTCTTCTTCCTTTGAAAACTTTCTTCTCCAAAGCAAGATCCCTTGTTGAGAGAAAATAAAATAGAATGGAATTGATTCTTAAGTATTTACATTCTGATTTTCAATTGCAGCTCAGTGCCATAGATGCAGACCAAGGGCCAAATGGGCAGATCATATACGGAATTCTGGCTGGGGACCAGGGAGACTTCATCATTAATGATCGAACAGGCCTTATCACCATCGCTCCAGGAGTTGTATTGTCAGTAGGGAGGTCCTATGCTCTCACTGTCAAAGCATCTGACAGTGCTCCTCCTGCACAGAGAAGGTAATTAATTATATAATAAAAGTATTTTTCAACCTATGTCTATCCCAGCAATTAAATTTAAGACGCACAGAGTATTCTTATTCGTAAAAATCTGCGGTGCATCGGGCATTCAGAGGGATATGGCTTCCATTTACTCTGTTTTGTGTGTTGATCCCACTTCAACTTTTCTTTTGATAAGTACTGTGTTAGAAATTAGTCTGTCTTGCATTTTCATGGCTTATTTACATATTCTCTGCAGCTCACAACTTTCACAATTCAAGGAGAATGAAATAGTCTTCTTTTAAAAATTAAATTATTACCTGTTGAATTTTATCTGTCCTTGTTTGTATGAAAAATTAAAAGTGAAAAAAGGAAGATAGATGTTGTTTTTTTCTGGACATCGCTTGCTGTGATGCAGAAATGGTTAATAATAGTATCTTCAGAATGATCCCTCAGCTGGCAACTGCCTTCTGCCTAGGTGACAAGGTATTATAGTATTCATGTTCATCTGGACTTCGCTTATTTTGTCACATAAATTGCAAGCTGTGCAAATAATGAAGTACACACCACTAAAACCTAAATTCACACCAGCAAAGTCATTTAATGTCTAATCTCAGACTACTGTCAGATCAGAGCAGTTTGTGTGTTGTCTGTGGTTGGCTCAGGATTGTTGTGTTCCCCAAATAAAGCTATCCAGTCCCACTTTCCTGCTTCTTTTGTTCTTGATTTCTGTGTACTGAAAATAAGCAAAAATGTTGGCACTTCACTATTGTGTAGAGAAATACATAACAATGGTTGAGATGACATGTTCTGGGCCCAATGCCAGTAAGGCGTCGTTGTGCTGAAAATGTGACAAGTCCATTCTCCAATTAAGGGGACTGGGAGAAGCCTTGTGTAACTGCACCTCTCAAATGTTTCTCACATTCACAAATGGGGCAGTCAATGTAAGAGAAAGATATCATCATGTGAGTTTACCCAGATGCCTCTCCCCTGCCCCCCAAGACCAACTTCTGCTGTTAAGTCTGCAAGCAATCAGCACACTATGATGGTTAGATTGAGCTGGAGGGTTATTTGTTTATTCCAAATTACTATATATTTCCAAATTATTGGAATATGCTGCTCCATTAGACTATTTACAAACTAAGCTCTGTAAACATGTGATCTTATTGTTCTTACATTTTGTTTTCCCTTCCCTCTTATCATGTGTTACATTCTTCTGTTGCACCATGTTTCAATTGAGACTGTAAGCTCTTTGATGCAGACACTATGTAGTTTTATATATTTGTATAGTGCACAGGACGCTGGGTCCCTGATTAGTTGGCTCTGAAATACAAATAATAATTATGCCATTCCAAGTAGGTATTGAAGTTCATTCTCAGATGTTTCTCCCTTGACCACTAGCATTGAACAGGAAGATCTTTAAGGTTGTTGTTAAAGTATTTAAAGCATTTGACTCAAAGGCTAGCTCTCTTAGTATTCATGGTGTCCATTACACCTTGGTCCAAGGTAGACTTTTCATTCTGTACAGCACATTTTCACGAGTAATAAACCCTTTACCAAATCTTTAAAAAATTATTAACACGTGCCCTAAGATCTATATTTTAATGGTATCCTGCTGGGGGATGAATTCCTTACGTCAATTAGAAAGGCTTCTTATTACAATATTCACCGAAAGCAAGTTAAGATCTCACTTCTTGTAGTTCCATTGATCTATTTTGTTATAGACTTATGACATTTTTTTTTCAAAAAAGACTAGTGATTTGGGATGCCTCAGTGTTTGAGTGTCCAACATGAGCTGCATGCATGGAACCTGACTTCCAGAGAGTGGATGTTCAGAACTTGCAGTAAATCAGGCCTCTCTCAGGCATCTTAAGTGAATCACCCAAAACTACTAGACAGAGATTAGACAAGGTTTATCGAAGATAGACAGATGGCAACAGAAGAAAAAGTCTGGTAATTACTCACTTGGCTTTAAAGTTAAGTAATGCACACCAGGCTTATTTTATTTCATTCAGAGAAATAGAATCTTTTAATAAATGTCTTAATTCATATTATTCATATTCAAATAAACAAAGGAGAACATTAGAATTCTAGTAACGTGCTGAAAAGATCTGTTATTAATAGTACTCATATATTTAGATAGCTTAAAAAAATTAAACCAATCTATAGCACAAGATGAGATAAGTGATGTGTAACTGATATTTTCTGGAAGACTAGAAAACTAAATATTTCAATTCACTCACTCAAAAATTCATTTGCCTACTTACCATGTTTCCTTTTTAAAGTATAGGGAAATACTGAAGTTTTTTCATGTAACATTGTGTAGTAATTGAGTCAAATATTAACTTTTTAATGGTGACTACTATATACTGAGTATTTTATAGAATCAAGTTTATTAGTGGTTTTAGACTAATCTACAGCTGATGGCATTTCATGGCTAAAGGCTACGTAATTGACTTCGTTGGTTCAGGATGTCATCCTAGGGATATAGAAGTTTGTTTAGTTGAAGAGTGATCTAATTCAATAAAGTACAATGGTTCTACTTATAAAGTTTCTTCCTTGGAAGACTCTGTGAGAGAAATTTCTTATATACTTAGAATAGGGGAATACAGCTGGATTTTCTCTCAAATGTGATCATTATTCCTGGGAAAAAATAAGAAAGTTTAATGGGGTTTAGTAAGAGTCCAATAAGAAGTAAAGAAACATGAAGCAGTAATTTAGAGGAGAAAAAAATCTCATTGTCAAACAAAGTAATAAATGACTGGGTTCTACTTTGTGAATCCAAATTTAAAATTAGCTGAATTCTATGTCTTATTTTTGATTAACACTTCAAATTAATGGTTTGTAATTCATTATAGCCATATGGTAAGATACTGTACTCAATCAATATTGATTGAATATCAATATTCTTCAGATATCCATTATTAGCTAGACTTAGTAACATGGTATAAGTATACTAAATTATATTTAATTACATTAATCAAGGACAAATGTTTCATGTTTAATTCTATCAGCTTTTTGCTATTTATGTCATAGTTAAGGAGACATTCATGGGCAATTTCCAGTGTACTGACAAAAAGGAAAGGCATTTGTCATATATGAGCAATTATAGAGCAGATTTTAAGGTTTTCTGTCCTCTTCCAGTTCTTCTTAGACTGCAGGATCATTACAGTTAATGATGAAAACAATCCACCAGATCAGGTCCATCCACCTGCCCATCTACATCATAACATTCTTGGAAAAAACATACTGAATGTAAATGCGTTTTCTCTTTGAAGGCTGTCTACAGTGATGCATTATGTCCTCAGAAATGAGATTCCACTAATATACATACAAATCTCCTTGTATTTGTACATACATGCTAGCATACTTTAAAAAAGTGCTGATGAGCAGTTGGTGTACACTGGTCCGGATAGTGATCAATTTCTGTGTAGCCAGGGAGACCTAAATGAGAAGGAGCCCCTCCCCCTTTGTGTAACTACTGAGGGTCCCCTCTCACCTGTGTTGCCTGAACTGAGGACTCCACAAGGGGATGAAGAGAGAAGACAGAAAATGAATCCAAGCTCTCCAATGCCACTTTGGGAATGGTGTGGCTTTTCATAGCCCCCTATATGGGCAACGTGGCGTTCAGTAACCACTTTGGGCCAAAGGAGCTTGAAAGAGAACCTCTTTATTCAGTGACCAGTTCCATCTTTCTCTGCAGTTCCCCTCCCCCAGACCTCCTGTCTGGGAACCTATGCTGTTTAAAGGCACAGTTTCCAAAACCACATAATCTTTTCACAGCTAGAATCAAATAATAGTTAACAAACAACATTTATGTAACACAATTTTAAATACTTGTAACCAACCTAGTTACAAACAATGGTCAATTAATCCCTCAGATCTCTTGTACTGTCACTTGAACTTGCAGATCACCCTTGAAATATTAGAAACAACTGTTGTCCGGAAGCAATAAGTCCATTTGTTCTGGCAGAATAATGTCCTGGGGCTTGGTTGTTTTGACCTATTGTGGTTGTTGCCTAACTGAGACATTCTCAGGCAAAGCAACCAAACTTGATGCCTCTTATATTCCTTCCTAGTGGAAGTAATAGAAGGCATCATCTATTCCACCACAGTAAATGTTCAGCTGGGATGACAATCTTATATGATATCTATGTTGTTTGCAACCATTGATTACTATCATAGATGTACACTATGTGATGTTCGTGAAGTGATTGCTGCTCTCAGGACTCCAAATCATGCTGTTCTTTTTGTTTAGCTTTATCTGCCTCTTTATACTTCTGCAAATCCCCAGATCCTCTGAGATCAGCATCTAACATTACCGTATTCTAGTTCTCAGAGATCTGTTAAAATGAATGAACACAAGTGACAAACCATGTTTTGCTGGTGCCCTCCTGTAGTTTAACAGTACTAAGTACATATGAGACTCTGCAGCCTTCTTCAATAGCTGCTTTATTATTTTAACATCACTTTCCATCATTCCATTGGATTGGAGATAATGGGGACTAGTAGTTACATGTCTAAACCCAATGTAATGAAGCAGAGAAACCACCTACCAGCACGGAAGGGGTTAAAGAGAGTCTTCAGGCTCTGCTAGCTCTGTCCTGTTATAGCTGCAGCTAATGTGAGGTCTGTAGAGGGGAAGAGGAGGAGATAACCCAGCTCAGTTCATGGCTGACTGGTGAAGAGGCAGGAGCTAGCTGCCTCCCTACCTCAGGGGAAGGATCACTAATCCGCCAGCTGAGTAAGTCATAAGGATGCAAGAACTGTCTTCCTGGCCAAAGGAGGCTGAGGAAGAGTCCTGAGAGCACCCTGTCTATGAGGAGCTCAGGTGACCAAAACATGGAGACCTTTTGGGGATTCCGAGCCCACCAAACTTACAGCTGCCTCACCCAGAAAAATCTGGGACCACAACAGGATGCCACCCAGGGTCTATGAGGGCACTACTAGAGAAAAGCCACCACAGCAACTTGGACTATAGGGGCCTGTGACGGGGCATGACTCACCTAGGAATTAGCTCTTCGCCCTCTTCTGGAGGTGTCTCGCCCACCCTCACCTCTGTTCCTGGACCCACATCACTCCCAGGACAATGGCGTCTTCTTCATGACAGTGCCCTCCAGCTGTGCCACACTCCATGTTCTCCCCTTCTGGGGGACCTGCAATCTCCGCCCAGTCACTTCCCTCAGTGGCAACTGTAGTCCATTGTCCCAGGGCTGCTTCCCATGCAGCTCCAGCACCCTCTTCTGCCCTTACCTCAGGGTCTCAGCCTGCAGGCCCTAGCAGCCATCCAGAAGCTCTCTCTAGCTCCCCAGGCCCTGTTTGCAGTACTGAATTGTCCCAGGTGCTGGGGCTTCTTCACCCTGCTAGAAGCCTGGTCTTCTCCCCTCGAATTCCAGTCAGCTACTGACCTCTGTGCTGCCCTGCAGCCCTTATATGAGCCTTCTGGGCCATGATTAGCTACTCCTCTCAGCCACTTTCTAATTGGCTGCCTCCGGCGCAGCCTCCCTAGGGTTGCTTTTAATCTCTGTTCTGCCAGTGAGGGGCAGCCACCCCATCACAGGGCCATTCCCCAAACTGAAGGGACAGCAGTAGGAAGTAGTTCAGGGCAGTGGACGTAGACTCCCTGATGGGAGATCACCTACTTGGGTGTTGACTTACACAGGACCCTGGGCTGGAACCTGTTCAGTTCCCCCTTTTGGCACTAGTAATAAGTGATTCATGGCATCCCATAAAGATAGACATTAAACTTTTTACACCCATGGACTTAAGCGACAGCCTCCTCCTCTATTTCAGCATATATCGACACTCCATTTTTGGTAGTGCTGGTGACACGCAAACTACTGGTCTTCAGTTTTGACCATACTGCTGTAGGGGGAATGTGCTAATACCCTTCTTGGAGGCATCCATGATCAACTTAGTTTTGCTCTTACTGTCATGTTACCTCAGGACTAGGGTCTCTTTAGCTAACTCCTCCAGTTTTTCAAACGCTTTATTAAGATTTGCATACCAAGTTCATTAGACAATTTGCACAGTGGTGCTCTCAGGTTGCTGGTTTGGACAGCTAGATTAGGCATGAATTTCCCCAGTTCCCCATTCTAAGGGATCTTTGTTTGCCTTCCTTATCTGTTGAGGCAGGCATGCTGGGTATGGCCTCTGCCTTACTGTGCTCTCCCTGCACGCCTTGCGGTGTTAAGTTCTCCCACGGGTATATTTTCCATTACATGGAATTTACATTTGTGTTTGTTTGGCTTTAACACAGCACCTCTTGCTCTTTCCAGATTTGCCCAAAACCTCTGGTCATGCTCTTCTACTTCTTTTCCCCTGATCAGAACATCATCTGCATAAACTTTAGTACCCTCTATACTGTCAAAAATTGTTGTTTTCCTATGAAATATCTCATGTGGTGAACAGACCCCGAACTGTGTCTCTAAAAGGGGTAGGTTGAATGTGCCAGAACATGTGCACAGTTTTTCTGCAGCGCATCTGCCAGAACTCTGCTGACACATCCAGAATTGAAAAATATTTGGCATCAGCCATATCTCTCAACCTTTCTCCCCTGGTGGGTAGTAGGAAATGTTTCCTTTTTATGTATTAATTAAAGTCAGTAGGTTTTGTCTTTTTTCCCCCTCAATGATCAGTTAGTGTACCCACTCTGTTGGTTCTTGTACTCACTCTGATTCCCAGACCAATGACCCTATCTAGCTCCTCTTTTAGCCTCTCCATTAGGGCAAAGGAAACATTCCTAGAGGCATGAATTGTGGGACAGCTGGTCTCTTTCATCTTTATTCTGTGCTCTGAGTACATCCCTATCCCACCCTCAAACTCTTCCTCGATTGTTTTGTTCCCCTGCTTCTCTGATGGTTACATCCTCTTGATCAGACCAAGGGCTTGACAGTTTTAACCCAATAATCTGTCATCTTTTCCCTGGTACTATTACAAATGTTATCTTTTCTACACGTTTGTTATTGATCCATATATCTAGTTTGCATAATCTTTTAGTGGGGATAAGTCCACCACTATAAGCCCTGACTTTTACCTGCTTACTTTTTGCATCTGTGACTTTTCTTTTAGTGCTAAAAACACTGTTTCTGGCAATACTTAGTTTGTATATAATGTCCAGTTTAAAATGAATAAATGTCCCATTTGATTTCAGGTTGACAATCCATCTTCTGCTGGAAATGGTGCCCATTACTCCTATGAAAAACGCCACTGAGATGGTGTTGCTGTCATCATCTTCTTTGTTCATGCTGTGCATACTCTGTTGGTGCTTCTAAACTATTGCAAAGTGATGTAATCTGTTGCATTTCTTGCTCTTTTCTCGTATGTCAGGTCATGACCTAGCTTGTGCTTGTCATCACAGCACATGCAGCTCCTTGTGCTGTTCTTGCTTCACTCTATGAGCACCATGTGCCTTTCTGTCTCAGGTCTCTTTTCTTGTGATAGTTTGGATTCTCAATCAAGACAACAGTGTCAGGGTACTGTCCACCCTCAATAAGGTTCTGTCTGGAGTGGGTGGCTTCCACTGTTTGGCAAATTCTAATTGCCTTGTCAAGAGTTAGTTCTGGGTCTCCCAGTTGTCTCTGAGGTTTTTTGCTCTGGATTCTAATCACAATCTGATCTCTTAGTAGCGATTTGGTAGTCCTCAAAAATTGCAAGATTGTCTCTTCAGCCTTAGACTATGTCTACACCACTGGCAGCAGCATGTAGTGTCTGTAGCAACATGCTGCAGTGAAAAGCGAGCTATGTCCCCCCTGCAGTGTGTAGCTACCTGTTGGTGAAAGACTGGCAACAGGAAAAGGCTTCAGCAGTGGGGAGGCAGCAGGGAACCCCTTTCTCTCCCCCTCCCCCTCTGCTGCCCACCAGACCTTTTTCTTGATGCAAGAGTCTTTTCCTTTGGCGAGGGAAGGCTCCAGCAGCGGGGAGCTAGTGGATCCTTTCCCCACTGCCTCCCCACTCCCTAAGTCTTTCCCTTCAGTGGGAAGCTGCTCAAGCCTTTCTCCACTGCTGGCGTCTTCCTGTGGTGGGGAAAGGCTCCAGCAGCAGAGACACAGTGGGATGCTACGCTGCTAAAAAGTAGTAGGGTTGACAGGGAGGCACAGCTTGGGTGAACAGAGTAGGTACTTGTGTGCATACCCATGCTCTTCATGCAAGTCTTTACTTAACCCATTTGAGTTGTGCCTTGCCGGCTACACTGCTATTTATACCTGTGCTGGGGGCTGCGTGTGTGTATGCTACATGCCCCCAAAGGTTCTTGAAAGAGACCTGCTTTATTCAGTCTCCAGTTCCAACTGCATCTGCACAACAGAACATGGCCTTCTGCAGTGTCCCTCCCACAGCCTTCCTGTCTGGAAAGCTACACCCCTTAAAGGTTCTACAATTCCCAATACCACTGGTGGAAGTGCAGCATGAAAGTTACAATTCAACCATATACATGTATGTGAACTGAAAATATTTGATCTGGAAATTTCAGTATATTTGGTATTTTCAGTTTCAGATCCAAAATTTGAAGAAGTTTAGGTCTTAGTTCTGATCTCTGTTCTGAAGTGGTTTCCCAGTTCAAAAAAATCACATTTTCATCTTTCCACGTAGCGTATAGTACATCCATCATGTTTAAAGTGTGGGAGAGTCTCAGATCTGTATCTTTTTCACTTTATATACTATAATACTTTTCTCCCAACAGCTTATATGGCCTTTATGTAGTCTTATAAACGAACTGGCTACAAGTGGAGAGCATTTATATCCATTGTGTCAATAATCTGCAGATTAGAGCTTCTGAAACGTTCATGGAGATGATAGACTGTAACCACTCAGTGATTTATGGGTTGTAGGTATATACCATGCACTCTAATGGAGATTTTGTACTTGTGTTTAAATTGTGATTGATGCTTAATTTGCTTTGTTTTCAAACTATTACACTTAAATCACTAGACTTTCATCTCTTTATTGGCAGCTACTCCCTAGAGAACATTTTTCCATGTTGCTAAACAATCACACTTGGCTATACTTCCAAGTTAGAGCGCATTAAAGCAGCTCCAGGTGCCCTAACTCACAACCCGTCCACACTGGCAAGGCACTTAAGCCCTTGAACTCTGCAGCTGGAGCGCTCCTGGTAATCCACCTCCACGAGAAGCATAACACTTGGTGCGCCTCGGCTGAAATGCCCCAGCGTCAGTGTGAACAAGGTGTTGCATTACTGTGCTCTGATTGGCCTCCGGAAATGTCCCATAGTCTCCTGAAGTCAAATGGCCACTCTTGTCATTGTTTTGGAATCAGCTGCAGGAATGCAGATATGCCCTTTCAAAGCTCTGTTTCTGACAGCCGGATGCTTATCTGCTCCAGGACAAAGCAACCATTAGTGTGGAATGTTGCTTGCTGTGAGTGTGTGAGAGAGAGGTGGGGGAGGAAGGTCTGCTGCTGTCTGAACTTACAAGACAGCATGCTGAAATGCTCGCAGCCCCCCAAAACCCACTCTCTCTCTCCCCCCACATACACACAACACACTCCCTGTCACACTCCACCCCCTCTCTCCCATTTTTGAAAAGCAAGTTGCAGCCACTTGCATCTGGGGATAGCTATCACAAAGCACTGCTCTCTGTGGCATTGCAAGAGCTGCTAATGTGGCCACGCCAGTGCGCTTGAATCTGACAGTGTGGACATACTGCAGCACTTTCCCTACTGTGCTCTGCGAGGGCTGGTTTAACTCACAGCGCTCTACATCTGCAAGTGTAGCCGCGCCCACAGTGTGGATAGTGACTGCTCAGGTCCCAAAGGATGATGTGCATTGGGAGAACTATGCAGGGAGAGTGTGGAACATTTCACTAATGTCTGCATGATATAAGCAAAGTTCGTCCCTCATTTTTATCAACATTAACATTTTCTAACTTTACACCTAAAAATAAATTAGTGTCTATAATATAGCAAGAACAAGCATGTACTATATCAGAATCCTGTACAGCTAATTAACCGAAGTATTGATTAGTGATGTGTATTTTATGGTATTTAACTAAATTTATCTTCAGCTGACACAAAGTGATTTCAAATTCTTATCCCTGTGTACCGTTTAGTAGATTTTTTAGCTATTCATATTTTATATCCTCTGGAAAACATACATGTTCAGATTTCTTCCCAGCAGTTTTGGACATATTTGTTTGTCAAATCATGATTTCTTTTACTTCAGCCCTAAAGAAAATGGGAGATTTAAAGACTGTCAATTAGTTTATGCAGAGGAAAATGTGATACTGGTCCATGACTGGGGCTCCTAGGCACTACAGTAATATAAAAACTAAATAATAATAACCTGCTGTATAATGATTGCTTACAAGATGACATGTTTCCAGATAACGAGGCACTGCTTTATGGTTCTAGAGATATTGCAGATGTTGGTAGTATAGTAAAGTGTGTAGTCTAGATCTTCAGTTGCACTGAGATGTAAGAGAAAGGTACCTCTAAGACAGTTTTCCCATTCTCTCTATCCTGGAGTCGCTGTGGGCTATTTTGGCACACAATGTTAATTTAGAGGAGCATAACCTAGAGTGCTGTGTGTTCCAGCCCTGTCCCCTCTTCAACCATCCCCTTCTTCTATCCCCAAAGAAACATAGCTGGCTTTCATCAGTCAAGGATTTCCCCCAATGGGGGAGCATGCATTAGTGTATCAGAATTTGACACTGTGTCAGAAAAGACATAATGCAACTCAGGGGTTTGGGGGCTCATTTTTGCAAAGCACACACCAAGTTAGTTCCTTTTAAAAATATTTAAGATGTTGATAGGTTGAGATGGGGGTCTGGGTCATTTCTGAGACAATGCAGGAAGAGGTGTGACTTGAAGAAGGATTTTAAACAGGAGAGAGAGGTTGTGTGACCTACAGGATTAGGGAGGACAGTCCGTAGATTCAGGAATTGTAGGTTACATTGCCATTCTGCTTTAAATTGATTTTGACCTGGATTTGGTTCTTTTTCTGTCGTTGCAGGAGCTCCATCACTACTGTTTACATTGAGGTACTTCCTCCAAACAATCAGAGCCCTCCCCGCTTTCCCCAGCAGATGTACAGTCTTGAAATCAGTGAGGCCATGAGAATTGGTGCCATTTTGTTAAACCTGCAGGTACAGAATACTTCAGTGTAAGCCTTTACACAGCTACTTCCGCTTATATGTGTGACACTCAGGGTCCTGTCCTCCTCTTGTAGAGGTGAAAGAGAGTCTGTGTGGATTAAAATCTATTCTGTAACAAAGATATAGCGCATAAGAAAATGCTGACTTGACATTTTTGTAACATTTCAGATTTCCATCATACCAAAATATTTTCATGCATAGCTTTTAACCAGCCTTCTGCTCAGAAGTGTGATAAAGAATAATAGACGATATTTAAACTTTTCATTGAATTTAATAATTGTGTAGGTTGTCAGCCCTGGATATTGAAGGGCTTGTATTTATCCACCAGGCAGTTGCAGTGGGGGCAGTGGTTATGCAAACTTCCCTATAATGATTCACTAGTCTCAACACTTCTAAAAGTGAGAGAACAATTCAGTTTCTGTGTCCACTGATTCTTTAGCCTCTCTGCTGATACTGCCAAAAAGGAGGCTAGTTGTGTTTATTGAATCTGCCCACTATGAAGTTCACTGACACTAATAGCTGATTGTTTCACATGTATTATGGCTATTCAGTTGTGTAATTACTTTCAGTCATTGCTGACGGGAGCTTGATATGAGCCAGTGACTCAGAGGCAAAATGTCCAATGTCCCAGTTAGATCCTCTGAGGTCCAATAATTCAGGACATACTATGGCCAGAATCAACAAGCTTTTCCAGATAGGAAGCTGAGAATCTTTTCTCTTTCTAGTGGTTTAAAATTCCTGTTTCTGATCCTGAGCAGTCATGGTATTGGACCACTGAACCTGTCAGTGGAAAAGGGCTTTATCTCTGAGGCACGTGATTTTTGGGAGGTAATTCCACATTTAGGGAAGGAAGAAGGAAACGTGTGTGTGTGTATGTTTTAAATTTCTGCTATTTGAAGGTGCTCAGAAGTTAGGAATAGAGTAGATGGATTAGTGGGCAGGGTGCAGCTGAGGTGGTCCAAGATATATGTAAAATGCAATTTCATGTGGTCCTGAAGTTCCTTACATGACTTCAAAAGTTGTTACATGGTTGTGTCACTACATATAGGCTATGGCTACGCAATGAGCTATGGGTGTGATTCCCAGCTTGCATACACATATGCTACCTCAGTGACACCGAGCGCAAATGGAGATAGCCGTGTAGCCACTAAGCGGCACAGGCAGAGGAAGCAGCAGCATGGCTTCGCTGTGCTGAGTGCAAACCCTCCTCAACCCAGTGGGCATGCGTATGTGTATGTGAGCTGGGAATCACACCTCTAGCTCATAGCATGGATGTAGCTATATATTGTGTGTAGATAGAATACACTATGTGAAATCGTTATAATATACTCACTTTGAGCCTGGTTCTCTACTCAGTTTGCTATTTTTAGGCTATTGTAGAATCAAGCCTTTGTAATAAATGCAGCACAAAACCATGAGTTTTTCAGTAAATCTGGGCTGGAGTTTTAAAAGAAGCCTAAAAGAGAGATGCATCCATAGCCCAATTGGATTTAGGCAACTAATTCTCTTAAGCTCATTTAAAAAACCTAGCCTGATTGTATTTATCCCAAATGGAGTTTGTGCTAACTGTTGTCATTTAGGGCTGTCAGACTATTAAAAAAATTGCAATTAATCACGAGATTAAAAAAATTGTTATGATTAATTGCAGTTTTAATCACACTGGTAAACAACAATAGAATACGAATTAAAATTTATTATAAATATTTTTGATTTTTTTCTACATTTTTGAAATATATTGATTTCAATTACAACACAAAATACAATATATACAGTGCTCATTTTCACACAAGTACTGTAGTACAATCTCTTTATCATGAAAGTACAACTTTCAAATGTAGAATTATTAATATTTTACATAACTGCACTCAAAAACAAAACAAAGTAAAATTTAAGTGCCTACAAGTCGAACTATGAAGGGGCATAAGAATGTTTTCATATCTGACTTGTATATACCTTTCAACCCCGGCTACAGCAATGCCATGCGAACACCTGTTCTTACTTTCAAGTGACATAAATAAAAAGTGGGCAGCATTATCTCCCATAAATGTAAACAAACTTTTTTGCCTTACCAATTGGCTGAAAAAGAAGTAGAACTGAGTGGACTTGTATGAGGTGACTTGAAAAATACTGAGTTGTAATAGAAATCAATATATTTGAAAATGTAGAAAAAACATTCAAAAATATTTATAATACATTTTAATTGTTATTCTGTTATTTAAAGTGTGATGAAATCTGTGATTAATCACAACTATTATTTTAATCAAGTTAATTTGTTTTGCGTTAATTGCATGCCTTAACTGCAATTAATTGACAGTCCTATTTGCATTGCTCTGACAATTTTGACCCAAGAACTCAATCTGTAGTGAATGAGACCCTCATACCATAGTCTGGTTACCTCAGCAGAATGCAGATAATCAGAGACAGTGAACTAGATCATCAGCTGGTATAAATAGCATAATCCAATAGAACTCCACTGAGTGAAGCTAATCAATGAAGTCAGTGCCAGAGCTACAATAGTCATCAGAGGATATGGCTCTGTATGTTTTCCATTTTCAGTAAATTTACTGAAAATAGATTATCTAAACCAGAATGAAATAGAGGAATTTTAACTGAGTCTAATTAATGCACATGCATGGGGAAACTTTCTGTTAAACAGTGTGCTGAACCACTGACAAAAGATTAGCATAATTAGAGGTGGTTAAACAGACACAAACACCCACACTGAGAGAGGACAAATAATTTAGCCCAACACTGAAAGTTATCTTTTGGCACATTTTTACTGCCTGTAGTGAGTTTTAGAATTACACAGCCCAACTCTTCTGGATAATTTTCATAGCCAATCATAAGCTAATTGTCTCTGAAAGCATTAAAATAAGGGAGCCAGCAGCAGGCTGAATCAGGAATAGGCAATAAACTGGCAGCTGCTCTACTGCTGGAATATGCAATCCTTGAGACTCAGGTTATCTTGTAGGTAGCAAAGCCTTAGTTAGTTTTAGGATATTGGATAATGCAAACACAGTTTTGGAAAAGTAAATAAAGTGTTGAAAAGAGCATTGTACTTTTCCCAAAGTTTCCAAATTAATTTTCAATATTTGTTTGTAAATGTTGCATTGTAATATCAGGTTTTGTACTCAGAAATTTAAAAGAAGTCTTTATTTAATCTAGTTAAAATTGTCTTTAGGAAAACATGTCAGGCCTAAATTACATTTATGGAGATGGGGTGTTATTAGCCATGTTAAAGGGGACATGAAAGAGTCATGGTCCTTGAATCCCTTCTCACTGACCTGGTCAGCTATGGAGGGGAGCATTTAGATGGGGTAGCTAGCCATCGCCACTTTCCTATTACGTACCAGAGATCCCCAGATATTATCATTAAGAATATTTTGAAAAGAGCATAAAACATTCCAATTCTTAAAGAACAGTGCTTTGAAAAGTAAAAAACCCCACCTTATTATAATATACATTCAAATTATAACTTTGTATTGTATATCCTGCCACACAGTATGGGATATGTGTAATATATTATTTTATATATTGAATTCAAATAAGATATTGCAATATTTAAGCAAAATATTTAATTCTTAAATCACACGTATATCTAATAAAATTTGTCTGAAGTCTGTTAGTCTTGAACATATGTCATTTCCATTGAGATCAAGGAGACTACTTGTGATTTTAAAGGTTAAGCACATGCATAATTGTTTGTAGGATTGAGACCTTGTTTTGTTTGATAGGATGGAAGTGAGAAGTATTGGAAACAAAAAAACTCATTTTAAATCCTTGTTCATTTAATTCACTTTTGTTGATTTTTGACACAAGAGTATGATGACAATAACCAGGAAAGACCAGCTTCTTTTGAGAGCAAGTTCTTAATTTTTTTCCTGAACTCTGTGACTCCTAAGGCCTTGCAATGTATTTCAACCCATCATAAGTAGTCCTCGATATTTGAGATATACCCAATAGCTACATACACTTAAAAATTCCAATTTATTGGAAATTCTAATTGTCAGTTCCTTCTATTAACACACAGATGAAGGAAGTTCCAATTTATTTTTGCATGCTAATTCCACATATTTTAAAATGTACCCAGTTGATTACAACTGGTATTTTAATAGCAACAATCAAGATTACTTTAAGTAAAGTAGCAATAAATAATCCCCGCTGTGTTATTTGGTAAATAAGACTGTGTTTATTGCATGCCTAGAAGCTGTTTATTACTTCATATTCTGCCAGCCATTGTTGATTAAAGCTTAAGTATGCAAATGTTCTCATTTTCTTGAGATTTCGATAAACAGGAATAGAGCAATTACCATGTTCCTGAGGTGTGCTTTACAAGCAGGCAGTAATTCTCTAGGGGTGGCAAAATGGGTGCATTTAATTGATCTTGAAATATACAGGTGTCAAAATACAATTTTATTTAAGCAGCTGATCCAAATTTAGAGAGAGATGATTTTTATTTGGTTGTGAGTCTTCAGTTTTCTTTGTGTTTTTACACGATGTACTTATTTGAATTTAATTGATTAAGATCATACATAATTTATTTTGCTATTACCTGTGCATTTTAATGAAGCACATATGAACCTACCAAATCAGTGATAAATGCATTTCCAAGTTATTGGGGAGAGGGGGAGTGTCTTTGTTTTGCTTTGTTTTGTGAGAGTCTGGATTCAGGAAGAGAAGGAAAAGAAGCTGCCAATGTTGCAAATTTGATTGACAATCAGGATAGTGAATTTGTCAACTATGATGGAGAAAGTGAGAGGGAAATATAAAGGGTTCTGAAAAGTAACAGAAAAACAGTGACAGTTAAGAGATGTGACCCCAGACAGAGGGAAAGATGTTAGGTGTGTGTAGAGAGAGATTTAAGACTCATCAATATAAAAATGATGTTAGAGACCATGGAAATGAATTGAATATTAGAAATGTGGGGTTTTCCACAATAATTTTTGTCAAATAATTTTTTCCCATTTTTTGTTTAAAAAAATGAAATTTTATTGTCCAGCTATAGACATGGAGATGAGTGTAGAGGAGACAAAGGATAGACCTCTGAGAACACCGAATGAAGGGGATCCACCAGAACTAAGGTTGAAGAAGCAGTCAGCAACACAGGCAAAGAACCTGCTTCTCATCCTGATCTTCCGTGAACCTGAAAGAAAAGTCAGAGGGATTGTGATTCAGGGGTGAGAGTCAGTAAGAGGAACATCAGCAAAACAATTGAGAAAGATGGCAAACAAAACAATCAGAAAGTAAAGTATCTGGATGAGAAGAATAGGGGAAAGGTCCTGCCCTGAGGGTTGTCAAGGAAATGTCAGGATTTGGTCCAATCAGAATATATTTGCACAGCCCTCAAAAATAATAGAAAACATAAGTACTTGAATACATCATACATTTCATGTGCTACTTGTTCATACTGGTGGTGGTAATTTGGAAGTGTATATTTAAAATAAAATATTTTTGTATGTGTTCAGAATATTGACGTGATGCACCTGCATAGTAAATACCGCACATACAGTCATAGCTGATAAAATGGAAACAGTGAGCACTGATTCCTCTTGAAAAGATACTTAATACTTCAATGGGTTGATTTTGAAGGTTAATTTTACAGCATATAGATCGAACAGCACTAACCAGCTTTTTTATCATCTATGACTATAGCATATTATTTTGATTGTTTTTCTGAAGGCCACGGATCGAGAGGGTGACCCAATAAGATACCGCATCCAAAATGGAGATCCTCAACATGTTTTTAATCTCTCTGAAACGTAAGTGGAAAAACCATTAGAACTGAATTTTTAATACTTCTTTCAAATGAACATATAGATTGTGAGCAAGAGAAACGACTCCTAATCAGAGGTGTTCAGCTGTTTGGTGTTCAGCTCTTAGCTGTTAATGAGAGCTCTCTCAATGGTACTGAGCTCTGAAATTTTACACAGGGGACTATTTATTTATTTTAAACATTTTACTAGCTAAAACCCATTGAGGTGGAAACGTTCCATTTACAAGGGTGACCTGGGATTAATTAGATGCCTTTAAAGTTGTCAGCTTTTTCCTAATGAAAGGGATATTTTTACTTACTTTCTTGCTTTGAAAAATACTACTCTGTAATGAAAGGGAAGATTTTTTGAGCTATTATTTTAAAACTAGATATTTCAGACACCAGTAAAATGGGAAACATTTAGCTTTTCCTAAGGTTGAAAACCTCTTTAATTTCAGTAAGAAGAGGATATGTTATTAGATACAAGCACCAGATAGGGCCCCACATTCTTTCAAGTGGATGCAATTTACATCCTATCATTCCACCAAATGTCATTCCTATTCAAAGGGAAAGGAAGGGTAAGCTGACTTCCCCCTTGTAGAGAATGGGGAGAGAGTGGTGGGGGGGGGAGGCAAAGAGGAAGCTTTCGTTAGGAGCTTATATGTTAATCTCATTTAATAGGGTTTAAGGAATAAGTGAGGAATTGCAGAGACTCCCTTAGATCAATGTGAATATACCAAAATAAAAGATGATAGATTTATAAAAGTTCAACCCCTTATGTTTGGATGGGATCAGCTAATCTAAATTTAATGTGTTTTTAGGGGCCTTTACCTTGGTATCTAAGCACTGATAAAATTATGTAAAAAGCTGATTGGTAATGGGCTCCCTGATTGGCTACACCACCTGACTTCAACTCTGACCCTGGGCTCTTCCATTTTGCTCCCAACTTTGGTTCTGACCCTGGGTTCGGATTCCTGGCTATCAACTCTTGTACTAACCATGAGGCCTGACTCCTGCTCCAACTGCTAGGCATGTCTGTCTTGATTCCAGTCACTGACATCCTCCAAAGAGAGTGTTGGTTCTCAGAAGAAATGCCTACAAGGCTGTAACCTCTGGGAGCGGGCCTACATTGTTTTTGAAATAAACCTCTCAGGTGTGGCCATTAACTAACTTCATCTTCCGCTACCATGGTTTCAATGTACATATGTGTGAGGGTAGTCATTGCTGGGACAAGCGTTTATCAAAAATATCAGCTTTTATTATGACTGTAGTCTAAACTCTACTGGCAGACAGTTCCAAAGTTGGTGTCACTTGCTGCACAACACTCGGTCCTCAGTACCTAAGGGTTTGTCTCCACTGCAATAAAAGACCCATGGACATGGTCACAGCCGGCCTGGGTCAGCTGACTTAGGCTCACAGGGCTCAGGATGTGGGGCTATAAAATAGCAGTGTAGATGTTTGGGCTCTAAGACCCCCTCAGTGGGAATGGGTCTCAGAGGGTGGGCTCTAGTCCGAGCCCGAATATCTACACTGTTGTTTTTAGCCCTGCAGCCTGAACACCGCTAACCTAAGTCAGCTGACCCAGGCTCTGAGATTTGGTGCCACAGGTTTTTTATTGCAGGTACCCTAAGAGTCATATTCTGTGTGTCTTCAGCTGCATTGTCCCTGTTGGACACAAATCTATTTAAGATATTCATGACATCAATTCATTGAAGATTTTTTGCATTAAGACCAAGACTAAGATTTTGAATTCAGTCAGGAAATAAATTAGGAGACAGTGGAATTCATGGAAAAGTAGTGTGTTGTGCTCTCATCATCATCAATCATCATCATTAGCATCTTATTATTATTATTATTATTATTATTTCTCAGTATTACTCATAGGGATATTTTGTTTTGTTTTAAACAAATACTCTTAATGACATACAAGATATTCAAGCATAAAAAGGGAAAAGCTACTGTTTAACATTTATCACCAATAAATCCTGACCACAAATCAACTCTGTAGGTTTGGGTACTCAGGTATTTTGTTTAAACCTCTGCAGAATTCCAGCATTTTAGTTGTTCGAATGCACTTGTTTTCCTTTGACTTTCCTTAAAATTTTTGCTCTGCCTGAGAGCGCTGTCTTCTGGAGGTCACCGATTGTGATGTCTTGCACTCCTGTCGTGTTCTTAAGATCTCATTCATACCCTTAAGGTTCACATCAAGTGTTCCAGTAATCACTGGGATCGTCTTTGTTCTAGTTTTCATAATAGTTTCACTTTCATAATTCAGTATCTTCTCTTCTTTTTTCATTTTTATGTTTCTGTCTGCTGATATGGAACCTCAATTCATATGGTGGTGTTTGTCTTCTTTCTACAACAACTATCTGTCCCATTTGCTTGCAAGTGACAATTGCCAGATGCCATAGAATCTTACCCTCCTCAAGCATGCTTTCAATTTGGTGGCTGTAATACTGCATGGTTCTTTTAAATGCATACTTGCCACAGAGGCTCCAGTGTAGACACTTGGTAGCCTCATTTTGTCTGTTCATATAGTCTCTCCAAGCTGGCTCCTACAGGCACCCAACACTTCAGTTTCTAGTATTTTATTTTATTTTATTTTATTTTATTACCATAGCACTTAGGAGCCCCAGTTATGGACTAGGACCCATTGCGCTAGGCATTGTACAAATATAGGATAAAAAGATACAAATATAGGACAAAAAGGCAATCCATGCTCCAGACAGCTTAGTTGCTTGGGTGATTGGCTGTGCATTCCACACAAGCAACAGCTTCTGTACCAGTTATATAGAGTCTCTGGTACAATGATAAAAGTGGCTGGGTCCTTAGAGAGGAAAAGATGTGCTTTCCTAGCCATCTTAAGATAGAAGGCAATCCACACAACTGTAATCATCTGTGTTCAAGAATAGTGAGAAGCAAAGGAGTACTTGTGGCACCTTAGAGACTAACATTGGTAGATGTGCAGGTGAACGAGCCTCTGATAGTGTGACTGATGTGATTAGGCCCTATGATGGTGTCCCCTGAATAGATATGTGGACACAGTTGGCAACGGGCTTTGTTGCAAGATAGGTCCCTGGGTTAGTGGTTCTGTTGTGTGGTGTGTGGTTGCTGGTGAGTATTTGCTTCAGGTTGAGGGGCTGTCTGTAATCAAGGACTGGCCTGTCTCCCAAGAACTGTGAGAGTGATGGGTCGTCCTTCAGGATAGGTTGTAGATCCTTGATGATGCATTGGAGAGGTTTTAGTTGGGGGCTGAAGGTGATGGCTAGTGGCGTTCTGTTATTTTCTTTGTTGGGCCTGTCCTGTAGTAGGTGACTTCTGGGTACTCTTCTGGCTCTGTCAATTTGTTTCTTCACTTCAGCAGGTGGGTATTGTAGTTCTAAGAATGCTTGATAGAGCTCTTGTAGGTGTTTGTCTCTGTCTGAGGGGTTGGAGCAAATGTGGTTGTATCGTAGAGCTTGGCTGTAGACCATGGATCATGTGGTGTGGTCTGGATGAAAGCTGGAGGCATGTAGGTAGGAATAGCAGTCAGTAGGTTTCTGGTATAGGGTGGTGTTTATGTGACCATCGCTTATTAGCACGGTAGTGTCAACCTCAGCCTGGACCAGTCCACACAAGAGATCCACTTCCTGGACACTGTATTTTCCACTGAATGCATCTGATGAAGTGAGCTGTAGCTCACGAAAGCTTATGCTCAAATAAATTTGTCTGACAATTTACCAATGTGATATATGTCATCATGTGCCAGCAATGCCCCTCTGCCATGTACATTGGTCAAACTGGACAGTCTCTACATAAAAGAATGAATGGACACAAATCAGACGTCAAGAATTATAACATTCAAAAACCAGTCGGAGAACACTTCAATCTCTTTGGTCACTCGATTACAGACCTAAAAGTTGCAATTTTTCAACAAAAAGACTTCAAAAACAGACTCCAAAGAGAGACTGCTGAATTGGAATTAATTTACAAACTGGATACAATTAACTTAGGCTTGAATAGAGACGGTGAGTGGATGGGTCATTACACAAAGTAAAACTATTTCCCCATGTTTATTCCCCTACCCCACCCCCCACTGTTCCTCAGACGTTCTTGTCAACTGCTGGAAATGGCCCACCTTGATTATCACTACAGAAAGCTCCGCCCCCCGCTCTCCTGCTGGTAATAGCTCATCTTAAGTGATCACTCTGGTTACAGTGTGTATGGTAACACCCATTGTTTCATGTTCTCTATGTATATAAATCTCCCCACTGTATTTTCCACTGCATGCATCCGATGAAGTGAGCTGTAGCTCACGAAAGCTTATGCTCAAATAAATTTGTTAGTCTCTAAGGTGCCACAAGTATTCCTTTTCTTTTTGCGAATACAGACTAACACGGCTGCTACTCTGAAAAGAATAGTGAGGACTCCAGTATGGCCACTACGTTTTTCCATCTTTCATGGTGTGTGGTCTGTTGTTAGAGTATTGTCAAGTTTCTTGAAGAATATCCCCCTTTGTACCATCGTGACTTCTGACTTTTCTGGACTGAGTATGAGCTAAGTTCTCTTTGTCGATCCACTAATTTTTTCTCGGCATTGAGACATCTTGTTCAGAAAATGGATTGGTGGTGAGGAAACATATAGTTAGTGTTATCTACATGTTCTTGGCATAGGAGTGGCATCTCACAGCCTCTTATAGATATTCATAGATTTTAAGGCCAGAATCATTATCACCTAGTCTGACCTCCTTCATAACATAGGCCACATCACCCACTAATTCAGTGAAACCAGATTGATTGATATAGAATCTATCTTTTAGAAAGGACATCCAATCTTGATTTGTTCTGCCAAGTCAAATGCTATTTGATTGTAGTGGAGTACGAGCACAATATAGGAATAGCAGCATGTCCTTGCGATTGTTCCAATAATCTTTTTATTGTTCCAGGAATTTACATTAGATACTTTTCTTAAGAACCCAGATGCACTTAGGGCCCAAGCTAAAGACCATTGAAATTACTTGAAAGACTCCCATTTATTTTAAATGGAGAAGGATGAGGCCCTTAAATGGGAAGCTTTTTCATATGTTTCAATTTACGTAATTGTGTGGAAGCTTGAAAGCTTGTTTCTCACACCAACAGAAGTTGGTCCAGTAAAAGACATTACCTCACCCCGTTTGTCTCTCTAATCTAGGTAATTGTTACAGAGTGTGAGTAGCCTAAGACTGACTCACCACTATGTGCCCTTTGGAAGAATCCCCACCTGGGGTAAATTGATGAGGTAATAGTTTAAGTACTAAGTGATCAGCTAATTAATTGGATGATTCTGCTTATCAACTGGAAACAGTTGAAAGAGAGACAGTGTGAGACAGAAGGGAGTAAAGAAAGCTGGAAAGAAGGGTTAGGGTACGTCTACACTGGCAAAGTTACAGCACCGGCAGTTAAAGCGCCAGTCAGAGAGTGCAGAAGAAAAACTGCTGTTGTGTGTTCACACGGACAGCTGCCTGTGCAATAATGAGTCCACACTTGCGGCACTTGCAGCGCTATTCAAATTAGTGCACTCTGGGCAGCTATCGCACAGAGCACCTCTTTCTCTTTTGTCTCTAAGATTTGTGGGAAGGCGGAGGGGGTCGCAGGGCATCCTGTGTCCAATCCCAACGATGCATTGCTTTGCATCCCAGCAATCCCTGTGCTTCCATCCACATTTGGCGCCATCTTTCAACGGTTTGTGTACTGCGTGCCCTGCCTCTTTCGGGCTGCAGGAATGGATCCCGAACTGTGGACCAGTATGCTGCTCGCTCTGACCGACACGTCACGAGTGGCAGTGGAGTTATTCCTTACACTGCAAAGGCAAAAGGAGTGCGACATTGATCTCACCACAAGTAGTAGCTACGACACAAGATTGCTTGTGGCATTCACGGAGGTGCTGACCATAGTGGAACGCAGCTTTTAGGCTCAGGAAACAAGCACTGAGTGGTGGGATCACATCTGGGATGATGAGCAGTGGCTGCAGAACTTTCACATGAGGAAAGCCACATTCATGATGAGCTCGCCCCAGCCCTGTGGCACAAGGACATGAGAATGAGAACTGCCCTGTCGCTGGAGAAGTGTGTGACGATTGCACTGTGGAAGCTAGCTACTCCAGACTGCTACAGATCTGTAGCTAATCAGTTAGGAGTGGGAAAGCCGACTGTTGGAGTTGTGTTGATGGAAGTGTGCTGGACCATTAATCACATCCTGCTCCAAGAGACCATGACTCTGGGCAATGTGCATGACATTTTGGATGGCTTTGCACTCATGGGCTTCCCTAACTGCGGAGGAGCGATAGCTGGCACACACATTCAGATTCTGGCACCAGACCACATAGTCAAAGAGTACATTATTCGCAAGGCGTATTTCTCAATGGTTCTCCAGGCACTTGTGGATCACCGTGGGTGTTTCACAGACATTAACACAGGCTGGTCTGGAAAGGTGCATGACACACACATCTTTCAGAACACTGGCTTGTTCAAGAAGCTGCAAGCAGGGACTTTCTTCCCGGACCAGAAGGTCACAATTGGGGAAGTCGAAATGCCCATTGTGATCCTGGGAGACCTCGCCTACCCCATGAAGCCATACATGGGGCAACTTGACCGCAGCAAGGAGTGGTTCAACAACAAGCTGAGCAAGTGTAGAATGACTGTTGAGTGTGCATTTGGCGGTTTAAAAGCCCGCTGGTGATGCCTGTATGGGAAGCTAGACATGGCCAATGATAATATTCCTATGCTTATAGCCGCTGGCTGTACACTCCATAATATTTGTGAAGGGAAGGGTGAAAGCTTCACTCAGGGCTGGACTGTAGAGGCTCAGTGGCTGGAGGCTGAGTTTGAACAGCCAGAGACCAGGGCTATTAGAGGGGTGCAGCACAGGGCCATAAGGAACAGGGATGCCTTGAGGCAGCAATTTGAAGCTGAAAGCCACTAATATTTGTTGTTATGCTTGGGAGTGCAGTGCTTGTAATACTAGGAGGTGATTGGTGCACATGATGCAAGAAGGAGCCTTAACATAATTGTATGTTGCTTTGCAGTGCTCTTTTTGCTTTCACTTAATAGAATAAAGATTGCTTTCAGACAAACACAATTCTTTTATTAAAACACAACAACTGGAGGAGACAGTCAAACAAAGAAATTCATCAGCAGGTAGGGGGTTGGGGGATGGGGGAAGGGAAGGTCTCAAGAGGAGGAGGTGTCCCGAGATGGCTTCAGATGTGTGTGTGTCCAGAGATCATACCTAACCTTCTCCTTTGGAGTACGATGCAGCGGGTGCTGTACTTCAGCAGGTCCAAACTGAAGAGGGATGGGTGTTGAGTGCAGTGGGTAGTGGGAGTCCACACTGCTGGACTGGGAAGAGAGAGGAATGGAATGCTGCGGGTAGAAAGTGGAGCCAGGAGGTGGATAACAGTGTGCTGGCAATGTGGAGGGGGGAGGGGTGGCGCATGGGAAAGAGGGCTGCAGGGGAGGGGCGGGTGCGGAGCTGCTCAGTTTGAAGAGCTAGTATCGCCCGGAGCATGTCCACTTGGCACTCCATAACATTTAAGAGCCACTCCGTGGCTTCTTTCTGGTGTGCCGCGTTCTCCTTTCGGTCCCTCTTCTCACTGTCCCACCACTCCTTCAATTCCTGTTTCTCGGCGGCGGAGTGCATCATAACCTCAAGGAGAAAGTCCTCCTTAGTTGTCCTTGGCCGCTTTCTAATTCTGGGCAGCCTTTCTGCCACTGATAACAAAGAGGGAGGCTGGGCTCCCAAGGTCATCTCTGTGAAGTTTAAATGCAACATTTTACAGAAGCAGTATTGTTTGCAACACAGACAACACTGATTCAGTGCTTTAAAACACAGTACTCACACACCTGTCACTAACTGGCTGATCCCAGGCAAGGACACATGAGCCACAAGACCCCTAAAATGGTGAGTAGCCGCAGGAGCAGGGTAAATCACTCTTCCTGGACCCTCATGTACACTGGGCATGTGGCTCTTGGGTAGAGCCAGCACTGTAGCAGGGGCCTGATAATCATTCCTGTCCTCACACTTTCCGCAGGAGGTGATCGTTATGTAACATATCTTGCTGCTGAGGGTGAGCAGGGAATCAAGGGAGGGTCTTCTCCAAACCTGCAGCTTCCGCCCTGGCCTCTATGCGGCTCACCTGTGTGCAGCAGTGGTGCTCTCTCCCATACCCCTTAATGGCAAAGTGGTAAGGGAAAATTACCATTAATGGGGCAAGAAACAAAGCAGCTCTGCCGAGGAACCTGAGGCAGCAGATTGCCCAGTATCTTCTTGAGAGTTTCCTGGAGATCTCTGAAGGAGATTCCCATGAAGTGAGGGAGTCTATCAACAGCCTGTTCTGCCACTCAGACTAGGCAAGCAGTGGGAGACAAGCCTGCTTTCTCCAACCCTCCTGCCCCCAACAACTCGCTTCAGCAATTCCCAAAATCAGATCCACTTACCAGGGGCCTCCTCTCCTGTTTGTGCGTCACCAAGATCCGACAGCTGTGACTGGCTAGGCTCTTCTGGGGTAGAAAAGAGCTCCTGACTGCATGCATCACTGGCCTATGAGTCATCCTCTGCCTCTGAGTCCCCCTGCCCCTCTTCATCCATGCCTCTATGCCTTTTGACTGGTTTTTTTTGAGCACTACAACTGCACATTTCTAAACACTAAGTGGCTTGGCAGTGCGTACACCTCGGGAGTTACAGCACAGAAAGCTGCTGTACTGCGCAGAAATTTGCCAGAGTAGGCAGGGCCTTAGAGAAGCCCAGGATCTCACAGAGGAGCGATCTTTTCTCTTCTGTTCTGCATGTTTGCAATAGGTAAAGATTTGAGGGAAATACCTAGTTATGCTGGGGGGAAAAATATTTATAAAGCACATTATAAATAAAACACCTAGTGTTGAACTTGCAACTGGAATACATAAGGATTGTTTGCAGTGAGAATCCAGGGTGAGGGAACCCCATTCTGTGACTCCAGAAGTGGTCGAGTCCCTTAGTGCTATATCAATTAACCCTTTTTTAACTGTGTACAGTATATCTCCTTTAGCATTCACATCACTAACTGGATAATGCCTCATTCTAAAGACTGACATAGTAGCCTTTTTAATTAAGCTTCAGTTCTGACTCCTCTGACAAAATCTGAATCTTATCTGAGGTAATTAGGAACTTCATTAGCTCCCCATGAAAAGTGATGAATATTTGACTAAAGCCCGAGGAATGATAATGGAATACATGAAACAGAAATGCAGACAGTCCATTTGACCCTGAGTACAACACAATATCTCATAATTAAACCATTTCTTCAAGTATGTTCAGTTAGCTACATAGCTTATCTAGAAAAGACTTATTACAAATGTTAGAGGGATAAGAAGAGACTGCTTGGAATAGGTTTCAGAGTAGCAGCCGTGTTAGTCTGTATCCGCAAAAAGAACAGGAGTACATGGGGCCCCTTAGAGACTAACAAATTTATTTGAGCATAAGCTTTCGTGGGCTACAGCCCACTTCATCGGATGCATGCAGTGGAAAATACAGTAGGATGATTTTATATACACAGAGAACATGAAATAATGGGTGTTATCATACACACTATAACGAGAGTGATCAGTTAAGGTGAGCTATTACCAGCAAGAGAGAGAAAAAAAAAACTTTTGTAGTGATAATCAGGATGGGCCATTTCCAGCAGTTGACAAGAACATGTGAGGAACAGTGGGGGGCATAAACAGGGGAAATAGGTTTACTTTGTGTAATGACACATCCACACCTAGTCTTTATTCAAGCCTAATTTAATGGTGTCTAGTTTGCAAATTAATTCCAATTTAGCAGGCTCTCGTTGGAGTCTGTTTTTAAGTATTTTTGTTGTAATATTGCGACTCTTAGGTGTGTAATCGAGTGACCAGAGAGACTGAAGTGTTCTCCGACTGGTTTTTGAATGTTATAATTCTTGACGTCTGATTTGTGTCCAGTTATTCTTTTACGTAGAGACTGTCTGGTTTGGTCAATGTACATGGCAGAGGGCTGTAGCCCATGAAAGCTTATGCTCAAATAAATTTGTTAATCTCTAAGGTGCCACAAGTACTCCTGTTCTTTTTACTTGGAATAGGGCAGTATGGTGCACACAGGAATTGAAAAAAGCAAAACAGCGTATGTTTTCCTGTTCATCTTAAGTCTAAAATTCACAGGTGATAAATGAGCCTGCAGCTGCAGTGTACTGTTATTGGAGCACTATTTCTTGTGGAGATTTTATCTGTAACAAGTATACTTTTCCTTCAGAGCCCAATCATGAAATGTATTATAACAGGTTACCTGTACTAACATTTTATCACAATAAAAACACAAATTTCTTAATAGGAAGCATTCATGTTGAACATGAGCAGAACATGCAAATCCAGTTTCCTTCTGTTTAGATTTTATTAGAGTGTTCTTAAACCTTTATTTTAAACTTTTTATTACATTGAGATGATTGCTAATTCATTACAAGGGGCAGTTGGGGATATGTGTACTATTTAAAAGCAGGAAGTGGTTTTCTCTTTTGTGCCTATTAATAGACATCTGACCTTTTTAAAATATTGGAAGGGGGCAAATTGCCATCCCGGGATATTCACTGCTATTTCCACTTTTCTGATTTATCAAATATTGAAATAAAAATTTTAGGTTAAAAGTTAAATGGTCTTTAATAAGATTAATGTAATTACTAATTGAGTGGCCCCATGCAGAGAACAGTGCGTGAGATTAGAGAAGTGGAAGTAAGATATAGAGTATTAATGCATGTTCCCCCTAGTTGTTTAGTAAAATTCTGGAAATAAGTTATTGCTGAGTCAATCTGATTTGATGTTCTTTCCGTCTCTGAAACACGCTACTAGAGACATTCATGCACCTTAGCATTTGGGGGGGGGGGGTTTGTAGCCATGAGTGACATGATTTAACACCTTTCTCAGATTCCCCCTATCATAATGATTGAGACTGGATATTATCTGAGAAGTCAGTCACTTGATCTTAGGGAAGAGCTCCTAATACCTCCCACTTATTCTTATTCCACTGAACCATATTAGTATTCACTTAAAAGTGTGTGCTTGCCCTACCCAGCTGACCAAAGATAGAGCACTGGCATAACAGACTTTAGTGTTCACCACCAAAGATGTTGGGGAGCTTCCTACTCTGACCTGCTCCTTTCTGATAATAAAGAGGAGTACTCTTGAAGAGTGAAATGTCAGAAGAAGAGGTTCTGGAGCAAATTTATAATATAAAAACCCAGATTATGTAAATCCAAGAGGTCTGTTGGAGTTTAACTATGAACTGGCTGAGCAACTAATAAAAATGTACAATATCTCTTTAAAAACAATAAACAGGGGATTACGAGTAGCAAATGTTATACCCGTATTTTCAATAGGCTCTAAGAATGATACAGTTAATTATATACTATGAGCCTTACATCTGTACCTGGCAAACTGGTTGAAATAATCAATAAAAACAGAATAACAAAACACTTGGAGGATCACAATATGATAGGGTCTAACCAGCATAGCTTCTGAAAAGGAAAACTAATCTCTCATAATTATCAAATGTGCCAAAAAAAATAGTGGATAAAGAAGACCTGGTAGACATTTATTTAGATTCCAAAAGGCCTCTGACAAGTTCCTGCACAAGAGATACTCAAGAAGCTAACCAGTCGTAAGGTGAGAGGCAAAATATTGTCATGGATCAAAAACAGGCTTGGAGATAGAAAACAAACAATAGGAGTAATGGTCAATTTTCATAACAGAAAATGGTTAACAGTGGGGTTCCTGAAAGTTGTTTAATATATTTATTAATTATCAGGAAAGTGGAAGGGGGTGGAGGGGTTGTAGTGAGGTAGCAAAATTTGCAGATAACACAAAATTATTTAAGTTAGGACAGGAGAGGACTGAGAGATTCAGAGAGATCTAGACAACCTCGGCGAATGGGCAACATGACGGTGAAGGCAATGCATGATGGAAGGGAAAAACAAAACTACTAATTAATCTTACAGGGTTCTGAATTAACTCTTCCAACTCAGGAAAGGGACCTGGATGTCATTACAGATAGCTTAGTGAAGACTTCTGCTCGCTGTGGTCAAAAAAGCTAACAAGATATTAGGTTGCATAAGGGTGGGATGATTAATATTATTACCACCTTTATATAAATCAATATGGTGGCCTCATCTGGAATGCTATGTGCAATACTGTTCACCTCATCTTAAAATTGATATTGCTATATTAGGGGGAGTTCAAAGAAGGGTGATGAGAATGATCAAAGACATGGAATAACTTGCATATGGAGAGAGAGCCTGGGATTGTTTACCTTAGAAATAAATGAATAAAAGGGGACATGATAAACATCTACAAAATAATGTATGGAACAGGGAAGGTAGATGGGGAATGTCTGTCTCTTCTCCCTGTTTCATAAGAGAAGAACCAGGGGACATTCAATGAAGTTAAAAGGTGGGAAATTCAAAACTGATAAAAGGAAATACTTGTTCCCACAATATGTAATTAAATTGTGGAACACACTGGCACATTCTCACTGAGACCAAGAATTTGCCAAGATTCAGGAAGGGATTAGATCTTTATATGGTTAGCAAGGGTATCCAGAGTCGTCGTCATTAAATATGACAAAAAATTGTGGAAGGGATATTAAACATGATGCTTCAGAGTTTAAGACAGTTTCTAACTATTAAATATCAAGCTGAGACCAAATGTGGGGGACAGATTACTACACATCTGCCTGCTGTGGTGCTCTTACCTACGTCTAAAACACTGGGTGCTAGCCACTGTCAGAGGCAGGATACTGGACTAGATTTATCTTAGGTCTGATCCTTTATGGCAGTTCTTACAGACTGTGGGAAAGCTATGAGAAAAATACAGAGTTCCTTGGGGAAGCTCCAGCTGTATCACCCAAGGTGAAATAGAAATGAGCCTTCCTACAAAATGAGGATCATCACTACTAGATAAAGACCAATAATAACTGCTAGTTTTGTGATTGTTATGAGTGTTAGTCCACAGTGAGAATCTGTTTTTGTTCCTTGACACCACAAAGCAGTTCAAGAAGTTAGTCAGACTCCTGACCATGGAGATCTGGGACAAATCCTACTCTGCTTTATTTGTCTTTGCTATTTACATCAATTTTTATTTTGTATTGTTTTGGAACAGCACGAGTTCTTTCATGGCCTAAATGCAGTAGGTTGATTTATTCTCCTTTACACACCACCTACACTGGTGATAATCTTTTATTACTAGGGAATACAGTACCCATACTGGTGAGCACTGAAAAAGAATTGACTCTATGCACACTCATTCAGTACACTTATGCAAAGAATGGAAAAGAAGACTTTTCTGTAAAATGTTCAAGGGACATGAATCTTTGTGAGAGACATTCCCTAGTTTAATACAAATACTGTAATCTAAATGCTTTTCTGTCAGGGCTATCAGAAATCTGCTGTGATGAATATAAGGCATGAAATTCTCTCTTGTGGTTTATGACAGCAGTACAAACCCCTTGAATGAATGACAGTCTTGCATTCAGTCTGGGACTATCTATTGTATAATCCTATACATCATCAGGTCACTACTTTAGTCATAAATTATACATGTATGAAACCATAAAGCATTCAAAATAGGCTCATTGTTTTACAAGTATTTACCCATCCAAAGCCTTCACGCAGTTATGATATATCCTAAAAGCTTATATAATTTAATGTTTTGTTTTATTACTAGTTCTGGACTTCTTGCCTTAGGAAAGCCCTTGGACAGAGAAAGCACTGATCGCTACATTTTGATGGTTACAGCCTCGGATGGCAGACCAGATGGGGTGAGTTTCTATTGAGAGTTTAAGAAAGTGTTTAGTTATCAGCCCAGGAGTGTTGGGAGCTGGGAGTAATACAACCATAGAATCTTTTATCTGGGTCTTGAATGAATAGATCTATGACTTGCAGCAATTTCCCTGTAGGCAAAAAAGGTTTGTGCGGGTACCTCCCATGCACCACTTTGAAAACGTACCACTTTTAGACACTAAAACAAAAATGATTGTGCCAGCTCACTTTTGACCTTTCTTTGTTCTGCAATATCAAGAATAAATACAATAAATGCAACTGTTTGAGACATCCAGCTGTGTGGGATCTTGTGACCATTCAATTTCCCTGATACTTGGAGTCCAGTCTCCCTGCCTGCCTCCTTCTGCACACCATTTTGGAAGAGGTCCCTTTTATTGTATGCAGCCATATTCTGTGTCATTTTCTCTGTCCTATTAAATGTGTTACTCAATCTTAGTTCAGAATTTGCACATGGCAAATGCTGTCCTGGTTCAATTTTTGTAAGTATTTATGGAAATCAATTTGCACAAGTGTTTGCCAATCTTTTTATGAACTATAACAGGCATTTTTCTTTTACTTGGAAGTGTAGCAGGAAATTTTGCAACTTATCCATTAGGAGTTTTTGGCTTCTTTTTTCTGCGTGTTCTGCCAGAGGCAGTTTGACACTTGACATTGTGTCGAGAAGTTAGATTAATCTATCTCTCATTACTTTCTAATGATTTTTTTAAATTACCTATTGTTATTCCTCTTCCCTTAAGCTCTGTCTGCTTGTGTATTCTTAGCTTCTGCGGTCTTCAGAGTGGGGATCATCCATCTTTAGTGTTTGGAAAGCACCTTGCACATAGTTCAGTATATAATAAATAAATAATTTTGTTGAATTACAGGCTGTTCATTTCGGGTTTCTGAACCACTTTTTTTCAGAACCTTAACTAAAGAAGTAGAAGAAAATCATTTTACCTCTCTTAAAATGAATTTGAAGCAGTTCATCTAGTATATTTTGGTACATTTAATGAAACTAATATGGTTCTTAAATAATAATACTACCCACACAAAAGCTTCATTAACTCGGAGTACATCTACACTGCTCACTTCACTGCTACCCCGTCTCTCTCCCAGCATGGGTATCAATAGGAGTGTAGACAGTGAGGCACTGCCTAAGTGAGTAAAGATATGCCTGAATCCTTAGGGTATGTACCTACATGGCTCTCTACTTGGCCAAGCCATGTGTTCCCATCTACACTGCTAAAAATAGCAGTGTAGTGTTCCTCTGCCAGTGC
Organism: Natator depressus; assembly: GCF_965152275.1. Classification (NCBI taxonomy): domain Eukaryota; kingdom Metazoa; phylum Chordata; order Testudines; family Cheloniidae; genus Natator; species Natator depressus. The sequence goes on from NC_134240.1 coordinate 87,361,201, forward strand.
CAGAGCCTTTCACTGCCATGTGCAGCTACACACCATAGTGTACATATACCTAGGTTTGCACTGTGGCGTGTAGCAATACGTACCCCACATGCTGCCGCAAATGGTGTGAAGTATAGACGTAAATTCAGAGTGAAGGTCCATCAAGTACAGTTCCTGACAATAAGACAAATATTAAAAAAGGAGGAAATCATATGATAAAGTAACACTCACACCTAACACAAGTCTCTGAGCATTAGCCCACTCTAATTGTGAACCCACACCAGCACACAGTAACACCACATTCTCTTTTAGTTGAACAATCCGGTTACCTTCAATGTGTATATCAAAGAGCTGAACATCACATTTTATATTTATACAGATATCTGTATCTAAAATGTGCTTATCCTTATAAGTAGAAAACTGGATGAGGTCGTAGTGGGTGTGGAAATATTAGTTGGCACTGAAGGGGCACTCATCAAAGAAAGGTCAGAAGACAAAGGTCATTCTTAAAGTCTGCAGCAAACTCAAGATGAAACTTTCCCATGCTACAGTCTTAAGAGATGCACAAGAGTGGAATAATTCTTTTGCAGATCCTTCATGATGGAAAGAGAAAAATGGAAGAGAAATGGTTAAAAGTACCTTGGCTGAGAGGTTTTTTTTCCGCACCTGCTAGAAGTGCAGCACAGAATGGCTCATCCTTGCGGGAGGAGAGGCAAAATATGACGTAGTCATTTTTGCACCCTCCCCATTCTGTACACCTCTAGGAACCAGTGAAATTCCCAGAGTGAAGTAGAGCAACCAAGGGCTGCTCTACATTATGGCACCCCACCCTCGAGACTGACTATGGGCTGGTTCTCAGCAGTAAAAAAATCCCTGTAATGCTGAGTGCTATTAGGATCCTCCTGCTTTCAGCTGTTGGCACATCTCCTATGTTGGAGCTTACAACCCTTTCATATAGGGGAATCCCGTGGCTGTCCTACACAGTTTTCTGCTTGGGGTGAATTCTCCCCAGGGTAGTTAGTTTTTACAGCACCATAGCAATATACAGAAGCCATAACAAGACCCAGCATCTCAGCGCTCCTCTTAATAGTCTACATAAAATAGTCTTAAAGTAATTATTGTCTTAATACTTTAATTTTCTTGACACTTTGAACCCTCCTCCATCCTTTAATCTCTATGCACTCAGTTGCTTTTCCAGTGGTCATTTTCATCTCTTACTTTCTATAGAAAAAACTAAATCTGGAGAGTTACAGAACTCCTATTATGGTTTTGATTATAGAAAGACTGTAGTGTGCTGCTGGAATAATATCCAGGCCTCATAATGATAGTTGAAAATATTTTCCTCCTTTTTTTCACCTTAAGACCCATCCCTCCTTGCTTTTTGCCCACCCAGACATCTCTTAATTCAACTTTTAAAGTAAAATCTCATGTTATAGCAGCCCAGCCACTTCTGAAGTGCTGCTGAGTGTAGCAGCTGGGCTGGAGTTGAATGAAATGTGACTTTTTTCCCCTTTGAAGTTAAATTGCCTAAAGTGCTGCAAAGGAGCCATTTTATGTATCCCCCAGCCCTGCCTCCAAGCTCTACAGGCATCTGGGCTGATGTATAGCTTCTCTTTCACATAAAAAGTAACTGACTTTCCTTTATGTGTGAAACGTCATCGATGCCCAGTTATCTATGCAGCTTGATGGCGAAGGTGGGCAGTTTCCTTCAGAGAACAGGTGCCATTATGTCATATGTGAAGAAACTTCACTGTCATGAAATGATCTAGTGATAAAACTGATGATGACATTCCTGTGTGGTGTGGGGTTTTACACAAAGGGAAAACATCACCCAAAGTCCCAGCTGGGCCGTCAAATACTTGGTGTTCATAGACCTGTTCTAATGTCAACCAAAAATATTCAGCGGTCCTTTGCAGTTGGGTCAGATATTTTAAATGCAAGGTGGAGTGGGGAGTCCACAAGTGAAAACTCATTGACTCACATGGTGGTGTCCTTTTAATCATATTGACTATTAGAGGTAGGAAACCAGTGGTTCCTTTTTACGAATGAGGATTACCGCAGTTTTTCTTCTAACTGTTCCACCTTAGACTTTGTTACAGAGGTATATTCTTTTTTGGAAAAACACTGGTGTGGTGTTACTTATGAAGAGGAACAATATAGTGGGAGGAAGGCTTGTTGCAAGTCCCTAAACATTGTTTAAAGAATAAAACTACTGATTACATATTTTAACAACATTAGCAGGCATAATAATCTGATTTGTTTCCATCCAGCAATATGCTACTTGAAATTAAATGAATTAAGTAGATTCAAATATACATGGAAAAGCTTACCTTTTACATTTAATGCAAAATGTGCTTTAAGATTTAACATACAGAGGAAGGAAAATTACTTTTGTTTTCCATAAAAAAAAATTCTTCTCCTTAATTTGTAACATGGATATTTGGCTTTGGGACATTTTGCACTCCCATTGTTCAGAGTAAATATTAGGAACAATGGTTGAATAATCACATTAAAATTTAAGTCATATTATTCCATTCAGGGTTTCCAAGAAAAGAACACAGACATTTGGGAAATACGTGAGAACTCCTATTCAGAGTAGAACAAGCAAACACTTTTATATTTTCTTTCATTTATACATATTTTGGCAGTTTCAAAGTTGATTGAATTCAATGTGGCTTCAACAACTGAATGCACTGGACAGTGTTCTGTACCATGCCCTAGTTACTTCAGTTTGACTGACATTTTCAGCTTAACTGTCTTGTGAATGAGAACTTCAACTGCTGTTAGTCAGTTTTTAAGAACTTTGACTTCTTCTCGTCCAGTTTCTATATAATGTATAAAATAGTTGCCTTCATAAAATGACACTTTGTATACAGGTGCTCTCCGTTTACTGGGAGTTGTTTGAAAAGATAGCCTAAGTAATATTGCTTGTTGAGTTTACAAATATATAAAATGGACTGTAAAACAGTTCAATTTAAGAGTTTTTCAAGTTCTATAGAGTTGCCTGCATTTCAGAAATACAATTTAATCAATGAGTAATGGGAGTAAACATTGATAGAAAACTCTTATATTGTTGTTTTTAACGTATTCACCCAGTGTAATATGTCATAAGCTGTAGAATCATTTTAAACACTACTACTAGAATATCGTAGTATTCATGGAAATTGATCAGCAGTGCACAGGTTTTCAACTGACTTCTGATAACTTCAAAAAGCAATACTGCTTTCCATTTTGCTGCACAGCATGTGTGACATCACTTAATCACTGGGGTCCTTCTTATACTTTAAAATGCTCTTGATTGTTTGAAATACTCAGGCATGCTTTCCAAGCTATATTAATTCTGGTTTACAGTACTAGAGGTTTTGCATGGTTTTTGTGCTGGCCTTGAAGTAACATAACCCATCACCTGTCCCTGAAATGCCACAATACAAAGAGTTGAAAATATGTAGAGGACTTATAGCCAGTTATTGCTTCCCCAGTTATGAGGCTTAGACAGAACAATGACAGAACAATGACAAGTGAAAGGAAAAATCTGTCAAGTTCAAGTTACATTGACAAACTTTGATATTTTCAGGTAAGATTGCCATTAGGTGCCAGTAGGATTTAGAGAGTGACCACCTTCAAGCAGGGTGGCTTTTGTCCAGCTGACTGAATTAAGGGAGCGGTGCCTTACTGGGGTGGAGGGGGAGGGCGGGAAGAGGGAGAGAGCAGAAACTATTGCAAAAGCAGAGGAGTCAGTGTGGTTGCTGACTCATCCCCTGGAGAACCAGAACTGCAAAAGGCAACCTTGGGCAGTGAAGCCCCCATTTTACATGGACTAAGCTGAGGCAGCACCCAACCTCCCTCCCCTTTAGGTTGTGAAAGGCCACGTTTGGTCAAGACCTGCTTTGGGCATTGCACTAGCTGCCCCTTTTCAGGGGGGCTGGGAAGGAATTTTTCCATCACCACAAGATTGGCCTAGGTAGCATGGGTTGGTTTTTTTCAACCTTTCCAACAGGAGGTTCGGGGAGGGCTTTGTTGATGTGTGGCATAGGCGCCGACCTCCTCTCTACCCCTCTGACCCAGGCCCCTCCCTCATTCCACCTCTTCCCCCAAACCCCCACCCCAGCTATTCCCGCCCTCTCTCTGCCCCCAGCCTTGCCCCCACTCCATCCCTTCTGCTAAGGATGCACCAAGACCCCGCCTCTTTCTGCCCCCTCTGCATGCTGCGGAGCAGCTGATCCGCAGCCGGTGGGAGGCACTGGGAGGGAGGGGGATAAGTTGATGAGTGGGCTGCCAGCGGGAGGGAGACTCTGAAGGGTGGTTGGGGGAGAGTGTGGCTGTCGGTGAGTGGTAAGCACCCACTATTTTTTTCCCCTGGGTGCTCCAGGGCTGAAGGGATGGTAAGGTTCCAGCAATAGATTGGCTGTGGGACCTGGATAGAAAAGTGGTGTGTAGTGGTGGGTGAGATTCTGTGGCTTGCGTTGTGCAGGAGGTCAGATTAGATGATCATAATGGTCCCTTCTGACCTAAATATCTATGAAAAAGAGGAGGAGCTGGTGGAAGCCCCAGGTAATTATTGAATGAACATGGGGTTACCTCCATTGTATATGCTGGGTAGTCCCAGACATTTAATAATAAATTTGCAGCCTGATTAAAACCATATCAGGTGTCTCCTGTCCTTCTTTCGGTATAGCTGGACAAGCAAAGTACGCTGAATTTTTGTAAGAAGAAAGCAATTCTATTCTGTGCTATTTAAGAACTTAAAACAACAATGTGTGTATGTTTCTTCATTTGTGTGTGAGACTAGACTATGTAGTGTACTGCAGGATCATTTACTGCTCTTTGTATTTAAGGAACAGAAAGGTGAAGGTGTTTGTTGTGGTTTTGGAAGTAACTTACAGAAGACATAAAGCAATAATTAATACAAAATTTAGGAGTGGAAAGTGGAAATTAGGTGCTGTACTCTTGACTACAGAGCACAAGAAAATGGTGTTGGTAGAAGGTCCTGTCTATTTTTCACCGCAGTGTCCTTCCAGAACGTCCAGTGTCTTAAAATCAATATCTGTTCATCTTACAATACCATTGAAGGGCTGTCACAAACTGTTAATGAAAACTGTAAAATACTGTGATGTGAAATGGAATGTTTTTGCAGTATACTTCTCTTTCTTAATGCATCTTATCCTTGGCCGAAACAAATCAACACCACTTTTAGTGCAGAAAAAAAATTCAGTCCCTGGACTATATATGATAAATTACATTATCCAAATTATGCTTCAGTGTTTGACTTCGTAGAAAAGTCTATTATTAATTTCAACTATTTATCTACTAACATATGTAAATTAATATTATACATATATGGCAATAATTAGGTGCTAGTAGATTTGTGTAATTTAGACTTGTGTTTGACTTCCTAGAAAAGTCTATTAATTTCAACTATTTATCTACGAACATATTTAAACTAATATTATACATATATGGCAATAACTAGGTGCTAGTAGATTTGTGTAATTTAGACACTTAAGGATTTTCTTCCTTCTTTAATATGCTTGGGAGAAAGTCAGTGTTTAACAAAATTACAACAACAATATAATTTCTATTAATTCTATAAGCATTATCTGCATCACTCGATAATATATGAGATCCCTAGAGTTACTTTAATGTACTTGTTTATCTTTCAGTGGATATAAAATTGAGACATTTTACACATAGTGTAGCTTATATCTGTTCAGAAATATGTAACCAGCTTTTTTAAAATCAGTTAAATATGATCAAAATATTTTGGGTTTCTGTGGAATTGTGTTTGGCTTTTAGGACCTCAATAATGTTATCCTTTATAAATTAATGACATTCCTATGATTGTATTACCCCAATATTTCATTATTCAGTAATGTTCTTCTAAGGGTCATCGAAAGAGTTAATGTTGTAATTTAATTTGATAACCATATATTGGAGCATACTGTCATCATTACTCTACATTGTTATACTTCATCTGTATATTTTTTTCTTATAAAAATTACTTACATGTCTTCTGTCTGGCCTATTCAAAAGGAGCAAGAGACAATATTTTGAGGGAAGTTTTAGAAAAAATGTGATATCTGAGAAATAGAATATGACCATTTTTATGCACAAGAGTACAGAATTAAAATTTTGTGTGCTAGTTAACATTGGCTTTTCCTGACTTTTGAATACAGCTTGAAGTTTGCATTTACCTAGTTTTTTGTTTTTGATCAATCAGTACAGTGGAAATGTGTTTAGTTAAATGTATTAAAGGGAACTTTATAGGCAGACAAATAATTCTCTACTTTCTCAATACAAAGAACTCAAAAAGTTTTATTTTTACCAATAGGACCCCAATTAAGGAAAGCAAATGTGGCCTATAATTTTTCTATTGTGCAGCATATGGGAAAGTCCTTGACATTTCCTATTGTGATTGTATAGGAAAAGCACCTGTGAACCTCAGTTTGCATCTGTACAATCCTTTAAAAATCAGGATTTTTGACTGAAACCAAGAACGTTTACCCATGCTTGTGAAACTCATTGTCTCCTGGGGCTGACAAGGATAATCCAGTATATACAAAAAGAACAAGGAGTCCTTGTGGCACCTTAGAGACTAACAAATTTATTTGGGCATAAGCTTTCTTGGGCTAAAACCCACTTCATCAGATGCATGGAGTAGAAAATACAGTCGGAAGATATATATATATATATATATATATATATATATATATATATATATACAGAGAACAAGAAAAGATGGGGGTTGCCTTACCAACTCTAACAAGACAAATCAATTAAAGTGGGCTATTATCAGCAGAAGGATAATCACTTTTATAGTGGTAATCAGGATGGCCCATGTCAAAAAGTTGACAAGAAGGTGTGAGTAACAGTAGTGGGAAACATTAGCATGGGGAAATAACTTTCAGTTTGTGTAATGACCCATCCACTCCCAGTCTTTATTCACGCCTAATTTGATGGTGTCCAGTTTGCAAATTAATTCCAGTTCTGCAGTTTCTTGTTGGAGTCTGTTTTTGAAGGTTTTTTGTTGAAGAATTGCCACTTTTAGGTCTGTAATTGAGTGTCCAGGGAGATTGAAGTGTTCTCCCTGTGGTTTTTGAATGTTATAATTCTTGACGTTTGATTTGTGTCCATTTATTCTTTTTGCGTAGAGACTGTCTGGTTTGGCCAATGCACATGGCAGAGGGGCATTGCTGGCACATATCACCCAAGCCCATAGTTTTATCAGACATCACATGAAAGAAACCAGGGAGTTGACATTAAAATTTAAAATGTACTGCAGGATAGCATAACACATAATAAAAGTTTCAGAGGGTTTATGTTCTTCAGGAAAGTTTTGGTTTTGATTGTCAAAGAAAAATATAATGGTTTATGTAAGTCATTTTTTAAAAAAAATTGACTGACTGAAATTGAGCGTACACTGTTATATTCATTTTTTTAAATGTATTTGGAAAGACATCTGTTGGGCTAATGTTAAGGTGGGGAAATGTTCTGCATCCAGTAACATTTTTGTAACTCAAAAATACCTTTATTTCACTAAAATAGTGTTTGCAAACTGTTAACAAAAACTGCCATGTATTTTATATCTCTCATGAGTCCTAGATGGGCCTGGAAAAGATAAGCTGGTTTCATGTTTTGCTGCCACAAGTTTCTCTGTGGTTTAAGAGTTTAGGGCTAGAACCACCTCTTTGGTATATGCCCCTATAATGTTTCTCTTTAGTGACGCATGCCTTCCAGGTTAGATCTTGCTGACTATCAGTAACCCTCTGTACTTTTATAACCGGTGCACATTCACTGGTTCTAAACAAACAGAAGGTGTTTTCATCTAGCTCATAGTAAATTGGTGATGGAAGGGGGCTCTCCACTGTTCCTGCTCCTGAATATAGGTGTAAACTGCATCTTTAAAAGTGTTTAGGGTAAGGGCACATGGTGTGAGAATACATGAAGCCTGCAGCAGCACTGATGGGGACACCAACAAGATAGTAAAATGTTAGTGAGAAAAGATACACTCCCCACTCTTCTCCCCAGGGTTATACCTATGCTCTGCTAGTCACCCTTCACTGTGAGTTATACCATTTTGGCATAAACACATGCATCAGGAACCAAGATCCATGTACCACAGCCCTTTTCCCTGTTAACACACCAGTTTCTGAGCCTACAATACCTATAAAGATATTAGATTCTCATTAGCAATGAATTGTATTTATTGTGTAAATGTGAGTCTTCAAGGACTTACCCTCCTGGAGTAACTAACTTATACTAATGTAACAATTTCCATTCCATTTTACCCCATTAATAAATATTCTATGTTGGTTCTTATCACTTTGCTCACCTTAATATATGAGCACCTGAATTTGTCCCAACTGATTAAAAATAGCTATTATTTTGTATATTTAAGCCACAACATAAATATAGTTTTCTTAAGTTTAATAGAGAAAAATCCTGCCATGTAGATCATAAACATTTTTTACAGATTCTTTTTCAATCAAATAAGGCCTGGACTTTTTGCTCATATCTTATTACTTACCAACTCATTTGTATTTTAGGATGATAGTCTTTGTCTTAGATTTTGTCTAAATTAATAAACTTGTTTTTCAGCAAAGCTAAGAATATTCACTTTCCTATGGCAAGCAAAATGCTCATCAGTTCCCAGTTTCCAATTAAATGGCAGGGTACAAATAAATAAAGTGACATTTTCTTTGTATTTATCTTCTATTCTTTAACATTTATGAGAGCCTTGCACACTTAGAGCAAAAGATATTTGAGGAGTCTATTTAAATATTGTGTTTATTGCTTAGAGGTGAATTATGGATATAAGAACTATTTCAGTTGGCTTAATAAAGCTATAAATTGCAGATGTTCATCTTTTGTTAGACTTATATTTATTATATGTGTGAAGAACCCATTGATTGCTTCAGCAACAAAAAGGAAGTGCCCAATCCTTTTGAGAAGTCACACTATTGCTGGCTTTTCATGTTACACATTCCAATGATAACTTTAACTCTGACCTATAAAACATTTAAAAAAAAATCAGTGTTGGTACTTACATAGACATTATGAAAAGTTGAAAAACTTACATGCAGATATCATAGCATGGGATTTGCATTACTCACATTACTCACATCATAAAATGGGATCCGCATTGCTCACATTACTCACATCATAGCATGGGATCTGCATTACTCACATCCTCCTAACATAGTCACCTAGCACCGCTGTAGAAAATGCATCAGGACATACATAGAAATAATAGTAAATTGTATTTTCTTCCCTGGTCTCTCTAATCCTGATTCAGTAAAGTGCTTAAATAGGTGTGTAAATCCATCCTTATTTAGGAAACCCACTTAAGCATATGCTTATGTCCCTTTGACTTCAACGGTAATTAAGCACACACTTTATGTTAAGCGCAGGCTTAAATGCTTTTTTTAATTGGAGTCTCTGCTTCCATAGAGACTCCTGCTTTAGTGGTGAACAGTGCTATTTTTTTGCATTTTGTATTTTTAAATACCCCATGCACAAGATAGTGGCTTGTACTCTTTCCCTATCAAATGATGAAATGTAACTTTTTTGGATTATGAACAGAGAGGAATGCACAAAACATTGCAGGTTCTGATGATATTTCTGAGTCTTGAATTGATGTGCTTCAGACTTTGCATGAAAATTCTCATTCATTCTGAGTATTAACTCTAAATGTTGGGAAGCACATAGATTAGGCTTGATTTTGATCAGTTATTAGGAGATTCAAATGAGGCCTTCAAATGAAACTCTAATTGCAATCTTACATATCCAGCTCACCTACAATGGGAAAAACTGAGAATCAAGTGGAGAGGTCAAACAGCAATGTTGTAGGGTGCTGAGCTGGGGAGGTTTCAGAAGTGGTGGAGACAGCTGAAGGGTGAGTAAGCAAGTGAGAACATGACTCTGTTCCTGATTCATGAGGCTCTGAGATGTATGATTCAGCAATTTTTTTCACTAACAAGACAAGAAAGACTGCCGTAAAAGAGTAAACAGGCATCTACTCCTAATTGGATACACTGAACCCATGTGTTTCTTTCAGTATTGATTTTGTTCCTTTTGTTTTATAAGGCAAGAATAACTCTCACAGTTCTCATATTCACCAGAATTTTCTCTGATGAAGGTAGCAGAATAGAAGAGTGTTTAAAGAATCTCCATCACTGTGCCTGTGTGGTAGAGGCTTCTTTGTTAGAAGAATGTCCTCATTATGCAAAAAGTGAATCATGGCTTACGTGACTTTCAGAGCAATCACAGCACTGGCACCTGCAGTAGGAAATCAGTGATGTGAAATATGATGGAGCTGAATGACCATACATGAAACTGAGCTGCATGCAACTGGCAGTAAAAAGGAAGGTTTCCCTCACAGTGTACGCATTTACCCTCTTCCCACCCCACCAAAAAAGTGTACTCTAAAATGTGGGCCTTCCCTCATATTAACTGTTGTGCCAGGTGATTACTCTTGTGGCTGTTGCAAGGCCATGTGACCCACAGTTTACTTGCTGGCTCTATTTTCTGCTTCACTGATAGGCTAAAAATAGGCACCGTAATTCACCCTAGTTGCTTACTGAAGGATATTTTAGGATATATACCTGTCACACTTTTGCTGTGGGTGCTAGTCATGACACTGTTGCTCTGGAGCCCCTTATTGGAATACACACACACACACACGCTTTATTAAACAATCGTTTGAGTGTGGCAGTTACCAAGGTGAACTAATGGCAGAATCATCAATGGATGTTACATGCATCCCAGAGGAAACCAATATAGTTAACTGAGTTGCAGACCATCTACAGGGGTCACATCATGTCCTTATTGGGGTGAAAAATAGCACCTATTAACACTGTATGTCCATTATTAACATTGCAAAAACGATAATGCAATCGGATGAAGTTGATAGAGGTTTGTGAGTCTAGAGGAGAAAACTAGAGAATTCCAAAGGGTTCTTTTGTCGTGCATCAGAAATGCTAGAGAAGTTGACAGCAAAACAGGGGGACGGGGAACAAACAAATGCCTCTTGGATATGTATTTTTTTATAGTATCTCTGGTTGCACCGCTCAGTGAATTAATTTACTTCTAATGGTTCACTAAGTTGTGACTACTGTAGAAATTATGATAGCTCTATTTAAAAATGTTAGTACTGGCTCAAGAGCACATTTGAGCACCATGGAAGTTTTAAATAAGACAAACAAAAAAAGTTTATGTGCTTTTTGGTAAATTTTGGATTAATTTTGATTATCTAATTAGGGCCTCAAAATCAATACAATGTTCAGGCTATTTTAAAAGATCATGTTTTCTCCTCCCAGACCAAGATGAATGTTGAACAGTATAGTGCGTCTATGACAGGATGATTTATTATGACATTGATGCAAATACAGGAACATAGGAATTGACAGACTGGATCAGAGTCAAGGTGCATGTAGTTCAGTATCGTGTCTCCAACCGTGGCCAATACCAGATACTTCAGAGAGAAGTGCAATTATCAGTTGAGGAGTCATTTACAACCCATATTAGGTCTCATTCTCATCTCTAATACCGATTGGTGTTAGCCCTGAACTATGAGGCTTAATGACCTTTCCACAACATTTTTATTACCTGTGTATTCTATACGTCCATATAAATGTCCAAATTGTTTTAGAATCTTAAGTTCTTGGTCTCAATGACTTCCTGTGGCAGTGACTTCACAGTTCCGTTATACATAGTTTGGAAAAAAGTATTTCCTTTTATCGTTTTAGAATTTCCCTCCTTTTAATTTCATTGACTGTCCCCTTGTTCTTGTCTTATGAGACTGCGAGGACGGGTGCTTCCAATCTACCTTCCCGATAGTATTCAATATTATATGTACTTTTATCTCGTCCCTTCTTATTCATCTTCTTTCTAAGGTAAATAATCCTAATCTTTTCCATTTCTCTTCCTATGAGTATTGTTCCATGTGCATGATCATTCTCATCCTTCTCTTAACCTCCTGTAGTTCAGCAATATCACATATATAATTACATAATAACTTGCCAAAAACAGCATCAGCCCTGCAACAATATGTATCGCAAGGCACACTCAAGGTGAAAATAAAAGCAATGATGGGAAGTTAAGATCTAGGTTCTAAAATGAGCCCTGTCTGATCTTATGATGATCCAGTAGCCCTTGATCTCTTTGCCAGTTATCTCTAAGGTGAAGAGGTCAGGTTCCCAGTAAACCTCTTCAGATATCTCGGAGGTGGCAGTAAACTCATTCCCTTCCCCCATATTACCATACAGATTGAGGGAAGGTCTGCTTTACCCTGTTGTATTTTGTTGGGCATCTTGTCCCTTTCTCACTCACAAGTTTCTCTTTTTTCTTGCTTTTCACTGATAATTGTCCATTTCCCTCTCGGGTATGTCTCCTCCCTTCCTCTTTATTCCCAACCCTCACTCCCGAGGCTAATCCCTGCGCTGTAAGAATTCCTGAGATTTATTGCAAGTTCCCCTCATATCAAAATTGAACTTGGGTTGAAGAATGACACAAAATTCCACCCCTCCCTTGAGTGGCTGAATGCTGAAGGAAAGTGTTTTGTTCCCTCATATGTGCCTTTCTTGAATTATACCAGCATTCAGATGGATCTGTAAGCAAATCAGAACAACAATTTTACTTTCATAAACTTGATTCCAAAGCAATTAGACAAAATGTGTTTTGGCTGCTGAGTAACAAATATAAATGTTCTAAATGATGCACTAGGTTGACTCACTATTGACAGCATCATGAAAGCAACAAGTACATTGTAGAAACATTCCATTAAAGTTTCTTTGTAACAGAAAAAAAATCTCTCAAACTGACAGCTGTTTATTTTCTGATGTCTATGATTTCCATGTCATATTTTCTCAGTTTACTAAATCCAAGAGATTGTATTTCTCTTCATTGTGCAGAATCAGATTAGCTTATTAAAATCCATTTGAATTCAGTATGCTTTGTGTATCATGTACAGCAAATGTTCTGGAGCCTTCTTACTGTTGATAATGATTTTGTACATATTTAAAAAAAGAGCTTGAGCTTCCTAAAATAAGTTAAATATAGGAATGACAAGTTTCAGAAATAAATAGTAATCAACTGAGCAAAAAGCAAGTACAAGAAGCTAGTTAATTGCACCATTGTTTTTCATATATTTTTAAAAATACTTCATATGTTTATAAGTATGTAGTATATTGTGTCAAAACATGACAAATTTATGACTGAGTATTGATTACTTGTTAAAGCAACATAAATATAACAAGATCTGAATAATAAACTCCATCAACAAAGCCAGCACTGGAGTTTCAGCCTCACCCTGCTCTCAACCCAGACCCCTATTGGACAAATTAAAAAGATGACCTTTGCAGCCTGACCTAAAGGTTAACAAACCTGGGAGAACTGATTTCCAAAGGAATAGGTCCTAGTCTCAAGCCAGGGTGTAAATCTATAGTGCACAAGGTTTGACACAGTAACTTGCCATGTGGACACTGCTACAGTAAAGTGAAAGTCTTGCAGTGCAGCATGGCGTAGCAGTGACCACGTGGGAATTGACTGCGTGGCAGATTTGTGCACGGTAAATTCACATGTTGACATGAATAAAGCTCAGTAACTCAGTGTGTAGATAAGTGTAAAGCCAACAGAACCCAGTTGGCGGCGGGCAGGATTGAACCAAGGACCTCTGGAGCTTAGTGCATGAGCCTCTACCGCATGAGCTAAAAGCCAACTGCCTTTTAACTAGGGCTGTAGAGCAGACTCATTTTTATCTCTCTCTTAAAGTGGTCTCAGTGCGACTAGATGGGACAGAACACCACATCCAGAAGGTATGTGGGTTACACAAGCAGTTAGACAGGGTAGGTCACAGGTGAACTTATATTAATGATTACATTTTTAAAGATTAAAATTTTCTGTGGACTGCTGAGTATGTAACAAGTCTTTGAACAGATTACAGTTAAACTAAATTCTACGTCCTGGAATTCGTACATGAAACAGAACAATTAGTTTTATGGGTTTTAACAAGAATTTGGTCAAGGGTCAAAACTAGCTATTTCTGCCAGAAAACGTGGTGTTTCATGATGAAATACAAGGAAGGAAGAAAATCACAAATGTTCATGTTTCCTAAAGGTACATGAAATGGATCCATAGTCTTTGCTTTCACACACCCTCCATTCACCCAAAAGCTGACAAACAAAAGGCAAAACTGACTAATGCTTGACTTGTCACAGACCAGGGAAAGAGTGATATTTTTAATCTGTTTCGCTGACAGTGTTTAGTGCTTTTTCATAGCACAACTCTAATCATACATAGCAGAATGACATCATGTAAAGTGCAAATATTTGGCTTACTATTTTGTCTTTCCCTGCAGACCTCAACTGCCACGGTTAATGTGGTGGTGACTGATGTAAATGACAATGGACCAGTCTTTGATCCCTTTCTACCTAAAAATCTATCTGTACACGAAGAGGAAGTGAATGCTTTTGTCGGGCAAGTGAGGGTAAGTTAATCACGGTGTGCCTGAAGATCACAGTAAAAATGTGAATTATTTTAGTTTAGAAAGAGGCTGGTTGAAAGAACAATCTTATTAAATTACAAGGTTTTCATCCATCAATTATAAGACTGTACACATTGGCGAAAATACAGTAGTTAAATAGTCTGCAGTATAAATATACTGTGTTTTTTGTCTTTAAGTAGAAAAGCTTACAAATTTTGCTTTACTTGTTTTAATTTAGTTTACTTTATTTTTGATTCTGCTATGAGCTGAAGGGAATTATTTATTTATACAGCATTTAAAATAAATTTGTATATTTTCAGAAACATCTCTTGGTAATGTCTATCATGATGCACTTACATATCATGCCATACTGTATACTTTTTCATACTTATTTCTTTAATTTTAATGTTAATATTTGTATAATTCATTATGAATAATTAATCAGCATTAGCCCCAAAATCTTATTGAAAATGTGGTGACACATTTCCACTGAGAAGGTATGGAGTAAATTTTTTATTAAATGATAACTTTGGAGCTTCCAATTCAGTTCTGTAGTGAAACTAGAAGCAAGAGCAACTTGAAACTAACCAGGCTACCACTGTTAATGAGAAATCTTTATGTTAATGGAATTGAATATCATCGGAAAACCTCAGTCTGCTGCTGCTACAACAGTTAATTTCTATTCTATCAAATGATTGATGTTTCATGTTCACAAATTGCTAAGATTAGTGGGGGGGGAAGCAATTAGAAATCTTTTAATTTGATCTAAATAAATTGTGTTGATGTTGTAAAATTAGTTTGAGTCCTGGCTTACATTTGGAATCTTTAGTAGTAGTAATTTGAAGCTGTTTATTTTTTTTATAATATTTTGTTACTCATTGGGACATGCTGCCAAATGAAGAATTTGTCACTCAAAATATTTTGTTATTTTGTGTTGTTTTCTTGGCAGTGCCCCAAGTGTCAGCAAGCTGGGGTATGTGGGTCAGGCCTTTGAACTAATGGACA
Source organism: Natator depressus (assembly GCF_965152275.1). NCBI lineage: Eukaryota > Metazoa > Chordata > Testudines > Cheloniidae > Natator > Natator depressus. The sequence goes on from NC_134240.1 coordinate 87,376,664, forward strand.
GGATTTAACACAACATAAGAAATAAAATAAAAAAGTCATGTTTTACTTTTACTTTTCCATCACTTCTTTTAAAACAATACCCAGCAAAATGCCTCTGCCCTTATATGTCTTTGTTTTGGACAGTACATATGCCTGTGTTTTAGGTGAAGGCTGCGATTGTTTGTTGTCTGGGTATACCGCAAGAAGGACAGGAGACTTGTTATGAGTTTTAATCAGGCCGCAACTTTATTATATAGATGTCGGGGACTACCCCTCAGATAAAGTGTACAATGCAGGCAAATAATCCTTATTCAAATCAATTCTCCAGGGCTTTCACCAGCCCACCTTTGCTTCCATCCAGGTCCCCCAGCCAACCCATGGCTTGGACCTTACCATCCACCAGCCTAGTAAGAGGGTTAAGGAGGGCTATGGGAACAGAGGGGGTTGGCTCCCCGCCGTACCAATCATAGAAGTCTCCAAACCCCCTCCCCCATTCTGTTCCTTTATCCAGTACCTCCTTTTAAGTCCTTTACCAGGCCATTTATCTGGTCACTGGCTGCCCTCCCTATGGAGTACCTGCACTGAACATCTGCCCAATGTTACAAAATAAGTTGCGACATACGGCCTACCACCTTTTCTATTCACCAGAAAAGTTCCATCCTCACACCCACTCCACAAGGGGAGGGAGGGTGGATGCTGGCTTCCTCGCTTCTTGGACATAGAGTCTTGCCCCACTGAGGTTTCATACTTTTATGCACATTCCTGGGTGGCGAGGGGGTGAGTCATTGCTGCAAAGCACCTTTTGCAGCAGTTTCTGACCTTCCTCCACTCCCCCTCTCCCCCGCAACCACAAAGCAGAGCTGCCCTTCTTTGGGTAAGCCCGGACAAATTCTGCCCCACCTTTAGTTGTGGTGCAGTCATTTTCTGGTTCCACAAAAGAGCATAATAGTTTCTTACAGCTATCTTAAATGAAGGGCAGTACTTCCGCCCACTAGTTTCAATGATGTTTCACACAATCCACAATACTATTTATTTTTCTACATCCTGATAAGGAAGTAATTTTAAAGCTCCCAACCAGAACTGAACTTCATTTTGATATTATGACTGGTTGTCAAGAAGATGAGATTCATATGATCGGCAGACTTTTTTTTTCTTTTTAATTATCTTAATCCTGCAAGTAAACCAACACCTTTTCCCCCCCATAGGAGATGAAAGGATTTTTAGTGAAAGCTCGTTCCCAAGTTTATAACTAACTGATGCATCATTTCTAAGAAAAATCTGACAATGTTAAAATTATAATGAGACTATAAAATGTTGCTACCTCCCCTGATTACAGTACGATTCTAATTCATTTTAAACTTGATCTCAAAGCCCTCACTTCTGACATAAGGTTCTAATAAATTTTACTTTGTTTCAACCAACCCACACATAAGGGATATCAGCAGGCACGGGGAGAAATAACAGCCATCATAAGAAAGGGGCAGAGGGGGAGAAGGAAAGAAAATACCAAATGAGGGATAGAGGAGAAGGCATAGAACACAAAATGCAAGATGGAAGAACAGTATGACGCCTCAGTAGAGAGCTAAATAAAGTTTTCTGGAATGCTAGGGTAGAGCTAGTTAGCCAGGATACTGCTGGTCTTCATGCTCATTGTTGTGGGTTTGACTAGATGTGATTCTTGTCAGATAGCTTCTGTTCTGCATGTGTGAGAAAGAAAGAGGGTTGGCTTTTATCTGTACCACTATGATTTTGTGTATACCACGAAAATTTGCTCCCTATAATTAGTAATGAGGGTGGGGCCAGCCCTTGCAAATAAGGTTACCATATTTCAGGTTCCCCACAAGAGTACACTGTGGGGGGGGGGCGCGAGGGAGAAGGGGGAGCTGAAGGAAGGGTTCAACTGGGGAGGTTGGAGGGGGTATCTGCAGTGGGGGTACTCACTGGAGATGGGGGCAGTGTTACTCCATGTCACAGTGGCATGGTGGTCAGCACAAGCCAGTCATCAGTCAGCGCCTCTCTGTGGGACCCCTCTCCCCAGGGCTAGAAGCCGGGGCCTGGGTGGGTGTGATCCATCAGCTGTGGCTTCAGGGGAATGGACCAATTGGCTGCCAATGCAGGAGAAGGAACCAATCAGGAAGTGGACCAATCGAGGCTCTCTGAGCTGCAGCATCTTTGAAAAAATCCCAGACATTGGCTGTTGTTTGAAAAATCTGCCTGGACAGAGGATGGAGGCTCAAAAAGAGGCAATGTCCAGCTGTACGGTAGCCATACTTGACATAAGAACAGGAGGACTTCTGGCACCTTAGAGACTAACAACTTTATTAGAGCATAAGCTTCCGTGAGCTACAGCTCACTTCATCGGCTCGATGGACTTTTTAGACTATACTACATCGGCTCCTCCTTTTCTTTTTGCGGATACAGACTAACACGGCTGCTACTCTGATACTTGAAATAGGTTCTCAAAAGAGAGAAAGTGTTATGAAGAATGTATTCCTGATTTAAAAAATAAAGCTTAGCAAAGCTTCTGGTGGCTGATTAGCAGAGAGCTCATATTTAATTTATTTATTCAAGGAGCTACATCATGGCTACAAGGTTAAATCAAATCTTGGTTGCAGTGCTACACAAGGGTATTCCCTGTGTCTCTTTGTCATATGCACACAAACCAACCAGTAGATGGGAAACTAAACTTACTTAAGGCTTGTCTACACAAACAATTTGTTTGCAGCAAGCTGAGGTGTGAATCTATCGTGCACTAGCCTGCAAAGGACTAACTGTCCATCTGGACCCTGCTGATGCTCATTGACAGTAAGTTAATGTGCTTTCATCTAATAGTCTTTCAAGAAGGAACAGAGGAAAGTGTATTAACAAACTGTTAATGCACATCAGCAGCATCCACGTGGACATTGAGTCCTCGGCAGGCTAGCATGGTGTAGATTCACCACAGCTTACTGAGAACTGTTCATTGTTCATGTAGACAAGACCTTAGATTGTAAACTGTTGCAGATTCTTCAACTTAATCCTCCTACTTAGGAGCCACCTGTACCCTCCATCCCCATGCCCCAAATAAGTCTGCAGCCACTCACTATTTCTGTCTTATTTTAAAAAACAAAACACAAAAAACCAACCTTACTGACACTACTTCTAATTTAGGCCCTGGACAGAGCATCCCAGGTGATAGGCACCACAGGCAGGTGCAGTCACATATCCCTCTATCCTTTTAGTCTATCCTGTTTGTCCTTTTGCTCTGACCACCTCACCTTCTCACTTTCCCTTCATATTAAACAATTTCTTTTTAACATAGCTTTTAAGACTTTTTTTTTTCCAGAAGTGAGATGTCTGTTTCTTCTTGACATTAACCATAATGCTGAGAACACTGATAACTAGAGCAGGGATTTTTTGTCAGGTTGATTTTCTGATGGAAAATGCAGTTTCTGGAAAACTGAAAATTTCTGCAGGAAAATACTGATTTTTGCAAAAAAGAGAAAAAAAGATTTTCCATTGAGAAAATCAAAATTAAATTTTCAGTTTGACCCAAATCAGAATATTATGTTTTCTTGAAGTGACCCAAAATGTTTCATCTGGAATTAGTTCAATGAAGTATTAAACTGCATTGCCTTATCAACTTATTGCAGTATGGGAGTTGTGGTTCAGGCCTCCGTTCTTTCTTCTATGCTGAACTCCCTGGAGGACTACATTTCCCATAATGCAATGCACAGCATTGCATGTCGTGTGAGTCGCATCACTCTGGTTGCATTATGGGATATAAAGTTTGGCTTGGGAAACTGGCCTCCCAGAAAGAATGAGAACATCAGACTCCTGAACTATCCTCACATATGGCAATGAGCCACAGTGGGAGAATGCAGCATAATGTTGAAATGACTCAAAAGAAAGCATTTCACATCATTTCAACTTACAGAAACAAAATATTTCAATTTGTGGAATGTTCATCAAAAATATTAAAACAATACATTTCAAGATTTTCAAATATATATTTGTAATTTCTGTTCTGTAAAAAAAATGTCAACTTCTCATCCCAAACTGGAATAGTAACAAATGTTGAAATGATGGAATGTCCCACGCAATGTAAATTCTGAATTCCACTCAGTTGCACTGGAAATGCTTCCCTACTGATCCTATGGTCCCATATTGTTACACTATCATTGGTCCATAATTCTCTCCCCACTCTGGAGCATGATGCATCCATGATGGAAAGTGCAGAGAGAGGAACTGATGGGCCACTTTGAGATCATAATAGCACTAGAGGAACATTATCAATAGAAGTGAGCATAGTGGGATCTGAGGAGTAATACATGTGCTTTTAGCATCACTGTTGATATCAGAGGGAGTCATGGGAGCTCATAGTGTGCCTAAGGTGTACCTAAAAGTTTGCTAACGAGGCCTGGAGCATTTAGGTCCAGATTTTTTAAGGTATTTAGCCATTGCTCTGTTCAGTGTTACAAGGCCTAAGTCTCATTTTCAAACTGTAGGCACTTTTGAAAATGAGATTTAGACTCCCACGTCATGTAGGCCTTGCAATGCTGAGTGGAGCAACACCTAAATACCTTTAGAAAACCTGGGTTTTATTGCCTAGGGACCCTTAGAATTTTCCTTTATTTTCCACTCTCACTTCTCAGTGGTCTGGCAGACAAGTCAATTACACATTTAATTTAATTTTAGTGGGATATATCAAGGAAGAGAATACCAAACATAAAAATGCTATTTGTTGAGGATTAACAAATCTATAAGGTTGTGACAAGGTATATAGGTCCTCCTTAAATTCCAGCATAAAGAGATTACAAATAGAACCAAGTTCCCTGCCCATTTATATGAGTGATCTGGGGTGGGATAGAAAAGAAAAGAAAAGCTGTTGTAAGGACGTTTCCTAAAGGGAAAAGGATGTGCCCTCTCCTTTCCCAGCTTGCCGAAAGCTGGAAAGGCCTCTGTTGGCTGTGACCAAGTCTTCTGTGTTACTTTTATTCTGGTTTGGAATTTACTTTGTTAATCAATCTGGCCCTGAGGAAGGGGAGTTGAACTGGACTTGGGCTTTTATCTTCGCAGCTGGTGGATCTGCCCATTGGCTTACAAAGACTGATGGATATCAACCTCTTTCAATGGAAGTTAGGTACCTAACTGGTATCTGTGCCTTTAAAAAATCTTTCCCACTGTATTTAAAACACAAAAACTAAAATTCACCAGAATGTGTATGCAACCCTTTGGTAACAGAGGATGAATTTTGAAACCAACTTTGTAGGAATTAGTGATGTGATTCCCACTAAGTTAATCACTTTTAATATTTCCCCACATATTTTGCATGGGAAGATCTTTACTGCAGAAGAAAGTGTTTTAGCATGTTTAGCTTGTAGTTTAACTTATTTCCTGTGATGCTGAAACAATCCAGAAAAGTAGCCTGTCAGTTAAAATTCTAAACTAAATACTGTACAGTTTTATTAGTATACCTCAACTACAAGGATTACTTTTAAAATCTTTACAACTACCATTTACAATCAACTAATATTACCATGGCATTCCTGGAAATATATTGCAGCAATGTTAACTAGGAGAAAGGCAAAACTGTACTAGATTTTGATGGTAACCATTGTATAGTATTAATATTCCTAACAAAATATGGAGGGTAGTAAGAAATGAATATCTTTCTCTTTTAATCAGATTTTCTTTCATAATTTTCCACATGATGCTCTCTGCTGTCCTTCTGAGATTTCTAGCACTGACGTTTCCTCAGCAATCACAAATTCACTCTACTAAAGCATATGGTAAAATACATTCGGAATCTCTCATTTATCTGACATAAAAGAATTTAGAATTCTTGCTAACATTTTGCTTTTGAATAGAAAGTTAGGGCTAAAAAATGGAATCCCATAAGCGTTATGGTTACACTATAGTCCTTATTTCCCAGGAAAGCACTAGGCACTGTAAATTAAAAGAATTTCTATTAGAGATGGGTGGCTGCTATGTACCTGTAACAGGTACTAACATTCTGTGAAGTAACAGAACTCACAGCAGCTCTGATCCTAGGCTCTTCCTCTATCAGCTGGCACTCTTGTAGGCAGTGGCATAGTAGTACCACCTGTGGGGTTGGAGGAGCATACTGAAGATTAAAAGAACAAAAGTTAAAAAGGATAAAGCTGAAAGTGTAATGGATGTATTTCAAATCCCTTTAATTGTACACAGTGCTGTCTAAATTGGGACAGTTGGAGGTGTACTAGATTCCCTGCTGTTCGCATCCCCCAACAAGTCAAGAGACAGAATGCTGAATGAAGTTCTTTTCTTTGTAAAAGGCCGATATGAATCAAAAGGGTTTTCAGGAGTTCAAATGCACAAAATGGACAATGAAATTCAGTCTATTTCAAGCCAAATTCCTTATGTCCATTAAAATCTCTTATGTGTGAGATTAACTAGAGTCTACTGAAGAAATTACATCCCAAATGACCTGCGATATGATGTAAATACTTAGCAATACAAACTCATTTTCTGAATTTTCAAGAGCCTCAGACAGTGTTGGTTACATGTATCTGCAATTCCTCAGCTACATGAGAGGTGGAGAGGAAATAGTTTAGTTTTATATCTATGCATTGGTTGCAAAATGTGCAAAAGGTCTGAATTCTGATGCTGCTGGATGATGGAAGGACCATGATTGTTGTTTGATGCCGAGCTTTAATAAATAGTTAATTGTTTACTATGAGGCCACAGAACTGAGGGCCAGATGAAGAAATAAATTAATAAGAGGCAGAAGACTTAATTCTTTTTTTATATATTGGCTCCATTTCCCCCATTTCTCTCTCCGTCTCACATTAATTTTGTGGACATTGTTATCAACTTCACTAATGATTAATGAAAATCTTCAAACTGAGCAAAGCTATTGAATGAAAGAGGGAAGAATATGAAAGAAAGGGAAGAGAGAAATAAAGCAGAGGAAAGGGAAATATGGGAAAAGGACATGAATTTTTTTTTAATTTCATGATTAATAATCATTGCATCTGTTACATAAACCAATCCATGATAGGACACAGTCACCGGATTGTAATATAATTGTAGGTGCTCTATCTGCCATAAAAAGGAAATATTGTAAATAAGGCCCAGTTTATGAAAAGCAGCTCTATACCTAGACCTTACATATACCTCCATCTATTAATTGTCACTTTTCAACAGGAATCACTTTGAAGGTACTTTTTCTTATGTTATAGGAATAGAAAATTTGAAATGAAGTAATGACTGTGTTGTATGGTGCTGTTCCACCAGTTTTGGAATGGGCATTGAGAAAGGAAACACAAGTGGATGGAGAGGAGATGGGAAACTGGCAGGACACGGAAATGAAAGAGAGATGTAGCAGATAGGAAAGAGAGAGCAGCTGATTGAGGATGACACAGTGGATGGGAGAACAGGACTTGGGGGACGGTAGCATGGAGGGCACAAATAAATGTAGAGTATTTTATCCATGTTAAACTTTAAAAGTTTAAAATATAGCTCTGTTAAAAGTATGTTTCTGTGATGTCCAGTTAATGACTCCAAACAATGTTACATTCCACTTGGCTTGACTGGGGAAAAAATAAGCGGTGATCTTTCCCAAATGCCACCCACTTGCACCACCAAAATGAGGTCATTCACAGTAAATTGTGCAGTTCTGTGCTACTCTACTTTAATACTGTTGACATCTAAATTATTATTACGTGACATCTGAGTTAACACTTCACTGAGATGAACTGTGCTGTTCACATGTGTCAGAGCTATTTTTCCAGACTGCAGAATCACATAAATATTTCTCTATCAGTTCCACTTGGTTCTCATTTAGTATAAAGATGGAGAGTATGGCTATGGGGTCCCTTAACTGTTCATTTTCAGATGTTATAACATTTAGCTTTTGTTTTAAGGTGTAGAATATTTGTAAATATTTGTAAAGAAAATGAAACGTTATTTCTGGGTGATAACTGGATGCTACTGAAACACACTTGCAATATTAGCTCTTTCTTAACAAGATTACAAGGTATTTATATTTTGAATATTATGAATTGCCATCCACTTCTGAACTTTATCTCCATTGTTGGGGTGGAAACTCCTAAAGTTTAATAATTTGAAGTTTAGTCTAATGTCCACTGAAGTCTATTGCGGGCATTGAAAGGAGCCTGTTGTGTCCAGTCCAAAAGAGATATGGTGACTGTAGAAGCTTTGTATATCAAATAATGTTCTCTAACATCAAGAGAGATCTGCTGCTTTGTGTAAATATAATGATGAATAGTTTTGCTGAATGAGGCTCTTTGAACAAAATATGATTAAATATTTTAGCTTTAGTTATTGCCATACACAATACAGTAGTAACTTTATACAAGGGACCTCACTGTTTTAGACTTTGCTGTGTTAGTGAAAGGAGCAGAGCTGAAACTTATTAATATTCTTTACAATTGTGGGTGGGGGCGTTAATAATGGATTATAAAACAAGTAGAATACATAGTTTGATCATTTGGTTGGTTAGAAATATGATGCTTCAAAATTAATGTGTCTTACATTTATCATGTAGGAGTATTTTGCAACCACCAGGATCTTTTCTTAGTCAGTATTCATAAGTTCTAGTTCTAAAAACCTAGCTGCCTAGTGTTGTTTCTGATTAATCTTAGAGGCAAAGTAAAACTGTTTTGTTGAATAATTAAGTACCAAATCAACAGTCATAATGGATTCACACTAGGTGTTTTAAAAATATTTTGAAGAGGCCATAATTCTACTTACTTGTATTATATTCTTTACTGTGCTTGACTGAGGAATGCATACAGTCAAAGGCACCTGTAGATATGATAGGTGACTGCACTAGTGCTAAGGCCTAAGGATCTCTCCAGCTAAAAAGCCTCTTGTAAAATAGACAGTTAGTCACTCTTGATAACTGTCCTATACACTTTTTCCTCGGAGAGTTGGAAATTAACTGCTGAAATTAAAGTTGTTAATATGAAACCAATCTTTTAAATTACATCAAAAACGTTAGCTGAATGATTAAAAGATGAAACATATTCCCCAAAGTTCCTTCAAATGAAACTGTCCTTCCTAATCAGGGCTCTTCTTGTTCCTTAGGTATATAATCTCCTCTTCTTACGCCACAGAGTCCCACTAGTATCAGAGTAGGAGTTCTGCATGCATACAGACTTGACAGTCAACTTGAGTGAGAAGCAATTAACTTCTTAACACATTACTCATTATGATGAGGTTTGAAATATTACCCATTTTGAAGATACTGAATCAAAAGATACAGTATTAAATGTTTCATTCCCTGTTTTGACATGTGGGTGTTTTAGAACTGTCAGATCTTTTTCTAGTGTATTTGCTCCCCTATATGGATGCATCATTAGTTTAATTTTCAGAAGAAATCAAATGTAATTAGCCATAACATAACTGTTCACAATTTTGCTTAGTTTAAAATTAAAGCTGGTGCTGTTTTGTGTAAAAATTGTTGCACATCTTTCCCTCCCCAACAACTGGACTAGAAGGGATCTTGCTCCTTGAGTTTCGGGACTGGCAATGTCATGTAAAACTAAGGCTGGAGAATCACAGCATGAAGGGTCTAGCACACCCAGAGGAGATTAAGATACTTTCTTTGACCTTTGCTTTCAGTTGCCTGTTGTGCGTGTGTGGGAGGGTGTGTGTGTGCATTTGTATCTGTATAGTTATATATAGATAGGAGAGAGAGACAAAAAGTCTGTGTAACTATGAGATCTGGCTTTGCAGGTGGAAAACTTCACAAACCAGTCTCCTATCATTATTATTTATTTATTTATTTATTTATTTATTGGGCTGATTCATTTGGGCTGATTTCCAAAATGCATTTGTGGTTTTGCCAGTCATGAGTAATGGAGTCATTCTAAACCCATGCTGATTAAAATTTTATAGTAAACCTTCCTTTCTTTCTTGTGTGCAGCTGAACTCTCCCTTGTAGTTAAATGAATTTTCATTCTTTGCTTAACAAAAATAAATCTATGTTCCCAAACCTTTTGCTTTCAATAAAGAAACAAAGAATTTTGTCTTTATGTCTGTGGTGGAAAGGGACCACCAAATTTTAGATACAAGTTTGTGTGCACATGTCCCTGCCCCCCTCCCCAATATACTTGAGTAGTTTAAATAACTGTACTAATTGAAATATATTAATTTTAAATTTAACAAAAGATAATTAAAATAATTAAACTGCAAATAATTAGCTAAACTCTAATCTGGAGGAAGCAGCTTCAAGGGCAGATAAAGTTTTGGCTGTTATTTTTATTGGCTACTTAACACTGCAATTTTAATGAAGAGGAAACTGTCGGACATCTACAACAATCAGGCATCTAAAAAAGAGACACAGGCAAGATTTTCAAAGGCACAAATAGGCATTAGGTGGTCAACTACCCTTGAAAGTCATTGCCTAACTCCCTTTGTTTCTGTGAAACCTCCCCTTTCAGATACTTCAGCTCATTTGCTATCTAATGTATTAACAGTCTGAGAGTATCACTATTTTTCTGAATGCTATAGACATAGATTTTGACTGCAAATAGTGTGTGTGTATACCTGTATAGTGCACACTCCTACCAACTTGACTAAATAAATTCTAGCAAAAATACTTTAATTTCCTTATACAAGGGTAGATTCGTTATTTTTAATATAATTAAATAGAATTAGTTTCCTCTGGATAATAAAACAATGTATATCTGCTTTATGATCTGGGCAGACTGTACGTGTCTGAAGATAGGCTTTTGAAGAAGGAACTGAACAGTTAATTTTATTTATGATTTTTACAATGAATTACAACATTTCTATTTCTGTCTTTATGGTATGGCATATTCAATATGTATAAATAACCCTTACTGCTGCTAATAAGGGTTGCATCCCTACTGTACTATGAGAAGAGATTAGTAAATATCTCTTGCTTGAGGCTGAGGGATTTGGAGTTTGGGAGGGAGCTGCGGGTTGAGACAGAGGATTGGGGTACAGGAGGGGGTACTGGCTCTGGGATGGGGGTGCGGGTTCTGGAGTGGGGCCATGAACGAGGGGTTTGGGGTGCAGGAGGGGGCTCTGGGTTTGGGGGGTCTCAGGGTTGGAGCAGGGGCTCAGATTTGGGGTGTAGGGTTACCTTGGGCAATTCCCGGTCAGCTGTGCAGCGATCTAAGGAAGGCTCCCGGCCTGTCCTGGAACCACGCTGTGCCCCGGAAGCAGCCAGCAGGTCCAGCTCTTAGGCCGTGGTTCCTGGCCAATGGGAGTGCGGATGGTGCAAGGTCAGGTAGGGACTAGCCTACCTTAGCCGTGCAGCACCACCAACCAGACTTTTAATGTCCGGTCAGTGGTGCTGACTGGAGCCGCCAGAGTCCCTTTTTGACCGGGTGTTCTGGTCGAAAACCGGACACCTTGCAACCCTACAAGGACATTCAAGACATTGGTTTCTTCAGCCTTAAGGAAACATCACTGCATTGGTTCACATTTACATTTATCTTCACAGTCATAAAATTAAGATTTCTTTTTAATTGGAAGTTTGAATTCTTCAGCAGTTGGTGGCTTAGCATTCAATTCATAATGGTATGGGGTTTTGTTTGTTTTTGTTATGTTTTGTTTTTCTTTTTAAACTCTAAGCTATTATTTTGCATATTTTCTCCAGTGAAAACAATTAACACTTGGGAAACACGTTTGCACTCGGAATAGATTTTATTCCCACAATAATGCATCATCATCCCTTCATTTTGTTTTTGTTTCCAAACTTACTCTTAATGCACTTATTGTTACCTTAAAACAGAAGATAAATACATACTATATATAAACATAAGTTAAGTTTCAGTATTAATAATAAAGGGAAATATTCATGGGTTGATCTTTAGCTGGCTTTATGTAAGGTGGTGTATGTAGTTGCTCAATGAAATAATTATACTGTGAGGCTTCATCTTTCATAAACCTTAGGAAATTAATTTATGCCATCTCTAAGTCTCTTTAGTCACAATATGAGGAAGCTGTATGACTCAGGAGTTAATTTTTCACAAAGAATGAAATATATAATAAATATATTTTCAAGGAGAAAATCCACAATACTACTTTGAGTAGTATCTGTGTGGGTTATCCACTTCAGGCACATGTGTGCCCCATGTGCCTGTGATCAAAGACTTTTGGTAATAGTGCTTGTTTGATCTGCACGTGCCCTAGCTTTCTTCCTGCCCTTTACCAAGAATATGTAGGACCATATCAGATGAGACACCGTCAGTTCCTTTTCAATCTCCTTGGTCTTAGATGGAATGTCTTGCAGTGCTTGCTTCATAGGTATCTTCTCCTTAAGGAATAGCTTTTAGATATTAGTTTGTTGTTTAGGTCTTAGTTAGCCCATTTTAATGTTTACTAGTTATAATAGCTTTACTTATTTTTGTTCAGGGAACTTCAAGAGACTCTTTGACTGCCCCCACACCTCCTCAATGGCCTTTCCTTCTTTGAAGGATTTTATCCTAGGGTTGTGCCTAAATCTCCTAGATTTAAACATTGACTAACTTGCCAGGAGTCTCTCCCAGTTAGTGAAGGTCACTCTCACTGTATCCACTGTTTAGCGAACACCTCTGTCCCCTGTAAGTGTAACATTTGTTCAGAGTTTAAGAGACGGTCTAGAAAAAAACAGGGAGCTTTGGTTTAGGCTTCTCATGATGGAGTCCTCCCTTCAACCTGCCTCAGACACAGGCCCTGATAACCCTGTCTCCCTGTACAGTGATCGTCCAGAGAGTAACAGCACCACATCAACCTCCGCAGCCCATTCGACTACTAGACCTTCATGGGAGAGAACCTTGGGGGATAGCACAGAGACTTCCAGAAAAAGAAGTTCCAGATCCCCTCAAGGAGATGTCCATGCGAAGAAACCTCGATGAACACAGAAACATGCTGTTTTGCATTGCATCCCAGAAAGGCTACTGCTGAGGCTCCAGGTTTTCCTGGTACCAGCAGCCCCTCAGCTAAGGCTTCAGGCACCTCAAAGTTCCATGGTACCCAGCATCATTCAGTATCGAAGGCAGGCAGGATACTGATGCAAAGATTCTAAGGACTCTGTGTTGAAGAGGTCGGTTGCAAGCTGCTTGATCTGTGACATCAAAGCCAAGGTCTTCCTTGGTACCACCATCTTGCACTGCAGAGCCTGACTATGATTCTACACAGGTTCACCCAGAACTGCATGAGTTTAGATTCTCCAGGTACTTGTTTATCTCAGATGAATTGGACCTTTCTAGTAATGGGTGTAGAAAGGCCTCATTTATGACCAGTACTGCACCATTCTCTGGTACTACCTAGCTCCCCAGTACCCACTAAAAGAGACAGGCAATCTATCTGCTCCTCCTTTGGACTATGAGGAAGATAGTTCTGGTGGAAATCTGAGAATTGGGGAACTTTCTCATTTACCATCCCGGAGCTTGCTCTTTGGATTCCTTTTCTGAGAGAGAAGCTTAAAGATACATGCAGAACCATGTCATTCCTCATTCCTCCTAGTATGATCAATCTTGGATGCCCACTTTTTTTCCTTATGGCTCCCCTCAATGTCCATATAGGGACCTGTGGGCTGCCTATGGACAGTAATTCTCCAGAGCACCCCATTACACCCATGGGAAAATCAGAGACACCAACCACCTACTTGTCCTGTCCCTCCACATCAATTTTCACCTCAGGAGGAATCTTTCAAGGAACAGGAGAAAAGAACTGATAAGGAAGCTACTCCTCAGACTAAGAGCTTTTCCTTCTCACCTGATCAGGTGGTGATGTCTCTCCACACCCCATACACAGATCATATTAAATAATTCCAAGAACTCATGATGAACATTGCTGACTCCCTACAAATCCGCTTAGAGGAGGTTCATGAGACTCAGCACAACTCTTGGACATTCTCCATACTGCCACTTCTGGTCAGTTAGCCTGACCTATAAATGAAGCCTTGCTTGAATCTGCCACAACTATTTGGCAAACCCCAGCTACTATTCCTTCCATTTATAATAAAGCAAATAAAATATATTTTATTCCTGGTGAAGGTTCTGAGTTTTTGTTCATGCACCCAGCCCCCAATTCCTTGGTGGAGGATGCTGTGAAGGAACAAAGTAGATAGCACCTTTCAAAAACTAGTCTGAATGATAAGGACACAAATGCTTAGATCTTTGGCCTAAAAGTTACTCTTCTGCTTTGTTAAGTAGCAGTAGCTATCAAGCCCTGATTGTGAAATATAACACAGCAGGTATGGAAAATGTAATTATTTTATTGATCATCTGCCTCAAGAACAATGACAGAAATCTCAGGCAGTCATCTTGGAAGGTCATTAATTAGCCAGGAGTTGTTAAAGGCCTCTCCAGATGTGACCGACATGGTGGCCTGCTCGACATCTACAGTGATTTTCATGCACCATGCCAACTGGCTGCAATCCTCAGGAATTTCAGGAGGAAATTCAGGATGGTGACATTTGCAGCTATAATACCATCTCTAGATCCAGGGAATTGGTTCACAACCTACAGGATGGATATTTTCATATTGTGATGCATCCTTCTCACAAGAGTTTTCAGTGCTGTGTGGTCAGCCAGGAACACTTCCAATGTCTAAGGCTCACTTTTGGACTCCCTACTGCCCCCAGAGTCTTGAAAAAGGTACTAGTGGTGGTAGCCACTCAACAATGACAGTGAGGAGTAATCATCTTTTCTTATCTTGACAATTGGCTCCTCGAGGGCCCCTCACACACCTAAGTTCTTTCGGCAGTGAGGAAAGCTATGGTAGTATTTGATGAGCTCGGACAACTCAACAAAGTAAAAGTCCACTTTGATAACTATACAGCAAGTAAAGGTTTTAGGAGCCTCCTTAGATGCAATATCATCTAGAGTTTTCTTGTTGACAGGTTTATAATAAAATAATAATAATAATAATAATTAATAATTAATCTGATTTGCTGTCCAAATGTGCCCACAAACAACAGCCAGAATTTGTCTGCAGCTCCATGTGAGCGTTCACCTTTGTCGCACTTTATGCCAAGTTGCATATACGCTGCTTTCAAGGGTTAAGAACTGTTTATATCCCCAGCAAACACAGTCTGAATAAACTAATATCAGTGCTTCATGAGACTCTAGAGTTACTGAAAAGATCCAGGCAATTTCTGTGCTGGAGAAATTCACTCTGCTTCCCTACCACAGCATCAGATGCAGCTCTTGTAAGATAGGAAGGTCATCTTCGAACAAGAGTCCACTCTCCAAATCAACCTCCTGGAACTCAGAGTGGTCAGATTTGCCTGCAGACTCTTCATTCCCACGATAAAGGGCCAATCTGTGAAGATAATGACAGACAACAGAGACAGCATTTACTCTATAATCTCCAAGGAGGTGCAAGATCCCCTTCCCTTTGTGCAGAAACAATAAAATTATGGAACTGGTGCATAGCCCATCACATTTTCATCTTGTCCTCATTCTTACTGGGTATTCAGATCACCATAGCTGATGGTTTGAGCAGATACTTTTGCTTGGACTATGAGTGGGAATTCAACAACCGGATTCTCAACTGTATATTTCTTACTTGGGGTTTCCTGGAAATAGACCTCTTTGCCACCACCATCAATGGCAAGTGATGAATGTTCTGCTCAGGGGTGGGGGGGTATCATTTTCTGGAAGATGCCTTCCTCATCTTCTGGTTGAGGAATCTCCTCTATGCCTATCCTCTGATGATGATGCTCCTCAGAATCTTAAACAAAATCGATAAGGACAGAGCCAAGGTCATCCTAATTGCACTGACTTATCCAAGGCAAATTTAGTTCCCCTGCTTGATACATCTCACATCTTGTCTGGCACTATACCTACCAACCATTCCTGACCTGCTAACTCAAAATTCAGCATTTGTTCTTGACCCCATTTTGAACACAATGTATCTCAAGGTTTGGTTTCTAGATGGTTCTCTGGAAAGTACCTGTGGCAGAAATATGCTAAGGTGCCACATGGACTCCAGCCTGCACCTTCTCAGAACACTGTGCCTTTGTACGTGCCTATAAGGCGGACGTTGCTTTTGGCTCTTCAGTTTTGCAAACAGTATTAGACCAGGCTCCAAAGCACCCATCTTCTTTAGGGAGTACTGCTTGGGAATCACTTAAAGTGGAGCACTTTAGGGACATTACTCAAAGAAGGAGAAGATACTTACCCTATATGGTAAATGGAGTTCTTTGAGATGTTTGTTCCTATGGGTGCTCCACTCCCCACCTTCCTTGCCTTCTGCTTTGGAGTCTGGCATTGATAGGACTTTGTGAAAGAAAAGGAACTAAGAGTAATTCTTCGGACACTGCTTTACATACCCTCAGTATGGGGCACAAAGATAGTTAGGGTACATGTGCAGACTGAATGTCACTGCTACCAAAAGTCTCGTGGGGGCAAGCACATCTGAAATGTAGCACCCATAGGGACAAAGATCTCCAAGAGATCCAGCTTCTGCACAGGGTAAGTAATCTTTTTTTCAGTATATTTTGAGAGTGTTTGAATCTAGGGCTTTGGTTTAGACCATTTAAAATATAGAAGTAGCCTTGAAGTTTCAAGTTAGATCTGAAATTCTCCATAATCTGGGTTATTTAGGATCAGGGATTTTGATTTTGGCCCACATGTACTAGAAACAAAAAGCTAATTTAGATCAGCCTTACCTGATTAGATAAGAGATTTCCCTAAAAAAGTGAATGGCAGATTAATGAATTATCATGTGCTACTTCAATGGCCTGTTTTATTTCATGTATTTTATAACCTATAACCAACTCATTAAGTTCACTGTAATAATTCTGTATATTTAAAGCATCTGATTTCTGCTGCAGTTTGGTATTGAATTCCGTGACATGCTGGAAATTCTCTAGCACATGCAAGTTAAAATATTGATTAAATATGAAAAAGAATAACAAATACATTATTCCTTTATTTGCTCAAATTATTATTTGTCCTTTGTATATTTTACAGTCCTATAATCAATCCTGTAATCCTATAATAAAAGGTGATCAGAAATTACAGATGTTTTCTCCATTACATAATTCAGAAGAATCAAATTTAGGCCCTGATCCTGTGATCAACTCCTCACAGATGGACCCTTGCATTTAGATATGTCCTGTATGAGTAAAGTATTTTCAGCAGCATGTTAGACTTTACCGCAGAATCTGTATGCCTTATCCTATCCCACTGAATTCAATGGGCACAAATTGAAGCCTGATATAATTAGTCACCACAACAAAACCACCATAGGTGTTAGCATGATGTGGAGGTTTCTGATAAAATAATTAACAATGCTGAAATTTCAATTATCATCACTGTTTCAGAGTTAACATCCTGTTAAGATGAATTGCACTGTTCATACATCTCAGAGCTGTCTCCAGGCTGTTTGAAAACTCAGGAAGATACTTCTTTGGTTTACAGTTGATTAACATTCATAAGGCTTTCTTTACAAACATTAAAGACTAGAATCTTGAAACATTATCTTTGAAAACTCATGGAAATCGGGGGAGGTCCCGGACGACTGGAAAAAGGCTAATGTAATGCCCGTCTTTAAAAAAGGGAACAAGGAGGATCCTGGGAACTACAGGCCAGTCAGCCTCACCTCAGTCCCTGAAAAAATCATGGATCAGGTCCTCAAGGAATCAATTCTGAAGCACTTAGAGGAGAGGAAAGTGATCAGGAACAATCAGCATGGATTCACCAAGGGCAAATCATGCCTGACTAATCGAATTGCCTTCTGTGATGAGATAACTGGCTCTGTGGATGAGGGGAAAGCAGTGGACGTGTTGTTCCTTGACTTTAGCAAAGCTTTTGACATGGTTTCCCACAGTATTCTTGCCAATAAGTTAAAGAAGTATGGGCTGGATGAATGGACTATTAGGTGGATAGAAAGCTGGCTAGATTGTCGGGCTCAATGGGTAGTGATCAATGGCTCCATGTCTAGCTGGCAGCCGGTATCAAGTGGAGTGCCCCAAGGGTCGGTCCTTGGGCTGGTTTTGTTCAATATCTTCATTAATGATCTGGAGGATGGTGTGGATTGCACCCTCCGCAAGTTTGCAGATGACACTAAACTGGGAGGAGAGGTAGATAAGCTGGAGGGTAGGGATAGGATACAGAGTGACCTAGACAAATTGGAGGATTGGGCCAAAAGAAATCTGATGAGGTTCAACAAAGACAAGTGCAGAGTCCTGCACTTAGCACGGAAGAATCCCATGCATCGCTACAGACTAGGGATGGAGTGGCTAGGCAGCAGTTCTGCAGAAAAGGACCTAGGGGTTACAGTGGGCAAGAAGCTAGATATGAGTCAACAGTGTGCCCTTGTTGCCAAGAAGGCCAACGGCATTTTGGGATGTATAAGTAGGGGCATTGCCAGCAGATCGAGGGACATGATCGTTCTCCTCTATTCAACATTGGTGAGGCCTCATCTGGAGTACCGTGTCCAGTTTTGGGCCCCAAACTACAAGAAGGATGTGGAAAAATTGGAAAACATCCAGCAGAGGGCAACAAAAATGATTAGGGGACAGGAACACATGACTTATGAGGAGAGGCTGAGGGAACTGGGATTGTTTAGTCTGCGGAAGAGAAGAATGAGGGGGGATTTGATAGCTGCTTTCAACTACCTGAAAGGGGGTTCCAAAGAGGATGGATCTAGACTGTTCTCAGTGGTAGCAGATGACAGAACAAAGAGTAATGGTCTCAAGTTGCAGCGGGGGAGGTTTAGGTTGGATATTAGGAAAAACTTTTTCACTAGGAGGTTGGTGAAACACTGGAATAGGTTACCTAGGGAGGTGGTAGAATCTCTTTCCTTAGAAGTTTTTAAGGTCAGGCTTGGCAAAGCCCTGGTTGGGATGATTTAGTTGGGGATTGGTCCTGCTTTGAGCAGGGGGTTGGACTAGATGACCTCCTGAGGTGCCTTCCAACCCTGATATTCTATGATTCTATGAACATAGTTGAAACATAAATGAAAGGTTGGATTCTAGAGCAGAATCCTGTTACAGTAGATGGAGTCAAGAATCATAGAATGCACATAGCATTGGATATATTTTTTGTAAGTAAGCTGAAAGGAAGTGGTATGATTTTAGTCCTAGGCCTTTTGCAAGTTTTTTTTAAATCATATACTACTTTATAAGCATAGCATCTGTATCTGAGTTACCTTCACTGTGTAAGACACAAATGAGAGTGGTCACATGGATCAGAAAATAGCAGCTACCACAGAGTCTTCAAAATAACTTACTTATTGTACTTCTCAATGAACATAATTAGATTAGAGAGCCAGCAGCATCTGTATCATCTCTCTGTGTCCCTTGTCACAGTGATTGATGAGATGAAGCTGTTCAGCAAGGGATCATTTATTTAATATTTTTAAAGTCTAATTTATATTCATGCAGATGTTCTGGCTTTAAAGAAAAATTAATTCAGGCCTGCATATAACCTTGCCCTTTACACAGAAAAAATCCCTTCATGTTAGGCCACAGATAGACTTAGCAGTATTTATCTGCTCTTCAGTTTTGTAAGTTCATGTGTGGATATTTTACATTTGCTTAATACATTGACCTTTAACTACTATGAATAAGAATATGAGAAGGGAGAGTTAAATTCTATAGAGACAAAACTCAGAGTGATGTAGAGCAGTGGTGCTCAGTATTTCTTTCACCTGAGCCTGCAGAATCCACCCATAGTTTCTTCTCAGTATCCACCAAAATCTCAAAGGTCATTTATGGTCACCACGGACTTTGGGAGAGGTTTGAGTAGTGGTGTGTTAGGTGCTGAGTACAGGGACTCCAGTGATCCTGAATGGGAAGGCTTTGTAGGTGGGGGCACTTGATCTTCCTTCCCCCATCCCCTGAAATAGTGTAACACCGACAGACCCTGCTTGTCTGTAGGTGGAATTGAACCTGGGACCTCTGTTAGCTAAGGCTGAAGAGCAGATCTCTCTCTCTCGCTTCCCCTCCCCTCACAATACCTATAGCTATGTCCTAATTGTCCTACTTGTCACATTCTTTCTTACTTTCTTATCCTAAAGTTGGTACTAGTGGAACATAAAGGAAAAACTTCACTGTGAAGATTATGCGGTATGGAATAGACAGAACATTCTGTATTTAAAATTCGTGTTTTCCCTGGATCTTTGCTAAATACAATGACATTTCCTAAATTCTACCTTCAAAAACACCTAGTAAAAAAAGAATAAAGAATTTGCTATTAATGTTAGAATAGTTTATTGTATCTGATTCTCATTCAGCATTATAATATGTTGGTGACAACCAGCTAGACATAGTGTTTCCAAAAGGTTTCACCTTTAATAACAACGAATCAAATAGATGAAATATTGTATTTAGGAATTTAGGGTTAGACTTAACAGATAAATGTAAATATTCACACGGAAAGTAAAGAGCATAGGCTAAATGGATTCATAGATAAAATGCTGGCATTACTCCTCTGAGATGACGCTTCCTGCCTAACCTAATTACCTAATAAAGATCTCTTCACAACTAGTAACTGAATACTGAGAATAATATGGCTAAGCATTTGGAAATAGTTAATCCTATTAAACATATTGTGACCAAACTAGTAGGAATTTGCAAGACAATGGCAAATGCCAGCAGGACTAACTCAACTCACAGAAGGGTTTTTCAAACTTTTTTTTTATAGAATGGGACCACATGTTAATAGAGAAATTGTTTTATAAACTAATTCCCTGCTTCCTGTTTGTGATTGTGTGCACTCCCTCACCCCCACTCTTTTGTGATAATAAAACTCCTTGTGGTAACTAAACAAGTATGTATGTGAAATTAGGGGAAATATTAATGATTTCTTATCCGTCTTAGTGTGATGTAAAAGCTGCAAACAAGAACAGCCAGTACCATGTCACTATCGAGTGCTTCACAGACTAGAGTTCTGGAACTGCTTTTCTATAGATTATAATGCCCTTAACTGTTCTTAGACTCTGTTGGAAACAATTTTCATATAAAAATAGTATATTGTATATGCCCAAAATGTGTGATTCTTTGAGAAAATTGGTGAAACTTCATTTTCATCTTTAAAAATGGTTAATTATCTCTGTAGTTACAAATTGTTAACTAAATAAGACCAAATGAATTTGCTAAATTTATATTTTGCTACAGCTTTTTTATGTCAAAACCAATTTTGATTGTCTGAAATGTAATATCACATAACGATACTTCTGTATGCTAAATTGTATTTACTATGGAAAGTACTCTGTTAGGATAGTTATTTTCTTTCATAAGACTGATTCTCATAACTCATACTTGACTTTAGCCCTCAAAATGTTAAGCTATGACTATAAAAGTTTATATATAAAAGTTTGTAAATAAAGGATGACTGGAGTATCTCATAGTATGAATTCAAATATATATTTGTTTAGAAATCTATATCTCAATAGATCATGTCAGGTCTTGTCCCCTTCTCTATCTGCTTTAGGGTCACTCCAGCAGTGCAAAGTAGCAGGAAAATCAGTGGATCCATTCCACTGCAGATACACATCTGGAAACATTCCAGGCTGCCACAGTAGATCATGCAATACCCCTGCCAAAATCATGACTCAAGCTCCAAAAATCACGAGAATGATTTAAAATCATGACCTTGCATGGTGACAGGTTTCAGTGGTAGCCGTGTTAGTTTGTGTCAGCAAAAAAACCAAGGAGTCCTTGTGGCACCTTAGAGACTAACACCTCCTTAACAAATTTGTTAGTCTCTAAGGTGCCACAAGAACTCATAATTTTTTTTAAATCATGAGACTTTTAAAAAATAATCATTTGGAATTCTTTTGGTTTGTCCTCTGGTTTCTAAGACTTTAAAGTACACTCTAGTCACATTTTTAGGCTATTTGCTGCAACCATGAGAGAGAAAATTTTGCATCTTTTTAAAAGAAAGCTGAGATTCTC
Organism: Natator depressus; assembly: GCF_965152275.1. Lineage (NCBI taxonomy): Eukaryota > Metazoa > Chordata > Testudines > Cheloniidae > Natator > Natator depressus. Next base: position 87,398,499 of record NC_134240.1, read on the forward strand.
ACAATCTCTTGACTCCAAATGTTATGAGAGTTAACAATAATGAGATTTGGATTTGTGGTCCTACTTTAACTAGAGTTAATTCCTTGCCAGTGAACATAGTTACTAACACAGTTGTAAATGGTGATCCGGATACTCCACAAATGTTTGTTTCAGTACACAAATGTTTTTGCGATTTACCTCAGGACTTAGCCTTAGCTAATTATTAGCAATTAATAATTATTAATAATTAATAATTGCTAATTATTAGCAATTAATAATTGGCTGACTTCTGGGGTAAACCAGACTGAAACAGGTGTGTCTAGAGTAACATTTACAATTGTGCTAGTTAAGTTAATTGCCAATCATTTAGTTCAGGTTAAAACAGGACCAACAAACTCCTGTAAAGGCTGGAACCCTAAGTACCCCTGTATTCATGCCCTACACACTACTGCAATAATATCTAGTATAATATTATAATAGTATAAAATATTCCTTATGAGGTATCATATGAAAGCTTATAACATACTGGTTCCTAATATCATTGTAAAATGCATGTGTTAACATTATATATGAAGTTATGAATTCCCTCTCTATGATATTATTAGAACTTGGTAAAGACCAGACAGCCCACCTTAGGTAAAGGTGATAAACAGGTCTTTCCTAGACAAAGGAATGTGGGTTTATTTCAGTTTACATAGTAGTAAACAAAGTCATCAGGGTAAACCAGCAGTGGTTATCCTGATCCTGAACTTGAGAGACAATATTAACAAGGCTCCTGCACCTCAGAGAGAGACAGGAGATTGAATCCCCAAGAGGCCTTCCTGATTTATAGGACTAAAGCAACCCATTTGTGGATCTAAGGAACAGAGAGAGACTCCATCTTTTATCCTCCACCTTAGGAGACAAAGAAAGTAAGTAATTTGATATCTGTGCGGGGTCCCGGACAGACTGGTCAGTAAAAGCTGGAAAGGGGATTGTGGGTGAGAGAAAAATGATCTTGAACTAAGACTATATCTTCCTAGATTAAGTTGTAGGGTTTAGATTAATATTTCCACTTTTATTTGCTCTTGTAACCATCTTTGCCTTTTTCTTTTACTTGGAGTCATAAATATAAAGGGAAGGCTAACCACCTTTAAATCCCTCCTGGCCAGAGTAAAAAACCCTTTCACCTGTAAAGGGTTAAGAAGCTAAAGATAACCTCGCTGGCACCTGACCAAAATGACCAATGAGGAGACAAGATACTTTCAAAGGGGGAGGGGGAACAAAGGGTTCTCTCTGTCTGTGTGGTTCTTCTTTTGCCGGGACCAGAGCAGGAATGCAGGTCAGAACTCCTGTAAAAAATCAGTAAGCAATCTAGTTAGATATGAGTTAGATTCTGTTTTGTTTAAATGGCTGATAAAATAAGTTGTGCTGAATGGAATGTATATTCCTGTTTTTGTGTCTTTTTGTAACTTAAGGTTTTGCCTAGAGGGATTCTCTATGTTTTGAATCTGATTACCCTGTAAGGTATTTACCATCCTGATTTTACAGAGGTGATTCTTTTACTTTTTCTTCAATTAAAATTCTTCTTTTAAGAACCTGATTGCTTTTTCCTTGTTCTTAAGATCCAAGGGTTTGGGTCTTTGTTCACCTATGCAAATTGTTGAGGATTTTTTCAAGCCTTCCCCAGGAAAGGGGGTGTAGGGCTTGAGGGGATTTTTTGGGGAAAGACATTTCCAATTGGGTTCTTTCCCGGTTATATTTCGTTAGATGCTTGGTGGTGGTAGCAATAAAGTCAAGGGACAAAAGGTAAAATAGTTTGTACCTTGGGGAAGTTTTAACCTAAGCTGGTAAAAATAAGCTTAGGGGGTCTTTCATGCAGGTCCCCACACCTGTACCCTAGAGTTCAGAGTGGGGAAGGAACCTTGACACTTGCTATCACTTAACCCATGATCTTTTGTTATTAAACTTGCTCTGCATTCATTATAAATCACAGTGCTGTGTGAGTTCAATACAGTGTGTGCTTCTAGAAAGCTAACAGGCTGAAGTGTTTTACTGTTTCTGTAAAGGTCCAGTGAGAGAGACTGGTCCCTTCAGTAGGACGATTTCGGGATGAGTTCGGGGCTGGAAGGGTACTAGGTCAGCTTGCAAGGAGTAACCAGATTGGGCAAAGTCAAGGTGAGGCTTGTGAGCAGCTAGCAGGTTGTAGGGGTCAAAGCTCTGAATCAAAGCTGCACAGCCACAAGACATCCAGGGTTACAAGGCAGATTAAACATACTGTGTCCAGTCTCAGGAAGGTTTCCTTCTAGTGACACCATTGTGGCAAGGTGTGGTAGACATCAAGGAAATGCCAAAAGACCTGTGAACCCTGGCACATTATCCTATTGTTGTTTTAATTGTTAGCCTCACCCACCCGTACATACCTAAAGTCTATAGGACCAGACCCTCAGCTGATGTAAATTAGAACTATGACAATTTACAGCAGGTATGGATCTGGTCCATAATGTTTAGACAGTGTCACAGTTCCTTCCCCACTCTGAACTCTGGGGTACAGATGTGAGGACCTGCATGAAAGACCCCCTAAGCTTATTCTTACCAGCTTAGGTTAAAACTTCCCCAAGGCACAGATTCCCTTCTTGCCTTGGGATCGCTGCCACCACCAAGTGATTTAACAAACAATCAAGGAAAGAACTACTTGGAGTCCTATTTCCCCAAAATATTCCCCCAAGCCTATACACCCCCTTTCCTGGGGAGGCTTGAGAATAATATCCTCACCAATTGGTTACAAAGGGACTACAGACCCAAACCCCTGGGTCTTAGAACAATGGAAAAATCAGTCAGGTTCTTTAAAAGAAGGATTTTATTTAAAGAGAAAAAGGTAAAAGTATCACCTCTGTAAGCTTAGGCTGGTAGTTAACCTTACAGAGTAGCAGAAAATTCAAAGAGCACAGAGGAACCCCCTCTAGCCTTAGTTTCAGAGTTACAACAAGACAGGGATAAACCTCCCTGTAGCAAAGGGAAAATTCACAAGTTGAGAAAACACAGGTAAACTAATACGCCTTGCCTGGCTGTTACTTACAAGTTTGAAATAGGAGAGACTTGTTCAGGAAGATTTGGAGAACATGGATTGATGTCCGGTCCCTCTTAGTCCTAAGAGCGAACGGCACAGAAAAACAAAGAACCCAAAACAAAACCTCTCCCCACCCCCAGATTTGAAAATATCTTTTGTTCCCATTGGTTCCTTTGGTCAGGTGCCAACCTGGTTACTTGAGCTTCTTAACCCCTTACAGGTAAGGAGGAATTTAGGCTACCCCTATGGTTATGACAGACAGGTATCCTAGTTACTTGCTTAAACTTGGTTTATCATTGCTTAGTATCAGTTTGTCAAACCATTTGTCTGTGGGCTGTTATCACAGATAAATAGCTTCAGTATTTTCTTATTTTTCTATTTATGAGATTATAATGCTCCTTTCTCAATGATCAATGGTGTATATTTGTACATAAATGTGTTAGCAAATATTTTTATACACCAAATAATTTAACTGATGTCTCACTAAATGCATAGTATATTATAAATTAGGGTCCTAAATACAACATGGATATTACAAGGCATTTAATTAATTAATTAACTAATTAAAAAGAGAGAGGAAACAGAGGAGGGATTCTCCTTCCCACTACAACTCCTGTACACTGATATAAAACCTCTTAACTGTCCAGGGGAGAATTTCCCTAGCACAGGCACTCCATAAGACATCTGTAGGCTACCTCACACAGGAACTGTTGGAAACCCCAGTGTAGGGGACAGGGCCATGAGACATGAGGTTATGACCATTCTGAGGACCTCCAGTTTGCAGTGCTACCCATAGGCAGCCCAGGAAGAGGAACTGTAATTTAGAAGAGCTTTGAGCTACTTCTATTTATGCACCAGCCCAGAATCCCAGGACTCTTCCCTTTCTATCTCCAGGGCTCCACCTGTGTGTGCTGCTCCTCCAAGAACAGCAGCACATAATCCCTTCCCAGTTATTGGATAATATTTAGAATAGAGCAGCAGTGTTGATGGTCTGTATTTATCCCTGGCTTACGTCTCTTGACTTCAGTCAGTGAATTTTGGATGAAGGTGGTTTTGTATCTTTTACATGGATAATAATACAAGCTATAGGGTGGGAATTTTACTAGACAAAGTATATGTAATTTTTATTAGGGGAACTATTTCAGGATTTCATTAAAATATTCTTTTTAACCTTGGACTCCTGTCCTGTAGAAATACTGAACTAGTATGTAGCAATGCACAGAGGGACTATAATAAATTAATACTGGGCCTGATTTTGATCTTTCACCAATTTTACATAGGTGCAACTGCATTGACTTCATTCACAGAACATCTGATTATTTGCATGCTGCTATAAATGAGATAAGAATCAGGACCAAGCATTGATATTCCTGTGAAACTTGAAAAATAAGTGTATGTCCAGAAACATAAACAACTGATTTTACAAAATGAGCATTCATGGCTTTCAGGAAACAGGGTCCAAATGTTAAGGTTTTGGGCTGTCATTTAAAGTGAGCACCATTAAAAATATAGTAATCTTTAAAAAAATTTATTTTCTTGTTAGAGAGAGAAATACACTTTACACCGTTTAATTTAGTAGTTTAATTTTCTACAGCAATAAATCTTTTCCCAGATTACTATTGTTATCTTAATGAGGGCTGATTGTAATCCAGTTAGCAGCTGTTTAATTGCTATCATGTGGCTCTGGTTTAAACTAAAGTCATTTAAACACATACCTCAGCCTCGTACACGTCTGACATGGATTAAGACTGTGGAAATGCAGCTTGCTGCTCCTATCTCAGCTCAAATCCCAATACCATACTCTGTATTTCCTCTATGCTTACTTATCCCCAAACAGATTTTTTTATTTATTTTGCTTTTCCAAGTTTTAGTTTTCTCATCAACTAGCTGATGTCATCACCTTTTCTGGTAATTCTCCAGTGTCTCATCCACTGAGATCTTTCTTCACAAAACCAAACTATGTACATGGGAGTAGAAGCACTTGCAAACTAAGTAGGCACAGATCAGATGCAGGTTGTAAGATGCTGATTGCAAAGATGTGTTAACTATAGATAGATCATTATAAAGTTGCAGCCACTACTGCTTATTGAATTGATGTAGTATAAGGGGGAAAGAGTATGCTTTTTCTTGTTAACCATTTTAATTAACTTTTAATTGATTTCTAGGAAGATAAATTGTTTCATTATAGTGTCTCACACCGAACACTTTGGTAGGATATTAAACATTCATGAAAACTTTCTGATAGTAGTGCTGATAATCAGAGATTTTTGTTTTGTTATTTTCCTGAACTTCTGGAGGTTCGTTTATAAATGTAAACAAATGAAGCTACCTTGCTCACAAAATACACTTAACTTAAATGACCTTATTCATGACTTCATTTAATTAACAAAGTGGAAAGAGAACAGGCCAACACTCAAACTATGTTAAGACTGTAGTAGTTAGTATGAGATGATTATCTGAATTGCATGCCCTCTACTAAAAAATAAAATGAATACCACTTATATGTAGGCAAGTTTATTTTGCTAATATTTAGACTATCATATGTATGGGTGGGATACACTAGTATGCTTAAAATAATGTTACCCAAAACTTGAACTAAACCAAATAATCACAAAAGTTGGAATACTATTTTAAAGTATTTTTTTTTCTTATGTATGTTCACTTCTTTCCGTGCTAAGGTGGAAGTGAAAGTGGAAAGTATAAAAAGAGAAGCCCAAGTCTGTCTCATGGAATAGTGTTACAGGCCTGTTTGGAACTAAAAATGTCCAATTCTGTGTTGCATTCCACTCCAGGGCAATTTTTCAGACTGGAGTAGATTAGATAAAGTTTGAAATATCTGGAATTTTTGGTGCTTATCTGGACTAAGTCGCTAAATACTTTTAATTTCACTCATTGATAATCGTTTGTTCTGTAGCTTTCTCCTGAAGATTCATCTATATCTCTTGTATAGTACGCTGAAGTTCCGAACTTAGAACAATTTATCTAGCAAAGTTTGCAGACCCAACATTTAAAAACTGGAGCAATTCTTTTGTTTTCTTTAGATTTCAGTTTACCATGTGAATAAAAATTATTCACATTCTTCAGTGTAACTGTAAGAACTATTTTGTGTGTTAAAATCAGTAACCTAGCACACTAGGGATTTTATGGTCTGAGACATCCTACATCCTGTTTTAAATTACCTCAAAGATGTTTACACATTTGTGACATGATGCCAAGGAAATGCACAAAAACATGCTTGCAGATAATGCTATCAGCAAATGTAGAATAAACCTTTCATGACATGGTTACTGTCTTGGTCGTGTAAATACCAATAAAGTTTAAATAACATAACCAGTAAATAAACTGTAAAAATGATATGAAACTTCAAGGAGAAAGTGTGTAAAATTACTAAAATAGTAAGAGTTGTAACAATAAATTAAAACACATAAGTTACCTCACTGAACACACCATTATTAATTTCTTGTATGCAGCCTGGATTCTGTGACACTTGAAATTAAATTGGAGTTTTCCTACTGATATTTAGTAGGAGCAGAAATGGGTTCTTGAAGACTTTTCTTCAGATTCAGCATCTCATAAGACATCGACCCAGATTCTTAGTTGTGCTACTGGGCATTGCTGAGGCAGGGAAATCTCAGAGGCTCTGATCCAGAGGTCAATTTTCCATTGGCCCAGTACTTGGTACAGTTTCGAGCACTCAGTACACTCTCAGCTATTTCCATTAAGAGCAGTTATGTCCATCAGAGATCATGACAACACAGCAGTATCCTGCTATGTCTCTACACTTGGTGCTTGAAGATGGGTTGCGTAGGATGTGGCTATTCCAGTTCTACGTCAAATTGGAACTCCCCAATATTGGAGCAATTCTCATCTGGGAAAATACTAAGGCATTATGGCCCCATTGCTCCAGTGGACTGCTTCAAGGGCTTGCAAGCATGGGGGAAGAGTCTGGCTGATATGCTCTTTCCTCAATTTGAGCATATGAATTCCCTTAACAGTAACTGAAATCAGAGACTTGCAATACAATGCACACATTCTCGTGTGGTTGCAGCAACATCTAGGTAAAGAGGGGCTGAATTAAAGGCATTTTGGCAACTTAGATACGCCCTCTCACTTGCTTTTGATTCATGCTACAACTTAAATGCATTTTGTGTGTTTAATTATACTGTACCATGGTCAACCATATCATCAATATTGTCTGCTACAACAAGTTAATAGAATTTTTGCCAAGGCTGGTAAATGCCATGATTTTGCAAAGCTGCAACTAAGGAATAATATTCAAAAATAATTATTTTTCAACACTAACATTTTTTGCTCAAAAGTAGGTTGAAGAGGACAAGAGGTGCTTAATTTAGATCTTTATGTAATATGTTGAAAGTGTTGTTTGTAAATAACTCATTGTGACTAATGAAACAAGGCCTGTTACGTGTGTTGTTCAAAAGAATTAAGAAGTCAGCAGACCCAATTAACAAAATTTATTAACAATCAGAAGGTTTGATGTAATATACATAGGCAAATCTAAGCTGCCTCGCTTTCCAAGATAATCCCTTCCATACTTATTCCAACAGTTTTCACAAACTAAATTCATACTGTATGTCAGGTGCAAGTAGAAACTTGAAGCCTCATCCACAAAACACTGAAGTCAATGGAAAGACTTCCATTGACTTCAGTGTTTTGTGGATGAGGCTTCAAGTTGACTTCTATGTCCTTTGGATTCTTTTATATTAGAAAGTAGAATAAAAGGCTCACTGATCATGTCTGAATCTAATCCACATACCTTTCAAATGTATTTTAAAACAATATGGCCTTTTGTTTTATTTTAGGCTACAGACCCAGATGCTGCGGTAAATGGACAAGTACATTACAGCTTGGTAAACTTCAACAACATTTTCCGCATCACATCAAATGGTAGCATTTACACAGCAGTTAAACTGAACAGAGAAACAAGGGACTATTATGAACTTACTGTTGAAGCAACAGATGGAGCTGTGGACCCCCGCCGTTCAACATTAACTCTGGCAATCAGAGTTCTGGATATTGATGACAACAGCCCTATGTTCACTAATGCCTCCTACACTGTCTGTGTTCCAGAAACTCTACCACCTGGCACAGTCTTCCTGCGAATAGAGGTAAGGCACTCTGGAGCAAAGAAAATGTTTTGTTAATATTATTTTGTGAGGCTGTTCTCATCTAACTGGTTGCCATTAAAACCAAAATAAGAGATTAAAAATGTGGGGGGAGACGTGATACCCAAACCTCCTTAAAGCCTTTTTCTCTTTGTGAAAATGTGATATTTGGCATAGGACAGGCAAGTGAAAAATATTAGAAGCATAGAGCTCACATTTCTACTAATTAATAAAAGCAGTGATGGAAAATAAAAACATAAGTAGAGTACTGTTGAAATACTTTACAATGTGAGATTTTTTTAAATGTCAACTACATTTCTAAAATACATTTGCATTCTCGAGTGAGGCTCTACTATATTGATATTGCCAGTTTAGTTTAGCCCCGAAGAGTTCAAATGTCCTTCCAAATTTTTTATCCAAATCTCTTAATTAGGCAAGTAGAACATATCTTAAAAGCAGCATCTGTTGACTCTCAGAGATGGTTTTGAAAAAACGTTGGTTTCCTCAAGCCCACTGGAAATATATTTTGTTAAAATTAACAATTAAAATTATGAAAAAATATGAATTGCACCAAAGAAAGCAAATGTTCTTACTAATATCAGATAAATCAAATATATGTCCTGTAAAAATTGTGAACTGGTGTTTTCCTTGTGATGCTGCAGTTTTGGTTTTAGAGTAAATTCTCTTTTGCTGTAGGCAAAGGATGTTGACCTTGGTTCAAATGTTACCTATCGGATACGAACCCAGGAAGCACTGCCATTTTTTTCATTGAACAAGTTTACAGGAGAATTATCACTTTTAAAATCCTTGGATTATGAGTCATTCTCTGGCACTGAGGCAACCTTCACCTTTCTAGTGGAAGCCTTTGATAGTGGAGGAACTATGCCTCCAGGACTTGCTACTGTCACTGTGAGAGTAAAGGTAAGAGTAAGACTTTGCAGTTGATAACATCATTTTCTCTGTTATACAATACCTCAGTAACCTTTAGAGGTCTTCCAACAGGATGCAGGAGCACAACAGCAATATCGTTGTTTTCTTTGTAGTTTGTCCTAACCCTCACTTTCAATTTATGTTGAGCTGTTGCCTTTTTATAGCAGTAACTTGTTCCCATTTAAAATGTACAGTGTATCACTATTGTAGTTGCTTTGCAATTGCATGCAGTTACACAGTTATGTGCTTGCTCATAGATTTATTACTTACAGGAATAGATCTTAGAATACTTCATAAATGAGTAAACATTTAATTCTTTATCATCCCCAAAAGGCTGGAATAAATACTTAATGGAATGGTTTGAAAAAGTGACACCATCACATTTCAATTTAAGGTCATATAAATTGTAATTTCATTAACCATTCTTATGCATTAAGTGCTGATGCTGCACACTACTTATATTTCAATTTCTGCTGCATGAAGGCACAGCCTTACAAAAGAAAATAGCTTATTTTGTGCTTCTTTTACAATATTTAGTCCTTATTCTGCCAGTGACTTGCTGGCTGTGTGAACTTGAGCATTTAACTTTACCTCATCTCTCGGTGTCTTTCTTTTCCCATTCGTCAAATGGCAATAATGATCTTCCTATTTGTAAAGTGCTTAAAGATCCACTGATGAAGTATTATAGGAGAGCTTCTTAATAAGAGCTGCTATTTATTTTGTTACTAGTCATGATTTGTCTGATGCAAGGGCAGTGGGGACCCAGGTGAGAGCAGGGGCAAATCTGAGACTAACAGTGGAGGCATTTGTAGTCAGGTTTCAGGCTCTGGGTCAGGAGGCAAAGTCCAGCTCAAGCCAAGGTTGAAGCCAGGAGTTCAGGAGCAGGGAAAAGAAATGGACATGGCAGCTACAGAAGATCCACGCTGTTGCATGGACACTTCTTGGAATGCCTCTTACATTTATATAGGGTGTGAAGGCGATCAGGAGCCAGAAGGTTGCTGCCTGTCAGCCCCTTTGAGGTGGGACTTACCATGGTCTGTGTCCACATGGTTCACAAACTAGTCACAGCTGTTGCTGGGTGACAGTATGGAACTACCAGCAGCCTGGCAGTTCTGCAGGACTGGGTTCTAGACTTGTGGGGTCTTACATTTTCTGAGAAGGCATTTTGGATTCTTTTATCAAGTGTCTGCTTCCTTGAGTTTTCATGACTGTGAATGAGCTGATTTTTGTGACAAAAGTGCCTCTTCCTTCATTTTGTGTCATTTGGGTAGGAAGGTATTCAGGTAGGTCATCAGTGTTTTAGTTCAGGAATGGAAGTTTGCATGTGAGAACCACATTGCAGAGTCATAAACTATCAAGTCTGGAGATGTGAGTTCAGATTTGTCCTCCTTTGTCTGACTTGTCCTCATCCATCCCTCCACGAATGCAAGTCGATGCCACACCATTCTGTTTTGTTGCAAGCACGTTCTTTCCATTTCTGGCCAGAGTTTTGTCATGGGATCAGTCCACCTCATTTTTGGCCTGCCCGGTGGTTGCTTGTGGTCTCTGGGTATCCAGTCACTGATGTGGGTCGTCCACCTATTGCAGTGGTGGGCAACCTGCAGCCTATCAGGGTAATCCACTGGCGTTTGCATATGCAGTTCGCCGTTCCTGGCCAATGGGAGCTGTGGGAAGTGGTGCAGGCCAAAGGGACATGCTGGTCGCCATTTCCTGCAGCTCCCATTAGCCAGGAACGGCAAACCGCGGCCGCTGGGAGCCGTGGGCAGTCGTGCAAATGTAAACAAACTGTCTGGCGGCCCACCAGCGGGTTACCCTGCCAGACTGCAGGTTGCCCACTACTGACCTATTCTCTTGCCTGCGAACTACGTGACCCACCCATCTCCGCTTTGCATCATACTTCACCTGCAGTACATGGCTCACCTCTGTATGCAGTCTGATCTCCTCACTTGTTATGTGACACAGAGTGATATCTTACACATTTGCCTTTCTGTTGCTCTCTGGATGACTCTCTGGGTGCCAGAGAGTTCAGATTTAATTGCGGCCATATATGAAATCTGTATGTTGGTTTTAACCTACTGTTTGGTTGATATTTATCCACACTGCAAATTGCTACGTGGGTTTGAATAATTTAACTTGATTGTCAGTTTATCTTCTGTTCTACTCAGAGCAAAGAAATGAGCATCATGCACCTTCCCTGGCCAGCCCACAGTGATCTCAGTGAAGCATCTCTGGTGATCCACAGTCCTGCTTGTATAACCATAGAAAAGTAGCCTGTTCCGTTGATGTACTCTGTGGTAAGGTGGGCTGGTGCCAAACCAGGGATATGTGTGTGCTGTCTATCGCCCCACCAGTTTCCTGCATAGCTGCACTTCCATCCAGCGTGTCCTGCATACTTCCATAGCTGCACTTCCATCCACTGTGTCCTGCATGCTGCGCTCCTGGGGGAATTCTGCACCACTGCACATGTGCAGAATTTATGGCCCCTGCAGATCTCTTTGTTTCCCTGCAGAAAAATGACTTTCTGATGGGGAAGCAAAGGGAAGTCACAAGGGTAGTCATGCAACCCTTCCCAGAAGTATGTTTTGTTTGTCCAGGGCAGCAAACAGAGAGGTAAATCACTCTGGGGCAGGGGGCAGAACTGCGGAAGACCCAGCTGGTGGCTCCTACCCTGTGCCGGGCTCAGCTGCTAGTCCGGGCTGGGCTGGGGAGAACAGGATTTCCTTTTCCCCTGCATGGCATCTGGGGCCGGGTCAGAACCACCCCCAGATTTCTCCCCCAGCTTCAGGAAGCTCTGCAAATACCCCTGCACACTTCCTGTGCCCATCGCTCCTTAGCTGCACGGGGAAGGATTGATGTACAGGGAGCTGCTCCCCGCATCTGCCCAAACCCCATGCATCCAGACCCCCTCATACCCAGACCCTCCTGCCAAGCCTCAACCCCCCGCACTCAGAATCTCTCCGATGAGCCCCACTCCCCCAGCACTTGGACTGCCCCGATGAACCACCCATACCCAGATCTTCACCCACCCAGCCCCAACCAGTTGCACCTGGATCCCCACCCCACTGAGCCCCACTCCTCCAGTATTTGGACCCACCATTGAGCCCCCCACACCCACCCCACTGCCAAGCTTTATCCCCCATGCTGAGATCCAACCACCTCACCTGGACCCCCTGCAGAGGCCCATTACTATGGCACCGAGAACCCTCCAACAAGCCCCTCTGCACCCAGATCTCCACTGAGCCGCCTTCACCCAACTTGCCCCACACAGAACCCTCTCAACCCACTCTTGGATCCTCCCTTGCTGAGCCTACCTGGTGCAGCTGGCATGGAGGGGCAGGACTCTGGGGTGTTTCTGGGGCAGGCCCCATCCTTGCACTGTATCAGGGTTGGGTGCAGCCTCACCGCTGAGTCCATATCCTGAGCGGGGGGGCTGCACAGTGATCTCCCATCTCTGTACAGCCAGTGGCCTGTGCTCCCCAATGCCATTTATTTGACAAATACAATTTGCAGAATTTTAAAATATTGTGCGCAGAATTTTAATTTTTTGGCACAGAATTTTTAGGCGCAAAATGCCCTCAAGAGTAATACTGCCAAGAGTCACAGTGATGTGTGGTAGGAGACAATTAATGACGCTTCATGTTTGCCCGATAACAGCCCCTAGTATGGATTTTCCAGCTCCAAAATGATTTCCCATTGACCAGTAGCAATCTGGCATTCCAGAATGTGATCACCACTTGTTTTTCCACTGTCAATGCAGTTCTCATTAGGATGTCCCTGAGCTGGAGGGCTGGTGTGAACTCAGCACACAGATCCAGAAATGTGGCCTTTCACATCCAAAAGTTATGCAGCCACTGCTCATCACCCCATTCCGAGACAATCCCACCAGCCAGTGCCCATTTCTTCAGGCCAGAAGCAGTGCTCCACTATCTGCAGTTGCTTCATGAACACCAACAACCTTGAATCATTTTTTGCTATGTCCCGTTGCAAACTGTCTTTGAAGAAATTGTCATGTCCCCATTGTTATAGTACTTCCTGTGTGTCTGCAAATACAGGAGAATCATTCATCCAGTATTTGAAACGTTCATGAGGGTAGTGCAGAGCTTCTCTCAGAGATGGTGGGTACGAAAAAATGCCATGCAGATTTGTGGGATTTTCAAAAAATGGCACAAAATTATGGTATATGTGTAGCAGTATGGGATGGAGAAAGCTGCATACTGGAAACTTGAGTCCAAAGATCAAATAAAGTAAGATCAAGTAAAGGAAACCAAGATCCCTGGGCAAGTCATTTCTATTTTTCAGAATATGTAGCAAAATTTTCCCAAAAGACATTGTGCCGGATGGCAGTGCATGGCACATCGAGTTATCTACCTGTGGTGCACCGCACTTTGCATTGACATGCAAGCAGTCAAATGCTGCTTGAGAACTTATTAGAGTTTAATTAAAGGATATTTATTTTCTGTATTTGGCATCTGATGTTGACAATATGAGTTTAAATGGTTATAAAGCTTTAACTTTTTGAAGCTCAATGGCTGCTGCCATTAAATAATTGTTTGACTCCTCCCCCCATAATTTTGCACAACTAGGAAAATTTAAATAGTTTAAAAAAAACGCTTAAAAATAAATCTGTTGTTCAATTAAATTATTTTGAAAAATAAAGGGGAAAAAAAAGACTGGTAAGCCTAACTATACTGTCCTGCCTACAAGGTAGTGAGCCCCTTTTGCACGTCCTGTTTGACTTAATTAGGAGTTGATGGTTTTCACCCCTTCTCCGGAGTCATTTCAGTATCTTGTGCTAATGGAGCTATGGTTTCTAAGTTTCTGAAGTAACAATTTATTGAAACACATTTTTTATTTTTTGTTCTTTCTCATACTTCCAAAGGATAATTTTCTTCCCAGAGCCTAATGACTCTGTTAAATATTTGTAAATAGCATTTCTAGGCATAGGTTTGGGGTGTCCAAAACAACAGACGATCTGGTATAAATAACAAGTTTTAGCTAGCTGCAATTCACATATTTTAATGCTTTATATCTGTGCAGGGGGGAAATTGCGTAGAGTTACTGAAGAATTATTGTAATGTGTGTTGGTTTTGGTGGTGTACAAAGCCTCATGATTCAGACCAATTTAAAGAAAAAATTGCAAAACATTTTGCACTGTTGGATATTTTGTCTCGTCTCCATATTTCCACTATGTCTACCGATTTATTTCTTCTTGCATATTTATTTTCTTTTCACAAATATAATTGGCATAGTAGCAATGGAAACTATAAAGTTATAATCAAAATCGTTGTGTTTGCTACATTGTACACATGCAAGTGTTATTCTCAGTGGCCTTTTTTTCCAATTGTTTTCACACAGGAATTACTCCTCTGCTTACATATTTACGTTAAACATAAGTTTAAATGGTCCTGATTTTCCTCTCATTAAAGAGGTATAAAGTGGCTCCTTGAAATCCTTGGAATTACACTTGTGCAAAACAAGTGTGAATGAGAGTAGAAACCATTTCAATTACTTTAGCAACACATTTATATTAACATAAAATATATGGATCACTGAACATCAAACATAGTTGAAAAACTGGAACATTTAGCTCCAATAGAAATCCCTATTATGCACAACCTCTCCAAAGTCAATGTGAAATTAAGCAATTCTTGCTGTTTAAAGACAAATTCCAAACTCTCAGTTCTACTTATTAGTTTGGGGCACCATCATGATAGCACTGGTATTTTACAAAGGTCCTGAATCCCATTGAACTAAAGTTATTCACCCTATATAGTTTCCCTGCCTCACCACATAAATCCTCTAACCCCAAGCCGTGCAGATGAGTTAACATAGCTAATACGTAAACATAAAACTGATTTTCAGACACTTCTTTAACAGCTAGACATGATTTTCAACTAAGGGCCAGATTCACCATTGCATTACTCTAGTTTTATACTGAAGTAACTCCATTTTCTTCAGTTAAATCACATCACTGTAGAACTGGAATAATACAATCATGAAACATGCCCAAAGATTTTAGAGAAGAATTTAAATGATCCTTGGAAGTTTTGCTACAAGTTCTGAATTGTACTGCAGGATGATTGATGTCATTCCTGAACCTAAAATGGGAACATCTTAAAGATGTTCTTAAAGATGTGTATCCTAAAGAGATACCACTAAACAGCTAATTTCAGTAAAGGAATTTCTATAGGTATTACACTTATACTTCATATTGATGTATAAGGAAAAACTATAAGCCAGAGAGTGCTTGTGATGTTTCTGACTCTCACCAGAAACAGGAAGTAGGGGGAATTTCATAAATACCATGCACAGTTGTGGTGCTATATAAACATTTAATAATAAAAATATAGCCCTGAGGAAGTTCAGGTATCTGACAGGCACACACCAGTGCAATGCCAGAATTTCAAATGATCAGACCTAAATGAGAAGACCTATGTCTTCTACTGTAAATCAAATTTATATGCAAGTGTACTGAAAATGAATTAATAATTATTTAACAGTGCCAGCTGTTTTATCATGCAGACTTCAGTGTATAGTCCGAGTGGCTTTGCTTATTCAAATCAAACTGTGCTTTTTTAGAAAAGTGCCTGCAAAGTAGCAACCACTTACCAAAGTGTAAAACGAGTCTTTCCCAGAGAGTCTCATTATAGAAAGCATGAAATGATTATTCCATTTTATGATTCTGACCATTTCATACAGTACTGTACTTACAAGCAGAGATTTTAGGTGAAGTTCTGACCCTGCTGAAATCAATGGAAGTTTTGGCATTGACTCAGTGGGGAGAGGATTCCACATTTTGTACATACAATGGTGACACGTGGGGACAACTGCTACAGCGGAGAGATTGACCCCTTGGAAAGAGCAGCAACTGTACTGCTACCTCCTTTCCCTGGGGTTTCATCAGGAAAAGGCAGCTTTGAATTCCATATAAGACCTATCAGTGACAGTTAGCTGGAAGATATGTGAAGTAGTGCATCTCCCACCCAGCTCTGACTATTTTTGGGGCAATGATGGTTGGCTACATGCCTCTGGTGGCAAGAGAGTTATGGGCTGCTAATGCTATTGGGCCCCTGCTTCAGACACACATACAGTTTTGCTGGCATATAGGAAACAAGGGCAGTAAATGCATACTTCTTCTGGTGCTAATGGGAAACTAAACTTAATGTGCAAACATTGGGTGGCACTTTCTGCCTTTGGCATTCACTCCCTTCCTTGGTCCCTAATAGAAAGTGTTTGGTCACTGAGTCCTTTTTTCCGCCTCTCTGGCTTGTGAAGAGTCGGAGGCTTGTGAAGTTGGATAATGTGGGGGGTGAGCAGGGACTCTGATGAGTTTGAAATTCTTGGGGAGTTTAGGGGGTTTTATATTTTTGCTAAGATTGATGTACTGTGTTCTTGAAGCAGTGAGAGGAGTCTGTTTATTGTGAATGGTGCATCAAGCGTACCCAGAGCTTTAGATGGACACTCTTAGTTTTTGTATAAATTGAAATAAATAAATATCATAGCAGATTTTTCCTTAAAGGCTTCTATAAATGCACTTGGCTTCTGTGTACTTGACTACTGACTATTCAGCTACTGTACTATTGCATAATATTGAGAAAATCATTTTTAAAGATAAGCATCAGTAAGCAATGCAAGCAATACTGATAACTCATTTCATATAAGGCACATTATATACTAAAGGTAGTATAAATTGTTCTGCCAGCATATATATTGGTTTCAAATACAGAAATTGATTACTAAAATGAAAACAGGAATTACAAAGGAAATAAAACATTAGAAACGCCCTCTAAATAATTCTTAACTCGCTCATATGATTTGTGGCCAAATTCTGCTCTGTTACACTTGTCTAACCTCTTTGCGGTCAGTGGAAAGGCTGGATATAACTCAGATTAGAATGTGGTCCTCTGCAGTACTATGTAATGTATACTTTATTGCTGCAGTAAGCCACTCCACAGAACTGTGAAGCGACTGGTGGTTTAGGCTAGTAATACTTCTCATCTAGCTAAAAGGTTAAAGTGAGCTTGTTTGAAAGCTGAAGATCCTGGTTATTGTGTCAGTAGCAGGGACTTCTCCAGATGTTAACAGTAGTCCGTTTGGAAATGTTTGTGATGGAAATATTGGTACTCTTCATGGCCCGGCACAATGTGGTGGTGTTCACCTCTTTTTAGTCTTGGAAAACTGTGCTTGCTAAATGAAGGAAAACATACAGTTGTTAAGCTTATAAGAAGCACACGGGATCTTTTTCAGGGAAGAAGGCAATACGCTACATTTATTGAGAATACAGCAGTTAGCGTATGCTTTTCAGTTACACACACACACACACACACACACACAGAGTACTGCCAGTTGATGTTTATATTTACCAGTCCAGAGTCTGGATCAATCTAGTGGCCAGCCAGATTGGTCACAGAGGGAAGATGCTCCTGGAATTGTGGCAAGATGAACCCAAAGTCCCCTGGCCAAGCACCCTGTTCTTATAGTCTTTTTTTCTCTATGGATTGTTGTGTCAGTTTATGACCAGTTACTCCTTAATTGGTGTTATCTTTTGATGTTAACATTCCAAAACACCTCACAGAGGGTCATCCTGTCCTGGTTTTGATTTCATCAATTGTCTTGTCTTTAGGGGTGCCAGCCTCCACCTCAGGGTCGTCAATCTGCCCTTCCTCACTTATGGATGCACGTTGATGGTTCTCTGGTGTCGTTAAGTTTCTTCACTCCTCCTTCCTTGACCATCTGACTTTAGCAATGGCCTTCACGCCTTCTCTTTTCCTGATGCATGCATTCCTCGTTCACACAAACAGTCTTTTACAGAGACCTTCAAAGGTATATAGCAGTGTTTATGTTGAGCAAGAAAGGCATTGTAAATTAAACCTTACTAAATCTTGTAATCAAAACATTTCACATTGTGGCCCGGGCCTTCAGCATTCCTCTAATCTCCTTAACATAGACACAATACAAGATCCTGTCTCTTACTTACTAAACCTTAAAACAAAGAAATATATACATATAGGAAACCCTAGTAGACATTATAACTTATCCTAAAACAAAAGGGTGACCATAATCAGTCATAAGGATTGTTCTGGTCTGACCCTGCCTTAATATCAGTACAGACACTGACAGTCTGTCAGATGCGTTTCTACCAGTGCCCCAGAGGGTCATTCCTTTCTACTATTCAAAAAGGGTGGCTGGCAGGATGATCAAATCATACATTAATTCTAAAAGTACAAATATAAAATCCTGTTCCTACACAGTTGCCAACAAAAGTTTATAGATATTTGGAAATGAAAATATGCCATTGTATCTTCTTATTGCTGTGTACCATGACATGCTAGACACTTACATGACAGAAAAAAGTAATAAGGTTATCCCATCATTGAGAGCCAAATCAAAATAATATCTTGGTTTTAATTAGGCATTTCTCAGTGCCTTACCTTGTCAATTTTTTTGAACTTTCCCTTTATTTTTTAGTAGTTTGTTTAACACAGTACTGTCGTGTACTGTATTTTCTTTCCCCCACCCCATCTGCTGCTGTCTGATTGCTTACTTCGGGTTCCAAATGAAATGTGTGGTTGACTAGTCAGTTCATAATTCTGGCATTTGTAATTCTGAGGTTCTAACGTAATTAAATGTTGCATTGCGTGGGCTTAATTGTGGGTTTGCCAGAAGCTCTCAGTAATGGTCAGCACATAGTTGCTCTGCCTCAACAGAAGAGCAAGGATGAGATTGTGAGTCACAGTCTCATCCCTGGCTCCCGCATTGCCCAAGAGGGAAGAAATTTGGGTCAGCCCTAAACCTTATGCAGCTTCTTCATCCTCACAAGCTCCACCCACTGCCCACCAGAAAGCATAGTAGGGGAAGTAGCAAGTGCCCAAATGCTGTTCTCCCCACCCTGCGCTGTGACCTACAATAAAAGTAGGCCATGGAGGAGAGAAAGAGGTCACCCTAGATTCCCCTTATTCCCCCCTGGAAGCACATGTATAATTATGCCCTAAAAAGGGTGGTCATCTTTATTATTTGTGACAACTCATTAAATGGTCAAATAAGGTCCTATGACAGAAATTGACATTCCATATGGTTTCTGCCCACTTAAGCACATTTTAATGGAAACTGCTCATTTAAGTATTCCCTTTTAAGTATATTCATTTTTGAGCAGGCAGTTAGGGAGACGTGGAGAGTGAATCTTATATTCTCAACTAAAGGGATTCCCATTGTGTTTTATTTAGCAACAGCTGATTGGGGATCAAAAATATTCTGTATAATAAAGTGTTAAGGCACATCATCCTTTGGTTTGAGGATGTCGGGAAATATTAATTTCACAAAATCTCAAAAGCATAATAAAAAAACAAAGCCCTCTTTCTACAGAAGAAGGTTCCTGAGGAGCATTACTGGAGATGTGTCAAACTGGCATTTGGAAGTTAGGATAGACCTGAACAGTAGTGGGTTATCAGACAATTGCATGTGACAGAGATGGCAAGCCACCAGCTCTGTTGATGTGCAAATACCCTGAACTGAAAGATGTATAAAACAAAATCATGGCAGGAAATTAAATGCATGCAGGGTTTTTTTTTAATTAAAAGTGTTTTTTAGACTTGAGAATTTGGCACATAAATGACTTTTTGGTGAAAGCAACTTTTTCTTCTGCCCACCTTTTGTGGCATTCTATATATTTTGGGGTTAGTGGAAGGAGTTCACTAGCATTTGAATACACATTTTCCTGTTTATTTCATGCATGATAAAAAGATGGCAAGTTGCGAAAGAAGTTTAAATCCCTATCAAGGTTCCTTCCCCACTCTGAACTCTAGGGTACAGATGTGGGGACCTGCATGAAAGACCCCCTAAGCTTATTCTTACCAGCATAGGTTAAAAACTTCCCCAAGGTACAAACTTTTCCTTGTCCTTGAACAGTATGCTGCCACCGCCAAGCGTTTTAAACAAAGAACAGGGAAAGAGCCTACTTGGAGATGTCTTCCCCCAAAATATCCCCCCAAGCTCTACACCCCCTTTCCTGGGGATGGCTTGATAAGAATCCTCACCAATTTGTACAGGTGAACACAGACCCAAACCCTTGGATCTTAAGAACAATGAAAAAGCAATCAGGTTCTTAAAAGAAGAATTTTAATTAAAGAAAAGGTAAAAGAATCACCTCTGTAAAATCAGGATGGTAAATACTTTACAGGGTAATCAGATTCAAAACATAGAGAATCCCTCTAGGCAAAACCTTAAGTTACAAAAAGATACAAAAACAGGAATCTACATTCCATCCAGCACAGCTTATTTTACCAGCCATTAAACAAAAGGAAATCTAATGCATTTCTAGCTAGATTACTTACTAACTTAACAGGTATTGTAAGTCTGCATTCCTGATCTGTTCCTGGCAAAAGCATCACACAGACAGACAAAGCCTTTGTCCCACTCCCCTCCAGATTTGAAAGTATCTTGTCCTCTCATTGGCCATTTTGGGTCAGGTGCCAGTGAGGTTATCTTAGCTTCTTAACTCTTTACAGGTGAAAGGGTTTTGCCTCTGGCCAGTAGGGATTTTATAGCACTGTATACAGAAGGGTGGTTACCCTTCCCTTTAGTTTTATACAATCCCTAATGCACATTTACTAGCTCAGTTGTTGTTCAGTCTTGTTGTTTTATAGTGAGGCCCCAATGATTTCCCATTTGATATAGTTGACCGGAAACTTTCATATCAACAGATAATCTCCTAGTACACTGTCCTAAAGTGGTAGGGAAAAACTCTAAAAATATGTTTATAAGCTCTTTTTTAAAATTTTGATTTCATCCTTTAAAAACCATGAGTGTATAATATTTCCAAAGCCATTCCTACTTAGCTTAACAAACAATATTGCCAGCAGATCAGACCCAGAAGAGTAAAGCACAACTTCGTAGCCTTTTAATTACATTGGGACAAGTACTTTTTCTTTGCAATAAAAAGGAGATCCTTGCAGAACCGCATTTGATATAGACTTCCCAGGTAGACAGCTCTGAAAATGTCAACCATAGCAAAAGACTTCTCAACCGTGCAATTCATTTAACAGTCTAGCTAAATCAATAGAACCCTTAATGATTGTTGTATTTTATTTACAGGAATTCCTCCCTTTTGAATTATTTATTAGATTTATTGACACCAGATTTTACTGCCTTTTATTGCAGCTACTTTCAAAAATAATCAGTGCTTTTTGGTAATAAGTCAGATAATACAAAGCCTGAAACTGAAATACTGTGGTGACAGTCATGGTATAAAAATTAAGATTTATAAACTTTCTTTTAAAATAATGGGTAATCATGTTTCAATAAGCTAAAAAATTGTGATTACTGGAAATGGTGTTTGCTTTTGTGTAGTGTTGGGGAGGGAAGGCTAATACTGATTTTTATCACACAGCACCTTTAATCTGATTTCACAGGAGTATCTTCTGGATTGAGGGGCAAATGCCAAATGGTTTTGGTGTGTGCAAGTCGAATAGCATAGTTGTTCTTGTTGGTTAAAATAGCACTTTTACAAAGGAGCTTTATGTTATTACCGAAGTGTCATCTTGAGTCACTGTTGTTTGTATTAAATCCTTAAAAATTAATAAATGTTGTAGCAAAACATGCTAGATCAAATTCTCTTTGGTTAGCAACAGAACACAAAAGAGTTCAGGGTATTTTACATCTTAGCAGTAAAGAAAAAACATGTTTACAGTCATGAACTATATCACTGGTTTCCTGGGGTAGGGAGGAAAAAGGGAATATATATCTATGGCCAGACTCCATTCCCCACTATGGCTGCTTTGCATCCATCTAGTAATGGAAAGCAGCTGTAATGCTGGCTTAACTAGAAGACCAAGAACACCCCCTTTATCATCCCTTACCTCTCCCAAGATGCCATGGGGCTGGCATCCTCCCTCCCAATCACTAGCACATGGGGTATAGCTATAAGAGGGAAGAGAGAGATGGCTTTTTGTGCTACCTTAAGCCTTGGATCTCTAGTTATTGAAACAGCCCCTTAGGATGCCAGGAATAAATTGGGGAAACTCTGGGGCTGCTCTAATTTATGACAGGGACTAATCCAATCCCCAGTTGCTACAGGATCCAGGAGCTGCAAAGATGGCTGGCCTTATAACTATCTTTAACCCGCACCTCACTCAGTTGTGCTGAGGACAGTTTAGATGCAGCCCAGGATGGAGATCTAATACTTTGAATTCTAATTATTTACTTCCCCCAGTTTGAGGGAGGGGAAAGAGGAGGTTATTCTACCTATCTAAATATTATCCATTTATATTGCTGAAGTTATGTTGGAGGCAGACATAAAGGGTGTCTTGGCGTCACCCTTGTTAAAATATTCATTAATATCTCTGGAAATACAGTTAGGTTTTCAGACTCATTTTCTTCTGGTATCCCCTAACTCAAATATTTCTATCCTGCACTAGTCTTTTTCTTCCCCTCAATTGACCACCAGCTGTCTATGAGTACCTTATTGACCATTAGTGTATTTTACTTACCTTTTTCCATCTTTTTTTTTAAACTGATTTTCAGTTTTAGTGCTCTTTCTCTCCAGTGCTTCCGTTCTCCTCATCCCCACTCCAAGATGATTGTCCTGGTTTACTTACCATTGTGTTTAGCATTTTCTCTTTTCTTTCCAGCAATGTCAATATTAGTTTTTAGAGAGTGGTTTATAGAAAAGACTCTTTTAATCCTTGTAAACATGACTTTATGGCTTTAAGGGATTGATTGGGGGGGAGGGCTAACAGATCATGCTAGAGCTGAGATGACAGCTGGGTTAGCAATTGAGATGGCTTCAAGAAATCCGTGGATCAGTTCTCATTTTTGTTATGTGGAATAGTTCCAAGGGTAGCTACTATAAATTATGCTAAATAAGAGTATATGAACTTTCTCCTGTACTGCACTCTGAGCATAATTTTTTACCCTTTGCCCAGAGAAACTATGGGAAATACATGTCCTTTCCTGCTCCTTTCATATTCTGCCAAATGCAAGCAATGTGAAACAAAACAAGAAACCAAACATAAAATGGAGCTATGATAAGGAGAAAACCTTGTTTCTTTATTATGCTTTGATTTTACTTCTGTTGTGCAATATTTGTGAAGAATCCTATAACTTGCTTTGCCCACCTTATTCACACATAGCCATTAAATGGGTCAATATGAAAAACCTTTGTAGAAGGATTATGCACCTTAGGAGTTTTTCTGGTGATAGACTCCCGCACAGCCAGAGCTTAACTGCCTCAAGTTTACCTTCCTCAAATCTATGACAAGCCTCATTAACAAGCTACAGAATCAGTCACATACCTCAGTGACTCTCCCCAGGCACATGGCCTCATGTAGATTTGTTATGCAGCATGCTAAACTTCACTTATGTTGTATGCAAGTCTGTCTGAAGTTGGTGTATGTACCAAATGGACACCATATCAAGTCAGTGCTTGTTCTCCTCAACGTCCTTCCCTTCGTAAATTGGTGGAACAATTCCAGTCATGTGTGCAAGGTTGGTTTGTTCTTCCCACCAAACTCCTTGTGATTGATGCATCCCTCATATGATTGGGGAGCTTATCTAAACTGCCATCAAGTTCAGTGCTGATGGACCCACAAGGAAAAGATGTTGCACATAAGCCTACTAGAACTCAGGGCAGTTCATTGAGCCTGAACCATCTTCCTCCCAATGATTCAAGGACTTGCAATTCAAATTATGACAGACAACATGACAGCTATGTTTTATATAAACAAATGAGTAAGAGTTTGTTCATACCTCCTGTACTAGCAGGATATTTGGTTTAGGAATTGGTGTATCCACCAACAAGTCTCACCGGTAGGAACAAAAGGACATTCAGAGTGCATGCACAGCTGGCCAAAAGATTCTGATCTTGGGTGCATGCACACCACAAGTGGAATACATCTGGACAACACATCTTGAAGAACCACCATTATTTTAAGGTAAGTAATTTCATAAACAGCTCTTTCACCTCCTTCCCCACGGCCCCTGGTGAAGGGGCATGCTGGGGCAGTTGTGGGGTGTGTCTGGAGTATGCTTCATTCCAGCTATCCCTACCTGGCTCATGGTCCCTTGAAGCCATGATTCCTTGAGAGCTTCTGCATGCTCAGCCCTTTTGAAAATCAGGCCACTTCATTTATGTGCCTAAATCTGGAGTCAAGAGTGTAAGTTAAGCACCTAGTCTTTGGCCCAGATTTGCAGTGTTAGAAATGAAGACTATGCTCAACTCCCATGTTTAAACAAAAATCAGAGGCAGACTGCATTAAACATATTGACATTTTTCACCAGAAATAATAATAATAATAATAATAAAAAAACCAGTGCTTTTTCTTTTACAACATCATTGATGCTTTTTAGTGTTTATAAATGCAAAGGACAAATAGTATTAACTATACCAAGTTATAATGTAGGGAGAGACTGAAGTTTTACGATACATCACTGTCAATACAGACAAAGAAACTGTGAAAATAATAAATTGCTGTAAAGAGTCAGTTTCTTCTGAAAAGGAACCTTATTAGAATAAGAAAAACAGTATTATCACTAAAGCTGCTTCTCTCTCTCTCCTTCACATGAAGAGTTTCTGCCTAGAACTTCTGCCAACTACTTACTGCCTTGATTTGTGCCACAAATTTAAAGAAAAGTACACATACTCTCACACCCATTGTTCCACTGCTGGACCTTTCTTGAGTACACACTGTCAATTATGCTGAATGATAAGAAACACTATAGTGATTTTTATGTGGCTATCAATTATTTTTTATTTTAACCTAAACCCCAAACTGGAAGCCTTGTGTCTAATGTAAAATGAGCAGGCAGATTTGGCTGCTGAAAAGTGTGGGGGAGAGGGATAACCCTTTTTCTTATCTGTCCATAAATCACCAAAATATCTTGATGCCAAGTGGGAGAGGACATTTTATTCAGCACAAACATGTGAGATTTACTAGGAAAAGTTCTTGTGTAAAGTTTGTCTTGGTGGAAAGGCAGTTTTAGGACAAAGTCCCTCTGCCTTACTATTGACTTTATATGCATATTTGTTTGATACTGATTCAAATACCTTAGAAAAATAAATATATAAATATGGTTTCCTTATCATTTCCCATAGCAGTGGTTGTTCTGTATCATCCTTAAACAGGATTTCTCTTTCTGACATTTCTATTTTAAGTCTCTGATTTTCAGTCACTAAGGACACATAAGAACATACAGAAGATGACAAAAACTTTCAGAGAATGCTGAACTTGTCATGTATTATTTGAAAACAATAGAGATGTTTTAAAGCAACATTGTTATTATGGTTGACAGATCCAGATATGATTTTCCAAACTAAAAAAAAGGCTTCTCTTACGTGTGTAGCTTACCTTAAATATTCCATAAATATACCCAAAAGATTATTAGGCCTCTGAAACAAAGCCCGTCTTCCAGTGAAAGGGTAGAATCCTTCCCTGTGCTGCAAAGGAGCAGTTGATGTGTTTGTGTGGAGCCGAACACAGTATAGGGAGTGTCTTTTCCTCCCTACTCTCTAACCGACACAAACAGCAGGGTAAAATCTATGCCTACCGCTCCACAGAGCACTAGGTAAAGAGGATGAGCTACCATGCCAGCCAGCATGCCATGTTTTAGAAGCCAGCTGGATATGTATTACTCAGGGCCTATGCTGCTAGTTCTCTTTTAACCCTTAACATTTTACATTCAGCTATACTTGTTCGCAGCATTCCGCACTGCCCGCAATCTCAAAGGTAGGAGGAAGGGGGTATTTTTCTGGACTAGAGTATTGGCTCTTTTAAGAGTACCCCATCCCTCTGGACCTGAGAGAAGGGGATGACTCACCTGAGCTGGTGCATGGGCTAGTGCTGTTCAGTTAAGCTGCTGACCTCCTGCTCATCCTCCCTCGTCCAGAATCTCTGTTAACCACAAAAAAAAAAGTGATATATATTCAACTAACAATCAAATATGTCACATAGGCAAGTTTTATGAGAAGTCTGGGGATTAACCTTTGCTCTCTGAGGGACTAAATATAACAATCACATAGGGTCACCAAAAAGAATGGTTAAAATCTGTACTACTTAAAGGGTTGGGCAAAATCTCAGAATTTTGTAGCATGAGGAATGCACCTACAGGAGTCAGTAACAGCTATATATGGCAGTGTATTGTAAAGTATCTACTGAAGGAATAAGTTTATTCAGTCAAGAGTCTGGACTCACTTTGTTTCAGGGTCTGCTCTGACTCATCTGCTGATGGTCTTTGAAAGAAACAAGACTATAAATTATTTTACTGGTATTTTCAAAGACAAGAACTTCTGAACAACGACCACTGTGGAATTCTGTTCTGGATTTCATCAACTACAATGCAATCCAGATATAATCCAAATTCGTAGCAGGTGGTCCTCCAAAATATAAGAGATTTACTGTGGAGGCAGATGTGCCAAGTTCTTATTCAAACTAATTAAGGCTGTGAATTTTGCAAGGATGCACTTTCTAAGCTAATGAGGTTTGCAGTCCTGCGGGCGTCTAGAGCCAGATACACTGGGAAAGCAGTTTTCTTGACACTTTGGCACCCCTGCTTCTGGTATTGGTGAAATGTGAACGTGCAGATGCATGTGAAAATGTAAAATAAGGTTGAAAGCTGAACTTTCACCTGCTGAATTAAAAAAATAATCGGGCTGGGTTTGATTTGGGAGATGGTTTGGGTTTGGTTTTATTTTATGGGAAATGGTTTACTTGTCTCTCGTCTATGTCTCTGGTAAGTTTCAAAGAGGGAGCAGGAGTGGGGGACACCGAAATGTCTATGCCTCTATGTCACTCTCACAGATCTTGGGAGACAGGCCAGTCCTTGCTTACAGACAGCCCCCCAACCTGAAGCAAATACTCACCAGCAACCACACAACAGAACCACTAACCTAGGAACCTATCCTTGCAACAAAGCCCGTTGCCAGCTGCGTCCACCTATCTATTCAGGGGACACCATCATAGGGCCTAATCACATCAGCCACACTATCAGAGGCTCATTCACCTGCACATCTACCAATGTGATATATGCCATCATGTGTCAGCAATGCCCCTCTGCCATGTACATTGGTCAAACTGGACAGTCTCTACGTAAAAGAATAAATGGACCCAAATCAGACGCTCAAAACATTCAAACATTCAAAAACCAGTCGGAGAACACTTCAATCTCTCTGATCACTCGATTACAGACCTAAAAGTGGCAATACTTCAACAAAAAAACTTCAAGAACAGACTCCAACGAGAGACTGCTGAATTGGAATTAATTTGCAAACTGGATACAATTAACTTAGGCTTGAATAAAGACTGGGAATGGACGGGTCATTACACAAAGTAAAACTATTTCCCCCCCCCCCACCCCCCACTGTTCCTCAGACTTTCTTGTCAACCGCTGGAAATGGCCCACCTTGATTATCACTACAAAAGGTGCTCCTCCCGCCCCGCTCCCGCCCGCCCCCCCCCCCCGCTCTGCTTCTGGTAATAGCTCACCTTAAGTGATCACTCTGGTTACAGTGTGTATGGTAACACCCATTGTTTCATGTTCTCTATGTATATAAATCTCCCCGCTGTATTTTCCACTGAATGCATCCGATGAAGTGAGCTGTAGCTCATGAAAGCTTCTGCTCAAATAAATTTGTTAGTCTCTAAGGTGCCACAAGTACTCCTTTTTCTTTTTGCGAATACAGACTAACACGGCTGCTACTCTGAAACATGTCAAATATATTCTTTCAAATATACAATGGATCCAGTTTTCTTCTGCTCTATGGCCCCCTTGTTGCAATTCAGTGTAAAGGGGTCATTAAAGAAGTAGAAATGTCTGCTGGACAATATACCCACAGAGGTGCTGCCATGGAGTTACTCTAACTTGCACCAAAGTCCAGACCAGGAATAAGGATATTGCAAAGGTGGTCTAAAGCTCCCTTCTACAGTTCCTACACGAAGCACAGGAATAGGGTAACAGAGGATAAGGTTTAATATATTCACCACAACAATTAAAGAAATATGGACAGGAAATGGTTACTGTAATCCATAACCAGATCCATAAATAACATTGCTCAGACTTGAATAGTTGGGACATGACTCCAAATAGCAACAAAAGAACCTCAGTAGGTTCAGATAAGCACAAAAAAGCTTGGATGCTCACTGGAATTAAAACAACTTTTTCCTCAGATTTCCAGTACGGTGGTATTGTGAGATTCCAGGGTTGTAGCTGAGAGACCACCATGGAACAAATATGAGCAGATTTTGGAAAAATCACAAGATCTATTCAAGTAGCATCACTATTAGTGAAAATGCCATCAGACTGATCTGAGTTTTTTTAAAAAAATATTTAACCACCGATCTATCTAATCAGATAGAGGGGGATTTGAATTGCAATCCCAATATGAGAAAAAGTTATTTAACTATGTGTGAGAGGCCCGTTTGGCCATCCTGTACTTAAACCTTTATAAATGCAAGTAGTAGATTTAATTTCATTGGAGAGCTCATGATGAAGGTTCCTTTCAAAGTATTGAAAAAGTTGTACTTTTCTTTCTTTAAAGAGATACTTTACATATAGTTTAGACCTTCTCATCCCCATTGGCATGTGTAGTCTCATTCATATTCACTAATCAAGAGTCAAATACACAATGAATGCAGAAGTCAGCTTTGTTTGCATGCAGTGGATGACTGTCTTAATCTCTTTGTGAAGTAGGAGTTTACATTCACTTATTTCATGCTTCTTCGGTTTGCGTTGTCCATGAATGTGATTGTTTGCCAGCAAACACTGAGAACATTAAGTAAACTGTGTAGGTTAAAGACAGTGAAAGAAAAGGAGTAACAAATAAAACCAGGAAAGGAAAAATTGCAAAAGACTTTTTGCTGTATTGTATTATTTAATAATTATTGCAGTTAGAACCCTTCAGGAGATGATTTTTAAAAATCACCAAAGTGAAGTACAAATCCAGAACTGTTTTGGCATGAAAAATCTGTCCCTTCTGACATTTTTCCACTTAAAAGAAAATGTATTATTGGCATCAGAACTACCCTGCGAGCACAAAGGAAAATATGTGCAGTTTCAGATAAATCCTGCCCTTAGGGAGGTGATTTGCAGGTCTGTGTAAGTGTCCAAGAGCCTTGACTCCAAATCCATAGAAAGTGTTTCCTCTTTGTTTTGCTTTCTGTGTGTGTATATGTCTCTCTCCCAAACATGGCATCATACCTCTCCCAAGCCAATGACAGTACAGAAGCATTAACTTTTAAAACTACAGTTTGTCCTTAACTTAAATAATTTGAGGCAAAGTTAAAGCCATATAATTATAAATAGATAATAATAATTATTAATAAAAAACCCTACCCAAACCTACGTTACTATTATGTTAAGATTGAAAGTTTAAATCTAATGATGTCAAATATGAAAATTAAAAGATGAAGTCTTTCAAAAACAGGACCTCAAACAAGGTTTTTACATCCTGATCTAGCCTCTCAAATAAGTAGGCTGGTTTTCAAAATTGCTGAACACCCAGCGGCTCCCACTGAAGTCGTTAAGAATGTAGAGGTTAAGGAGCTTAACTGGAGGATCCTATTTTTTGAAAACTTTGACCAAGATTTTCATAGTATCATTAACATTTCCTCAATGCAAATGCTATATTTACTTACACATCTAATAGCTAATACTTATGCATCTAATGGATTAATAGACTTTTCTGTGTTTGGATATTTAAACTTATTGATAAATCAGTGCAGCGTTGTTGATGTTGGGTGGGATGTGGGTGGGGTTTTTTTTTGTTTTTTTTTTTACATTTTGAAAATGTCAGTTCCCTGTTCCATGTGTGACGGGTAGACCCCACCACCCCTGCCTTTGGGGAGGCTAGCGCCACGACCCCACCCCTTCCGCACGAGGCCCTGCTCACCGCAGATGGAGCCCCCAGCCCCCCACCCCCCTGTGGCCAGAGAAGCCCCTGGCTGGCTGGAACCCCAAGCCACTCTTCTGCCCCCCTCCCCCCACCGTCACCGCCAGAGGAGCCCCAGGCTGACCCCAGCCAGCCGACCGACCCAAGCCCTGTCCGGAGTAGCTCCAGCCACCCGACTGATCCAAGCCCCGGCCAGAGCAGCCCCAGTCATGCCGGCAGGCCCGGGGCCACAGCATCACCAGCCCAGTGTGGCTGCAACCGCTGCAGCCAGGGAAGGCAGAGCCTTCCCTGACCTACTATACCCACCCCTCATGCCCTTTTCCTAACAATAGGAGGCAAAATTTAGATAAAATTAAAAGAGTTGTATTTAAGATTTGTTTAGCCATTATTTTCCTGGACCTTTGCAACGTGGGTATATCCCCAGGACATGCATATGATCTCCATTGTTACTTGGATTTTTCTCCAGCATGATTGATACTGGGAGTCCTCATCTGGGGTGGGAGGCAGATGGTCACAAGGTCATGACCTGCCCTTCCCTTATTGCTAAATAGGAGGGTTGTTCCAGCAGCAATCCTACTATGGAAGTTGAGCTCCACTGGTATAGACAGTCTTAAACCTGAACTATAAAATTTCTATGGAGCACATAATAGCCGGTACCTAAATCTGTACTTGGGTTAGTTTTAATTTAGACTCTCTGACTGTTTTGGTGCCTCCACCTGTATATGCGATCAGATCACTTCTCTAGCTGAATCCAGCATCTTTTCCCCATGTTTGGGGCAGGAACCATCTTTTTATTCTGTTCTAGATCTTAACGGGGTTTTTTCATAGATATTAAGGTCAGAAGGGACCATTATGATCATCTAGTCCCACCTTCTGCACAACGCAGGCCACAGAATCTTACCCACCCACTCCTGCGAAAAACCTCTCACCTATGTCTGAGCTGTTGAAATCCTCAAATCGTGGTTTAAAGACTTCAAGGAGCAGAGAATCCTCCAGCAAGTGACCCGTGCCCCATGCTACAGAGGAAGGCGAAAAACCTCCAGGGCCTCTTCCAATCTGCCCTGGAGGAAAATTCCTTCCCGACCCCATTGGGCATTTGGCCCCATGTGGACCAGCAGGGAGACTTTATATATCTATTTATGCCCTGACCTGCCAATAGAGATGTATTTCGCATTTGGCCCACAGGCAGGTGGCCAGTTCCCCCTGGAAGTTCACAGCTGGGCCTCATCATTGAGGCTACTCTGAGTTGATATGGATGATGGGGTGTTATATGAGGAGCAAGGGAAGAGTCAATGTTTGGAGCTATGGGCCCATAGGTGGGCAGCCAGTTCCCCTAGAGGTTTGCAGCTGGGCCTTTGGTGCTGAGGCACACCTGAGTTGTCTTGGTAAGAGGAGCATGAAATGATTACTGTACACCAGGGTGAAAATTATTTGGAATTTTGAAACGGGCAGGAGGACTTAATCATCAAGGCACAGAGAGATTTAGGGCAGATCCGGGACCTTTTCCTTGGGCAGACTGTAAACTGGTTTGAAATACTACAGTGGACAGTGTGGTGGGATTCCATCAGGCCTCTGTAGGTTTACAAAGCTGAATTTAGCATCAGGAGAGGGAAGTTGATAATTGCACACCAAAATTTTCATAAATTGGTGCCTACGTTATTCAGGGATGATGGAGTACAGCTCCCCGATCAAGGAGCAGATATATTTTTGGTTTGGGAGGGAATTATTAAGTATTTGGGAACCTGGTGGGCAGTGGGGAGTGGCAGCCAAACTAGTGACAGGTGTCCAGTGCAGGTATTTGTTCTATAGGGGTCTGGCTCCCTGAAAAACTGGAACTGGAAGTGCACTCTGGGGGAAGGCATCCCCTAAAGCAGCTGGGGAATAGGACCAAAGCTACTAACAATCCCCTTTTTTCAGCCCCTGAGCCCTTATGTGAGGGGAGGGTAGTGGATTTGTGGGGGGACTGATGGCCACCTTCCACAAGTAGCTGGAAATGAGTGAGGAGGGAATGATGAGCTGCACTGTACAAGTTATTGCCATTAATTCCGAAACGAGTTAATAAAGTTGCAGACTAATTAAAACCATGTCCTTCACACGTTGGCATTTTTCCTATGCATTTGGGACAATGTGCTCATCTCCATGCTCTCCCTCTTTGATTCTGGTCATTTAAAAAGTTGCACATGTATTTTTTAATGAGTTTAACTCATCTGTTTTCTCTGCAAGTGTAAAAATGTATAAAGCTGTTACTAATACATTCAAATTATGAAAACAGATTTAAAGCAGAAAACAGAAGTTAAATGAAAAATAAAAACGGTGGTTTAAAGTTGCACTTGTTTAGCTTTATTTAATTTTTTTTTAATTAAATTTAGTGGGCCTTGATCCTGATTGTGTTGTTTATGTAGTACATATTTCAGGATAAATCACACAATCAAGGTAAATGATTGTTCCTATTAACAAATTACAGAATTGCTGGAGAGAAGCTTTGAAATGTATTTGGCTTCTGATAGGGCAGTTATTAATGGTCCTTCAGCTGAGCATGGTTGAACTTTGTTTTATATTTTTATTTTCTTTTTACTGCCTTCCTCA
Organism: Natator depressus; assembly: GCF_965152275.1. Taxonomy (NCBI): domain Eukaryota; kingdom Metazoa; phylum Chordata; order Testudines; family Cheloniidae; genus Natator; species Natator depressus. The sequence goes on from NC_134240.1 coordinate 87,431,041, forward strand.
ATATAATGTACCTTTGCTTCAAAAAAAAAAAAAAAACCCAAAGAGTCTAACATAAATTTTTCCTTCACGATACATAGGTCACTATGAAAATCGTAATTTAGGCTCTCATAAAGTATTTATAGTAAGCTGGTCCTGTATTTTCTTGTCATTCTGTCACATATAGTGTAAAAAACACTTTCAGAAAGAGCAAGCTCATCCAGTTTAGAAAATTAACAAAGACACATTGTGGGACATTGCTTGAAATGTCATAAGAATCTCTGCAGTCCCTGGAAGCTTTATTTACTTGGGTGACAGACTGTTTTCTGAAGTAGAATTACTTTACGTTGATCCCTCACACAATAATATTATATTGAAAATTTGGCATCTTCCTCTTGGGTGCCAGGCTTGTGTGATAGTAATAGAATTGAGAGTATGGAAAGGCTGACAGTGGCAAATGGGTTCTCTAATGGGAAGGGAGTGAATGGGTATAGTTTGAAAAAACAATTGTGGATAGGTCCATAGTCTAGTTTCAACTTGAGAACTAAACTCTTAATTATATTTTGCAGGATATGAATGATTACTCCCCAGTATTTAGCAAAGTTCTCTACAGGGGACTGGTTGCTCCCGATGCAATCAAGGGCACTGTTATCGCTACAGTTTCAGCTGAAGATCAGGATCCTCCGGTAAGCAAATGATTTTGTTAATACACTTCACCCAAGAGGGAAAAATCTTTAACCCTCATATGTGACCTAAACCTCTGAGCAACGAAGGAGATTATTATGAGTCTCGCACAGCAGTAGCTTGCATAAATTTTTTATCCCAGCCTGTCCTTTGTCATCATGGACATAGGCTGCATTTCAAATGATTTTTCCCAGGGCTGACAAATCAACGATACAGCTTCTTTTTGATGGGAAGTTATCCGGCTTCATGGCACAGATGATAAAAAGAATAGGCAGGAAGCAAACCCATGACTGCCTGCATTTGGAACAGCTCTGTGGCTTAAAAAGAAAACAAAACACAACTTTGCAAGCTTGTCATTTCCTTGATTTGCAGTCATTGTGAGTTTCCAATCTATGTGACATACTAGTGTTCAACAAAACAGCACAGTTCATCAATAGCCCTTTTTGGAAATGTAGTATTTGAACTGAGCTTGGTTGATCTGGGGATAAAGTTTATTTCTGCCACTGGTTTCTTATCACTGTTCCCTGGTGAAGCTCTTGATTGACAGAACTGTGCACATTTTTGACTTGTTATCTTTTCTGATGGGTAATATCTATTTGTGTAATCAAGGAGGTTCATGAACACTGGTGACCAAATGATACACTGAAGACAACAAAAGCCAAAGATATTCTGTCAGAAGGGTTTAATTTTGATTGTTAATGTTTAGAATATTAAGGAGAAGAAGAAACACTCCAAATGCTCAAGGAGTGGTGTTCTGAGAGAGTGTTTGCAATGCACATTAAAAGCTAATGCTAATATTTTGACAGAGTTCCACATAAGTCAGTTATAGTTAAATACAGTACATAGGTTTTTTTAACACTGAGAAGCGCTGAAATACTAAGGCTATACTTATATAAGTCATATTTAATATGTACTGACTGTGTTATCCCTTTGCAAAAAATCCAGACACAAAATGGAAAATTGATGTTAATCAGTCTAGCTCCTTTGAAGTTAATTGAGTTAGGATAATTTATACCAGCTGAGGATCTGGCCCATTGTATGTTTAAGATCTGTAAAGAGAGTACTATAAAAATTCAGGTTAATAGTATCAATATTTATTTATTATTACTATGTATTATTTCATTAATGTCATTTCTGTGTTGAACTCTATACAGAACACAGAGAAAGACACAGTCTTGTCTCCTAGGGATCTTACAACATCAGGGAAAGATTTGAGGTTGCATGGAAAGGCTGAAGAGGTGCTAAATACGGGCAGCCATTCTCAGACCCATTGTGCCTTAGCCAGGTGCAATGCCTCCACTAACATAGGGGAGCATAGATCTTAGCAGCTTTTGCTATGCCCTTTCACAGAGGTCAGTGTGCATTTCCCTTTGCCGGCCTAACTCTGGTAGCCATTGTGGATGGGGATTAGGGCAATAGCCCCACCCTCTTATTTCCCCTATAGCTTTCTTTGGTGGTGTCCCAAATGGGGCTAGTGGTTGGAGCAGGAGTCGGGAGCCAGGGACTGGAGTCAAGGATCAGAGATGGAGTCAGGACCCAGGTGTTGAGCCCAGGGTTGGAGTCAGAGGCAGGAGGAAGCAAGGCTGGAGTGGACTGGAACAGGACAAGCTGGATGGCAAGGCTGGAAACAAGGCAGGGGTATGAGTAATTGCAGCTGCTGCTGAGCTTAAAAACAGTCCTGCTGGCTTCTTAAGACAATCAGGCTGGCCAGCCAACTGGGTGGTCCTAACATAACACAGTTTAGCTCATTAATCTGTCTGGAGGACGGGCTGGCTAGTCCTCATGCTCAACTGAAGGAGCACAGTCAGGACAGGTGGAGACTAATACTGCTGTCCATGATGGATTTCTCCAGTTTGTGTGCCTGGGAACACAATGGCTGGTCAGTGTCTGTTCTCTGCCCTGGGGGAGTAAGACTATGCACATTCTAGCCGTAATCAGACATCCAGTGATTTGAGGAGGAATTAATCCTGATGGCTCACACCCCCATCATTTGTTTTCAAGTCATTTTGAAAATTCTACTAAGATGGTATTCTGAAACTTTAATTATTTTAGTGTTCTAAGATTTCCAGCTGAGGTCGATATTGCTTGAAGCTTTGTTGTCATCAGGTATCTCTTTGGTATTCTGTGTATTTGGTATTAAGGACATTAGTGAGGTGTGTGGTTCAGGTGTTCACATTACAAAGGATGTTATTGTAACTTGCAAAGTTTGGCAGTTTCATTAGAAGGTTAGGAGGAATATGGATACAATGAAGCACACACAGTATTTCAAGGAGCTCAGTGAGCAACGCTGGGTGAAACTTGAACAGCGATGGCTCCATTTTGTCCCCTCAGGAATTCCCTGTCACTTAAGGGACTCAGCAAATTGTCTCAATTCAAGAGACGGTATCCTCAAAGTAACCTGCAAATTCTTCACATGTAAAATTTCTACTCGATTTACAATTAGTCATCTCACATTAACCAAATTATCCACCACTGGGAGCAGTTCCACTGTGTATGACTTGTATATGCTATGAGTAAGGCTAAGATTATGTCATGAAGGTGTAACAATGCTGGTTCTGGTGGGACCCAACAGAGAGTGCCAATTCAGGACAAATTGCTTAAAGCAGGACAGTTACAGCCCAAGGCTGGGGTTTCTATGCACACCAAGACGAACCAAACCAGACAGACAGAGGACTTTGGTTTTTCCCCATTGGCTAACCACAAGTCACACAAGCAATTCCCTTAGACACTCCAGTTTCCCAGTATCACCACCAGTGCCACTTGTTATGGGGACGAATGGTTATGAAAACCAATACCCCAGTAAAAGAAAAAAGGTTCTCCTGATCCCAAAGGACCAAGCCACAGACCCAGGTCAATATACAAATCAGGTCTTACCTACAAATCATGCTGTTGGCAATCCTTTAGAGTCTAAAATCTAAAGGTTTATTCATAAAAGGAAAAAGATATAGATGAGAGCTAGAACTGGTTAAATGGAATCAATTCCATACAGTAATGGCAAAGTTCTTGGTTCAGGCTTGCAGCAGTGATAGAATAAACTGCAAGTTCAAATCAAGTCTCTGAAGAACATCCACAGCTGGGATGGGTCTTTCAGTCCTTGGTTCAAAGCTTCAGTTTAGCAAAGTTCCTCCAGAGGTATGAAGCAGGATTGAAGACAAGATGGAGGAGCTGCAGCAGCTTTTTATATTCTCTTGCCATGTGGTCTTTCTTTCTTTGTCCCAAAGACAAGCTGTCCATCACATGGCCTGGAAAAACCTCAGAGTTCTGTCCATAGGCGTGTCCCTGCATACCTTGCTGAATCACAAGGCGTGTCTGCCTTCTCTCAGTGGGTCAGTTGTATAACTGATGGTCCTTAATGGGCCATCAAGCAGGCTAGGCGGACACCAGCTTGTCTGGGGTGTCACCCAGTAGCATAGCGTAAATTTGAAATACAGACAGTATAGAGCCAATATTCATAACTTTAACTACAAAAATGATAGCACACATAACCATAACCAGCAAACCATATCCTGTCTTATTTGATCCCCTTTATACAAGATTTGGTGCCACTACAGGACCTTGGTTGCAACCATGTTCTATATGGTCCCAGTTCAAGTCAATAACGTGACAGTAAGGCTAATATTATATCATGAAGGTCATGAATATCACAGAATCCGTGACTTCCAGAGACCTCTATGACATTTCTGCTTCATCCCTGGGGCGGCAGGGCTGGAGATGTCAGCTGGCAGGGCCCCAGCAACTCCCAGTTACTGCAGGGGGCTTCTGCAGCTCCCAGTTGCTGCCAGGGTACCTGAAGCTCCCAGCCAACAGGGGCATCAGGGTGGACCCCGCAGCTCCCAGCCGCAATCCCTTTGAGCCGCCGTGCATGGTGGGGGGGAGGGCAGCAGCTCTCTCAGCCACTGTGGATGGTGAGGGGGATGCCAGAGTCCCAGCAGGAGTGGGTGCTGGACCCAGGGAGGAGTCATGGGCTTCCACGATTTTTTGTTTATTCCCTGTGACCTGTCTGTGATTTTTACGAAAGACAACCATGACAAAATCTTAGCTTTATCTATGAGGGATGTTACAATTATTTTCTTTGCCTCCTGCACAGCCATAGCTCAAATCTTGATCAATTCCTTAGGTCACAGTCCATGGGCCCTGGATCAGGACTCCTCCACCAGTATGTTAGCCATATTCCCTTCTTGTTTTATTCATTTCAAGTTATCTGTAAATCCAGTGAACTATGTGGACAAGGCCAGGAGAGATGCTATTTAGGAACCACTGTATCAATAGTAGACCTGGATGAAAAATGGATTTTCTGTCCTATGGTAAATTCTGATAGTTCAAAATTTGACTTTGTCCCAAATTTTGATGAAAAGTCAATATATCTCTGAGTTTTTTCACAAAAAGGAATATTCCAAAATATTTCATTTTGATCTTATTGAATCATTTTGTTTCAACTTTATCATTTTGACTGTTATAATAGCATAGAATAGAATAATATAAATATTTAACTGTCATTATCATAATGAGAAGTTTTGATAATTTCCCATGAAAATTTAGATGAAATTGATACATTCCAGAAAAAGGTTTTGATTTTTGCAAATCTGCTTTTCCTATGGAAACGTAGTCTGTCCATAGAAAATTTTTGACCAGCTCTAATGAATAGACATGTACAAAAGAATTCTATAATATATCACCAGACCATAGATAAAGTGGTGATTTGGCAAGATAGTTCACTCCCTCAGAAGGTCCTGAAATCAATTCCAACAGCTACTATTGTCAATGTATTGAGTATTGAAAATGTCATTGTATGCATTTTAGAGAGACAAGATGGGTGAGGTAATAATCTTTCATTGGACCAACTTCTGTTGGCAAGAGACAGAGCTGTTCAGCATAGTTAGAATTGTATGGAGTGGTCAGAAGGTAATAGATGGTGAGACCTTTGGGGATAATGTTTTGTTTCTTGCATTTGCTCAGGAAGTAGAAAAGAAATGAAATATTATCCTCACCAGTTTCACCATCTATAACCCTCTGACCACTACATACAATTCCAAATATGCTGAATAGCTCTGTCTCTCTCACAGCAGTTGGTCTGTGATGAGGTGGTCAGGAGGTCCGCTGCTGGAAGCCTCAGGGTCCTGCCACATTCATCCCAGGAAAGGAGCAGTGGAGCTAAGTCCTCTGAGCAGCCAAGAGAGGCTACAAAGGGCTAGCTAATCAGAGAGGCTGCAAGGAGCAGCCAATCAGTGCCCAAGAGGGCCATATAAAAAGGAGATGCAGAACCAGAGACAGTTCCTTGCACGCACCGGAGGAGTGCAGATGGTGTTCCTGGCTGGCCAAAGGGAACTGCAGTACCATGGACAGCTCAGTGCTGGCAGGGACCAAAGAAGTGACAAAGAGCTCCTTGCTGGCTGCTGGGCCTTAAATATAGGAGAGCCCTGACGTAAGGGTGAAGCATCAGTGAAGGCTAGGGCCTCAGGGAAGTGGCCTAGGGAACTGAAAGCAGTTTCATTAAAGTGACACGGTGGCACATGGCTGCTATTCTTAGGGTCCCTGGGCTGGGACCTGGAGTAGTGGCCAGGCTTGGTCCCCCCTATATGCCACTAGGGAAATGTCCTACAACTGGACAGCGATAGCCCTGAGAAAGGGATCTGAACTGTTCAGAGACCCAGCGAGAGATCTGGGGATAGAACAGACCAAGAGGGCACTGCCTCCTGGGAAGAATACCTGGGGTACTGCCCAATACCAGGGCCAGAACTGTTTAAAGACAGCAGACACACCCAACCACCATTACATAGTCCAATAAAAGATATTACCTCACCCACCTTGTCTCTCTAATATCCTGTGGCCAACACAGCTACAACTACACTTCATACATCATGTGAGTTTATATGACATTTAGCACAACGGAGTCCAGATCTTGACTGTGACCTCTAAAAAGGTCTGTGATAATATAATATAAAACCTCCAACAAAAATTTTCCCCAGTATGCCTTCCTTACAATGCTTTCTCTAATATTTCTTTAAATATCCTCTCTGCTCTGGGGGTGGGGAGTTGCCCACTAAATTCCGAAGTGTGTGTGTGTATGTGTGAGAGAGAGAGAGAGAGAGAGCGCAAAATCACTGGGTAGAATCACATAAGATTCAACTTAAATCCGTATATATGGATTCCATTCCATATATAGCTGGACCCTGTATGTATGCATATATATAAATATGTGGAAATTTAAACTAAGCTTCGAAAGGGGGAAAATGAATCAAAAAATTTAGCCAAAATCTGAAGACCAATTTTTTTCTCTTTACTTATTAAGGGAAAGTAATTTAATAGCATTTTTAAAAGTTAATGTGTTACCAATATATATACAGTAATACATACACGTTATTTAGATGTGTGTATATATGATGTGTATACATATATGTATATTTCTATTACAACCTCTCTCTCTCTCTCTGAGTGCATGCATATAGGTTGTTATGGAAATAAATAGAATTCTATGCACAATTATTTTAATTAATCTAGAACATAAAAAAAGAGACTAGAACAGAAAATAAAGTTACCATTAATGGATTTTGCAATTTACTGTTGTTTTATAAAAAAGTTGAAAATTAAACTTAATGCTCAGAAAAAAAGAAAAGAAAAAGTCCATAAAGGTTTGCTAAAGTCTAAATAGGAATTCTTTCTCCTTACTTATTAAACATAAAACAATTTAATACATTTTTGAATAGTTAATATTTTACTTCCAACTAATGACTAACAATACTAAGCCACTTCCTGACTTAGAAAATCAGAGAAAATTGAAAAGAACAAATTGGCTTTTATTTTTTCTATTGAATTAAAGTTGCTTAGCTGTTTTATCCTCCACATTAGTATTTTGGGGCCTGCTTTGACATTAAGAGATGTCACAAGACAGATGGGTAATGAATGAACGACTATCATAGAAAAAATACAACAAATAACCTTTTCTCTGCTATTACAAAGAATCTTTCTTTAAACTTGTCTTAGGGGGATAAAGATTTCACTGTGACCTTCATCAATTTTTTGGTACTTTTTACATCTAATTGGATCTTAATTGGGCAATACAAATCAGTCTGTTTTATCACTTCAGGAAAAAACACTTAAGCTGCAGTTTTACTGTGAAAAGTGACTCTAAACTGCCAGGGTGGGATTCCATGTTTGTATTGTAACCAATTCCATATTAAATGTGATTCTGTGTGAATTGCAGATAATTAATATATATGAATAGCAGGAAAAAAATTTGGATATAGGACATATCTAATTTAAGGTATCCAAGCTTTAAAATATTGCTATTTTACAAGTTAAGAAAGAAAGAAAGAAGTATTTCCTAACTGTCAGCCTGGGGTGAAAATCAAGCTGGATTTTTTTCCTCCTTACATATCACTCATAATAAAAGTTTTGCAGATCAAATCAGGTCCTTAGTTACTCCCCATTATATTCATGAGATCCCCTCATTGCATTCAGGTATTATAGTGATGAGGGTGATATAATAAAGTTATTCACAGGGTTACTGGCCCCAAGCTCAAGTTTACACGTGACAAGCTAATTTAAGGTGAACTAGACAGTTAATTGAATAATGAGCACCTGAGCAATCTGATAAAAAGCCATCTCTGCTCAGTTGCCAGGAGGTGCTCAGAAAGAGAGAAGCTCTTCTGTGGGAGGGGAGCTCCACAGAGACTACTATCTCCAAGAAGGAGGGCTGTGCAATCCGTGAGCCAATGAGAGATATTACATGCTAGAGAGATTACGAATCAGAATCACTGGCCCCAGGGAGAAGGGTTGTGCAACCTTCTGAGCCCAAGGAAAGAGACTTTATTTCAAGTATGGTTTGGAAAATAACTGGCACATCTGATCTTTGAACTATTACAGTACCTGGTTTTGGAATCACTATTTATTATTTTATAAGGCCAAAAGTATGCTTGGCATCTCACTGTACTAATAAAACTTGGCCCTTGCCTGAAAAGCTTACAATCTAATTTCATAAATAATGCAACAAAAGGGATATCAGAAGAGTAGGAAGAGCTAAATAGGCGAAGGACAGACAACAAGAATGATGGCAATAAGATTTTGTGGTTACTCACCAAAGACTTATGTGCAGCATCCATTATTTCTAATTTTTAATACAAGTAAATAAATTTAACTAAATACAAAAGTCTTTAATTCTTTTTTTTTGAAGGAATTGTAATAGGCCTGAGTCTTAGGTAGGTATTTGAGACTCCAATCCAGGAAAGCAATTATGCCCATGCTTAAATTTAAGCAGATGTATAGATACATTGAAGGAGGAAGTTCATATATTTTTTGTTGGATCAAGCCCTGAATGAGGAGAGGACAATGGCCTGGTAGACCAACTCAGGAATGGTATTCCATGCGCTGGAAAAGCAGTCAAATGTGAGGCATCAAGGCTGGCATCATAGGCTGAGCAAAACAGGCAGAAGGCAATGCAGTAAGAGACAAGGGTGGTTAAGTAGGAAGGAGTGTCTGCTAGGATCTGGAAAGTGAAGACAAAGAACCTGATTTTCCACTATGTTACACCAGTTTTATATCAGCATAGCTCCGTTGGGGGTATAATGGTGTAAAACTGGAGTAATACAGTGGAGAATCAGGGCCCAATTGAGAAATGGAAAGGAATACTGTCAGATTGGCATGTTTTGTTTAGTTGTGTTTCGAGTGGATTGGTGTGGGGGCAATGTGGACATCCAGGAGGCTGGAAAGGCAGTAGCTGCAGTAGTTAAGGTGGAATGTGATAATATCCTGCATGAAAGTGTTTACCTTTTGGACAGAAAGAAAAGGTCAGATCTCATAAATGTCAAGCAAGAAAAGCCTCAGGTTTTGCTCACAATCTGGATGAAGGACATGGAAGTGTCAAAAATGATCCCTCAGGGTATAGGCCAAAGTGACAAAGCATTGTAGCGTTGTCAACAGAGACAAATAAAGGGGAAAGGGAAGACATTTTCAGAGGAAAAATAAGGAGTTCAGTGTAAGCCGTGTTAAGTTTAAACTATTGGCAACCCATCCAGGTGGAAATTTCAGAAACATGCTGAAATGTGGAATTGGTTGTGGGAAACAGAGCAGAAGATTTGTGACTCAGTGTAAGATGATAGGTGAAGCCATGTGAGTGGATGATATATGATGTAAAAGGAAAAGAGGAGGCGGGCAAGGATAAAAGGCCTCTGGGACCCTTACCAGAAGAGGGAGAGGGACAATGAAAAAAAAAATAACTTCAGAGGCAAGACTGGGACCAGAAGCATCCAACACTGCAAGGCAATAGTCAAACAATAGTAGAATGGAGTATTGATCCTGGCCAAGAAGTGTGAAAGAGAGAGAAATGTTTTGCAAGCAATCCCCATGAGCAGATGCATAAAGTTCTGTGTGCATGTATTGCAGAAGTAAGAGACTACATAATGTCATCCACAGTCATGATTTGTAAATCATATTAGACCCAATCCTGATGTTTTTATTTATTCTTTACTACAGCCTCCTTAGGGGAGGATTTATTAATGGAGATTCTCTGTGTCCTAGTAAGAAGGAAAGGATGGAAAATGATAAAATACAGGTAGGATCTGATGAGAAACAGTCAAATGAAAAAGAGTCCCATTCAATTACATCATGTGATGGCAGACAGCTAAAAAGTAACAAGTTTTTAAAGTGCTTATATACAAATGCTAGAAGTCTCAATAATAAAATGGGTGAACTAGTGTGCCTTGTATTAAATGAGGATATTGATATAATGTGAATCATAGAAACTTGGTGGAATGAGCATAATCAATGGGACACAGTAATACCAGGATACAATATATATCAGAAGGACAAAACAAGTGGTGCTGGTGGGTGCACTCTATGTGAAAGAAAGCATAGAATCAAATGAAGTAAAAATCTTAAATGAACTATACCAGAGAATCTCTAAGGATTCTAATCCCATGCGCTAATAAAAAGAATATAGCAGTAGGGATATATTACTGACCACCTGACCAGGATGGTGATAGTGACTGTGAAATGCTCAGGGAGATTAGAAAGGCTATAAAAATAGAAAACTCAGTAATAAAGGGGGATTTCATCTATCCCCATATTGACTGGGTACATGTCACCTCAGGATGGGATGCAGAGATAAAGTTTCTTGACACCTTAAATGACTGCTTCTTGGAGTAAATAGTCCTGGAACCCACAAGAGGAGAGGCAATTCTTGATTTAGTCCTAAGTGTAGCACAAGATATGATCCAAGAGGTGAATATCGCTGGACCCGCTTAGTAATAGTGACCATAATATAATTAAATTTAACATCCTTGTGGTGGGAAAAACACCACAGCAGCCCAACACTGTAGCATTTAATTTCAGAAAGGGGACTACACAAAAATGAGGAGGTTAGTTAACCAGAAATTAAAAGGTACCGCGCCAAAAGTGAAATCCCTGCAAGCTGCATGGAAACTTTTTAAAGACACCATAATAGAGGCTCAACTTAAATGTATTCCCCAAATTAAAAAACATAGTAAGAGAACCAAAAAACAACAAAGTAAAAGAAGCAGTGAGATACAAAAAGTCATCCTTTAAAAAGTGGAAGTTAAATCCTAATGAGGAAAATAGAAAGGAGCATAAACTCTGGCAAACAAAGTGTAAAAATGTAACTAGGAAGGCCAAAAAATTAGCTGTTACAACTCAAGAAAGAGATCTTAGAATCATAGAATCATAGAATATCAGGGTTGGAAGGGACCCCAGAAGGTCATCTAGTCCAACCCCCTGCTCGAAGCAGGACCAATTCCCAGTTAAATCATCCCAGCCAGGGCTTTGTCAAGCCTGACCTTAAAAACCTCTAAGGAAGGAGACTCCACCACCTCCCTAGGTAACGCATTCCAGTGTTTCACCACCCTCTTAGTGAAAAAGTTTTTCCTAATATCCAATCTAAACCTCCCCCATTGCAACTTGAGACCATTACTCCTCATTCTGTCATCTGCTACCATTGAGAACAGTCTAGAGCCATCCTCTTTGGAACCCCCTTTCAGGTAGTTGAAAGCAGCTATCAAATCCCCCCTCATTCTTCTCTTCTGCAGACTAAACAATCCCAGCTCCCTCAGCCTCTCTTCATAAGTCATGTGCTCTAGACCCCTAATCATTTTTGTTGCCCTTCGCTGGACTCTCTCCAATTTATCCACATCCTTCTTGTAGTGTGGGGCCCAAAACTGGACACAGTACTCCAGATGAGGCCTCACCAGTGTCGAATAGAGGGGAACGATCACATCCCTCGATCTGCTCGCTATGCCCCTACTTATACATCCCAAAATGCCATTGGCCTTCTTGGCAACAAGGGCACACTGTTGACTCATATCCAGCTTCTCGTCCACTGTCACCCCTAGGTCCTTTTCCGCAGAACTGCTGTCTAGCCATTCGGTCCCTAGTCTGTAGCGGTGCATTGGATTCTTCCGTCCTAAGTGCAGGACCCTGCACTTATCCTTATTGAACCTCATCAGATTTCTTTTGGCCCAATCCTCCAATTTGTCTAGGTCCTTCTGTATCCTATCCCTCCCCTCCAGCGTATCTACCACTCCTCCCAGTTTAGTATCATCTGCAAATTTGCTGAGAGTGCAATCCACACCATCCTCCAGATCATTTATGAAGATATTGAACAAAACCGGCCCCAGGACCGACCCCTGGGGCACTCCACTTGACACCGGCTGCCAACTAGACATGGAGCCATTGATCACTACCCGTTGAGCCCGACAATCTAGCCAGATTTCTACCCACCTTATAGTGCATTCATCTAGCCCATACTTCCTTAACTTGCTGACAAGAATACTGTGGGAGACCGTGTCAAAAGCTTTGCTAAAGTCAAGAAACAATACATCCACTGCTTTCCCTTCATCCACAGAACCAGTAATCTCATCATAAAAGGCGATTAGATTAGTCAGGCATGACCTTCCCTTGGTGAATCCATGCTGACTGTTCCTGATCACTTTCCTCTCATGTAAGTGCTTCAGGATTGATTCTTTGAGGACCTGCTCCATGATTTTTCCAGGGACTGAGGTGAGGCTGACTGGCCTGTAGTTCCCAGGATCCTCCTTCTTCCCTTTTTTAAAGATTGGCACTACATTAGCCTTTTTCCAGTCATCCGGGACTTCCCCCGTTCGCCACGAGTTTTCAAAGATAATGGCCAAGGGCTCTGCAATCACAGCCGCCAATTCCTTCAGCACTCTCGGATGTAACTCGTCCGGCCCCATGGACTTGTGCACGTCCAGCTTTTCTAAATAGTCCCTAACCACCTCTATCTCCACAGAGGGCTGGCCATCTTGGCGTCACTGTGGATAGTTCTCTGAAAACATCCAATCAATGTGCAGCGCAGCAGCAGCAGCAGTCAAAAAAACAAACAGAATGTTGGGCATCATTAAGAAAAGGATAGATAACAAGACAGAAAATTTCATATTGCCTCTATATAAATCCATGGTAAGCCCACATCTTGAATACAGCATACAGATGTGGCCTCCCCATCTCAAGAAAGATATTTTGGACTTGGAAAAGGTTCAGAAAAGGGCAACAAAAATGATTAGGGGTATGGAACGGCTTCTGTATGGGGAGAGATAAAAATGAGTGGGACTTTTCAGCTTGGAAAAGAGATAACTAAGGGGGGGATATGATAGAGGCCTATAAAATCATGACTGGTGTGGAGAAAGTAAATAAGGAAGTTATTTACTCCTTCTTATAACACAAGAACTAGGGGTCACCAAATGAAATTAATAGGCAGCAGGCTTAAAACAAACAAAAGGAAGTGTTTTTTCACACAACGCATAGTTAACCTGTGGAATTCTTTGCCAGAGGATGTTGTGAAGGCCAAGTCTATAACAGGGTTCCAAAAAGAACTAGATAAATTCATGTTAGATCAGTACATCAATGGCTATTAGCCAAGATGGGCAGGGATGGTGTCCCTAGCCTCTGTTTGCCAGAAGCTGGGCGACAGGAGATGGATCACTTGATGATTATCTGTTCTGTTCATTCTCTCTGGGGCACCTGGCATTGGCCATTGTCGGAAGACCCAGTATGGCCATTCTTATGGCCAAACCATATACTAAATGAGAAAAACCCACTGCATGGCCAAGAAGGTAGGCATAGCAACCCCTTCTTTCCTGTCTCCACTAGTAAGATAAAGGGGTCTGTACTCAAAAGATATTGGGGGGGTAGAGGGATGGACTGTGACAGGTCCATGGAACAGACAGTCCTAGTACCTCAAACAGAGAGCCCCACAGCCTCAAAAATTGCAGTGGTCAAAACTCACTTAGGTGACTCTTAGGAGAGGGGAGATTCTGCTCATCAGGACTAGCATTGAATCTGATCTCTTTAATGCGGTTCACAAATGTTTGCCAAATCATGTATTTTAAAAGAGTTAATTGAGAGTGTGTTGGGGTGTGAACAGAGGTTGCTAAGAGTTTTCTTAGTATTTTGTGATTGACAAAGTGAAAATGTTTAGTATGTCTGCACAGATGGCTTTACACACATCTTAATTATTCAAGGACACCTTTGTTCCTCTCTGGAGAGGGAAAAAAGGCTTATTTCTTTCTTATTTAATGCCGATAACTCATGTTTTATTTAAGTGGCATAATGCCACTCAAGGATGCCGGATAATTATGGCCATCTTCTCAAAATGCGTAAGCCTCCAAATAGTGATTCAGTAACAATTTATTAGCAGGGGGTGTAATTGAACCATTAGAATTTTGATAAATCTCAAACATAATTTGCTTGCTTTATTTATAAGTAAATATTCATGAGGCTGACATATTATGGGGTGCTGTTTTCCCCTTTGATAAGCATGCCTGTTCTATACAGGTTATCACTGCAGTAGCTGTAATGATCCATTTCTACACTCTCCCGTTATCCTCTCTCTTTTTTTTTGTTATACTGTATTGATGTGGTGCATTACTGGAAAGGGAGATTGAACACTAATTTTAAAGATCAGATTGCTTCCTTATCTTGGGTATGAAATCATTTATGGATTTATCTGGTGAAGCAGTACATTGAGAACTTTTTCCTCAGATCAAGCTCTTAATGAAATCATCAGTGATCATTCTTACAGTTCTTGACAACCCAGTGGAAATTAAGATGTTTATGAATATTTAATTGGGGTGAAAACCTATGAAACAGTCAGTTCTTGATCTTTGAAAACACATTGGATTGCTATTAGATTTCACAGTGTAAGTGGAAAGTTTGTTTGAAGGAAATATGCTATATACGTAAGTACCTCCTTAAGTGATTTTATCTCATGGATTTACGAGTTTGTATAATTTTAATTCTTTAAATTGCACAGTTAGAATAATTATGGGAGCAATCCTGAAAACTTTATCATGTGAACCAAAGTTTTCAGGATCAGACTCTATGCTGCTGAACTGTATGCTCATAAGTAAAATAGCTCAAGTGATAGATCTGAAAAATGCCTTGCAGTAAAGGGTGAAATCGTGACATGTCCTTATGTGACTCCTGGAGAGGAAGAGAGCACACAAGAAGCCTCCTTCCCCACCATTGAAGGTAATCTACATAGGACTTGTCACAGCTGCAGCTGAGTGCCCACATGGCTCCCTTTGTGTGGCAGTGGAGACATCCAATACTCCAAAGGGGCAGCATAAGATTAAGAGGTGGGGGCATGACCCCACCTTCCTCTGCACTCTTCTGCAGAGTTAACCAGCCACAAAGAGAGGAGTAGACTGGACCATTCTAAAGGATGGTGCAGTCTGCACAGTTCTCCTGCAGATATTGTGCCTTCCCAAGTCCTCCAGTAGGGTCTGTGACCCTAAGAACTCCTAAATGCCAACTGGCAAAGGGTTCCCTGTTCTGGAACAGCCACTCCTATCAAGTCTGACAAACTCATGACACCTAATACACTGCTTTCACCGTATTTACCCATAAACGATCATGTAAGATGTCTAATGGAAGCTTATGTCATACTGATCCTCTTAATCATTGCATGATACATGTATGGGTGATATTTTAGAAGCTGTATGTATGTAGGCAGGATTGGCAAGGTGTTTTTGCCAGACAAAGGGATGTGGAATCACCTGCCTCAGTTCATGTGTAAACTCAGCATTGTAAAGCTAACACAAAGACATCCCTATTTACATGTGAAAGTCAACAGGAAAAACAATTTGGGGGGCAGGGAAAGATGTGAAACAAACAGGAATATGGGAGACACTTTGGAGCTAGCACTCTCGAAAGGACACCACAGGGAGTCATTCTGATGTGAAGACCAAAACAAGAGAGTTTAGGGATAAGAGGAAGGCAACAGGACACCTTTTTTATCCACCACTTGAGGGGGTAACCGGGCAATGTGGTTATGCCCATGAGAAAACAGGATCTCAACCACCCTCGGTTGAAATGTTGCAAGAAAGGTCATAAGTAAGAAATTGCTTCAGACACGATTAGCTTGTTATAGTTAAGTCTTGGTTTAGGAGAAGCATTTTATACTTTATTTTATTTGTAACTTGTTATTATCATTTCTCACAATCTTTTTAATAAACTTATACTAGTTTTCACTATAAATAGATTACTGTGTTAGGTTGCTATTATTAGAGTTGGTACTCAATTCATCAAACAAGCTGATGTGTGTATGCTCTTCCCTGGCAAGTAGCAAAACTTGTAATTACTGTGAGTGTTCAGTGAAGGGGCTGGACTCCACAGGGGGATGCTTCTGAGGTGTTCAGGGACTGGGGTACACCAAGTGTTAATTTGTAAAGCAAATTGGGGACTGGCAGAGCCCAGAGAAGAGTGCTTGAGTGGCTGAAGAGCTGGCAGTGTCAGGGAGCTGACATCCAGCTACCACATGAGAGACTCCTTCTCACTGGAGGCTGGAGAATAGCAGTGACCCACAGTCCTGGACACCCCAAAAAACTGTCACAAGATCATGTGGCTCTGCACTATCTCTTGTCCAGGCCAGCGTCTATATTATCGTTCATGTTTATTACAGTTGTGCCTAAGGGCCAACCAAGAATTGGGGTCCAATTGTGCTAGGCAGTGTGTGGACACAGTTGTAGAAGGTTCCTGCCCTGAAGAGGAAGTGTTGCAATCTAAACAGATAGGTGTGGAGTGAAGCTCTGCATGGAGTGGGAGAAAGGAGGCACCACCTGGATCCTAGTGATCCCAGGAAGAAGTTCTCCCCTGCAGAATTCTGGGTCCAGGAGGATGCTGGTGGAAGGGGTGGCCCTGCCTGGGCCCCATTTTACTCCTCTCTCCTAGTGCATCAGTCCTTGTTTTGGCTGGTTCTGTTCCTACTGGCTGCACCTCTGGCTGACTCCTGTCTGCAGTTTGTCCTTTCTTTTGCCCATTTTACCGATTTAATACACACATTCAGAGACTCTGAGTTTCCAGGGGGCGCTTGACCCCTACTCTGTCCCAGGCCCCACCCGCACTTCACTCCTTTCCCCAACTCCCTCCCTGTCTCTTCCCACCCCCGTCCCTTCCCTCCCCCATTTCTCCCCCTCTCCTCCAGTGCCTCCTGCCCGCCACTGAACAGATGATCACGGTGGGCGGGAGGAGCAGGAGATGATCAGCAGGGCCCACCGGCAGGTGGTAGAGCTGGATGGGGAGAGGGGGAAGAGTTGATCTGCAAAGCTACCCCAGAGCACCCATGGAGTCGATGTGTATGCACACATCCGGTCACTGAATGACTAATGAACATATTCTTTCTCATTTTAAATAGAGAATATTAGTTTTGCAAAATTTCATTAAAATGTTCGCTACTTAATTCTGGGCCATTTTCCTATCAAAAACTTTGTCAAGTTGAATTTTATTTCAAAACATGAAATTTTGCGGTTTTTCGTGTTCCAGTGCAGAAATTCATTTTCAGATTTTTTAAATTTGATTACCGCCCTCCCCCCCTCCAAAATAGGACGTTTGAATGAAAGTAGGTGAAACTCCATAAAATTTCAAATTCTGTGATGCTTCACAGGATGTAATTCATGGCAGATTTTGGCCCAGCATCTATAGATGCAGATAATTCATTAAGCTACTATTGTTGTGGTTTATTTCTCAGTTTGCATATAGTGTCATAAACGTGCACAGTACTTCACATGTGAATTCTGGTCTGAAAATATAACTTAGTAAAACAGGATTCTGTTAGCAAGTCAATTCATTCCCTGTGCCACTATCCATGTTATTTCCCAGGAATAAAATCCATTCCATCCCTATAGACCTGGGGTTTTCCAGTTCTTTATGGATGAACTATAGTGGAGCTTGAAAGATGAAACCCAGTGACCTCCTGTGTGACCTGGGCAAGTCACTCCAGCTTTCTATGTCTCAGTTTCTCATCTGTAAAATGAGGGTAATGATACTTTCTTTCCTTTGTAAAGTACTCGGTCCAGATCAAATATCCAAAACTCTGAGTAAACTGGAGAATGGGCATGGGGCTTGAGCTGTCAACACTGTGCATGGTGAGGCTTGGGATGTCAACCCTCCCAGGAGCTGACAGTAGGAGCCCCACCATGCGCAGGGCTGACAGCCTGAGCCCTACCGCTGTTAGCTCCAGGTGGCTGGTTGTTAGATTAATATGGAGAACCAGAAAATGGAGACTTGGATAAATGGGGTTCTACTGTATATATATGAAAAACATTATCTAAGAGATTAATGTTATTTTATTGCCATCATCAACATCCCATGGCCATTGGAGAGGTACACAGGCCACTGTGCCCCTGGCCTCCCTCCACAGCCTCCTTGCATGGTTTAAGTGGTGTGGAATTTGGTACAACCAGCTCAGTCCTGCATGCCTTTCTCAAACAATGTTCTTACTGAGGGCAGTAGGAGTTTTGGCTGTGTAAAAACAGACAACCCCCCCCGCCCCCCCTCCCAAAACTGGGTTATGCCATCTTTTAGAAATGGTGCATGCTATGGATGGCTCAAATGCTTGTAAGTGCTTACTTTTAATGTGGTACCTAACGCAGTTGCAGTGAGAGGAAAACTGAAAAATGGTGTTTTGTGTTGCTCTTGCCATGCATATTGCTTACTCAGTGGCTTAATGAACAGTTTTACCTAGCAGGTGTTGGGGTATGTCTACACTTCTGTTAAACACTTGTGGCTGTCCTGTGTCAGCTGACTTGGCTTTGCAGGGCTTGGGCTGCAGGCTGTAAAACTGAAATTGTAGATGTTTGGGCTTGGGCTTGGGCTGGAGCCTGAGCTCTGGGACTCATGGAGGCTTCATAGCAAGCCATGGATGTTTCGTTACAGTGTAGACATATTCTTTGAGTCCCATTATAATATAGGCTTGCATCCAAAATTATTTAAAATACAGGCAAAAGATTAACTGTTAAAAATAATAAAACTAGCATAAATAACCCCCAGTATTATATCTGGAGCTTAATGAATAATGCATTTTTCAGTTCCCTGGCAACTCCAATAATAAAAAGTTTCAGATCAAAACAAAAAACATTTTTTTCCCAAAATTTTCAGCCAATTGAAAAACAATAATAAAAAAATGTTTCAGGATAAATGAATCATGTGGTTCAGCCTAAAAGAACATGTTTTGTTTCTATTCCAAGCCGGTTTTAGCCTTTTTTGAATTATTAAGGGCCATTTCAAAGCAAAAAGTTATTTTGAATTGAAAAATCAAAACTTTTAGTTTCAAAAATGTTGAAATGAAACATTTATCTTTTTTCAGAATGTTTTTGATTTTTTTTCTTGACTGAAATCGGTGAAACCAGTACAGATTTATGAAATGTTTCCATGTTGCCAAATCTGCATTGTTTGCCAAAAAAAGTTGCAGTTAAAAAACTTTATGCAATTCTAGCCAAATCATCCTCTGGTGATTTTGTCAATTACATTGTGGCCTATCTCTGTATCTATATATCATCATCCTGATTTTGTTGCTTTCAGAAATTATGACATAAAAACAAAGTTGGTAGCTGCATCAGAATCTGTAGGCACATGCCAGCTTTCTGTATTTAATTACCTAGTGTGTGGCTCATTAATGATAATAATAGGGTTTGGTCTTCCAGACATAAGGTGATTGTCATTCTGAACAAAATCATGTGGATTTGAGTAAGTAATGTCTTGCTAATCATATCTTGAAGAAAAATTACTAAATTGGGTTTCCTCCTGACATTGAATGTATAATCACCTTGGTACACTATGATCTCTTTGAAATTCTTCATGTTTGCAAGGATCTGAACATCTTTAAAATTATATCCAATTAAATACTTTAATAATTAAGCATGTTCTTTCTTAAAATACACCATTAAGGGCCCATTAGACATAGCCCCCCTGAGTTAGATGTGCAGTTCTTCACTGTCCCAACTCCACAGTGTGCAGGAGGAGTGTCCCCACTATGAAGCCCTTTTATTGTGTATGCTTTCCCTTATACGCCAGTCCTGTTCTTCAGGCAACTACAAAGTGGGGATTAAGTCCATCACCCTACTTTCTCTTCACCCACGTCAGGGTGCCATGTACCACCCGGGGACTAGGGACAACTGAGCAGACTGGCTTGTCTACAGATTGCACAACAGATGGATAAAGGTCCTTCTGCCTAGCCCCACTGTGCACCCTGGTAAGAATCAGGAAGGATTAAGCTCTAAACTTCTTGTACTGTGGTGGCAGATAAGCTTTTTTTAATCATATGTAAAACTGGGACCACCAGTTTGCAACTGGAATTAAATGTTTATGTGCAATATGTTATTTTAGTCCAAATAAATAGAGCCAAATTCTGCTACATTACCCACATTGAGTAGTTCCTTACTCCTCGATGAGTCCTATCGATTTCAGATATACTATTCACCATGAGTATAATCTGGCAGCTATGTTCTGCAGTGTTCATTACCATAGTATCAGTGGAGCTATCTTACATAGTTTCAATAGAAATAAATTTGTGTTCTCAATGCCTCTTGTTTATCATCAACAGAATATATTTGAATAGGATAAAAAAGTTCTTTCTTTTAGTAAAACTATATTTTCTTCTCCACCTGGTTTTGATGCAGTTTGCGCTGCAAGTTCACTGTTGTACTTACTGATAATATGTTGACATGCTGCGTAGAATGCATGATCAATAACAGCAAAGCTATTTTGTATCATATTAGTAAATGCAATTGAAAGTTACCAATCATATTTCATTAAACTTTCAGAGAAAATTGGCTTTTGATAATTTGTCTGATTAAGTACAATGCAGGTATTCAAATGCTATCTGCGTGTATTTAGAAAATCAGTCAACATTTCTGGTTTCTGAATGTGAAACTGGGTCATGCAGAGTCTGATTCATCCAAAAATATCTGAAAATTTCAGGGCAATATAAGCTTTATTCCTATTTTTTTCTGATATCTTTTTTGCACCCTGCTGTTGGTTGTTTTTCCTCATAGAGCCCCTCAACATGTAATTTATATTCACAGAGATTGAACTGTTTTACTGTATGAAATGATTAACTGTACATCATTTCATACAGTAGCTGCATGGCTCTGATAGAGGAAGGTGCAGTCACTGAATGTCTAATCCAACACTCCAACTAGAAATTCAAAGGAGGTGAACTTTCTGAAATTTTCTTTGTCGGATACGGATATAAAAGATGAAACATGTTCAGTTTTAATAATTAAACAAAACAAAGTTGATAAATGCTATAGTGCAGTGCCCCACTAACTCAACTCACTTGAGGCAATGCTGCTTTAACAGGTCTGAAGGGGATCTCACGATGGTTGTTTGGCTGGCAGTTGATTTCATACAGAACATTTGTCATGATGGGAAACCATCATTTCAACTGCTAGTGTTTCTGTTCAGTTTTGTGCCCCTCCACAGAATAAATTGGTTTGCTTAGTTGTGAACATGTTTCATGATATATTGCTGAAAGTACATTTGGTATTCACCTCCCTGGTGCACTAAGCTCCTCTCTGAAGCCCTGAGCCAGCTCATCCTGTAATATAGCCTGGGGGAAAGTATATGTTTTGGAAGTTTGCATCTTGTGTTGATTGTACAATTGTTGTTGCAATAGTAGTTACAGTGCCTGGAGGCCCCAAACAAGATTGGTGCCTCATTGTGCTAGGTATTGAACAAGAGTAGGAGCTCCTGTCTCAAAGAACTTACTATATCAGTACACAAGGTAGGCAAAGAGTGAGGGAAAGAAAGTAAGTTTACAGATTTTACAGATGGGAAAGCAGTCTGAAAAGGAATTGCCAGTTGTCTAAGAGAAATCTTGTCTCTGATTGGAAAGAGAGCACAGCTGGTTCCTAGTGACAAAGGAGAAAAGTAACGAGGATAATAATTGGGTAGACTGATAATAACAAGAATAATAAATGATTTTATATTAACCAATATAAGCAAGCAAAAATCTCAGTTTGGAAAAACAAATAAAAATACCTTTCTTAAATTCAGAGACGGCCCTGATTAATAGGAAATACTTTATTTTAAATAAAAGTATAAGTTTTATATAGACTAATTAAGCTCCAAGGAGACTCCAGACTCTGCAAAGCCTTGAAGAGCTCCACAGCAGCTACCCTTTCATCATACAGCCTCAGTTTTTTTGCTATCACCATCAGCATTTCGCCCAGCTGGCTAACAGCTGTAACTTTGTAAGCATCCCAGGGATATATACTTCTGTACTTTGTTTAACATACCACTTGATAGATCAAAGGGTCGACACAAACTGTAAAGCAGGGGTTCTCAACCTTTTTCTTTCTGAGGCCCCTGCAACATGCTATAAAAACCTCCAAAGCCCACCTGTGCCACCACAACTGTTTTTCTGCATATAAAAGCCAGGGCCACCATTAGGGAGTAGCAAACAATGCAGTTGCCTGGAGTGCCATGCCACAGGGGCCCCCGCGAAGCTAAGTTGTTCAGGCTTCAGCTTCAGCTCCAAGTGGCGGGGCTCAGGTCCCTGGGCTTCAGCCCCATGCGGTGGGGCTTCAGCTTTCTGCCCTGGGCCCCAGCAAGTCTAATGTCGGTGCTGCTTGGCGGCCCCCTGAAACCTGCTCGCGGCCCCCTACGGGGGGCCCAGACCCGTGGTTGAGAATCACTGCTGCAAAGGGGACCCATCCATTCATTTAATTTGGGACCAGCAATTGTTTAAACAGTGCCTAAGGACTTGGTCTTGATACTTAAAGGTTGTTCCTTAGAGGTTCCTAGAGGGAGATTAATGGAATGATAATCAGAAGGTAATGGATACATTAGTTCAGGAGTTCACAAACATTTTTCCCTGAGGCCCACCTGTGCAGCTGCAATTGGTACTGCGGCCCACTATTAACACTTCTTGAGGAAAATTATTTATTTTAATTATTACATACATGTAAATGATAACACCGTAAATAAACAATGTACATGTTTCCTTTTCATTTTAATGTAAACAATTGTAATAATAGAAATTCCTAGCAATGTGCACTCGAAGAAATGCTTCAAGAACAGTTTTAGTACACTACACTTTAAAAAATGTTGAGAGCAAAATGTGGTGTTCAAACAGGGAAAACACAATGTATAAAAGTACAATGTATAAAACTGAACAATAAGCAACACAAAAATGTTAACAAAATTGTTAAAAGAACACATTGGGTTATTTGTTGATTTTAAAACAATAGTTGTCCAGCTTTGAAGACTATATTGTGGTTTTTTATTTGTTTAATGTTAAAATCTGAATTTCTGTGCTGTGTAAGGGAAAGACCCAGCCCTACTCTCTACTAATTAGAAAAGAATAAAATATTATAAATAAAAATATAAAATAACAATTATATTATAACACACTGAGGCAACAGGTACTCATCCGATCCAGTAAAGAAGAATTCAGTCTTCAAGTATGTATCATATTTTCTTCCCACTTCCTTTATATTTTTGGCTGACTCATTTTGTGTAGCCATAAATGGTCTGGGACTTTCATTATCTTCACCACCAGTGCACCCTTCTCATTTTTGAAAAATAAATCGATCCATGTCAGATTGAAATACTGCTTGGCATTTTCTATAGTTGTAAATGGCGGACTCCGTGTACGTAACTAGGTTACCTTGCAGTGAAACGCACCGTTGTACTTGTGAGAATTAGGGCTGTCAAGCAATTACAAAAATTAATCATGATTAATCACGTGATTAAAAAATTAATCATGATTAATCACGCGATTAATTGCACTGTTAAACAATAATCGAATATAATTTACTTAAATGTTTTTGTGTTTTCTACATTTTCAAATATATTGATTTCAATTACAGCACAGAATACAAAGTGTACAGTGCTCACTTTATATTTATTTTTATTACAAGTATTTGCACTGTAAACAAAAATATTATTTTTCAATTCACTTAATACAACTAGTGTAGTGCAATCTCTATCATGAAAGCTGAACTTACAAATGTAGAATTATGTGCAAAAAAAGGCATTCAAAAATAAAAAATGTAAAATTTTAGAACTTGCAAGTCCACTCAGTCCTACTTTTTGTTCAGCCAATTGCTCAGACAAACAAGTTTGTTTACATTTGCAGGAGAAAATGCTTCCTGCTTCTTGTTTACAGTATCACCTGAAAGTGAGAACAGGCATACTCATGGCACTGTTGTAGACGGCGTCACAATATCTTTAGGTGCCAGATGCACTAAAGATTCATTTTTTCCCTTGTGCTTCAACCACCATTCCACGGGACATGCTGATGATGGGTTCTGCTCAATAACAGTCTAAAGCACTGTGGACTGACACATGTTCATTTTCATTATCTGAGTCAGATGCTACCCACAGAAGGTTGATTTTCTTTTTTGGTGGTTCGGGTTCTGTAGATTCCACATCGGAGTGTTGCTCTTTTAAGACTTCTGAAAGCATGCTCCACACCTCGTCCCTCTCAGATTTTGGAAGGCACTTCAGATTCTTAAATCTTGGGTCGAGTGCTGTAGCTATCTTTAGAAATCTGACATTGGTACCTTCTTTGAGTTTTGTCAAATCTGCAGTGAAAGTGTTCTTAAAATGAACAACATGTGCTGGGTCATCAACTGAGACTGCTATAACATGAAATATATGACAGAATGCGGGTAAAACAGAGCAGGGGACATACAATTCTTCCCCAAGGAGTTCAGTCACAAATTTAATTAACGCATTAGTTTTATAACGAGCATTATCAGCATGAAAGCATGTCCTCTGGAATGGTGGCCGAAGCATGAAGGGGCATACGAATGTTTAGCATATCTGGCATGTAAATACCTTTCAATGCCAGCTACAAAAGTGCCATGCAAATGCCTGTCCTCACTTTCTGGTGACATTGTAAATAAGATGAGGGCAGCATTATCTCCCATAAATGTAAACAAATGCATTTGTCTTAGCGATTGGCTGAACAAGAAGTAGGACGGAGTGGACTTGTAGGCTCTGAAGTTTTACATTGCTTTGGTTTTTCAGTGCAGTTATATAACCAAAAAAAAAAAAATCTACAGTTGTAAATTGCACTTTCACGAGAAAGAGATTGTACTACAGTACTTATACAAAGTGAATTGAAAAATACTGTTTATTTTGTTTATCTTTTTATAGTGCAAATATTTGTAATAAAAATAATATACACTTTGATTTCAATTACAACACAGAAAACAATATATATGAAAATGTAGAAAAACATTCAAAATATTTAATAAATTTCTATTGATATTCTATTGTTTAACAGTGTGATTAAAACTGTGATTAATCACAATTAATTTTTTTGAGTTAGTCGCGTGAGTTAACTGTGATTAATTGACAGCCCTAGCGAGAATTAAACTTGACATTGTGCAGATTGATTTTTAAAAAAATAAAGTTTTTTCAATACTCTGTCCAAAATATGCAGCTTTTATTTACATTACATGAGTCACATGGAGTTAAAGATTTGCTGGGCTGGAGAATGCAGTTGTGCTGGCAGACCAACCAGGACTGAATTGTAGCTCACAGTTTGCGACCCCCTGCATTAGTTAATTGCATCCTTTTAAAGGAAATGTTTTTATTTAAGATATTAGTATTAATAGAGATGAAATCAGTTAAATGAACCTCTATTAGAAAATGCTGTTTATTTAGTTTGTTAATATTAATATGTCATCATGTCAGGTTACAGTAGCTGAAAAATTAATTTGTTATAACTGCCCAGTATTGATTCTTACTTTCCTTTGCCTTTCCTCTGCTTCCCCTTTTAATTTGTTTTTCTGGTAGTGAATGTGTCTGCGATCTGTGTGAGACATGCACGGATAGACGTAGGCTTTCTGTAATAAATCCCTTTCCTTGGATGGGGGCTCAGTATATAATTGTTAATTACAGTAGCTACTTAAAACCAAATGGATACATTGTGTTTTCTGTCAGCACTGGTAAGCAAGGCTTGACAGCTGATGAAGAGTACATCCTTCTTTTTGTTTTCTGATTCTGTATGTAAAACAAAATCCAATATCTAACAGTTCAGCAGTGCTTTTAAAGCACAGCTGCACATTGAATTCCCTGCCAGGCAAGGGGAGGGCAGCAGGTGCATCTCTACAGCATACACTTACTTGAGCACCTGCACATGGCATCCCCCATCTTGTTCCTCTTGGGGTGACTTATGCCTCCAGAATACCTGGATCAACCAGTAAAGTGCTTGAGGAGCAGTAGGACTGCTACTCCCGGGGGTGCATATGCCCTTCTCAGCTCCTGTTGCACACCTGTGGACTAACTGATCCTAATTATTTAATTACATACAGAGGTGGATATGCTTGAGAAACTGAAAAACAAAATGTATGTCTATGTGGTGTTTTGGAAATTATACTATAATTAAAATGTTGCTGAAAGCTACATTAGAGGGTGGACAACCTTAAGCAATGCCTCTGTTCCTTACTCTGCCAGCTAAAAATCTCAAAAATCATAGATCCCAATAATGCTCTCAATTACAACTATGAAACTCCATCAAATTGAATGGAATCAGAGGAGTAACAGCAGCATTTGGCTCAAAGCATATAATTATTAAAGTAACAATGCCATTAGAAATTGGTGGACATTCAGTTAGAAATTTGACCAGTGGTCTGTCTGGTCCAGTGTCTTGTCACTGACAGTGGCCAATACCAGATACTTCTTCGTAGGCTACAAGAAAGTCCAAAATGGACACTTATAGAGTAACTTGCCCATAGACATAGTTTTTTTCTAAACCTCATCAATCAGTTTTTGGTTTGTTCCCTGATGCATGAGGGCTTATATCTAAAAAACCCATGAAATTCTTTTTATTTTAATAATAGTTTTTGTTCTATTTTGGGGTATATCTTGTTAATTTATTTATCCGTTCCCCTCCCCGCAACTCAGGGGGTTCGCTCCTGCCCCCGGGAGGTGGGAGGCCCTGGATGGGTAGCACAGAATGAGCACGTCCGACACTCACTTTGCAGAGGTGGCTCCTGTCCCATTGAGCTGAGCCTGGCTCCCTACTCCGTGTATTGTGACCTGGCACACTGGGTCACAATGCCACTCACTCCAATTTGGCCTGAGAGGTGCTGCCATCTCATGTGCCAGGTCACAACTCTGGGAATGGGGAACTGGTCCCAGTCTTATAGGACAGGAGCCACCACTGTGGGAGTTAGTATTTTTGTTTTATTTCATTTTCATTGTTTTTCATGTTTTTTTGTGTTTCACATTTGTGAAACACATGGAGCTCTACATATATGCATTCTAGTGTTTGTCTTAGCTAAAGTAACTGTTGATCTTCTTATTGGTGTAAAAACACACATAGTTAAGGTTGCACAAACATTTCTATTCTAAGAAGTAATTTTCAGGCTCTGTTTGGAGCTGGTCAGGACTAGAGCTGGGCAAAATGCTGTAACCAATGAGTTATTCTCTGAAAAATACAGGTTTGGGTTGACCCAAATTATTAATGTGTTTGGCACAAATTCACCAAGTCATTTGGACGAAAAAAATTGCTGGGAGCTAAATTCATAAGGGGACTTAGGCACCATTCCCAGAGGACAAGAAGGAGACTGTGATGCTGCTGTCAATGACAGCCTTATGTCCAATAGCCCATTTGTTAGGACATTCACCTGGGATGTGGTGGATCCAACTTCAAGTTCCTGCTCCAATGATCTTTCAATTATTTATACAAAGTGGAACAGCTTCAACTTGTAACTTGAAATTTGATGGCGCGTCCCCATGCCACAAAGGTGTCTTTTAGTGGTCTGGTGAAAATTGGTTGAGTATGTCAAAGCTATAACAGTGGTTTAAAACTATATTTGCATACGCACACAATTTTGTAATGCAATCTCTTAACAGTCTGCTAATGTTATTTATTCTCTGTGCAAATGGATGTAGTTTCGACAAGCTCATAGGCAGTGCTATGCCTTTTTCAGTGATGTCTGAGGAAGGAGGCAAGTGTCCTAAGGTTGTGTAAAACTCTTTCCTTTTATCCGTTTTATCAGTTTGTTGTTTTTCAGTTTCGGTGAATTCTTGTATTATGAGATTTACCTTTTCTGTTCTATTAATGATTTTGTAAACCCTCCCCCCTTGTTTATATCCTCACCCCTTATTTATATCCTCTTTAAACTAAACAGTCCCGTCTTTTCAATCTTTCTTCATAAGGAAATCTTTCCAAACCTCTAATAATTTTCATCGCTCATCTCTGGACCTTTCAATGGCAGCTGTATCTTTTTTGGGAGAATCCCTTAGAAATGAACATAGTTTTCCCAATGGGGATAGGCCATCAGTCTATGTTATAATATTTTCCAGTGTTGTTTTCTATCCCATTCTTTATTCATCTCCTTATTTTGTGCAAAACTAAGAAAGTATTTCAATATTTGTGTTGAATTCTTCCAATTGTAAATATGCATTTGCTTTACAGGGTACACCAGCAAGTCGTGTAAGGTACAAAGTAGATGTCATCCAGTTCCCTTACAGTGCCAGCATTTTTGATGTAGAGGAAAATTCAGGACGTGTAGTAACTCGAGTAAATCTTAATGAAGAGCCTAGTACAATATTTAAGGTATGAATATCAGCAGGCATATGCATATACATGAATAAAAATATGAAATATGACAAATGTTATTTCATTTATACCTTTGGTTTTATATTATGTATTATTTCAAATTTAACCAGTTTTTATTTGTGATTGAAGAAAATGTAGTTTGAATTAAAACCTTGTTTCCTCTTTTCTAAATTTTCGGACTTACTGTTCTGGAGATATTATTTTTGGTTTTGTTTCTTTAAATAAAACTATATCCATAATTAGTACAAAATTTATCCTCAGGGCCACAAGTGGCCTACTAGCAGTATATTTTCCTGTTATATAGGAGAGACAGACTCCAAGCCCTCATTGTTTACTTTCAGATTAGCAAAAGCTATGAGAGCTGTGAAATAATCTGTGCAGTTTCTGGAGGAAAAAATTAAGAATGATCTCTCTCAGGTCTGTTAATGAGCAGTGTTGCTATGCAGTAGCTAGATGCCGTCAGACAGGCAAAGCCTCCTCCAGTTAGGCACTCTGATAGTGGTTGTGACATGATAGTTTTGAACGGATGGAAGAATGGATCTTCAAGGCAAATAAGAACCACCTAAATTCTCCCCTACCATACACTCTATCCAAACCCATTGACTTCAGTAGAGTCATACAGAGTGCAAGTCAGGGCAAAGTTTGATTCCAGATATGTCTAAGATTCTCTTAAAAGAGCAGGGTGGGGAAGAGAAGCCGTCTCTCTGAAAGTTATATAAGAGGTAGTACTGGGTATCTCTCTACGTATTTGTCTTGTATAAAGCCTATCAAAAAGTGTAATTAGAATGAAAATGCTGTTTCTATTAATTGTCTGATGGTGGTAAGAAATTCAGCATAAAGTTTTGATGAAACTTTGATGGGATTTTCAGTTTATTAAAGCCATACTCTAAAAAAATAAATTGATGGCAAAGAATAATTTGACTAAGAATTAAATTTTTTGTGGTATTGTTTTCATTGTACCTGAAGACGGAGGCTCAAATGTAGAACAATTAGTGTTTTTCATTTGATTTGTTGGGTTATAATAGCTCTTTCTCAATCACACTTTTTCCTAGCTGAAAATGACAAAATGTCAATGGGAGAAAAATGTATAAATGTATCTTGTAATGATTGGGGTTTTTTAATGTCTAATTTCCTGATGTGGAAAATACCATCTGTCAAAATATCCTTAAGTCATGTTTTTCCCCTTCCTTTGGTTTATATATTTTTGAAACTAGGATAGAAGAGATGTTTGTTTATTTTTAAATGTAATGAAATAAACCTGTCCAGTCACGGTTTCACATTTCTGCATGAATAATGTTGCATTCTGTGGATTAATCTGACAACATGAAAAGTTTCTGATTTGCTTTTGAGTCAATACATGGATAAAATTTTCCAGAGGGGGAATTATTTTGTGCTCACATTAGTATTAATATGATACAGGCTTTCTATCACCCCTGTATGCTTCCCATGAATTCTCCATTAAGCGGTCAAATTCTGAAGCCCAGTTACACAGCTATAGGAGACATGGCAGCTACATTCCTACATATGTTGTCTCTGCACTGACCCTACTGATTCTGTGAAGAGATGGGCCTCATGCGGAAGGGGGATAGAAGGGCTGTGCTGGAGTGAGGTGCAGAGTAACTCAAGAGTGGTGAATTCTTGAAATAAAACTGACCTTAGGGGCAGAGGTATTGGGGTGGAGGCTGTCCTATCATTTTCCGTCTCAGTAGCCTGGTTGTTCTCCTCTTACTAGTTGACAGCTGTGCTTCAAACCTCTCAGCTTAGAGTGAGAATAAATGATCTTATTTACAAGCAACCTGGTTTGTCTCAGCTGAGGGATCTAGGATTTAGGCATGGACACCAAATAAGCAATAAACGTGAACAGAAACCAGAATAAGAGAAGTACCCTTACTATCTAAGAAGATCTTTCTAATTTATTATTCTAGCACAGTAGTGGTCTGGGGTGACAGGGCTCACCTTGCTGTCTGCAGTGCATTACTTGTTCTTTGGGTATAGGACTTCAATTTTGAATTCTGTCTCCTTTCAACTGCACTGAATTCACAGTTTTGTTGAAAATTTGGAAATCTGATCTTTCTCAATCTGAAAAGCTTTTTTGAGGGAATTATTTAATGTTAAAAAACACCATGGTACAGCAGGTGAAATCATCATGTTCAGATTGCAGGTAGATGGCAATCTATAATCAGCGAAAACAGAAAATCCTTATTACAAAATAGCATTAAAATGTATATAGGTTCCCAAAGTCATGCTGGCATGCCAACATTTAATGTGCCGTTTTGAATCATGAGACAGCCTTGCTCTTGGGGGATAACGTCCATAAGTTGGGGAGCTGTAAAAAGGGACAACATGTGATAGCCTATTATCAGCCACAGGGATGCAGAATCTCCAAAATAAGGATTTGTAAAAGTGGGATTTACATGTTATGGTAGAAGAGCTGAAATGGTTTCAACCCTATCTTTGGTTTGATCAAATATTATATTAAGGAAATCCACTAGATAGTTTAAAGAATGTACTTTGGGCTGTCACTGTATTTTGGAGCTGGTATTTTGTATAAGAGAATGGAGACTTGAATTGAAGTTTGCAGCATACGTGTGTTTAAAGATTTCCTGAACTTTGCATGATCAGTTAAGCCTATAGCTGGTTATCATTGCCTTTTTTGCCTGTATATTGTGTCCCTATGTTATTTTATGATAACATCTGTTTTGCATTTTTAAAAAATGATATCCGGTTTGTGAGCTCCTGAAAATGTAAGGGTACCCTGGATAGAAATCGACATAAAATATTTCTATCCATGTTAAATGAGTGACTTTTGTTTTGTTTATAGCTAGTGGTCATTGCATACGATGATGGTGATCCTGTGAAGTTCAATACCACCACTGTAGAAATTGCTGTATTGCAACCCTCAGTAATTCCACGATTTACCCAGGATGAATACAGGTATAGTGTTTTGTTTCCATCACTAGTACTTCTTTTGATACATTTAAAACAGCTGCTCTTTGAACTCCTATTTTACGTATGCTGGTGATTATTACAGTGTGCTGCTAATGCCACTCTGTGATGCTTCCTGCACAGTCTTAAATTTATTATCACTGTAAATTATCACAAAAATGTACTAATTTGTAATGATACAAGAGGCTAACAATGTACTCATTTCATTTTCAGTCTCATGTTATTGAATGTTATGCCTCTTGACAATTGGTTGGACCCAGGCATAGAAAGACTGACCATATTTACTGATTATGCTGGTGTACTGAAAGCTTTTATAACATCAGTGTAGCAGTTCAGACCAGTTTTTTTAAAAGTGACTAATTATTTGTGGCTCCTCAATTTTTGTGTGCACAAGATGAGACACATTAAAGGGCACTGATTTTCAGAAAGTGTTGACGACTATGAGGAGAAGAAACTAGTTTGGCTGGAGTTACACAGAGGGGAGAATACCACCTCTGCCTGAACATATCCACCTCTCCATGAATGCATGGCCAAGAAGATGGGGGGAAATGTCACAGTGGAAGTCTCTGCCTAAGTCAGTGCTAGTAGAAGCATCATTAACTGTGGCATTGTTAACCTGCAACTCCTCGGGAAAGGGGATAGAGGGTGGAGGGGTATGTGTGCACATATACAAGTGTGGGAGGACTGGGAGGGAAGTAGGCTCCAGGAGCTGCACTGACATCACCATACATAAGTTCTGGATATGGATCTCTTTATCTGTAGATCCTGGGGATACATAAGTTTAGGAGGCTGTGCGGCATGCCTTCTTCACAGACCTCCAAATCCTTCCCACTGGGAGGAACAGTTTGAAGGAATTTTCTTGAGGTGAACTTCTCAGAGTTCCCTGGCTCCCTTTAATCCTCTCTCCTGTATAAATCTGCAGGAGGGTATAATTTAGCATAGAATTTCCAAATTCCATTGTCTGGCTCATTAGAGCAGATGTGCAAAGAATAAAAGGCGTCTGACTGGAGAAGTATAGTTCTGTTATTCCATTGCTCAACCCTGTATTTTACCTTGGGGTGATCAGTTTGGAGAACAGGATGCTGTCTTGTTTCACTCTGCTATCCTGGTTGTTGAGGTAGGAGAAGCAGTCCTGCTCCTATCTATTCCCATGGCCATAGCAACCGCAAAATGGAACTCTCTTACTAAAAATTGGTTGCATCATACTCTTATTAGTTCCATATGTGGTGCATACCTCTAAACACAGAGATCCCATCTTCTGCATTGATGTGGGACTCAGCTGCTGTAGCACAGAGCCCGCAAGGTCTGTAGTCAGTGCTGAGGGAGGTATGGGAACTGGGAAGGCCACAGTGAAGAGTTGACTTGCCTGGGAGTGATGTAAGTCTCCCTCTTCTGTCCCATACCCATACCTGTGCTATACTACCTTCCCTGTATTGCCCCAGCCAGGGCCACTACAGACGTGAGAATTATGTCTCAACATGGCTCCAATAGAGTCACACTGTGAGGGATCCATGGTGAGGGAAAGGTTCTCTGAACCAGAGTCACTGTGGAATTACAAGGGGGAATCCTTGTGAAGATTTAAAAACAAACTAACTTCCCCACAACTTTTAACCCAGGCAGGGATGATTTAGCCCCAAACTATGAAAAGTTTAAAATAAAACATAGAAACAAGAATTGGAGCAAAAACAAACAAACAAAAAGGCGATGATATTTGGTGATAAATCTAACTGTGCTTCAGGCACCAAAAATTCATATTGACCGATGGAGGGACCAGCCAACTGTCACATCAACAAATAATATGCAAATGTTTATCTTTTTCCAGTCTGATCTAGACAGGATAGCAAAACATTCTGCAAGCCACTTCTCTAGATTAGCCAGGCTATTATTGGTCAGCACAATCTTGTCCCAGCCTCCATTTTGACTTATAAAACCTCTCCACAGCTCCTGGGTATTAGCAGGCACTATCCACTGGAAAAGTTCATGGGTTGAAAATGGCACAGTTAAAACAGTGATTATTTGGAAGTTTTGTTCCCATTAAGAGCACAGTTCCCATGATTTGCCTAGAGTGAAGGATAGTTTGTGTAAAGATTAGTCTTAACCCCTTTTTGAAAATGTTGATGTTGTAGGTATAAGCGAAGTCTCCATGTATACAAACCTTAGCTGTACTCTAATCTGGATAATTTTCATCCAGCCGATATACACCATTCACATTGCACTATTGAGTCCCAATCTCGACTGAGGCCTTTTGAGTGTTTCCATAATACAAATAATAATCATCAAAAGGGTGACAGGTAAGCAAACTTTATTTTACACTCTAACAATTTGATATTTGATATTTGAATTTTCTTGAAAATTAGTAAACAACAATACTTGTGCCTTTGGACTGCTTAATTTGCAACATCTGAATATGGAACAAATATTTACAGCTGGTTTATACCTCCTTGAAAATGAGGGATTCATGTTTACAGAAAACTGCATTATGAGCCCTATATTTCTAGGAAATGTAGCAAACTACTCAGTCTGAGGTCATTGGTATTTTTTGTTTACTAATTTCAGGTTTTATTAAGTTGTTAGAGTATATAATGAAGTAGGCTAGTCTGTGAGCCTTTAGATTATTACTACTATTATTATTGTTTGTTTGTATTATGGTAATGCCCAAAACATAGAAATGATCCAGGTTACAAGGTGGTTTAAATCAGTGTAGTAGTATTAACTTCAGTTCAGCTACACTGAAGTACAGTAGCTTAAAAATTGTAAATAGGTTAGGCAAATAACAATAATGAGCATTTTATTACCATAGCTGAAAATTGAATAAATATTTCTGAAACCAATAGCTTTCTTGAAGCAAAGTAATAAGCTACAAAATAAATTTGCAAAAATCTGACAGAAGGGGGTGATGAGGAAAGCTTACATTTTGAGGATTTATATTTTAAAACAGCAATATGAAATTCAAAGGAATAGTAGGAAATTTCAAATTGGTGGTTTAAGAAGAGAGTTTTCATTTTGGAGATCTTATTTCTGTTGTCTTTGGTATTTTTTCATTTAAGAAAACATCTCACTAAATTTACAAAGTGTAGTCAGATGGAATATAAACTGTAACAGAAGCTAGATCTTTGTGTAAAATTGGTACTATTTTAATTCTTTCATGTTACTTTCAAATGGATGGATATTTGTGCAGAATCTAAAAAACCTCTACAGTAGGGGTAAGCATATTTTATTACTTACCTTTATGAGGTAAAGGATAGGTTACGGAGAAAATCTTCTGATGAAGTGCTGTCGTAGAACCTAAGAAGGGTATATAAAAGCAAGTGTCTCATCAGTGCCCACTGGCTCTGAAGCTTAATGATAATTATATTGTGAGCATAGCTAACTATTTCACAGATTATCATTTTAATACGAACATTCAATGATTATGGAACGATTATGGGATTGTGGGCAGACCTTGGTTAGTTTCCCATCACCTTTCTCCAGTCCTTGATTAATCCAGCATGCTGTTTTGTTTATACATTTACATTTTAGGAGAGCTATGCAAACCTTTGCCACTGAAACCCAAAACAGAATAATTCAATATAAAAATGAAACTAGAATTCTTAGGAGGCTAGCCTGAGATTTTCCTTTGTCTGAAAACCAAGCTGATTTGGGGCTGCTGCTCCCCACTGACATTTCCCCCTGTATTCTTCAGGTGTCAGTCCTTCCTGACCATACGGGGAAAGTATCCAGGACCTTGTCCATCAGTAAGGGAGACAGATACCATTCCAAGTCCCCAGCAACCACCCAATTCAATAAAACCAACTCATCTCAAAAGCACTGAAAATACATGTCACCCCCACCAGTGGTTTTAGGTAACAATTTAAGGTACATCTACACTGCACACCTCTGGTGGTGGTGTGTAGAGTATGTGTACTCCTCAGTGAAAAGCAGGTTGCATCCACCCTGTGGTGTGTAGCTACAGAAAGCAGCAAAAGGATCCAGAAATGGCAAGGCAGAGGGTAAAAGCTCCAGGAGCAGCGAGGCAGTGGACACTATGCTGGTAAAAGAGCAGTGTAGATGGGAGAACCACTACTTGGCATGTAGAGGGCTGTGTAGGGCAGGGGTTCTCAACCTTTTTCTTTCTGAGGCCCCCCTGATATGCCTTAAAAACTCCATGGCCCACCTGTGCCACTACAGCAGCTTTTCTGCATGTAAAAGCCAGGGGTGGCATTATGGTGTAGCAAGCAGGACAATTGGCAGGGGCCCCACACCATGGGGGCACTGTGAAGCTAAGTTGCTCAGGCTTCTGCTTCAGTCCTGGGTGGTGGGGCTCAGGGTCCCCCCTGGGCTTCATTCCCATGTGGTGGGGCTTTGGCTTTCTGCCCTGGGCCCCAGCAAGTCTAACACTGGTCCTGCTTGGAAGACCCCCTGAAACCTGCTCACGGACCCTCAAGGGGTTGAGAACCACTGGTGTAGGGTATATGCCTTAAGGGTTCAGGTGTGTCTTCACTCACTAAGCAGTGCCTCACCATCTACCCTGCTATTTATACCCTGGCTAGGGGTGCATGCAGGTTATCTCTTCTACATGCCACCATAAAGAGTGGTTTCAGAGTAGCAGCCGTGTTAGTCTGTATTCGCAAAAAGAAATGGAATACTTCTGGCACCTTAGAGACTAACCAATTTATTTGAGCATAAGCTTTCGTGAGCTACAGCTCACTTGAACTGTAGCTCACGAAAGCTTATGCTCAATAAATTGGTTAGTCTCTAAGGTGCCACAAGTACTCCTTTTCTTTTTACCATAAAGCGTGTTCAGTGTAGATGTGCCTTTAGAATCTAGGCTGCTTGAGGAGCTAGGTATGGTGTCTGTCCCCACTTTCCAAATGGGTTTGCTGCGGGCATATTCTTTTCTCTTTCCAATCAGGGCCAGCTCCAGGCACCAGCTTTCCAAGCAGGTGCTTGGGGCGGCATTTAGAATGGGGCGTCAGTCCGTGTCCCGCGGCGGCTTTCGGCGGCAGCTCCGCCGCTGTTGCGGAGGCGGCAATTCGGCGGCAACGGCTTGTGTCGGCAAAATCGGTAGGGCCGCCCCTGGTTCCAATGTTGTTTCTCCTGACCTGCATGCTTCTTTTCCTCCAGCTCCAACTTTTTTTCCCCCATGTTGCAGCTTTTCCCTTTAAATCTGCCACTCCAGGCTTTGCTGTCCTAGGGAACTGAGTCTGGACAAGGCCATTGCTCTGGTTGCTGCATATGTGCCAATTATTGGAGTGTAGCACTTGAACTAACTGTGAATTGCTTAGCTTTGGGGGTCTGTTCCCTTGCCTCTGCATATCTCCATGACTGCTTTTTAGGGAGCTGTGCATAACTCATTTTCTCTAACTTTTCTTTCCTTGTCTCTTCCCAAAAATAACAAATCACTTTCCCTTTTGCTTTACCTTTGCAAATGTTTGTTTTTACTGCTGTTTGTCACTTGCTGCAAATTACCACTGTCACAATTTGAATCCCACCACAACTGCCACCAATGTCATGGCTACAAGGTAAACTGTTATCTTATACCCCTTTTAGTCTATCTCATGTGCAGCCCTCAGGTGACAGGTTTGGTTTCCTGCACCTCGCTCTGGGTGGAAACAGGTGTCCACCCACTCTTAGACTCACGATTGGCTCTAGGCACCAGCAAACCAAGCATGTGCTTGGGGCGGTGCAATTCCAGGGGAGGCATTCTGGGTGTTTGGGTTTTTTGTTTTTTGCTTTTGTAGTTGTGCTCTCGGAGGTGTTTTTTTTTTATGCTTGGGGCTGCAAAAAACCTAGAGCCGGCCCCATTTAGACTGGATCGCTAGGCTGCAGCCCCAGGCTTCCGAACCATGTTAACACAGGTCCAACTCTGTGTTGGCACCTGTAAGACTTGGCCTATGGACACCATACATTTTCAGTGACACAGAAACACTGTCTTCAAAACAAAGCATTATTTACTCACTCCTAAAGTACAAAATGCATAGAGCAAAGAGGAAAAACAATAAAAAGCCTTCACACATGAGTAT
This sequence comes from Natator depressus, assembly GCF_965152275.1. NCBI lineage: Eukaryota > Metazoa > Chordata > Testudines > Cheloniidae > Natator > Natator depressus. Next base: position 87,468,475 of record NC_134240.1, read on the forward strand.
TATCAGTCTCTGGCAGGAAGAAACAGACCATCCCTGCTGTAGTTTCTCCCTCTCTGTGTGTTTTCCAGCTTGTCAGGTTTTCGTTGACACCCTAGGCAGTCTCTGGCCCCTGGCTTAACCCTCACCCTTTCTAGGCCACAAAGTCCTCTAGTATTATTGGGTACATCTACAAAACAAAAACACCGCAGCAGTGAGTTTCAGAGCCTCGGTCAACTGACTTGAGCTTGCACTACGGAGCTAAAAATAGCAGTGTAGACGCTCCCACTCGGATTGGAGCCTGGGCTCTGAGACCCAGCAAGGGAAAAGGATCTCAGAGCTCGGGATCCAGCCCAAGTGGGAACATCTACGCTGCTATTTTTAGCCCTGTTAGCACAAACCACGTGAGTCAAAGTGAGTTGACCTGGGCTCTGAGATTCGCTGCCACAAGGGGTTTTCTGCAGTGTAGACATACCCTTAGTGTTAATAGATTCATAGATTCCAAGACCAGAAGGGACTATTGTGATCACCTGACCTGACATCCTATATATAATATAAGATATAGAATTTCCCCAAAATAATTTCTACACCATCTCTCTTAGAAAAACATCCAACCTTGTTTTAAAAATTGCCAGTGATGGAGAATCCATCACAACTCTTGGTAAATGGTTAATTACCTTCACTGTTAAAAATGTACACCTTATTTCGAATCCGAATTTGTCTAACTTCAATTTCCATCCATTGGATCATGTTATACCTTTCTCTGCTACAGAGAAGAGCCCATTATTAAATATTTGTTCCCCCTGTAGGGTACTTAAAGGCTTTAATCAAGTCACCCTTAACCTTCTCTAGTTATATTAAATAAATCGAGCTCCTATCACTATAAGGCATGTTTTCTAATCCTTTCATCATTCTCATGGCACTTCTCTGAACCCTCTCCTATTTATCAATATCCTTTTTGAGCTACAGACACCATAACTGGACACAGTATTTCAGCAATAGTTGCACCAGTGCCAAATACAGAGGTCACATAACCTCTCTACTCCATACTCAAGATTCCTTGGTTTATGCATCCAAAGATTACATTAGCCCTTTTGGTCACAGTATCACACTAAGAGCCCATGTTCAGCTGAGTATCCACCCCCCACACTAAATCTTTTTCAGAGTCACTGCTTCCTAGGATAGAGTCCCCCCCATCCTGTAAGTATGACCTACATTCTTTGTTCCTAGATGTATACATTTACATTTAGCTATATTAAAATGGATATTGTTTGACTGCACCCAATTTATCAACCAATTCAGATTGTTCTCTCTCAGTGACCTGTCCTCTTCATTATTTACTGTTCCCCTAATTTTTGTCTCATCTGCAAACTTTATCAGTGATGATTTTATGTTTTCTTTCTTTCTTTCAAGGTCATTTATAAAAATCTTAAATATTGTTGGGACAAGAACCGACCCTGTGGGACCCCAGTAGAAACACATCTGCTCAATGACGAGTTTTCATTTCCATTTTGAGGCCTCTCAGTTAGCCAGCTATTAATCCATTTAATGTGTATCATGTTAGTATTATGAGGTTCTAGTTTTTTAATCAAAATGTGTGGTTCCAAATCAAATGCGTTACCGAAGTCTAAGTATATTACATCAACACAATTACCTTTATCAAACTTGTACTCTCATCCAAAAGAGAGATCAAGTTAGTTTGACAGGATCTATTTTTCATAAAGTCATGTTGATTGGCATTAATTATATTACCCTCCTTTAATTCTTCATGAGTGAAATCATGTATCAGCAGTTCCATCTTGCCTGAGATCAGTGTCATACTGTAAGGCCTATAATTACCCAGACCATTCTGTTTACCCTTTTAAAATATTGACACAATACCTAGGCCATTGTTTTACCTTTCTGTGCTTAGTTCCTCAAACAATCTGTTATGGTCTACCTCCATAGAAGTAACCGATCACAAGAACACACACACAGAGGCATGCACCATACTCTCTAAAAATAGATATTTCCCAGTTTATAACAAGTATATGAATTTCTTTGATTCTGACATACTCTGAAAGACTCCTCTAACTATATAGAACTGCATATATATCTCACTGAACTTTGAAAGCAACATAAACTTTCAATCCCCCTAAAACAAGGAATAGAAAATCTATAGTGTCTTAATTAATGGATCACAGTTAGCATCACAAAATGCTATGTGAAGTCCAGATGTGAAATGAGCCTCAGACAGAGATAGTTAAATTAGTTTGGTATTTTTAGCAACCCTATCTTCTGTGATTACTTATATTTTTTAGAAGATGAAACTTCAAAGTATTTTGGATTATTTGTTAATTAATAAATACCAGGTCCTCCTCACAACTAGAATATCATAGCATATAGTGATGTGCTGCTATAGCAGAAAATAAAATGCTAACTGAAAGCAGCAGTTTTTGGCTCCCAGTTATTGCCTTTGGTCACATTAAACAGGTTGTTCAGACTTTTCATAGCTTAAAAAAAAGAAAAATACTAGAATTGTTTGGTCTGCTTTAGAGTCATAGAATATCTCATTTTTAAATATGGGTCCACTTGTGAGAAATGTGAAGTTTGGTTCCAGTTTATCACGGATTTTTTTTTTTCTGACAAGATATATGAAGATCAGAATTTCAGGCTGTTGAAAGTATATAGATGTAGCATGGCATGTTTTCCCTGGACTAGTAATAATACTGTTCAGTGTGAAAATTTCTACTGTATAAAAATGATATTTCATGACAGGCAGGATTTTCTTTCCTCTTTTCTTTGCCATTAACAGGTATAATGTTTTCCATTTGGCTCGATATGTCAACACCATAGGCAGATCTAATCTGACCAAACTGCTGTGTACTCTAAGATTTCACTGAATATGCAGACACAAAACAAAATTATGGAAATATATCAAAAAGTCACGTGAAAGTACTGTTGTAGCATTTTTCAAAACACAGGAGTTCACTGCTGCTAATGCACATGTGACTGAGTTTTTACTTTGTCTCAGTGAGGAGCTGATGTGCAGCTCTCCTCAGGGGAGTATTTTTTTTTCAAAACATGACTGACAATGGGGAAAAACAGAAAAATATAACAGGATTGTTACCAATTGCTCTGTCACAGTAGCCAGACAGAGAAGATTCTGTGTTCTTGTGATACATGGGTTCAGCAAGACCCGGCAGCTGCAAAATCCTGTGATGCATGTATCCTTCCACTTCTTACAAATATGCAGGCTTTCCATAAACTTCTCCAGAGTCAGCAAAAGTAAAATTTTACATGTTGACTTTTTCCAGCTCCATTGCCACCATGATGGGAGTCCTAAGTGACCTTAGACATCCCTGCTTTAATTCTGTTTTTGGGATCCAGACCTCAACAAGGATTTCAGAGAAGCCAGTCTTTGCAGCCACTGTGTGAACCCTCTTCTACAGAGGTCAATCTCCCGTTAAACATATGAGCAAGAGCCATTTCTGCCCATCAAGGAAGTGCCCTTCTCTTGTGCTAAGAAACCTGACAGGCCTTTCTCTTCTGACATGCCCTGAAAGGTGAAAAGGAAATTGAAGCATATTCTCTCTAAGGTTTTGTAACTCGAGTAGGCATCATCTGTCTTTTTCAAAGTCAATTACTGAACCCGAGGACACCAGCCTGAGGGAGTTTAGCACAGAGGACACAGGGCATTTAATCATAGCAGTGCTCATGATCTTAACTTTCTCTGAGAATTCTCTATTTCCAACTATCATAAAAAGAGGGGTTGGTTTTTTTCTGACTCTCAGAAAAAATAAAAAAAATGTCCAGGTGTTTCCAGTTTTAAAGAAAGGATATTTAGGAGAAGACCTGATAGTAAATATTTCTTCATTTGTACTTAATACAATATATAAATTCCTTAAAAAGAAAAAGAATATCTGGGATCCTTATTCTTATCCATTCCATTATTGCAGAATACACTAATAAACTTAATTTCCTCAAAAGGTGTGGGTTTTTATTATTAAACCAAGAAAATGGAAACAATCTTAAAGATGATGTTTGATAGAGAGGCCAGGGGGTGGCAGCATCTTTACATATATTTTTTTTTCATCAGAATATTTATTATTTAGTTGAGAAGGCTTCTCTTCACATAAAATAATTTCAGAACAGATTCAAGAGAAACTGGATTGTGACATTCTAGCCAATTCTACTTTGGGCATTTTCAAGATTTGTCTATACATAAAAATGAGCAGTCAAGTGGTGGCACACAAAACACTGTCTATTGCTATTGTGCCACTAATGTTCAGAAAACAAGGCTTCTCTCCTCACCATTCTGGGAGACAGGTGATAAAGCAATAGATTTTTCTTCCTGAAGTGTATATTTTACCCCCTAGTATAGATACATTCCCAAACTCCATCCCATTCAGCTCAATTTTCCTGGCCCAGGATGCTGTAATCAATGTCTCAAAGGCAGAGATGACATTCAGGATGTCTCCACCCCAATAAATCAAATTCTGACTTCTTTCGCTTGCCCGTCCAATTCATTCTTTTGAGGGAGGAAGAGAATTAACCATTTTATCAGAATGAGAAAACATAATATCAGACAAATTGAGTCTGTCTATAGGTTCAAATGGTGGTTAGAATTTGCTTCATTTCCCTCAAACTCAAAAATGTTTTCGCCTTTTTTCTTGGCTCTCTAAATACAAATGTTGTAAACAACTGTATCCAACACCCTTGTATATTTGTGCTACCCTTCCTGTCCCTACAGATTGGCCAGACAAAGGGTTTTTCTCTGTTGTTTGTTTCTAGAGCTGAAGTAATCAGGAGTCTTCATTCTTAGATCACAAATGACTAAACTTCTTTCTAGAGTACAAGAAGTTAAAAATGTAATCTGTTCTCTCTGTAATATCAGCTGTACAGCAGGAAGAATATTTAGCTTCCATGTATCTACAAGATGCGTTTCACCATATACCTATTGCAGTTCTCTTCAGAAATACCTAAGTTTCAAGACCAACAACCAACCTTACAATATACAGCCCTCTTTTTCAGGCTTATGGATATTTTAAGGATTACGAGTCTCTTTGATTGCCCATCACTAAGAAGAGGTTACTATTCTGACTTATTTAGATGACTGGCTAGTGAAAGCTGAATCTCTTCAGAAGGCCTATCAAATTCTCCAGTGTGCTCTGGAACACTGTTAGGCTCTGAGAGCTCACTTCATAACTCAGGAGGACTGCATGCATTTGCTTTAAGAAAGGCTTCAGAAAATACTCTCTAACAACCAACTCTCAGCCTAGTCTATCTGCCATGTAAGTCCCTTTTTGCTCTTTGGGTTAATAACTTTCTTCAATATAGTGCCTAGAGTTTGCTGTACAACAGATACAAAACCTCTCCTCTCTATTTATGCAATGGGCCAGAAAGCTTCACTTTCTAAATAAAATCTGAGGAAATGTCTGGTCTTATGTACTCAATCCATTTCCCTCCTTAGGTGAATTATACTATCAGATCCTGATTAGACTATTACAGTGACGGAAACCAGACTCTTCAGATGTGGAAGCGATGTGACCTAGATGTCTGTGCAGGATAAGTGGTTCTACAGAAAGAATCACCTTCATAGTAAAATGGACTGGAAATCTAAACTGTTCACCTAGATTTCTACCATTCAAACCTTGTATTCTGCCAAATCCCATTCTAGTCCATTCAGCCATTCCGCAAAAGTGATTTACCTCAACATTCAGTGGGAGACAAGTGTCCAGTGAACAGTAACTATCCTAAAATTAACCTTAAACCCTTAAAGCAAATCAGCATAACCAGGGAATTCATGATGACAGCAGATCAGCTCAACTGTTCCACCATATATCATCAAAATAAATCTTCAGCGTACAAGTATTTATTCAGATTTGCAGAATGTTCAAAAGTAGACTCCCTCCCCACCTCCTAATCCACAACTTCAAAGTACCTCATTTGTGCAGCAAATAGAGAGACAGATACATTCTCTATTCTTTGAAATCACAATCTTTTGAAAAACTCCATCTTTTCCTCCTTATTCCCCAGAAAATGAAGATACAAGATTAAACTGATTTTTCTATAGCTTCACCTTGATTGCAGAGGAATTGTTTTGTGGACTTTGACTGTAACTGAGCCCTGGCCCCTTCCTTGCACAGATATCCTATTATTTCAGAAATCAAGTCACCATGACCATCTCAGCAACCTGTCCCTGCCTCCTATTGCTCCTGTTTGGCCTGGGGGGCCAAAAGCTACTTGACTCAGTCATCACCACTGTTTTCAAGTCATGAAAACAAGTCACTAAATAGTTTTGATAACCTGCTGGAAGAGTATTAAACAAAAGCTTAGCAGCTGTGGAACACTTTGATGGTGTCTAATTTTTGTCCCAAATTCTACTTTTCTTAAATATATCCAGTGCATCATAAAGTAAATTTTGTCTTTTAGTATATTCAAGGGTGAGGCAACTGTATTTAGAATCTCTTCCTTCAGTGATGCAGTTTCTGAAAGCTGTCAAGCTAATAAAGGCCAATTTTCATTAATTCTGTTTCATCACAGAAGCTCATTATGGTATTCTAAAGAATGTGCCTGCCTTCTTTTGCACCCATAGCTACTATTCCTCTAGCTTTTCTCATGTGCAGCTTGGTACTTTGTGGTTACCTCCGCCAGAAGGAGAGGAGAAATCACAGACTTTGCTAGATCTTTCAGCCTGGCAAATTGGTTCTGACAATTGTGAACAGATTCATTCATAATACATTTCTACCTTTTTACTAATCAAGAGGTATCTTTCTTGCCTTCTGTCCCAACCAAAAATGGGACAAGGATAGTATCTTGCACTCATTTTAGTTGCTGTGAGTCTTCAATTTTTATCTGAAAAGAAAAAAAAATCCCACTGGCCATTTCCGCATTTGTTTTGGAGCAACAGAAGAAGGCTTCCAAAGCATCCATCTCTGACTTGATTTGCTCCGCTATCTTTGAAACATACCTTTGAGAAGTGGTCCCTGATCCCTTGCAGTAGAAGCCCATGATATAGGGGATGATTCCTGAACAGAAAATAATGTCAAAGTGGCCACTCAAAAGTCCATTCACTGTTCTACATTAAAAGTTAAACACTACCGCCTCAAGGGGTGCAGCTTTTGGCAGATATTGCCTATGGGCTGTAATTCAGTAAACCAATTTTTTTGTAAAGTCAAGGGTATGTTTTTCACCTCTCTAATTCTAATTTCTCTAATTTCTCTAATTTCACTGGTACTGCTATTTAGACTGTATTACTGCTACACCAGAGAGTCATTTTCTCCTACTTGTAAAATGAGAGAGTAGCTCCAGTTATCCATACACCCACCCAGTTAGTCTTGTTCTGTGTTACTGATATTTGATATTAACAAGGTCTACTAGTGTTAATCCTGTGTGCACTAGTAGCAGTGACCTCCTTTGAGACAAAAGGTTCTTCTTCTACCTGTTGGACTGTCACCACCTATGGACAAAGGAGGATCTATTAGTATGGACTAATGAAGCTACTTTTATAGAAACCCATTTTACAGATAGTGAAGAAAGCGCACAGTTGCTGCAGCAGCTATTAGTATCACACACATTTGTACCGGAAGGGTATTAAACAAAAGCTTAGCAGCTGTGGAATACTTCATTCCTTCACTCATTTTCTTGAGTGCCTGAATCTTAATCACAGAGAAAATATCACAAAATATAAATGAGATTCATGAACTGTAATTAACTTCCTGCAGAGCATCGAAGCTGGCTAGTTAAGTGCCATTTTACCACATTTTCCAAGGGAGGACAGCCTCTCCCTGCCAGAAAAAACAAATCCCATTATTATTCCCATTTATAGGGGCAACCCTACATTTCTTACGCAGATTGAACCAACATTGACTTCAGTGGGAGTTTGGCTAGAGGAAGGCATGCAGATCAGGCCCTTGCAGTTAGAACCATTAACACTTTGAACTGTTGGCTATGGTTTAGTTACTGGAAAATGAGAATGTGTTTATTTTATTTTTATTTCCAATAAATATATCAAATATATCAAATGAAAATGCAGTGTGTTACCAGCCAATGATAAATACCACATTGTAGATTTTAATGTGTACTAGAAATAGAGCTGTTGCAGCAAGTATGAAGCTCTGATGTTGGTAGTGGATAATTAGACAGTTAACTGGGCTAGAAGAGAAGAGCAGCGTAATAGTTGAAGTGTGTTTGTTCGCTCACTTCTCACTTGTTTAATAATGCTATGTCTTTGTTTTGTTTGTTTAACCATTTCAAACGTTTCTGTTTTGTTTTCTTTGCTAATTAAAATGTTTTCCCATGAAATACTATGGTGAAACGATTTACCTACGTTTTGTATCAGCTAAATCATAAGTGATTCTGACTCCAGTCTGACCCTGGGGACATATGTTACTGTCTTTGGCAGAAGGATAGGCTGGAGATCATAGTTGAATTGCCACTTATATTTGATAGGTAGACCTTAGGGGGTTTTAACATAGTTTTATAGTCCATGATGGAATTTTACAGCTAAGTTTAAACTTGGAAAATATGGATGTGTAATAGTAACACAAACACAAGGTTTATAGTAGAGTACGTTGTGCCACTGCAGTGTCAGATTCTGTCAGCTTTCAGTGACCTACTATAAGGGAGCAAAATCACTCCATTATCCTTGATTTCACAAGAAGAAATGATGGCAGGATTCAGTCTGCACAGAAGATCTGAGGAATTATAATACACGAGAAAATCCAACAATGTTATAATAGCTAACCTTTCAGAAGTTACTTAGGAAAATGTATTTTCCCCTTCTTTTCTTTGGTGGTATTCCTGACAAAAAGATCAAAGTCCTAAGTAATAATGTCAGCGCTTAGCTTTGATTTAGAAATGTTGCTGGAATTACACAAACTCATTGTGCCTGATGACACAGAGTTCATCAGAATGAAGTTTGACATTTATCTTAGAAGATAATGGGCCAAGGAGGTGGTTCACTGTAACAATGCCTAAACTCCCTTGTCATCTGGTTTAGAGATAAATACCATGAAAAAGGTCAAAACATTCTGAACTGATCTGAGAACCAAGGCAGAGTGAATGGATATTTATAGCAGAGAACACTTACTGAACAGACTTTGAATATAATATTGCATGGAAAAGAGACCGTTTTAATTGAGGAGAAAGTATTCATTTCAGGAAAAACCCTGTGGCTTTTTGGCAAGTGGTGTCATTTCAAACTCTCACCGTTGAGCTAACAGCAAACAGCAGCATTTGTGGGAGTTTGGCCTGAAAGGAGAGTGGTGGTTTTGTGTTCTAGAGGTGCAAATCTTGATTTTCCAGGGATTTGTTCCAGGTGTGCAGCTTGATCTGGTGCTTGCTGATATCCCTTAATGAGAGAATAGTGCTGATTTCACTTGGCTAGGTTTAAAAGCCAGTCAGTAGTGAATGTTGGAGCAGTGAACACTTAGCAGCTAACAGCAGAATTTCAGTGGGAGTTTGTGGGGATTTATGTCCTTTCTTTTTCTCTAGGAGTAGGGACTCAGAAGACAAGATAATGATGGCTACTAAGGCAACACTAGAAGTGAACCGAGAAGGAGAGGAGACAAAGAAGATGGTTGGATGCAGAAGCTGCAGGATGTGCATTATCCTTGAGTGGATATCTGATGGAAGCTACTTACGCATGAAATGTCACCTCATAGAACTCATAGCAGAGAAGATCCAAGGATTAGAGATGCAGCTGGAGACGGTGATGGAATTCAGATGGGGATTTGACGGTATAATGCAGGAGAAGAGGAGGAGGGGGTGGTACAGACAACTCAATATTTGAAGCTACCTGCCAAACAAAAGGCTCTGAGGAGAAAAGTGATGTAAGAGGAGGGTGATGCTTGGAAGAACATGACCACAGGAACAAGAGAGTATGACCAGCTACTGGTGATGAAATTGAGTTGAGTAACAAGTTTGCTGTACTGGGGAATAAGGAGAAGAAACAAACAAAAGATGTGGTGGCAAGGAAGAAAATAATGGAAACCAGCCCCTGAAGAAGAGAGGAAAAGATGATGATAATAGCCAGGTACTAGAGCCCAAAGAAGAATGACAGTGATGTACTGGAAGACAGAGAGAGCATAAGACAGATTCATATTGACACCCAGAAGAGGCAGGTCTATGTGACTGGGAAATTCATACTAAGAAGAGTCAACAGGTCTGGCACCAGACCAGATCCAGAGTACAGAAGAGTATGCTGTCCGCCAAGAGGAAGGATATGAGATGTGGACGTGAGGTTGAAAAGGATCCTGATAGGGTTGGGAAAATCCACCGACTGTGTTGCATGTTGGGATTAATGATACTGCTAGATTCCCACTGGAATGGATCAAGGGTAATTTTGTGAGACTGGTAAGTTACTTAAAGAAGAGGAAGGAACATTTCTGGTCCCTGAAGAAGGAGGGGCCAAAGCATGACAATATAATGAAGATCAACAGATGGCTCAAGGACTGGTGCTATAAGGAAGGTTTTGCAATAACAGACTATTGGGGAAAAAGAAAAGGAGTACTTGTGGCACCTTACAGACTAACAAATTTATTTGAGCATAAGCTTTCGTGAGCTACAGCTCACTTCATCGGATGCCTGAAGTGAGCTGTAGCTCACAAAAGCTTATGCTCAAATAAATTGGTTAGTCTCTAAGATGCCACACGTTCTCCTTTTCTTTTTGCGGATACAGACTAACACGGCTGCCACTCTGAAGACTATTGGGAGGCATTCTCAGAAAGAAGACTCTTCTCAACAGATGGACTCTATTTGCATATTATCCTTCTAAGATCAAGACTGGCATGATAGATAAAAAAGGGCTTTAAACCAGGAAATGAGGGGAGAAGAGTGACAGAGACTCAGATAATCGCCACATTCTGCTTCAATACAAAGAAGGAGGAAAAACAGTTAAATGAAGATATAGTACAGGATAATGGAACACCAGAAGGTGAAAGTATGGATGGCAACAAGATAGAAAGTAAAAATATTGACTGAAGTAGTAGTCAGGAAGATTTTACAGTTGGTCCAAGAGCTATATCTAATCTGGCTTCATAGAAAACTGGATGAAGTCTGAAGGAAATAATTGTGATGCTTGTATATGAATGCAAGGAGTCTGGGAAATAAAAGGGGGAAACTGGAACTATTGGTGAAGGAGAGCAAACTGGACATTGTAGGGATTACAGGATCATGGTGGAAGAGCAGTCATGATTGGTATACAGGTATTAAAGGGTATGTAGTGTTTAGGGGAGACAGAATAAGAAAGTAAGGTGGCTGGGTAGCATTGTTCTTCAGTGATGCAATAAATTGTAAAGTAATAAGAACTGATGGTATGGACAAAACAAAATCTATCTGGTTCTAAATCACTCTGGGGAAGCATTATAAAATAGGTTCTACTGGGATAGAGTTAGGGGTCTGCTGTAGACTCTCAGAGTAGAACTTAGATAGATAAAGATATTTTTAAATATTATTAGTAATATTGTGCCATAATGTGAGACCATAACTTCCCATCCATAGATTGGAGAATAAATGCTACAATTATTGTTAGGACCCGGTTCTTCCTGGAAGAGATAGACTACAGTTTTATTCACCAGATCATCACTGAACCAACAAAGAGACGATACAATTTTGATAGGTTTCAGAGCAGCAGCCTTTTTAGTCTGTATCCGCAAAAAGAACAGGAGTACTTGTAGCACCTTAGAGAGTAACAAATTTATTTGAGCATAAGCTTTCGTGGGCTACAGCCCACTTCATCGGATGCATGCAGTGGAAAATACAGTAGGACAATTTTATATACACAGAGAACATGAAACAATGGGTGTAATCATACACACTATAACGAGAGTGATCAGTTAAGGTGAGCTATTATGAGCAGGAGAGAAAAAACAAAACCTTTTATAGTGATAATCAAGATGGGCCATTTCCAGCAGTTGACAAGAACGTGTGAGAAACAGTAGGGGGGAAAAATAAACATGGGGAAATAGTTTTACTTTGTGTAATGACACATCCACTCCCAGTCTCTATTCAAGCCTAATTTAATGGTGTCCAGTTTGCAAATTAATTCCAATTCAGCAGTCTCTCGTTGGAGTCTGTTTCTGAAGTTTTTTAGTTGTAATATTGTGACTTTTAAGTGTGTAATCAAGTGACCAGAGAGATTGAAGTGTTCTCCAACTGGTTTTTGAATATTATAATTCTTGACGTCTGATTTGTGTCCATTGATTCTTTTACGTAGAGACTGTCCGGTTTGGCCAATGTACATGGCAGAGGGGCATTGCTGGCACATGATGGCATATATCACATTGGTAGATGTGCAGATGAACGAGCCTCTGATAGCATGGCTGATGTGATTAGGCCCTATGATGGTGTCTCCTGAATAGATATGTGGACACAGTTGGCAACAGGCTTTGTTGCAAGGATAGGTTCCTGGGTTAGTGTTTTTGTTGTGTGGTTGCTGGTGAGTATTTGCTTCAGGTTGGGGGGCTGTCTGTAACATTCAAAAAGCAGTCGGAGAACACTTCAATCTCTCTGGTCACTCGATTACAGACCTAAAAGTCACAATATTACAACAAAAAAACTTCAAAAACAGACTCCAACAAGAGACTGCTGAATTGGAATTAATTTGCAAACTGGATACAATTAACTTAGGCTTGAATAAAGACTGGGAGTGGATGTGTCATTACACAAAGTAAAACTATTTCCCCAGGTTTATTTTTCCCCCTACTGTTCCCCACACGTTCTTGTCAACTGCTGGAAATGGCCCATCTTGATGTTCACTACAGAAGGTTTTTTTTTTTCTCCTGCTGGTAATAGCTCACCTTAACTGATCGCTCTTGTTATAGTGTGCATTGCAACACCCATTATTTCATGTTCTTTGTGTATATAAAATTGTCCTACTGTATTTTCCACTGCATGCATCCGATGAAGTGGGCTGTAGCCCATAAAAGCTTATGCTCAAATAAATTTGTTAGTCTCTAAAGTGCCACAATTACTCCTGTTCTTTTTACAATTTTAGACTCAGTTTTGGTAAATAGTGAGGACACCATGGTCATAGGAGATAGCCCTAGATTAAGCAATCTGTAATTGTTTCCATTTAAATTAAATGGAAGGATAATCCAAACCAATTTGTCAGCTATGTTTATTATTATCATTTCAAAAGATCAGACTTTGGGAAGTTAAGGGAATTAATTAAAGAAGTTAACTGAACTGAAGAGTTTAGACTTAAACGTGGGGAAACTTGGAATTTCTTAAATCAACTATACAAAAATCTATTTGTTTTCTGTATTCCAAGCAAGGGGAAACAATGTGTAGGGGATGGTTCCGAACGCAACTGGATGAATAAATGATTATTAAGAGTAAGCAGAGAGCCTGTAGGGATGGGAAAAGGGATTCATCAGCAAGAAAGCTGAATATTGTAGGTTACAAAATATAGGAATAAAGTGAGGATTGCCAAAAATCAAGCTGGATTAACTCTTAGCAAAAAAATTAAAATAACCAGAATTTTTTTAGTAATATAAATAAAAAGAGAATAAGGAAGGTTGTGCGGAAAGGTGAACTCTAAGGGTGAAGGGTGGTTACTAGTGGAGTTCCTCAAGGATCGGTCTTGGGACCAATCATTCATTATTTTTATTAATAATCATGGCATAAAAAGTAGAGTGTGAAATGAAATTTGGTGATCATACAAAGTTGGGAGCCATCATCAATACAGAAGAGGATTGGCATATTGCACAGGAAGATCAGGATAATGTTGAAGACTTGAATAACAGAAATAGGATGAAATTCAATAGTACAAATTGGGAGATCATGCACGTAGGGTCTAATGATGAGAATTTCTGCCACAAGCTGGGAGCTCATCAACTGGAAGTGTTAGAGAAGAGATATTTGGGAGTTTTGGTTGATCACAGGCTGACAATTAATGTCATTGCACGAGGCATTGGTAAGAATTGTATACAATTCTGGTCATTCATGTTCAAGAAAGTTAAATTCAAACTGGAACAGGTACAGAACAGAGCTACTATGACTGAGGAATGAAGAGCCTTTCTTATGTGATCAGCTTGGCTTATTTAGCTTATCAAAAAGAAGGCTGAGAAGGGATGATTGCTTTCTATAAATACATAAGGGAGGTAAACACCAGGGAAGGTGAAGTGTTATTTAATCTAAAGGTCAATGTTGGCACAAGAACAAATTATATAAATTTGCCATGAACAAATTCAGGATGGAAATTAGAAGAATGTTGCTAACCATCAGAGGAGTGAGGTTCTGGAACAGCCTCCCAATAGGAGTTGTGGGACAAACAATTTAATTGGTTTTAAGAGAGAAGTGGAGTGGGATTATATGACAGGGTTGCTTGTGATGATATGGGGCAGGTTTCAGAAACTGTGAGAGTCTCCATAAGTTTTTCTTATGTTGCTGAAGCCCTGAAGCATGAGATTTCAGTCGGTGACTGCAGAGGTCAGGAAGTGTTTATGTGAAGTCTTCCAATATATTCTGGCTCAAGGGTGGTTTTGGTCTACTTCCTCTGAAGCATCAGAGATGGCCATGGCTGGAGATGGGACACTGGACAGGTTTGGCCAGTGCTCTGAGGTGGCACCAAGCATTCTTTCTCTCACATGCCTACCTGGATGGTTATTGCTCACATGCTCAGGGTTTAACTGACCCCAAATGTGGGGTCAGGAAGGAATTTTCCCAAAAAGCAGATTGGCACTGACCTTTGTGGAGGTTTGCCTTCCTCTCCAGTATAGCGTCCCGGTCAGTTCCCAGGATTATTCAGGTATATCTCACTTAATCAGTTCCCTGCCATTGCAGGGGCCTCAGGCATTAGTGCATCTTGGTCCCTCCTGTTCTCTGCCTGTGGCACATAATAGTTTAGGCTGGTGCTTCTCAACCTTTTTGCAGTCTAAGGCACACTCCAATAAAAGATTTGTGTGGTGCACCCTCACCTCTGGACACCAGAATTACATCTTGTGATCTCATGCATATACACATGATGAGCCACAGCAAAAAATGGAATTTGGTTCTGACACTAATTAAAATAAATGAGCTGCTTTTTTTTCCTCACGAATGATTTTTTCAAAATTCCTGATGGCACACCGATTCATGCCTGATGGCACGCTGGTTGGGAAACACGGATTTTAGGCTCCTGAGAGTTGTAATACTTTGGTCTAATTTCAGTAGTGGGAATTCGTGTGTAGTTGCTGGGTGGTGGTGGTGGTGGCCTGTGATATATGGGAGGTCATATTATATGATCTGTTGGTCACTTCTGGCCTTAAACTCTGAGTTGCATGTGCTGGAAGGTGAAAGCTTAAAAACTTGATATAATTTTTCTCTAAAATTTAATTATAATCCCCTTCTTTTTTTTCTTCTTTTTCTTTTTTTCAATTAACAAAGTTATGTCTGCAGAACTGAGTGAGCAGGAACTCAATTTAATCTAAATGTAGATGGAAGGAAGCTAAACAGCAACAATTACTACTTTTACTGCCTGACTTTTATTTATTTCTCTTTTACTACTGCAGTCAGAATATATAAAACCTTCTGCAGCTTTTGCAGATTTTAAAAATCCAAATGCACAGTCAAGAAGTTCACTGTTTGTGTTTGGAAACCTTTTTTCCATCTGACAATTAAAAAATATATATATTTTGCTTAAGATGATACATTGTGGGTTGGCTTATCTTAGTTGAGGCACTGTGATGGTTTGTACAGAATGGATCTTCCAACAGAAGACTACATTAATGCAAGACAGTTTATGTTTTAAATAATCTCTTCCATAAAAGCATTATAAAACGTTTTTCTGTGAAAGCAGAATAGACAAGATGTTTTGTAGAGATGGGCACAATACATGAAAGCATGAAGCGCATATTGCATATAAAGAGGGAGTAATATAAACTAAAATATAGCTGACAGTTAAAAGTAGCAATGGAAGAGAATGTAGGATCCATCTGAGAGTGATTGGAATGGGACAGGTTAACTTTCTGTTAAAGACATTTTAAACTGGTCAGGCTAAAGATGTTACCTTCATTATGTAGGAGTGATTTAAAAAACTCTGTAAATTTAAATGTTTATTTCTGAAATAGATAATTAGACATTTTTAAACCAACACAAAACAACAAAGTACAGAAGACTAAAAATCCATTTGTACAATACAAAATATGCACACAGCTTGTTATCGCACTTTAGCGTTACACCTAATTTTCAATTTATTTTTGGTTCTGCTGCTCTTCAGCTTAATCCTTGATCAAATCTTATGCCCATGCTCTTCTGGATAGAAGAATTTCATGGTAAATTCGCAGTGGATTAGGTGGCAGACAAATTGAAAAACAGGCTTAGTGTCCTCCTAGACAATCTACCACAGAGAAAGAGAAAGAAGGCAAAATACGGGATTGAGGAAAACGGGGGCTGCGGGAAGGGTGGCCAGCACGTTGCTTGGCCCGCACCGCTTCCTGCAGCCCCCATTGGCGTGGAGAGGCGAACCACCGCCAGTGGGAGCCGCGATCGGCCGAACCTGCAGACGCGGCAGGTAAACAAACCGGTCCAGTGTGCCGGGGGCTTTCCCTGAACAAGCGGCGGACCGGCTTTGAGAACCACTGCCCTGGGAGACTATCTTTGCCAACCAGGCAAGCTTCTCTTTGTGATAGATTGTCCCTTACACCAAAAATCACAGCAATATTCAGGTTACTCTTAGTCCCAAAGGGCCGGTGACTTACCCCATGTCAACTGTATTGCAGAACTCAAACCAAAGACAACACTTGTAGTCAATCTATAACAAATTATCTAAAGATTTATTAACTAGGAAAAATAAATTGGAGTTGTTTACAAGGCTAAAGCAGGTAAACATACACACACAAATGAGATCGTCTTAGGTTCCAAAAGATAATAGTACTGCTATAATGTGCAAGCTTTATATGTCTGTTAGGGATAACCCAGACAAACCAGCTGGTGGTCTTTTGCTTATGCTTAGTGATTCTTGTTGCTTTAGAGTCCAAGCAGGGGAAATATCCTAGTTTCTCCTCGTCAGGGATTTTTATGCCCTTCTTCCCAGAGTCCAAGCTTATGGAATGAGTTCAGGCACAGGTCTCCTCTTCCTGGAGGCAGTGAGGAATGCAATTAACCATGGGAGGTGGGTCGCATAGGGTGGGGGTGGCTGTGCCTCCCCAAACAGCCAGCCATGGCCCCGCCTCCTGCTTAGCACTGCTCTCTGCGTGCAGCTCCGAGGCCAGTCCTCCAGCTCTCTGGTTGGGCCTGCAGAGGCTGGGGCCATGCGCCACCCACCTTCACAGCACTCCTGAGCTGGGAGTCTGTGACCGCCCATCCTCCTGTGCTCCGGGGCTGGGCGGGCTGCGGCCTCCCATGCTCTGTAGCTGGGGAGGCTGAGGCCATGCACCGCCCACCTTCCCACGCTGCAGGGTTGGGGGGGCAGAAGGGGCAGGGGCAGGGGTGGGTCTGGGGGCTAGCCTCCTCCAGCTGGCAATTCACAGGCCACGCATGCAATTAACAAAGTTTCTGTTCTTTGATGTCTCACAATGATTCATTTGGTCTCAAAGGCCTTCTCCTTTGGCAAGACCTAACATCTTCTGTAGGTAGCCAGCATTTGCATTAGAGAAGGCTTTTCTCCTGTTTGATAAGTTCCACAGTTGCAGAGGTTTACAATGTAAACACTTAATATAACAGGTTGCGGAGTAACAACCATGTTAGTCTGTATTCGCAAAAAGAAAAAAGGACAGGAGTACTTGTGGCACCTTAGAGATTAACAAATTTATTTGAGCATAAGCTTTCGTGAGCTATTGCATCCGATGAAGTGAGCTGTAGCTCACGAAAGCTTATGCTCAAATAAATTTGTTAGTCTGTAAGGTGCCACAAGTGCTCATTTTCTTTTTACTTAATATAACATGTGTAGCCCTGATGTAAAGTTATAAGTGAGATCATTGCATGCAGCATCATACAAGCATTTCATCAGGTCTAAATACTAAAGATATTTCTACCAACTTATCATCTACTTTAGCAATGCTAACACATGGGTAAACCAAATTGCCTGGTTGTTGGTGTTCATTGAGGATTAGGGGCCTTGCCATAAACTGGCACCCGGTCTGGCACCATCACAAACTATGTAATTGACCATACACTATCAGTGGAATTCCTCCACTTCCCTGGCAAGGGAAGGATTTCCCAAGTAGAAATCTGTACTTGCCAATTAAACTGGCTTTTAAGGTTGCTTTGTGATATAGAGTGGCTATGAAGGGGTATAGTAACCCACACTGGCCAGGAAGGGTTAGTGAGCTACTGTGGGCTCTACCAGCTTCGCCCTGCTAAACTTACAACAGGTGCCAGACTTGGAGGGAGGTGTTAAAAAGGGGTGAGCACAGCTCATTTGGGCTGACCAGGAAGGAGATCAGGTCTTCATCTCTCTGGCTGAGAGAGAGAGGAATGGCTTGAGATCCAGCTGCCTGCCAGAGCTTCCCCAAAGGAAGGTAGGCCTGATGTGGGACTATTGTGTAATTTGTCACCAATAACTTCATAGAATATCAGGGTTGGAAGGGACTTCAGTCCAACCCCCTGCTTAAAGCAGGACCAATTCCCCAATTTTTGCCCCAGATCCATAAATGGCCCCCTCTAGGACTGAACTCACAACCCTGGGTTTAGCAGGCCAATGCTCAAAACACTGAGCTATCCCTCTTCCCCCTTGCCTTATCTGCTGGTGCTGAGTAACTCTGCTGCAGGTGTTATCCAGCCTAAGGGGATGGCAGCTTAGTAATAGACCTTTTGTTTCTTTACACCTGAGTGAGGACCTGGTAGAGAGTTGTCCTGAGCCCAGAAGTGACCCAGTCACAGTGGCACAAAACATTTTAACTGTGTAAAAGATCTAGCTTCATGAATACAGCTACACAGACTTTGGAGGTAGAGAAGCATTATAACTAATACTATATTACCCAGCTTGCACCTCAGAAGAGAGTAATTTTCAGGAAAAATTCTGTTTACTGTGAATGAAGCAGATTTTTGTTTTGCCTTATTTAAATGGCAGTTGTTCAAAGCAGTCTGAGTGTTTTATATTGTCAGAATAAATCCAAGAAAGAAGTATTGGTGGCACTTAGAAAGATTAGATTGCAGGTAAAGTGGCTGACGTATGTGATAAACGCAGTTATACTAAAACCCTTATGGTATATAAGGAGTTTATCACTAAGTTTATGACTTATGTTTATGACTATAACCATTACATGTGTCGTTCTTTGTGTGTATCTGGATATATGGGTACATAACACTAGGAGACAGTGGAATATTTCAAATAATGTATTTAGGAAAAGGATATATAGATATATAGTATATGCCAGTAGATGTCCTTTCTGAGGGACAGGGTTGAGAGACAGGTGCTTTAGAATTCTCATGTTGTTGTTGGCAATGCCATACGTGTTGTGTAGATGAACAAAGAACTTAATTCTCTTAATTTAGAATAATTTTTGACCACTCAATTCAAATTTAGGGGGGAAAAACACCTGAGTTTGTTTGTTTATACTTTATATTCATACAGCCCTTTGCACTTACGTAGTCCATTCCCGCCAAGTATCTCGAAGCACTTTACAAATATTAATGTGATGGATGAAGACAAACAACATTGTTGTTAGGTAGGTAGGTAAGGTTTTCATTTGCAGATGGAAAACCTGAGGCACAGAGACATGAAGGCCAATATCCTCAAAGCCATTTAATCTGAATCTTAATCATGTGCTTTAGTCACATGACCGTTCTTCCCCTTCTAATATTGTATTTGTATTGTAAATTGCAGACCAGGTGGGTTAGACAGGATCATGAAACATAACTACTGTTGTGTCTTAACTTGCAAATACATAATTGTCCCTTTTTCTCTAAATAATTTTAAACTAGTGAATAAAGATGCCTCTCCCTACTGCCAAATTAATTTCACACTGAATTTATTTCCCAAGTGAAAACAATGCTTCTACTGTACATTTTAGTCTTAAAAATGGAAAATAATGTATTTATCTCTAAAGGTGGGGTATTATAGTTGAAGTACAGGGCAAAGAACAGTATTTTATCATCTGAGTTCTTCTGTCCTTTACCAATTCACTTATCCGTAGTTCAGCAAAAGGTTCTTAAGAGACCCACTGTATGTTCTAATTGAACTGATGTATTGCTCTTTGCACCTGATCGCCTTAGTTAAATCAGGGAAATGAAATCAATGAGGTGCAATTACTGGAAGGTTACAAAGAACGTGAATTCCCGTGGTTCTATCTCCACTTCCTTCAAATTCTCTCATATTGAAAACAAAAGCAGCTTCCTAATTGGTATTGATTTGTCAATCCATTGAATTCAGCAATGTCAAAATGGAAGTTACGAGATTGTGTCTCTGTTGTTGTTTCTTGGGAGGAGGGGCCAAGGGTGGTGGTTAAAGTACTAAAACCGAGTTGGGACCAAGTGTAGGTTTTTTAGATAAGAAATCTTGTATTTTTCACAGATTTCAATTGTGTGCATTTTGAAGAAAGAGGGTTGCCAAGGAGTCTAATGTAACATAAAATAGATTTTAATTTCATCACTATCCTACATTGATGAACACAATAAACAAACTGAATTTTAAACTGCATGAAAATTGGTTTGATTGTCTTTTTCCATGTCACTAAGACCAATCTAAAAATGTACATTCATAATAATTATGCAGATCTAGCTTTAGTGGTTTAGTAAAACAGATAGTTATAATGACTTTAATTTCTATAGTGGATAGCACACTTCCTGTAGAAGGACTGGAACCATGTTCTGTGTGTATGTGTCTTTGTAATTCTGGCAAACATCCCATCTTATATGAAAAATGCATACCGTAAGTCAGAAGCCCAGGTTAAATTGTTGGCATCCCAGTATATAATTGTTAAGTGATGGTCAGGTTTCAGTAGTTAAGGTTGCAAACAGGGATGCAATTAAAGAATGCAATTTTCAATCCTTCTATAGCTTTGAATAGAAAACATGGTGTGGGCTAAAACTTCTAAGATGATTCTGAAAACAGGAGAATTTTTGAAAAAATATCATCTGAAATTGGTGTTCTAGTAATTGTAGACCACAGTCAGAATTTTCAAACCTGGGTCCCTAAAGTTAGGCTTCTAAATAAAGGCGTCCTAATTTTCAGAGGTGCTGAGCATCTACAGATCCCAGTGAAATGTTGCTGAATGTCCACTTTTATTTATGTGCCTAACTTTAAATAGCCAAGTTCAAATTTTATTTGTCTATATCACATGAGTAGAATAAAAAGTGTGAGACTAGAAAGGAAAATATTTTTATTAAAGATCCAAATATCAAAACTTGTGGATGAATGCAAAAATCTGCTGCTGCCTGTCCTGTGGCCAGTGGCCCTTCAGGAAAGATCAGGGCCCAAATGACCCATGATGACCCTGTGGGGAATACCTGGGGGCAATCAGGTGCTCCAGGTTGCATGCTCTAGCTAATTAGAAATGGAGCAGCTGAGTTGAAAAAAAAACAGCTAGAACAGTATAAAAAAGAAGTTGCCAGAGGGTGGGGAGGAAGGAAGGAGTCTCTAGAGAAGCCTTGTGGTAGTTGGAGGAAACTACAGGATGTGGAATAAGCCCTGAGTGAGGGCTTGAAATTGACAGTAAAAACCCCAAAAGAACTGTCAGGGTCTCTGCAGAAGGGAAACAGTGGGGAGCTCCTGTCAGTAAGGTACAGGAAGAGAGCTAGTGTCTTCTTCTTGGCTAGATAGGAGACAGGCTCAAGCCGTAGGCCTAGAAAGGGAGTAGGAAGATGAAGAGTGTTAATTTAATTTAATTTAATTTAATTTAATGGGGGTTTGGGGCTCTCAGCCCCACAGAGCTGACAGCTTGCAAGCCCCATGTAACCACCCTACAACCCCCAGTTTGAGAACCCCTGGTGTTATACCAATAAATTAAAAACCAGCAGGATCTTATTAAAGGGAAAAAGGCAAAATACCACATTTATTGTGAATACAGAAAGAATCATAGTAAGCAGTTAGTTATAGCTATAACATTCCATTCAATCTCATATTTCTTCACACATTCATTCATATACACACACACACACACACACAGGTTCTGCAAGGTTGTTATCATAGTTACCAGCCTTAGAGTTGCTCATGCCAAGCCACTGGCCAGGTGGCCTGGACATGAGGAGGGAGCAGGGCCTTGTCAGATGCTCATCTGATGCTCCTGGAAGTTGGTTTGCAGA
The DNA here is from genome assembly GCF_965152275.1 of Natator depressus. Classification (NCBI taxonomy): domain Eukaryota; kingdom Metazoa; phylum Chordata; order Testudines; family Cheloniidae; genus Natator; species Natator depressus. The sequence goes on from NC_134240.1 coordinate 87,490,600, forward strand.
ATCAGACCCCAAAGTTCTCACTTTTTTAGAGTCTATTTTTATAGGAATTTCTTCCTATGCCAGTCTATGGGAATTGCTTCATCATGCTGTTGCTGAATCAATCAGCAGATAGCACATTCCTGACGGCTCCGTGCTGCTAGATGTTATCTTGTTCTTTGGTTCTCCCATTCTTGAGGCTGTTGGGTGGATTCCAGTCTGCCCTCCGGGGGTCCTCTGGTTATTTCCACTTGACGCCTTCTTCAGCCGATGGACACCGGATTCTTAGGCTGGCACCTCCCTGATCATTCAGTTCTTATCCACACCAAGCATCCATCCACATCCATCCTCTATCTCTATTTTAATCACAGTTGTTAATACAACAAAAGGGCGGGGAGTCTCTGGGTGCTGTGTCTGTTGTTAGAGTATTGCTTTGAGTCTCTCTCTGTGAATTGCTTTGAGAACAGACTCTGTCTTAGAATGTACTAACGCAATTAGCAGCTTGCAAGTTTCACATACAGAGGGAGAGAAACAGTACCAAAAACCAAGAGACCTCTTAATTAGTAATACCCTGGAATTTAAACTATGGGGAATCAAACTCATTTGTGATTTTAATACAGAACTTCTTTAATATGATCCAACATAATCCCCCTTTTGACACTAAGATTTATAATCGTCAGTGTCACTTTCTATGTAGCCAATTCAAGAGAAGGTACTGTGAGGCAATTTGAGTTTGTGATTCCAATTCATGCCACATACATGATCCTAGTGATGTATCTTTACTACAAGGTTCTGGGGCAACAGGCAAGGTGAGGCACACCCACTTTTGAGGAGTCCATTCGGTACAACCTCTAGTGTCCAATAGCTTCCCTCCCTCCCCAGCCCACTGGCTCGAGGTCCAGGGTAGCCAGAAGGATCCCACGTGTAATATGGGGAGTGGGCTAACCTTCAATACCTTTGCCTCCAGGGACTGTTGGTGTGCAATTTTGACAACAATTTCTCCCATTAACAAGTCTGGTTTTACAATACTGGAAACATATTGCATCCATTCATATTGATAAGTGTCAAACAATGATCTCTTTCTTTGTTTTAACAAATGCATCAAACCCTTAATATTTCCCAATATGACCCAGAACATTTCGTGTTCCAAAGTAGCTAGTGCAAGTATCTGCATTTCAGTGCATCCCATAGCTATGGCTGTGTGGTTTCCTATTTCTAATATTTTTTTTTTTCTTATGCATAAGCCATGTGGTAGTATTAAGCCATTGCCAAAGATTCCATCGGGCTTTTAGGTTACCCAGACCAATTTGGACCAAGTCTACGTTGGCATGTACTTGTTTTTGTATCAGGCTGTCCTGTAGCTGGGACAGAAAGCTTAATTTATTTTTAAGTTCCTGCAGGTCTTCAGTATTTTTTTTTTTTTTAAACACACAACAGTGCTAGCAACAAGACAAAACACAAGACAAAACATAGAACACAAAACACAATTTCTATTGTGACAGTAGATTCATGGTTTTGGGTTGCTTTTCAGCTGGCATCAGCTTTTCCTGATTTTTCTGAAAGACAAAAAGAACATGTTTCTACCCCTTTTGGGGTGGCAGATTATTGCTTAAAATATTTCTTTTACAAATACCCTTGCTGATTGCAGGCAAAACAGAGGAATTGCCCCCACATTTTCCTGTTTTTGTTCTATAGGTGGGCCAGGTTTCAATGGCTTTTATCTTTTAAGGGTTATGGGGAAATTATCCCACTGTTTAGTCATTAAATCCCTGAGTTTTCCTTCTTATACAGCAGACCAAGTTTATAATGTTTTTCCTGCTGTGTTAAGCTTTAAGTTTTATTTACAGGTAATAACTGAGAAGCATCATTACCATACGACCTTAAAGGGTTTTTCCAAAAATCATACACACTATACGTTGTTACAGGGATACTTATTATCATTAAATTTATTAAAATTATCTTGTTATCCCATGCCTTTTATTTAGGCAATTTGTTTGCTGACCAGGTGTGTCCTTTATCTGCAGCTCCTTTGTGCTGCTAGTTCTTTCCTTCCTTTATCATTTAGGTAATTTGCATTTTCACAGAAGCTTCCTGCTTTTGGATTTAAAGCCATCAGCAGCTCAGAGACTCTATCTTAAAAGGGACACAATCAGCTTTCACCAGAGTTTTGATTACTTTTAACTTCTGCTTCCAAAACACACAGCAATCTGAAAAAGAAAACCCAACCTATTGTGGCTCCCTTTGGAGCCCTAATAGCATTTTAATTAAGTAGCATGGTATGTTTGCATTTCTTTTGCCCCTTCTACAATATACCCTGCACATGTTCTGGGGCAAATGCACATTCCTTCCATAGTTTAACTTCTATAACATTATCCAGATCCATTTTTACATAAGGTGTCACTATTCCTTTTTTTTTGCTTGCAGAGGTTTCATGTACCTTTATCAAAGTGACAGTCTGATTACTCAGAGCCATTTTAAGACTCAGTGTTTCTCACATTGCTTCTTTTTGTTTTGTGCACCTCACCCCTGCTGTTGCTTCAGAGAGGCACTGTTTTTTTAATTTTTTTTTTCTACAACTCTCATCTGTTATTTTGTTACAAAAACAAACAAACAAACAAAAAGAATCGAGAAAATTTTTTTTTTTTTTATATTCTCCTGATTTTGACTGCCCAGCTGCAGCCACAACTTAAAAACATTTTAAATTTTGTAAAGCATTGAGTTACCTTTTAAGGGTTGAATGCCAAATCCCAAAGCCAAACAGCACTAATTACCTGTGTCTAGCAAAAAGGTCTGTCAGTTTTGCAACTTTGAATTAAAGAGTCAAATGGATTTTTAGTGGCATTATTTAAAACAAAAACAAAACCAAATGGTCCTTAGAACTTTACATATTTACACACACACAGATAGATACATACACATTTTCTTTTCTTTAACATCCCTTCCACGTTGCTCTGTTTTTTTACATCTTACATTCCCTTTATACATTTGAGGCAGTTAAGTTCCAATAGAACCCCCTTATGTTCTTTTAGCAAATTTGACTAAATTGTCCAGTCAAATGATTTTAATCAGTTTCTTTTGCCTGGCTAATTTACAGACATTCCTTTGGAAAAGGGCCCATTTTTCCCTCAGAATGGCTGCAAAGAAACCAAGAATGCTCTTTCTCTAACACTTTTTTTTTCTTTTTAACATTTTCACAAAGTTTAGCTGCTTAATTCCCTCCAGCCTCTGCAGAGTTAACTTTTTTTTTTTTTTACTCTTTCTCTTTGTAATTATGCCTGGGGGTGCCATACATAGGACCTTCTCCCCCTTTACCTGCCTCCTTCCAGCCTCTGCAGAGTTAACTTTTTCACTCTTTTTGTATTCCTGGAGTGCCTCTTTCACTATTTTCAGCTGGCTTTGGGTATTTGTAGCCAGCACCTTCCAATTGTCTGCTCCCTTTTCCGTTTGTGCCTTTTCCTCTTTACATGAAGACAAGCGGAGGGAAGAATCCTTACATGCCTCCCACAACAACCAAATTGCTGCTGCATCTCTTTTGGCAGCACTAGAAGGTTTGTATATGAGGATATACTGAGCCAATCTATCCTCTAGGTCCGAAATAGTGCAGAGATCAGCTAGGGCTTGTTTAGTCCAAGGACTGTGCCCAAATTTTTGAAGGTTTTGTTTAAAAGGTGTAATTTCTTTAACAAAAGGTGAGGTTGGAGTTCCTTCTGACTCCATTCCTCCCTCTGGTACTGGCTTACCCTGTTTTCTTTTAAACATCTTAACATGGATATTTCAATCTCTTTGTCACTGCTGGTATTACTTAGCAAGTGACAGCCTAGATTCTGAAATCATAGCTTAATCTATGCGTTTTTCCCCTGCTACCTTCCCGGAGGCCAGCAGGTCCCCTGCTACCTTCCCGGAGGCCAGCAGGTCTGGTTAACCTATTTCTCCCTGCTACCTTCTCGGAGGCCAGCCGGTCCGGTTAACCTGTTCTTCCCTGCTACCTTCTCGGAGGCCAGCAGGTCCCCTGCTACCTTCTCGGAGGCCAGCAGGTCTGGTTTAATCTGTTCTTCCCTGCTACCTTCTCGGAGGCCAGCAGGTCCCCTGCTACCTTCTCGGAGGCCAGCAGGTCTGGTTTAATCTGTTTTTCCTGCTACCTTCTCGGAGGCCAGCAGGTCCCCTGCTACCTTCTCGGAGGCCAGCAGGTCTGGTTTAATCTGTTTTTCCTGCTACCTTCTCGGAGGCCAGCAGGTCCCCTGCTACCTTCTCGGAGGCCAGCAGGTCTGGTTTAATCTGTTTTTCCTGCTACCTTCTCGGAGGCCAGCAGGTCCCCTGCTACCTTCTCGGAGGCCAGCAGGTCTGGTTAACCTAATAGAAATGCCTAGCTCACTAGAGCTGGCGGTGTGCACACCAATATTTACAATAACTGAGGTTTTTTACCAATATTCCCCCTTTCGCAATTCTCCACCAAAATGTTGTACCAATAAATTAAAAACCAGCAGGATCTTATTAAAGGGAAAAAGGCAAAATACCACATTTATTGTGAATACAGAAAGAATCATAGTAAGCAGTTAGTTATAGCTATAACATTCCATTCAATCTCATATTTCTTCACACATTCATTCATATACACACACACACACACACACAGGTTCTGCAAGGTTGTTATCATAGTTACCAGCCTTAGAGTTGCTCATGCCAAGCCACTGGCCAGGTGGCCTGGACATGAGGAGGGAGCAGGGCCTTGTCAGATGCTCATCTGATGCTCCTGGAAGTTGGTTTGCAGAATCAGACCCCAAAGTTCTCACTTTTTTAGAGTCTATTTTTATAGGAATTTCTTCCTATGCCAGTCTATGGGAATTGCTTCATCATGCTGTTGCTGAATCAATCAGCAGATAGCACATTCCTGACGGCTCCGTGCTGCTAGATGTTATCTTGTTCTTTGGTTCTCCCATTCTTGAGGCTGTTGGGTGGATTCCAGTCTGCCCTCCGGGGTCCTCTGGTTATTTCCACTTGACGCCTTCTTCAGCCGATGGACACTGGATTCTTAGGCTGGCACCTCCCTGATCATTCAGTTCTTATCCACACCAAGCATCCATCCACATCCATCCTCTATCTCTATTTTAATCACAGTTGTTAATACAACAAAAGGGCGGGGAGTCTCTGGGTGCTGTGTCTGTTGTTAGAGTATTGCTTTGAGTCTCTCTCTGTGAATTGCTTTGAGAACAGACTCTGTCTTAGAATGTACTAACGCAATTAGCAGCTTGCAAGTTTCACATACAGAGGGAGAGAAACAGTACCAAAAACCAAGAGACCTCTTAATTAGTAATACCCTGGAATTTAAACTATGGGGAATCAAACTCATTTGTGATTTTAATACAGAACTTCTTTAATATGATCCAACACTGGTAGCAGAACAGAAGACTGAAACCTAGTGTGGATGGGGTGGAGCAGCTAAATCTGTGAGGCAGGAGGGGCTGCTGGTGATTTACTGATGAGAGGACGCTAGAAGAAGAATACAGCTCTGGTGAGGAGGAAGCTGAAGCCTGGGACTATATCTGTATTGGTTATTAATGAATAAAGTCTGTTGGTAACAAAAAAATAATGAAAAAGGAGTTATGGAAGGTAAAGTCTGACCCAGGACTAATTTATATAGCCAAAAGGGGAAATTGAGGCACATGTCCCGAGACCTGGGCTTGTGACACTGACACTTTATTTGCTCATATTCAGAGTGAATATTACCTCGTCTTTTGCTGAACATTGCTGTTGAGTTTACTTCCAATATCTCACTAAATTTATTGAAAGGAAGCTGTTTAAATTACATTAGCATTGATTCCATAGTTAAAAGTGAAGGATAGCTCCGCACTACTTCCTCCTTTACTTTTACTGGGGAAGGAAGCTCTGTAGCACTTATCAGTTGTTCTCAAAATGTTCCTGTAATTCTTGTGATTGGGTGAGGAGGGTTCTGCTGTAGATTACATAGTCATGTTGTTTTTCGTAAAAGTGTCACTCATGACACTCTTTTTATAGAGATAATGTACTAAATGTCCTAAAATTTGGACAGGGAGGTGTCTGAGCATGGAATTTTATTTACTGTGTATCAGGAGGCAGCTAGTTAATTACATATAGTAAAATGAGCAGTTTAGATATGAGATATAATTACATATAGTAAAATGAGCTGTCTAGATATAAGATACTAAGTGTTTCAAGGCTACAAAAACAAGGACAGGTGCCTGTTGGTGGAATATCATTTACAAAACAAAAGAATAATTAAACTTACATACAGATGAATGCCCAGAGAGATGTTCAAAGTGTAAGCTTCTCCTTTATTCTCAGCCGGCTAACTGATAGGTCTCAAAATGTAACCGTAAACAGGGAATCATCATGAATTGGGGGTATTTCCAATGGGTTCCCACAGGGATCGATTCTTCCCCTATGCTATTTAACATTTTTGTCAGTGACTGGAAAGAAAACATAAAATGATCACCAATAAAGTTTGCACATGACAAACAAATTAGGGGTGTAGTAGATAATGAAGAGCACAGATCATTTATTCAGAGTGATCAAGATCACCTAGTAAACTGGGTGCAAGCAAACAATATGTGTTTTAATATGGCTAAATATAAATGTATATGCCTATGAACAATGAATGTAGGGCATATTTATAGGATGGTGGACTCTATCCTGGGAAGCAGAGACTCTGAGAAAGATTTTGGGGGGCAGAGGTGAATAGTCAGCTAAATATAGGCTCAAATGTGACGTTGTGGCCAAAAGAGGTAATTTGATACTGGGATGCGTAAACATGGGAATCTTGAGTAGGAGTAGAGAGGTTATTTTAGCTCTGTATTTGACAGTGGTCTGACTGCTATGGAATACTATGTCCAGATCTGGTGCCCTCGGTTCAAGAAGGATGTTGATAAATTGGAGAGGGTTCAGATAAGAGCCACAAGAATGATTAAAGGATTAGACATCATGCCTTATAGTGATAAACTAAATAGATTTATCTCATTTAATCTAACAAAGAGAAGGTTAAGTGGTTACTTGATCATACTATATAAGTATCTATGTAAGGAACATATATGTAGTTATGAGCTCTTCTATCTAGCAGAGAAAGGTATAACACAATCCAATGTCTGGAAGTTGAAACTAGACAAATTCAGACTGGAAATAAAGTCTAAAATTTTAACTGTGAGGGTAATTAACCATTGGGATAACTTACTAAGGGATGTTGTGGTCTCTCCATCATTGACAATTTTTAAATCAAGATAGGATATTTTTCTAAAAGAATTGCTCTAGTAATTATTTTGAGGACGTTCTATGGCCTGTGTTATATAGGAGGTCAGATTATGTGATCACAATGGTCCTTTCTTGCCTTGGAATCTATGAATTTGTGGATGTGGAAGAGGAGATAGTTTTCACATGTATAACTTTAATTGTGTGACCTTTTCCACTGACTTCACTAGGATTACTCATGAGCTTATGTGCATGCTTAAATGCTTTGCTGAATTGAGGTCTAAATGCAGGAAGCAGTGGATTTCCTGAAAAGCATCTTGTTTTTTATAAAATTACTAATGTAGGAACCTTTCCCCACATGCATTTCTAGCAGGTGTCATTTTCATTTAGCAGAGCATCTCTCTAAAAAGTGCCTTTTTTGGTGATAACTATTGGTTGATTTCTTCCAGGTGGTGAGTATTCTTAGCTCCTGCTATCTTTATCCCCTATTTTTCTCTTTCTTATACCTTGAGGATGTGTTATATCCTCACATTGTCATATGTCATATGTTAACTATCTTAATTTCCAGTAGACAGTCAATACTGCTGCAAGGATTACACTCTGCCATGTTAATCAGGTCCTCAATTGTCATCCTGCTGTGGCAACCTAATAGTTGGGGAGAAATGCTAATATAGAGAATAAATGTGTCAATCCGATTCTGCAGACCCCCGCCAGTGAGTGAAGGTGCACCCAAAGGAACTCTGATTGCTGTCGTAACTGCTGCTGCCTTGAATCAGACTATTGTATATTCAATTGTTTCAGGAAATGAAGATGGTAAGTAAGAGTATCTCAATAAAGTTGCAGATTATGCTGTATGGTACATTCATTAAATGTAAACAATTTCAGGAAGTGGTGTGTATATATAAATAAAACAGCCAGTGCTAAATCCTGCCTCACCCAAGCCAAGCCCAAGTAGCAGCTCCTGCTGCCATTACCCTGCTTTCATAAACCTGCTGCACCCTGCCTATGCAGCAGAACTGAATTTGATGCCCTTTAGGGCTGAGGAAAAGGAAGCAGAGTTTGCTCCTTAAAATGTAAGAGAGATTTTCTATAGCTCAGTAAGAGTAAGTACTCTAGCTAAAATGTCGGAAGTTGTTTGTTTGGTTCTCCATTGTGTTATATACATGTCAATTGATATTAGATTCTTCAGTTGTGTCATAAAAATATATATAATGTGCTTTTGAGTATGCTTTAAATGGAATCAGCCTAAATCTATCCTTTGTATAATTGGGATGCTCACTACCCCTGCAATGTGATTTGTATTGATTATCATATATTGTATCATGAACACTTGAAAAATATAGAGCCACATAATAATCCCCTTCATGAAGAAATCTCACTTGAAGAATCTCCGTGCAGTATTTTCAAGGCATCATCCCCCTAGGTGAATGGGCTTGTGGCTGAACAGAAGGTACAGGAAGGAATAGTGTAAGTTCATTGATGATCCTAAATTCACACAAAATCCAGTTGCAATTCTACTGTCTTTTGGTTGTCCATGAAAACGGCTAGTCTACCAAACTGGTTCCTGCTGTATGCAGTGTAGTTGTGGCCATCACTGGATATTAGAGAGACAAGATGGGTGGGGTAATATTTTTATATTACCTTGTCTCTCTAAACTGCTCTCTGGCACCCCTATTCATCCTGCCAGTATGTCTCACTGTTGGTCATTCTGCCACAGGTGACCTGGCTGTGGCTTCATACTGTGCTTCCTCTCCTGGGAGCAGATGTAAGACATTGAATGGGATTTAATGTTAGTGACCCTCAAGTATTCACATACAGTGGATTTTCTGACAGGTAATCTTGAGGTCTGCCACATAGAGCAGCTGGTCCTCAGAACTATCTTCTGGCCAGCTCTGCCAATAAAATGGTTCAGAACCCCAACTGCACAGTGTTCAAATAGAATTGCTTCTGACCTATCTCATGGCTGGGATGAAAGTGTATATATAGTGTAGTATTGTAGTCGTGTCATGATCACGGTTGGAATGGAAGTGATGATGGGAGATTTATATGCCCCTGGGGAAGTTCAGCCCTCTTCTTGCACACTGATAAAACCTCTCTGTCAGGGATAACATATCCCTGCCTTATCACCCAGCATTCCATATCATCCAGCACCCCACTGCTGAAAAAGGAACAAACTTGGTCAACTCAACTAGGATATATTTTCATGTAATGAAATATTAGACTTGTGTTACTTGGTTGCAGTAGAGAAGCTTGCAAAAAGATTTGCCATAACTTGAGTAAGTTCCAGTTTCTTTCAGATTAGCCAGATGACTGTTTCACTTCTTGTTGTGAACATAGGCGGATTTGGGGTTTGTCGGGCCCTGGGCCAGAGCAAGTGAGGGTCCCTCCCCACCACTTCTGCCTGCACTCCCTCTCCCCGCGCTCCTGCCGAGGAAATGGAATTGGGGCGTGGAAGCTTGCATTCCTCCCCCCCGGCTCACCTCGCCTGGCACTCCTGCCAGGAAGCAGGGTCAGCTCATGGGGGCTTTGCCCACTCGCCAGCAGGAGCTCCAGGCAGGCGGAGTGCAGCAAGCCCCCGTGACCTGACCCTGCTCCTCAGCAGGAGTGCTGCATGGGCACCCATTTTTCCGAGGCCCCCCCAGTTGGCCATGGCCCCTGGGGACAGGCCCCGCTGGCCCAGCAGCTAATCTGTCACTTGTGGACTATTCCCTTGCCATAGCTGAATCCACTTCTCTTCTTCTGACTTGCCAATGATCTACAAACAAAAATTACATGCCAACTTAAATGCACATGTTAAGACCTTTTCTATTTCCATTCTGTGCCCTGGGCCTTCTAGAGTGACAACTATGAATGTCAAGTCTGCAAGTCATGGCTATCAACAGAGTTGTAGGTTGAATTGGTGGTACCGATACTGAGCTACTTACAGAGAAGTCTGATTTGTTTTAATATACTGTAGACTGGCGTTAACCTTCTCCCAGCTGTGGGAATAGTTTATATATCCAGATAGTTTTTTCAGCTTGCCCTGAAGTTTATTGTTCCAGAACCAGATTCCAGTACCCACATCAGCAGTTTGCCCTTTTCATGAGAACAATAACAAATGCAGCTGGGGAGATGGACTATGGAGGCCTTAGGGTGGTGAAGACTTCGATCCCTCAACCCCATGTCGTAGGAGACAGGAATGAATAATGTCTTTACAAGAATGGAAATACGTAATCTTAAAGATTTTGAGGAAACATCCTATTAGTATCTACAGGTTTTAGAAAGTTACTTGTTTGTTTGTTTTTTGCTGGATTCCAGATGTGTTTGACATTAATAACAGAACGGGTGTTATCTTCATTAAAAAGCCTCTTGACTATGAAAGTGTGAAAAGCTATGAACTTCGGGTACAAGCAGACTCACTACAAGTGGTTCGATCCAATCTACGTGTCCCTTCCAAAAGTAAGTTGTATTTCATGTATTTTCAAAAATATAAACATATTTAATTTAATAAAAATACGTTTTGAGAATAAATAATGTTACTGTGTAACTTCATCTTGCAGGGTATTGATAACCATTCACTCTAACCAGTTATATAATAATTTTGTGTTGCTTTATTTTCACGGTGTATGTAGATAGTGATACCAAGTAAATCATAAAATATGTATTAAAGCCTCCCTAGTAGTGTCTTTTCCTAGGAATGGGATCCATGGAAGAGATAATAATGCCTAATTACTAATTATATCCATGGTATACATTTGTAACTTTCATTATCCACAGGAAAACAGGCCTCTGAGAGTTGTAATTATACTGAATATTAATTCAGTTTCTCCTTTTAATTGAAACATAAAACCCATCAAAACCTCTCTGAAGCAAAGTTTAAGAATATTTTTTTCAGATAAAATATACAACCCAAATACACACAACTCACCATTTCTGCAGGGCTGATACTTGTTTGCAGAGGAGATTGGTGGGTTCTAAAGTTCTCTGATGCAACTTGTAAACTTATCTCTAGGTGAAACTTCAAAGTGGAGCCAATTTTTTAATATTGTCATAAATATAAAGGGAAGGGTAAACCCCTTTAAAATCCCTCCTGGCCAGAGGAAATCTCCTCTCACCTGTAAAGGGTTAAGAACCTAAAGGTAACCTCTCTGGCACCTGACCAAAATGACCAATGAGGAGACAAGATACTTTCAAAAGCTGGGAGGAGGGAGAGAAACAAAGGGTATGTGTGTCTGTCTATATTCTGTCTTTGCCGGAGATAGACCAGGAATGAAGCCTTAGAACTTTTAGTAAGTAATCTAGCTAGGTATGTGTTAGATTATGATTTCTTTAAATGGCTGAGAAAAGAATTGTGCTGAATAGAATAACTATTTCTGTCTGTGTATCTTTTTTGTAACTTAAGGTTTTTGCCTAGAGGGGTTCTCTATGTTTTGAATCTAATTACCCTGTAAGGTATCTACCATCCTGACTTTACAGGGGGGATTTTTTTTTTATTTCTATTTACTTCTATTTCTATTAAAAGTCTTTTTGTAAGAAAACTGAATGCTTTTTCATTGTTCTCAGATCCAAGGGTTTGGGTCTGTGGTCACCTATGCAAATTGGTGAGGCTTTTTATCCAACATTTCCCTGGAAAAGGGGGGGTGCAAGTGTTGGGAGGATTATTCATTGTTCTTAAGATCCAAGGGTCTGGGTCTGTAGTCACCTAGGCAAATTGGTGAGGCTTTTTACCAAACCTTGTCCAGGAAGTGGGGTGCAAGGTTTTTGGGAAGTATTTTGGGGGGAAAGACGTGTCCAAACAGCTCTTCCCCAGTAACCAGTATTTGTTTGGTGGTGGTAGCGGCCAATCCAAGGACAAAAGGGTGGAATATTTTGTACCTTGGGGAAGTTTTGACCTAAGCTGGTAAAGATAAGCTTAGGAGGTTTTTCATGCAGGTCCCCACATCTGTACCCTAGAGTTCAGAGTGGGGGAGGAACCTTGACAAATATCAATCAGGTAAAAAAAATTAACACCAATAATATTATTTTTACTCCAAAAATATGAATCATAATCTATCCAAAGCGATATGTCTCCTACTGGAAATGCTAAATATAACTGGTAAGCAACATCCAATAATCAGTTAGCAAATTTCATGGTCCCTTTTTTTTTTTTTTAATAGCACCTATTCTGTCCACCGATTGAGAACACCTTTACAGTATGCTCTTTATTTTGGTAGGGTTTTAAGAAATATAGTTCTGAAAAATAAGAACTTTGGTAGGAACTTCTAAATGCTCATAATAATAACATTACATAAGAGAAGTTGTGTTAACTGGTAAATTTAAATGATTAAAGCTTATGATAGTTTAACTTGTCACATTCTTCTTACTTCACCACAATTAACTAAACTTAACGGGCAAAAACAATAGAATAGTTTGCTGGACTTTCCACTATTATGAGGAGGCAGGGAATGTGTGCTATGTACAGGCTCTGTTTTTCTTTATGGCTGAGAAAAACCTTTGCAAATATTTGGGATGTTCTCTTTTCTTTTCATGCTACTTTCTGAACATGTCAAAGTGATGATTTAAAGGGGCAAACATACCAAGTAATACTTGTAGTTTAATGTGGCACAGATATTTATGCCCTTGCACACACACACATTCATATGTACAATGAAAAATGTGCAAACTATGCCAGTACTAGACAGCTTCCTGTCTTAAGAGATCATCCAAAGTATATTTGAAGTGTCCTCAAAGATATTGGGCCTGATTCTCCATTGCCTGACACCTTGCATAGTCATTTAAATTGACACAAAGTGAATGCAAAGTTGAGGTACAATGCTACTAAATCAAAATGAAAGCAGTTTACATCCATTTTGCGCTGAAGTAAATAGCTATGCAAGGCATGGGGCTACAGGGAATCAGCTCACTGAGAGCAGTCCTGCTACTGCTTTGTTAGAAGACTACTTACCGGAAGGAACTGATTTATTTCAGTTCCCTAGTTACTCATAATAGGCAAGTTTCACTGTGTAATATGTTCTGCTGTCATGTCTGAAGTGAACCTTGGCTCCAGGGCATGGTCCGCTGTGGATGTGGTTATGTTATACCAATATAACAGTTATTCTGTGATTTTTATTTCTGGACTTTCCTCTTGGCTTAGAGCTGGCCTTAAAAATCCATTGTGATCCCTTGATCCTGTGACTGCTCTGCACCTGGCTAGCCCTTAGCACAGTTTAGAACACCAAGGTCTGTTATGGTAGGTGGGAATCACTGAGGTATGGGGCACCTTCCTTTTCCCCAGCCACGCCCCCTGCCCAAACCACAGGAAGGATGGTGACATAGGAGGCACTATCATGCTTCTACACTAGGAAGATCTTCCTATAGCTAGGTAAGCCAGTGATTCAGTTCACACTAGCCATAATGCAGAGGGGAAATCTAGCCTTCCATCTTTTTAGGATCAAAATTGACACTTGATCTGAAAAATCATGACAGGTAGTATTTTCTACACAAAAGTGCTGGCCTTAAAAAAAAAAAAAAAAAAAAGTTGGCAAGTGTTATAGGTTATCCTCAAGATGTGATCAAACTTACTGAAATGATTGTACATTGTTTTGTGTTTTAAGTAAACACATGTTAATTTGTTCAACTTTGTATTCATATTATAAAATTGAAATTACACATCAAACACATTTCAATGTAGAAGAATATATAAATCTTTGCCTATCTAAAGTGCTGTAATCATGGGCCAGACCGTAAGGGATCACCATTTTAAAAGGCCTTGTGAAAATAACAAAGGATATACCATTGGGTAATAACCTTGTAAATAAGAATAAATTGATGAGACAAGGTGGGTGAGGTAATATCTTTTATTGGACCGATTTCTGTTGGTGAGAGAGACAAGCTTTCGAGCTTATACAGAGCTCGTCTTCAGTTCTGGGAAGCTAACTCAAAGCTCATCATCAGAAGCAAGCTCTCCACAGATCACGACGCACCAACTCAAAGCAGCACCAGACCCTGCCAGAACAACAGATGCAAAACCAGCAGACATGTCTCCTCTGCTACAGTGATCACCACCCCCCACAATACACCTTTCAAGATCCATGGGCCTACACATGCCTATCACAACATGTGGTGTACCTCATCCAGTGTACTAAATGCCCCACTAGCAACTATGTGGGTGAAACCAGATAATCACTACACTCTAATAAAAGATAAAAACACGACATCATCTGTGGGTGAACACTTTTCACAAAGCAATTACTCTATGTCTGACCAATCAGTCTTCATCCTCAAAGGAAACCAGCACAACATCTTCAAAAGATGAGCCTGGGAGATTAAATTCATAACTTTGCTAGACACTAAAAATCATGGATTGAATAGAGACACTGGTTTTACGGCTTGTTAAAACAACCTGTAATCCACTAACAACCCCCTCCCAAGATGCTTCCCTGTTGTCCTTTCTTTTCTCCCTGTGACTGGAAGGGTGTCAATGGGTCACTTGACCTTGAATGGTCCATTGAAATAGGTGTTAGCAACTTAAGCTAAACAATCTGTTCAAATCTTGTGTTTCGCAGTGACACTTTGAGCTAGTTTCCCAGACTTGGAAAAGAGCTCTGTGCAAGCTTGAAAGCTTCTACCTCCCACCAACAGAAGATGGTCTAATAAAAGATATTACAGCTCTTCTGCCAGAAACTGTGCCCAAGGTTAATCAGACCAAGCATGTTTCTATTTACAATTAACATTGTTGCAAATAACACTCATGTATAGTTACCCGTATCTTATGCAAGAAAGTTGCTGTGATGTTGCATGAGGGCCCCTAAAATACCACAATCAGTAAAAAGAACGAGAAGTACTTGTGGCACCTTAGAGACTAACAAATTTATTTGGGCATAAGCTTTCGTGGGCTAAAACCCACTTCATCAGATTCATGGAGTGGAAAATACAGTAGGAAGATAGATATAGTATATATATCTATATACTATATAAGGCAACCCCCATCTTTTCATGCTCTCTGAATACATATATTCAGAGAACATGAAAAGATGGGGGTTGCCTTAGCAACTCTAATGAGACAAATCGATTACAATGGGCTATTATCACCAGAGGAAAAATCACTTTTATAGTGGTAATCAGGATGTCCCATTTCAAACAGTTGACAAGAAGGTGTGAGTACCAGTAGGGGGAAAATTAGCATGGGGAAACAGTTTTTAGTTTGTGTAATGACCCATCCACTCCCGGTCTTTATTCAGGCCTAATTTGATGGTGTCCAGTTTGCAAATTAATTCCAGTTCTGCAGTTTCTCATTGGAGTCTGTTTTTGAAGTCTTTTTGTTGAAGAATTGCCACTTTTAGGTCTGTAGTTGAGTGTCCAGGGAGGTTGAAGTGTTCTCCATCTGGGTTTTGAATGTTATAATTCTTAACATCTGATTTGTGTCCATTCATTCTTTTGCATAGAGACTGTCCAGTTTGACCAATGTACATGGCAGAGGGGCATTGCTGGCACATGATGGCAAATATCACATTGGTAGATGTGCAAGTGAACAAGCCCCTGATGGTGTGGCTGATGTGATTAGGTCCTATGATGGTGTCCCTTGAATAGATATGTAGACAGAGTTGGCAACCTTCCTACTGTATTTTCCACTCCATGCATCTGATGAAGTGGGTTTTAGCCCATGAAAGTCGATGCCCAAATAAATTTGTTACTCTCTAAGGTGCCACAAGTACTCCTAGTTCTTTTTGCTGATACAGACTAACACGGCTACCACTCTGAAAACAATCAGTAAGTAACTTATGACACTCGGGTCTGAGGCTTTTGGTACCACTCACTGCAGGTTATAATTCTGTTGCTTTTTTTTAAAAATGCTTGATTATTTCCGCCCCCCACCCGACAATAAAAACCCCACCAAAACATGGAAGTGGGTGGAAAAGGGCATAGGTTCAGCATAGAGTTCAAAGAATCCTATAAAAAGAGGTAAAACTGTTTTATATTTAAACTGAGTTGTATTCCAACGTGTATGTAATAATTTAGCATAAGAAATCCCTACTGTGTAAAACACCTTTAACCTGATTTTATTGCACTCAGATCAACTTGGAATTTATGTAATACACGTTTGAATCAAAATGCATTCTATGCTAGGGCTGTTGCTAGTTAGATCTACAGAAATGAATGATTCTACATTTAGCAGTGTCATATAACGTATGAAAATTACAGTGTATAGCTACTAGGAAAGCCTTTACAAATATTAATTGATACAGTGTGTACCAGAAGATTAGCTTTATGGATACTAAAATGGAAGATACAAAGAATTCAACAAAAATAACTAGTAAATAGTGTTTCAGAGTAGCAGCCGTGTTAGTCTGTATCCGCAAAAAGAAAAGGAGTACTTGTTGCTGTAGCTCACGAAAACTTATGCTCAAATAAATTTGTTAGTCTCTAAGATGCCACAAGTACTCCTTTTTTTTAGTAAATAGTGGTCACCCAGGCTCAGTCCTTCACTTCTGAGCACTAATACATGTTGCATCAATCTCCAGCACCCTCTCTGGCTTATGCTGCGAGCAGTAGTGACTGATTCTGGAAGAAGCCTGGTCAGTCCCTGAATGTAGGATTGTTGCAGTGAGGAGCCTTTCTGAGGGAGAAACAAGAATAGAAGATTTATTTGAAGCCTATGAAATAGATCTTTTCCCCCATTCCAAAGTTTGTGTATTTCAAGTCATTTTCATATCAAGAGATTCCAGTGTATAGCCACTAGGAAAGCCTGAGGGGAAGAATTTGAAAGTGAAGCACATATTGATTATCATGGAAGCCTCGTCTTCCTTAAATAATCATCCTATAAGTACAGATTTGTTAACAATTTTGTATATACATTTTAAATAATATCAAATTATATTGACAGTAGAAGAAAATACATGCCATTAGGAGTGGTAATGAGCCCAAGTGATTGCCTCTTGCCTGGTGGAGCTAAAGAAGGAGGCAGGTGGCTACCAGGACCTGAGCCACCCAACTCCAATGGGGCTTCCTTTCCCTTGGGGGAGGCTGAGTTGGGGGCAAGGTTGGCTCCCTATGCCACTGGGGAAGGGAAGCCCCAGGGCCATGATTCCTGGTGCTGAACATCTCAGGCCTTGGTTACTTGGATGGTGTGGGGACTGGTGGGCCCCTCAGCAGCTGCAGCCAGACTCAGGACCTCAGGGACTGGGCCATGCCTGTCGCCAGCACACTGCTGGGCTTCTAGCTACTGCTTCAGCCTCTGCTGTCTCTGGCTATGGGGGGTTGGGTTCTCCCTCCTTGTTGCACCTCTGCTTTAAATTGTTCTACCAAATATTCAGAAACACTGCTGTAGATTTCCAAACGAAGTACAGAGACAATTTGATAATTACGTGTAACAATTTCTGTTTATATTGAAGGCGCTCCCCTTATCAAACTTATCTCAGACTCAACAGGAAAACCCAGGAATATTTTTGCCACCAAATAGTTTCTGCATTGCAATAAGTTTTCTAAACCCAAAGTCTTTCAGACTCAATCAACATTGTACTGGTGACTTTTCCTGGGAATTGTAAAATTTTAAAATGAGCCTGAAAAGCTCTGAATTCCTTAAAGTAACTTGAATTTTCTCTTCCCTCCCCCCCCCCCATTATATTAAGGAACTGTGTGATTTTTTCCAAGCCTTTATAGTTTAATGTATTTAATAATGTTATTTCTCCTGCTA
Organism: Natator depressus; assembly: GCF_965152275.1. Classification (NCBI taxonomy): domain Eukaryota; kingdom Metazoa; phylum Chordata; order Testudines; family Cheloniidae; genus Natator; species Natator depressus. The sequence goes on from NC_134240.1 coordinate 87,508,442, forward strand.
ACATGATTGTTCTTTGGCTGTGGATAATATAGGAGAATAGTATGCACATTGAAAATGTGATGTTTAACTGACCCTCTTGGTGAACTGGTCTGCACTTCCATGATCTTTGGTTCTGACCTAAAAAAGCTCTGTTCTTCAAGACGTAGTAGGGCAGTGCAGATATCGCAGCCTCTTATCAAAAAAACAGAGTGAAAGTTAAACTCAAAGTGAAGTTTGCAGAAGTGTACTAAATAGGGTAATAACTTTTTTAAGGCTGCTGAACTAAGCTTCAGTTTGTAGCATGGCATTTCCAAAGGGTCATGCAGACAAAACAGGGCTGGCATACAGTGAAAAGTAATTAAACACTACAGTGTCCATCCATCTGGGAAATGATTAACACAGCTAGAATAGGGCATGATTTTTTTTCTACTTCTGATTATTGAAAAAAAGAAACCCCAGAAGGGAGAAATATTGAAGCAAATTGAATCCATTGTGCTTAATCAATCTGTGATGAATCATTTCATCATATAATATTGTACTGAATCTCAATAAAATATTACGCAACAGTGAAAGTATCACACAGTCTATTTAAACTGTTAAACCTGAGATATATATGGGAAATTTTAGGTGCCATTAGCTTTGAATATTAGCATGGCCATGCAATGATACATTAACTTAGGGCACAAGTAATAAATCTAATAGAAACTAATTCCATTACAACTAAGCAAAATAAATACATATTTTTTAAAAATCTTGTAACAATCTTATATAGAAAGGATGGTCTAATGTCACTTAAATTACTTAATCTTGTGCCTCAGGTCCCCATCTATAAAATGAGGATAATACTTCCTTAACTTACAGGGTGTTGGGAGGAGAAAATCCACTAATGATTGTGAAGTGCTCAGATACTACAATGATCAGGGCCATAAAAGTAGATAGAAGGAATAAGAAGCTTCCCCCAGAGGTGATTATGAATGGGCAGAGTCCCTACCTTGTGCACTCAACACATTATACAAAAATACTGAGTTAATGCCCAAAACTACCTTTCTTCCTGGGTCTTAAAGTTATGTTTGTACCTGCACCACTGATCGATTGGAAAAGATCAAACCCCAGTATCTAATCCATTGTCACCATGTTTGACATATGTTCCAAATTGTATTGGTATATCTAAACCATACACAACATTTTTTCAAGAGTATTTTCCCCCTTCATCTTAGCTAAAATATACACGGCTGAATTTCAAGCAGTAATTATTTTTCACCACTCTAGGAACACATTCCTTCTTGGGTTACAATTCTGGCTTTTGGAAACTCTCACTGACTTAACTGGAGCCAGGATTTTCACCTCTCATGTTTGTTTTCTTTTCCGGAATTCCTTTTTCGCTGCTCACCCATTTCCTTTGTAGTACTCACAGGATAACAATTGCAGTATATTCTTTAGGCCATAGTTTCTTTGTAATCTTTGTTTAAAATATTGGCTAATTTGTGGGTTAACTAACTTACTGAGCTGACATTGTTCCTGCACATCTATGTATTGCATTTGTGTTTTTCCCCAAACTCCATTCTGTACAAGTGATATCATGAGGTTGGATTGCATGAAGTCATATTAACAGAGAGCTTTATATAGTTTCTCACAGTCCATCTCTGCAGCTAGCAAATGATGCAGCAGTAATGTTACTCTAGCTGTGGTTTTACTTTTTGCAACGTCCCAAAACCCTATCACACTGACTCAAAACCATTCTCAACTTTACCAGTCTCTACACTTGAGGTCCCCTTGGTTCCATTAAGAATGATCTGTAATGTACACATACCTAAGTCCATGTTGTCATTTGCTGAAGGATTTTTATGATCATTGTCTTCCTTTCTTCTGTTTCCTTTGTAATTTACAGGTGAGTTTTTCCCCAGGGGACACTGTGTGTCCCTGGAGCACTAGCTCTTCTACCTATGTTATATTTACTTCGACATCTGCTCCAGTTTAAGAATCAGTCCTCATTTTTGATAGAGAAATCTTCACTTGCATAGTTATTTTTCACAAGAGTCTGTCCTTTTTTGCAAAGGTAACACATAGGCAACATGTCATTTAATTAGGTATAATATGCACCCTCATGTAGCATACACAGTAAAAATTCAGTAACTGACCCTCTTGTGCACTATTTACCATGGTATTCTATAGAGAAAGCATTGTATAATGTCACAGAATTTTAGAAATGGTAAATGAAAATGCCAATTAGATTATGTAGTCCGTCCTCTGACAAATGCAATATTGTTCTCTGTGGTATATTTTCCAATATTTTGAATAGCCTAGCCATAAAAACAAATAAAGAAGAGGGTAGGGACGCCACCACCCAAAATCCTTTGTAGAAAGGTCACAGATAATAAATGTGTGGGACAATAGGTTCTTTTTAAAATAAAGACCACTACAAGTATGTACGTGTGCGTGCACGTGTTAGAGAGAGAGAGAGAGAGAGAGAGAGAAAGAAAATGTGTGTAAAAAATTTATAATACATACCATATGATATAGTTGTTGCATTCCATTCTTGATGGATAGGTAACTGTAGTGGAAAGTGCTGGATAGATAAATAATGTAGTGGATAGATACTTTCAGTACATGCTAAAAATATCAAGGTAATCATGCACCAATAAGTTACATACTTCCCTGTAATGGAGAGTCCTTGACGTCTAAATTTGATTTCTATACTTACCTGTTGTATATCTTTCTATTTTCTGGTCATCGTGTTCTTTCTTGATGAGTTTTAATTAGATTATATGCTACTCTAGAGTTCCAGGGCATTGAATTGATGAACCACTGTGGAACTAGATGACACTGAAATGATGAACCACTGTGGAGATAGGTGACTTTGAATGAACCATTCTGTGACATGGAATTAATGTACCATTCAGATTTTAGATGATGCTGAATTGATGTAAGTTCCCTTGTTAGATACCACGAAATTGATGAACCATTTTGGAGTTTGGTGACAGTGAATTGATGAGCCACTCTGAAGCCAGAATGGCACAGGAAGAATGAACCATCCTGGAGTTAGATAACACTAAATTGATGAACTGTTCTGCCATTAAATGATACTGGATTTTGAAAAATTCAGAAGTCAAATACTGAGTTCTCAACTGTGTGGTAATCTAGTTGTTGATTGAACTAGACACAACAAGAGTGTGAATTTACATCACATCATTAGACAAAAATTAAAATGTAAACATAACTAAACATGTAAACATTACTAAAATTTGCCCATAGAGTGAGTGGCACAAATTGATGGCCTAATAATCTTCAAACAAACAAACAAAAACCAGCAATAAACTAATGAGGAAAGAAAATGATATATTGCTTTGGAGTAAGATAACATTATAAACAGTGAGTTAAATTGAGTTATTGTAAAAATATTACGTTAATTAATGTAAAATTCTTCTCTTGGGTTCAGTTCAATTGCAGTAACTCCTATAACTATAAGAGTCCAATGACATATTTCACATGATATTGCACATTTCAAATTAGAAGTCATTATAGTGTCAGATGACAGTGAATTTGAAAGCTTAGAGATGTGAGGCTGAGGAGTCAGCAGATTGAGATGTTGAATCATGGATGATTTGAAGTTTTATTTACTTAGATTGTAATCTCTTTGGGGCAGGGTCTTTTTATTATGTGTTTGTACAATGTTTAGCATAGTGGAACCCTGATTCATGACTCGGGCCACTGCAGTACAAATAAATAAGAACAATTATTAGCTTCCTTATGGAGTCCTGTGAATTCTCCCTTATTGTTAGACAGGGACAGAAAAAGATGATGATGAGATACAGAAAGAAGAGGCATATATGGACAACTAGAGAGGGGAATAAAAAAGAGAGATTGCTGTGTAAGGATGGAAGACCAAAGAAAAATTGAGAGAATTAAGGAGATGAAGGAGAGAGGGGTGATATATCTCCAAATTAAACTGTCCCAGTTTTAAAAATCAAAGTATTTGTATGTCTGTCTCTTCCCCAATATGTGCTTAATCGATCCTCTACTGAGGAAACACTGGTATGTCACTTTGCTAAGGAGAGGCTAACAACAGAGCCAGAACTTATGGCTTCACCTTATGATAGCATTTAATGCTATGGATTACAAGGACATTATGAATTCCATAGAGTACAAAGGTAGACTGAGGGATTAGTCTAATTTCTTCCAGTATTCACAGTTTCTAGCATTTGACATTAGGATTGTTTTTTTTTCCAACTCAGTTCACATGACCCCTCGAGTCATGCTGAAGATCTGCTTACTGTACAGCTCCTGACAATAGATGTCATTCTTTATCTTATCTTGAGCTATCACTACTGTACATGTGGTGCCCAAGTTTAACAGTCCTCTGTGGCTGATTCAGCGGAGGTAGCCTTAAGGCTGTTCTGGTGTCTATCTTAAAATGGTCATGGATGCAAACAGATGGTTTAAAAATAAAACCTTCATGGACAGAGGTGTTACAGTTGGCAGACAATGCCTAGTGGAAGTTTCATCCTCGTTAAACGTTATGTTTGATATGTCTGATTGCTCCTGTTTTGTCAGCTGTTGACAACTACCTAAGTTATTTTTAGCTGTCGGTTGGTCTTATACAGAATGTAGTCTAACATATTTTAGAAGTTCTTATCACTTCAAAAAGCAATACTATGCCAATGTCCTCAGCTACTAAAATGATGAGTATGATGCAGATACCAGATTAATAGTATGGGTGGATCTTCCCATCAAAAGTCAGGGAAATTTTATGGAGTTAGTATAATCTTTTCATATGGGCCTTTTGGGGTATTCTGAGAGACTGTTATGCAAAGACAGCCACTCAGACTTTTAAACATGTTTTAAAAATTCTGTTTAATCACTCCATTCCATTATAATGTATTTAAAGGGAAAAAATATGTATCTGACATATCATGATCTCTCACTTTTAGGTGTGTATCGTTGTGTCCGAATGACAACTGCCTTTTACCATACATTTTGCCAACATCTACATGTCTTTCTGCAGAGTTTCTTTATTCCATAAACTAGAAGCATTAATCATGCCCTTCTAAACTGTCACATTTCGCAGTGGGAAAGGAGAAGTGTGCACAACTGTAATTCTTTTCTCTTGCATTATATATTTCCAGTTTGATGGGGTTTTTGACAAAACACATATTATAAATAAATGTACTCTAGCAGAGTTTACCTTTTCCTTGTTTTGGAGGGACTATAATCAAAGGACTTTCTATATTGAAAAGAAGTACTTGCTTTTTCAAACAATAAAGTGACAGTACACAGGTACCTAAGACTGCTCCAGGATAATTGAGAATTTAGAAATCCGTGCAGGTGAGGGAGGAGGGAGGTAAGTATGGCTCCAAATCATCCTCTTTGAGCTGTTTGGAGGCTGAACCAGCCTCCATCAAGCTTTTACTTGCCTCCCAGGAAGAATCACTGCACTTTAGCATGCTCTGGCTGGCTATTCTACTACACACATTGTGGGGGAGGAGGAAACTTCTTAATTAGAACTGGTTATGCCAAATTTATGCCATCCAGTGATTCACCTACATCGAGGGAATTTCCAGTTGTCTCTTAGAACAGCTTTCTAGATCCTTTTCGAGCAACTCCAAGGAATGGAATGGGGCTGAAGATCTGGCCCAGAAGCTTGATACTGAGATTGCTTTTTCTGAGCCAAAGCTATATGAATTGTGTCTTATATTTGGCACTTTTGAATTGAAAATGAATTATGAGCCACTGCTCTCATGTTGCATGAACAGTCACAGTTATATGTTGTTTGCCCTCCCAGAAATTATCTCTTTCTCAGTCCTTTGTCTCCTCCCATTTTGTGCAACAGCTCTTTGCAGTACACCTCACTGACAGAGGACATCTTTGTTCCTATATTTAAGACTGAGTGTGGGGTTAGGTTCCAAAAGCTCCCATTGTCACCAGAGAGGCTGAAGGACCTTGATGTCTTTTGAGACAATCTGTGTGAAAACCCAACAATCCACTATTTTTCTTTAAAATGAGATTATTAAAAATAAAGAGAAACTCAGATTAAAAGAAATTGGTTGGATAACGTATCTCCTCTGAATACTTAGCCAAAGCCCAGATAGGTAGGTTCCTCTTAACTTAATTGCCTTGAAGACAGGAAACTATCAGTTGAAAACAATTTCCTTCTCTGATTTTCCCTTGATCAGTGTGGCAACTTTATGCTGTTTTGTCCAGAGACCAATGTTTCCCTCCCTTAACTGACATGCTTATTAAGTCCTTTGATCCAGGGCAGTATCCCTCCATTTTCCAAAACAGTTCTCTGAAGGTAAACACAGAACTCGGGCTGGGAAGCACACAAGATCTTTTATAGGGGAGAAGGCAAAACGCCACATTTATTGAGAATACAGCAGTTAGCATATGCTTTTCAGTCACACACACACACACCATGCACACAGTCCCGCCAGTCGATGTTTATAGTTACCAGTCCAGAGTCTGGATCAATCTAATGGCCAGCCAGATTGGTGGCAGAGGGGAGCCAGGCTCTGTCGGTCATGATCCGATGCTCCTGGAGTAGTGGCAAGACGAACCCAAAGTCCCATGGCAAAGCAACCCTGTTCTTATAGTCTTTTTTCTCCATTGAAGTCTATGGATTTTGCTGTGTCAGTCTGTGACTGGTTACTCCTTAATCGGTGTTATCTTCTGATGTTAACATTCCAAAGCACCTCTGAGAGGGCCATCCTGTCCTTTTGATTTCATCAATTGTCTTCTCTTTAGGGGTGCCAGCCTCCACCTCAGGGTCGTCAATCTGCCTTCCCTCAGTCTTGGATGCGCATTGATGGTTCTCTGGCATTGATAAGTCTGTTAAATTTATTCATTTCTTCACTCCTGCTCCCTTGACCATCTGGCTCCGACAATGACCTTCACAACTTTTCTTTTCCTGATGCATGCACTGCTCATTCACACAAACAGTCTTTTACAGAGACCTTCAAAAGTATACAGACAGCAGTGTTTTATATTGAGCAAAAGACATTGTAAATTAAGCCTTGCTAAATCTTATAATCAGAACATTTCACACTGTGGCTTGGGCCTTCAGCATTCCTCTAATCTAATTAACATAGACACAATACAGGATCCTGTCTCTTACTAACTAAACCTTAAAACAAAGAACTAAACGGGCCCAATTTGTAATACATATGGGAATCAGAATCCCATAGTCCCAGAGGGTCATTCCTTTCTGCTATTCAAAAAGGGTGGCTGGCAGGATGAAATCAAATCATACATTAATTCTCATAGTACAATTATAAAATCTTGCTCGTACAGGTTCACTGAGGAGAAAATGGCCCTTTAGCAGTGATTAATAGCTATCCTTCAGATTCCTCACTGCTACTTAACTGTACTCAAGTATAGCCCTCCACAGATCCTTTTGTCTAACTGACACAGTTTATCCAGGTCTCCCTTTAAAACCTTCTGTCTCAATTTCCCCATCCTATGAAATAAATAAGTAGTTAGACTCTATTCACGTGTTATCTCATTCAGAGTAAGCACTTCAGTTTTAATTATATGGAAAAGTGGATTCCAAACCTAGAATCATTAAGAATAAAGTTATTACTGAGGCATTACACCTAGTGGAGCATGAAACATTTGCTTTCAAAAGAGGGCAGTAAATATTGTACCTTTATAAGCATTTTAACTGCAAGAGTATATTCTGGTTTGTGTATTATATTCTAGTACATATTATACTATGGACCAGACAGTACTTGGTTCTTCACTGGTGTGCAAGAGCAGAGAGGCAACAAAGTGCCTTCCCCCTGCCTTTTGTCCCTATGCAAACATCAGACACAATCCCATTCTTTGTGCTTTCTGAGGACAGGAAGTATCTGATGCTGTAATTAGACTAACCATAGAGGGAAGGGCTATGGTGGGGCCATGGCCCCACTTCCCTTTACACCAGCCCCTCCTCCCCTGCACCCTCTGCGCGTGCACGCACACACACACACAGCTGAGGTTCTGCAGGAGGAAAATGCACACCATGCATTCTAATAATAAGAGTCTATGAATTCTCACCTCCAGTGCAGGCTATTGCTGAACAGCCACAGTATAGATCTGTGTGCAGTGAATACTACTGATGAAGAATTTTAATGTGTGCTGCTTTAGGCTGTCTCTATTTTAGGACAAAGGAATGTGTGTAGTTTGGTTGGTAGTCCTTTTGTTGCACTCAGCTGCAGATTGAAAGCTGATAAAAAGGAAGAGTTAAATAATAAGCAATTCACAGATGCTGTGTTTTCCTAAGTCTGTCAGAGCCAATGAAATATAAGCTGTGCATAAAAATGAGGCAATGAGCTGCAATGAAGGTGTTAGTGAAATTAAACGTGAGTGAAGCGTAAAGCTGCAGCAACAGTATATATGTAAATAATATTTAATTATTGAAGAACGTTAGGGTTCTAAATAGCTGGAATTGGTAGACACACTAATAATAGCCGTTTGCTTTTATATAGTGGCCTTTATATGAAGTTTTCAGAGCACTTTACTGATGTTGAATACATCAACATTCATGCTGTGCAGAGAACTAAAAAAAAAAAGAGTTTTCTAGCAAAATACAGACCAAACTTTTCCAAATCATGGTTTGGTTTATATGTCTGTCAATGGCAAGCATTAGGGAAAAGATTGTTCATTTGCATTACAAATAACTCATATAGGTTACAGTGCTGCAGTATTACTAGCAATGAGCTTGACACAATTAGAGTTTTCCCTACAGCAGTAGTCTACCAATGCCAGCCATTGATTTAACTGTTTATACTCAGTAGGTCAAGGTCCCTTACGCACATTAACTGTAATCTTGCTTAAATCTTTCTTCCCTGAGGGGGAACTGCAATGAAGACACTGCCTGAGAATCTCATTATTCTTGACAGGGCTGCAGTTTCTGAGTAAACTACAGTGGGTAATACTAAAAACCAAGTATGCTGTCAGTGTAACGAGGTATATTTTTATCCTTTATAGAAGGCTGATACTGGCCCTTCATTTGTAATTTGATGTAATAAATAATGCAATAGTCAAAACAGGAAACAGTCTAATAAAATGTAGATTTGGATCAGATACCGTCCATTGTTGTATGCCGTGCTGTTGTAGCCATGTTAGTCCCAGGATATTAGAGAGACACGGTGGGTGACGTAATGTCTTTTATTGACAGGTTTCAGAGTAGCAGCCGTGTTAGTCTGTATTCACAAAAAGAAAAGGAGTACTTGTGGCACCTTAGAGACTAACAAATTTATTTGAGCATAAGCTTTCGTGAGCTACAGCTCACTACATCGGATGTCTTTTATTGTCTCTCTCACCAACAGAAGTTGGCCAGGTAAAATATATTACCTCACCCACCTTCTCTGTTTAGACACTGTTCCTACATTTAACAAAGTTACCTGTCAAAGTATAGCTCCTTTTTTTATACATTGAAGGGTGATAGCTTGTTATGAAACAATTTTCCCATGGAATGACAGCACCTACAGCTTGTTCATTTTTATCTGTACAGATCAATGTGGAAAGGGAATAACTGATTATTCTGTTGCTGGAATGCCATTTCCTCATACATTTTAAATCTGCTGTACTTTGAACATTTTTCTTTGACTTCAGTTGTTTTTATGAAGTCGTCATGTTTTCTAATGTCTAGGCCTTCAGTTAAACATATCTCCGGTGTCTTTGCCAAAGCAGGAAGTGGTCTATTATCTATTAAAGACACACTACTGCACTCTTTTCAATATGCCTTGTCAATCTGGTTTAAACACAATGGCAACGGCTACGAGGTAAGCATGTTGCACAACACTCAAAATAACCACTGATTACTACCAAGTAGGAGAACCAACTTGAAATGAAGTGATTTGTCAATGGAAAATGAAGTCTTTCTCAACAAACTGGTTATCAGCATTTTCAACAGTGATTCCTTTCTGGAGTATGGAAAGAGACAAAATTACATTTGTGTAGATCACTGCACAAGTTAATCTTTGCTCCAGATGGGATGGTACATTTTGCCAGAAGATTTTCATTTTTCTTGTGAAGAAAGGAGATTATTTGTAGTCATTATTGTTCATTGAGGTAACTGAGATTAGTTTGAAAAAACATAATTTAAGGGTTAATCTTGCCCTCAGATGTGCCAGAAGGGAGCATAGGGACCCTGTTCACCATGTAAGCAGCCAGGTGGACTACATCCTTGATGCACAAGTATGCACTTGTGCACTCACTCACCTAACACAATAAATGAAATAGGCATTGAGAATTCTTAGCAACTTGCAGGAGCAAGTCCATCAGCTGTATATTCTGTATGTCAGCAAGCAGGTGTATCAGAGGATGTATAAAGAGCACCCCACAGTATATTGCGTTGGCCTGCAATGTAGAATGCTGCTATGAGCTGGCAGAATTCCTTGTATAGAAAATGCTCCTGCCAGCGCTGTTGCACATACTCCTTGTGCTGGTTTGCTGGTCCGACATCAGAATTCAGTAATAAGTGTTTAATTATTTACTAATAATTAAAATTGTAAAAGAAAGTTGTGTGCAAATTAGAAAAACAGTTGATATTTATAATCAAGGCTTGACTACTAGTGTACATAATATATTTTTGCTAAACCTCAACAAATGTGTTTATTATTCCTTTAACATACAACTACTGTGTAATGTATATTTTATCACTGTTAAAGGGAAAATGTGAATATTGATAAGGGAGCAAATTTCAGCTCCAAGCTTCCAAGAGTATATCATAAGTAGTGATAAAATACTGATGTTTAAAATAATGTAAAATACCATAACTGTATCTTTTTTAAATGTATGTAATGGCCCTGATTTATGTCCAAATTGTGCTTCTCTTACTCCCTACTTTCAGTGTTAATTTAGTTGGAGTAAGAGGAGGATCTGGCCATTAAAAATTTACCTTTTAACATGCAAGAATAACATAAAAAACGTAACTGTGCAATTATCTTACCTAGGGGGGTTTGTTTGTTTTTACAATTTTATCAGTGTATTTGTTTTGGTTGATCTATTCTTTAATGGTAGAGCATGAGCCATTCAACATTTATTCTCAAAAGACCCACATGTATTTCTTCTTCTTTTTTTTAAAAAGGTAACACAGCCAAGGTGTTTATTGAAGTGCAGGATGAAAATGACCATGCTCCTGTTTTTACCAAAAAACTCTACATTGGAGGAGTGTCTGAAGATGCTAAAATGTTTTCTTCTGTGCTGAAAGTTAAGGTGGGAGTCAAGCTATTTAAGTACAGTTCACAGGCTAAGGAAAAGTATATACTCACTGGATTGAATTTCCACAGGAGGTTACAGTAGATGCATCTGCAAACTATTTGAGCTCCTGCTACATTAACAAAAATTCACACTTGACTTGTGCACATAAACAAGTAAAGTAGGTGCAGATTGGCTGATTATCTGTCTAAAACCCTGTTCATGCATAGAAATTTGGAGTTTTGCAAGTATATTGGCCCAATAATCCAATATTTCCTGAAGCAAAACTCCTTTTGAGGTCAATAGCGTTTTGCCTAAGTAAGGATACAGGATTAGTTTCTTTGTTTAGCTTTGGATATTTTTATGTAAAGATTTGTAGCCATTATTTTTTTGAATATGTCAATATATGGCCATTTCCATGAATATGTCAATATATGGCCATGCCTTCATAGCAGTTTCTGCCTAAAAGTCTTCTGAAGTAGTTCTTCTGCAGCACATGTTAATGCTTTGGTAATGAAATAAGTCAGCCTCTGTTTCAGTTCAGGAAAGCAGTTTCACATCTGTTTGCTGTATGTCATACATTTGGCTGTGGTTAAAACAAATTGTATAGGGTAAGTAATTTTTTTAATATATTCTATTTAGGAGAAAAATAACATTTACTTAATAAATTAGCTTTAAACAAAGAATGTTAAAACTGGAAGTGTCTAGTTCCTATAAAATACTGTATGGCCATAATCTTTAGTGTTCTACAAGACTCTGTTTACCCAGGCCTGTTAAAGTTAGCTTTTCTCCCCCTCTTTTCCTTCTGCATTTTGTATCACTTTAAACTGTTGTGGAAAAGCCTGAAAGTTGCTGATTCTAGTTTATTCACAAAAGGTCACAGAAGGTTGGCCTGCCAGGAATTTTCCCTTATCTTAACCTAGTGATTTGTTTGGAACACCAGAAATCTAATAGAGAATGACAGAAGCTTATTAAAGCTGTCCGTTATTTACCTCAGGGTAGTCCTTCATCAAGTTAGCTCGGAGATATTAAAAAAAATACTGGAAGGCAGGTAAGAACTGAATATTAGGAAGGATCTCTTGGTCTTCAGATTTGCCTTCCTTGCCTATTGGTGCATAATATTATTGCTTGTTTTATTTATTTTTTCCCTTTTGATTTCATTCAGATCATCATCCACCCGGAGGCTGTTTCAGTGGCACACAGCAACCTTAAATCTTTTCTAAGAGCATAGCTGGGAGTTTTCCTAAGTGGTGTAGGGCAATCCCTTCAGTGCATCAAGCTGATATAACCTGCTCCATGCCACTCTTTCCTACCTTCCCTCCATCACAGGGGATGTGCTGTGGGCCATAGTGGGTGTGGCCAAATTGTGCTTCCCTCCAGTGATATCCAGTTACTATAACAGCTTTTAGGAGGCCATTGCAGGCTGCAATAAGTTAGCCCTGAGAACAAACTTGCACCCAGTTGTCCCCAAAACTGAGGTAGCACAAAAATGACTTCTAGCCACTTTTGTCCTCCCCCACCTTCCCCACCCCCAGATGTGATGTTCTGGCACAGCTGAGGATGCAGATAATTAGGCATTTTTAAATGTTTGGTGGTACAGAGACTGGTTTAGAACATGTGGGAAATGTCTAAGAATAGGATCAGATACAGTGATTGCAATGGAATGATAAACTACAGTATACTATTCAGCCATTAGTTGGTGAAGTATTTAACATTTCTTATTTAAGCTAGCCTCAGCCATGCGGGGAGAACATTAAAGGGTCTTATACTGAACACATCTGGTGTGTCTCTTGCTCAGAAGGAAACCCTGTAGCCTGCCCATATCTGGTACAGGAGCATGACAGTGATTGCTATTAAATCAGTGCTTGCATGTGCAAAATATATAGTTAGATATAATTGGATGCCTGTATATCTGATTCATCTGATAAGTTCACTTTGGACTTATAAATTAAAGGTTTGGCATACTCAAAAATGTAGACATGGAAAATTGTGTTAAATACTTGAACTTTAGAAAAGCTTATGATACCATTCTGCACAAGAGATGAGTAAGTTATTTGAGGAGATAAAGCAGTCTGAGCTATCAAAGCCATAAAGATTTAAGAGTATTTGTGAGTGGAAGCATATGAAACTTAAGGAATTACTATAAACTTGTATTATGAATTAGGTCAGTCAAAATTTTCTGCACAGTGGAGTCGTTCTCCTGTCTCTTCAAAGAGGCTCCTGGTTTTCTATCATTGAATTCCAGGCACAAACACCAACAATCCTCAATGAGGTGGGTCAGAAATATGTGAAATAGGGACAAACTTCCAAGGGAGGGTTGAGTTGAGGTATTTGCCTTCACCCATGGCAAGGTACATGAGATAATATTTTTTATGGGACCAACTTCTGTTGGTGAAACAGGGAAGCTTTCGAGCTACCTTAGTTCTGTGTAGCTCAAAAGCTTGTCTCTTTCACCAGCAGAAGTTGGTCCCATAAAAAAATATTATCTCAACCACCTTGTCTGTGTAATATTCTGGGACCAGAAAGGTTACAACAACACTTCACCCATGACAATCAGTTGATATTATCTGAAGGAAAGTAGTGGATATCCAAGCAAAGCAAGAAATGTGTACACTTTAATGACTGTATCCTTCTCCCATCAAAGTCAGTGGCAAAGCTCCTTTTGACTTCAATAAGAGCAGGCCCATAGTGAAATGGAAACTCAACACTACTTTACAAGGTATAAGAGACTGAAAGTTGTTAGTTGAAAATAAAAAAATACAACCCATTACATTAAGGTTTCTTTATTTAAAATGAAACAGAAAAATAAACATGCATGTTTGGTGTAGTAAAGCAAACCCACGAATTGGATCAGTGTGACTTATTGTTGGATTTAACCTAACCCTAAGTGCCAACTTTCTGTCAACCACTACTAATTAACTCATTTCACTGTGTCTTCACTTGTATCTATTTAGACAAAAAGGAATCCTTTTTTTTTTGTTAAATACAATACAAAAATAAGGCATTACTAAGTACTAATTAAATGAATTAGATAATGTCAAGTCTAATCTCAGTAGGTATTACATGCAGAATCATTGTGAGTAGAATTTAATGAATATTTCTTCCAATTTCAATTTTTAAGAACCTTAGAAAAGTACCCATATAGCTTGTGTTGTAGAGATTATTTAAATTTCAGTTCCACCGAGAAACTACTTTAAGATTTTTAACACATTTTCTTGCATTATTAGTTTCTTAATTATCGTGAAATTTCTTAAATTTGCATGCCTGTGAAAAGAAACTGATAAATATTAAAGTATGCTTTTTCTCAAAATATTCCCATTCTTTCCCCTGCTGCTAACAGCTTTCAGGGATCTTCAAATATGTTTTTTATATATCAGAGAAATTTTTATAAATAAGATATAAAGATCTTCAGTTCTGAAATGAAAGTTACAGAGCACAACAGCCCACAGCCCAAGAGTGTCTAATTCTGAAATGAGAATAATCTTATCTGTCAGTCCAGTTCAGGGGTTGCCATTACAAATCAGTATTTACAGCAGCTACACACATAGTGAGATTCACTATTGCCACTGTTGTCCTCCCCCTTCCACTCCATCCCACCACCTTAGAGTATAAGATAGCAATGGTAGAGATGGCCCAGAACTCGAGGTTTCTGGTTCTTGAGAAATTTCAGTATTTTGATATTTGGTTTCATTTTGAAATGGAATGAAACCAAATATTTTGTAATTTCTTATGAACCAGAAATTCAAGACACTTTTCATTTCACTGACACATGGTGTTTCAAAAATGTTACATATTCCCCAGGACCAGCAGCAGCTGACTAAAATTGACATTCTTGTAACCAGTAGTGGTAAAACTGACAAGAATGTCAATTTTACTCAGCTGCTTCTGGCTCTCTGAGGATCTGCAACTCTGGAGCAGCCTAGCCCTGGGAGCCCCCAGGGTTTCCAGGCTCACAGGTCCATGGCAGGGAGACTGGAAATCCTGAGAGCCCAGCCCTCACTTGAATCAAGGTTCTCAGGGTTTCCAGACTCCTTTGTGCGGACCCAGCAGCACAGAACCTGAAAACCCTATTTAAAACCACATATCTCAGGACTTTCTGGACTAACAGGCTCCTGGATTATTGCATGGAGCCTGGAAACTCTGGCAACCTTGGCATGGTGGGGCTGGCCAGAGCCTGGAACCCTCTGGGTCCCCAGCCCTAGAATAGTATGTAAGGTGGGGCTCCTCCAGAGACGTGGACCTGGAAGACCAATCTATCCAGCATAAGCTTTCATGGGCTAGAAACCACTTCATCAAATGCATGGAGTGGAAAATACAGGAGCAGTATAAATACATGAAAAGATGGGAGTTGCCTTACCAAGTGTGAGGTCAGTCTAATGAGACAATTCAATTAACAGTAGGATACCAAGGGAGGAAAAATAACTTTTGTAGTGGTAATGAGAGTGGCCCCTTTCAAACAGTTGACAAGAAGGTGTGAGTAACACTAGGGGGAAATTAGTATGGGGGAAATTAGGTTTAGGTTTTGTAATGACCCAACCACTCCCAGTCTTTATTCAGGCCTAATGCGATGGTGTCCAGTTTGCAAATTAATTCCAGTTCTGCAGTTTCACATTGGAGTCTGTTTTTGAAGTTTTTTTGTTGAAGAATTGCCACTTTTAGGTCTGTTATTGAGTGACCAGGGAGATTGAAGTGTTCTCTGTCTGGTTTTTGAATGTTATAATTCCTGATGTCAGATTTGTGTCCATTTATTCTTTTGCGTAGAGACTGCCCGGTTTGACCAGTGTATATGGCAGAGGGGCATTGCTGGCACATGATGGCATATATCACATTGGTAGATGTGCAGGTGAACGAGCCCCTGATGGTGTGGCTGATGTGGTTAGGTCCTCTGATGGTGTCCCTTGAATAGATATGTGGACAGAGTTGTCACCGGGGTTTGTAGCAGAGTTTGGTTCCTGGGTTGGTGTTTTTGTTGTGTGGTGTGTAGTTGCTTCTGAGTATTTGCTTTAGGTTGGGGGGTTGTCTGTAAGCGAGGACTGGCCTATCTCCCAAAGTCTCTGAGAGTGAGGGATTGTCCTTCAGGATAGGTTGTAGATCCTTGATGATGCGCTGGAGAGGTTTTAGTAGGTGACGGCTAGTGGCATAGTGTTACTTTCTTTGTTGGGCCTATGACTTCCCCTTAGTAGGTGACTTCTGGGTACCCTTCTGGCTCTGTCAATCTGTTTGTTCACTTCAGCAGATGGGTACTGTAGTTTTAAGAACGCTTAATAGAGATCCTGTAGGTGTTTCTCTCTGTCTGAGGGATCGGCGCAAATGTGGTTGTATCTTAGAGCTTGGCTGTAGACAATGGATCATGTGATGTGGTCTGCATGAAAGATGGAGGCAGGTAGGTAAGTATAGCAGTCAGTAGGTTTCCGGTATAGGGCGGTGTTTATGTGACCATCGCTTGTTAGAACTGTAGTGTCAAGGAAGTGGATCTCTTGGGTGGACTGGTCCAGGCTGAGGTTGATGGTGGGGTGGAAATTGTTGAAATCCTGGTGAAATTCGTCAAGGGCCTCCTTCCCATGGGTTCAGATGAAAATGTCATCAATGTAGCGCAAGTAGAGTAGGGGCGTTAAGGAGAGCTGAGGAAGCGTTGTTCTAAGTCAGCCATAAAAATGTTGGCGTGCTATGGGGCCATGCGGGTACCCATAGCAGTCCCGCTGACTTGAAGGTATAAATTGTTCCCAAATCTGAAATAGTTGTGGGTGAGGACAAAGTCACAAAGTTCAGCCACCAGGTTTGCCGTGATAGTATCGGGGATGCTATTTCTGATGGCTTGTAGTCCGTCTTTGTGTGGAACGTTTGTGTAGAGAGCTTCTACGTCTAAAGAAGCACTGGAACAAATCTACACTGACACACCCCTAGAGCCCCGACCGGGGGTATTCTATCTGCTACCCAAAATCCATAAACCTGGGAATCCTGGACACCCCATCATCTCAGGCATTGGCACCCTGACAGCAGGATTGTCTGGCTATGTGGACTTTCTCCTCTGGCCCTAAGCTACCAGCCTTCCCAGTTATCTTCGAGACACCACTGACATCCTGAGGAAACCACAGTCCTTTGGTGATCTTCCAGAACTCTCATTGCAGATTTTGCACCGCTAAAATCTTCATCCAGTCCTGCTAGAAAATGCAAATTCCATCAAGGGTTTAGTGGAATTTAGAATCTGTATATACGATTGTGTCATCAATGTCTATACACTTGGTCAGACTTCTTTTAAAAAAGATTTATATCGTGTTTACACTCCCTTGATAGAGGGAGACATTTCAGATGTTCATTAAAAGTCTGTAGTGAAGTCTAAATGGGGTAGGAGTGGGGAAGCAAATGTTTGATCTGACTGGCCGCGGTAAAGCAACCCCTGGATTCTGAGAGGAGGAGGGGAAGATGGAGGTGGCTTAGCTGCTCAGGGAACTTCTCCCCCAGCCCTTCTCCAGAATGCACTGGAGGATGGGGGGAGGAAGGAGAAGGGAGGCAGAAGAGGAGCAGAGAATTCACTACCCCTCTCTACTGTCACTGGGTAGGCTGCGTATGTGCATTGCCCTTCCTGTATGTAAAACCATCTTGATGCAGTTGTGGCCCTGCCCTATAATGGAGTTATAGTTTCAGTTGCATTTCCAAGATGCTGTAGGCCTGACGATTGTCAGATTTTGGAGTCTGGAAGGAATTTTTCCTTCAGAGCAGGATTCACAAAGGGATCTGGTGTGTTTTTGCACCTTACTTGCAGCATGCCGGATGATAGTTTTAAGTAAATAAAGCATAAGTGCCATTTAAAAGTTGTAAGTGAGTTTGTAATTTAGTTGCAATTTGTTGCTGGCATCCAGTGCAGGTGAGAGCCTCAAAGAGACCATCTCCCAGAGGTAAATATGAGACCAGAGAGAACTGGTAGACCCTATTAGCTTGGAGTAAGGAGGGAGAGACTGAACTCTTCTCATGCTGAGGTACCTATCATGTGCATCCTCGTTTCCCCCTCGTGGGAGGAGGGTAAGAGGATTCAGAGGCGGCCTGAATTGTAGGGGGTTGACTGAAGAGGGTCAGTCCTGAATATTGGTTAGTTGGCCTGAAGAAAGGATGGCTGGAAAACAAGAATTTCATTTTGGGGAAAAATTGAGATTTCAACATTTGATCCCATTCTCATGCAGAACAAACCCAAGACCTTTTCCACCAAAAAATGAGAGAGTCAGACTACCCCAGAAATACCCAATAGCTGAGTGGTTAGTGAACTCACCTAGGATGTGGGAGACCCAAATTCTAGACCCTATTCTGCCTGATTTGGAATGCCCTAACCAGCTCTGTCTCTCTCTCTCAGTCCCTTCTGTTACAGCTGTTCCACGTTGAATAAATAGTTAAATATTCATTGAGAGAGAGAGAGACTGACCTAGCCTGGTGGTCAGAGTACTCACATGGGATGTGGAAGACCCAGGCTCAAGCTCCTGCTCCAATCAGGCAGAATATCCCTTCCTTGAGAAGATTTCTCAAGTCCAGACAGGAATTGCTGCTCAAAACCAAAGAGACCCACCACAGAATTACTTAATAGGCCAGTGCTTAGGGCCCATAGCCTAGCATGTGGAAGAGCCCAGTTCAAGACTGTAATCTGAATTGACTAGGGACTTGAACCTACATCTCCCACAACAGAGGTGAGTGCCATAGCCACTGGGCTGTTGGCTATTCTGGGGTGATCCCTTCCTCCTCCTCACTGAGAAATTTAATGAAAACCAATACAGTTCTTTTTGGTTTTGAGAAATCTGCATTTTCTGACCAAAAACAAAACAAAACAGAAAGTTCCCAACCAGCTCTAGCATGAAGATCCCTTACCACAGCACTGGACCCAAATAAATGACTGTTACTTTCTGGGGCTGGGAGGTGGGGAAGGACATAGCACTCCTAACCCTAAAAAAAAAATTCATAAAGATGCAGCCTTCCACTTTAAAATGCATCCCTGTGTCTGTGTGTCATTTTCCTGTGTGTCCTGATCATTAGCTTTAGGAAACACAGGAAATGCCAGACTAGATCAGACCAGCAGTCTATCTAGTCCAGTATCTTGCTTCCAAGAGTGACTTCTAGCAATTGCTTCAGAGGAAGAAGCCTTATAGCAGGTAGTTTGGAGACAGATTATACCATGAAGAAATTTCTTCCTATCCCCAATAGTTAGAAGTTGGCTTATGCCCTGAATTTGAAGGTGTGTGTGGTGATTGTTTTTGTTTTTAATATATTTATTATAATTTTGGGCTGTCTTGTTATTCATATACCTGTCTGATTCTTTTAAAAATCATGGCAAGTTATTGGCCACTATGATACCTTGTGGCAATGAGTTCCACAGTCTAATTGTGTTGTATACCATTTGTTGTTTTGTATATTTTTATCATGACATCTTTTGTTCGTCTCCTTTCTGAGGTATACTGCCCTTATTTTTTTTTCCAGTAGCACTTCATATGAGTGTTTTTCCATGTCCCAATGATTGTGATCAATCTCTATTTCTGCTGTGTTCTTAAGATGGGGAGATCAAAACTGAGCATAGTTTTCTAAATGAAGTCATACCATTGATTACTATGACATTTATTGTACTTTATTATACTGCCACTGTAAAGTCAATTGACAATGATTTTGGTTGCTGTAAAAGGGTTAGGAATTTTGGGGAAGCAGAAGTTCTATAAAGGAGAGAGAAAATAAAGGCAGAAAATGAAATTTGTATTGAAAACAGTGAAAGGGGTGAGTTCTCCCCCTGCTAAGTTTCAGGAAAAGAGTGCTTTTTCCAGCAGCATAATGAAAAGAATTGTACCATTGCTCTGATATATAGAACCAATAATAAGCTAACATGTGCCAGTTTCACTTTACACAGAACTGATGAAGAAAACTGATGTATGTTCACGTACGAATTAAGTTTGACTAAAGTTTACCAGGTTACATAGATTTCTCTCCCATGTTGCAGTGGGGAAATTTTTCAGCAAATACAGAAGCAGAATATGCGGGGTGATTGTTTTTTTTTTAAAAGTATGTATAATTCAGTTGTACTTCATAAACATGGCAGAAGGAAGATTTACAATTTATTACAAGACCATGCCTATGCATTACATTTTCACAAAACAAGTAGCAATTACTTCAGCTCTTGTTGAAATTGAAATATTCTATCACAAATGCATTTACTGAATTGTATATATAATTCATGAGAAGAATCATAGAATAACAGAGTTGGAAGGGACCTCTGGAGGCCATCTAGTCCAACCCCCTGCCCAGAGCAGGACCAATCCCAACTAAATCGCTCGGGGATCGCATAATTAGAAGAAGAAGGGGCTTTAAATGTTCACTATCCTTCTGTATGATCTTGTAATTTCTTTAGTGATACATGCTCAAAAATAGTGGGAAAATATATTCTATTACATGGTATGAGTGTTGAATCTGTAGCTGAAACACATTCTTAAAATAAAACTATTCATACCAGTTCATCTTGAACTAGACTGTGTAAGGATTGAAGGAGTGGGCATTGTTTGAGTCCAAGATTTCAAAGCTTCAGTAGGAAAAAAATTATCTACAAAAAACTTCCTCCTCAAAGTACTCATTAAAGTGTAGCATTCTATAAAGCTCCATATAACACAGGATACAAAGTATGTGGGTAATTTTGATAGTAACAAACCTTTCTTGTCTCAAAACCTCAAATTTTCACAGCAAAACCAATATCAATAATAGAAGACATATAGTGGAAAATTGGTTAAGTTGTACTTCCCCCCAACTTCTGAGTACCATTTTAACCTGAACTGCTTCATTCTGGGTTATGAAGTTATATATCCCAATACTTATTATGTAGCTAATGTCGAATATTTATGTCAAGACCGCTAGATGGAATTCATTCACACACACACACAAACGTTTTGTTGAGAGGTAGTGCTGAGAACTACATGAATATATATTTTTAATAAATGTATCAGGTAGGCATTTATTTATTAGTCAATGTGCAGTAACATTCCTATTAATGTTAATGGGAGTTATGTGTGTGCCCTGACAGACTCCTTAAATTGGAGAAAAGAAAGAACAGAACATTTAAAAGTGAAAACTACAGATTAAATAAAGCCATTCAAAACATAGCAATCTGCTGCATCAATTTGGAACCAGGCCAATTTATTCCTTCTGTGCTACAGGATAACATTAAATGTTTACATTTGGGAAATAGTACCAGAAAAACAATAATTACAGCTAAAATATGCTGCAAGCTTTTATGTGGATAAAATATATAGTTTAAATAGACAGTTTGAGAAGTGGCATAGTCTTTAATATCACAAATAGTCATATAGAGCTGAAAAAGTGTTTTAAAGTTCAGATGTACAGATTGTAATTAAGGCTTCTAAATTTCACATTTTGTATAATTTTATATCTTGTTAGACAAAGACATGATTAAGTATAAAAGTAAGGTTTCAGATATATTCTAGGTGTATCCCTGAGGTGTACATCACTAATGTTAGCATTAATGGCAGCAGAAAAAGAGTTCATTTTAGAGCACAATCGTAGCAAGTTTGAAAGATATAAAAAACACTTGTCATTTTATTGTAGCGGGGGAAATACTAACACTTTAAAGAGAAGTAAAGAGAGGAGTTACTTGACTTTTATTCAAGATACTTTTGTATGCTGAGAGAGATTCTGAATCATTGCTGAAGTATGATATTCCTTCTTAACATTATTCCCATAAGTTTCCTGGCAGTAAAACAGCAGGTTATTGACAGTGATAAATACTGAATAAAATCTGAGAACAACCAATTAAAAACAGGTTGTATTAAAAACATTTTGACACTGCAGTTTTTACTATGAGAAATGGAAGGTGTAGAAGTTTTATTTTTAATTAATTGAAGACCACCCATTGAGCATATTTACAAAAATACCTCTACAGAAATGGTAGCCTGGATACTTCATGGAAACATATTTTAGTCAAGAGCAATGATACTATCCATTTACTTTGAAATGGCTGCTGCTGAACTAGGTAAGCTATTCTCCAAACTCGAGGAAAATTACAATTTTGTTTCAGTGTCAGTCTAAAAATCTGTGCTATGTTAATAACATGTAAAAATATGAATTGTCTTTCATAAAAGAAAGCAGCTTTCCCAGCCTGCAAAAAGTTGCAAGTTCAGCACATATTCTTTAACATCTTGTTGCCCCTTGTTGACCCAAGTGGCCACAAAGCCCGTTGCCAACTGTGTCCACATATCTATTCAGGGGACACCATCATAGGGCCTAATCACATCAGCCACAATATCAGGGGCTCGTTCCCCTGCACGTCTACCAATGTGATATATGCCATCATGTGCCAGCAATGCCCCTCTGCCATGTACATTGGTCAAACTGGACAGTCTCTACGTAAAAGAGTAAATGGACCCAAATCAGACGTTCAAAACATTCAAACATTCAAAAACCAGTCGGAGAACACTTCAGTCTCTCTGGTCACTCGATTACAGACCTAAAAGTGGCAATACTTCAACAAAAAAACTTCAGAAACAGACTCCAACAAGAGACTGCTGAATTGGAATTAATTTGCAAACTGGATACAATTAACTTAGGCTTGAATAGAGACTGGGAGTGGACGGGTCATTACACAAAGTAAAACTATTTCCCCATGTTTATCCCCCCCCACCCCCCACTGTTCCTCAGACGTTCTTGTCAACTGCTGGAAATGGCCCACCTTGATTATCACTACAGAAAGCTCCCCCCCCCCGCCCCCCGCTCTCCTGCTGGTAATAGCTCACCTTAAGTGATCACTCTGGTTACAGTGTGTATGGTAACAACCATTGTTTCATGTTCTCTATGTATATAAATCTCCCCACTGTATTTTCCACTGAATGCATCCGATGAAGTGAGCTGTAGCTCACAAAAGCTTATGCTCAAATAAATTTGTTAGTCTCTAAGGTGCCACAAGTACTCCTTTTCTTTTTGCGAATACAGACTAACACGGCTGCTACTCTGAAACCTGTCATTATGCAAGGCACTGTATTTAGCCGTATGGAGTGAAAATCTATCAACTTCCTGAAAAAACTCATACAGATACAGACAGACATCATCTTCCTTTCCAAACGCAAACAGATGGACATCATACCAAAAGGTAAAAAATCCATTACAATCTACATACCACACAGACTATGCTGACAGCTTGTGCCACATGCTCTGAAAGAAACTGCAGAACCACCTGATCAACATCCTCTACAGCAAACAAAGAAAAATTAAGAATGAGCTCTCAAAACTGGATATTCTCATAAAAAAACAACCTTCCACACAAACTTCCTCGTGGCTGGACTTTACAAAAACTAGGCAAGCCATTTACAGCACACAATTTGCTTCTCTACAAAAGAAAAAGGACACTAAACTATCTAAACTACTACATGCCACAAGGGGCCACAACAGTGCTTCCCTTAACCCACCCAGCAATATTGTTAATCTATCCAACTATACACTTAGCCCAGCAGAAGAATCTGTCCTATCTCAGGGACTCTCCTTCTGTCCCTCCACCCCCATGAACATGGTACAGTTCTGTGGTGACCTAGAATCCTATTTTCGACACCTCCGACTCAAGGAATATTTCCAACACACCTCTGAACAACATACTAACCCACAGAGAGTTTCCTACCAAGACTACAAAAAGAAGGATTCTGGGTGGACTCCTCCTGAAGGTCGAAACAACAGACTGGACTTCTACATAGAGTGCTTCCGCCGATGTGCACGGGCTGAAATTGCGGTAAAGCAGCATCACTTGCCCCATAACCTCAGCCGTGCAGAACACAATGCCATCCACAGCCTCAGAAACAACTCTGACATCATAATCAAAAAGGCTGACAAAGGAGGTGCTGTCGTCATCATGAATAGGTCGGAATATGAACAAGAGGCTGCTAGGTAGCTCTCCAACACCACTTTCTACAAGCCATTACCTTCTGATCCCACTGAGGGTTACCAAAAGAAACTACAGCATTTGCTCAAGAAACTCCCTGAAAAAACACAAGAACAAATCTGCACAGACAGACACCCCTGGAACCCCGACCTGGGGTATTCTATCTGCTACCCAAGATCCATAAACCTGGAAATCCTGGATGCCCCATCATCTCAGGCATTGGCACCCTGACAGCAGGATTGTCTGGCTATGTAGACTCCCTCCTCAGGCCCTACGCTACCAGCACTCCCAGCTATCTTCGAGACACCACTGACTTCCTGAGGAAACTACAATCCATCGGTGATCTTCCTGAAAACACCATCCTGGCCACTATGGATGTAGAAGCCCTCTACACCAACATTCCACACAAAGATGGACTACAAGCCGTCAGGAACAGTATCCCCGATAATGTCATGGCAAAACCTGGTGTTATCTTGTTCTTTGGTTCTCCCATTCCTGAGGCTGTTGGGTGGATTCCAGTCTGCCCTCTGGGGGTCCTCTGGTTATTTCCACTTGACACCTTCTTCAGCCGATGGACACTGGATTCTTAGGCTGGCACCTCCCTGATCATTCAGTTATTATTCACACCAAGCATCCATCCACATACATCCTCTATCTCTATTTTAATCACAATTGTTAACAAAGCGAGATGAATACAACAAAAGGGCGGGGAGTCTCTGGGTGCTGTTTCTGTTGTTACAGAGTATTGCTTTGAATCTCTCTCTGAGTGAGTAGTTGTTGTTAAAAAGAATTGGTTTGAGAACAGATTCTGTCTCAGAATGTGCTAACACAATTAGCAGCTTGCAAGTTTCACACATAGAGGGAGAGAAACAGTACCAAAAACCAAGAGACCTCTTAATTAGTAATACCCTGGAATTTAAACTATGGGGAATCAAACTCATTTGTGATTTTAATACAGAACTTCTTTAATATGATCCAACACATGGCCCCATGGTATGCCAACATTTTTATGGCTGACTTAGAACAACGCTTCCTCAGCTCTCATCCCCTAATGCCCCTACTCTACTTGCGCTACATTGATGACATCTTCATCATCTGGACCCATGGAAAAGAAGCCCTTGAGGAACTCCACCATGATTTCAACAATTTCCATCCCACCATCAACCTCAGCCTGGACCAGTCCACACAAGAGATCCACTTCCTGGACACTATGGTGCTAATAAGAGATGGTCACATAAACACCACCCTATACCAGAAACCTACTGACCACTATTCCTACCTACATGCCTCCAGCTTTCATCCAGACCACACCACACGATCCGTTGTCTACAGCCAACCTCTACGATACAACCGCATTTGCTCCAACCCCTCAGACAGAGACAAACACCTACAAGATCTCTGTCAAGCATTCTTACAACTACAATACCCACCTGCTGAAGTGAAGAAACAGATTGATAGAGCCGGAAGAGTACCCAGAAGTCACCTACTACAGGACAGGCCCAACAAAGAAAATAACAGAAAGCCACTAGCCGTCACCTTCAGCCCCCAACTAAAATCTCTCCAACGCATCATCAAGGATCTACAACCTATCCTGAAGGATGACCCATCACTCACAGATCTTGCGAGACAGGCCAGTCCTTGCTTACAGACAGCCCCCCAACCTGAAGCAAACACTCACCAGCAACCACACACCACACAACAGAACCACTAACCCAGGAACCTATCCTTGCAACAAAGCCCGTTGCCAACTGCGTCCACATATCTATTCAGGGGACACAATCATAGGGCCTAATCACATCAGCCACGCTATCAGAGACTTGTTCACCTGCACATCTACCAATGTGATATATGCCATCATGTGCCAGCAATGCCCCTCTGCCATGTACATTGGCCAAACTGGACAGTCTCTACGTAAAAGAATCAATGAACACAAATCAGATGTCAAGAATTATAACATTCAAAAACCAGTTGGAGAACACTTCAGTCTCTCTGGTCACTCAATTACAGACCTAAAAGTGGCAATACTTCAACAAAAAAACTTCAAAAACAGACTCCAACGAGAGACTGCTGAATTGGAATTTAATTTGCAAACTGGATACAATTAACTTAGGCTTGACTAGAGACTGGGAGTGGATGGGTTATTACACAAAGTAAAACTTTTTCCCCATGTTTATCCCCCCCCCACTGTTCCTCAGACGTTCTTGTCAACTGCTGGAAATGGCCCACCTTGATTATCACTACAAAAGGTTCTCCCCCTTCCCTCCCCCCCCCCCCGGCTCTCCTGCTGGTAATAGCTCACCTTAAGTGATTACTCTGGTTACAATGTGTATGGTAACACCCATTGTTTCATGTTCTCTATGTATATAAATCTCCCCACTGTATTTTCCACTGAATGCATCCGATGAAGTGAGCTGTAGCTCACAAAAGCTTATGCTCAAATAAATTTGTTAGTCTCTAAGGGGCCGCAAGTCCTCCTTTTCTTTTTGCGAATACAGACTAACATGGCTGCTGCTCTGAAACTAGTCAAAGTTAGGCATCCTTTTCCAGTTGGGAGAAGAAACTGAAATCTGTTCTTTTCTTTGATACAATCTTATTTACAAAGAATGGACAAGATCCTGCTGTTGCAAATGCAGGAGAAACCAGAAACAAAATAAACTTACCTAACAGCCCCAAGCTTCTTTAGCCAACAACAGACCAAAAAGTGCTCTTTCTGGCTTTTTTTTTCTCCCACCCCCCACCCCCCCTCCCCCAGGATCATACACTGCGCATAGACTGCTGCTTGGATTTCCTGCTTTGCCTCTGGCTCTCTGTTTCTGTGTCTGCACCCTATCTCGTCTTTTTCACACAGAGACACAAACACCTACCTGGTCAGAAAAATACTCAGTGGAAGCCTTTGCCCACATGGTGCTAGTTACCAGAGAGACTCTATTATGCTTTGTCTCAGGTGTGTCCGCTGCTCACAGCCATTTCAGACTCTGTGCTGGTCTGCTTCTTGTGACTCAGCACTCTGGACAAGTCACATAAAGTCCTATTCCTGGGGTAAACCAGTCGTCCAACAAGTACTAGTCCTTCAACTTCAGGTT
Source organism: Natator depressus (assembly GCF_965152275.1). NCBI lineage: Eukaryota > Metazoa > Chordata > Testudines > Cheloniidae > Natator > Natator depressus. Next base: position 87,535,574 of record NC_134240.1, read on the forward strand.
GGACTCCTTGTCTGAGTCTGGACTCACTAGTCATTACCCCTGGTATCAGAGCATTTCAGTAGTCCTAGTCCTTGGTGGGGGCAGGGTAGGGCCAGATTCCACTCCACGTTCCTTGGTTGGCCGGTACGGGAATCCAGGGCCTCCCTCTCCACTGGGTTCCCATCCAGGGAAGCTTGTATAGGCAGTCAAGGCCTGATTATGCACACCATTTGTTATCTCCCTGGTCCACTTCCTACCTTACCTTGTCTTGGGCCCTGGCCTCAGCCTCTTCCTGGGCTCCGGGTATATCAGCTCCTCTCCATCCAAGCTTCTTCCCCTGGCTCACTGAAGATCTTCTTAGCACTTTCTGTCACCCCACTGTTTCTGCTGCAGGAGAGTTTTCTCAGTTCCCTTGCAGGGTAATGTTCCTGCTCTCTGGATTCCACAGAGTACTAGAGTCTGGGCTCCAGCCCAAGCCTGGAAGTCTACACAACAATGAAACAGCCCCGCAGCCCAAGCTCTGTGAGCCTGAGTTGGCTGGCATGGGCCAGCTGTGGTTTCTTCTTTGCTGTGTAGACATACCCATACAGAAGCCTTTCCATTCCCTTCATAGTCTTTGTTGTCCTTCTCTGAAACTCTTCCAGTTCCATTGTATCCTTTTTGAGATTGGGTGACCAGAGCTGGACATGGTATTCAAGGTGTGGGTGCACTATGGATTTATATAGTGATGATACGATATGTTCTGTCTTATCTATCCCTTTCCTAATATTTCCTAACATTCAGTTAGCCTTTTGTAACCCTGCTGCACATTGAGCTGAAGTTTTCAGAGCGCTATCCACAGTGACTCCAAGATCTTTCTTTCTACTCACTTAGCATTCAGAAAGGTTGCAGATGTAGTTGTCTTCAATAGGATTGTGCAATTGTAGCTGTAGCTGGCTTCATGGAACTTGGAGGAAGTAGCACATGTTGCAAGAGAGAAGTGTTAGGAGAAGGCACTAGGAAGCCAGTCTGTCTGCTCATGGTTTGATTGCAAGCTGCAGTTGCAGCATCTCTGTAAGTAATTGTTTTTTTTAAAGAGAGAGAGAGTTTAGGGAGTTCTCTCATGTTATTACCCAGCACATGGTACATAAAACAGTAATTGAGAGGGTAATACATTCTGCATATTCAGTGGCCCAAATAAGCTTTCTATAGATGATGAGTAGACAAAAAGTTTCATCTCATAAGTGTAGCTATCCAGGTCTTACAAGACTAATAAAATAAAATATCTAGTAAAATTATTTTTATGCTTGGAGTAAGCACACTGTAGCAGGAAACAATGAATATACAGAGAGCAGATCTGCTGAGTAAGAAAGTGCCATTTTTACTTTCAGTTTTCAAGTAGAATTGTACTTTAAGGACTCAGAAAAAAAATTAAGGGCAGCAAAAAAGCAAAATGAGATCATGCTAGCCAAAAATGTAAAGCGAATACAAAACGCTTTTACAAGTGTATCAGGAGAAAAAAAGTAATAAAGAAAAAGTAGTCATTAATTAATGAAGACACGGAAATGAAATGAGCAGTGACTCAAATATAGACAATATACTACCCCACCAGCATAGCAAAGTGGATGGAGAAGAGGGCTTCTACAACCTCACCATAAGATTCTTTATGTGGAGGCCCCACTACTGCCACCACCATTCCACCCAATCAGAGATCTCTAATGATTGCTTTGTAAGTGCCCCCAGGTGTTGTAGAATCCACTATCTTCCACAACCCTATGCTTGGTGGGATGATGTCAGCAGCCCCCCACCACCACCACCACACCCTCGGTAAAGAGCCCTAAATTAGGGTTGCAGAGAGAGGTCCTACCGCTGGTGGCTTTCACATTAGCTGGGGTCTCCTCCTCCGGTCCCTTGTTCCATGGTTTGGTATACATTGGGGTACAGCCCAAGAAGAGAGGGTACCTCAACCCTTCTGCAACTCCAGAGGATTTTTTTGGTGGGCAGCCCTGTAGCCACTCCAGCAGAGAGTATATGATGAGAGGCCAGCATCAATTGATTTACTTGAGGGGCTTAAGAGCATCTGTCTAGCATTAATTCATTGGAAATGGGAGAAGAGAACAGGCACAAGTTGTTTTATTTTTAAGGGGGTGAGGGGGCAGAGGAGAAGATCAGGGGTGGCATTAATTGAAAGGTCTGAGTTCAGCCGGTGGTGGACAGAGGTCTGTGGGCCTAAGAGACTGGATATAGCTTGGGAAAGGGCATGGCTCAGAGCATAACTTGGCAAGTAGGCTTCCTTCTAGAGGTAGAAGGTGCTCAGTAAATTTTCAATACCTGTGTAAGAGTAATGGGTTGAAATTAAGAAAGAGAAAATATAGACTGAATGAACAACCATCTCTGACTTCTATGAACCTATAATATAGAAATGTTGTCAGGCCTTGAGCCTCCTTTTTATCATTATTATTATTCTCCCACTTACATGCGAATGCTACCTATGCTAAGGATAAAATCAGTGTTATAATCTATGATGTGTGACTTAAACTAATGGTAACTGAGTATAAAACCCAGAGCCATATTCAGCCTTGGAGTAAGTAGTTGTAATTCCATTGACTTCAGTGCAGTTGCAGCAAAGCTGAATTCTGCGTGTATCAGAAAAATATGAAAGTGTGTCAACTTGGAGAACTGTACACCATTTAATGACAGCTATTATTAATGAAGACCCACATAAATCTGTATAAACTATAAGCATCCACACCTAGGCTTTGAGTGCCCTTCAATTTTTTTTATTATTCATCCTTAATTTTGACAATTGTGATTGACTATAACATAACAGGTCATAGCTGATGAGTAGGAATCGACAATATTTTATGTCATGCTATAATTCAACTAACTTGAGGTTAAAGGATAGTTTCATTGTAGGGAGCTGGTCTTTGCTAGCTTAGTTCTCCTGAAAGAAAGAAATATTATTGATTTAACAAACTGTTATTAAGTATATTATGAATTTTGGGTGTGGTGTCACAGTGATTTACTGCTCTCTCGCCTTTTACCTTTCAAGATGTGTGTTGAGATTTAGACCTAAGATACAAGTGGAAATTGAACGTGTGGTCTCTTTCCATTATCATTTATCCATATCTCAATTAGGGATAGGTGAACTGCCTTGGAAAAAATAAAGAACTGTCTTGTAGGAAGTATGGCAAGAGACCACCCTGGCTTACCAGGAGATTTTCAATGGTCTGAAACTCAAAAAAGAGTCCCCTCAAAAAGTGGAAACTAGGTCAAATTACAAAGGATGAATATAAACAAATAATGCAAGTATGTAGGGACAAAATTAGAAAGGCTAAGGCACGAAACAAGATTAAACTAACTCGAGACGTAAAAGGTAACAAGAAAACATTTTACAAATATTTTAGAAGCAAAAAGATGACCAAGGACAGGGTAGGCCCATTACTCAATGAGTGTGTGTGGGGAAATAGAAAATGTGAAAATGGCAGAAGTGCTAAATGACTTTTTTGTTTCAGTTTTCACCAAAAAGGTTAGTAGCAATTGGACATCTACCATGGTGAATGCCAGTGAAAATGAGAAAAGGAGTACTTGTGGCACCTTAGAGTCTAACCAATTTATTTGAGCATGAGCTTTCGTGAGCTACAGCTCTAAGGTTCCACAAGTACTCCTTTTCTTTTTGCGAATACAGACTAACACGGCTGTTACTCTGAAACCAGTGAAAATGAGGTAGGATCAGAGACTAAAATAGGGAAAAAATAAGTTAAAAGTTACTTAGACAAGTTAGATGTCTTCAACACACCACAGCCTGATGAAATACATCCTAGAATAACCAAGGAGCTGACTGTTGAGATATCTGAACCGTGAGCGATTATCTTTGAAAGAGATTCCAGAGGGCTGGAAAAGGGCAAATATAGTGCCAATCTGTAAAAAAGGAAATAAGAGAACCAACTCTTTTAGTAAGAGAACCAAAAAAGAGCCACCGTGGCTAAACAACAAAGTAAAAGAAGCAGCAAGAGGCAAAAAGGCATCCTTTAAAAAGTGGAAGTTAAATCCTAGTGAGGAAAATAGAGAGGAGCATAAACACTGGCAAATTAAATGTAAAAATACAATTAGGAAGGCCAAAAAATAATTTGAGGAACAGTTAGCCAAAGACTCAAAAAGTAACAGCAAATGTTTTTTTTTAGGTACATCAGAAGCAGGAAGCCTGCTAAACAACCAGTGGGACAACTGGACTATCGAGGTGCTAAAGGAGCACCCAAGGACAATAAGGCCATTGCAGAGAAACTAAATGAATTCTTTGCATTGGTCTTCATGGCTGAGGATATGAGGGTGATTCCCAAACCTGAGCCATTCTTTTTAGGTGACAGATCTGAGGAACTGTCTCAAATTGAGGTATCATTAGAGGTGGTTTTGGAACAAACTGATAAATTAAACAGCCATAAGTCATCAGGATCATATGGTATTCACCCAAGAGTTCTGAAGGAACTCAAATGTGAAAATGCAGAACAGCTAGCTGTAACCTATCATTTAAATCAGCTTCTGTACCAGTTGACTGAAGGATAGCTAATGTGAAACCAGTTTTTAAAAAGGGCTCCAGAGGTGATCCCGGCAATTACAGGCCTGTAAGCCTGACGTCAGTACTGGGCAAACTGGTTGAAACGATAATAAAGAACAATATTATCAGACATATAGATGCACATAATTTGTTGAGAAAGAGTCAACATGGTTTTAGTAAGGGGAAATCATGCCTCAACAATCTACTAGAATTTTTTCAGGGGGTCAACAAGCATGTGGACCAAGGGGATCCAGTGGATATAGTGTCCTTAGATTTTCAGAAAGCCTTTGACAAGGTCACTCACCAAAGGCTCTTACACAAAGTAAGCTGCCACAGGATAAGAGGGAAGGTGCTCTCATGGATTGGTAACTGGTTAAAAGACAGGAAACAAAGGGTAGGTATAAATCGTCAGTTTTCAAAATGGAGAGGTTGATAGTGGTGTCCCCTAGGGGTCTGTTCTGGGACCAGTCCTATTCAACATATTCAGAAATGATCTGGAAAAAGGCATAAACAGTGAGGTGGCAAAATTTGCAGCTGATACAAAATTACTAAAGATAGTTAAGACTCAGGCAGACTGCGAAGAGCTACAAAAGGATGATTGGGCAACAAAATGGCAGATGAAATTGAATGTTGATAAATGCAAAGTAATGCACATTGGAAAGCATAATCCCAACTATTCATATTCAATGATGGTGTCTAAGGCCTGGTCTACACTAGGGGGGGATCGATATAACATACGTAACTTCAGCTATGAGAATAGCGTAGCTGAGCTTGACATATCTTAGATCGACTTAGAATCACTTACTTCGTGTCCTCGCGGTGCTGGATTGACAGCTGCCACTCCTCCGTCAACTCTGCTTCCGCCTCTCTCCGTGGTGGAGTTCCGGAGTCGACGGCAGAGCGATTGGGGATCAATCACTACCCGATGATCCAGTGGGTAGTGTAGACGTGGCCTAAATTAGCTGTTACCACTCAAGAAAGAGATCTTGGAGTCATTGTGGGTAGTTCTCTGAAAACATTCACTCAATGTGCAGTGGCAGTCAAAAAAGCAAACAGAATGCTGGGAATAATTAAGAAGGAGATAGAAAATAGGACAGAAAATATCATGTTGCCTCTATATAAATCTATGGTACTCCCACATATTGAATAGTGTGTGCAGACAGGACCAGTACAACCACCAGGCGAGCTAGGTGGTCACCTAGGGTGCCAAGTGGTTGTGGGCGACGATGGAGCAGAGGTGAGCTGGAGCAGGAGGGTGCGGGGAGGGCTGCATGCAGCAAGTAATAGGGGGCGGGGCGGTGCACAGGGGAACTCACCCACCCCAGCTCACCTCTGCTCCGCCTCCTCCCCTGAGCACCGCCCCGCTCTGCTTCTCTCCCTCCCAGGCTTGCGCACCAAACAGCTGATTGGCGCCGCAAGCCTGGGAGGCGGGAGAAGCGGTGGCGTGCTCGAGGAGGAGGTGGAGCAGAGGTGAGCCGGGGCAGGGAGCTGCCACGGGGGGGCTCCCCAGGCCGAGGGGAGGGTGGCGGAGGGGAGCTGCCGCAGGGTTCCTGGGGGGGGGGGGTCAGGCGCAAGGTGGAAGTTTCGCCTTAAGGCGCGAAACGTCCTTGCACCGGCCCTGTGTGCAGATGTGGTCACCCCATCTCAAAAAAGATATATTGGACTTGGAAAAGGTTCAGAAAAGGGCAACAAAAATGATTAGGGGTATGGAATGGCTTCTGTATGAGGAGAGATTAATAAGACTGGGACTTTTCAGCTGGGAAAAGAGATGGCAAAGGAGAGATATGATTGAGGTCTATAAAATCGTGACTGGTGTAGAGAATGTAGATAAGGAAGTGTTGTTTACTACTTCTCATAACACAAGAACTAGGGGTCACCAAATGAAATTAATAGGCAGCTGGTTTAAAACAAATAAAAGGAAGTATTTCTTCACACAACACACAGTCAACCTGTGGAACTCCTTGCCAGAGGATGTTGTGAAGGCCAAGATCACAACAGGGTTAAAAAAAACTAGATATATTCATGGAGGATAGGTCTATCAATGGCAATTAGCCAGGATGGTCAGGAATGGTGTCCCTAGCCCCTGTTTGCCAGAAGCTGGGAATGAGCAACAGGGGATGGATCACTTGATGACTACCTGTTCTGTTCATTCTCTTTGGGGCACCTGGCACTGGCCACTGTCAGAAGACAGGATACTGGGCTAGATGGACCTTTGGTCTGACCCAGTAGGGCCATTCTTATGTTCTTAAGGACAACTGGGAATTACCGGCCATTCATCTTAACTTCAGTAACCAGAAAGATAATAGAGTAAATAATTAAGCAATCAATTTTCAAACACCCAGAAGATAATAAGGTGATAAGTAAGAGTCAACATGGATTTGAACAAATTGTGTCAAAGCAACCTAATAGCTTTCCTTGACAGGGTAACTAGCCTTGTGGATGGGGGGAAGTGGGAGATGTTGTATATCTTGAATTTAGCAAGGCTATTGATCACTGTCTCATATGACCTACTTATAAACTAAAGAAATACACTCTAGATGGAGCTACTATAATGTGTGTGTATAACTGGTTGGAAAACCATTCCCAGAGAGTAGTTATCCATGGTTCACAGTCAAGCTGGAAGGGCATAATAAGCGGGGTCCTGCAGGGATAAGTTCTGGGTCTGGTTCTGTTCATGATCTTCATCAATGATTTAGATAATGGCAGAGAGAGTACACTTACAAAGTTTGCAGATAATACCAAGATGGGAGGGGTTGGAAGTGCTTTGGAGGATAGGATTAACATTCAAAATGAGCTGGACAAACTGGAGAAATGGTATGGAGTAAATAGGATGAAATTCAATAAGGACAAATGCAAAGTACTCCACTTACGAAGCAACAATCAGTTGCACACATACAAAATGGGAAATGACTGCCTCGGAAGGAGTACTGCAGAAAGGGATCTGGGGGTCATAGTGGATCACAAACTAAATACAAGTGAACAATATAACACTATTGCATAAAAAAGCAAACATCATTCTGGGATGCATCAGCAGGAGTGTTGTAAGCAAGACATGAGAAGCAAGACAGTGTTGTAAGTGAGACAGTGCTCTACTCCACACTGATTAGGATTCAAATGGAGTATTGTGTTCAGTTCTGGGCACCACATTTCAGGAAGGATGTGGAGAAATAGGAGAAAGTCCAGAGAAGAGAAACAAAAATGATTAAAGAAAAAGAGTACTTGTGGCACCTTAGAGACTAACCAATCTATTTGAGCATAAGCTTTCGTGAGCTACAGCTCACTTCATTGGATGCATCCAATGAAGTGAGCTGTAGCTCATGAAAGCTTATGCTCAAATAAATTGGTTAGTCTCTAAGGTGCCACAAGTACTCCTTTTCTTTTTGTGAATACAGACTAACACGGCTGTTACTCTGAAAAATGATTAAAGGTCTAGAAAACATGACTAATGAGGGAAGATTGAAAAAATGGGTTTGTTTAGTCTGGAGAAGAGAAGACTGAGGAGGGGACATAACAGTTTTCAAGTACATAAAAGATTGTTACAAAGAGAGGGGGAAAAATTCTCTCCTTAACCTTTGAGGATAAGTCAAGAAGTAATGGGCTTAAATTGCAGCAAGGGAAGTTTAGGTTGGACATTAGGGAAAACTTCCTAACTGTCAGGGTGGTTAAACACTGGAATAAATTGCCTCGGGAGGTTGTGGAATCTCCATCACTGGAGATTTTTAAGAATAGGTTGGACAAACACGTGTCAGGGTTTGTCTAGATATTACTTAGTCCTGCCATGAGTGCAGGGACTAGATGACCTCTTGAGATCCCTTCCAGTCCTACAATTCTATGATTCCGTCTTTCTCTTTTTTTTTTTTAATCCACACCAAATCAGAAGTGTTTCTGTGATTTGCAAAAGGTTTGGTTATATTCCCTGTACTCCTCACCACATATATATTTCTTTGTGCTGTGTTTGAATCTATCCTGCTGTGGGGCTCCTAAACGCAGCAATAAATTCTTGAGCAAAGTTTCAGAGCACAGGACCTTGCAAAAACAATGAGGAATCTGGTGGCACCTTAAAGACAAACAAATTTATTTGAGCATAAGCTTTCGTGCCACCGGTCTCTTCATTGTTTTTGTGGATAGAGGCTAACATGGTTACCTCTCTGCTACTTGAGACCTTGCAGAGAGGCTTGCTTCATCCTACCACTTTCAGCCATGTCTGCTAGTGAGGACAGATGTGGGGAAAGAAAATATTCACAAATTGATTGGAATCATCTAGAAATGATGATGCTTTTTATATTGTAATTGGTTCCTGCTGACAAATAATACTTTCTGATTAAATCTTTTGGCATGTACAGTCCTGCAGACAATCTTTTATGTATTACATATTGGTATTTGTTTGTTTTTTAATACTGCACCTAAATTAGCTACATGCATACATTAGAAGATACCTGTCATAAAATGGCAAATATTAGCTGGGAAATGTTGATTTTTAAATGGCTTCTACTGAGCTAACTTTTGGGTTTTAAAATAGATTTTCAGTATTTTTTTTACAATCCTGATAGAGATAAAATGTCTTTGTTTTAGCTTTGTGAATTACATCAAGCCTTAGCAAGCAAGGGAGCAATAATATTTCTGAAATGTTAAAAATCAATGTCTATTTAAGTATTTCCAACTTTTTAAAAAGAAAATAAATTCATAGTATGTCAGAATAACATTAGCTTTAATTACCAAGGGCGATTTAAATCAGAGGGTAGAGTTAATGTTTAGGTGGAGGTGTGAAATGTTATGCAGTGGTCCTACAGTCACTCCGGCTCCTCTTAGATCCCAACCTGCCCTTGACTAGTATTCCACTCTAGCCTCGACTTCTAAGAAGTTGTTTGCTGGGTCTCTTTCACTGAATTTGTATATCACAGTTACATATCTGTCATTATACAATACTATCAAAATGTAAAAAAGGTATCTTGGACTTATTTGTGCTGAGTGCATTGCATGTGCTGACGTATGCCATTTATTTAAAACCAGGCAGACAAGCTTTTTTAGCCCTTGCACAAGATACACCAGTCAAGTTAGTAAGTACAATTTTCAGTACAATTAGTGTCACTTTAACAGTACTGAACAATTTTGTTATTGTAGTCATTAATTTTCAGTCCAAGTTTTATGCATATCGCATTTAGGGAAATTTATAAGAAATACGCCATTCCTAAATGTTTATGACTTGAACTCCAGTTGCTCTGGTCATAAATACCATTGTCTGTTACAAGTTCAAGAGAAAAAAAAACTTCTTATTCTATGGCTTGAATAAAAATTCTAATGCTTCTTATGAAAGCACAATTCATGTCCTTTGCTTGAGTACTCACTCATGTCTTGCTAATAATTATGAGTTATGGAGCCAAACTTGCTAGAAAGACAGATGGTACCCACTGAAGGTACCCATTGTTAGGACAGTTAATTTTAATTACTAGTCCAGTGATCAGTTGATGCCTTCTGTATATTATTCTTAAATTCATCTGTTGTTAAATGTAATGACGTTTTTGGAATAAAAAATAAAATAAAAGCTGTCATACAGACACATTAAAAAGGTGTGGGGAGAGGGAGAAAAATCTAGACTTGAGAATAAATTAGCAGTGGATCCACATTTAAATGGGAGAGAAGGACAATAAAACTGATTGGTAGTGGAAAATGTTCCATTCAATAGAAGCCCATTTACAGCAGATAAAGCAATATGCTATTGCAGATTTTTTAGGAAGATGGTTATTAGTAGATGAAAAGCCAATAAAAGACCACTCTTTAAAATTCTTCCACCTTTTCTCAGGAAATGGAAACAGAAAGAGGATCTTAAATATATGTTAGCATATTAAAAGCCATTGTTAAGACAGTTAATTTTAATTACTAGTCCAGTGATCAGCTGATCTTTTGCTACAGCCATACCAATTATTCAACATGTATATGGTTGGTATAAGGTCAGTACCCCATGAAAGGAGAGACAAAAGGTCCAAAAAGCAGGTTTCAAATGGTTCTGTAACTTGTTGCCTCTATTTAAAATATCTTAACTGAGATTTTTCTCCCATATACTAATTAACAAGTAGCATTAATATCAAAATTGGCTCTTTTATAAACTGAGATCACAACATGTGAAGAAAAGTGGCTAAAATAAAATGTTGATTTTACTACTCTTATCATCAACCTCTGGTTCCTTTTAAATCTATATAGTATCAGATTCAACAAGGACGCATGTTTATAGACAGGGAAAGATCTATAGGGACACTTTGTGTAACATGGGGTATGTGTACATTGCAGCTAGGAGCATGCTTCCCAGCTAGAAAGACATGCTAGCTCTGCTCCAACTGGCACACTAAAAATATCAGTGTAACCAGGAGTCAAAACCACCCATACTCCCTGATACTTACTCGGGTGGGTAGCCTAAGCCACTGCCTATCCTACCTACTGGCAACACTGTAAAAATATTTTTAGTGTGCTAGCTCGAGCAGAGCTAGTGTGTATTTGGCTGCCTGGGCTGAGAGGCACAGTTCCCAGCTGTAGTGTAGATGTACCTTAAACTTTAGTCCCTACATTTTAAAGTTCGTGTATCTGTTGATGATACCAAGTGAGAAATTGCAGAACTGTGTGATAAATTCAATTTCACCCCCTCATATGGCCAAGGCTACTTCTAATTTTCCAAATCTGCAAACAGCTTCACACAGACACACATTTTTGAAAAATCAGCCTTCACAAAATCATTTCCTCCTTTTTCCAAAATGTTTCCCAAAGTGCATTAATACTCTATTATCCATTAGAAGAGGCTTTAAAGAAATCTTTCAATCAGCACTAAATCACAAAAGAATTCTCCAAAGATAATACCATATGGTGGCCCAGATCCTTAAGGTTACCCATATGCATTGGTGCAGTACCAGAGGGGTTGGACAAAGATGGCTTTAAGCCATCTTTGCACTCCTCAGAACCTTGGAGTAGCTGGAAGCTAATTTGACCCTTACCAAAAGTTAGAGCAGTTTGACGGCTGCTTTAATTTATATGGGCACTGCTATCCCCCTGTTAATGGCCCAGTGCCATCAGTCCAAGATTGTTAGAACAAATGCGGTATTGACCACAAGCTCCACGTGTTCCCAGTGATTTGGAAAAGTATTGAAGGAGGTCACATAAGGCTGGCTAGGCCACTTGTGGATTCCTTGGTGAAAAATAATCCCCACCTACCTTCTCAGGGCAGTTTTCCATCACATTTGTGCCACCTGAATAGCACAAAGGGGCTGGAGCAAGGGTTAAGGATCTGGTCTGGTGTAGGGGAGACTTTGCATTTTCTAGGAGAGAACTTCTACTAGATGCTGATGTCTCTTCATTTTGGAATCACAATAACAAATAAAATTAAACCACTTCCTCAAAAAATAAATGCAATCTATTAAATTGTCCCCTCCAGAAATTATGTCAATTGGGGAGTCACGGTGGTGAAACAACTGGAGTGGCTGTTGGTTACTATTAGGAGGAAGCCCTAGCAGTTTGGGCTTCCCTTTCATCCTGGAAACATTGCACCTGGGACTGCAGTGGTGAAACAGCTGGAACAGCAGTCTGGACAATTGCTTTTATTACTGTTCTAATTGTTTTTGTTACGTTTGTACCCAGAACAAAATTTTAAGGGCTAAACCAGAGCAGGTTGCTGCTTGGAATTATAGAAACCCCTTCACAACCCCTTCTTTCATTGTGTCCCTTCTATGCAATTCTGTGTCTTCAGGAATTCTAACAGTCATAGCTGTTCATTCTCTGCTGTCATTCCCATGGTCAAATGTTATGACTGTGTGAATTAAAAATAAACATGTACTAATCATAGCTATTAATCTATGCATTTTGCATTCTGAGATTTGTTTTTCATTTCATTTTAGATTATTGTAAGTTATTTTGCATATCAATTGGGTTTTCATACACCTTTTACTTTTCACCTCATTCTAAGAACCTGACTTCATTCTACACAATACACTCAACCTATTTTACAAAGAATAAGTGGCACACATTACCTTTGGGGGATTAACGGAGGAAATTGACTTTTCACCGTAATGGTGTCTTATTGGCACATTTTCTCAAACATTTTGCATTCCCAATTTTAATCTCTCTGATTTTAAAATATGACTTATTTTTCCTCAGTATTTTCTTTACTTTGATAATTTAATGTCTGAAGTGATGGGTAAATGAAAAGTTTAAATATGTACTTCAAATTGTTCTTTTTCATGTCACTACAGCAATGTCCTAGTAGGTGGTAAGATACCACAATGATGGGCATAGCATAAGAACCTGAATAGAACAGACAGGTGAACATTTCTTAAAGCCTTTGTTCATTAATCATTATCTGAGAAGGCTAAAAGTGTAAGGTTAACTTAAGAACTCTTAAATAACTTTAGTGGACTGTGATAAAAATATGGCTAAAATTATTCCAGTTATTCTCTTTTCTCCATCCATTTGACTGATTTAGGCAGCAAGTGACAAAAAAGAAAAGAAAGAAAAAAGAGAAAATAATCCAGCTGTTAAAAAATTAATAAATTTAGATTATTCACCTATTTTCTAGACCCAATTATTTAATAGTTCACTTTTATCTTAATACTTTTCCCCAAACTCTCTATTCCTAAGAAGTGTTTTTAAAATAGAAAAACTGATACATTGATAAATATTCCCCTAAATCTAAACCTCCAGTTTTTAAAGAATTGATTACATCCACCATATGGTGCAACACAAAAGGCCACAGTCATTGATTCTGGCTTTTACGCTTTTAAGATGCTTGTAAAAGTTTTCTTTTCCTTTCCAGAGGATTTAATTGGATACAGTTTGAGGCCTGATGCCACTAATCCATACTCATATAAGTATGCTTGTTTTCATGAGCAGTCTTATTGATTACATTGGGAATACCAGGATTACCATGTGAATCAGACTAGATGATCACAATATTCCCTTTTGGCTTTCTAATCTACAAATTAAGGAATCAACTTCAAATTATTCATTGTGACCATTTTGAACTTTGCCCTTTTTCTTTTTTTTTATGAACTTTGTGCAAACAAATCACAATTTTTATTCATTTGTTTGTTATTCAAAATTGTTCAGCAAATAGTTTGTGCAAATAATTGTACCCTATAGTTTGGTCATGAACTGGTCAGTGTTTGTTATTCACTACTTGTGCTGTGTGTTGGTCACTTAAGTCACATTCATATTGTTTCTGTTCCTTGATTTGACCACTTAACCTTTATGAACTTTATGAAGGTTGTTTTATGTAGGCAGATTATAAACAAACATTCTTGTTTGACAAATCCATTCTATAAATAATAGAGCTTTCCAAAATGGCGGTGAAAACTCTTCCAGTGTCAATTGTCTCCCAAATACATTTGTGCTGCTTTATGCAAGTGTTTTGATTTCTGCTACTCATGTGTCTAACACTTTGCTTGCCCAAGTGCAATCAAATAAGCAAATAAAATCCCAGCTAATTATATGGACAGGTTTTGTGCTGAATTCACCAGAATTTGTAAGGTCTATTTGTCTGGGTAAGAATTTAGAAGTTTGGGCCATAAAGGTGAAAACATGTTTCCAGAAAAGGTAGTTTGCCAGACTAATTATCAGTGAATTAAAATCTCCGGAAGTGGCTGATCTACATTTGTTATTAATGACTCTATCACGAAACCAACAGAACAGTTTGATGATGATAGACCTAATGAAGTCTGTAATGCATTTGTATCTCCTCTAGTTAACCTTATTCTTACATTGCGGCTGACAGAATTTTCATTTCAGACCATTTCTATTTTGTGTGTGCGTGCTTAGTAATGTTATCTAACCTAACATTCCTTTATTACTGTTATGTGATTATTTTTGAGTAAGGCATGATGAAGTAAAGCATCATACATTAATTCCAGTAAAATCACCATGTCCTTTTACAATATCATCATAATTTTAGTCACAGTTCAGGTATTTCCCTACCAATTAATCAAATTTATATTCTTATAGAAAAGAAATTGTTTTATGATCTAGCTTTTTGTGTGATGAAGTGCAGGGGGGTTGGGGATTATTTTTTTTACTTACATTCCTTGCAAAGATTAGATTGATGTTAACTATCACATAATGTAGCCATCTAAATCCATCAGTAAATTAATGTATAAAGCCCTGTGCGTAAGTGTGCAGTAAGAGTAGTGCATGCATATAGAAAACTGGACTCTTTTTTATTTTTCTCCAAATTAAATCTCATTTTGTTATTTTCTGTCCATATTTCTAATTGTTTTAACCCCTTTTGTATGGTTTCTCTTTCCTACAACTGAAAATGATGACCTCACCGTGATATTGATGGAAGAGTGTCATTGAGCCTGCATCACAGATGCTTTGAAAAATGTTTTCCTGTAGAAATTTAGTTTTATCTTTTCCATTTATACTTTTGTATGTAGAAGAGGACATACGGTGACAGCACTTTGCCCGTCACAGTCTTTTATTAGTTAAAATGCCATTTAAAAGTGGCAAAATAATCTCTTAGGAAGAAAAGAACATGTTAAGCAAAGGTAGTGTGAAAATCCACTTTGAAAAGTATTAGCCATGACAGCAGTGCACACGCACATCTGCTATGACATTTGGCCTCTGACAGGAAGCTGCTTGATGTCCTAAGAATAATACTATGGTAACTTCAAACTCAAAGATAATTTCTTTCTAGGAACATATCTCTAGATAATATGTCAGTGCTCTAAAACTTTAACTAAAGAACATAATTTTGTTTTTCTTTTGTGTAGTTCTTTGTTCATTAATTATATTTTATTTAAAATTTTGGTGTGTAGAGTATAATAATAATTTATGTTAACATTTTCAAACCTGGGTATCTAAAGTAAGATTTCTAAACCAGTATTTAGACACCGGAACTGAAGTTCAGGCCTGATTTGAAAGGTGCTGACCACCTGTATTTTTCATTGACTTCAGTGGAAGCTCAGATAGATTTGCAAAGATACAGATCTTCAATATTTCTACTAGATTTCGATCATTTTCTTTTAATACAGAACATTTGTAAGAACAATGTAACAAACAAAGTCAGATTAATGTGGCCTTCATGTAAGGTGCTGTTTTGACATCTCTAAAGCTTGAATGCCTCTATAGAGAACAGCCACAGCTCGGGCAGTATCAGCACTGCAGGCTTCCCCACACCATTCTGTTAAAGTACTTCTAACCTGACCTGGAGGAGAGTGATACAGAGCTCAATCTACGACAAAATCTGTGACCTTTTTACTGAAACTATCAGTGGGGATGACAGTTGTGTTGGTGCCTTGTTTATAATGGTCACTAGAGACTCCACTGAAACCATTAATTCATAAGTTACTAAACCAGCCATCAGACGATAACAACTTTTGTCACTGCCAACGTGAGCTAGATTCAAACTAGCAACCTAGAGTTGGAAATCCATTATCAGTCCCATGTGCATTCCAGATTCCCTAGCAAGGTTACCCTTAATCATGAGTCAGAATATGCTAAAGGGGCTCATAAAATGAATGAACTCCTTTTCTTTTCTTTTCTTTTTTCTTTTTCTTTTCTTTTCTTGTTTAGTGGCACTAAGCAGATGGCATATTCAAATGTTGCTGGCACATAAAATATCATTTTTGCGTGCAATATCATTTGTGCCTGCAGGAATATTCAGCTTAGTGAGTATTTGCAATTCTAAAAGCTAGCCCACATCTGCTAGTCCACTGCTTTTGAAGCACCAGCTTTTATGCTTTGTTTTTTACAGTTTTTCATTGCAGTCAGTTTGTTCTAACCATTGGTTTATTCTGTATTTTGTCTGGTTTTTTGGTCTTTTCTCTTTGTCCCTGGAATTAGTGTTACTTTTCCAATGGACTGCTTTTTTACCCTAGAGTCTCAGAATTCTCTGACTGCCTCCTACTATACCGATCTCCATGTGCAGCATTCTATCCATACATCTCCAGTCTTCTGTGGATTCTTGGGCTTGCTTTGGGAGCAGCTACAGTGTAAGGTTTACACACAGAGCCAGAAAGAAAAATGTGCAAAAACATATTGTAACTTGCTATATCTATAGAAACACCACCAGAAGGATCTATGTTAATTAGTCCAATACCATATACTTCTCTCCTCATGCATCCTTGTGCATCTTCTGTCCTACTCTGAACTCCTGTTTCATCTCCTGTCCTCCAAATCCCATCTTGACTCTGCTATTGATCAACAGTGAGTCCCGGACATTTCCAGACTTTATCTTACATCTTTCAGAGTAGCAGCCGTGTTAAGTCTGTATTCGCAAAAAGAAAAGGAGTACTTGTGGCACCTTAGAGACTAACCAAATAAATTGGTTAGTCTCTAAGGTGCCACAAGTACTCCTTATTTTACATCTGTCCTCCCCATCAGTTCTCCTAGAAATTCTATCACTATTATAACAATTTATAATCAAAAAATTCAGAAAGTGCTATTTTGTTTCTGTGTTTTAAAGAAAAATGTCAGGACCTGATTTGTGTTATGTCAACAGCCGTATAGTTATACTTTGTATCCTGCTGAGTTTGCCATACTGGGCTTTAGAGTAGGGTGTGGGATTTTGAATGTAGGAACAGGCAAAACTGCAGCTTACCATTCCCTCTCGGAAGATAAAGTAACCTTTTGGGAACCCAATGTTGGTTCTGTTTTCATTTCTAGCAGCCAATGAAATGTCAGGTATTTTAATTTTGCTAGTGATTTGCTGTATGTTTGAACTAGCAATATTTATTTATTATCATTCCCAATTCTTATTTTTGTTTCAAGAGAAAACTACCAAAGAAGTTATGAAATGTAACATTAATGACAAAGTTTTAAATACTCTTAATATCGAGGCCTAAAGTACATAACAATGTTTGACCATCATAAAAATGTGACTAGTTTATAAAAAGAAAAAACATGGCTCAAGCTAACCATTCGCACAGATGGAGTAATGCCCAGTTACATCATGATTACATTTAGCCCAATAATTCTAAGGACATAAATATTTATCAGTAATCATTTGTAACAGAATTCAGGAGACATCAGCATATTTATTTCTGCCAGATAAGCAAAAGAAAGATATATTGCCATAATATTAAGATTAACTTGAGCTCTTTCTCTTCTTTGACAGTCATATCACAACCCTTGAGACATCATATATCTCTCCCAATGAAGTGACAAAAATATTTACCTTCATGACAAATTATAGGAATAGCAAACATACCTACCTTGTGTTAAAAAGACTTTAGCATGTTACATGAATGACAGCTCACAGGCTCTCTCTGGTGATTCGGTAAAGTTGAACATGACACTAAGTTTCATTATGTTTTAGCAAAGTATAATTAAAGCTGCAAAGGAAAATTGGAAATTAAGGACAGTTGAAATCAGGCTATAAAGAATCTGCTGGCTTACTTGGAATGATTTGCACTTGGCAACTTTCATCCAAAGAGTTCCATGTGCTCTATATCCCTGGGATTCTGGGTTCTTGGCGTATCTGAAAATGAATCCACTTTTATTTCATGGGCTATGTATGGATTTAGAAGCTTAAATTTAGGCACCCATTGTGGTCATAAGTTTCACAACCCCCCTGTTGGTAAAGTATTATTATCCCCATTATACAGGTGGGTAAACCAAGGTACATGGGGTGAAATCCTGGCCCCACTGTTCTCAATGGCAAAATTCTCATTGATATCAAGGACAGCATTTCACCCATAGAGACAAAGGACAAAATTTCAAATGCATACATTATTTTTGGAAGGAAAGGTGGATTAGTGCTGGGGCTTGAGTTTGGCACATCTGACGATTAGGGCCAATGTTTTAAAGTATGATGCACAGAACAATTCTTCTGTTCCTTGTTTTAACCATCAGTTTGCATTTCACTTACTGTGTCAAGACCTCTGGTCCAGGACATTTGGTCTGGTGATGTATTTATCAGTGTAAGAACTCTGGATCATAATTCTTTAGAGGATGTGCACCTAAGATCTGGAATTATTTGTCTTGACACAGTTTTGGCCATTAAATCCAGGTTCAACATCTACCACATTCCTAATCAATTGAACTGTTAATTTTAGAGGTTTTAAATAAGTGCCTTGGAATTTATCATAAAATTATTAAAACTATTTTATTTGCTTGTTCAGTATCTGTAGCCTGGATGTCATGCAATTTTTCAGCCATACCCTTCTTAACAAGTGAAACAGTTTTTGTGAAGAGTTCTCATTTTCCCTTAACACACATGGTTTGGATCAGAATTTGTAGTTTGTCCGTAAAACACTGAGAGGAAATGTGGTTTGTGTTTGGCTTCAAAAGTTATTTTAAGACAATCTCCTTCTATTGAATTTTACATAAAATTCTGATCTACTTCAGTGGAAGTTACATATATGAAAAAATGATAGGTTAGAGCCCTATCACACCTAAAACCTATACACAGAGCTCCAGATATCATGGAACATTTGAGTAAGCCAGTCTATTGAATCAGCTTTAATAATAATATTTGCTGTTTATTGGAAGGGTTAAATTATGTCCCTTATAAGGCAAATCCATACTGGGGAGGGGAGAAAAGGCCATCAGCATAAGGCCATTATTATTATTTATTATTATTGTATATGTATTATTTTATTATAGCATCTAGGAGCCCTAGTTATGGAACAAAACCCCACTGTGCCAGATGCTATACAAACCCAGGACAAAAAGATGGTCTCTGCCCCAGAAAGCTTACAAAGTATAATACAAGAGACAACAGCTGGATACAGAGAGAAAGACAGGGAGGTCAAGGAAATGATGAGGCTGTATTTTTCAGCATGGTAGGCAGTAGTCTTAGCACATCACCAGCTTAATCATTGTCAAGTGTTTTGTAGGCATTGCAGGAAAGGAGAGTTGTGAGGACAGTTATATAAAGGATAATGAGCTAGTTTTGCAGATGTTTATGAAGAGCTCCTCCTAAGCATGAAGGGCAGCATAGGAGAAAGCATGAAGTTGCTTGCTTGTTTCCATTGTCAGAAGGCATTATGTCATTGTACGACATCATTTCTTCTGGGTTCTAAAGGAATCATTCTGAGAAGTCATACTTGGCGTACCAAAAATGTCTAGCCAGACCTCTCTTGCTGGTGTGCAGAGGTGGCAGAGCCATGGCCTTACCTCCCATTTTTCTAGACAAAATTTTCTGGAGCCATGGGAAATACAAAGAATGATGACCAGTACCCTCTTTGTGCTCCACAGCTCCATTGCCAAATTCTAGATGCCTTCCTCGTGTGCATTCTTGGTGGAAGAGGTTTAATGCCCTTCCTTTTCTAGAGAACAGGGGCAGTCAGAATTTATATAAAAGCTAACAAGGAACAAATAAACAAAGAGTGTGGCTTGATCAAGCCATCTTGTGTAAATAGTTTGACAACAAACTCTTGCTATATAAAATAAATTGAATCTATATGTTTTCAGTATAGAGACTACAGGATGTCTGGATTGTACTGTCTGCAATTTAAATGAAATTTTGCTTGGGATTATTTTTGGGCTTCAGAAAGTGCAAACAAATTTGTGGTTTTAAATGCCTTATTGGTGTTTGTCTACATCCTCACAAGTTTAAAACTGAGGTCTGATACATGACAATTAATGGCCAGGATGTTGACAAGGGCACAGAGCTACTTTATTTGTTAAAAAATAGCTCAGATATTAAGGTTTAAAAAGTAGTTACTATGAATGAACATGATTTTTTCCATAAACTATTTCATTCCTATTTATTGTACAGTAAATATGTAGTCTTCTGTGTGGACTTTACAGAGTGCTACTTTTAAATATAGAGGCTTCCATTGTTACTCTGGATGGAGGCTTTCTAATCTCATTGGTGAATAAGTGGAGGATTTAAAGCTCCCTGAGAACACACAGAGAAGATGGATCTTAATAGAACTGAAAGGAGCCTTTCTAATCTGTCCACAATCCACAGATTATATGTTGTCATTGAGGTTTTATTTCTGTGTGTTATCAACTATCATTCAATTTTTAAACAAGTATAATTAATACTAGATGAGATAAAGGAAGAAGGAGGCATGCCTTGGGGCCCTATTTCACCCCAGGGTGTTCGCTACTTCCCACCACCCAACACAGATGTAATGAGGTTAAGTGGTGTCTGCATAAAATAAGTAAGAACTACTAATTATTTCTCAAGAAAGCCTTTTAATTATTTTTGACTATAATAACAGCATAGATAAAACAAGAAATGGAAAACCAAAGACCAGCACTGAATAAGAATTAATACAAAAGGCAGATTATATTGAAGACAAGCGCAAGTACATGTAATATTGTGGACCATTTGCGAGTTTCTGAACAGTGACTATACATATGCTGGTCCTGGCAGGTCATAATAAAAGCCCCAAAGACAAGCATAATTAAAGCTATTATTCACCAGCTCTATATTCCTGGTGACAAACTATTTCAAAGGCAACATAAAGCTGATGAATGACAGCACTACATGCATCCTCTTGGACTACTTAAAAGACAGGCACAAATACATGCAAAGCTATTATGCATCAGCCACCTACTATTGATTTTATGCTACAGTATCGATACAACTGTGATCAATTCAGCTCGAGCTACCAAACTTCTTTTACTCTGTAGACTTACCCTGCATTCATCCAAAAATACATTACTCTTCAGTCAGCCGCTTTCTGCATTGGCCAGGTACAGAGGTACAGGTACATTGGCCAGTCAAGAAGTGCACGTCCCTTCGGTTCAGGGGGTGTGGTAACCGAAAACACACACACACACAGTCCCGTGCCTTCATTCTTTTTATCTGATTTGATGGCCATGATTTAGAACAGACCAACCAATCAGGGTGGGCCACATTGTTTATGTGGTTGCCCTAGTTGTATAATTGATGCATATTTAATTTTTATGTCCAATTGTTAGTTGTTTGTATAATTTAGGCCTATTTATTTTCTGTAGCCAATTAGAAGTTGAATGTGGGTAATTTGGGGTTGATAAGTACATAGGAGTCAGCATAAATTGTTATCTGGTTGGAGCGCATCC
Source organism: Natator depressus (assembly GCF_965152275.1). Classification (NCBI taxonomy): domain Eukaryota; kingdom Metazoa; phylum Chordata; order Testudines; family Cheloniidae; genus Natator; species Natator depressus. Next base: position 87,557,058 of record NC_134240.1, read on the forward strand.
TGACCACAAGCTTAAGCTTTGTTTTTGCAAGGCTTACATTTTGAAGTATACGGAAGTTTGAGGCCTAACAGTTGCAACATTTCTATTTCGTTCAAGCTTGACAAGACAGTTCAATTTATTCACACTAGAAAATATGTTAAATCTCATACTTGTAATTTTTGGTTCGCACCTTGTACTCAATTTAGCTCACAGTACATGGAGTAGAATGTTTAACATAATAAATTAAGCTCAAAATATAAAAGAATAAATTATGGTTTGAAGTGGGATCCTTATGAAAGGTCACTGAAATCAGTAGGGTTACCCTAAGGACAAATCTGACCTGTTTTTGTGAGTTAGTTAGACATTTATGCATTGATTTTCAAAAGGGGCTCACTTGAACTCAGTGTTGGGCTCATATTTTAGCCCCACAAATAACTGGGACCTTTTTACAGGGGCACAGCTGGGAAACCATTTAAAAATTTGCCAGAAACAGACAGGAGTGGAGGAGCTTTGTCGCTGCCCTAAACGCCAGAAGCATAATGGGAACATGATGATGATGATTTTATTGGATTTAAACATCTACCTGACTTGTAGACAGTCAGAAAGGTAGATGTCTGAATTTTAAGAAATGCACTCACAATTAATTGTTCCTGCAACAATGTACTGATCCAAAATGCAAGCAATGCTCTACTGTGTGATTGTGACCAATACCGCTACCATCTGTCCTCTCCTCCTCAGTCTTTTGTCATGTGTTTATCCAACAGGCTGTGGTGGACACATTGCACTGGGAGAGAACACCATTGTCTTTACCCCAGGTGGAGACTGAGAAGGAGATGTAGGTTCCAGAACTCTTTACCCTTCACCACCTTTCTTAAAGGAAATCAGTGTGAAATTGCCCATGCAGCAATAATCTTAATAAAAATAACATTAAAAATAGATAGAAAATGGAATTATACATAAGAAATAGTTTGCTTAACATATCTAAATTTACACTTCTCACAGCTCAACTAGATAAGGCATTCTCTGCTTAGTTACTGAGAAGAAAAAAAATAAGTGAACTGTTCATGTTCCGTGAAAGCAACCCCTTTCTCTTTGACCACTGGTTCACCAGTGCTGCGGATTCCAGGCACCATTGCAGTGCCAAGAAGCTGCCTTCATTTAGGCCCCCAGAGCTGTCTAAATTACGCCAGGAGCCTCACCGCAGAGCTGCTCATGATTAGGAGGTACAAAGCTGACTTAAAGCCACCTTTGTATCCCCTTCCCCCACTTGGGCTGTGAGATCTGTGCAGCAGAATTTCACTGAAGATTTATTTTCATATTATTATTAATCTGAAAATAAACTTGTTAAATCAGGAAGGTAGCAGAATGCCTGTAAGGAGACAGAAGAAATCCTTAGGTGGATACATGGTTGTTAGGGGAAGATGCTAGGTTCATATGGTTTTCCTGCTGCTCCCTTTTACATTAATAGTTGGAAAAATTACCTCTGCCACATTCTTGATGTCATAATTAAAATGCCCTTACCTGTCCAATATGTTTTAAATCTGAAAAGTACATTTGTACAATAAGTACAAAGCTTTCATTTCTTTTGGAGCAGTTTGCCAACAAAGGAGAAGGAACTTGCCGGAATATCAAAGACTGTTTTCAGCAGAGTTAAATGGACCATTTAGTAACGATATCCACTATCGGACTTACATCATACATTCACGAGTGGTAAAGGTCCACTAGACCAGTTTCCAGCTATATTTAAAGGACAATGCTAATGACTCTTTGTGCACATATTTTACCTAATTCATTTCTGCTTATTTGATTTTTCCTACTAGGCTGATGATAAAGACACTGGAAATTACAGTGCCATGCAGTACAGACTCATCATACCCCCAATCAAAGATGGCAAAGAAGGTTTTGTGATTGAAGCCTATGAAGGGCTTATAAAAACTGCCATGCTGTTCAAAAATATGAGAAGGTCCTATTTCAAGTTTCAGGTCATTGCAACTGACAATTATGGGAAAGGACTGAGCAGCAAATCAGAAGTACTTGTAAGTATATGAACCTGTCAATATCTTCTTGAAATTATTCCTGATACGCTAGAGGACATTTTAACCCTAGATAAAGTTTCAGTTCCAAAGAGATAGAAGAGATGGGCATGAACTTTGTGAGTATGATCTCTTCAAGACACTGAAGTTATTTTTCCCCAAAACAAAAGCTTTCTGAATCCCTGAAAAAACATACGTATGTACTATAGCAATATGTCTATATGTCCTATTTACTCAAAGATAATACACATGCTAGACATCCACAGAATAGATCCTATCATACTCAATATCTACTAGGATTTGAATTACAGGTTTCAGAGTAGCAGCCGTGTTAGTCTGTATCCACAAAAAGAAAAGGAGTACTTGTGGCACCTTAGAGACTAACAAATTTATTTGAGCATAAGCTTTCGTGAGCTCACTTCATCAGATGCTGTAGCTCACGAAAGCTTATGCTCAAAGGTTAAGGGGTGATTTGATTACAGTATATAAGTACCAACATGGGGAACAAATATTTGATAAAGGGCTTTTCCATCTAGTCAAGAAAGGTATAAGCTTATCCAGAGGCTGGAAGTTGAAGCTAGACAAATTCAAACAGGAAATAAGATGCAAATTTTAAACAGTAAGGGTAATAATCCATTGAAACAATTTATCGAAGGGTGTGGTAGTTTCTCCTTCACTGGCTATTTTAAAATCAAGATTGAATGTTTTTCAAAAGATATTCTCTAAGAATTATTTTGGGGAATTTCCATGGATGATGGTGTACAGAAAGTCAAACCAGATGATCACAATGGTCCCTTCTGACATTGGAATCTATTAATCGAGTTGGACGCTCAAAATTAGTGGATAATTGACTGTTTTGGCTTTAATCACTTGGTGTCTCAGATCCCCATCTGTAAAATGGGGATATTTCCCTACCTTGCAGGGTTGTTGTGAAGATAATTCATTGTTTGTGAACCACTAACTGTGGAATGTAAATGGTATGCAGTAAATAAGACATGAGAACACACACTGAATGATGAAGATAAAAACGAATAGCTATCTTGTGGTTTAGGATTTTGTATTACTGCCCATCATTATTGTATCAGAGAACTTTCCATGTAGACTGGCACTCACAAGGACTTTAGTGTACTTCATGGAGCAGGCTATTCAGTAAGTATTATCCATTCTGTGCACTGAATAAGGCAGGGATATGGTAGAAAAATAGTATTTGATTGTGTGTAATTAAAAAACTGTATTATAACGAAGAGGCACATGGGGGTTGAATTAAGTTTCCACAGACAGCTTTACTCCTGGCATTTCCTAGTCTTCAAGTGCTTGACTTTTCCATCTCAATGTTCTTTTAACATAGTTTAAAAAAAACAATGGAATTGTTAATATAGTGCCCAAAAGTATGCTAGGTACTGTACGGGAAACATAGAAAGACAGGCTTCCTGTCCCCAATGATCTTATCGTCTAAACGTGTCACAACAAGTGAAAATATGTAACCACACGGTAGAGGAGGATGAGGAAGCACAAAGGTTACAATGATGAGATCACATTGTTGTTCAGTTATGGTGTGTGCACACTGATGATTTTACTAAAGTAAAAATGTTTGTTTACATGATCTAATTATTTGGTGGCTTCTTCAGTGATTTCCACACTCTCCACTTCGTTTTCAGAAGGTTCACACTGCAGATAGGACATCTGAATAAATTTCAGATTGAATTTACTCAAGAAGTCCCTTCAGGGTTGGTTGAGAGGGAGGGAAAATGGTGCTTCAGTCCCCACTGATGGAGCTTGGTCCCTTGGGACACTGCCTAGGAAAGTCTCCTCCGCTTTGGGTGAAAAAGGACTAGTGTGGCCCGCTCATTTTCCATGCATGCATACCCTGGTCCCCTGCAAGTTTTTCCTCTCTCTTCTGGTGGAAGTGGAGGCAATGATTTGTCCCAATAGCAATAGGTGAGCATTTACCCATATGTACCTCCTGCCCATATTTAGGCCTACATTTAATAATTTAGTGATGGAAATCTTGATATGCATGGGGGGGCATGCTAATGTTACTGTGGGAATCTTAACTTTTTGGTCCCCTGATCTGGCTTTGGATATTTACATTTGTTACAGTACTATGGCCTGAATATCTTTTGTATCATTCATATATAAATACAATAATAATAACTTATGACCCATAGAGAACTTATGGTAAAGTGGTTGCTTCTTTTTTAAGAACTATATTTATGCAGTACTCATTAAATATTTAGGGAGTAACTGCTTTAACCGACTAAGGCAATTAATTCTATTAAGCTGTTCATTGCTTTAGAGTTCCATTTACTGAATTGATCCTGAAATTTATGGTGAGTTCTTTAAATTAATTTTTTTCTTATACAGGAGTTTGCATATGTAGATCAGTGTACCTGATGACATTTCAAGAACATTTAAATATTTTAATTTGAATTAAACTTCAAAGCTGGCAGATCATATTTGATGTGAAATGATATTCAAGCATGTCTGCCAAAGTGCTTACATGGCTCAAACTTCATTTGTGAAAATCAAGGTGTCTCTTTATTCTTTGAGAACAAAATTGGCTAAGTCTTATTTTTAAATTCCTTATGCTTACTGTTGTCTTACTTTTCAAATCTTGGCTGGCTACAGAATCCTTCACGGAGAGGTGATGGAGGGCACAGTAGTTGCTGTAATCTCCTTATGGACATTCTCCAACTTTTAATAAAGATTTCAGATTTTACTTTCTCTGTAAAGACTGGGAGCAACTGCTCTTTTTATAATCAAAGAGAATAGTATGTTTTTCAAACGTCCTTAAGATTCAAACTTCTTGTTTGCCAGCTCAGTGGTTTAATGATTTGTTAGTCTCTAAGGTGCCACAAGTCCTCCTTTTCTTTTTGCTGATACAGACTAACACGGCTGCTACTCTGAAACCTGTATTATTCTGGGAGCTCCAGAGAACTTTCAGTCCTGGTGCTTCTGGTTTGGTTAAAACTCTGTTTAGGAGAAGAAAGCTGATTTCCCAATCTCAATTTACCCTTATAGATTTCATTCTTCCTTCTTAGTGATGAGGAGACTGGCTGTTCTTGAAATGAAAAGGATAGAGCCAATGCAGATAGAATGCAAAAGAGAGAAGAGAGCATGAAATCATGCTTCAAGAAATTTCAAGTAGGAAGAGATGTAATAGTCTTTTCCTCAATATCAGTCTGAAAAGAACTTGAGGAAACTGGATCGGAATGGATGCAAAAAAAATTCGCCTTTTTAGTGTGCTCACTTGGTGCACATAGGTGGTGCTGTGTACCTGATGGCTCTTTAAAATGGCACCTGCGTACAGGAGGGATATATGTTTTTTTTTTTACTGGATTTCCGTGCTATCCAGGGAAATTCATTCTGCAGGATAAGTAGTTTGGAAATGGAATCCTGGCCCCATTCAAGTCAATGAGAGTTTTGCCATTGGCATCAATACGGGGCCAGGATTTCACCCACATTTACTAATTTGTTATAAAGATTTTTTTTAAAAGGTTGACAGTACACATTATTTTCTGACCTGTGTATTAAGAGAGAGGAGGTCAGATACGCAAGATAAGGGAATTTAAGCTGTGTGGTACTTATATTTTCAGACCCCTTTGGAAGAAACTAACAAAATAGAACTAAACTTGAAAATAAAAACTTTTATTGGCAACTTTATCTACAATGATGCAATCAGAATTGTGACAAGCTGTTATAGTTTAGTAACAAAGTATGGTTAATTTATTTGAATTAATCTAAAATCTGCATTGCTATTAAAGAAATTTAAACAATATGGCAGTTGAGGTACCCATAATGCATTAAACTGGAAATAAAACCAGCTTAAAATCCCCTCAAAATCAACAATTCTCATACAGTGCTACATTTCACTTGTAGTTAAATCCTTGCCCTACTGTTTTGCCTACTAAGCGAAGCAAGGCTTCCCAATTCACTTATTCTTGAATTGAAATGTGAAATCATTACAACAGGGCATGGCTTTGAAGACAGGAAAACAATTATCCTGTTGTTTTTGTATTGGGAGAATGTTATTCATGAAAAGACCAACTATATTTCATTCCTGTGTTTTCAGGTCTCTGTGGTCAATCAGTTGGATATGCAAGTCATCGTTTCTAATGTTCCTCCCACTCTTGTGGAACAAAACAAAGATCAACTTATAGGGTAATGAATTTATTTATTATATAAATACCATATGTGCAGTTCACTGTTTTTGTTTTCAGGTTCAGCAAGTGCTAGTCACTATACACTGAAGTTGCACAAAGGTTTTATTGAATGAGAGTAAGGAAAGAAGTATTTGGAAAGAGAGTAGTACGAAAGATCTAACACTGAATATTTGAAGGCACATCTATGTAATTCCAAAAAGCAGAGGGTTAAAAAGAAAGAACTGTGTCTTATAACATTTTCCTCTCATTTATATCTGAGCAACCCCATTGACATCAAAATTGACTTCAGTTGGGTTGCATGGGTGCAACTCAGGGTAGAATTTTGGCCCACAATTTTTTGTCATGTGGTCAATATTCGACTCGCATTATTATTAAAATGTTCATACAATGATAAATACATTGTTAATGGTAAGTGATTTTTTATTTTATTTACAAGGTATCATGCAAAGACATTAGCTATATATAGTGGAGAAAAAGATAATAATAATTGAAACTCTTAATGCTTTGTGACAAAATTGAAGATTTTTGCTATATTGGAAACTGTCCAAAATCATTTTTGTAAGATATATGTTAATATACTTCATATTCCAAACATACAGTAATTCCCAGAAGTGTCAGGATTTCATGGTTAGTTTCTCTTTTAAGTCGAGAAGAAATTGCTTCACTCTGTCTCTTCAGCAATGCAATCACAAATTAATCTAAATAGGAGAGAAAATATTTGAACTTCCAGTTTCATTTCTCTCATGAGATCAGGGAAGAAATTTGTTTGGCTTATTTATAACAGAAATTGCTAAAGGAGATATTCACTTTTTTAGCTTTTGCTCTTCTATCAGTTCTTTAAGGCAGTGAGGCAGGATATTCAGCAGATTGCAGAAGTTCCATTCTATCTTGGCTGTCATTGTAATCTTACTCCCCTTGAAGAATGAGATGCATTGGGAGTAATGATGTGCTTATCCACTGAAAAGGAAGTGCATCATCCCCATAATACCTCTTGTCTCCTCTGTCCTGGAAAAAAAAGGGATTACTCATGAGGATGTGGGGTTTTTCCCCTTTCCCCATTCTATTTTGAACCAGGTATAGTTCAGCTGCTAGATTCTGATGCCAAAAACACTACTTAAGTTATCTAGGCAATGATCTATACTCACAGTGACTCTATCTCCTAGACCTATGAATAACAGAAATAGACATCTGCTTGCCTAACAGTAGGAACTTTCCTTCAAAAAGAGTGGTAGTTTTTGGCATTGTCCACAAAGATAAAGAGCCTATCATTCAACTACCCTTCAGTTATAGGTATGGGTAATATTTGTCTCTCCTTTGCTAAGGTTTCAAGTTGACTTTATCAGGGTGTGCCATGCAGTAATATCTTCTTTTTACAAGATTAATAATGTATAGACTCCCTGGGCTCCAGCTTGACTCAGAGGGGATGATGAAGATTTTGAGGATGAAGCGTGAGATTTTGTGCTGTGTCTCTAAGAATTTACAGCCCAAAGCAATGGGGCAGGCCAAACTGGCTTTAAGCCATCTTTGAGCCGTGCCAAATCTGGACTGTTCCAGACATCATGGCAGTTGTCAGTATAATTTACACAGCTCTGGGTGGCTGCCTAAGTTAGAGGAACTTTCCCACAGCTGTCTATGGGTGGCAGCAATGCTTAAAACCTCAACAATGCTACGTGCTGCAGCCTCACCCCAAACATTCTCCTCCGAATCCCAGGGGCAAGACTTGTGAGAAGGTATTGGAAGACCGTTTTGGCCATCTTCATCAGTTCCGTGGCTGAGGTGATTCTTCCCCAGCCTGATCTGGGATATTCATAGCTCCTTTGTTGTTCCACTCCTTTTATGTGGCATAAAGGGTTTGGAGCATATGTGTGACTCTTACCCAAAGAGTCCAGATTGTACTGTGATTGAGTCTTTTTTGAATATATGTAATGATAAAATATGGAGCCAGGTTCTGAATTCTTAAAATGAACTCAGATGAGCTTTTACCTTCAGTATAACATCTGCCAGAAAATGAGTATACTGCAAATGTAACAGTCCTGCCCTTAATGATAAACCTTATAAACTGCCTTCATTAAGACACATTGTCCGTTTATATTAGAATTGCATGAATTCTGGAAAAAGATGATATGGACAACTTGTTCAAATAAAACTGTTAATTTGTTTCAGCAGCATTCACAAGTAAACTCTTTCTGTCCATGTTCTAAGTATGTCTCTAGATTTGACTGTTTTAGTTAGGAAAAATATTTGCAGAAACTTGAAGTCTCAAGATTACTCATACAAATATATATATTGGTCTGAAAGTTTCAGCTGGAAATATATTTGCATGGTCTTCTTGAAATTCCTTTGATTTTCCTCCTGCTGTTTATAAAAGCTTTAATCATTCAATCAGGGTGTAAAAGCTAAATGTGATTTATATGACCCATCAAATGCCACACACAACAAATAATGAATAATCAAAGAATAGTGAATGCAAATAGTTTGTGAACCACCCATAAGTTGAAATATTTTTGCCTGAAGTGTTTTCTGAACAATTTCAATAATGAACAAATTCATAAAAATAGAGCATTGACATAATTCATGAACATAAAAAAGAGCTACCGGTACATTAATCAAATAAATTATGTTCTACAGAGGATTTGCCCAGCTCTTGTTTGCACTAAAGTTACGTTAAATAAAATTGTTAAAACTGAAAGATCCAAAAATCTAACTTCTGATGACAACTGTAACTATTTAGTGATTGGGAAAGTTGGATATTTAGTAACTTTGACAATGGTAGAGATTGTCACAGTAAAGTAATATTTAAAGTGGCTACAACCTATTAAGGAATATATGTTGTTGTTCTTTCAAATGAGAACAGCTAACTCAGCCAAACCTCAGATGTACCTTATATAGATGGTCAGTGGCTGGAATAAAAGAATATTCTATACATAGAAAGAATTAAAATTTCTGTTCTGTGTTCATTTTGCTTTAAAATATTGGCTTATTAGAAGGAGTTAAGCAAAGTACCTCTCGCTGACATTTCAGATAGTGCCATGATCCTGTAAAGTCATTCAATAAACACTACAGACTTCCCCTGACTACTTCAATTTCATCAACCAGCTGTCAATGTCCCCTACTCTACACATCAATGTCAAACTGCCCACTTCATTCACCCACTTCAATTAAGTCTGTTTGGGGTAGGTCCAGCTAAGTTTGCTACAGCTGCAGTAGTGCTGACAGATTAAAAAATGGGTTTTGCCTGATTGAAGAAATTGATGTGTGCTCCCTTCTTCAGAATAAATCTCTTTTTGGAGGCAGGGAGCAGAATTAGGAACTGTTTTCATATTTATTTCAAATATGCAATATGTGTCTTTATGAATAGGGTACAGTCTATAAAGGAATGTGAGACTCATGTGGCTCTGCACTTCCCAGTTTTAGCTAAAAACACTTGAGGGAGGCTGATCTTGCAGCTAGGATGTACCAGAAATGTTATGTGAAAGCAAATTCTCATGAGACTTGCACCCCAATTTTACAATCCCTAAGTGATGTTACCCAAGACAAAATAATGTGTGGAGTGGCTAAAAATTAAAACTTCTTGAAATATTAGTAACTATTTCTATTTGCCAAAAAGTGCCTGCTTTGAACTCATCAAAAGTTTGCAAAATTGGAGCAGTATTTCAACTTTTTTAGAATTATGTTATGTTTTGAGTTACATTTTTATCATACACATTTGAATAGCAATCTGAGTTTGTTAAGTGCAACTCGTTATATAATATTTATTCTAGTTTCCTGTGATGGGGTGTCCACCCCACACAAGGCTTGAGCAGGTTAAAGAGGGCCTGTTAACCTTCCAGGCTGCACCTGGAGGAGAGCCAGGGGTGGATAAAGCCCAACTGCAGATGAAGCCCGGCTGGGCAGGGGTAGGCTGGGCTTGTATAAAGTCAAGACGTTGAGAGCAAGAGGAGGCTGGCTCGCTGAGCTGGTGGCTTGGGGTGGCTGCTGGCTGGAATGCAGGCTGGGAGAGGCTGAGAGCTGCAGTTTATAACTCAGAACTCGGGGGGCGGCTTGGGTTGGTGGCTGGTTGGCTGACTAAAGAAAACTAGAAAATGAGGGAGAAGAAGCAAGGAATGAGGAATGGCTTCAGATTAAGAAGAAGAAAACAAGAATGGAAATATCTGTATCTGAACAAAAGGTAGCTGACTTGGATGGAAAAAAGAGTAAGGAGAAGAATCAACATCTTATAATCAGATCACTAGATGAAGATACAAAGATAGGAGATGCTAATCGCTTGAATACAGTGGAATGGGTTAGACGAAGTATCGGAGATACATGAAGAGCTAAAAGGATGCAAGATGGAGATGTATTAGTACAATGTACACATAAGAAACAGGCTGAGAAATTTGTTAATACTACAGTTTTAGGGGAAATAAAAGTGATTTGCTAGCTACCTACATTTATGAAAGATGGGTAACATATGGGGTTCCTCTAGGTAAGACTGAGGATGAAATTAAAAGGGATATAAGTGACCAAATGCTATTTGTTAAATGACTAATTAGCAGGGGAGGAGTAGAACACAAACCATTTACTGCAGTCTGAGTAACATTTAAAGGTACAATGCTACATGTTAGGGTAAAAGGGAAATAGGTTTCAGAGTGGCAGCCGTGTTAGTCTGTATCCGCAAAAAGAAAAGGAGGACTTGTGGCACCTTAGGGACTAACAAATTTATTTGAGCAAAAGCATTCGTGAGCTACAGCTCACATCATCGGATGCATTCAGTGGAAAATAGAGTGGGGAGATTTATATACACAGAGAACATGAAACAATGGGTGTTACCATACACACTGTAAAGAAAGTGATTAGGTAAGGTGAGCTATTACCAGCGGGAGAGCGGGAGGGGGGAGGGAGGGAAGGGGGAGAACCTTTTGTAGTGATAATCAAGGTGGGCCATTTCCAGCAGTTGACAAGAACGTCTGAGGAACAACTGGGGGGGGGGAGAGGGAAATAAACATGGGGAAAATAGTTTTACTTTGTGTAATGACACATCCACTCCCAGTCTTTATTCAAGCCTAAATTAATTGTATCCAGTTTGCAAATTAATTCCAATTCAGCAGTCTCTCGTTGGAGTCTGTTTCTCAAGGTTTTTTGTTGAAGAATTGCCACTTTTAGGTCTGTAAACGAGTGATCAAAGAGATTGAAGTGTTCTCCGAATGGTGTTTGAATGTTATAATTCCTTGACGTCTGATTTGTGTTCATTGATTCTTTTACGTAGAGACTGTCCAGTTTGGCCAATGTACATGGCAGAGGGCATTGCTAGCACTTGATGGCATATATCACATTGGTAGATGTGCAGGTGAACGAGCCTCTGATAAGGTGGCTGATGTGATTAGGCCCTGTGATGGTGTCCCCTGAATAGATATGTGGACACAGTTGGCAATGGCCTTTGTTGCAAGGATCGGTTCCTGGGTTAGTGGTTCTGGTGTGTGGTTGCTGGTGAGTATTTGCTTCAGGTTGGGGGGCTGTCTATAAGCAAGGACTGGCCTGTCTCCCAAGATCTGTGAGAGTGATGGGTCATCCTTCAGGATAGGTTGTAGATCCTTGATGATGCGTTGGAGAGATTTTAGTTGTGGGATGAAGGTGATGGCTAGTGGGCCCAACAAAGAAAATAACAGAATGCCACTAGTCATCACCTTCAGCCCCTCTTTTACCAACTTCTGTTGGTAAAAGAGACAAACTTTCGAGGTCACCTGAAGGAGCGCTCTATATAGCTCAAAAGCTTGTCTCTTTTACCAATAGAAGTTGGTTCAGTAAAAGATATTACCTCGCCCACCTTGTGTTTCTCCTATCTTGGGACCAACAGGGCTTCAACAACGGCGCAAACACAAATGAAAAGAGGCTTTTAAGTGCTAATTCTGTTTTCTGTACTAAAGGATCTCAGTACTAAAATCAACAAGTGGGAATTAGGTGTTATAAACTATTACAGGATTAGAGCATGTAAGATTACGTCTGTCATGTGCTCGGAAGTGGCCAGAGCAATTCAGGGATTAAAAAATGTCATACTTAAACTTCTAATGGAATATAAAAGTGAACAAGCATTTTTTATTATAAACTCCATGTGTAAAAACATGCGTCTGGTTCTCCAAAATATATTGAGCCTGCATTTAAGAATACAGAACTTCAGTATTTTAACCATGGTAGTCAGCATGACATTTAAAGCTGACTCCCACCTTTTCTCATAGGACTGTCTGTCCCGCTTTGTTGCACACAAAATCTGATCCCCATATAAGAAATGCCACATTCTTGGTGACACCTTTCCTTCTCAGTATCCTACAGCACACCATGGATATTGAAAATATAGGTCAAATCTTTTCCCTTTTCATACTTTTGTAAACAACTGCAACTTCCTCCTGAATGATACCTGAGCTATAAAACACTGGAGCTATATCACTGAAATGTTTCAGAAATTAAATGTTTTTCCTTTTGATATTTATTGCTGGTAAAGATAAGGTAACCTTATTGTGGAGGTCACCAGGTGTCATGTAAAAGGGACAACTGACAGGAATGCATGACAAACAAAACTGTAACAATGCTTGTGACTTTTATTTTATCTGTGTCCCTGTGCATAACAATTCTTTCTTATAATGTTCTTCTATTTTTAATTGGAAAAAAGAGTTAATATCTTTGAAATCCTACCCCTTTATCAAAATGACACAAATACATTAGCTACCATTGGGGTTCCAAAATCCTTGGTGTCTTGCTGAAAATCTTACAGCAAATTCTGACATACATTATTTCACTGAGCCTGCTTAAAGAAACTTATCAAGAAATACCAATTCTCATTGCCAAGAACACCTTTTAGCCCTCCTTTGCAAGGCTTTTTTTTTCTTTTCATGAATCTGTTGAAAGTGGACTGTTTTTTTTGTATTGGTTTCATTTGTTGTGCAGCTGCTTTTTGTACAGCTCTCTAACATCATTTAAACTCATCAGTTTCTTAACAGGGATACTCTGCCGTCCTAGTTCTTGATAGGATAGATGATCATTTTCCATTATTACTAAATTAGGACTATGATCCACTGGACTATCTGCAGAAATTATTCTTCCCGAGCCCACCATTAACCACTATTATCAGTTAGCACAGCATTAAAAATTACTCAACTTGACTTCTTTACCAGCGCTCCAGATCACCAGGTGTCTCAGTGGAACAATCAAATGGTTAGCTACCTCTACCTCTCCAGTTATTTTTTCTCTACCAGGTAATAAACATGAATTCTTCAGTCTCCCACCTTTTCTCAGGTTCTGTGTCCTACCTCAAATAAGCCTTCATTCATCAAACTTATCATCTACTTACTGAATACTCTTTCAAGTAATATGTTATACAAACAGTATGGCATATCCTCTATAGTTGAATAAGCTATCTATCAGCTGAGCTCACTAATTACCATATTCCTTTAATCTCTGCACACCCTCAGCAGTTATATGAAGAGAAAGGAAAAAGAAAATCTTAATTTGCTGTACTCTTATTCCTTCCTTCTATCCATTTTAAGCAGTATTTTATGTTGTCCTTACATCCTACTTTCTGGGCTGCCTTTTTCTTCCTTCGCTTTCATAAGCAACTCCTACCTGGATAATAATGGTCTACCTACGTTTTGTCCTCCACTAGTGGCTCCTAGATCTAAAAATAATAGAGGGAGTCATTATGTGAATATGTTTTCCCCTCAGCTCCTTGGGGAAAAAATAGCGTTATACAATGTAGTCCTGTTGTGCCTTTTCAGATAGAGCTATAAACTGCTTGAGCTACATTTTTAAACTGCTTACAACAGCAGTAAAAGAAGACTTTCCTGCTGAGATCTAGGATAGGCCTGTTTGGCTGAAGTAGAGATGTATGTGTATTGCTCTTTGGGTAAATGCAACATAATGCTTCTTCCTTGGCTTCAGAAATAACTTATTACAATAAAAAAGGTAGCAAAGACACAAAGAGGTGTAGCACAGACACAAAGATCGTGCACCTCTTAGAAAGCAGGAGCACAAAGAGAAGAAAAGAAACTTCAGTCAAATACAAGGAAGGCTAATTTACTTAATTTTACATAAACCGTCTCCGAATGATTGGCATTCCCCTATATAAAGTATTATATTCTACCAGTTGGTCTTTAACAAAATCTCTATAAAGTATTTATAAATATGCATAGTAAATTGATTCAATGCAACTTTTTTGCATAGATACATTATTGTATGTGATATAACAATAATCTTTTTGTACAGAACAATTATTTTGAGAGGGGGAATACCTCCCTTGGATAAGCAAAGCAAGATCGTACATTATTGACATTTGATATAAGTAATTAATTTAGCCAGTTTATACTGTCTTACTTTCCTTTATCAGACAGCTTCCCTTGAAAATCAGATTACAAAAAATATGCATTATATCCTAAGAATAGACCATAGCCCCAAGTCTGCCTTCTTTGCTATGTGTAGGCTCCCCAAAGCAGGCAGAAAGCTGACTTCACTGGCTGGTGAAGGATTTCCCTGGCATTGTAGGACCAACAAAAACAGCTCTGTACCATTTTGGAAAATCTCCAGGTAGCAAAGAGCCAACATAACCAACTCTGTGCCACTCAAACACCCTGATCCTGTTATAAGGGGCATGGTGTGGGAGTATGTAGTCAGAGTGCAGAAACAGCTGGTATAACTACATGTTAGGGCTGTAACTAGTCAATTAAACTTTTTTAGAACAGCTCTGAGGCTACTTTAAGATACACTCAGCCTAGAATCAGAATGTACAGCCATCTTTGCTGCCATAGCTGAGGATCTGTCTCCTGGTTTAATGGACATTTAGCAACATCACAAAACAGCTGGAGTTTGCCTGCTTAACCACAGTTGGGAAGGTATACTCAGGAATGATTGATTGGAAAAGCAGGGAACTTTAAAATCAGTATTGAGATCTCTATTCACAGAGCTGCTTGGAAAATCTTATATGATGTTTGGAAGTGTCAGTAGTGCAGTTTGCTAATTTGAATAATCACTAAATTCATCCACAATTTTTTAAAATCAAGAGTCAAAATTGGGCACCTAAAGTTATGCATCTACATAAATGCCCTGGTTTTCAGAGGTACTCAGCTCCTGCAGCTCACATTATATAGTAATGTTGTTATTTCAGAGTGCTGTGAAATAGATGGCATTTCATAAATCACTTTCTGTGTGCTCCAGTGATTCCACATAGTAAGCTATAAAAACATTAGAGAAAGAAAAAAACCCTTTTCCCTTAGGACTTTTTCATTTTGAAAGTTTTGAAGTGTTTAGGTATAGGTACTGGTCAAAACCAGAATGTTCTCTAGATTGAACTGTGTTTACATTTTTTTCTTTATCACCTATTGTTTGTACAGGTCTTTTACACAGCAACAGGGAAAAGAAATACATTTTAGAAAATAAGAGATTGTGATTGTAAAACCACAAAATTGTCAAGAAGACTCAGTGATATTTATACTATCTGATGTTAATTTTAATTCATTTCATATTTTCTTTTTAAATTGGCAAGCTTTCAAGTTGACAGTATCCCCGTAAAGTGAAGTTATTCTCTGATAAGTAACAATGTCAGAATGGCATCACAGGGTTCTATTATTCATTGTGTGTTAGTTATTTTTATGTCAAATATGCTCAGTGTCTGAGTCAAAATGAATTTTTCCCCTAATTGTCAGCCCTGAAAACTTGCTCTGGTCTGTGAGATTTAAGGAGGGATCTTCCCTTTCTGCATACCTATAATAATATTTTTCAGGCCAAATTATGCCCTCAATGGCACAGGTACAAATCTCTGGTCTTCATTTCATTTTCACAAGTATAATTGATTGGAATTTGGTAAACAATTCTGATGAAGATGCACAAGAAGGAAGAGAATCCAGCTCACTGTTCTCCGTTGACTGTGCAGAGCTGTAAGAGTTAAGGTAGTAAAAACTATTTTTTTCACTTAATCTGTAGATATGAATCTAAACACATGCAGGGGGCAGATCTGTTGAGAAGAAGGTGCTAATGCTGCATAGTCAATTATCAAATTAGAACTTCACTTTAAATTAATGTTGACTAATAAATTACCTCTAATTACAAACTCTTTTATTGTTTGCTAAATGTGCCTTTTAGTGTTTGTTTCTAAAATACTGTGAAAGAAGAGGATCCTTTGTGCTGAAAATAAGCGGCCAAGTGGTAGTTTACTGCAGTGTTTTCGTACCAAATGTAAACTTGAATTGCTTTTGAAGTTACTCTCCAGAGATTTGCACACCTTTTAGTAGTATTTTCTTTAAATGCTACTTTGCAATCTTTAATGTGTTTTTTTTGTTTTTCATTGAATCATCATAATGTTCCATTTTGTATATATAGTAAATTGCCTTTATCCTAAAAGTATAATTATTATTGTAATTCACATGTACTGTGTTTCTTGCAACATCAATCAAAGTCAGTTGTATGTAGTGTAAGTATTTGTCATAGTCAAACACTATTATGTTGTTTATTCTTCAATTCAAATAATGTTTTAAACAGCTACTCTGTAATCGGATTGAGAATCTGGGTAACTTTGAACAGCTGCCATGAATACTTGAGAATAATGTATAGTATTATCAAGTTCTGGTAATACTAACCATTGCAACCTTCACAGGGATGTCAAAAACATTATCCCTGGTTTTATTCAATCCTCTGTCTTCCTATCTTGGCTAGGAAAATTAAGTGCTGGTAAATGTAACTGCCTATGAGAAACTAGTTTGATTTTTAGCACTGATGAGATCAGGATTCATGAGATCCATAAGGAAAATATGTATGAACATTTCTAGATCTTTTTGAGCTGGGTAGTAAAATCATTGGTCCATGCAAGAAAGAAAACCTTGGGGCAATATTTTAAAGAAAATTGGGGTTTCTTTTAGTCACTTGTAGTCATGTGATATTTTGGATGTTTTTATAGTTACCTGTGGGTTTTAGTCTTTCACTGTCACAATCTTTACTGACCAAAATTGCCCTAAAGGAGCATTAATTAGCTGTGTGTGGCAGGGTTGCAGCTCCAGCTGCCAAGTAGTATGTCATAGGTAGGAACAAAGCAGATTTAATACTCACAGTCAATGAGTGCTTGTTTATTTGAAGCCAATCAGTTGCCAGTGTACTTAACAGGCGGGAGCTTCCAATCCATACCTGCTATTTTTTTGGTTGATTTTGGACTCTGCATTGTGTCTGGCCAGATTTGGCAGCTCAGCGCATACCCATGCTGCTCGATTAGAAACTATATCTTGCAGGGTTTTGCTTTTCAGAAACTTACAACAACACTATAGCTCAGGGGCATTTTCACAAAGAGAAGGGTAGAAGAGTCTTAGAAATTAACGGAAGTCAATAATCTTTTTTAAAATTGTGATTTAGCAATATTGCTCTTTCAGCATTATTTTCTTTGCTGAATACACGTGGTAATGATTTATCAGGGAAAAACAGGAGCAGAAGGTTTCCAGTTATTTGAACCAATGAAAGTGTTTATCATGACACAGATTTTATCAGTCCTAAGTGGCCTAGACAAGTTCTAGTACTATATTAGCTATTTTGTTTGGCGAAACTTTTCCGTTTTTGTATTTACAGGCCATCTATTGCACAACGCCACATATTGTCCTGAATGTGTTTTTAAAGTGAAGGATTTCAGTCACTCATAGTCCACATTTTTATTTTTCTCTGATCAATGTATATGAATCCCTTAAAGTTGTTGGGGCCTGTTCACTTTGTAGACCTGCTCCAAAATTCACCTGGAGAACACTTCTCATATGGTATCACCAGGAAGGCTTAAAGAGAGCCAGGGCACCACGTGCAACTGTACAAAGGAAGAAAACAATATTTTTTCTTAATGCATATATTAAGATTCGTATCGTTTGCATGGGAATATAAGCATCATTCCCTAACTTCTACGTGAAGACCCTTCAGTCTGACTCCATGTACACATTATGGTTCACTCTTGCATTCCTTGGAAGAATTGGCCTTCGAGTATACTTCACTTGTATGGCTTTTGTAGCTATGTTGTGCCTCAGCTTTGCTCATTTGGGCAATTTTACAAGCCCATATATTGCTTCATTATACTTCATTCCCATTAAAATGATTCTTTAAATAAAGTATAATGCACTAGCTACATGAAATTAACATTTTTATATGTAGTATTTCCATTCAAAAGTCAGTGTTAATGCAAATATCTCGGTTATGCAGCTAAGCATATAAAAATAAGGGAATGCAAAGTTAAGACTGCAATTGTGTTATAGACTTGAGTTACACGATCAAATAGAATAATATTATAATATCACTTATTCAGATTTCAGAGTAACAGCCGTGTTAGTCTGTATTCGCAAAAAGAAAAGGAGTACTTGTGGCACCTTAGAGACTAACCAATTTAAGGTGCCACAAGTACTCCTTTTCTTTTTACTTATTCAGATAAGATTGAGAGGGTTGTTCCTGTTCTTGGAATCTGTGGATGTTTTCATTCTTCCCTTGCCAACACCATGAATCGAAGAAGAATTCTTATACCTTGCCATTATGTGTAGTACTCTACCTGGATTCTTGACCAGAATATCTGTTCACTACATATGCACTATTTGCTGTAACTACTCTAAATACCATTTTTATCAGCTGCACAGTACAACACACATCTGGAGAAATGCAGTTTTGACTACCTAAACTGATAGGAAAAATTAATATTTTTTGCTTGTCGATTCCTCTAACAGGTCAGCAACTTTAATGGGCACCGGGAAAGGTACATACCATATACTGGCTAAGTTGGAGCACAATACTTTCACTTGTATACTGATCTTATCCTTTCTAAGGCTTGTTCTATGCTTCTTGTAGGGATAGGATAAATCCATATAAATTCCTAAGCCATGATACTCATTATGTCAACATCATGTGTATTTGTTATTTTTACATTCGTTTTATTTTATTTTATTTTAATTTCTTGGAGAGGTTATTCTCTTCCTCCTCCTTTTACTGTGTCCTACAGCAATGCCTTAGGTATTTCTGCTCAGGGTAGGTATGAGCTCTGCTTCTTTCTTGTTTCAGGGGAAACTCTACAAACCTTCTAAATATGTTTTTCATGAGTACTTAGGAGTAACAACAAATATTTTGAGGTCTTTCCCATAAATAGATAATTTTATGTAGAAAACTTCAGAAAAATATGACAAAATAAAGTTGTTTGTTTTCTCAGTACATGATTCTAAAACGCTTGCTCACATCCAGTAATCCTTACTAATTCAAGTAGTCCCACTGAAGTCAGTTATTGATACTGCCAGTGGGATTCCTTGCATAAGTAAGTATTATTCTGTGTGAGAACTTCTGCAAAAATTGATTTGCAACTTACCAAGACCTACATTCAATAACACTCAAAAACCGAAATGTATTAAGTATTAAAATTAGTGAAAGAGTCACCATCAAGAATCAGTAAAATGGTCAGTAAATGTTATCTTCTGTAGTCAAGTGCATTTCTTAGGAATCTTATTTTTCTTGCCTATTGACACATTGATATTGAAGCTGATATTTCATTGAGTGTACTACCATATACTATATACAGCAGTTTGCATTGATTGCTTCTTTTCTGGAAGTAAAATAAAGTAGATCTGTTGCAGTTTATTGTTATTATGCCCCTGAGATCTTGAACTTAGGTTAAGTGATTTAGAGACAGCTATCTGTCATCCTTTGTCACTTTCTGTATTACTTTTGCAATTTGTTTACAGATAATTTTTATTTTCTGGTCGTAAACCTGTCAGACCAATTCTCCAACCTCTCCCATGGTTGTAAAGCTTATTTATGCCTTTAGGAGTTGCAGGTATACTGGTACCTGATATGTTATGTCATGCTGTATGTCCAGATAATATACCCCACTGAAAATGGTTGAGGATATTATTTTTGTGTGTGAGAGAATTTACTACCCTTCAAGTGTAAAGGTGGAACTAAAGAGTTCTGAAACCATATAATTCCACAAAAGCTTGACAGTTTTATTTGTAAAATACAGTTGCAATTTCCCATGAGTCATTTAAAACTCAAACTATATCATAAATACAAAGTGCTAGACTTAAGGAAACAGTATGCAATGACCTCCTCTAACATTGCTAAGTTTTTCCTGGGAGCTGAGTATTTAAGAGATTATGATGGAATGGGGATTTTATGAAAAGGGTTCATAAGGTTAGCAGCTTACAAGCCAATGTTTTGGTCTCT
The DNA here is from genome assembly GCF_965152275.1 of Natator depressus. Taxonomy (NCBI): domain Eukaryota; kingdom Metazoa; phylum Chordata; order Testudines; family Cheloniidae; genus Natator; species Natator depressus. Next base: position 87,577,408 of record NC_134240.1, read on the forward strand.
TAGATTACAGTCCAGGTTTTTGTTAGTCTTTGTTAGAATGAATAAATCACTAACTTTCTGACTCTATTTCATTTTCAGGATTTTGGAACGCTATGTTCAAGATCAGATTCCTGGTGCAAAGGTTGTGGTAGAGTCCATTGGGGCCCGCAGATTTGGAGATGGCTTTTCAGAAGAGGATTACTCCAAATCTGACTTGATGGTCTATGCAATTGACCCTCAAACAAACCGAGCTATAATGAGGAATGAACTTTTTAAGTAAGTATCTAAAATCATTTGTCACTGATATCTGTACTCTTGATGCCTGTTTTGCAGCCCACTAGCTTTATTTTCCTTCAGTGCCTTGGACTTCTGCTGATTCATAACCTTCAATTCCATTCTTCCCAAGAGTCTTACAGATCTCTGGAAAAATGTGGTGTTTGTGGGTGCCTACTGCTGCTCATTCCACAAAGACAAACCCTGCACCTTCAATGGATTGATGGAGGAGCTTATTATGGAGTGGATTCTCATGGAGCTTTTCTACTCTAGTGAAACCAGTGGTCACCTTTATGTGGGAGGGGGTGATCCAAGACTGGATTAATAGTGGCTGAAAGTCATTACCATATAACAGTTGTTCGTTGCCACATATTAAGTGGCAAGACATTTATATGTGTAGTAAGAATATGCACAGTCTAGGATAGGATCTACATAGAATTAAAAAAATTATAGGGGTTATAAACCTTCGTGCTTCAGGGCTGAAGCCAACCACTAACTAATGGGGTTAGGAAAGAACTTCCCCTCTGGGTAGTTTGTGCCATTGCTCACTACAGGGTTGATGCACCTTCCTTTAAAGGTGGTACTGGCTGCTGTTGTAGACAAAATATGGCAGTAAATCTACTAGTCTAATCCACTATGGCAAGTCATTCACATTCCTAATTCATTTCTAAGTGGGTGAACATTTGCAAAACCACCACAAAAACCACCACAACTATTGGTTTATCTTTGGTAGTCTCAGAAGCCAAGGACCGAATGGCATGGAAACTAAATTAGCTTCTCACTTCTAGATATGGTATCTCTAGGTGAGGGCTGAGGGTAGTTTATGGGACGAAATGAATTAAATGGGGCCCACAGTTTAGGCCCCCCCCCAACTCTTTATTGCTGCTGTCCCTTGACTCTTTCAGCTCAGAGGACCACATTTGATGGTGAAGTTGTTGGGAGTCTTGGGAAGTTAGAGAATGGCTCTGCCACGTGCAAACCAGTCTGAACATACTTCCTGTAGATAGTGTGTCTGTAGATAGTCTACAGAGATGTCAGTCTGTCATTTTTTGTAAGCACTGTGTTCAATCAAAATGTATATATGAATAAATAAATTCCTTCTCTGCCACCTGCAGAAATCACCCTCTTAGACCTATTACTTTTATCTTAGTTTCCAAACGTATTTCCATGAGCCCAGTATTTGTATGAAAGCAAGGAAAAGGCTTACCTAGTCTTTCCAGATCAACTGTTGTCTGCTGCTTCTTCATACATTTTGTCTGAGTGTTTGCTTCTCCCCCAGTGAGAGTTAGACCAGAGCATTCAGAGTTGGCATAAGGCAGTCTGTGTCCGTCACAGGTCTAAAAAGCAAATGGCCGTAATCTTTCTTCTGGATCATGATTGAAAAGGGACTTGTTCTCCGGTGTTCTAAACTTACTACAGATTAATTACAGAGTGAGGTACCTAGCTCCATACAGGCAAAAATTATAAGGCCAAAAGACACCAGTGCGATCATCTAGTCTGATCTTCTGTATAGCAGAGGCTAGAGCACTTTCCAAAATTAATTCTTGTTTGAACTAGGGTGTGTCTTTTAGAAAAACATCTAATCTTGATTTTAAAATTTCCAGTGCAGAATCCTCATGCCCCTTGGTAAATTGTTCCAATGGTTATTTACCCTGACTGTTAAAATGATGTCTCTTATTTCTAGTATAATTTGTCAAGCTTCAGCTTCCAGCCATTGGATTTTGCTAGACTGAAGAACTCTATTATCTATTTTCTGTTCCCAGTGTAAATATAGAGGTGATCAAATCACCCCTTAATCTTCTCTTTGATAATTTCCTTGGGACTTTAACTGTAAGGCATGTTTCCCAGGCCTTTAATCATTCTTCTCTGAACCCTCTCCAGTTTTTAAACATCAGACACCAGAACAGGGCACAATATTCTGATAGTAGTTGTAACAATACCAACTCCAGAAGTAACATAATCTCTATACTCCTACTTGATATTCCCTTGTTTAAGCATCCAAGTATCTTGTTAGCCCTTTTAGCATCATACTGGGAGCTCATAGTCAGCTGATCTTTCTCCAAAACTCCAAAATCTCTTTCAGAGTCTGCTTCCCAAGATTGAGCTTCCCATCATCAAACTATAACCTGCTTTCTTTCTTCCTAGACTTATGACTTTACGTTTAGTCATACTGAAACTCGTATTGTTTCCTTGCACCCAGTTAAGCAAGCAATTCAGATTTGTTCTGTATTTGTGACCTGTCCTCTTCTTTCTTTAACATTCCCCCAATTTTTTTGTCATCTGCAAACTGTATCACTGATGATTTTATGTTTTGTTACATATCATTGATAAAAGTGTTAAATAACACAAAGCCAAGAATCAGTCCCCCCAGGACCCTACAAGAGCCACAACAATGATGATTTCCCATTTACAATTACATTTGGGAGACCTATCAACCAGTTTTAAATCCATTTAATGTGTGCCATAGAGGCAAATGGATGATAGAACAGACAGGGTGAAGCAAATAGTTGCATGATGGATAGATACAGGGATTAGATACAGTACCTGAATTAGACTGACCCCCTTGATAATCATTGGGTGCTTGTTACAGGTCCACTGAGGAAGTACAGAAGTGATCTGTTGCTGTACCCATAAAATGAGTGCTTGTCAAATCCCCCGAGAAGAACCCAGGGCCCAATTACCTCATCAATTGCACTCAACTCTCAGCAAAGCCAATGGGAGTTGTGTTCACAACTGGTGGGATAATCTGGCCCCTTCGTTATGGATAGAGAGGTATCTGCATATGGGATTCATTCAAATTAAATGGGGCCCACAGTTTACCCCCCCTCCCCAACTCTTTATTGCCACTGTCCCTTGACTCTTTCATCCCAGAGGACCACATTTGACGGTGAAGTTGTTGGGAGTCTTGGGAAGTTAGAGAATGGCTCTGCCACGTGCAAACAAGTCTGAACATACTTCCTGTAGTTAGTGTGTGCTCCAGCTATCATGATGATTGTGACAGCCTTTGTAAATCCTTGCAGCCCAGTGTTCCCAAATTCAGACTTGGATTCCAAATGTGGTAGTGCAAGATCCTGCCTTAATCTTCCTACATACAAAGTGAGCCAATGCACGTGCATGTCGGCAATTACCGGTTTTGTGCACACCATGTGGATTTTTGCTGACACAGTGCCCTTGTGTGGGCAGAAAATCTGGCCATATTTATGTCAGGGTCCATTGAAAGTACAGAAATGTATTTTGTAGTCCAGACTTGGATATACAGTACTGTATATCCAAGAGGTTAAAATGCAAATTTTCAAGCGTATAAAAAGCATTAGCGTTCCCAGTTTGTACTGCGACAGGATAATACTAGCTGTGGAAGGAACCTAGTTAAAATGCTTCATGTGCCTCCATAGTCAGTGTATTTTTTTTTCTTTTAAAGCTTTAAAAAATGTAAATCAGCAAAATCCTGGAGAATGCTTTCCTGCCCCTGGGGTAGAGGTGAATGAGCACCATCTTAGTAAAGTAAAGGAGAGGAATGAAGTGAGAGTTTCATTACTTGAAATCTGAAGCATTACCATGTTTTAATTAGTGATAGGTGAATCTCAACAGGTTTGGTTCAGATAAGCTCAGATGCTTATTCAAATCTAAAGAGAAACTCCCTCCCTAATACCGCAGCCTTCCTACCTGTAGTTGAGCTTTTAACAGGGGGTTCAGTAATTCTTCCCCACCATGCAGTGGGATGTCTTCAGAGGCAATATTAGTGGTCCTTCTCCCACTGGAAAGAGATTGCCAGGTTTTATAACTACCCCATGCCCTCCAACTAAAAATTATCTTCACAGGGAGTTCAGGATCCTACCAGAAGAAGGATTCATGGTGGCAGGGAACCCTGTGTAATAAACAGCAGATGCCAGGGGGTAATACTCAGAAATAGAGAAACACGTCAAGTCACTATTTAAATGCAGAGATGGAGGTGGCCAATGGTAGGAGTTATGGGATGGTACTGGGGATGGGTCTGCCTAACCCAGTATTTCCCAAATCTTGGAAGAGGTTCATATTTTAATATAGGAAGCAGGGAGAACATTCAGAACAGTTCCTATTTAGCCCATGAGTTTGCCCATAGGTAGTATTAGCATTCATACAAAACTATTATTTGAGTGTGGGAAAATGCTTTCATATGTCCTTCAGTGATCCTTTACTAAACATTAACTTACAATACATATAGTGTAATTCTGTATATGTTCTATAATTGGATCACTGGCTTTAATCTACATTTTGAGCTTTAATAGAAGGCAAAGACTCCCGCCTTTACCTGTCAATTTCAGAAAAGAATCTTTAATTGGGTCTATTAATGAATATTGGGATATGACCCTGGCCTTTGTGTCAGCAGATCTGGTACCCTAAAGATTCCCCATATGTGATGAATTTTCAGGTGACTTAGAGCCACAATAGAAATTCCTATACTTATCCCCCTGCCACAAGGAGCATGGCTTGTACAAGAGGGAAGTGGCTGAGGTATCCTGTCATCTCTTGCTGCCAAAATGGATCTAAGGACTATTGGGAGCTAGACACAAGTTAGGGCAGCATCAAGGCTGTCTAACTTACACTACTGCTCCAGTCTCCAGCTAGTCTCAAAGTTAGACTGGGGGGACGAATACCTAAACGTACCTAAAGCCACTATTGTACTCACCTCCTGAACTGCACCAAGCACAGCTTGAATGCAGTTCAGCATCTCAGGCATTGGCTAGAGCAGATGTGGTATCACCATAGTAATTTTTCAGGTTGCATTTAATCATTCACACTCAAATAATTCTGTTCAAATAACATATAAGATCAGACTTGCAGAAACAAAAGCCAGTAAAATCTGAAATTTGTGAAAAATTTAAACTTTAACCTATGCTGCTTATTGCCAGTTGGGCACAGTAAGAATTTCTCAGACTAATGGGTGATTTTTACATATGCTAATCATTGTAATACTTATGCATAATGAGGACTGCACAATCTTCTTCAGAACTCTTGTGATCAATAAGGGTTAAATATATGATCTGTCTTGGCCTATGTGCTGTCTTGGGAATGCACAGTATGTATAGAAAATCTATTTGAGGTTATTCTAAAGTATAGCAGCAACTGAATCAAATTATTTCCTCCACAAATGACTAAAAAACAATGAAACCATTTAAACTATTCGGACTGAAAATACCAGCATATTTTAATTACAGGTTTTTTAGATTTATTAGTGCACTAAAAGCATTGTAATCTATCGAAAATTCTCTTATATCTGTGACAAAGTTCCTCCTCTGCCTTGGTGGGTCCTGCGCTTATTGGTGGATTTTCTCACCTCAGAGGTTCACGGCAGCCCTCAGTTTGGCCACTTCCGTGGCTCAAATCTGCTGTTCGCTGGCCAGCATGGGGAAAGGAAGAAGAACAATCCCTGCAGTCTCTGTTGATCCAGCTAGTGGAATGGGGAACAGGCCAAACACCTTCCCCTCTGGTGGAGCCCACAGTCCAATTCAACTCTTCTGGTATCAAGTAGTGAGTTGGGGGGATGGAGGGATAGGGGGAAACTCAGGCCCGCCCTCTACTCTGGGTTCCAGCCCAGGGCCCTGTGGATTGTAGCTGTCTAGAGTGCCTCCTGGAACAGCTGCGTGACAGCTACAACTCCCTGGGCTACTTCCCCATGGCCTCCTCCCAACACCTTCTTCATTCTCACTCCAGGACCTTCCTCCTGGTGTCTGATAATACTTGTACTTCTCAGTCTTCTAGTAGTACGCCTTCTCACTCTCAGCTTCTTGCGCCTCCTCGCACGCGCACCACAAACTGAAGTGAGCTCCTTTTTAAAGCCAGGTGCCCTGATTAGCCTGCCTTAATTGATTCTAGCAGCTTCTTGATTGGCCGCAGGTGTTCTAATCAGCCTGTCTGCCTTAATTGTTTCCAGAAAGTTCCTGATTGTTCTGGAACCTTCCCTGTTACCTTACCCAGGGAACAGGGACCTACTTAACCTGGGGCTAATATATCTGCCTTTTATCATGTACTGGACTTACATATTTCTGTACATAAAAAATAAAATCTAAAACTGTGGGGGGAAAAGTCACTCTCCTGTAGCCATCTGGCCCAATCCTGTCACATATCTATTCACCTTACAAATATCCTGCATTTAAAAAATCCACCCATCTGAGCCCTTGTGCAGTATGCCATGTAGTCATTGTGTATGGTTGAGTTATGAACCCCTTAAAATAAGGGTTTATAAAGAAAATGTTAACAGAATCTTAACTGAGACAGTGTTAAAGGTTTCCCACTGGCAAAGCTGAATACTTGCATATTCTTCATCAACACAGAGGACGTCTACCATACACCAGTGACATCTAGTGTGCAAATGAAGAATTAGAGCTCTGGTTTCCAATATGCTTGCATTTTCAACATTCATATTGTAGATTCTGTTTAGGTAAGGGTAAATTATTTTTGCTAAATTACTAAAAACAAACACATTATCTGAAAATGGGCCAAAGGCTTTGTTATGAATTTTAGTAAAGTATAGTAATAAAAAAGGACAAAGTATTCTTTCTTAAAGAAAATGTTATTCTAAAGACCTCTGGTGGAACTTTAGAAGGAGTTAATGGATCAATGAATGATTAATCATTATTCCATTACCAAGGTAGTGGTATGGAAGCACTGCTCATGTTTCCATAGTTCATGCTTAGCTGAACATTGTACATAAGCAAGGATTCAACCACTTTGTTGTATATGAAGAAAACAGCATATCCTCCCAAAAATTATAGCACTTTTTGATTTTTTTAGAATGAATATTCTGAGATTTTGCAAGTAAAAGTTAACTAGTTTCAGTTAAAATTAATTTTAAAAATTGGTCCTTTAGGAAATTTAGTGCCCAGTAGCAGGTTGTTTCTGTATCTCAAATGATCTTAATAATGTAATAACACAGACACTTCAAACTTTCTTTAGAGTTTAAACTAAATGGGATTCATATGCATAGATTGCATATGAAGGTATTTTTGATTAATGGTACTACTTTGCATTACTGTTCATAACTTCAGCAGGACCCCTGAGGAATAATTTTGTATTACACTGAAGACCATGTGCAACTGTTCTCTATCAAAATGGCTGCCAACGCCCATTGTTGTCAATGGGAGTTTGGTCAGAACCTGACCACGATTAGATGGCCATTTGAGATTTAGGCCAAAACACTTTGATTTAAAAATTATTTTTTTCTGTGAAAAGCAGATATTCTTTATGACCATTTTAATTTGTAGTTTAATCAAAACCACAATTTTTCATTGAAAAACAATTAACATGGAAAATTTTTGAACAGCCCTATTCCTGTACAGTAAGTGGAGAATTAATTGTGACTTTCACAATTCCCTGGTGCGCTCCTTGAATAGCATAGCCATATGCTGCCCCTGACTCAGATCAGCTTACAAAACTACGACCTGGCCCCTAAACTAAACAGTGCCATTTCTTGTTTCAGCAACATTTATTTTGCTTTTTTCAGTGTACCAAAATACATCAGTTTGTTAACTTTGGTCCAAAATTATACTTTTACCCTATTATACATCTGTAGTTACTGTACATTTCGAGTAATGATAGTAGAATGTAGTCCCTGATAATTAACTCTAATTTCCAGTAATGTCTAAACTTATCCTGGCAAACTCCTTTGTCTATTTTTGTACCTGTGTTATTATAGTTTTCTACTAATAGTCAGAAGCCAATAGTCCAGAATTTATAATGTCAGTCAGTGTTGGTTGTGATCAAATTGTACTGTCATCTGATGACATATGTAAAATGAGCTAATAAGTTGTAGCCAGTGTGTAGTGGACAAGGTTATCTCAATTGCTTTCTTGGTGAAAATCTCAGCAGAAAGAGACAGGCTTTTGAGCCACACAGAACTCTTCTTTGAAAGCTTGTCTCTCTCACCAACAGAACTTCATCTAGTAAAAGATATTACCTCATCCATGTTGTCTCTTTAACATGCTGGGTGGGACCAACATGGCTACGACTACATTGCATGCATTCTACTACAGTAGTTGTACTTCTTCCAGAAGAGGGTTGAAAATATGTTGTGGCATGATGTCTATTTTACACTGATTTTTGTACTGTACATTCTCTGAATAAATAGAGCACTCAGTTTACACTGATGTCAGACTGGCAACTTTCATGAGTCCCAAACTAACTTTAAAAATGTATGATAGTGCTCTACTTAATGTAGTTAAAGTATTTTAAAGATTGTGGGCATTTATTTCCCCCCCATTCCAGCCCCTTTGCAAGGCACTCAGGAATCTGGACACAACTGCTCAGCTAAGAATTCCCTTGACAGAGCAGGTACTATCAACTAGCTTGAACAGGTTCCTGCATCAGCCATCCCCCACCTGAGCATATAGGGCGTTTCCCTAGTTTTCTCTAAGTTACACAGTCACTGGAGCAGGTGTGGTTTGCGATTGTGGCTTGCGATTCCCCCCCAACACCAAACAGATCTTGGCACAGGAAGGAATCTGGCCCAGTACATGCTATGCTTTGTTGGATAAATACCAAATACTTAGAGGCTAAATGATCAACCTTCTTATGTAAGAATGAGATCAAAACTTATTGAAAGGCAATTTAGTGGCATATTCTCCATGGAATCCCATTCCTTTTAATATGAGGGAAGTGAGGTCAGTCGGGATATGTTTAAACATTTCGGAGTGAGCCTCCTAGCCCAGGTCAAAAGACGCAAGCTAGTGGGCTTGTGCTGTAAAAATTGCTGTATAGCACTTTGAAGTTGCGGCTCGGGGCGGAGCTTGGGCCCTGAAGCCTAGAGTGTGGGGTGGACTTCTGCTGTGATTTGATATTCACCTGGTGGTTTGTTGTTCTTTAAGCTTTCTATGGCTATTTTAAGTTCATCCAGAGTAATATTCTCACAGCAAACATCAAGTTCTGCCATCTTCCCTGCAAATGATGGCGGGGGGCTGGGAGGGCAGAATTCCTAACTGTAAGAACAGCAGGACAATGATACAGGTTGCCTAGGGAGGTTGTGGAAGTTCCTTTGCTGGAGGTTTTCAAAAGCAGGCTGGATGGTCATCTCTCTTGTATGGTTTAGACACAACAAATCCTGTATCTTCGCAGGGGGTTAAACTAGATGACCCTTGCAGTCCCTTCTAGCCTTATGATTCTATGGTTATCAAAGTTAAATGTTATTTCTGGTGAGAGTCTGTTAAGGATATCATGGGAAGTGTTCTGTCCATCTTTTCATTTGCTGGTCTAAGGTTTTCCCTTGTTTATCTTTCATTGGACCTTCCCCGCTGTGGCTAAAGTCTCCAGCAAGTCATATAGTGGTTTGATAAAGTGTTCTCATGTGTTCCTTCATTGCTGCCATTTCTGTTTCCAGTGCCTATCTATTGATATATGCTTTTTCTGGCTGATCTTTTTTTTACTTCTTTATCTCTATATTCCTCTTTTCATTGTTTACCTTACTTTGGCCTTAAGGCATTGAGTAGATTTAACTTAGCTTGTTTTCTTTATGCAGTAACATCCCACATGGCCTTAATGGTCCACTCTTCCTTCCTACCTTTGCTAGATTCAAGATGGTCTCTGCTAATGCTAATGGCTTCCCATGACATTTCTTTATCATTTTAAATACTGTTTCTGCCATATTTGAAAACTTTGTTTGAACGCTGTAATTCAGAAACTTTCCTTATTTGTTCATCCCCAAGCTTAATTATGTTAATCTTTCTTGCAATTTTCTTTACTCGTAGTTTACTCAATTTCATTTTCATGGTGGCAATCCATGGTTGATGATCACTGCCTACATATGCCCCGTTGAATATGCAGACATGTTGAAGTGATGATTAGAATGTTGTATGTACAAAAATGATCTATTTTATTTTTAGTAATGCTGTCAGGTGAGGTCCATGTTGTTTTCTGGTTCTCTTTATGAGGAAAGCATGTCCCTCTAATAATAAAAAGAAAAGGAGGACTTGTGGCACCTCCTTTTCTTTTTGCGGACACAGACTAACACGGCTGCTACTCTGAAACCTCTAATAATAAAGTGATTTAACTGACATAATTCAAGAACACACTTGCCACCATTTTGATGGAAGCCAGTTCCATGTGTGCCATTATGCCATAATTGTCTGTCCCCACCGTAGCATTCATATTGCCAAAAACAATGAGAATATCATGTTATGGGACTTTGCTGATGAAGTCCTGCAGAATATTATAACAAGTAGCCTGATCATCCTTGTTGTATTCATTCATTAGAGTATAACATTGAATGACAGTGTCTGAAATCTTGCCTGTATAATTTTGCCATTAACTGATTACCAGTCTAAAATTGCTCTTTGTGAATCAACATTCAAGATCAATGCAACCCCTTCTCTTCCTCCATCTGGATTTCATGGGTAAAATCAGTTTTAATTGTTGTTTTTCATTTTCATAGAATCATAGAACTGGAAGGGACCTTGAGAGGTCATCTAGTCCAGTCCCCTGCACTCAAGGCAGGACTAAGTATTATCTAGACCATCCCTGACAGGTGTTTGTCCAATCTGCTCTTAAAAATCCCAATGATGGAGATTCCACCACCTCCCTAAATTTATTCCAGTGCTTAACCACTCTGACAGTTAGGACTTTTTTCCTAATGTCCAACCTAAATCTCCCTTGCTGCAATTTAAGCCCATTGCTTCTTGTCCTATCCTCAGAGGTTAAGAAGAACAATTTTTCTCCCTCCTCCTTGTAAAAACCTTTTATGTACTTGAAAACTGTTATCATGTCCCCTTCTTAGTCTTCTCTCCTCCAGACTAAACAAACCCAATTTTTTCAATCTTCCCTCATAGGTCATGTTTTCTTGACCTTTAATCATTTTTGTTCCTCTTCTTTGGACTTTCTCCAATTTGTCCACATCTTTCCTGAAATGTGGTGCCCAGAACTGGACATAATACTCCAGTTGAGGCCGAATCAGCGTGGAGTAGAGCGGAAGAATTACCTCTTGTGTCTTGCTTACAATACTCCTGCTAATACATCCCAGAATGATGTTTGCTTTTTTTGCAACAGCATTACACTGTTAACTCATATTTAGCTTGTGATCCACTATGACCCCCAGATCCCTTTCAACAGTACTCCTTCCTAGGCAGTCATTTTGATTATATCTGCTTCTGGCCACCTGCGTTCATTAATACGAAGAATGTCTGTGTTATAATTTTCCATTTCTTTGATGATTTGGGCTGACTTTCTGATGGTAACATAGTCCTCACATTCCAAAAGCCCACCCAAAGTTTGGAACGAGCCTGGAACAGTCAGTTCTTCAGGGCAATAGTGTCCTTTCATAGCTGTTTTTCGCTGATATCCATCATGCTGTCTATTTGAGGGCTATTTACTGATCCAAGGATCTGTATTTGGCATTTTATTTGTTCTACTGTTTCCATAACAAAAGTATTGTATGGGATTAAGTCAACTTCATGCCCAACCAGGAGAACCAGAAGACTGATTCTATTTTTTTTTTTATGGCCTGATCTCTGCCCTTCAATCTGTCATGTTTGTTTAACCCTAACGCCCATTGAAGTAGCTCTTGGGGTCATGGAGACATACAGGTGACCCCCAACACATCAAGGTATCAGTCTCTAGGGGAGATTAATATTAAAAACATCAATGATAATACTGAAAAAGGGATTCTGAAAGAATTGTAAGATTCATAAGTACATAAAGATGAGGTATATACTATAGCAGTATATATAGAACATATAGTTATTAACTCAGTGGACTAGCAGTCGGAAGAGAATTAACTAGGGCTGCTGTAATAGTTTTGTTTTGTAATATTGAAGGTTCTTGGATGGAAAACTGCTGGATATCAATAAAGAATTTCAGCCATACCTTGGGCAAGGAGGACGTATTCTGGAAATCCGCACCCCAGATGTGGTGGCCAATGTTAAGAAGCAGGCACAAGCTGTAGGCTACACAGAAGGGGCATTGCTTGCTTTGGCTGTCATAATCATCCTTTGCTGTATGCCTGCTATTTTAATAGTCATGGTCAGCTACAGACAGTAAGTACTCCAAATTTCTTTGTCATTGAAAATTCTTTCTTATATTCTATACACTTACTACAAGGGGAACTACAGTTGGTAGCCCTGAACACTGGTCTGCTTTGAAAGCTGTCCCACCAATCTACAGTCTGGTTATTTTTAATGTCCTCCTCCTCCTCATGTCTTTATTTATATATGTATTTTTTCTATTTATTATATATAAATGATGGAGTAATTATTTCAGATTATAGATGAAGTGAAACCAAAATCCCGAATCCAAATATCTAACATGTGAACACGGATTGCAGTCTGAATTTCATATCTAGATTTCTCTTTATCATGCTTCAGCCAGAACTCTGGGTCCGTATATGCACAAACTGTTGGTAGCTCAGTATATGAATTGAGATTCAACTTTTATATTGCAGGGAAAATTAGATGACCCAAAATTTTCTTGTGGCTCTAAAATATGAGGCAATTATTATTTTTGATTTTTTCAGACCTGTGAACTACTTGGTTCCAGCTGGGACTGAAGTTCAAGCATCAAAACATACTGTAGAAAGGTTGCTCTTGTTGTATTCTAGCTCTTTTTGAATAGGCAGAAATCTCATGAGAACCTATTTGCTTTAGATTTCTTGTTACATTTAATAGTTGCAAGAATTTTAAACAGTTTGGCTAACAAATGGTTAAACATCTCAACTTTTGGGTCTTCATCTGACCCAACAGTTTGAGGTTCTCTCATTAATACATCTACTCAGTTGGAAATTGAGACCAGATATAACATTTCCTTTTTCCTTTCAATAAAAAAAATTAAAAGTATCCATATACAATCTCTGAGCATCCTTCCAATTATTTAAAATTACAAAAACAAAGTGCAATTCAGTCAGCTCACACCTTCCACCAGACAGTAGTTGATAATCAAATACTAACACCCCCATACATCAACCTATACCTCAATCCCTCTCCCTCTCTTCAAAGGCCAGGTAAAGCAAATGGGCCCTGCAGCATGCCCTATTACGCAGCAAATCTCAGCTACTTAGAACCAAGTGTGGGAGGGCTTTCCAGAGCTCTGAAGTTCTTACAGAGGATGTCCCGCTATCAGATCTCTGTCTGTTATATTGGGGCGATTAAGTACCAGTGCCTTTGCGACTGCAACTTGAGCCAGTGTATCACTGGGTGAAAGAATATACAGAAACCAATGCACGTGTATTATAATAGATCACTGGAATATGAATATTATTGCAGGTCTACAATATGGTGTAATTTACCAGGTGAGATTTTAGGCTTACCAGTTGTGCTGTTCCTTCCTACATGGTAACTGGAATAGAACACAGTACTGTTTGTCAATGCCCTGTCATAAGCAACTGCAACGACAGTGACATACATTGAGTTGTACTTATGATCGGGCTAAATTTAGCTGTATCTTTGTCTGTATCCATTATATATTGTATGTGGATACCACTTTGGGCTCCAGATGATAAAATCAACGGCAATCTTATGCTTTACAAGTGTAAGTTGAGTAACAATTCTCTTTAAACTTGTAGTCCTTTTAATTTGCTGAGTTAGAATATTTCCTAGAGATAGGAATGATCAACATTCTGGTGGTTTGTGTTATAAATCAAATTTACTTAATCTTTTAAGGAGACATCACTGCATGAAAGAACAGTAGTATGCCTGAAGGCATGCTTAATAGTCACATAAGAAGAGTAACTGCATTTTATAGCTATTTTTAAATGGCTGATATTTGTTTGCATAACATTTATATCTGAATGTTACCAGGTTTTTTTAGAGAATAAATCCTCCAAAAGGAGTCTGAAAGGCCATCGGTTTAATCAGCTCCTGCACTAGCCAGGGGCTCTACCTGGGGAGGATAACCCTAAAATACCTCAGGCAATCCAGACTGGAGCCCTTCTTTCAGGATTGAATGGGGAGTATGTGCTGAATAAACACATCTTCCAGGTTTCCTATCCACACTCCTCTCCCCAAGCAGTGTTTAACCATTCCCTTTCCAGGCAAAATATACCATTGAGAGCCCTGCACCTCAGAATATGGTTCCAGAAAATATATCCCTGTGTTGGATCATGTTTCTTGAGTCATACTGTGTTTAAAATTTTCATGCAGTAAATTTTTATTGAACAAAGATTCAAACTCTCATTAGTTTGCAATGTGGTTTTTATGTGATTTCTTTCCAGGAAGGAAAAGCAAATTGCAAAATTCCCCTTGACATCTATATGAACAGAATCAGGTCCCAAATACATCAGGCTGTTTTAAGTAATCTATTTAGCTGCCGTCTATCTAAAATCACAATTTTGTTGTCTACAGGTATCATGTACAGTTGGACTTTATATCAAACCACCACAAATAAATTATTAGTATTATGAAAAATAAATCAATAAAATTCATTTAGACTGAAGACAATACAAATGATTTCCATCTTAATATAAACCTTATACTCTATTGAATTGTTTAGAAAACAAGTTTATTGTTGTCTTACTCCTTAGCTCCCCTTTTCCAAAGCTGCTTTAACATAATCTCCCGATCAACAATTCTGGCAAACAAGCTGCTCAATTTTGCCATTTAGTGCAAAGATTATAGAAGAATAAATGTAACTGTCACAGTCAGTGCACATATAATGGAAACATTAAGACTTGCTTGATATTAGAACTCTTTTGTGTGTAGTAGGTAGCTTTTCAATACTTTCCAGCTCAATGATCAGCTAACATCCAAAGAATTAATTTTACTTATTACATCTTTTAAAAAATAAAGGTTAAACTAAATGAGTTTTACATTGCTTACTTTTAATGTGAAATTATCACTGTTAAAGCACAGCTCACTGACTGCATGTATTGCTTATAAATAATGTAATACATTATCATTATTTTCTTTTGAGTGATGCTTTGAAATTCACTGTCTAGGACAAACCAAAAAGCCAATTATGAAAACTATAGTATGAATTAATCACAGCAAGGGTGGCATATTCCACATAGAAGCCAAAATGTAATTGTGCTTTACTATGAAGGACTGTTTCTTTAATATTTGCCATGTTAAAATGAGGAGGCAATTATAAAACTTACATCATCTTTAATATTCCACTTTTAAAAATCCTAATTCATACTTCGATATCCACATCTTTAATCAATGTTTTTTTCAGATTCTGTGTAGCCCATAACTGATTTGTCCCCCAGTAATTCATGTTTATGGATGATAATTTTATAACCGTCTCACAATCACAAAAGGAACTAAATGATTTTCAGTTACTTAAACATAATGGTTCTTAAATATGTCATGAATTTTGCAATTTAATATGTAAAATTATTGTCACTCTTAGTTTATTATTAATATAAGGTTCACTGTTTCAGATAATTGTTGTTGTAAATGGAACACTTCTAACATACCTTTTTTCCCCCTCTCTCTCTCTCTCGCATGACAACAGATTTAAAGAGTAAGTATTTACTTTTAGATTTGCTTCTTACACCTTGTTTAAGAATAATGATTGCTGATCAATATCTGCTTTTTATCATTGTACAAGAACAAAGGCCATTTGAAATTTAAGAGAAGTAAATGTATTGCCAGTGAAAGGAAATGCTTCATATAGTCAAACTGTAGAATGCATTGCTACCTGAGATCTTTTTGTGGCTGGATTTAAAAAGAAACTTGTACATTTTATGACCATTTAATAAAACATTCAGTTATGTGCTAAGAGAAGGCAATCACATTTCATGCTGTTTGCCTGCAGAGAGAAGAAAGGATTTTTTCCCCATTGTACAGCATTATATAATTAACTAGGTACATTTTATGCATAGGTTTAAAGATGGAATGCCATCTTATAAAAGATCAGGTGTTCGCCAGTGTCATAGACAAGATAGCAGGTTTGGTAAATCAGTGATATGCTCTGAGTGTCTGCTTCACTAAAGCACATGGAGGGGGTCTGAGGCCTATGCTGAAGGTGAAATAATGCTTCCACAACAACAATCTCTCTTTTTCTCTGTGAAGAATTTTCTGTTGGGGCTGTGTGGGGCATGGAGGCATGACAACATCCCCTATTTAAGTCATGACTCTAGTGAAGGTTAATTCTGGTGAGAATCAATTCCATGAGTGCTCCTAAGAAGTCACAGTATGTTTACGCCAGCTGTCCCTTCTACTCCAGGAGCCAAATTGCCAGGAAGGGGAAGCCAGTAAGATGGTGCCTGCCTCTGTTCATATAAGGGGTCCTTTTCCTTTTGATCCTGAAAATTATGATACCAGAGGGACTTACTCTTGCCAGCTCACAGGCTGCCATCCCTCCCCGTTGATGGGATGCTTCAAAAAACTTAGAATTAAATGTTCTCTTAACTTTTGCACAGGCTCTGCCAAGCTAGGGAATCCAAGTAATAGGGTTAAGCGCTAAAATACCTTGTATATGACCCATACATACTAAATAAATAATAGCTTGATATTAAAAATAGTTTATATTAAACTGAAAACACCCCCACATATCTGTCTATATATGTGTATACTCCAATAAGCTTGATTTTTTTTCTATGTTAATTGAACCACTTACTTTTTACATCATTTATTTTATTACCTTAATTTGAATTTGGAAATGTGGACAGATATGCTGAAGAAAACACTATAAAATGTGAAGGCTTTGCTTATGTAACCCACACACTTCCTGGGTGTGGTATTCTATCCCATCTAGTGGCATTGAGACCACTTAGAGAGAGATTAATGAGTCTGCTCTAGAGCCTTGGCTAAGGGCCATATGGCTTTTAGTTCAAGCAGGAAAGGCTCATGCATTTAGCTCCAGAGCTCCCAGGTTCAATTCTGCGCACCAACAACTGGGGTCTGTCGGTGGTACACTTATATAGAGCACAGTATAGAGCAGGAGGATCCTGTCCTTTGTGCTGTTTACATTTCTGTCTCGTTGTGTAATTTTGTAATCGTTGGGTGATTGTTCTTTACCAAGATTTTGAAGTGCTATAGCCTTAAAATAGGATTATAGTACAGAATCCATGGGTTCCGTGGCTGTGTGTGGCCTTTTAATGTTTATGAGATGTCATTAGCAGATATTGACTTTTGTTGAAGTGAACATCATGATTTATTGACCCAGGAGATAAATGTTCGTTGAAACATGAAGTCAGTAGGCCAAATTCATCCCTGGAGTAACTCAATTCAATTAAATACAATTACATCCGGGCTAATTTAGCCCAATATCAGTAATGGTTTTATACTATGAATAGTGGATATCCCAGAAATACCTGTTTATGAATGTCATTATTTTAAACTAGCATTCTAAAGGAAAAATGAAGGTAACTGTTCAGAAGAAATAATTATTGGATACTGCCAGAGCAGTTCAGGGTCTGAGAATTTCAGACTTCAGTATTGTTAATTTGGGGGGTAAGAGCTTGGTAACTCTAGTTACCATCCAAATCTTTTCAGCCAAATATGAGAGGATTTTTTTAAATGTAACAATGCTGAATACAGATATATAGATAGATATGAAACAATACAATTTTCTAATGAACCAGTTTTACTTCCCTATTTTTAAATTATTTTAGAACTCCAGTAAATGACATCTTAGCTCCAGGCACTACCATAATCTAAATGTGAAGAATATTAATCATGATTTCTTTTGAAAATCAAGGTAGAGTCTGTTGTACTCTATTCTGAATTAAATTTCTCTCAATCCTGTTACCAGTTACATGGTAATTATTTGTTCTTTCTGACTCTTACCAATGAACTAGAGGGCTTGAATTTATGGTCTACATGTTGACTAGAGCTGGCCAAAAAAAGGAAGTCCCTTCCTGTGAAAAATTTCATGGGTTTTTTTCCTAAAAAATGCAAATATTTTTGCAGAAAGAGATTTCCTGAAACATTTGGTTTCAGGACATCCAAAATGGAATTTTCAAGCTTGTCAGCTGCCGACCTAAAAGACTCCTGTCAATTTAATTTTCTGCCTTGGTTCTCTGCCTCCCTGGAGCTCAGCCTCCTTGCCTCACCTCCAACCCAGAGCCAGGGTTCTCAGTCTCTTGTTACTTTTACTTTCTGCCTGCAGAGCAGGTTCCAGGCGGCCATCATTTCAATTTTCCTGATAGACAATCAAAATTTTTGAACAAAACTGAAATTTTCATGCAGAAAATTTTGATTTTACAAAAAGGGCATTTGGAAAAATCATTCAAATGGGAAATCGTGGACCAGCTCTTATGCTGATAAAGGTGTTACAAGTCATAAAAATTAAACTTTGAGGAAGACTTTACAAATGTTTAAATTTAAATGTGACATTAATAAATGTCAATAAATGAAGGACTTTGCCAAAGCAGCCAGTTCACCACATACCACCTGATGAAAACCAGTATTGTTAAAGCTTAATTGTCCTCTTACTCAATTAAATGTAATTGCTAATGAATGTCTTATTATTTCATGATGATCAGGTGGTTTGGCAATTATATAAAAGTGGATGGTTGTATTTAGATACATTTTGGAGCTCTGGAAATCCATAATGAAAGAGCAAGCGATAGAGTGATACAAAGCTGAAACAAATTGCTCACATGATTACCTTTCTTTGAATACAAAACAAGTAATGTTTGAGGAACTACCATCTGACTACATGTCAGCCCATGTAAACTATAGAATATTTCTAACACACATTTTTTCCCTCCCTGCACAACTTACCAAAGGCGGCAAGCTGAATGTGCAAAGACAGCAAGAATCCAGATGGCCTTACCAGCTGGCAAACCATCAAGTAGCGCTGCCAATAATCTCTATGAAGAACTCGGTGACAGCACCATGTAAGTATTCATTGTGATTCATCACTAATATTGTTAGTGAACCAAGGCATAGGTCACGTTTCTGAAATGTCTTTTATTACAACATAATTGAATAGATTTTTCTTGATGAGGGTATGTTCCACAAATGACTTGAGCTTCTTAAAAATCAAGAAAATAAATAAGAGGGCTGGAGACTCAGCTGTGCTGCAGTGGCACAAAAGGGACAGAGTAGTCAGCTGGGATCTCTCCTTGTACGGGGAATCTCCAGGGGAAGTAGTATAAAGTGTAAAGCTGCTCATTAGGCATTGCTAGAGCATGCTGCACTTCAGTGTTTTTGGGCCAGCACAACAACCCATAGGTGCTATAGCAAGTTAAAATAGTCCTGAGGCTGCTCTAATTTGCATCAAGGTTAGGGGGCTTGAAAGGTGGCAGAAAGCCTTTACTTCTCAGAGGTACTGAATGCAGCTCTGGCACACCTGAGAACTTGGCCCAAAATGTTATTTCTTCCAAGCTGCCTGCTGAATATACTTTTAAAACTCAATCAGAAAACCCATTTGACAGACTTCTCAGTATGAAATATTCCATTGGCTAAAGTTTTTTCTTTGTAAATCTGAAGTAATTTAAATGTTGAAATTAAACACAATGGGGCAATAAAATAGATTGTAAAAAATAGTAGTTAAAGGAAAGCATCTTTTTGCCATTATATGTTGGTAACATATTTGTAGCTGGAATGTGTCTTGGGTCTTCTTTTCTAACAGGATGATATGACCAAAGTCATTGTTCTATTAAGACAATAAATTACTAAGAAAGGGTGAACTGTACTCATGCACTGATGTAACTTAATTGTAGTCAAGGGACTCCAAGCAGAAATCAACACAGTATGAAACAGATCATAATAGCACAGTACAGGGAAATATTTACACATACAATATTTTTGCTTATACGCTAATGTCAGAAAATATTTATTACTTTTGTATTATTTTAAAAGAATAACATTAAGATGACAACACTAAAAGAATAGACTTCATAAAGTATTTGGGAGCGGGGGTGCTGGCGCTATCTAGTGTTGGCTGATTTTTGTTCTATTTTGAAGTCACTTTTTCCCCCTTGATCAGAGAGTTCATATATATATATATATTTGAGTTTATAAAAATATTACTATAGCAGGGTGAAGAGTATCATTGCTTTAGTATGTTTTAAATTTTGATTATTTAAAGACAGTGTCTGATTTCCAGGTGTTTTGGGTTGAATTTCTCTTTATGAATAGAGAACCTTTACATTACTCATTGAAGCAGGAATAGCTTCTCTTCCAAAATTAACCACTGAGTTTTTTCCCCCTTGGCATTTTATGCCTGTGAATTGTTACTGTTTGGGTAGCTGGAAGAAAGAAGTATGTTTCACAGAAATACAACACACATAGAATTTAAAAGGTTATTGTATGTGAATTCTAGGTCTTGATCTAGGTGGGACTACTCACATCTTTATAATTACACCCATGCTGACGTACTTTGCTGGATCAAGACCCTGGTTCCTTAAAGCCTAACCCAATTCCTGTGAAAGTAAAAGGATGACTGCAATTCACTTTACTAGAAGTTGGATTGGACTGGTTACAAATGGGCATTGGAAGCTTTATGAGTCTGAATTCTCCAATCTAATTGATGTGCTTTCAGCCAGGCTATGACCAAGCTTTGTGTTTGTGGACAAAATTTGCACCTGCAAAGTTTTGCATATGTAATATGAGTTGCAGATGCAAATCTGAATACTTGCATCTCTGATTTAGAGACACACTTACTCAGATTTGTCACAACACTTCAACTAAAAGTATACATTTAGCAAATACTGATTTTTCCCTGTAAAAGGGACACCATCTATGGACTATATATAAATAACCCATTGTAAAAATGACAAGTAAATATTTCCACAAAATTGAGATATTGATCAAGGAATCTCTAGCAGAAGATAGAGATATGGAAAAATAATGTAAATCAATGCACTTAATAATTTTAAAGAGAGAATGTTTTTCAATAACATTTAAATAAAAGTTTATCAAAAATCTGTGAAGTTTAACTGAATCCAATATTTGGTCCAAAGGCAACAATCTACCTCAGAAAATCAATCTTCAGGGAAAAAAAATTATAGTAGAATATTGTAAACTCATTTTCAATTTGCAGGTGAATTGCAGTACTACATTTGCAAAAAGAAAAGGAGTACTTGTGGCACCTTAGAGACTAACCAATTTATTTGAGCATAAGCTTTCGTGAGTTACAGCTCACTTCATCGCATGCATAAAAGTGGAAAATGCCATCCGATGAAGTGAGTTGTAACTCACGAAAGCTTATGCTCAAATAAATTGGTTAGTCTCTAAGGTGCCACAAGTCCTCCTTTTCTTTTTGCGAATACAGACTAACACGGCTGCTACTCTGAATACTACATTTAAATTGCTATAGTATATTATAATCTCATGCATAACTTTATTTTTTCTTATCAACTATTTCTCGAATCTCCAACAATTTTCTTAACCAAATAATGGAAATTTAAGAAAATTGAAAAACTTACTTGTCTTTATTTTTCATGCCTTTCCATAATTGTCCTTTGTCAAACATTTTCTTTCTGTAGTGCTGCCTTACGTCTTATTTTCTTAATTTGTTTTGGGTTTTTTTTTGGAAAGTTAAGTGGAACTAAAAACTTTTTTTTGTTTTAAATCCATCTTATGTCTCATGACTTCCATTCTTTCTCCATCTTTGGATACATAGGCATCAGTAAGTAAACTTACTTCACCATGCATAATGTTTGTAGCCAATAGAAACAGTAGTTGATTCTTCTATGGTTAGTTTATATTAAAACTGTAATTAATTGCCATTGAGTATCAGCCTTTATTTTACAATGGTGTACTACATGGAAGACATTTACTTTTAAGTGGAAAGATTTGTGTATCTCCTTTCATTTTCCTTAACCCTTTTGAACCAAGTAGCGATTAAATACAGAACTTTAATTGCTGAACTTGAATAGTATTATTTCTAAGGGCCTCTAGTCTCAGCACCTACTCTCTTTGGTGATTGGTGCTCTCCAGATGCCTAAAACAGATTGATAGGTAAGCAGGTTTCTCAAGCTTGCATTCAGTCAGAACCTTTTCATCCTTTACCTATAATTTCTTTTTAGGCAGCCATCACTGCTCTAGTTTGCAGAAATATGACTTCAAACCAATCTGATGCAGTTCCTTGTTGGAACAAAGAGACAAAAGAATGTTCTACAAATATTAAGGTTTCATCATAAAATCACTCTTTAGTGTTTTCATATAAAATAGTCTAGCAATCAAGCAGCTTTTCAAATAATCCATTCTCATGCATATCAAGAGTATATCAGTTTGTATGTACTTTGTATTTGGAAGCAAAGTGGATCTTCATTTAACTTCAGGAATCATTGATTTTTCCAGTCTCTACATTTGAAAATCCATGTGATCACTAAGGTGGCTGAGGAAGCTTGTCCAATATGTGTCAAGGCATATTGTTTAAAAATAAGTTAATGATGTAAAATAACATATCAAATTCCCATGATCAAATACTCATTAAGTACTCGCAAAAAGAAAAGGAGTACTTGTGGCACCTTAGAGACTAACAAATTTATTTGAGCATAAGCTTTCGTGAGCTACAGCTCACTTCATCAGATGCTGTAGTTCACGAAAGCTTATGCTCATAAATTTGTTAGTCTCTAAGGTGCCACAAGTACTCCTTTTCTTTTTGTGAATACAGACTAACACGGCTGCTACTCTGAAACCTATCATTAAGTACTGACACTATTGGGAATGTAGACTTACTCTGTCTAAGCGGTAGTTTCTGAGATGTTTACCAGTGTTCTTCCGTGCACTGGGGAGAGTATCCTCTCTGCTGTAGCCCTTTTTAAGGGTGCCACATACTCCCCACTGTTTGTCAGCCCCATTTAATGCCCCAGGTCCTTTTGGAAAAGTGTGCTCCCCAGTGTGCGTGATGGGAATAGTCCTTATACCCCATGAAATTATTCCTATCTGCCATTCCTGCATGTATACAGATAGATTGAGAGAGTATAGATTTTCCGTGTATATCAGCTGCCAGACAAATCAAGAAACAAAGTAATTCTATTATAACCTTCCCTTATTTCCTAAATGTATATATATTTTGAGCTTTTATGCCCATATATTTAAAGGTCTTCTTTATTTGTGTGGCTTCTTATTTTACTCTCATTCAGTACTGTTTAAATGTCTTTTCCTCTGTTCTTGAGTGATTTCTCACCTTGGAATGTTTAACCATGCCACAGTAAATTTCCCTTAGCCTAATTTTCATGAAATTTCTTGAGTTTGGGGGGCGGGAGCAGGGGGAGAAAGACATTCCAGAATATAGAACTATTTAACTAAGCACTCTTAGAACCGTGTCCTGCCATTTGCACTAAACATTGTACAATACTGGGGCTTGTCTAGACAAATACTTAGTGTGCTTCGAGCTGGGGTCTGAAGCTACAGCACACTGGCAAGTTGTGCACTAATTTTCTGTGCAGACTCTACAATCACATGCTAGAAGGTTGGGTTGTTTTTTTTAAATTATTCTTTTTGATTAAAAACACCTGACCCAGTTTTTCTTAAAGTTAAAAAATAAATCAACTTTGGGTAGCAACCAAGCCTGGAAAATTTCAACTGGAAAGCTGAAAATATTAGACATTTATGAGTTACTGAAAACGGAGAATAGAAAGGAACTCATAGGCAACTTTAGTTTATCATGTAGTTGTCATTACTACTCTAGCTGTACTATAGCTGTAATTGATATACATATAGAACTATAATGTGGTAGATTTAGAATAATTTAGCTATCATATCCCATTACACATGCGTATTCTGAACATGTCATTTGTGTTCTAGAAAAACTATTTTAGAAACAGATATTTTTTTAATTAGGACTATTTTTTGTATGACTTCACCTGTAAAGGTACATCCATTAGTTTCAGTTGGTTCATCTATACGAGACATACAGGGAAACATAAAAGCTCTACTAAAGTTACAATTGTAAAATTCAATATGTCATAATTTCCAGGTCTAAAAGACAGTGCTGGGTCTTATTGGTGGAAAATGGGGAATCATCCCTTTACAGGGATTAAGCTCCATTTCTAACCAAATCCAAAGTTGACAGAAACTTGTCACTAGCCCAGGAAAATTTTTGTAAGTTCCAGGCCTCAGGCAGCTGTAATTTGGAAGAGGCCAGGTGAAGGATGCTTGAAACAGTTTGACAATTTTTTTAAGAGTTTGGAATATTAGAAGTAGTCCAAGCGACATTATATTTTCCCATGTTAGGTTGAATAAATGTGTAGTAAAACTGTTACTAACAAACTATGTGGAAAAATGTGTCAAGTCTTTGTTTAGATCACTGTATCAGGGGAAATAATAATTGAAAAGGAAAGTGTCATTGTTTCCAAGGATAGAAAGGCGATGTGGTTAAGGTTAGAACTCATTTATGTAGGTCAAAGCTTGTTTTCTTTCTCTTTTCTTCATATCCTTTTCCTCTGGAGAAGATGTAAAAGTAAATGTCTTGCCTCAGTAGACTTTTGTAAATATTTATTTTGAATAACAATATGTTAGAAGTAATGCTATGGCATTCATTTACATCATAAATTCATTTTTTTCTCATGAAAATTTATGTACATGCATGTTTCCTTACATGTGATTATCTTCTTTTCTTTCAAGTCTTTTTCTTCTCTACCATTTCCAACAAAGCAGGGGAAAAAAGTCAGTCTTAGAAGAAGGAGACCGTCAAAGAGTAATAAGCAGCTTTGCTTCACGTGCTATTGAGGCTCACAAGCAGTCTAATATCAATGGATCGTTGAACAATAATCTCCCCAAATCTGCAAGTAACATTACATTTTTATCTGATGAGAACCCACTAACAACTCAGAACCCTTTGTATATAGAAGGTGTTGTTCAAGGTTCACCCAGCTCTTCATTGCTACGGAAGAGGAAAGATGTTTTAGACAGTCTTTCACCTAGAAGATTAGCCTTGAAAGATGCTCTTTTGGGGTGCCCTTTGGGAGGCATTCACCGTGCATGGACATTACCAATTCGTATTACTAGGAAACATGTGTCTGATGCTCTAAGTAGGCCAATTATCATGGATCCAGTTCAGTGGCAACAGGAAAGACTCAAAGCAGAGAAGGAAAGAACTGACAGTCAGCACAGCAGGGTTGATATTAGCAGTCCAATATTTAAAAAAATTATTGGCACTAAGTTAACTGTAAAAGAGAAGGCAAGACAGTTTGAGCAACAGGCTTTACAGGAAATGAAACAAGTGAAATCCTATGATATGAAATGTTCACATTCACCAACACACAGCAACTGCTACGAAGAAGGAGAAAATACTCTAGAGTTGTCTCCTGAATGTCTGCTTGCTTCTCCATGCCATCGCTCTCCTCCTTTCTCCTCTTTGACACCTTCTACTGAAGTAGTTGAATTTCAATCACTTGCAGTTCCTTCAGTAATCATCACTCATCATGACTGTCCTGAAGAACTTTCTCCTCCACCAACTCACAAACCACCAACTCCTTCTTTTAGGATAAAGAGCCCAGTTCACCAGAGTTTTCTGGCTGCTCAAACCAAAGTGGAAGTAACAGAAAGCATTCCAGATCCACCCAAAACTCCCCCTCCTCCACCACCCCTGCTGCCACCTCCTCCTCCAACTCCTCCTCCATTGCCACCACAACCTCCATCTCTTCCTACCATTTCTCTAGCCCTCTCCTCCTCATCTAGTCTAAGTACCCAGCACCCTTCCCCTGTAAAGCATACTAAGTCCCCTGCCAAACAGCTACCAGTGTCATCACAGGCCACAGCACCTGAGCCACCACCTCACAGGGAGTTGAAAGGGATTCTCAAAAATATTCACAACTTAGCAGATATTGAAAAATCTGTGGCTAACATGTACAGTCAAATAGACAAAAACCACATTCTACCCAAGCACATATCCAAGCTTAAACCAATTGCAGCATCCGAACTGCCAACTACAGAAACTGTTGCTGAACACAGCCAGCAGAATGGCAACTTGAGCTGTATAGTTGAGGAACTTGAAAAGCGATTCCCATCCCAGTCCACTGCATTATAAATTACAGTTGAATTTTTTCTGGTGTATATTTTGCATGACATGGCTATCATAGTACATGTTACCTGCCTCATATGTTCCATAGCTAAAGTACTTCAACACTGATGAAAGAATTCAGACTTTTTTCGTCTTTGCTGTATATTGCTATTTGTTTGTTCCTGATGCTAAACCTCCAGTCCATTTTCTTTGCCTGATCACTCCTAACTTTGTAATGTATAATATTTTTAAAGGTAGTTCTGTCCACTCTGCATTTTACTGTTTTATTATGCTGATTTATTTTCTTTGTATGCTTGCAAAAGATTCATGAGGAAAAGTGTCCCTTTAAAACCAATGAACTATAGCAGATATATGTTGACACTCCTTTATTCTAAACACTCTACATTGTTTTGTCACAAGGGTACTCTAATGTTGTAGGTTATGTCAATAAGCAAGGCAATTATGCTGAAATACTGAAGGCATCTCTTGCTTTACCCATAAAGTGTACATCATGGGAGAACTCTTACTTTTACTGGAAAACGTTGGATGTCACAGAAATGCAAATGATGCTAGAAAACAAACTCTGCAATAACAAGACAAAGTTGTTACAACAATGTATCATGTCATTCTATAAGAGATTGTATAGCATTCTCCTCTGGTGACATGCTTTCATCTCACTGTTGTCCTTGTAGGTTTGATCATGGTTTTTCTGTTTATTTGTCAGTCAACCTTATTGTCCTCCTTTTTGTTATCTACATTATGCCTCCCATTGCTTCCTTTATTCTGAAACTTCATATTGTGGGTCTTCACTTTTATAAACCATTTAATGTAAAAAGTGCTTGTGAATTTTGCTTGTTCATATTAATTAGGTATCTCTTTAATCATATTTTGTGCTAACTTGCTAAATATTGGTAGTTATTTCCACCAATAACATTTTTGCGAAGCTTTGAATGTAATAATCATTCTGATCAGTGTCATAAAGAAAAGGTTTCATAAGTGTCTGTAAAAGATGTATATAGTATGGGTAGCATTAATTTAAATTAAACCCACACTTAAATATTTCGGTTATATTAAATTAGCTTGTCCTTTGAAACAAATAGTAAGTAAAAGGAGGTTTGGCATAAAAAAATGAATGTAAGTTTAGCTCGGTGCTCAGTTTTATTTTTCCTCTTTTGCCAAAATCCTAGATAATCATGTTAAAACTGACACTTTTAATAGAGTTAAATGCAGTAGGGTGAGGAGCTGGTACGTAAAGGAAGCTGCAATAAAAACTTAAAACCTGTCCATGAGAAAATGTTATCTGTTCTAAGCAGAAAGGTAATTATAAGGGTACTTAGCTAACTGCCTTGAAATAGCCAGCTTTTCCATGGTATGTGGTTTTCTTTTCTTTTCACTACAGATGGGACAAGTATGGATGTTTCAATCAGAAATTGCTGAAGATAGTTTCTCTTCTTTGTCCCAGAGCCAAACTCTGTGAACCTCATCACATAAATTCAGCTGATATATTCTAAATACTCTATGCCTAATATAGTCTCCTCGCATAGTGGGTGAGATTTTAGCTCCAATGCATGTAATGAATAGCAATAATAGCCAAATATGTAGGGAACATGATAATCGATCAATTTTTTGCTGTAACATAAGTTTAATATTTTATAGGACTCAAGCGTTTTTAATAATTGCATATAGTGCTAAATTCTCAGTGAGTAGTACAACTGCAGCACCAGCAGCAAGTTTCCACTCACAGGAAATCAGACAATAAGTCTGTAAGGCTTAAATCTAAACTAGACGTATACCAGTAATTCAGGATATGTCGCTGGAATAATCCACAACCCTAGGGTGGCCACTGACATATCTCCAGCATATCAGACATTCCAGTCCTACTAGGAATGGCAGGGGAACACCCCTACCTGTGTGGCCCTGCCCTGACAGTGTGTGCAAGGTCACACCAGCAGGGTGGAGCGGTGTGCTCTTCTGAATTGTATCTACTGTGCATGATCCTGGATGAAACCACATCTGGCTTTCCATCAGGACCGGACAGGACAAACCAAAGAAAAGCAGGACTGTCCAGATAAAACTGGATTAGTGGCCTGCCTGTACAACATTACAATGCTTTGCATTTGGTCAGATGTGTACGCCGTACTGCAGTAGTGTACCAAGTAGATTTTATAAGCCCTGATTTAGCAAAGACTTATTCAAGTGCTTAACTTTATACACTGAACAGTACAAGTGAAGTCAATGGAACTAGTCGCAGTGCACAAGGTTAAGCCCACATGTGAGTCTTGGCAGGATCAGGGCTATAATTCACTTCTGTGACATAGATTGTATAGCTAGATATGGCCTGATTTGCAGAAGTCACCCATACATCCCACAGAAGTCAATGGGAGCTACAGCTGCTCAGCATTTTTAAAAGTCTGGCTAATAGTGAATTTCTTCAAAGTTTATTCAACTATAACGTTGTGTGACCTTCCTTCATCTGAACGGTCACCTAACACACAGTAGCCTCCTTCTTTTAGTTCAATCAGGTCAGGCTCAAAAGAATCTGTAGGGAAAATGATACCACATTAACTAGTGCTTCACCCACACGTTGCACTTCCTTTGTCATTATGGAGAACTAATCCTTAATACTAATAAAAGTTTTAATGTTTGGCGTTTTTTTAATTTGTTTTCATTTTCATTAGAGTTAATATCCATGGGCAGCCTTGGTTGGCCAGCCAAGGTTTTTGGTACTAGCTGGCAATATACTCCAGTGACTTTGTTACAGTGCCAAAACTGTGCAATGATAAAGTGGCAATCTGGAGCAGTAGGAAGTACAAGTTCCTCTCTGTCCCCTCTCTTCCTTTTGCCTGTGTTTTCTTATTAGATTATAAAGTCTTTGGGGACAGGGACTATATCTTACAGTGTGTTTTTATAGCACTTAGTACAAGGGAGGCCCTGTCTGAGTTGAGGCCTCTGTATGCTACTGTAATATACATAGTAATAAATTACTGAAAAGTATCCAAAACAACTTTCAAAGACCTTGAAAATCAAGGTTGTTATTGTTAGTCCCATTAACTTAATTGTCATGCTCCCTGAATTGGTTCTTTAGAATCGACTGTAGACTGGACATGTGGCCTGTATTTGCTATTTTTTGGACCAGCTTGACTGTCTTTAGGATCAATTGAACAAGTGACTTGATTACATAAGTGACTAGCACTTCCTTCACCACCAGATAAAAGAGGGTCCACAGTTCATCCAATACTCAAAGCTGGTTTCTGGCTTCATCATTCCCTTAACTCTCACCATTCTAAATTTCATTTTTTCGTACTTAAAACAAAATCTTAAAACACAATCAGAGTTGTTTTTTTTTTTTTAATTTTCAGGTTTTAAGGTAGTTAAATAATAATCAACAGTATGCAATTGGTAGGCGATACCAACTGTCTTGCCACTGGCCATTTGGAGAAAAAAGTGGCTATTTATTATATGTTTAGAAAAATTCTCTCTTGCTAGCTTTGAACTGAGTGAAACTTTTTATCTCAAAAGACAAAAAGTAGATAAAACAATTCTAATTTGTATTTACAATGTTTTGCTGTTGATCTTTCTTTTGCTTTTAATACAAGAATAAATATAAAATATCTTAAAGTAAAACATTCAGAAGGATTAAAGTGGTTAGATAACTGCTGGGAAAGACAATTCAAAAATCCTTCAAATTACATTAGCAATATAGAGCAGTGGAAGGTGTGCCATTTGTGCAAATAACTTCATTTTCATAGTAATCCTTAACTATAAGCACTAGTTATATAAAATAAGTGTTGTGTATGTTTTGGCATTAGCATACATCATCATTCATACTGTTTCCCTTGTTTTTCTTTTTTTACTAAATTGAGGGCATCTGTCAGATTGAAAGCCATGGAAAACAGATGGTACTTTTTATCCAGACATTATTACAGATCCTTCGGGGGAGATTTTTAAAATTATTTAATGGGAATGAAATGTGTAGTTTCACCTTGGACTTTCCTTTTATAATGGCAGCTTATGGTGTAGTGTGAAATACCAAGAGAAATGAAAGCTATTAGAAAGCTTTGCCTCTTTTTTGAAAGTGTCAAAGCATTAATAGTAGAGAAACAGTATGAGCACTTCTCAAAAAGCTTGATTATGCAATGTGGGTGCATTCTCAGCAAACTGGATTAAAAAAGTAAATAAGTATTAACTTACTTTCATTACTTGCCCTTTTAATCTGCAGTGTGTTGACCATGCAAGAGCAATTAAGTTTAATAGGCTTGCTTATCCTTCTTGCAACTCAAGACCTTCAGTTTCTAGAGATTGTTGTAGGCTACAAGAAAATCAAATATAGTGTTGCTCAAGTAAGTGTTGGAAAGTTAAAGATCATATTTTGGTGATAAATCTTCATTTCATTACTTTCTTATCATAGGGACAACTGCAATAATTTACCCTGATAATCAATAACGTGCTGAATTTTAATAGAAAAGCTTTACAGATAGTGTTGTTAAAAATTGAGAGTTCATTCTGTTCTTTAGTTTTCTCTCATCTGTAATTAAATGATTTTCCTAGGCTGCTATGTACTAGCTTAAGCTCAACACAATTTTGAGCATTTACCCTCTCTAGATCAAAATATCTTAAACTTTCCTTTTATAGGAACACTGAGATGTAAATGCTGTTCAATATTTTTGCCTAAACCATTTAAGGTTTGAATGAAATGAAATAACCTGGAATGAAATGTGAAAGTATAGGAATTGACAGACATAAGAGCATTTTTCCAGTATGAGTGGTTCACTGAATATGAATTAAAAACAGAAAATATTCCAATAAGATCAAAAGCACAAAGCCTGTGAAAAAATAACCATAGATAGCTGAAAGAATATAATGCCCATGTAAACACATTGAGGAAATGTTAGGATAGGTATAATTTTAATAATAATTTTATTAGTGGAAATTAACAATAGAAGCTCATGGTCACAATCTAGCAAGCCCTGCATGGGTTCAGAAAGCCCCAAAGATAAAAGCTTAGTGTCTATCAGCTGCAAGAGAGAGCAAAACCAGGAATTCTGCACCTGCTCTGTGCCACAAGAAAGATCTCTATGGCAGGACTCCACCCTCATGGTGGAAAGAAAGGAAATGGGTGGGCAAGGGATATGGCCAGAGGCACTATGCTCAGTGTGTGCTTCCTCTCCCCATCCATATCCTATTCTACCAGTGCACTGACTGTCTGACTTACTGGGACTCTGTATGCAGCTCTAAACAACAAACAGATGCAATACTCTTCCTCAGATATAGTTGTGTAAGTCCAGGCATTTATTTTGTCTCTAAAGGCACACTTATTTTGTATTCTTAGATAAATATTTCTTACCATGTTAGTAACATTTCCAAGGACATTCTTTTTCCACCTCACTTCCATGAACATAGTGAATATGAACTACATCTTTACATACTCTTAGAGATGTGTACTAATGATATGTTTTTCTTTTTCTGAATGTAGGCGAGGATATGCACAGCAAGAGGTAAGGCTACTCCAACAATATTATTAAAACAGCGTGATATATGTATAAATTCCTATTTACAGCACTTTTTCTTCAGCTGTTTAAAACGCAGAGAATTTTCTTTTCAAATATGTTTGATTGATTGAAATCTTAACAATAAATTGAAAATTTGCATTAATATAAATTAATTTTCTTAAAAGGCTGAAGATTGATGGGGAAAGCTGGGTCAAACCCATTAATGTCAGGGCCTGCAACAGCAGTGTATCCAACTCCCTATGCTCTGTACTCCCTTTGGCATCTGCAAAATTGCTACCTTGCTATGAT
This sequence comes from Natator depressus, assembly GCF_965152275.1. Lineage (NCBI taxonomy): Eukaryota > Metazoa > Chordata > Testudines > Cheloniidae > Natator > Natator depressus. The sequence continues at coordinate 87,609,258 of NC_134240.1, forward strand.
TTGCTCCTTCTGCAGGGCTGCATTCATGTGTCTCCTCCGATGGGGTGAATATAGCAAGTAGTAGGACTTTGTTTTTTCAATAAAGGCTTTATTTTGCCAAATAAACTCACGAGTAGCACCTTACTATACAAATAATCCCACTGAATTCAGTGGGACTACTTGCCGAGTAAGATGCTACCATCATTCCTCAAGAAGAGTAGTATCTGCCCCTAAATTACAATGCAATATGTGACGTGCCTTGTAAATTACAACACTCAAAGTAAGTTATAAATAAGGCCTGTCATTTTCAGTTATTTGTTTCATTTATTTCCTGGGATTTATTTAAAAAAAAATGAAAAGGGAAAAATCAGTAATAACTGAAAATAAAGGGCAATGGGCAGGGAGGAGGGGTGCTCAGTACTCACAGTAGCTGGGGCAGCTTTCTGCAGCAGTAAAGAGGATCTCAGCTGCCAGGACCCAGCTCTCTGTGGTCTTGCTCCCACATTGCTCTGAGGAGGTAAACGGGGACACGCTGAAGGGCTGGAGTCAGGAGGAAAGTGGAAGGCTACAATCTGTGAGTACTACCCCCGCCCCAGGCATGCCTCACTTCTGACCCTGGCCCTTGTGTGTGACCCCATCTGCTTCCTCTGAAAAAAATTCCTGGATCCCAAAAACATGAAAATCAGCAAAACCTGAATACTGGTGTTTTCAAAAATCCAGCAATTTTATTTTTTTTTTGGGGGGGGGGAGGGAATATCAGTAAATACTGATAAGAAGACAGCAACCACAGAGGAAAATAAAGAGGAAGTGATGATTTTGTGATTAAAACACAGGACTGGAAATCAAGATACCTGAGCTTTCTTATTAGTTCTATCATAGACTTCCTATGTAACCATGAGAGAGCCTGTGGAAGCCATGTTGGGAGAGGAGTACCGAGTAGTAATGTATAAACCCCTGTACAAAGGCCAGAGGCCACTGCAGGAATCTCAAGATGCCCACAGATTTGCCTTCCATCTACTCTGAAGTTTTTTAACTTGCACAGTGAATTATCTGGCCTTTGGAAATATGTTTAAGATTCGCAAATAATTCAGAAAATAATTATCACATGACTGGAAATTAGATTGTACATTAGACAAAAGAAATAACAGACTGTAAATTGATTTTATTGCAATATGTACTTACATGGTGCTCTATATACAATGTAACTAAAAAAGTATTCAATGAGTATTGAAGTATTTTGGCCATTCTGAAATTGAAAATACAGATAGAACGATGTTCGGAGGTTCTCCTTCAAAACTTTCAGTTTCAACATAAATTACTTCTCTACTAACTTGCATTGTCTGATTAATCGTTCTATTTCTAATTATCTTTGTCAGCAACAGCAATTGCTGAGACCCTCTCTTCTCAGACCAGAGGTACTGTTTTTCCCCGTCTTACTATTCTGTAACTTTCAAAGCTGCCTTTACAGTATTTTCTGATCTAAATTTCTATCTTCCAGGTAAATTTTTCTTCACCATTGAAGAAAACATGTTTATTTTGTAGAAGGAAAAAAACCCTGAATTTTTTTAACCCATTTATTTAGTTTGATTAAAAATAAGATTTTCTGCCTCAGCACATTTTCCCTTGGAGCTATCCTCCCACTTCTTTCAGTCATTACTATTTACTTCAGCAACACCAACTGCAAAGTTTACTAGCTTTCTTTTCACATTAATAAACAGAATAATGTCATTGCTATCACATTTTTATCTAGTTTCTCTGGTGCCAGTCAGTTGGTCATTATTACTCCTACAGATGAGGTGAGCAAAAATAATGCCTTCCCAAAAATAATAAGAGTGTAGTGAAGGATCAGGATTATATCCTTGATGCTTTAAATTGAAATCACGTAGACACGATATTGCTTCCAGTGTAATCAGCAGAACAACTCCCATTAACTTCAGTAGGAGCAGGAGCAGGTCCTTTGGGTTAGATCCTTGGTCCTGATAAATGTGCTTTGCACTGTACTAGTAAAGTAAAGCTGCCTTAAAGCCGGCCAGTATGGCCAGCTGAAGATTCCTCTGGCATATGGGAACCACTGGTGGAGTAAAGCTAATATAGTTGACATAGGTGCTAGGTGCTTGGGGAAGGAGCGGGGATGGCATGCCATGGAATTCCAACAATCCCTGGCAATCATAGCAACTCCCAGGAGCCACTGAAAAGGAAAAAGGAATCTAGAACAGCTCTGAGGGGGGCTGGACTTTACGTGAGGCTGGACTTGCCCCCAGGATCCCTGGTGATCAGGGGAGTACAAAGGTAGCAGACAGCCACCTTCCCCCTTCTCATTCCAGTCCAAGTTCTGATGCCTTTGTTTTCAGAAAGACTGTGTTGTCTACCTTGCAAGACAATAATCTTCTCAGTAGCATCCCAAGGACTGTGAAGATTTTTAAAAGGTTCAATGGTATTTTTGTATGATCTAAACAAAATCATTCCTTCTGATCCAGTACTGCCAATAATAATTGTTAGCAAATCATGCAGACTGTATCAACAGGAGACGTGTTCTGAAGTAGAGCCTGACAAATTCTGTAAATAAAATAGTCTTCATCTTAGGCTAGGAGTGCTTCTTTAAGAGTCCTATATGGAAAGATATGGGGCAGGAAGGCAAGAAATGAAAATTCTTGAGAAAAGTGGCAGTATATTTTTGATGAGTGAGTTGTGCTGAATAAAGCTATTGTAAAGTATAACTGAAAAAGATGTTTTCCGCCGCAGAAGGATGTGCAACTTTTACACACTAGAGCCTTTGCTAACTGTGAATATTCTAAGGATGTATCATTAAAATAAAGCATTTATTGCACCTGTTGGCCTCAGATTACTGAGGTGCCGACTGTAGTTTCTGACAGTTTTTCTCATCACCACAGAAGCCTTTTGCATTATGATTTCACCATCATCCCAGCTCGGGCATGAGAAAAAAATAACATGGCCACCTGATAATGTATTATTGAAATGACAAGTGGTAGTGATAAAAGGCACTCACTGTAGTTCTTGTCTTTTTTTTTCTTGCTTGTACACAATTTGTAATACTCTTTTCTGCATTCCTTATCACCTTCACTATGTGTTTAAGTATTTCCATTCAATCAGTTTTCTCTTTTGGTTTACAGGAGTTGTCTGTGGAATCCGGAATTGATCCAGGCCAAGAATACTATGGGCAAGATTACTACAGTTGTGAACATGGGTATGTTTTCAGTTTTCCTATGTAACTTTGCAAATACAGCTTTTCAGGCGTAGCATTTTTATTATTTCAGCATTCGTTTGGAAAATTTCATTTTCTTCAGGATTCTAGAAAAAACTGAGGATTACATTTATCCTCTACCTGCAAGAATTTACACACCATTGAGACATATAGCCTAACCACTTTTCTGCTCCCTATAATAGGTCCTCCCTGAACCCACCATTGGGAAGGTTGAAAAAAACCCATGCTACCTAGGCCAATCTGGTGGTGAGGGAAAAATTCCTTCCCAGGCCCACTAAAAAGGAGTGACTAGCACAATGCCCCCTGCAGGTCCTAACCCAACCGGATAGTAGCACCTCGAGTGGAGGGAGGTTGGGTGCTACTGCATGGAGAAAGAGCTTCCAGAACCTTTCGCCCTCACATTCCCAGGGGGTGAGTCAGCACTGCAAAGCTGACCATCACCCACCTTTTTTGCAGCAGTTTGCGACCTCCTTCTACCCTGCCCCCCACCATAAAGCACTAGTTGGACAATGTCCCTTTCCCCCCACCCCATCCCCCCTGCTTCAGGTGCGGTGCGGTCACTCTCCCAATAAAAACAGGAAACAGAAGTGGGTACCTGGAAGGAGGTACCCAAATCTGGGAACCTTCTGATTAATCCAGGATACCTAATAGCTTTGGCCTGATCCAAAATCTTTTGAAATCTATGAGAGTCTTTCTGTTGATTTCAGTGGGTTTTAAATTATAGTCTTAATATCAACAATTTCTCATATGTAGAAAAATCAAGAGAACAGGGAAACTCTTTCACTTTAGGGTGAGTGTATGTGTGTGTGTGTGAGAGAGAGAGAGAGAGAGAATACAGATAAACATAGACACACACATACATAAACACACAGAATATCTGAAGTCAAAGGTCTCTTTTCCAGGTATGAATTGCCTCAATATGGGAGTCGACGCCGATTGTTATCTCCAACTGGAATGTATGATGAGTATGGTGAAGTGGTTGTGGAAAATGATGGCAGCTATTATTACAGTCCACATGGATCAAGAACTGAAGGAGAAGTAAGTGTAATATACTCAGTTGATTTCATTTTGTAATAAGGGAGTGTCTTTTAATCTTTCCAGGTTTTCTTTGCATAATTAATTAGTGCATTATTTTGTGCACACACTAGCTAAGCAACTTTGGGCTCTTCAGTAATTGCATTAGGGATCCAATAAAACCTGGTTGAGATTTTCAATTGTGGTGATTGGTGATATATCAAGAAAAAAGTTGCTTTTCCAAATAGAAAGGTTTTAAGATCATGGTTTTCATGTCATCATCTCCTTTCCTTTTTTAAGAATGACAAAGCTGCTTCTAAGCTAAATAGAGCTATTTTCCATTAAATCATGGATTTCTTGTACAGTAAGAAAAATATATAACCTCATATATGATTATATTCCTAAACAATGGTTTATTATATTACTTATATCTGCACTAGTTATACTGAATATAACGGGCTATAACTGATTATCTGCAGATGAACACGACAGTTACTACAATAATTTATCATAATGCTTGGCAATGAGGTGTAAGGAAAATAAATGAAAATGCCCAGTGAATGCTAGAAAAAAATTCATATGAAGTTATATATTTAAATTTAATGTTCAGAAATAGCAGGCCATAGATAGAAAAGAAGCTGTAATGTTTGAGTCAGTCTTTTGTACCACAACTGAGTAAAATCACTGTGAACTAATTGCCCATTCTAGAAGTTAAACTTTTTCTTTCAGTCCCAGAAACTTTGGCAAAAAAACCTATATGATAACAGGTAAGCTGGTTTTGATTCCAGGAAAAATGTTGCATGGTAATATTAACTCTTCATTCTCTTCCCGCTGAACTATTTTTGGATAGCAAGTTTTCTTTCAAATTGTAATTAAGTTCCGTTTTCATAATTGCAGGGGATGAGTCGAGGCAAAGGTCTAAGCCAGAGAGCAGGGCATCAAATAGAAGGTAGAGCTTTAGGTGGTGGGATGGATCTAAGAGATGGTTCTGGAAGAGAACATAGGACCAGCCAGGGGAAAAGGAAACTAAAAGCAGTGATGCAGTTGAGTCGAATAGCCGTAAAAGCCCACAAACGAGAAGGAACAACTGAGTCTGCTCATTCTCCATGGAAGAAAGCAAAGATATTTCCAATGGTTCTGCAGAAAGTAAAAGGCAGTAGCAAAGATTCCAATTATGCCAAGCTGATGTCAGCTCGTCCAGTGGACAGTGAAGACAGCATGATTATCAAAGGAAGTTATTTCCAGAAATCAGCAGATGACAGACCTTCAACAACCAGAAAACTAAGTCATGTGCTAAAACACATTAGTGTTTCCAAAAAATTTCAAAAGCATAGCAAATCTCAGAGCTCTGTTAGCAAAAGTTCAGTATCTGCAAGTGAAAAAGGAGGGGAAGACGCTGAAAGTCAGAGGGTGAGTGAATCTGAAAGAGATGAAACAAAATCAGGAATTTCAATTAATATCACAGCAGAAAGTGAGCCAGAGGATAGTAATGTTTCTGATGACTATGATAAGAAGAAAAAAAGAAAATCTGCTGCTTCAGATGATGATGAATCATCAGCAAGGAGTAGTATCTCTGCCTCTCAGGCAGATGATAAAGACTATTTGAAAGTGACACTGGACCAAGATGAAACCAATGAAAGTACTGTGGACTCTGATGAAGAGAAGGAGGAAGGTTTACAGGATTCAGAAGATGATCATTCTGTATCCAAATCAGATAATGAACAGGATGAATCAGAAGATGACATATCTGAGCACTCTGAAGAGGAAGAAGATGAGGAAGAGTCAAAAAGTGTCCTTTCTCAAGTCTCTTGTTCTCAGAATAAACTCTCTGACAGTGATGAAGATGACTTTCAGTCAAAGGTATCCCCAAATCAGAGTTCCGATAGCAGATCTGAGTATAGTGATTCCAATAGCAGAAGAGTTAGTGAAAGAACTAGTATGTCAAGTAAGGGAAGTAAATCTAGAGGAGGAACGAGGGATTCCAGTCACAGGTCAGAAGTGATGAATTCTGACAGTGAAGTTAGCTCTAAGGGATCAGTCAGTGAAAGAAACAAAAGTTCTGGAAAGAGTTCTGGATCCAGCTACAAGAACAAAATGTCCACAGTTGGCAGTGAAATAGAAGACACAATAGAGGAGATATCAGAGGAAGATGAAAAATCAGATTTGGAGCAAGATGATACAAGCCCTGATGAGGCAGGTGACAATATAAGTGATAGGACTATGTCTGAAACGTCTTCCATCAGTCAAAAAACTACTTCCAGTAAACAGAGCAAAATAAGAAAATCAGATATTAGTGCTGGAGGTAGCATGGCTGAAAGCACAGAAGAGCTTGATACAGATGCTAAGGATATGGAAGAAACTATCAGTAGGTGTGAATCAAAAAGCCTTGAAAGTGAAAATAGTGTTACTTCCAAAGGCAGCAGAGGGAGAAAGAGCTCAGTGAGTGCCACTTTTTCTAGTAAAACGGATGCTTCCCAAGAATCAGATTTTCAAAGTTCTGATTCCAATATGAAAAGACAGAATCTAAGAAAAAAGATTTCCTCAAAACACAGCGAACTTCAGTCAGATGAGACTCCTGATACTGCTGCATCAGAGTCAGAGACTGCTGCTGACTCCACATCCTTTTAAAAAGAGAGAACAGTAGGTGTACATTTTTCAGTAAGGAATGGTCTTGTTTGCTGTGCCCTCTGCATGGTCTTTCATGAACACTACCGATCTGATTAAAACATTAGAAATAAAATGACAAAATATCATCCTCTCTACATACTTCAATTACACTGATGTCCATCTTGTTAAGCTTAGTAATACAGAAAGCTATGCAGATATCATTTTTCAAGTGAAAATACTCAGATGTAATTCTAAGTGTGTATACATTGATAGAATTTTAATCCAAAAAGTACTAACAGGAAGGGATGCACTTTTTCCCCCTGTGTAAATTTTAACCCTATAATAAAAAGGAATTTTATTAGTAGTCCTTTAATTTACCCTTTTTGCACTGTGCAAGTCATGATGCAAAATATTATTGCATATTACATTTGCAGGAATGGCTATCTTGTCACAAACTTCTGCATATAGTAGGCAATTCATATTGTGATATAATTTATATTTTATTTATGGCATTCAGGCAGCTGCCACAATGAGGAATAGGAATTATCATAGTGATAATCAACATTTAGCACTCATATAGCACTTCACTACATGTTCATTCTGTACAAACGTTTACTAATCTTCATAATAATCCCTTGAATGTAGATATTATCATCTCTATTTTACAGACGGGGAAACTGAGTCAGAGGAAAAGAGGCTTACTCTCTGCAGTCGTGGGCATCAGTGGCAGAGTCAGGACTAGAATTCCTAACCTCTGTGCTCATTCCTGTAGCTCCTAGATCATCCTGTGTCTCAACGTGGCAAAACTTTGGGGTTTAGAGGGTATCAAATAATTCAGGCAGCACATTTGAAAATGGAATCAGATAAACAAGATGTAGAAATTCACAAAAAAAGTTGTATTATTTTCCCCAAAAGTCACCTATAAAATGGACATTTTTAATGTGCACATATATGACAGTTGCACTCACAGGGTTCAGTTACTAACAATATGGGTGATGTGAAATACTACTTGAATAATTTCTACAGAGACCAACTTTTTTTTTTTTTTTGGCTAATGGCTGTATTTTGTCAACGTCGACATTTCTGTATTGCAGGTAGTGCAAGAAAAGTCCAGTTTACCTCGTGTCTGTACTTTTTGACTTGCTCTCTAAAATTCAGTGACCTGGAGTATCTGGTGCTGTTCAGAAGAGAAATTATAGTTTTAGAGCTTTACAATTTCAGTTCCATTCAGATTTGGCATGATTGTGAAGAAAGGACTCTAGTTTAAAAGCTCAAGTTGCATTTGTTTTCATACACGAAATTACTGCTGCATGATGCTGTGCCCCACAGAGCTCAAATTCATGCAGCCAACACGTTGAATGTTAAAAATGCGTATACACACCCAATCTGTAGGCCCGTTCTTTGATCTTATTGTACTAAAGGCTGCACAGCTCTTTCTCAAACAGTGGATTATGCAGGAGGTTAATTGCATTATAAAAAAGCTCACAATCAGTTCCCACCTAAATTAATGTTAGTTTATAGAACCAAATATGAATCACCTCTCTTGATCCAGTATCTGGATTGTTAGCTACAAAGCTAGTAGGCTGACAAATCTAACAGCAGCTGGAAGTCTCACAAAGGCTACAATTCTGTTACTGCAGTACAGTGGTTCTCAAGCAGGGGTCCAGGGCGCCCTGAGAGGCCATGAGCAGGTTTCAGGAGGCCACCAACCAGGGCCAGCATTAGACTTGCTGGGGCCCAGAGCAGAAAGCCGAAGCCCCATCGCATGAGGCTGAAGCCCCAGGGCCCTGAGCCCCACCATCAAGGGCTGAAGCCAAAGCCTAAACAGCTTAGCTTTGTGGGTCCCTGTGGTCTACCCACTAAAGTGTGCCCTGGCTTTTATATGTAGAAAACCAGTTGTTGTGGCACAAGTGGGCCATGGAGTTTTTATAGCATGTTGGGGGGTGGGGGGCTCAGAAAACCCATGCTATAGTAGAAAGAGGAAAAGGTTTGATTCTCTAGTATGCTTAAACTTGCTATTAAGTTAAACAATTCTCTTTTGTCAAACTTTTTCTTGGCATCTGTGGTAATGGCTACTTCATTCACATGAATGGGAAATTAAGTCAGACTTGTGTTTACTAGCTGTGTGAGACAAACATATTTCTTGCCTGTAGCTGTTATATTTGGCAATATGGAGATTGCCATTGACTGAATTTTGAGCGGGCAACGGCCCATTCCTTCAGATAGAGGATATATCTGGGCATGCTTGTGCTAAAGAGCTACTGTTCTGCAACATTTTTTTATTTATAGGGTGAAATCCTGATTCCACTGAAGTCAATGGGAATTTATCCTTGATTTCAATGGAGTCAGTATTGTACCCCTATTTTTTCCATTCTTCTGTGATATCCCATGTCCGACATGTGCAGGCCTCTGTGAGTGGTGAAAAAATGCGAGGAAAACTGGGATCTGCATTATTAAACATCTCCTTAAGAATATGTGACTCCCACAAACCATTGACTCAAGTCTTAATGACTCCCCTGAAGTTGTTGCAAGCTCATTGTCTTTACATATGTCCTTTTTTGCAATTTTTTTTTTGTGAAGATGAATTTGAAAATGTTTTCTTTGTACCATCACTCAAGTGTGCCATGGCACTGTGGAACCAGTAGCAAAAGGTATGGAGACTAGTATCCTTGTAGTCAACAAAATATGCCCCAGAGCATGAGCGGACTGTGCTATGACAATTATCTCATATCTATGAAACAAATTGCCGTACACTATGTTCCAATAGAAGCTGTATCTCTGTTGTTCACTACTGTGTAAGCTGCACAGTTACCATTAAAACTGACACTGTTGCCATTGACTGTAAAAGGAGGAAGCTTGTGTCCCTATATTTGTAATCTGCAATGCATATAGAATCAGTTATCCCTTTCCTCTTACTCTGTTCTTGGTCCCCAAGTTGTAGCTGCATATATATTGTAGATCTTTTCCTGAAACTAGTCAATTTTTCCATTGACCAAAAGATACATACCAGTATGAAAAAAAAGATACGTATACGTAAGGAACCCTGTAAGTAATTTGTGCAAAGTTTAGTTTTTCAAAAGCATGTTAAGTACCATCTATTTGTACACTGCATGATTTGCTGTTTTTTAAAAAATCTCCTTTCCTCTGGAGTGTGTGTGTGTGTGTGTGTGTGTGTGTGTGTGTGTGTGTTGTAGAAGTCAGCCCCAAGTATACTGTATCCGAACACTAGAACTCTGTGAATAAACATGGAGCTTTCACTATTTGTTCAAGAGCGATAATAGCTGGGTTTATTTTATATTAAGGAAGCAGCTTTCTAATGAGATTCATGGTATAAATTAAAATAATGTGAGCAGGTTGTATGTAAACCACAATCAAAACAAAATTACAACTCTGAAATTCAGCTTGTGTGATCACTATGGAAAATATTGCATGTAGTGTAAAATCTGCAGGGCGGATGCACCACTGTGTCCTTCATTTTTACAGCAATGTAATTCTGTTGATCTTAGTGGAGTTACTCCAGTTTTGTACCAGTGTAATGGACTGGTCCATCAGGTCCTATATAAAGGAATAAGGTGGCATTCTTTTCTAATCAGTATGATCAACACTTTACCTTTGCCTGAGAAATTAAGACAATTTTGTTCCTGAAATGCCAGTCATTGTTACTTTATTGTAAAATAGAAATGACAAACGCTGTCTCTGAGCTGACATTACAGTGTAGTAGTCAGTATATTTACATGCTCGAAGAAAACTTCCAGTGATTTTCAGAGTATTTACCACTTAGCACTAGCAGTTACCAAGAACAACCATTTCTGCAGAGTTTTACATGAATAAATTCCAGTTTCTATTATAAAGTGGTAGTGATCATGTTGTGGTTTATATTCCTATGTATTGTTACTTTGTGGAAATATGATTTTGGTTTACCTATAACATGATTTACATAACACATTTGTCAAGCATGTTTCTGGAAGGGAAACTCTCCATTGTCCAGCCATATCAGAAGAAGGACAGGAGACACTGGATGTGGTTTAATTAGGCCGCAACTTTATTATTAACTGTCTGAGAGTACCCGGCAGACAAAAGTGTACAATGCAGGTAAATCCATGATCATTGCAATATTTATCTGGAGGGGCTTCTGTCAACCCTCCCACTTTTTCCATTCTGGTCCCCAGCCAACCCGCAGCTGGGACCTCAATATCTACCCCTCCCCCTTGAATGACGATTAAGGTGGGCTATAAAGGGGGCTCTCTGCTGTGCCAGTCATGGGCGCCCTGAATCCGTCCGCATTTCCATTCCTTTAACAAACACTTCCTTTAAATCCTTTACCAATCCATTTATCTGACTACCGTATCCCTTTTATCCCTTTCCTAAGGGGTATCCACCCCACACTTACATAATAAGTTGCAACATCATAGCCTACCTTCAGTTTCATGCTCACCCCAACTATACGCCCCCAAACCCATTGTGAGTATGGTTAAAAAAAAATCTACTCTGCCTTGGCCAATCTGGCAGTGAGGGAATAATTCCTTCCCAGCCCTCCGGAGAAAGGAGCAGCTAGCACACTGCCCACAGTGGATCCTGACCAAACCTGGTATTTTGCCAATTCCAAGGGCGGGTGCTGCTCGCTTGGTCTGGGCTTTTCCTGCCCAGCTTATCCCTATATACTCTCTCCTCCCTTCCAGTCAGGTCACCTTGAGGGATGAATCTGTGTCCCCAAACTGACCCACCATGGTTCTCTACCTCTTAAAGAGGTATACGCCTTTTCCTAGCAAGCCAGATAACACCTTCCCCCTTTCACTGCCCCGCCCCACACACACACCCCCCTCCTGCTTAAGGTGCGGTGCAGTCAAGCCACGAAGTCTCCAAAGAATCACTTGATTTTCATGGGCACACAGACTGTCTGATGACAGCTGGATGTGAATTTAGCAAAAACATCATAATGGTTTTCTAATTCTGGAAAACTCTCTCAGAAATATGTCAGACTTTTCTACCTTTACCTGGTATCTAGCTGAAATTTTGTTGAACAGCAGGTATGCAGATTTCTCAGTACTTTTACATCTGTTGAATAGGGGAAATTGTTTAATGTTGCAGCATTTGGCAATAATAGGCACAGTTAAATGGAAATGATCAATGTACAAATTAAAATTAAAAGTTATAAAATAACTTAATAAAATATGTTAGGTATTTGTCTGAAAAACTAGCTAGAATATAAAACCTGAAAAAAAGTAATAAATTATGCTGAGATTTAATAAACTCTCTTTTGTTGTCAAACAGTGGGCCAGAAAGAAAAGGATCAAGTTAGTAGTTGATCCAGAATATGAGACCAGCTCAACTGGAGAAGACAGTGCTCCAGAATGCCAGAGGAATCGTCTTAACAACCCCAATATTCAAAACAATGTAAATGGCAACATCTATATTGCGCATAATGGGTCAGTTGTGAGAACCCGTCGCATTTGTCTCTCCAATAATTTAAAAGTCACATCCCCTGTTAGATTGGGGAAACACTTCAAGAAATTGGACAAGCTAGCAGTGACACATGAGGAGAATGTCCCACTGAACACATTGTCAAAAGGGGCATCTTCTAGTGACAAACTGAACACAAAACCACCTAGTGTCTCATTTGCCTCCACTGCTAGAGGGGCTGACAACATAGCAACAAAGTCTGGGGGCAACAAAATGAAAAGCACAGAAGAGCAAGAGTCTGTTGTTGATAATGAGGATGTCAGAGAGCCCTTGGAATCACACAGCAATCACACACACTCAGATGAAGAGGAGCTCTGGATGGGCCCTTGGAATAACCTTCACATACCAATGACAAAACTGTGACTTTTTTTAATTTTAATTTTTACTTCAGTTTATAATAAACTACGCTTTTTAATGTCACTGAGGAAAATGTGTGGAATTTGTATCATGCACATAAATTGTATACTTTGAATGACATGCTTTAAAGTTAAGAGAGACTTTGCACTCACATTTGTATCAATTAATTGTTATCCAGCAACACTTTTGACAGGCTCTCAGTTCACTAAACAATACTCAGTTAAAAATTATCTTTTTTTGTTGGATCTTGATTTATTGTTTAATAAAGAGTGAATTACTAAATGCACAGAAAATTTTGTCGACTTTTCAAAAAGTTCTATACTTGCCTAGCTTATTTCACTGTATAGTGTGTGTGGTTAGACTGTTTAGATTTGAAAATTGCATTTTTATGATGGAGGGTTTGATCCGCATCTCACACTATAAAAAATCAGAAATAAAACCATTGAAGTCAGTGGACCAGATCCTCACTTGATGTACATTGCCACAGCAATATTGAAGTCCATGGAGCTCTGCCAAGTTACACTACTTAAGGATCTAGCCCAATAGAATTATGAAGCCATAAAGCAGATGTGAGACTAAAATCAGGTCTACTGTATCTCTAAATATATTGGTTATATAACAGATCAACGTTATTATATGGAAGGTTAATAGATTCCAGTGCCAGAAGGGACATGTGATCATTTGGTCTGTCCTCTTGTATAACACAGGCCTAGAACATTCCCAAAATAATTCCTAGAGAATATCTTTTAGAAAAAACATCCAATCTTGATTTTAAAATTGTCAGTGATAGAGAATCCAGCATGACCCTTGGTAAATTGTTCCAGTTGTGATTTACTCTGACTGTTACTAATTTATGCCTTATTTCCTGTCTGAATTTGTCTAGCTTCAGCTTCCAAGCATTGGATTGTTATATATTTCTCTACTAGGTTGAAGAACCCACTATAAAATATTTATTTCCCATGTAGATATATACAGACTATAATCAAGTTACCCTTTAACCTTCTCTTTGTTAAATTAAATAGATTAAGATTTTTGCATCTATCGCTATAAGGCATGTTTTCTAAGCCTTTAATCTTTCTCATGGCTCTTCTCTGAACCCTCTCCAATTTATAAACATCCTGCTTGAATTGTAAACACCAGAACTGGACATAGTATGCCAGCAGCAGTTGCACCTATGCCAAATATGGAGGTGAAATAACCTCTCTCCTCCTACTTGAGATTTCTCTATTTATGCATCTCAGAATGGTGTGGAGGAAGGGATAAGGAAGCATTATTTACTCCTTCACATTTCACAAGAAACAGGGGTCACCCAATTAAATTAATAGGCATCAGGTTTATAACAAACAGAAGGAAGTACTTCATACAACATATAGTCAACGTGTGGAACTCATTGCCAGGGGATGTTGTGAAGGCCAAAACCATAACTGGGTTTAAAAAAAAGAATTAGATTGGTGTATGGAGGATAGGTCCATCAATGGCTATTAGCCAAGATGGTCAGGGATGCAATCTCATGCTCTGGTGTCCCTAAGCCTCTGACTGCCAGATGCTGGGACTGCACAACAGGGGATGGATCACTCAGAAATTGCCCTGTTTTGTTCACTCCTTCTGACGCATCTAGCATTGGCAACTATTGGAAGACAGGATACTGGACTAGCTGGTCCATTGGTCGACCCAGTATGGCCATTATTACATTTGTATGTCAGCATTAGCTCTTTTGGCCACAGTGTCACACTAGGAGTTCATGTTCTGCTAATTATCGACCATGACCCCCAAACTATTTTCAGAGTCACTGTTTCCCAGGATAGAGTCCCCCATCCTGTAAGTGTGGCCTATGTTCTTTGTTCTTAGATATATTCATTTACATTTAGCTATATTAAAATGAAAATTGTTTGCATGCACCAAGTTTATCAAGCAATCCAAATTTCTCTGAATCACTCTTCGTTCTTTTCCACTCCCTCAATTTTTGTGTAATCTGCAGATGTAATCAATGAGGATTCTCTTTTTTTCCCATGTCATTGATAAAAATGTTAAATAGTGTAGGGCCAGGAACCAATCCCTGTGAGACCTCACTGGAAACATACCCGCTCAACTATGCTTGCCCGTTTACAATTACATTGAGACCTATCAGTCTGTTTTTAATCCATTTAATGTGTGCCATGTTAATCTTGTTCTAGTTTTTTAATCAAAATGTTGTGTGATAAGTCAAATGCCTTACAGAAGTGTAGGTATATTAGAAGAGTGGAATAGAAGATTAAATATAATAAAAATTGCAGAGGCGGGATGCTCTTGTTTCAATTTACCTGCCCTTAGTTCATTCATTTTCTTTTATCACTTAGTTCATTTCAATCTTCTCTAGTCATTCTTTCATCTTTTCTTGTTAAATTTGTTTTCTACTTGATACAGTTTATCTTCAGTTTTTATGCTACATCAATAATTGTTATCCTAGGGCTATATTCACCTAAATTAAAATAGGGATGACCCAGAAGCCTGAATGAGAGAAATAGGCATACAAGGTAATTAAGTAGGGATGGAGATTCAACTAGAGTTTGCCATTGGGTTAAATAATACAGTAAGGATTCCCCACCTCACTACAGAACATAAAGCTGTGGTAAAGACAAATGAATCATACTGAAGCAAATAATTAGTGAATCTTTTTGAACCTAATGTGCATGAAAGAATCTGTCAAGGGCAAAGCGTTTGGGAACACAGGAAATTTGTATTGGGTCAAAAAGTTATAGTAAATTTATTGCTTCTAAAATTTATTATATGAAATATTGGCACCCACTTTTTTCTTCATAATTCAAAAGTACTCTATCATTTTATTGCAATATCTGTACAACTTAAAACATGCAGCAGGAAGGTGTCACCCTCTGTATTCATGAACTAATGCTTGGAAGGGGGGCCTTTATCACTATGAAGAAAAATATTTTTCCCAATGTTATATTAGAAACAGAAAAAATGTTCACTACGACCCATGTCTTGTCATGCCACACATTTATTTTTTTAGGGAATAGGATCAAGCTGCATATAGTTAAGAGAGTAATATGGAAACTATTGAACAGTATGCTGAATCAACATCCGCTTCCATGCTAAAACATGCCATGCTGTGAGATAAAATGCAGCAGCACAAAATGTGATTCCATATTGATGGCGTAAAGATTCATTACAAAGTTGTATATATTTATCAACTCATACTTTAGCTGTGCTAGTAAATGCAGAGCTGCTGCTGTTTTGTGTTCCCCCCTCACAGATGCACATTATTTTCCAGGAGGTTTCTCTTACCACCTGCCTTTACAAACTCTTAGCATGTAAGGAAAGTCTATATGTTCTGCAACTTCTGTTGTACTTGAGAAAGATAGCATCATTTTCAACCTGAGATTTCAGATGTCCCTATTTAAGACAAAATATTCTGAAAGACAAACGTTGTCCTTGGAAATGTAAAATGCAGCATAAACTGTCACACAGAAAAAATAGATGCAGTGGATTTTTTTTTTCTTAGCCTTTTCATTTTAGCAGGTATGCACTTAGCAGCTAATTGAACATAATTTTTGCAGTTTAGCTATAGCCTAATGCCTACAGGCAAGACTCATGGAAGAAAAGGATTTATTCTTTGAAACAACTAGTAAAAAATTATGTTTTAATCCTGTGCAAAATATTATTTCATTACACCGTTTCGCTTGTGAAGCCTGTCCAACAGTTCACTTCATACTGACTCTCTCTGCTGTGTCTCCCCATGTATGTTCTGGTTCCCTTCTCTCCATCACCTCAGGCACTAGTACGTCACACAGCTAGAAGTTTAGCCCAGACCTACTACTATGTCACCTAATGGCCTAACTCTGCAAGGGGCAAGGTCAGGCCCTAAAGGCAGCAAAGCTATTGCATGCTTCCTAAAGTAGAAGCCTGCCAATACCTGCTTCTCAGCTCAGCACAATGAGATCATTAACAATGCATTAGGTATACAGTTCAATTGTTTATCAATGGGCAGCATTAATATAAAACCTACTTGCCTTGGGCAAAATTTTTAATGATATTAAAAATGACTGTTGGTTCAAAGTTTGGTTTGGAGTTTGAGAGGGCTTTTGAAAACTGAGTATTTTCCAGTTGTTTGCTCTCTTTGGAAGTAGCAAATCTTATTATGAAATAAAAATGTAAACATATAGAGGATATCAGATCCACTAGCAATAAGTGGTACAGGTTTATAAATGAACAAATCACAGCAAAAAAACCTCAGTGTTTTACTTTTTTTAATAGAATTCCCATATTTGATCCCTATCCTGTGAGGAGGAGTTCTTCTGAATGTGGCCCTAGAGGATGTAGGAAATGGAAAAGATATAAAATATCTGGATTTTAGTAAATCATTTAATAGTGTTTAACCAATGCCACTTACAAAATTCATTAAAAATGGGTTTGGTACGAGCACTGTCAAGAAGACTGTGAACTGAGTGAGGGATGGCTAACAAGGGTAATAATCCAGCAACGTATTTGGTTAGTGGGGTATCAAAGGTGAATCTTTGAGAGGGTTTGGTCTTATTTAATAATATCAATGACACAGAGGATGCTGTAAGCAATGTGGTAATTAAATTGATGGCCACTCCCAAACTAGGAAGAATTACAAATACATGTGAGGACAGGGACATATTGGGCCTGAACCAAAGTCCAATGAAATCAATGTAAAGACTCTCTCTTGACTTCAGTGAGTTTTAGAGCAGCCCCCATTGCGAAAATACCTAGAAAAAATTAGAAATGTGAACAAGAAATGTAATTATATTTTCCAGTAGATCTGGGGGAAAATAATCCAAAATACAGATATTCAGTAGAAGGAAATAACCTGGAAAACAATAGTGCCAAAGAGATCAGCTGTATGATTGGTAAACAGCTATTCTTCCATACTACTTTGACTCTTAGAACAGGTGCCCCAAAAAAGTTTCCCAATCCACATTGCTCACCGCTTTCAAATTTCTTCTAACAACATCTTGTCCAGAAGACCTGGCAGGAAGGAAATAATCACGAAAAAGTAAGTGAATCGCCAAAGATGTGTGTCTGCCTTTGTTAGTAAACACATTATACTATTATTTTCACCCTCACTTTCCTTCCTTCTTCTCTATGACCCTCATTTGTCAAATCATGATTAATTTAGCATGTACGCTCTTTGAGGCAGGAGCTGCATCTCTAGTGCTTTTGTAAGGCACCAATCACAGTACTCAAAAAATAACGAAGATGATGGTGAACAAAAAAACTGACAAATGAGAAAGCAATATCAGGGGGAAAAAAGGCCAATGTGATTTGACATGCATACAGAGAAGCATCATAGGAAAATGAAGCTAATTGCCCTTTTCTATCTGATCCTGGTGAGCCCATGTAGTAATTATTTATAGGCACTTTACTACTAGAAAGATATTGACAAATGGTGTAATTTCAGAGAAGAGCAACAAAAAATAACTAGGGACCTGGCAGGACATTTTAAAACAGATTAAGATCATAATCCTGCAGTCCTTTGAATCAATGGAAGATTAGCCTGGAAAAGGACCACACAAGGCTTGTTGGTGTTATTATGGCATACAGGGTACTGAGCATGCTCCACCATCATTGATTTTAATCATGGAATCAAGTCCCATAAAAGCTAAATATGTACAGCTAGATAGCTTTTGTGATCACTACGAGGCAAAAGGGGTTTAAATCATAATTTACTTTCTTAACAATATGCAATATCTTTTAAAATTCAATAATAGTTTTTCATTCAACTAGCTAAAGTATATAATAGATGGTATCATAACACAGTGAGATTTGGCTGCTTCAGTATTGTGCTAACTTGGTTTTCCAACTACCTGCGATTCTAACAAAACTCTGCCAAATCTGGTGTCTTGTAATTTCTTGCTTCTGAGAGTTAAATCAATATTAAATCAGTGCTTGGACTAGAGGGAAAGTGCTGCAATGCCCCTCATGCTTGAAAAACTTTTCCCCAGCCTGTGACTCTAAGCTACTTCAATATTCCTCCACCCACTTGCCAAAGTTGGTTTATATTGGGCTTCCTACTCCTTTCCTTCCCCTCTTTTCTACAAGCCAAGATTAGCCTGAAAAAGGGAAATACAGTAACATGGATTGTAAACAAAAAGGAAATTAAACAAAATGCTAACATCAAAGGTGTGTGTGTTCTTGCATTTCTTTTTCTCGCCAGGCTTTTTATTTCTTCTTTCATTCCCTTTTTATTTATGCTTTTGCTTTTACTCCTTCCAACTCACATCTACATAATCATTCCATTTTTCCTTTGTCTTTTCGTTATGTATATTTGTAATTGTTTGACTCCATTTTTTTTCTTTCTCCCCTCCCCTGCATCTGTTCCCCATCTAATTATGTCTCTCTCTTCCCTGATCCAGTTTTCTGCACCACAGTCTGTCTCTCTTTTCTACACACCCTTAATCTTGCACTGCCAATCTCTACCTTGTCATATTCTAGGATTAGCCAATTTCCCACTGAGTTTCCTCTTACCAACACAGCCAGATGCACAAGCAACGTTTCTTTCCACCAGCACCCTCCTGCCCTGCAACACAAAAGTGTCCTGGTAACTCAAACTGTACCAGCAATCAGACCACTTGGATTCCCAGCTCTGCCACTGACCTGCTGTGTGATTTTAGGCAAGATCCTTTGCTTCTCTGTGTCTTCACTTCTGCAGCTGTAAAATTAGGATACTGATTCTTGCCCTCCTTTATACAATACTTTGTGACCTGCACATTGAAACCACTATATAATAGCTAAGTACGATTATCCATGACTAGTTGGATGCTTTATGGATGGGGTAGACCCCCCACCCCTCCGCAAGCCTTCTGTAGGCGTGACAGGTAAGTACTGCACTGCCCAGCAGCTAGCTTCAAAGGACAAAACTGGTCTTAGTTACAAGGGGAAATTTGCTTAAATGGGTGTAGGGGCAAGGTTGCGGAAGATTGGCGAGGAGCTAAGTGGTGGACCGAGTACGTGACTGGATGTAAGCGGAGGATGCAGGCAGTTTCAATGAACTTTGTCCAAAAGACCCTGCCAAAACATATTGTAGTATAGCTCAGTATATTTTTGCCTGTAAACAAGTTAGTTTATGTAATAAGCATAAATCATACATATAAGAATGTAACCAGCTGTTGACCCCATGTAACCCCGAGATAAGCGCGGAGAATATAGCACCGCAGAGGACTCTCCCCAGCGGAGTCCTGCCTGGTCAGCTGTCTCGAATGGCCAGAGTCCCCTGCAGCCCCTCCGCACGTCCTAGGGGCTCCCCGCGCAGATTGGAGCGTAAGTTCTTCCTTCCTTCCTTCCTTCCTTCAATAAAGCGTAGTTTACTATTCTTAGGCCTGAGTGTCCTCCTTTCACTGGTATCTTCCCCCCCCCTCCCCCCGGCCCTCACGGGTGCAATGGGGCTCTTTATCTTGCCACCATTGGCATCCTATCAGTAAGGCCATGCACTTGTGAGAGAATATATTTTTAATATTGAAAATATTTCTCCTGAATGGATCTTTTTATGGTTCTAGATTATAAAGATGACTCTCCATGGGCTTCCTTTATAAGGTGACCTGAGCAGTTGTGAAGGTTGCTTCTTCCCTTTATGCCTTTCGTCTTGCCCAGTAACTTAGAAATATGAATGGAAATTCAAAACTTTCAAAATAAATACATTTTGCAGTTGGCAGATTGTGACAAATTCTGCTTATCTTGGAAACTTTTAAGACCAAATTTTCAAAAAAGAGAGTTCACAAAACTTCATGTATGGGTTTCAAGCACTAATCCCTGGATGTACACAGATAGCCAGCTAGACCTAAAATGCCAGGATATTGCTTGAGCTCAGCATGCTGCCAGTTTACTGCCACTGTAAATGTTGCACAGATATTTGCCCGTGCATGCAGGATTTGGTAATTGGTGCATGCTAGAGTCACAGAATTTAAAGCCAGAAGGGACCACCACATCCTCTATTCCAACTTCCTGCATATCACAGGCAACCAACATCACCCAACCCAACTGCTGAAATTAAAGAATTATAGCCCACAGGAGACTAGACTATTGTAGCCACAGGCAGAAAATAGGAGGGGACAAGGTGGTACAATGCTTGCAGTCCCCCCACTGGTGGGGGAATTAATGAGAACATAAGAAGAGCCATACTGGGTCAGACCAATGGGCCATCTAGCCCTGCATCCCGTCTCTGACGGGGCCAGTGCCAGATGCGTCAGAGAGAATAGAAGAGGGTATTTTGAGTGATCTATCCCCAGTTTATGGCACTTGGAGGTTTAGGGACACCCAGAGCATGGGGTTCCATCCCTGACCATCTATCTAGTGGGACCTATCCTCCATAAACTTATCTAATTCTATTTTAAGCCAGTTATAATGTTGGCCTTCACACCATCCCATGGCAATGAGTTCCACTGGTTGACTGTGTGTTATGTGAAGTTCTTACCTATGTTTGTTTTAAATCTCCAGCCTATTAATTTCATCCAGAGAAGTTCTTGTGTTATGTGAAGGGGTAAATAACATTTTCTCTTCATCACTCAAGATTTTATAGACCTCTGTCATATGCCCCCTTAGTCATTGCATTTCAAAGATGAACAGTCCCGGCCTTGTTAATCTCTCCTCATATGTAAGCTGTTCAATATCCCTAATCATTTTTGTTTCCCTTCTATGCTCCTTTTCTAACTCTAATATACCCTTTTTGTGATGGGGGCGGCCTGCGGGTCTGAGTGTACCATGGATTTACATAGTGGCATTATCATGGTTTCTGTTGTATTAGCTAGCCCTTTCCTAATGAGTCCTAAAAGTCAGTTAGCTTTGTTGTCTGCTGCTGCACATTGAGCAGATGTTTCCAGAAAACTACATGTGATGAGTCCAAGATCTCTGTCTTGAGTGGGAACAGCTAATTGAGAGTCTGTCAATTTGTCTACATATTTGGGATTATTTGTTTCCCATGTGCATTACTTTGCACTTATCAACGCTGCATTTCATCTGCCATTTTGTTGCCCAGTAATCCAATTTTGTGATATCTCTTTGTAGCCAATTTTGGACTTCATGCTCTTGAGTAATTTAGTATTGTCTGCAAACTGCCACCTCACTGTTGCCCCCCCCCCTTTTCCAGATCATTTACACAAATATGTTGAACTGTACAGCTCTTTGGGACACCCTGCTATTTTACATGTTCCATTGTGAAAGGTAACAAATTTCTTCCCTTCATTACTGATCCATGAGAGGACCTTCCTACTTATCCCATGACTGCTTACTTTGCTTAAGAGCCTTTGCTGTGGGTCCTTGTCAAAGACTTTCCGAAAATCCGAGAACACTAGAGCAATTGGATCATTCTTGCTCACATGCTCAAAGAATTCTAATAGATTGGTGAGGCCAGATTTCCCTTTACAAAAGCTTTGTTCACTCTTCCCCAACCTACTGTGTTTATCTAAGCGCCTGATAATTTTGTTCTTTACATTTCAACTAGTTTGCCTTGTGCTGAAGTTAGGCTTACTAACTGCCAGGATCAGCTCTGGAGCCTTTTTTTAAAAATAGTGTTACATTAGTTATCCTCCAGTTTTCTGACACAGAGTTTTTGTATTTTTTGCTTGTTGCTCTTCAAATTATTTTTTGGCCTGCTTTATTATAGTTCTTTCACTTGACTTGCCAAAGTTTATGCTTCTTTCTATTTTCCTCAGTAGGATTTGACTTAAATTTTTTAAAGGATGCCTTTTTACCTCTAGCTGCCTCTTTTACTCTGCTGGTTAACCATGGTGGCTTTAAAAAAAAAATTATACCGTTTTTGGTCCTCTTGCTGGTTTTTTTTTAAATTATTTGGGATATACATTTAGTTTGAGCTTCTACTATAGTGTTTTTAAATAGTCTCCATGTACTTTGCAGGCATTTCACACTTGTGATTGTTCCTTTTAATTTCCATTTAGCTAGCTTCCTCATTTTTGAAGTCAAATGCTACTATGGTGAGTTTCTTTGGCATTCCTCCCCTCCCCCTACAAGGATGTTAAATTTAATTACATTAGGGTAGCAGTTCAACTACAGTTACCTCTTGGACCAGTTCCTGTGTTCCACTTAGGCCTAAATCAAAAATGGCATCTCCTCTTGTGAGTTCCAGGAGTAGCTGCTCCAAAAAGCAGTCATTTATTGTGTCTAGAATTTGTATCTCTGCATCATGTCCTGAGGTGACATTTACCCACTCAATATTGAGGATAGTTGAAATCCCCCATTATTATTGTGTTTTCTGCCTTTGTAGCCTCTTTAGCCTCCTGTGGATTTCAAAATCACTTTCACCACCCTGGTCAGTAGTAATTTCCTAAGGCTGTACTCTCACGGTTCAAGCATGGAATTTCTATCCACAGAGATTCTGTGGTACAATCTGATTCATTTAAGAAGTTTACTTTGTTTGACTCTATGCTGTCTTTCACATAGAGTGTCATTCACCTACCAGTGAGACCTACTTTGTCATTCTTATATATTTTGTACCCTGGTATTGCCATGTTCCATTTATTATCCTTATTCCACCAAGTTTCTGTGATGCCTATTATGTCAATGTCAAGGTTCCTCCCCCACTCTGAACTCTAGGGTACAGATGTGGGGATCTGCATGAAAACCTCCTAAGCTTACTTTCACCAGCTTAGGTTAAAACTTCCCCAAGGTACAAATTAATTTTATCCTTTGTCCCTGGATCTCCACTGCCACCACCAAACTCTAACTGGGTTTACTGGGAAACGTAGTTTGGACACATCTTTCCCCCCAAAATCCTCCCAACCCTTGCACCCCACTTCCTGGGGAAGGTTTGGTAAAAATCCTCACCAATTTGCATAGGTGACCACAGACCCAAACCCTTGGACCTGAGAACAATGAAAAAGCATTCAGTTTTCTTACAAGAAGACTTTTAATAGAAGTAAAGAAATCCCCTCTGTAAAATCAGGATGGAAGATACCTTACAGGGTAATTAGATTCAAAACACAGAGAATCCCTCTAGGCAAAACCTTAAGTTACAAAAAAGACACACAGACAGGAATAGTCATTCTATTCAGCACAGTTCTTTTCTCAGCCATTTAAAGAAATCATAATCTAACACATACCTAGCTAGATTACTTACTAAAGTTCTAAGACTCCGTTCCTGTTCTATCCCCGGCAAAAGCAGCATACAGACAGACACAGACCCTTTGTTTCTCTCCCTCCTCCCAGCTTTTGAAAGTATCTTGTCTCCTCATTGGTCATTTTGGTCAGGTGCCAGCAAGGTTACCTTTAGCTTCTTAACTCTTTACAGGTGAGAGGATTTTTCTTCTGGCCAGGAGGGATTTTAAAGGGCTTTACCCTTCCCTTTATATTTATGACAGTCAATATCCTCATTTAATGCCAGGCGTTTTAGTTCACCCATCTTAGTATTTACACTTCTAGCATTTACATCTCAGCACTTGTATATTTTGTCAAAATTCAGTTGCTTCCCTTCATGTGTTATGTTTAAATGGGACTCTTATGTTTAACTGTTCCTCACTAGCTTCTACGTGTACTATACCAACTGTTTTCCTATCATCTATACTAGGATATTACAGTTCTCTCTTTAATAAATTCATCCCTAAAGGATGTCTCCTCCTGAACCACGTGCTCCTCCATACCTGTTGGCTTCCCACCCCTTTCCCTCCCCCTCCAGCCCTTCATTAAAAAAATCCTCCACAATCTTTTTAAGTTTACATACCAGAAGTCTGCTTCAGTTTTGAATTATGTGGAACCCATCCTTCCTGTATAGGCTCCTCCTTTCCCAAAAGATTTCACAATTCCTAATAAACTTAAAATGCTTATCCCTACACCATTGTCTCATCCATGCATTGAGACCCTTCAGTTCTAGCTGTCTAACTGGCCCTGCACGTAGAAATGGAAGTATTTCAGACAATGCTACCATGGATCTCCTGGACTTTGATCTCTCACCTAGCAGCCTAAATTTGGACTTCCCTCTGACTTTTCATTAGTGCCTAGGTGTGCCACAACCACTGGCTCCTCCCCAGTACTCCACATAAATCTATCCAGATGTCTTGTGAGATTGGGGGGAGGGATAGCTCAGTGTTTGAGCATTGGCCTGCTAAACCCAGCGTTGTGAGTTCAATCCTTCAGGAGGCCATTTAGGGATCTGGGGCAAAAATTGGGGATTAGTCCTGCTTTGAGCAGGGGGTTGGACTAGATGACCTCCTGAGGTCCCTTCCAACCCTGATATTCTATGATTACCCTATGATCCACAACCTTTGCACCCGGCAGATCAACTATCAATATTTCTAATAATCATATCCACCCTCACTATTATCTGGTTCTTAGTAACTGGTGTTCCCTCCCCAGGAGGGGTATTCTTAGTGTAAGAGGATAACATGATATCTGGAAGGAGGATCCCAACTATTGGCTTTTTTTCCCTCCTCTCCACCTTCATGTTCTCCTTCCCTGAGACTTTCATCCTCCTTAACAGCACAGATGTGGTCAGGCTCGGGATGGGATCGTTCTATTTTGTCCCTGAAAGTCACTTCTATGTAACTTTCTGTCTCTCTTAGCTCTTTCAGTTAAGCCACTCTGGTCTCAAGAGTCCACATTGTGTCTGTGAGGGCTATGAGCTGCCTACTGTCATGGCATGCGCACATACATCACCAGCCCACAAGGCAGGTAATTGTACATACTGCAGTCAGTGCAATAAACTGGATAGCCCCCACTCTGCTGCTAGACCTCTGCCTTCATTATTTTTATTCTTTCTTTCTTTCTTTTCCTTTTTCAGGGGATGATGGTTATTGGCCTAAGTTTAGAAGCATTGGTTGTTAGGTGTATGTGCCTCTCATACTCCCTCACAAAACTCTGCTATTTGCTAGCTCATCTGGTTGCGTAGGAGTTGGCTTTTTAAACCCCTATATTCCCTCAAAAAAAGAAAAAAGAAAAGGAGTACTTGTGGCACCTTAGAGACTAACCAGTTTATTTGAGCATGAGCTTTCGTGAGCTACAGCTCACTTCATCGGATGCATAGCATATCGTGGAAACTGCAGAAGACATTATATACACACAGAGACCATGAAACAAAACTTCCTCCCACCCCACTGCCCTGCTGGTAACAGCTTATCTAAAGTGATCATCAAGGAGGGTCATTTCCAGCACAAATCCAGGTTTTCTCACCCTTCCCCCCCCCCCCACAGACACACATACAAACTCACTCTCCTGCTGGTAATAGCCCATCCCTCTTTGAAACCTCTCTTTATAATGCGCATGATAATCAAGGTGGGTCATTTCCAGCACTAATCCAGGTTTTCTCACCACCACCCCCCCACACACACACCCCTCCAAAAACCACACACACAAACTCACTCTCCTGCTGGCAATAGCTCATCTTACAATGTGCACAGCAATAATCCAAGTTTAACCAGAACGTCTTGGGGGGGGGGGTTGTAGGAAAAAAACAAGGGGAGATAGGCTACCTTGCATAATGACTTAGCCACTCCCAGTCTCTATTCAAGCCCAAATTAATAGTATCCAATTTGCAAATGAATTCCAATTCAGCAGTTTCTCGCTGGAGTCTGGATTTGAAGTTTTTTTGCTTTAAGATAGCGACCCTCATGTCTGTGATTGCGTGACCAGAGAGATTGAAGTGTCAGTGGTGTCTCGAAGGTAGCTGGGAGTGCTGGTAGCGTAGGGCCTGAGGAGTGAGTCCCAGCTACCTTCGAGATACCACTGACTTCCTGAGGAAACTACAATCCATTGGTGATCTTCCTGATAACACCATCCTGGCCACTATGGATGTAGAAGCCCTCTACACCAACATTCCACACAAAGATGGACTACAAGCCATCAAGAACACTATCCCCGATAATGTCACGGCTAACCTGGTGGCTGAACTTTGTGACTTTGTCCTTACCCATAACTATTTTACATTTGGGGACAATGTATACCTTCAGATCAGCGGCACTGCTATGGGTACCCGCATGGCCCCACAGTATGCCAACATTTTTATGGCTGATTTAGAACAACGCTTCCTCAGCTCTCGTCCCCTAACGCCCCTACTTTACTTGCGCTATATTGATGACATCTTCATCATCTGGACCCATGGAAAAGAAGCCCTTGAGGAATTCCACCATGATTTCAACAATTTCCATCCCACCATCAACCTCAGCCTGGTCCAGTCCACACAAGAGATCCACTTCCTGGACACTACAGTGCTAATAAACGATGGTCACATCAACACCACCCTATACCGGAAACCTACTGACCGCTATTCCTACCTACATGCCTCCAGCTTTCACCCTGACCACACCACACGATCCATCGTCTACAGCCAAGCTCTGCGATACAACCGCATTTGCTCCAACCCCTCAGACAGAGACAAACACCTACAAGATCTCTATCAAGCATTCTTACAACTACAATACCCACCTGCGGAAGTGAAGAAACAGATTGATAGAGCCAGAAGAGTTCCCAGAAGTCACCTACTACAGGACAGGCCTAACAAAGAAAATAACAGAACGCCACTAGCCATCACCTTCAGCCCCCAACTAAAACCCCTCCAACGCATTATTAAGGATCTACAACCTATCCTGAAGGATGACCCAACACTCTCACAAATCTTGGGAGAAAGGCCAGTCCTTGCCTACGGACAGCCCCCCAACCTGAAGCGAATACTCACCAACAACCACATACCACACAACAGAACCACTAACCCAGGAACCTATCCTTGCAACAAAGTCCGTTGCCAACTGTGCCCACATATCTATTCAGGGAACACCATCACAGGGCCTAACAACATCAGCCACACTATCAGAGGCTCGTTCACCTGCACATCCACCAATGTGATATATGCCATCATGTGCCAGCAATGCCCCTCTGCCATGTACATTGGTCAAACTGGACAGTCTCTACGTAAAAGAATAAATGGACACAAATCAGATGTTAAGAATTATAACATTCATAAACCAGTCGGAGAACACTTCAATCTCTCTGGTCACGCAATCACAGACATGAGGGTCGCTATCTTAAAGCAAAAAAACTTCAAATCCAGACTCCAGCGAGAAACTGCTGAATTGGAATTCATTTGCAAATTGGATACTATTAATTTGGGCTTGAATAGAGACTGGGAGTGGCTAAGTCATTATGCAAGGTAGCCTATCTCCCCTTGTTTTTTTCCTACAACCCCCCCCCCCCCAAGACGTTCTGGTTAAACTTGGATTATTGCTGTGCACATTGTAAGATGAGCTATTGCCAGCAGGAGAGTGAGTTTGTGTGTGTGGTTTTTGGAGGGGGGTGTGTGTGGGGGGGGGGGGTGTGAGAAAACCTGGATTAGTGCTGGAAATGACCCACCTTGATTATCATGCGCATTATAAAGAGAGGTTTCAAAGAGGGATGGGCTATTACCAGCAGGAGAGTGAGTTTGTATGTGTGTCTGTGGGGGGGGGGAAGGGTGAGAAAACCTGGATTTGTGCTGGAAATGACCCTCCTTGATGATCACTTTAGATAAGCTGTTACCAGCAGGACAGTGGGGTGGGAGGAAGTTTTGTTTCATGGTCTCTGTGTGTATATAATGTCTTCTGCAGTTTCCACGATATGCTATGCATCCGATGAAGTGAGCTGTAGCTCACGAAAGCTCATGCTCAAATAAACTGGTTAGTCTCTAAGGTGCCACAAGTACTCCTTTTCTTTTTTCTTTTTACGAATACAGACTAACACGGCTGTTACTCTGAAACCTATATTCCCTCAGTTAGCCTTGCCCCCTGTGAAATATACTCACATAATCCCAACAAGTGGCACATACCCAAAGGCAATAGAGGAAGGCAAGAAAACTCCCGGGTCACTGCCGATCAGACCTGTGAGAAATTTCCTTACTGACCCCACATATGGCAATCAGTTAGACCTTGATCATGTGAGCAAGAACCAGTCAGCCAAGCACCTGAGAGAAAGAGAATGCTCACTACCTCCTCAAAGATCTATCTACATTCACCATTCAAGGGGCCAGTTTTTTATAACCAAAGGAACATTTAGAAACTAATTTAGGTATATGGCCTGAATTTCTCATTTTTTCCCGAAGGTGAATAGGACCTGCGTTATTTAGAAAATATTGATAAATGCTTTTTTTTTTTTTTACTAACTGGAAACTGATGCAATTTAACAAATGGATTGTGATACTGTCTATTTATTAAAAGAATAGTTGATGAATTAAAAATACATTTTCCTTTATTATTATAAGATAGTTTCAGTGGTTTAACCCTCTGAACTTATAGTGGTGATGCAGTTCATTAAATAATAAATAAGCATTGATCAATATGTCTAACTGCCTTAGGACTAGAATTAGGCAATTCATTTCTATAGTGACGAGCAAAACTTCCTTGATTGCTCAGATTCTGACAACTGTAACACAATGCATTTTTTCTGACTCTGATTAATTATTGTACTTTTCTAACATAAGCTACAAATAATTATAATGTTTATTTTTCTGACCCCAGAAATGAGTAGCATATGCCTTTTGGGACATTTATAGGCTATGCAAATGGATAGCCATTGTCTCACAATGCCAGTTTGGCTCGCAGCTTAAACTGTAGCAGCTGAAGGTTTGCTCTAGCTTATGCACAGGTATCTTGGTGCATCCCCTAAGAGTTATTCCAGCAGCCAAATTATATACAAACTGCAGCCATTCCCTGAAACAAAATAAGGAGACAGAGCACAACACTATAATTGCCACTCAAGGGATGTGTCACAGCTTATTTTGCAGAAACCAACAGGAAAGCTCCTCAGTCATGTCTAATCTTGTTACACTAGTCAACGGTAGTTTTACTGTTGACTTCAGTGGAAGCAGGATGGGGCACTGAGGAAGATTCATGCCAGGCAAGTCGCTAGCCCCAAGAGGAGCAAGGCATAAAAGTAATCTTCAGAGGCTACTACAAAAAGGAAAAGCCCATGGAGGGTCACCCAGCTAATCCAGGGCTAAAATAGGTTCAATTCAGGAGAGCCATTTTAATATTAAAATATATATTCTTACAAGTGCATGGGCAATAACCCTCACAGCTAGGGTAGCATTGCATCTGAGAAATGGAGGCAGTGCCTGGAGCTATGTACAGCACTTCCAGGCTACTTGTTTCTCCTACCTTGTGCTGCCTGTTGGGAGGGAAAAACCAGTCGCCTAGCGAGCACCAGCTAACTGTACAGTCATGAATTTTTACCAATATTTGTCTGTTTAAATTATTTTAAGGTGGGGGGACCCCCTAGCAGGAGGGGCTGCCAGTGTGGACTCCTTTGATCTGTTACTAACTGTAGCAAGTTTTGAAGTGCATTTGAAAGTTTGTGTTTCAGTGGGAGGGCACTGCTGCTACAGGTTGGGTCTTACCCCACTTGCAAAAGTCAAAATGGCAATCAACTTTCTTAAAGAGAAAGGACAAGCTTCCATTCTGCCAAGTCAAATTGCTTCTCCATGCTCCAAGAGTCTACTGAATTGCTTAAGGAACAAAAAATAACATTATCGTCTAATATGGCAAAAGCAAGCAGAGCACACTTAGCCTTGTGCAGTGCAGCCAAGCTAAGGCTTGCTCTCTCCACCAGCAGAGAACATAGGTTTGCCATATATTTAATCAAGATTATCAGGGCACATGAAAAAAAACAAGCTGAGGAGTTGTCTCTGTTTGTAACGGTAATCAGAAACCTGGTAAGTGCCTGTTCCAGACTATTTCAGCGTCCATAAGAATCAGCTGTCAGTTCAGTTATCAGAGGGGTCCAGTGAGAGGTTTACAAAGGATTTTTCAAGCACTGGAGAAAGAGGCTAGAATTCTACATGCAAAGGGAAACTTGCAGCTATTAATTTGCAGCCCAAGTCCCTGTACAGAACAGAACTTTTATGTCCCTTGTTAATGGCTGTTGTTAAAGGGTTTGCACAATACCAAAGAGATATCTACTGGGACTGCGGTTTTGCATGTATTGAGAAATCTTTATATATATATGTGTGTGTGCGCCTGTGTGTAAGTAAATAAATAGAACAAAAGGAAAGTAATCATATTTTATAATAATAGCATACACTCATTATGTATAGTATGAAGTATGTACTACTTTTTAATATCACATCAGTGAACTCTAGCTTTGCTCACCTTGATCTATTAGACTAGAGGTGTGTTTTTGTGTGTAGTTTCAACTTGCTATTTCTTATTCCTTAATTAACATTAGTTGTGATAAATTACTTAGATATTGTAGCTGGGGCACTTAATACTAAGACAAATATAAGCACAAGACATAAAATAGTTAACTGAGGATCATTAAAAAACAAAACAAACACAAATTATACTTGAAAAAATATTCTAAATTTACCATTGAAGAGATAATGGCTCCCCTCAGAGGCATGCACGAAGCATTGATAGGCCTGGGGAAATGCTTGTTAGCTACTGAGTAAAATATGTTCTCAATATATAATGTTATTGGGAGCTTTGTGCATCCAAGGTTGGGATCTAGCCCTTCACCTGTATTTTGCTTCTGTAATAACTAGGGCCCTGATTCTACCATTCTAACACACTAAGTGGTACTTTAGCAAAGGGCAGATTGTGATACACTTAATGAGTCACATTAAGCAGTACCCTACTACACATGCACTCCCATTGAAACCTATCTAACTACTCAGGAAAGTAACACACTACTCAGTGTGACTAATAAGAAAAGGAGTACTTGTGGCACCTTAGAGTCTAACAAATTTATTTGAGCGTAAGCTTTCGTGAGCTACAGCTCACTTCATCAGATGCATCTGATGAAGTGAGCTATAGCTCACAAAAGCTTATGCTCAAATAAATTTGTTAGTCTCTAAGGTGCCACAAGTACTCCTTTTCTTTTTGCAAATACAGACTAACACAGCTGCTACTCTGAAACCTGTCATTACGCAAAGTGTGACTAATGTAATCAAACCCCATATGAGCAGCTCTGTTGACTTCAGTGTGTTGACTTGTGTAGTAAGGTACTTTTCCTGGTGAATAAGGGTGGCAGAATCAGTCCCTATGTTTTTAGCTCTTTCATGGCTAATCTCACTTTATCCAATACGTATTAAATTAATGTTTTGGATTTTACTTAATCTCTGTGCTGAAAGGCAACAGGAAAGTTCAGAGAAATTAGACTTTTGCAAGATTATTTTTAATATCTAATTGAAAATCTACTATACTAGGTGATAAAAGCCACCCAGGGCAATTTTATTAAATTCATTATTTAATCGGATTAGTTTTTCACAGGTAAGAATAATATTTTTTATATATTACATTTTAGAAATTAGACCTAGACAATCTCTCTCTCAAAGCCGCTGTAGCCATGCAAGAACTGTTGTTTAATTCTAACTTTTTATTTAACAAGTCCTGATAAACTAAGGGGCTTTTGTAATTAGAAATTACTGTACATTTTTTTAAATGATTAAATATTAAACTCTCTGGTGTTCCTTCTACTGATTTAATATGATAGGACATCAGAAACACAGTATGCTATTGCCACGGAGAAGGTTAATAAAGTGTTGGATAATACCATAATTTGATTAATCTCTGCGGTTCAGATTTGTTTTTAAGTCATAAGCATTCCGCAATAAGAATGCATTAAACCACAAAATTTAATATCTTCAAGCTAACTGCAGGTACTAAATATCTATGTCTCTGCTGTGTTTGTTTCATTTTACTGACAAGCACACTTCCTTCCTTTGTAGAGTAGTTGCATTACCCACCCCAAGAAAATTCCAAAATATGTGATCATGCATTCAGTGATGCTGCATAGCGTATAAGTTCATGGAAAAAGGGGCCTGAAGTATTTAAGGGTATGTCTACACTGCAATTAAAAACCCACGGCAGGTCCATGCCAGCTGACTTGGGCTCGTAGTGCTCAGGCTAAAGGGCTGTTTAATTGCAGTGTAGATGTTCTGGCTTGGGCTGGAGCCTAGGCTCTAGGACCTGCAAGGTGGGATTTTTAAAAAAAATTACTTCTTTAAAGTCAATGGACCTGCTTACATGCCTAAAGTTAAATCTGTGTTTAAGTGATTTACTGCATTAGGGCCAGATCAGCACCTTGCACGACAGCCTTAGAAGAAATATGGCGAACATCATAATCCCAGAGATCAAGTTTATCCTGTTTACATTATGCTTGGCCTCTGCTGTTCTAGGAGTACAAAGTAGCATAAGGTGCAACTAAATAAAACTTTCCAAAGTTAATTGAGCCACTACAAGAAATCTGCTTCGACACATTTGAATAGATATTAACCCAAAAGCCTAGTACACAGATGCTGTTCTATCCTTTTTTAAAAAATACCAAATACCATTATCTTAGTTTTAAGATTAAAATAAACTCTTACTGTCCTGACCAGCATACTAACACTACCTATTTCATTAGACACAAGTGTTATAGATTTTTTTTTAAAAAAAGCAGATAATAAAGTCTCAAATAATTCAAAATAAACTAGTTACTTTTAAATGACATTTTGCAATGCAGAGCCATTGTCCTCTGGGTTCTTCCAACTCCTACTATTTCTCACCATATCAAATGTAGTAAAAGACACTCTCTGTTATTCCCTGCTATTCCAACTGTGCACACTAGGATGCAGCATTACTGCCAATTCATGCACATTCTATTTAACACTATTAGCTGGACATGCCCCTCTGGAGTCCTACATACAAGGCACTTGAACTTATTCATTCGTGCCTTACTTTGTACTTTCTGTCCTGTATTCATATTTTGCCTTTTTTTTTTTAAATTGTGGGGCTTTGGGAGCCTGTTGTGGCTGATTATTGCCTGGGTGTTGATGTGGCTTTGTTTCAGTTTATTGGCATTCTCTCCTCCTGAACTCTCAGCATTTTCTAGAGCTATAGTTCCTGTATCGGCAGTTCAACTTTCTAGAGTTTTCCCCAGCCTTGCTGGTAGAAGCCAAATGGCTATTAGGTTATCTTTGTCATGCTACTCCACACATTGTGACAGCGGAGGTGCATCCCTCCGGAAGTCTGAGCCATGCCTGCCTTATTATGGACATATGACGCCTCATGGGCAGCAGTTTTTCTGATCCCAACTACCGTTGGTTCAAAAAAAGGAGCAAAAAACCCTAGGGAAAATTATTTAAAAAACCAAAACCTTAATGAACAGTAGTTTGAGCTCCATGGGATTTTCTTATTGAATCCCAATTACCATCTACTCATCACTTAAAAAGTAGTTGTACTATATGAATTGTTGATAACAGGTGAACAAATGGAAATAGATTTTTA
Organism: Natator depressus; assembly: GCF_965152275.1. Lineage (NCBI taxonomy): Eukaryota > Metazoa > Chordata > Testudines > Cheloniidae > Natator > Natator depressus. The sequence continues at coordinate 87,643,086 of NC_134240.1, forward strand.
TATGTGTTCACTGTACTCTGCAGTGAGATTGTCCTCTGAGATGGCAGTGACACTGCATAGTCATCCATTAGGGAAAGAAACTTTCTCATAAAAGGGCCAATTTTCCAAAATCTTAAAGCAGCTGTTGACATTACTGACTGGGAACGTAAATTTTAAGTGGGAAGTGTTAACAAAAAACTGGAAATTGATCAAGGATATCCTACTGGATGCTCCAAAAGCCACAATTCCAAAAATACACACACAAAAGTTACACTGGTTGAAAAGAGATGTGGAAGACACAATTAAACAAACAAAAATCATTTATAAAGAATGCTGGAAAAGGGGAAGTAAATGACAATGAATATAAGTTAAAAATTTAGGCAACTGATGAGGGAAGCTAAAGGAATGAATGCAATAGGCCAATAGGGTTTAAAAGGCATTTTTAAACATATTAGGGACAAATAAAAAAACCTAGGCCAGGTATAGGTCCATTGCTAGGTGCAGATGGTTTTAAACAGTGTAAACAATGCAGAAAATTTATAAATGTTCAATAGATATTTCTGTTCTATTTTTTGGAACAAAGAAGGAGGATCTATCCCATTAAAAAGAAAGTTCACCATCTGCAATAAAGGATATAAGGCAAGAGCTGCTCAGATTAAATGTTTTTTTTTCCAAATAAACAGGCTCAGATAATTTGCAGCCAAGTGTTTTAAAGAAACTAGCTGAGCCACTAATGTTAATTGTTAGCACATCATGGAAAACTGGATTGGAGGATTGCCAGTATAGTGCTAATATTTAAAAAGTTTAAAAGGGATGATCCAGGAATCTATAGACTGATTAGCCTGATGTTGATTAAAGGCAAAATAATGGAACAGCTAATTCATGATTTTATCAACATAGAATCACATGCTAAAAATATAATCAATGCCTGTCAGCATGGTTTCATGGAAGGTAGGTCTTGTCAAACAAATATATTGTCTTTTTTTTTTTTTGCCAAGATTATGCGTGTAGCTGGGCAAAAACCCTTTTCCACCAAAAAATGCAAACACAGGTTGATTGACATATTTCACAAAGTTTTGAATTCACTCAATTGTTTTGACTTAAAAAAAAATTGGGAAAAAAAAAATCAAACATTTTGTTTTAATATTTTAAAATGAAAGGTTTTGATTTTTTTTATTTAAAACACATTTATTTCACAATACTTCAATTTCATTTTAAAAAGTAAAGTTAAAAAAATCTCATGTAAAATGAAAAATTTATTTCTGGGTTAAACAGAACATTGATTTTGACCCAAAATTAATTAATTTTTTTTTTACTTTTCAGTTCAACATTTAAAAAAAAACAACTTGGTTTTGGTTTGACCCAAAACAAAATTTATATTTTGTTTTATCTCATCAAATAAAATAATCCATTATCTGCACATCGCTAATTGCTGGTTTGGCTGATAAATACAACTGTGTTGATATAATATATTTGAATTTTTCCAAGATATTTAGCTTAATACCCTATTCTATTTTGATTAAAAAAACTTGCATTACATGAAAGTAACGGACCACTCATTAGATGGATTAAACACTTGTTCACTGACAGATAATGTATTTGTTAATGGGGAGACATCAGTGAGTGTGCCTATTTCTAGCTGGGTCCCCTAAGGACCAGTTCTTAGTACAATGGTATTCAATATTTTTATCAACAACCTAGATGATGATATAAAATCTGTGCTGGTAAAGTCTGCAGATGACACAGAGATTGGTGGGGTGGTATATAATGAGGAAAACAGGTTACTGTTAGAGTGATCTGAATTACCTGGTTAAACAGTCGCAATCCAACAACATGTATTTTAACACAGTCAAATACAAGGTAATAGCCTTGGGAACCAAGAATGCAGGCTATACCTACAGGATGAGAGACTCTGGCTTGGAAAGCAGTGACTCAGAGAAGGACTTTGGGGTCATCAGAGATAACAGCTTCAACAAGAGCTCTCAGTGCAGTGATGAGCTAAAAAGCGTTAATGAGATCCTTGGATATATAAAAAGGGGAATGTCAAGTCGAAGTAGGAAGGTGATTTTTGCCTCTGTACATAGCATTGGTAAGATCACTATTAGAATACTGTGTCCAGTTCTGGTGTTCACATGGCAGGAAGGATATGGAGAGAGTTCGAATAAGGGCCATAAAAATAGATCAGAGGCTGGGAAATAAGCTTATGACATCAAATTTAAGGAGCTAAACCTATTCATCTTAGAGAAGGCTGAGCGGTGACTTGATTACTGTTCCTAGGTGCTTACACATGGAAAAGAAGTCTGATAATGGGCAGTTTTTCAGTCTTGCTCACAAAGGCATAGGAAGATCCAATGGCTGGAATTTGAAATAAGATCCAGTTTTCTAGCAGTGAGGGTAATTAAACATTTGAACAGTGTTTTGGGGGAGGTGATGGACTCACCATCAATTGAAGTCTTAAAGGCGAGATTAGATATCTTTCTGCAAGATATGCTTTAATCGAGCTTCTGGGAGAAATTCTATGGTCTATGTGCGCAGGGAGTCAGAGTGGTTGGTCAGGGTGGTCCCTTCCAACTGTGCAGTCTGTAACTCTACAAATCCCCCTATTCATTCTCTTCCTTCCTGGGCCATGCATAGAACAGAAAACTGTGCATTGCCCACAGTGTGCTCATAACACAGCTCAGCATTAAGAAAAAGACTTTAATCAAATCTAATGCTGCAGGGTTTCCACTGGTTACCAACAGGGTTCTGGAAGGATCTTTTTTCCCCTGGTACACAATTGGCCAGATGTATTCTGTATTGGCTTTTTTTGTCACCTTCCTCTTAAACATCAGTAATGGCAACAGCTGCAGACAGGATGCCAGACTGGGTGGACCAATGCTTTTAGGTGGTAGAGAGAATCTGCTTGGACACTGTCTTGCTCACATGCTTGGGGCAAGCTAATCACCTAATTTGCGGTCAGAAATTTTTTTTTTCAGGTCAGCTTGGCACTGACCTTGGGAATTCTTTGCTTTCATCTGCCAAACGAAGCATGGATCACCTGCTAAAATCATCAGGGCATATCTCACCCAATCAATTCCGTGCTGTTTCAGGGGTCTCAGGCATTGGTGGCAATTCTGTCTCTCCTCTTCTTTGCCTGTGGTATACAACAGCTCCATCTCCTGAGGACTGAAATGCATTAGTCTAACGCACATGGTTGGACTCAATATGGTGGTGACTGAGTGGAATTTAATGGTCTCTGAGGCAGCATAGGTCAGACTAGATGATCTAATGTTCCCTTGAGTCCTTAAACTCTATGAAACTATAAAACCGCTATTGGCTCTAACATCCATGTAGCCATCCCATCGTCATTACTTTTTAACTTTGTGCCTCAAGACACTGATTTGTTTGGGCTCCTGTCTCAGGCACTCCTATCACAGAACAAAATTTCCAGTGATGTCAATGGGATTTTTGTGCAAGTAAACAACACAGAATATTACTTTCAGCCTATTGGATTATTTTACAGTATATACCACAGTATTAAGAGACAGATTATAATAGTTGAAACTTCTTTTACATATTTCACTTTCCTAGATTCCCCCTATATTTTAATGAAAAAAAGGACACTAGAGGTGTAAAAGTTCTACTATTCTGCCATCTCACTCATGCTCTGCTAACTCGGCATGTCATATCAAATCCCTGAGCAACGCTGAACCTTTTCTCAAACAATTTGTCCCTTTAAAAGTCCCTCCTTGTGAGTTAAATATTTTTATATTTGATACTAGTCCACTGAGGTCGATAACAAAAGTCCATTGACTTCACTGGCACAGGAGCTGAGTCTAAGTTAACCTTCTGGCATTGGTTTCCACTCTAGACAGTCTTTGCTTCCTCAAATTAACTAGAATATATTAACTGAACAAATGAAAAAGTACTTTGTCTAAAAACCAATTTAACAGAAGAAATAAGATATGGATGTACCTATTGAGCTGTCTCCTTTCTAACAGCCCTTATCCTGCTAATATCCATGAAATACCTGTCTTGTCATCCCCCTATTGTGTTAGGTCCAATTTAAACTGTAAACTCCTTTGAGAAAGGATCTGCCTTTTTGTAACTGTAATGCACCACATGCTTCTGGTACTCTAGAATAATAAAGTCAGATATGCTTTCATAATTATGCTTTTTTAGCCTTATGAGCAAAAAATTAATTAAAAAAACAGCAACAGACCTATAATTAATTTGAAATTAATTGGAATTTATTAATCTATACTGTATATTTAAATTACAATATTTACCAAAGTACACTATTAGCAAAAACTTGCTTGTTAATTAAACACACCACAGTGAGATCTCTACCATACCATACCCTGATCAGAGGGCTGTTTAATTAGCAAAATTTATGACATAGTTGAAGAGCTACTCAATTGTTTTTTTCCCTATCCTGTACTGTATGCACTATTCAGATCCTATGTTTATCCATTTGCATATCTGATGATCATTCCTGTGACTATTATTCTTGTTAAATCCATTTAAAAGTTCTGAATTCTTTCTTATAAAATGTGCACAATAATGGATGATGTGCCTGCTTCACTCTTCAATGGTATTATTATTATTACACCTCTTTATAAAATGCCCATCATAATCTGTTCCTTCTACAGTATTTGAACTAGGAGCAAATAGTGTTGTCCCAATATAGGCCTTGATCTTGCAAACATTTATGCACAGGACTAAATTGACATGCATGAGTAGTCCCAATGAACTCAATGGAACTACTCAAGTATGTAAAGTTATTCCTGTGCATAAAGGTTGGCAGGACTGGACCATAGGGAGCTAGATCATACTGAGATTCTACTTATATTAACATTTCTACTAAATTTAAAATTGTGGACTAATTTTTTATTAGCAAACAAATAAAACAGCCAAATTAGAAAAACGTCTTATCGGCATCCATTTCCTATATTTCAACACTTGTACAGAATGACAGATGTAGCCTAAATCCCATTTTCAAAAGTGGCAGACACAGGCAGCCAGATTTTCAAAGGTATTTAGGCACATAAAAAGCAGGATTTTCAAAAGTGCCTAACCAGTTTAGACACCAAGTGATTTCAGTGGGACTTTCAATGAGATTTAGGGCATGTCTACACTTCAAGCTGAGGGTGCTCAAGGAGACACTAGCACTCATTGAGCGAGTGCACTGAAAATGCAGTGTAGCTGCAGCAACACAAGCAGGAGGAAGGACTAGCTCCCGCTAGTATGCCCCTGGTGTCGCTGACGGGTATGTACTGGGATGGCTTGCCCCTCCCACTGACGCAGCTACACTCAATTTTAGAGTTAGCTCCATCAGATCTAGCACAGGTATTTCTTCTTGAGCTGGGAATTACACCCCAGTATAGAATGCAGACATACACTTAGGCTCCTATATCAAAAATCTGGCTCTAGCTAGACATATAATGAAGTACAGTTGAAAAGGGCTCTAAGATACTACATTGATGATGGCAGTATAAGAACATATATAGAATAGTGATCCTTGAAGTAACCTATTTATATCTCTATATACTATATTGGCAAAGCTATTCTGTCCTCTGTAATTTTGTGTAGCACTTTTCTACTTGAATAAAAGAGACAATGAAAAGACTCAATACATAAAATGACACTTTCCTATAACCATAACCCTCTTCATTTATTATTAAATCCTGTAAAATAGATATTGGTAATAATATCTGAAATGATAATTTCATATGAACAAATGGCCTTACTTGAACGTCCTTCACTGAAGCTATATAATGTGGAGTTTACCACAAGAGAGGTTCTGTTCTTTTCTGCAATAGGTGGAGGACGCAGGCTTTGCCATTTGTTCACTTACAAATCTGCAGTTTTGGCAACAATAAAAAAATCCTTAGCTTAAGAATTATGATTTTTTTTTCATTCAATTCTAAATTGTTCCACTTTTTGAAAAATGTGTTCTTCTTGTAACCTGATATTTCTCATTAAACAAAAGTCAAGTTAGAAAAAGAACAGTTCAACTATATAAAGATACAAGGAGTGAAATCTATTTCATTACAGGCAAGGGGAGTTTTGCCATTGACTTCAGTGGAGCTGGAATTTCACCCACCTAGTATCGTTAACAGCCACCATGTTGGAAAAGAATCTGCTCCTGCTCCCTTAATTCAAGGGGAAAACTCTCATTCACTTAAATGGGAACAACATCAGATCTTCAATGATCAAGTAAATAAGACAACATTAGTGTTAGCATGGTCAACCTCTCCCCAATTCAGATCTCTAGCAAGCTGATGAACCCTGAGACTCCAAATTATCCCTAATTTTCAAACAATAACATTTTTTTCATTTTCTTATATGTACACACACACACACACACAGAGGTGTATAAGGAGCTTTATAAAGCTGTAAATAGCGTGATCAAAGGGTTTCCTTGACATTGAAATATGTGAGGGGGGGGAAGAAAAGTAGAAGGAAGTTAGGAAGCGAAGAAAAGAAGAAATTGGTGGTGAGAAGCAGCAAATAGTTCACGGGTAAAATTTTCAAAAGGACTTTAAAAACTTCAGAACCTCAGCCTAGATTTTTAAAGTTATTTAAGCTCTGCTTAGTGCTGCAACAGCTGATTGACTTAGGAGCCCAAGACCCATTTTCAAAAGTGACTTGGACACTTTTAAATTGCCCTTGCATGAATGTTTATGCAACACCTTCTTCCACTATGACAAGAAAGTTCCAGTGGAATAACTTTGCCAGAAAAGATGGAGGTCAGGTTGGGGGAAAGAGGACAGACATTAATGCTGCAAGCTCCTCTCACCCCCTGACTTGCCCACCTCAATAAACTTCTTCCTTTGCCCCACCAATGTACAGCGTTAAACACCTCCGTTTCCCATCCTCACTTCCTCCAAATTTCCTCCTTCTCACCCACCAGTTCCCTTTTCCCAAACATCCCCCTCCTACTCCCCATGGCTCCCCCAACATGTGCCTCCTTACTTGCTTCTCCCGCAAAGTCACTGGTCTACCTGCATGCCCCAGCCCCAGGACCCTCCCCATCGTCCCCCTGAGGCAGTGTTCCCACAGTTCCTCCCCCCGCTCATACCATACCTGAACCATCTTCCCCCACATTCAATGAGGAGAAAATACAAAAGGAGAAAGAGAGAAGGTGTTGCTAATCTACTAATTTTAATATATTTGTTTATTTTCAACTCCCCCAATTTATTTCCTTTCTCCCTTCAGCTTTATATTTTTAAACATTCCTTGACATGGCGAGAATCCCAGCTGCCATTTCAACAGTAATTTGGCACCCTGTAGCCAATTTTAACTTTTTTCTGTTATGGAAATTAAATGTGAACTATTGAACAGCTCCCAGTACAGCTTTCACACGAGAAAATGAGTTAAATATGGCTGAAAGGACCACTGCAGCCTGGCACTTGGGAAGAAAATGGAGTTTAAAGTAATCATTATTTTCGCCTGTCAGTCCTGAATTCTAAACAAATATTGCATAGCCACAAACAATAACTACATAGCACAATAATGATCGGCGCATATGTGATGCATCCCAATTCCTATATATGCTGTCATTTAGACTTGACCAGGAGAGAATCTGAATCAATAGAATAAATAAATAAAAAAGAAGGATCCAGGAGGCTTTCCTCTCCAAGATGCCCTTGTGTTTTAGAAGATTTTACACACAAACTATACTTCAGTTATCTGTCCTTGACGCCGTTCCCCCAGAACAGCGAAGGCGCTGATGGTGAGAGGAAGCCAGTTGTCTTCCTTTAGAAAACAGAGGTGGGACACATCATCTCCCCACAACAGGAGCTGCACTTTATGGTGGAAAGGCTGGGAGAAACTGTAACTCCTCTACCAGGTACCTTCTTCTGCTTCTTGAGGTTTCCCTACCTGGTGAGTCCTCACCATAGCAGACAAGGAGTAGGGGTGAATAACCTTCCCCCAAGCCAGGGAGAGGAGAAGGTCTGCTTTCCCTCTGCTTCTAGGAGCTGCACTTTCTGTACTCCCTCTTCCTTTAATCCTGGAGGAAGACAATTTAAAATAATGTTGGGGGGGTGGGTGGAGGAAAGATGTCATTTAAACCATAGTATTACAGTTTAAGACCCAGACCTACCCAATTAGTGCATAAAATTAGTGGCCCATGAGAAGCTCACCATTGCCAGGCCATTGTACAGCATAGCTGTTGGAAAGTTATAATGTTATTGTATTACTAGAATCCATGAGTGAGATATCTTGGATCCCACATAATATATTGAAGTACCAAAAGAAAAATCAGTGGCTGACTCCACTGAAACTTGACTGAAACTTTAGCCCATCTGTGTACTCTGATGGTTCTGCTTTTGTAAAGATCACAGGGATAAAATCCCTGGGTTTAGATTTTCGTTTTATTGGTTTGACTGGGGACTGATTCCTCCCATTTCATTCTCAATACTGCGAGTGTTATAGACTTGATTTACTTTTTTAAAAACATCTGAGAAGAAAGGAGTAGAGAAGGCTGCTATGCTTTGCAGAGTCTTGTTTAACAGAATATTTCCAAAATCTTTCTATATGAATCCAAAGATAGTGTTACTTCTTTTCATGAAATATTGATCAAATAAATTTGTGGGGAAAACAAAAAAGTACCTCTAACAGTGACCTATTCCACTCAACTTGAATTGCAATGAAAGCTTGAGAAATCTCTTGTATCAGGATCTCTGCTGTTGTGTAGTCTTTGGCACCAAAACCACTTCTTATATTCTCCTCATAAAATGTTAAGACATTTGGTTTTTAGTAGCATTATCTGTATTAACTTCCTGAATCACCAGCCCTAAAGTCAACACTGGATATACTAGAGCTGCAAAAAGTTTCTACCACAGGAAATCGGGGCTATATGGCATTTCCTTTTCAGTGCTGCATTATACATCAGCTTTCTGTTCATAAACTTGCTCAAGTGTATAAAAGTGATGTGATGTATACTATTTAAGGTTATATGGTATCTTATACAGGTCGTTCTTACTAGTTCTACTTTCAGGATTTTTGGCTTTTCTCCAAATGGCTGCATTATATACAGATTTGAACAATATCTTTGTCAAACATGCAGTCCTCACAAAGTCAAATTGTGGTCCTTGACTGACAGTACTGTCAGTCATCAGCTAATGCTCAGAACATACCTGATTCATTTTTAATGTTACAGATTACTACAAAGGGAAAGAAAGCTTCAAGTTGACTTGCCATCATTGGCCCGAAAGAAAAAGAAAAGAAGTGATTCAGTGGTATTGATTATCAGCTTTGTTTATTATGCCAAAAGAGTGTAATGTGGCACTGGTTAAGATGTTTGCTTCCCACCAGAAATCTGCAAATGGCATGCAGAGTTACATAACATCTGTGTTATAACATAATTCATTACAATCCCAAAGTAATTTATTACAAAATCCTTGTTTTCATTTTGGTCTTGATCATTTTTAGGCATCAATGGGGAGCTGAAGGGTACCAACTAGTAGCTGAATCTTTGGACCTGGTTAAACACAATGCTCAGTGGCACTTTACATGCACCATACACTGGATTTGGCAAGGTTGGAGAGAGAGTGCATCAAGCATCAGAAAAAAAATTGAACATGCTGGTATAAGTGCTAGCTGTGGGTGAGAAGCATGTTATACTAGGTCCCATGGCATGTGTTTTGAGAAGAACACTTGCTTCTTCTGAGGTAAGCCCAAGGGTATCCCAAGAGTGAGACATGGCATAATGAAGCTGATGCTTCACACTGTTCAGTGGAGTTTCTTTGTAGCTCTCATGAGGAGGCAGACACTAAAATTATCTTGCATGCCACAGAGAGGCGCTACTAAATAAGACACAACTGTTCTAGTGCTCTCTGTAACGTTACCCAAGAGTTGTGCAAAGTTCTGTTTTTGTGGCTGCTGCTGGGGAACAGAATCACTGTATATCCCTCAGAGATGGGGTTCCTATCACTGGGACAATTAAAAGTCACTGCACTGTCAGGTTTCCTTGCCCTTTCAGGAGGTGACACTACTGGCACTACTGGAAAAAAACAAATTATTTGACTTGAAGGCATTTGATTCAGCCTCAGACACTCTCCTCACTCAGAAGGTGTTCAGAATGCATGTGACAGTCACTGATGAGGTAATAAATGCAAAGCAGATGTTCATATGCCAAGTTTATCGTTTGAAGACTGACATTTGCAGAAGCTATGTTGATGGGTGTTTTCCAAGAAGCAGACAAATGGAGAATCACTGCCACTGACAAGGTTTGCACTTATACCTGCTATCAAGGGGAAATTATCAAGCTATGGAATGGCTATGGAATGATAAAGCACAATTAAAACTGCTTTCTCCAATCGGGCATGAATGGGTCTTGGAGGTTGGACTGATCACACCACTGGTGGTATTTGTCCCTCCCCCTAGGTCTTTCTAACCTGCCTCAAAACGTCCTTGCATGCTGGTGTTGCAGGAGTCCTAGACAAGTTGGGTTCTGCATTGCTGGAGATACGCACTCAAATCCTGTTCCTCTTGCATAGTGATAACACACTGTTTAGCAGCATCTGAGATAGGAGAAATCACAGTTTGCTTGTAAAGGCTCTGTAGTCCTTTGAGCATAAAAAGCCCCTATATAAATGCAAAGTACTATTATCACAGAAACAAGGTAAGTTAAGAATTAATAGTTTTTGTTAAAAACAGAGCTGTGTTTCAGTCCTAATGATTCAACAAGGCCCCAAAGTACCTCAAATCCACATAAGTCAGGAAAAATAGCAAAGAATTTGCAGTAGACAACCAGGGGCTGCATAGAGACAAGTCAGTGGCTGAACATAATCCGCAAACTGGGACATAAACTTTGATTAGTTCTTGCAGATTAACAACTCGCCTAGTCCAAAGAACCTTAAAGTGTATTAAAACCTTATACTGAATTCTGTATATTCAGCTGGAAGACTGGTTTCATTGCACTCTTTTTCTCCTTGAAAATATCTTCACCTGAACAATGGTAGAAGAGTCCCCCTTGTGGCCTTATGCCATATAAACAACATCGTATATAGTCCTACCAGGTGTTATTTCAGACTATGCATTGTTATGTATGTATTGTTCTGTGGGCTCAGTATCATTAGCATATCAGTGTGCCCCCTTTTTACTTCAATGTACACCTAATAAGTACAAATATTCAGTCTAATTTCTCTATGTGTATAACAGTTATTAGATGTTAGTGAATTAAAACCTTGATCATACCTTCCTGTTAGAGATATTTCTGGGAGGAGGAAAACTATGTGAGGATTGGCTAGCAGAGTTTTCCTCAAGTCATTCCTTTGGCAATGAGGGAGGAGAAAAGGGCAGTGGGGTTTGCTAGTCCACAGAAAGTCCAGCAGTTCTGAAGATCCACAAGGTGTCAGAGCCATTTACAGTGAGTCTTAGGCCCCCGGTCTTCCTATCTGTCTGGTAGCACAGCTCCAATGAAACTGCATGTCAGGGACTTCCACAAACAGCAATGACCACAGAACTGCTTCTTAAGGAGAGTTCTCAGGCCTGGAGGGGGCCATAGAAAACTTAATACTGCCTCAGGCTTTTTTGGTAGTGGTGGTGGTTGTCCTGATTTTTCTTGCAGGGTTTTGTGGGAGATGATGCATGTTCTCTGGGATTTGCCTCTAACACTCTCCCTCCCACACCATTCCCATCCACTAAAACACTGCATATCCTGGAGGATTTTTAAGAGGCCAGGTGGCTAAGCTTCAGATCTCTGAGTATGGGAAAGATTACCACTCTCCTTGTAACTTGGGAGGTCTACAGTTTTCTCTTGTATTTCACGGGCCTGAACTTTACTCCAAATATACTATTCTGAGACAGGTAAAAGATTAAAAATATACATCAGTCCCCCATCTCTTTACAGAGAACACAACAATCCCTGTTGGCTGAACAATGTGAAAGAGGAAATAGTCCCTGTGGAGAAAGGCTGTTACAGCTTGAGAGGGTTATTTGACTTTATTTGCTAAAGATTTACAAATGATTCAATAAGACTGTCATTAATCTCTGCCTAGGATCCTAAACCCCAAAATTTGGCTCTAGTTTGTGGTGTGTGTGTATATTTGCCAAGCTCTGAGACTAATGTCTATTCTTGTCTAAAAATGTTTTCTTCTGTCTTTTCAGAGGTTTAAGAGGATGTTTTTATAATTCTTTTTAATGTATTCTCATGTATTTATTAAAGTGTACACCCTTCCGGGCGTCTTGGATGTTGGCTTCTAAAATTTAGTTATTTATGAATGATGTTCATATTGAAATGTCATGTCTGCTGTATTGCTTTTCTCTTCTCATTAAAGAGCTATGTTGTAGCTGTGTTAACAAAAATCTTTGTCCAGTAATGATGGGGGACTTATTACAGCTGTTGTGCTAATGAGATATTCTTGGCTCCTTTTTAAGGAGGTTGTGCCCTCTAGGATTCATAGTCGCCCTTCCCAAGTACTTCAACTGAGTGATGATTTATCACACAACACATCTGAGTCACTTCCACTGTCGTTAGGTTAATGTAAAAGAAGGGAAGCCAAAGTAAGTTTATTTTTTTAAATGTGTGTGAGAGTGTCAGCAATTCATTTTTTAATTTTGCTACCACGCTTGCAGTAAAAGAGCACTCACCTTTCTTTTCTGTTTGCCCTCCCCTGTTTCCTTTGCTACTTCCCATAGTGTCCATTTCTCATCTCTAGACAGTGATGAAAGAATTCAATATCTCCTTCCTCTGCTTTTAGAAAATTGACAGGTTCCATGCGACCTCCGCACAGTAGACTTTCTTGGGGAGACATATTATACCTGGGCTGTCCATGTTTCTGTGTGCTTGCAATCAAAGAATTTAATTTTCAATTGAGAGACCAGTTATATCTTATCAGTTATGTGGGCGTGGATGGATTTTATTGTGTTGGGAAGGAATGGCCCAATCTTTCTATTTAGATTCTTATTTGTCCTCTGTATGGTAATATCTGACCACCTCACAAAGAATAACAGATCTTATCTGGACAATACCCTCCTGAGGTAGGGAAGTATTATCCCCATTTCACAGTTCGGAGAGAGGTGTGAGAGACTAGCTAGATTCTATGTGACCTTGGGCAAGTCATTCAGGGTATATCTACACTGCAGCTGGGAGGTGTGAGTCCCAGGTTGGATAGACTCGTCCTAACTCTGCTCAACCTAGTATGCTGAAAACAGCAATGTGGATGGTGTAGTACTGATGTCATCTTGGGCTAGCCACCTGAACCCGGACACAAGCATTTTGCTGTAGGTGTGGACTGAGGTGGTTTGGGCCCATAGGTCCTTTTCAAGGCCAGTGCACATTACTCAAACAATGCCCACCTTGAAATCCAAGTCTTTTTATTTAATTTCATAAATCTCTGTTGAAATGTTTGAAAAGTTTTTTTCTGACAAATAGAGTTTTAAAGTTTTTGTGAAACAAGTTTAGATCTGCATTCCACTATTCAAGCAGTTTAGCAGTGCACAAGGTTACCTAAAAATAATGAGATCTGTAAAGGAATTTGTATGTACACTGCAGTACTTAATGCCACTTTGAAAATTATCATTGACTTTCTTATGTACCATCAAGTCTATTTCCCAGAGAGTATATAGGTTTATTTAATTGACTGAAAAAAGTGCTGAAAGTATTGTGCGTTTGCTTGTTAAGCCCAATGCACACTTCACCTCAGTGTTTGTATTGTTGCAGTGCATCATCCATATTGCTGCGATAGACTAGAGCTGAGCATAATTAGTAGCAAAGGCTAAATTCTCAGCTGCATCAGCTACTCATGTTAGAATTCTCAAGACACCCACTTAGGGAGCTGAGAGACAAGTACAAAGCCCTGGTCTACGCTAGGAGTTGAGGTCGAATTTAGCAGCGTTAAATCGATTAAACCCTGCACCCCTCCACACGACAAAGCCCTTTTTTTCAACTTAAAGGGCTCTTAAAATCAATTTCCTTACTCCACCCCCAACAAGGGGATTAGCTCTGAAATCGGCCTTGCGGGTCGAATCTGGGGTACTGTGGACGCAATTAGACGGTATTGGCCTCCGGGAGCTATCCGAGAGTGCTCCATTGTGACCGCTCTGGACAGCACTCTCAACTCAGATGCACTGGCTAGGTAGACAGGAAAAGGCCCATGAACTTTCAAATTTCAATTTCCTGTTTGGCCAGCGTGGCAAGCTGCAGGTGAGTGCACAGCTCATCAGCAGAGGTGACCATGCAGAGTTCATCAGCAGAGGTGACCATGATGGAGTCCCAGAATTGCAAAAGAGCTCCAGCATGGACTGAATGGGAGGTATGGGATCTGATCGCTTTGTGGGGAGAGGAATCTGTGCTATCAGAACTCCGTTCCAGTTTTCAAAATGCCAAAACATTTGTCAAAAACTACCAGGGCATGAAGGACAGAGGCCATAACAGGGACCCGAAGCAGTGCCACATGAAACTTAAGGAGCTGAGGCAAGCCTACCAGAAAACCAGAGAGACAAATGGCTGCTCCGGGTCAGAGCCCCAAACATGCCGCTTCTATGATGAGCTGCATGCCATTTTAGGGGGTTCAGCCACCACTACCCCACCCGTGTTGTTTGACTCCTTCAATGGAGATGGAGGCAACACGGAAGCAGGTTTTGGGGACGAGGAAGATGATGATGATGATGAAGTTGTAGATAGCTCACAGCAAGCAAGCAGAGAAACCAGTTTTCTTGACAGCCAGGAACTGTTTCTCACCCTGGACCTGGAGCCAGTACCCCCCGAACCCACCCAAGGCTGCCTCCCAGATCCGCCAGGTGGAGAAGGGACCTCTGGTGAGTATATCTTTTAAAATAGTATACATGGTTTAAAAGCAAGCATGTGAAAGGATTAATTTGCCCTGGCATTCGCGGCTCTCCTGGATGTACTTCCAAAGCCTTTGCAAAAGGTTTCTGGGGAGGGCAGCCTTATTCCATCCACCATGGTAGGACACTTTACCACTCCAGGCCAGTAGCACGTACTCGGGAATCATTGTAGAACAAAGCATTGCAGTGTATGTTTGCTGGCGTTCAAACAACATTAGTTCTTTATCTCTCTGTGTTATCCTCAGGAGAGTGATATCATTCATGGTCACCTGGTTGAAATAGGGTGCTTTTCTTAAGGGGACATTCAGAGGTGCCCGTTCCTGCTGGGCTGTTTGCCTGTGGCTGAACAGAAATGTTCCCCACTGTTAGCCACAGGGAGGGGCGAGAGGGGGAGGGGCTAGCCACATGGTGCAGGGAGGCAAAATGCGACCTTGGAACGAAAGCACATGAGCTATGTATGTAATGTTAACAGCAAGGTTTACCGTAAAAGAGTGTACCCATTGTTCTATAAAATGTGTCTTTTTAAATACCACTGTCCCTTTTTTTCTCTCCACCAGCTGCATGTGTTTCAAGGATCACAGGATCTTCTCCTTCCCAGGGGCTAGCGAAGATCAGAAGGCGAAAAAAACGCACTTGCGATGAAATGTTCTCTGAGCTCATGCTGTCCTCCCACACTGACAGAGCACAGACGAATGCGTGGAGGCAGACAATGTCAGAGTGCAGGAAAGCACAAAATGACCGGGAGGAGAGGTGGCGGGCTGAGGAGAGTAAGTGGTGGGCTGAAGAGAGGGCTGAAGCTGAAAGGTGTTGGCAGCATGATGAGAGGAGGCAGGATTCAATGCTGAGGCTCTGGAGGATCAAACTAATATGCTCCAGCATATGGTTGAGATGCAGGAAAGGCAGCTGGAGCACAGATTGCCGCTACAGCCCCTATGTAACCAACCGCCCTCCTCCCCAAGTTCTATAGCCTCCTCACCCAGACGCCCAAGAACGCAGTGGGGGGGCCTCCAGCCACTCCACCCCACCCCAGAGGATTTCCCAAGCAATAGAAGGCTGGCATTCAATACGTTTTAAAGTTTTAAACTTTTAAATTGCTTTGTGGCCTTGTCCTTCCCTCCTCTACCACCCCTCCCAGTGCTTCTCTCCTCCACCACCCCTCCCGGGCTACCTTGGCAGTTATCCCCCTATTTCTGTGATGAATTAATAAAGAATGCATGAATGTGAAGCAACAATGACTTTATTGCCTCTGCAAGCGGTGATCGAAGGGAGGAGGGGAGGGTGGTTAGCTTACAAGGAAGTAGAGTGAACCAAGGGGCTGGAGGTTTCATCAAGGAGAAACAAACAGAACTTTCACACCGTAGCCTGACCCGTCATGAAACTGGTTTTCAAAGCTTCTCTGATGCACACTGCGCCCTCCTGTGCTCTTCTAACCGCCCTGGTGTCTGGCTGCGCGTAACCAGCAGCCAGGCGATTTGCCTCAACTCCCACCCTGCCATAAATCTCTCCCCCTTACTCTCACAGATATTGTGGAGTGCACAGCAAGCAGTAATAACAGTGGGAATATTGGTTTCGCTGAGGTCTAAGCGAGTCAGTAAACTGCACCAGCGTGCTTTTAAATGTCCAAATGCACATTCTACCACCATTCTGCACTTGCTCAGCCTGTAGCTGAACAGCTCCTCACTACTGTCCAGGCTGCCTGTGTACGGCTTCATGAGCCATGGCATTAAGGGGTAGGCTGGGTCCCCAAGGATAACTATAGGCATTTCAACATCCCCAACGGTTATTTTCTGGTCTAAGAATAAAGTCCCTTCCTGCAGCTTTTGAAACAGACCAGAGTTCCTGAAGTTGCGAACATCGTGTACCTTTCCCGGCCATCCCACACTGATGTTGGTGAAATGTCCCTTGTGATCCTCCAGTGTTTGCAGCACTATTGAAAAGTACGGTTTATGTACTCGCCGGCTTGGTGCTCCGGTGCCAAGATAGGGATATGGGTTCGTCTATGGCCCCACCTCAGTTAGGGAATCCCATTGCAGCAAAGCCATCCACTATGACCTGCACATTTCCTAGGGTCACTACCCTTGATATCAGCAGATCTTTGATTGCGTGGGCTACTTGCATCCCCCCACAGTAGATATGCCCACTCCAAATTGATTCCCGACTGACGGGTAGCTGTCTGGCGTTACAAGCTTACACAGGGCTATTGCCACTTGCTTCTCAACTGTGATGGCTGCTCTCATCTTGGTATTCATGCGCTTCAGGGCAGGGGAAAGCAAGTCACAAAGTTCCATGAAAGTGCCCTTACGCATGCGAAAGTTTCGCAGCCACTGGGAATCATCCCAGACCTGCAACATTATGCGGTCCCACCAGTCTGTGCTTGTTTCCCAGGCCCAGAATCGGCGTTCCACCGCATGAGCCTGCCCCATTAGCACCATGATGCCCGCATTGCCAGGGCCCATGCTTTGAGAGAAGTCTGTGTGAGAGAAGTCCTCATCACTCTCGTCACCGCGCTGATGTCGCCTACTCGCCCGCTTTTGCTTTGCCAGGTTCTGGTGCTGCATATACTGCTGGATAATGCGTGTGGTATTTAATGTGCTCCTAATTGCCAAAGTGATCTGAGCGGGCTCCATGCTTGCTGTGGTATGGCGTCTGCACAGAAAAAAGGCGTGGAACGATTGTATGCCATTGCTCTGACGGAGGGAGGGGAGACTGATGACATGGCTTACAGAGAATTAAAATCAACAAAGGGGGTGGTTTTCCATCAAGGAGAAACAAAAACAACTGTCACACAGAATGGCCCCCTCAAGGATTGAACTGAAAACCCTGGGTTTAGCAGGCCAGTTTCACGGAGGGAGGAGCAAATGAATACAAAACAAATCTGGTCTATTTCTTGTTTTGATCCACTCCATCTATCTTTTACATCTTTGGCTGGCAGCAGACGATGCAGTAGGACTGCAAGCCATCCACATCTCCTGGCTGCTCGGCAGAAGATGGTGCAATAGGACTGCCTGCAGGACTAAAGAGAATGACCTGGTCGAGTCACTCCTAATTTAGTCCCTGCACTCATGTCTGCCCAGGTGCTCCTGACCGACCTTACCGAGGCGGCGAGGAGCGCCTCAGACACGATGAGGATGGTTTTCAGGCCTATTGCACTGTCTGCTGCCACAAGGCAATGGGTTGCTGCTGCTGTATAGCAATGCAGTACCGCGTCTGCCAGCACCCAGGAGACATACGGTGACAGTGAGCTGAGTGGGCTCCATGCTTGCCGTGGTATGGCATTTGCACAGGTAACTCAGGAAAAAAGGCGCGAAACAATTGTCTGCCGTTGCTTTCACAGAGGGAGGGAGGGAACGGGGGCCTGACGACATGTACCCAGAACCACCCCAACAATGTTTTTTGCCCCATCAGGTATTGGGATCTCAACCCAGAATTCCAATGGGCAGCGGAGACTGTGGGAACTGTGGGATAGCTACCCACAGTGCAACACTCCGGAAGTCAATGCTCGGTACTGTGGAAGCACTCCGCCAAGTTAATGCACTTAGAGCATTTTGTGTGGGGACTATATAAAAACGATTTCTAAAAAAACGACATCTATAAATTTGACCTAATTTCATAGTGTAGACATACCCATAGTATGGGCCAGAATCTGACTGATTTGTGTGTGTGTGTGCCTCTCTTCCTATTCACAAATTGTCCATAAGCAGTTTCTGAATTTTCTCAACTTCATTCAAAATTATTCACCAAATAGTTTTTGAACCGTTTGTCTGAAGATTGAATGACACATTGAGTATTGCATATCCAA
The DNA here is from genome assembly GCF_965152275.1 of Natator depressus. Lineage (NCBI taxonomy): Eukaryota > Metazoa > Chordata > Testudines > Cheloniidae > Natator > Natator depressus. The sequence goes on from NC_134240.1 coordinate 87,661,645, forward strand.
ATGTTGTGCTCTGTTAGTTAGTTTTGTTTGGATACAGATCACATTTTATTTTCTGAATAAATGAGTGTAATTCCTAAATACAGGTTTATATTTGAGTTCAAAATTAGCTTTCCACAAATGTTCTGTAATAGTTACCTAAAATTTGCTGTTTCTGCAACCACACTCAGCGGAATGCAGGACTGGAAGGGACCTCCTGGTCAATGAGTCCAGGCTCCTGCTATCGCAGGGAACACTGTCATATAATCCTGTTTATCAAGCTCTTAAAACTAGTTAGGTTGTTTGACCCCTTTCCTCCTATTGATAAGCTGTTCCAGAACCTCACTCCTCTGATGGTTAGAAACCGTGTTCTGATTTCCAACCTTATTTTATTCATGGCCAGTTTATACCTGTTTGTTCTCAACAATGAACTCATTCAGAAATAAGTGTGTACACAAAAGGCTTCTGACCACAAGTGAAGCAAATTCAGGGTTTTCTTAAGTGAATATTCACTGAATATTTTTGAGGTATTTGCCCTGCTCTTCTGTAGAGAAGGTCTTAACCCAAAGACTCTCATTTAATTCAATGGGATCTGGAGAAGGACCACAAGCATTACTTTATTTGAAAATATTTGTGTTCCGCAGTGTAGTCTCAGCTGTTGCTTTCCAGAGCACCTGGGCATGAATACATAAAAGGCCAGAATTAGTATGTGATAGTATTATTTCTAATATGGATAGGTTTCAAATTTCATCATACAGTTGAACTTTTTCACTGAACTGAGTGGAACATCTTTATCCTCTGTGGTGAGAAATATATTAAATACAATTTTTAATTCGAACTCCTTTTTAGCAATTTATTCTGTGAATTTATATCTATGTGCTGTAGAGTACACTCATATTTCATTATATTGGCCTCATTCCAAACTTGCAGATGACCTTTAGTAATAGATATGATTGATAACTGAATGTTGAAATTAAACTGGTTAAGGGAAAGGGGACAATCCTGCTCTTTTATCTCTGAGAGAAATATCTGAATACTTTTTGAAAGATCAAATGCATAGAACTGGTGAGTCCCTAACTCATTAAAACTCAAAATATAGAAAAAACAACAAGGAGTCCTTGTGGCACGTTAAAAAATAACAAATTTATTTGGGCATAAGCTTTTGTGGGCTAGAGCCCACTTCATCAGATGCATGGAGTGGAAAATACAGTAGCAGGTATATATATACATAGTACATGAAAAGATGGGAGTTGTCTTACCAAGTGGGGGGAGGGGGTCAGTCTAACGAGATAATTCAATTAACAGTAGAATACCAAGGGAGGAAAAATCACTTTTGTAGTGGTAATGAGGGTGGCCCATTTCAAACAGTTGACAAGAAGGTATGAGTAACAGTAGGGGGAAATTAGTATGGTTAAAATCAGTTTTTGTAATGACCCATCCAATCACAGTCTTTATTCAGGCTTAATTTGATGGTGTCCAGTTTGCAAATTAATTCCAGTTCAGCAGTTTCATGTTGGAGTCTGTTTTTGACGGTTTTTTTGTTGAAGAATTGCCACTTTTAAGTCTGTTGTTGAGTGATCAGGGAGATTGAAATGTTCTCCTACTGGTTTTTGAATGTTACAGTTCCTAATGTCAGATTTGTGTCCATTTATTCTTTTGCATAGAGACTGTCTAGTTTGGCCAATGTAAATGGCAGAGGGGCATTGCTAGCACATCATGGCATATATCACATATGTATATGACATCAGGAATTATAACATTCAAAAACCAGTAGGAGAACACTTCAACCTCCCTGGTCACTCAATAACTGACTTAAAAGTGGCAATGTGTTTGCTGATACAGACTAACACGGCTACCACTCTGAAACCTGTCAAAATATAGAGCAAGAGAATTGTTTTAATTGAGGCTCAATAGTGTTTATGATATAAGGAAAGAAATCCAGTGATTCTAATTCCATTTGCAGTTATTCATAGCTTTCTGTTACTTTTATTTTTTTCTGAAATTTTCTAGGTTTGATTTCTGCTTAAAGTTGAAGCATAAATGACTATTGTTTTTGAATAAGGGAAGACTGAAAAATTACACTTTTTTCATTACAAAAACATTCCTAGTTCCCTACTTTTAAGCTTGGAATAACCCCCTTCATGGAGGAGAATAGCAGTGTTTGGGCTGGAGGAAATTGGTTTTGATTTGACTAAGTTATCAGAGTTTTTTAGAAAATCATATATTGAGAGAAAGTTGTTTGGTTTGTTTCTTTGTTTGTTTTTAAAGTAAGTTTATTTACTAAGTGCCTATCTTAGGGTCTGATCTACCTGACATTAAAGTCAAGGGAAGTTGAATCAGCCACTTAGCATCTCAGTACACTGATTATTCACCTAAATTGCTTCAAATTACTGGAATGATCTGGATGGAGAAAAGGGCTCATGCAGATGCTGTAAATGTGTGTAAAGGTTGTTTGTAAAGCTGCAGGGCATCTTGCTTCAGTCTCTGTTTCCTTGCTAAGATTGTCATGAGTCCTTGCCATAGGACCTGTAGACCTTAGGAATTCTGCAGCTGTGAAAGAGAGGTGCAATTAACCTCTGCTCAGACTGTCAATCTACTATATTAGTTGATAGTTACCTTTTGGAGGGCTGTGGCTTTTAATGTTGTAACATTATTTGGATGTATTTTAACTGAGGAGTGACTTTTGATCAATACATCATTTTTTGTCCATAAATATGCAATTAGCCTCCTAACAACATTATTTTTAAATATATGGGTGCAGGGGGGAAGAAGTAATTAACCCTTAAAACACTGGTAGACAGGTTATAATAAAAATTGTACTGGATTGGCACTATGGCATATGATCAATTTTCTTATGTCCGTTTTTTATTCCCACTGGTATTCTAATAACTGCCTGTGACCACATTTACGACTGCAACATTGCCTCTTAGATGGCATCATGCAGCACTGAGCAGTGTAAGTTTTAAGCACTAGTTTGATAAGCATTATCTTTACTTAAAATCAAATAAATAGAACCAATGTCCTCAGATGACCTTCCTGTTTCTCTACCTGGAAGGCCTCATGCCCAGTGTAGCTGATTCATGGAAGAAATTAATTTAAGCTGTATAGTTATCCCTAATGTGATTTTTAGAGACATTTAGACTGGTCGAAATCTCATTCAAAGCAACTATTGAACTTGTTGTGACCTCTGATGGAAAGGTCGGATTTCACATTTGATATTTTTCTATATTCAGCAGCACACCATAAGTGAAAGTATCAAATTTCAAAATTCTAACTCCCTAAGAACATGCAAATTAATGGCATTTGTCAGTGTGTGGGTCTCCTATTGTAAATCTGTGTATGTTTGATGCTAGATACCAGGTGAGAGAAAAATATTCATGCACAAATGGGATTCGGCTAATAGAATGACACAATGGAGAAAGTAATAGCAAAACTGTATTGAAAGAAATAGCAAGAAGTTGTGTGAAAAGAAATAAATTTTAGTGTACTTGGAAATTAATATATTCTAGAGAATATAAGAATCATACGGGTTTGTAAAAGGAATATGCAATTGAATTTTGTTTATTGACAAGGATGATTAAAATCAAATGCTAATACCTTTCATATCTTCTTGTAAGGATATTGCCACAGATCAAAACACATTTTTTTTTATTTACAGCTAAGGAATCTGCTAGCACATAGACATAAGCTTTCTCCCAAAGATTATTACAACTTCATACTTTATTTCCGACAGGTTTTGGAAGCACCGTTTTTTACAGCACTATAAGGTAATTTTGGGTTATTTTTGTTATCCTGGGGGTTCAGGAGAGTTATTTTAGGATAGTCCCTAAACATATATTCCAGGGTGGGGAGCTTTGTCTGCTCCTGAGGGTCATTTTGTAAGTTAATAAAGAAGCAGTTGTTGAGACCAGGCCAGGTTCCCCCCCGCAACCCACTACTACAGAAACACCTCCTGGGAGGGGAAGACAGGCCCCTCTCAGGACAGGAGGCTAAACTGTTCTGGAACAAGCCCGTAGGGACAACAGACACTGTGGGAGTTCTCTCACCAACCTGATGAAAAAGGCTCAGTAGACTGTAATCCTGGCCCTAGAGAGAGAAGGGCTACATGGAGGGTCGCAGTGAGCCTCTGAGGCTAGCATAAACCACCTGGAAGCATGGGACTCAAGGGGACAAGGTCGGAGCTCTGCCACAATACCCATTTGTGTTTCTTGAAACATTGTCTGAAGAAACAAGTGTGTCAACATCAAGAAAATTTGGAAAACAATCATGACCATCAACAGGACACTCACTTTTTGGCTGCCTGGCAAGATTGTAAAAGCTACAGGACCATTTTCTTAACACATTGCTGTAGTAGATTCCCTCATGAGACAACATGTAGATCATCTTCTTGCCCAAGGAAGAGGTGAGGAACCTGAGTCAGATCCAAAGTACTCATCTTTGACTGGTGATGGTGGATCAGCAGATGCTACTCTTCCTCTGATTCACCCAAGTTCAGAGTCAGTCAAGAGAAGCAGAGTCTTCTCCTGCTGGTACTCCAGTAGACCTCTCAAGGAACTTGCCTGGGGGATTTCTGCCTCTTCTGGCTATGTCAGGGAAATCTACTCTGGTCTGTCACTGCTCCACAAGACATCATAAACTCCCTGTCCACTTGAATCCAGAGATAGTGTGTGGGACTGACTTGGGGCAGAATAATCCTCTTTTTTTAACACATAAGGTCTACCCTGTACCTCTAGTTCCAGTTACTATACTAAGCTTGATTTTCCTATCCAGGAACCTTTGTTGGACTTTGACAGGGAGGGATGTTGTATCCTTGGTTATTTTTGTTGTTTCCTGGTTGTTCAGGATAGTTATTTTAGGATAATCCTAAAATGTATTCTGGGGTATGGATTTTGCCTCATACCTGGGGGCCATTTTGTAAGTTAATAAAGAAGCAGTTGTTGTGACCAGACCCGGTGTGTTGTTCTCTCTCTCTATCCTGAGTGGCTGTAGCAATTTTATACGATGGAGACAGCCCAAAGCTTTTGGGCAGAATTCATTTCGGCATTGTCATGGTACAAGCCATCCCTGCATGCCCCCTTGTAGTCCGGCGTGGTGCCTCATATGATTCCTGCCTTAATTTCCTCTCACCCAGGGTATAGACAAGTCCAAGCCAGCCTTCAGTTACTAAAGAACACTCCCTTTGGTGGATCTTATTTACTAATGATAAAAAACAACACAAAGTAGGAGTGAGGCCTTCACACAGTCACTCTATGGGAAAACCACATCTCTGGGTTAGTAAGCCTGACATCTTGGCCCTTTAGCCATGGAGCACTCTTACACTGAATTCTTTGTCTGGAGTCAGGCAAAGAGCATTCTGACGCTGTCGGCCGAAGAGTGGCAAGCATGTCCCTCTTTGATGGGTAAGGCCTTAGTAGCTATCTGGGAGATCCCCTACCCAATTCCTTCTGCTGAGCTGCTCTTGCACTCTTCCCTGGGAGCACCTTCTCTCCGGGATTGCTTTCTCCCCATAAGCCCATTCTTTCTAGAAGCACCTTCTCCCTAGGAGTATCAACCCTAACTGAGCTTGAATAACCTTTTTATTTTGTCCAGGTGCTTCACAGGCAGACTGGGCCCAGACTCCCCTGAAAGGGGCCAGTCACCCCATGAGAGGCATGTATGGACTTACAAATTTTCTTCATCTTCATTTTTGCTTCTGTTTTGTCAAGTTCCAGTCAATATTGCTTGAATATTCCCTACTCATGAACAAATAACCATAATTTGGGCTGAAAAATTAGGCTGAAAGCCTGAATGGTTACAGGGAAATAAACTCTGAGGCTTATTAGCCCAGGATACAGTTAACTTTGAGTTAATCGGGTTACTCTAACTTTATTACTGTGCTGAAATGTCTGCTCGCTCTCTCTCTCTCCTCTCACCCCAATGTGCTCCTTTGGCTACTCTAGTCCTCACAGCTCCCCACCCATATGTGCGCACGTAACATGGCTGCCTCAATTTATGACCTTCAATTATGTCCAGCTTTTTCAGACTCTCCCTTCTTTTTTCAGTATCTCCAGTCTCTTCTTTTTGCTCCTAAAGGAGTATTTGCCTTCTACATGTTCACCACAACCTGACTAAGAATAACTTTTAAATAAATGCTATTGAATAGCTAGGGTTGGTGGGATGACTGAAGTAGAGGTAGCCGTGTTTGTTGTGAGCATGTCTAGGGGGAGTTCTGAGGGCAGGAGCCAATCAGAATGGAGGGATTTATAGCAGTCAGAGTAGAAATTTGCATAATCCCGGTGTAAAAAGGCAGCCCCTCCTCACGCACCCACCCATGGCAGGCCAGAGCATAACTAGTACACCTAGCCTCAGTTTTCCTTTCTGTCCCTCCATGAAAGGAACACCAAAACCCACTGGCCAGAGATAGGGAACATAGCTAGAACTGCCTTGTGCCACAGTACACGCTAGCTGCTTGTAATGGCCACTTGGAGATGCTGTAATTGTAATTGTAAATTAGACTGTTGTAACTTATGTTGAGAGACCAGCCTCGTCCACAAGATTGGGGAGTAAAAAGGTGGCATAGGCCACCTTTACAAACACCCCATTGCCAAAGTGTGCTGTGTGCACCTTTTGCTATAGCCAAAGTTCTAGCCCTGGTTGTGTTTGAATATTTGAGTTCTTGGATGCTGAGACTTGCATTATTTTGGCCAAATAGGCAGTTCCCTGCACAAAAAAACTAACACCAGGGGAATTTTTGTGTAAGTGGGCTCACTTAAAAAACAAAATTTGGGGTTTCTGCAGAACTCCTATGGAAATAACCTCTATGAGTACCACAAAACATAGAGTTTGCAGTCCCAGTTGCTCCCAGAAGGTGTCACCACAGGACAACAAAAAACATTTTATCTACTAAAGGCTATGTAAATACTTTAAAAATAAATGTAATGTGACCATGTGCATAGAATAACCATAAACAACCTCTGTTGCTATTCTTGGTTTTATATTTAGAAACTCAAGTTTTCAGTTATTAGACTAACATTAAAACTGTTGTATTTATGGTGAGACAAAAACCAAGAGAACACAGAACTAGTTGCAATGTTTGCTGTCTGGGATTGTTTTTCAGTAATGAATTGACTTCTGGAATAGATTTTTACAACTGACTTATTAAACAAAACCTGAAGAATGTTTGTTTGTTTTTGTTCAGTCCTGGGAAAAGCGTGATTTTTATCCATAAAAGGACTGGTCAGCTGGTCAATTGAGTAGACTTTATAAAAACAGTATCAATTTTTTTGGCATTTCCATTTGTATGTTCCCTGGTCCTTCCTCTGTCCAAGCGTAACCAATACTTCATTCTGATTCGAAGGTAAAAGGTCAGGCACTTATTTACATAAGTATTACACAGATAAATAAACTAGTTTTAATGGTTTTTATTATGCAAAATCAGCATCTAAAAATGATACAGATAACCTAATCCATGACTGCTAAAGCACTCAATTTGGGAATAAATGGAGTATCCAAGTAAAGTTAATCAAGATCTTCAGCTGTGCATGCAGATGAATTTCAAGTATATGTACTCACCTTTTGAGTACCCTCTCAATAAGTAGTGACCTCAGACCCTAACACCTATTCTAGGCCAAAGGTTTGTAGTAATTGCTCTTTATGTAGTTTGTAGCTTATACTAGCTATTGGCCACCCTTTGTGTATGCACACTCCCCATATAACACGTTACAGCTCTCAACCCAAACACTTGAGGATGAAATCTCAACTGTAGTTATAAACATTCACAGATTTTGTAGAACTAAGTACCTTAGAAAAAATGTGTAATGTATAAGCATCCTATTTCCCTTTCTTTTTATGTTTTTGTCCAGTGCCTAACACAATGGGATCCTTGTCCATGCCTGGGGCTCCTGTGTGCTACGGCAATAAATATATTATATGTTAATTATATGATATAAAAACTTATACTAAAATCATTACAGTAATATTATAGCTAGGGTAGAAGAGGCACCTTCAGGGGTAGAGTAAGATGTTTCTGGGCCCAGATCCATCAGAACTTTGTCCCCCTTCTTCCCCTACCTTCCAGATGGTCAGTAGAACAATGTGTGTTGTGCATACTGTCTGAGTTGGACTCTCTCAATTCCCAGCTGCTGCCAGTTTTCCCCATCCCATTTCCTTGGGTCACCTCCTTTCCCTGAATGCATTGTGACATGGCCTCAGTTCCATGTATTCCCTTTTATCATGTTATTTAGGGTAAACATACCCCCAATGGGCAATAGTCTCTGTAAGACTGCTCAGAAATGACTTTCTCTGACAGTTACAAAATCTGCATGCATCACATTGTCCTTCAGGTTCCAATTTCACATAGGCTAGGTGAGAAGACAATTATTAAATGACTTCTCTCACTCTGTTGAGGGGGATCTGATTTTTTTGGTCATCTGACACTTCCCATCATAAAAAGTGCGCTCGCGCTCTCTATTTTGGAGAGGCTTCAACATCACCATTATTTACAACAGATTTGAAATCTGGGAGGAAGCCCTAGGGGCAGGAAGTTCTTTTTCTTTATTCCATGGAATTGTGTTCTAGGTTTAGCTGAGATATAAACCTTGAAAATAACTTTCCATTCTGTCACTTGCATTGTCAGCTAAGTTTTGAGACCATGCCAAAATAACTGAATATGCATTTATTAATTAAGAATGCTCATGCCACCTCCAAAGCAACTACACTAGGAACTCTGAGAGCAGGCAGCCTCTCCAGGAAACTAGAAACAGAAGTTGGCCAGGCTGCCCCAATAGCTCCACTCTGGACTCAGTATGCTGCCCCAGTGGCTGTCCTCTCATGTGGAGAATACCACATGGGGAAGTAGCTCCATCACTCTTCTTTGGATTGGGGGTGGGGGAAGAGCAAGAGAGAGAGCAAGCTGGGCTGGACTCTCTCCAGTTACCCCACCAGAACTAGCAAGGCACCTCAGTAGCCTATTCTCTTTTCCCTCCTCCCACTGACCTGGATAATAGCCATATCATGTCACTAGCTTAAGGTATATCTTCCAGTAGCTCATGTTGTGCAGAAGATTTAGCGTTCACACCCTTCCAATTTTGCATTCTGTAGGGATTGTTCAGTTGCACATCATAAGATTTCTTTATATCCTTTTCCTTCTAACAAAGCCTAATAAATTGCATTACAAAACTAAGTTAAAAGAATGTTATTCAGATTGCAAAGTCAAGAACTTGAAAGTTAGGAAATGCCCGAACCTATGTTTCCCATGCAACCTTAGTGCTGCCCCTTGTGCCTTAAGCATTACACTACAATCTTTAATTACATGGTCATATCCTATTTTTTTCCACAAGACCCCTGCTTCATTCAGTGCAGAGGATGGACCTGTTAAAAGGGCATATGGAAAAAGTGAAAGTGTGATAGAGTAGAGGTTGTGGTGTGTGGGCTGTGATTTATGGTTCTTGTAAGGGTCAAGTGTGTGTCTGTGGGTGGAAGAAAAGAGGGTGTGTAATGTTTGGTGGCTGAACTTTTAATTGCCTTGGTGTATTTGTGTCAAGTATGTAGAGTGTGTAGGAGCCCTAAAACATATTACACACAAATATTGTCCGAGACATGGTTTGCTAATGGGTTTTTTTTAGTGCTTAATGGGAGGTTGAAGATTCTGCGTTGGCAAGGAGGAGAGAACCTATGAGAAGGTTTAAGTGCAGCTGCTGACAGAGAATGTTTTATTCATTAGCAGCTGTGCATGAACTACTATGTTCCAGCAGCTGCAAATGAACCTCTAGGTATCCTTTTTTGTTGTAGGATAAAATCTGCCAGAAAAGCATAGCTCCTGATGGAGAAGGTTTTATGGGTACCTGGCTTACATCCATCTGACCTACATGTGCCTGGTTTCAGGTTTGTGTGAAAGCTCATATACTTCCAGTTATAATGTGAATAACAACTAACAATGACCCTAACCTCAATATTAAAAAAGTGTTGACCCAGATGGATGAACCTTTCTGCCAATTTTTTATAAATGGGGAATGTTTTTAAGAAATATCAGTAAACAATTAAATAGGACTGTCAAGGAAAAAATTCAGCAAGAGTCTAAATTCAAAGACTTCCTATTAAAAATGTACTAAGTAAAAACAAAAATACATAAAAAATTAACAGGCATGACGACTATCATCATGTAAAATTTCATACTTTTAGCAAAAAACAGGAATTTTAGGCCCCCACTTTAAGCACAACCCTAACTGTGGAGTCACTACTCTGTCTGACAGGAAAACAAACCAGAAATTGTTACAAGAATGTTAAGATAGCAAAGTCAACTGCTCAAAAGTCAGGAAACAACAGAAATAAGATTCTCTTTTTAATTTGTTCTGCTTTATGTGAAACCCCCATCCTGAGCTCAGAGACAGCTCCTTTTCTATCTCCTCTCTCACTCAGCAGCAGCCACAGAACCAGTGACACAGGAAACAGCAGACACAGAGCCAAATGGAAGGGGACAAGCAACTGTGGCAGCTGAAGTGTGGGCAAGGGAAACAGCAATAAGTGGAAACAAACATGGCAGTAATTGGAAAGAGGACAGGGGAATACGCCAAATACCAATGAAGACACACAAATCGAAAGACAAAACAAAAACAAAGTGACCTACAAAGATAACAGTATATTATTAACTGGCTTAGACTGAAATGTAATTAAAAGACAAGAAGAAAACACAAGCAGGGAAGGAGGAAACCTAAATAAAATCAGCTGAACACCTAACCAGGTAAGAACTAGCAGTGGGATCAGACAACAGTACGTAGATAAGGATCCCAGACAGCTTTAGGGATTCTAGAGTAAAGCTTGAATTTGTGCCCCTTTCTAGTAAGAACTGAAATTAACTCCATCTTCCTCTCCTAAGATATTACCCTTCTGCAAAAGCCTGATGGAAATAAGTAAAACAAAAATAAAACCTGAGTTCAGTCCCCCTGTTCATATCCATTATGATAAAGTCTTAAACTACCTGATCACACATTATTTTTTGAAAAACTCATTTTCCTCTTTCTTACTCTCTTAGCAGTAGAACTGGATGAAATTTTTCAGTGAAAAATGCAGATTTGGCAAAACTGAAATGTTTTTAAATTCATATTGGTTTCACCAAATTATGTTGGCAGATAAAAATCCTTAAACGTTCAGGCTGTCTTCACCCCAATGATTTTTCTAGGTGCCAAAGTCAGAGTCCCTTTGTGAATCTAGTCCACGGTATATAGAACATGAAGACTTTTCTCTCTCTTCCTCCCTCTCTCTCCCCTCCAAAGTACCCATTCCTATATATCCAGATTGAAATCTACAGCATTCAGTTGGATAGCAAAATCTATAACCCTGAAGGGTAAACAATGATGCATGAATGCTTGAGTCATATCAATACCTTAGCTTAAAGCACACATTATAACTCTCACTGAAGAAGACTCACGTGGACTTTTGGAAAAATGGCAGTTAAACCACGACCTCCATGACCATGTTGACCTCCTGCCCCAATATCATTTGTCTTTGGTTAGGAACAAAGCATACTCTGAATCTTTTGACAAAAATTAATAACTAATCATTTGGACCTGTGATCGATGTCCATATTTCTTGGAGCAACTGAGGAATAATTAAAATGTACTTCAGGGAATGTATACAGTGTAATACCAAGACAGAGAATATGTATTTAAGGCAGAATTCAAAGGACTGTATTAGGATTATAAAAAGCAGTGGAATAAAGGAAGTGACGTTTCAGTTTCACCTCACTGTTTCAGACTGAAAGCCTGGTGATTAGAGTACTCACCCAGAATGTGGAGATCCAGGATGCAGTTCCTCTGGTCCAGTGATGCTGTAGTTATTTCTCCAAAGTGGAACTGCTTCAACAGGAGAGATTGAGGGACCCCCACATCAGAATATCCCATAACCCAGTGGATAGGGCACTTACCTGAGAGGTAGCAGATCCCTGTTCAAAGCCCCTCTCCTCCTCAGGTAGAAGGCAGGGACTTAAACTGGGACTTTCCCACATCGCAGGTGAGTACCCTAAACTGTTGGGCTAAAAGTTATGAGGAAGATGGTCATCCCACACACTACCCCCTTCCCCAGCTTCTTGCAAGAAACACTTTAGGCATCTAGAGAGAGTTCACAGCTCAGAATCCCATGCAGAGAGATGCGCCCCTCTCTCCAGCCCAGAGTTAGGTGCTGAACTGCCTGAGAGGGGCCGCACCTAGAACCCATCCCTCCTCTTGGCATCTCCAGTTATCTAGTTTAGGCAGGGAGCCACCTACTGTGCTGGCTTTTGTGAATCCCAGTCCTAGATGGCTATCACACTCCATTCTTGTGTAAAAAGCCTGAACTCAGGCTTTGTGAATCCCGGTGATTTTTCTAGTGCCTAAGTCTCTTCGTGAATCTGGCCCTGTATCTACATTCCCTTTGTTTATGTCAGCCCTTCATGATATTGCTGCCATTCAATTAAAGGCTTTCTTGGAAGTTTTAAAATGTTTAACTTGCAGTGTGTGCATATACTGCCAGTTAGATGCATTTCGTCCCTCACAGAGAGCAGGTATATATTGCTGCCTATATATCAGGCCTGCAGACAGCAAGTACCATTTCACTTGACATTTATCAATTTTTTTTCCTTTGTTTTACATCCAGGATTCTTCTGCTCCAAGAAATGGCTTATTGTTTATTTCCCTTTACATAAATACACTTACTATATTTTGGAAAATAAATCATAGGCCAGTAATGTAATTTTTACTATAGTAAACACACCACATACTGTGGCACCATTCCATAGATTGAAGAGATTTTCCTAGAGCACTTTCCCTTCCATTCACAATTGCATAACATTATTGTGGCAACCCTAGCAATTGTTTACAGTGAAAAGTCATAATTGAATATAATTTTAGCTGTCTGTTAGTGAAATTCAGCAGCTAGAAACAGAGAGGTGATCATGTGTCTGGTCATCTCTCCAGGGAAAGCTGGCAAGGCAAGTGTTTTGTGGGGCAAAGGTCCTGGAGTGTGATGAGTTATCCCTGAGTCTGAGGGTTCTGAGCCTAATCAGGATCAGGGAGATTAGGCTCAGAACCTTGATTCAGGGATGACTCATCAAGCTCAGAACACTCATCACACAGAGCCCGATTTGAAAATCGCTGCCATAGGTCATGAGTCCAGGACATTCTATATAACTAAACAAAGCAGAACTATATCTTTTTCTGATAGCAGAATACCATCAAATTATAATTTAAAGACCATATATGCTGCTCTCCATCCAGGGTAAAATTTTCTTACATATCAGTGGGAGTTGCATACATAACAAGGGGGTTATGCTGTCCTAAATTAAATGATTTTAAGCTACTGAAATATTTAGATTGAGATCTGTTCAGACATCTGTGGGAAAGGAATTTGGATTTAAGAAAGTAAAAAGAACTGAGATATAAGTCTTTTTCAGCTTGTTTGATGTTTGCTAAAGAGACTGTACGTTACACTGGAAAATGTTAATATAATGTTTGAAAAACTTTTCGTTCTCCTATAATTCCTAATATGTAGTTCTGTGATCAATTTGCTGAACACCTACCTTTCCTTTTGGCTTATTTGTGCAAATTTATAATTTAACTAGCCTTTTCCATAGTCCTGGGGGCTAGTGTGTATAGGGGAAAGACTTACCTACAATCTTCACAAATACATTGAAGTCTTAAAGGGTTTAATTTAAAAATAAAACAAAAAAAATCTTATGGTATATTTAAGTATCTTGATTGTTTTGCATATTCTTAAATTATACAAATGCATGTAGAACAAATCACAATCCTTCTATCAAAGGAATACTTACCACATCATAATGTAGACATTATTCCAAAGAGACACAAACAGCCAGATTCTGAACTCTGATTTTGCACTAGGGTAATGAAGATCAGAATCTGGCACAGAGTCTGCTTTTGAGCTCAGTGGCAAAATGCTTATTGACTTCAGTGTGAAAAGCATGAGGCCCTTAATCTCTCTTTCTAAATATTCTTTTCATTTTAATCTGAGGTATGAATAGTGGCTGGTAAATCTTAATATGTTTAACCCATTTATTTGAGCATAAGCTTTCGTGAGCTACAGCTCACTTCATCAGATGCATAAAGTGGAAAGTACAGTGAGCAGATTTTATATATACACACAGACCATGAAAAAATACACATTGTAAGGAGAGTGATCACTTAAGATGAGCTATTACCAGCAGGAGAGTGGGGTGGGGGGAGAGAAAACCTTTTGAAGTGATAATCAAGGTGGGCCATTTCCAGCACATTTCCAGGAGTTAACAAGAACGTCTGAGGAACAGTGTGGGGGGGCGGGGGGAGGAATAACACGGCTGTTACTCTGAAACCTGTCAAGGGGAAATAGTTTCACTTAGTATAATGACTCAACCACTCCCAGTCTCTATTCAAGCCTAAGTTAATTGTATCCAATTTGCAAATTAATTCCAATTCAGCAGTCTCTCGTTGGAGTCTGTTTCTCAAGGTTTTTTGTTGAAGAATTGCCACTTTTAGGTCAAATCAAGTGACCAGAGAGATTGAAGTGTTCTCCAACTGTTTTATGAATGTTATAATTCTTGACATCTGATTTGTGTCCATTTATTCTTTTACGTAGAGACTGTCCAGTTTGACCAATGTACATGGCAGAGGGGCATTGCTCGCACATGATGGCATATATCACATTGATAGATGTGCAGGTGAACGAGCCTCTGATAGTGTGGCTGATGTGATTAGGTCCTATGATGGTGTCCCCTGAATAGATACGTGGACATAGTTGGCAATGGGCTTTGCAAGGATAGGTTCCTGGGCTAGTGGTTCTGTTGTGTGGTATGTGGTTGCTGGTGAGTATTTGCTTCAGGTTGGGGGGCTGTCTGTAGGCAAGGACTGGCCTGTCTTCCAAGATTTGTGAGAGTGTTGGGTCATCCTTCAGGATAGGTTGTAGATCCTTAATAATGCGTTGGAGGGGTTTTAGTTGGGGGCTGAAGGTGACGGCTAGTGGCGTTCTGTTATTTTCTTTGTTAGGCCTGTCCTGTAGTAGGTGACTTCTGGGAACTCTTCTGGCTCTGTCAATCTGTTTCTTCACTTCCGCAGGTGGGTACTGTAGTTGTAAGAATGCTTGATAGAGATCTTGTAGGTGTTTGTCTCTGTCTGAGGGGTTGGAGCAAATCGGTTGTATCATAGAGCTTGGCTGTAGACGATGGATCCTGTGGTGTGGTCTGGGTGAAAGCTGGAGGCATGTAGGTAGGAATAGCGGTCAGTAGATTTCCGGTATAGGGTGGTGTTTATGTGACCATCGCTTATTAGCACTGTAGTGTCCAGGAAGTTGATCTCTTGTGTGGACTGGTCCAGGCTGAAGTTGATGGGTTGGAAATTGTTGAAATCATAGTGGAATTCCTCAAGGGTTTCTTTTCCATGGGTCCAGATGATGAAGATGTCATCAATATAGCGCAAGTAGAGTAGGGGCATTAGGGGACGAGAGCTGAGGAAGCGTTCTTCTAAGTCAGCCATAAAAATGTTGGCATACTGTGGGGCCATGCGGGTACCCATAGCAGTGCCGCTGATCTGAAGGTATACATTGTCCCCAAATGTAAAATAGTTATGGGTAAGGACAAAGTCACAAAGTTCAGCCACCAGGTTAGCCGTGACATTATCGGGGATAGTGTTCTTGATGGCTTGTAGTCCATCTTTGTGTGGAATGTTGGTGTAGAGGGCTTCTACATCCATAGTGGCCAGGATGGTGTTATCAGGAAGATCACCAATGGATTGTAGTTTCCTCAGGAAGTCAGTGGTGTCTCAAAGATAGCTGGGAGTGCTGGTAGCGTAGGGCCTGAGGAGGGAGTCTACATAGCCAGACAATCCTGCTGTCAGGGTGCCAATGCCTGAGATGATGGGGCACCCAGGATTTCCAGGTTTATGGATCTTGGGTAGCAGATAGAATATCCCAGATCGGGGTTCCAGGGGTGTGTCTGTGCGGATTTGTTCTTGTGCTTTTTCAGGGAGTTTCTTGAGCAAATGCTGTAGTTTCTTTTGGTAACCCTCAGTGGGATCAGAGGGTAATGGCTTGTAGAAAGTGGTGTTGGAGAGCTGTGCTGGAAATGGCCCACCTTGATTATCACTTCAAAAGGTTTTCTCTCCCCCCACCCCACTCTCCTGCTGGTAATAGCTCATCTTAAGTGATCACTCTCCTTACAATGTATATTTTTTCATGGTCTGTGTGTATATATAAAATCTGCTCACTGTACTTTCCACTTTATGCATCCGATGAAGTGAGCTTTAGCTCACGGAAGCTTATGCTCAAATAAATGGGTTAGTCTCTAAGGTGCCACAAGTACTCCTTTTCCTTTTGCAAATGCAGACTAATATGGCTGCTACTCTGAAACTTAATATGTTTGTAGGTTTTCCTTTTGGGACAGTATACAAAAAGTTCAATGCTGTTCCAGGATTTATCCAAGGCCTGAAAACTTTGAGCACAACCTTCCTGTGACCATCTGGATTTTCTCTCTCTTGATGTAGTTTCTCAATATTAATGGCCTACTTTCCCTGACAGAATGTCATCTTCAGTGCCCATACGATCTTAGATGAGCATGGGTACTCTAGGATGTGCTTACTGGGAAATCCCCTTATTGCTGCTCATACAGGAATATAGCAGCAGGAGCTGGTGTTAAGAAAACTGGATCATACTGCATGACTAATGCCATTAAAGGGGGATAGAGGAAGTCTTCCCTTCCATGACCTCCTGTGGTGAGGGCGGGAAATGAGCTTCCATGCTACCCCGCAAAGAT
Source organism: Natator depressus (assembly GCF_965152275.1). NCBI lineage: Eukaryota > Metazoa > Chordata > Testudines > Cheloniidae > Natator > Natator depressus. Next base: position 87,678,368 of record NC_134240.1, read on the forward strand.
CAAGGCAAATGTACTGCAGTAGTGGGTATGGTCAGTAAGTGAGAGGAATTGGGGGTTCAGATGAATGAAGATTCAGGACTGTTCTTATTTTATCTGAAATGTTTCTGCCACTGATGTAATTAGCCCTTCCAACACATAATCCTCCTTTGTAAACCATCATTTTCTGCCTTTGGGATAAGACTTTGCAAAGTTGGAGGCATGTTTATAGAAGTGGTGAATGCTTTCTGGGTGCATGCTTCTACTTAGTAGTTTGTGGTTCTTTCTTCTCGTGGGCTATACAGACGCACATTAGTTTGTTAGTAAGAGCGATCCTTCATAATCTCAGTATAATTACAGTTGGTGTATAGTGCATATAAACTACAGAAAGAGTCTTCTCTCTTAACAATTAATAATTCCAGATACTGTATGTACACTGAAGGAATTCCCAAAGATACTGACACATATAGCACATTATTGCATAATCTGTTGAATGCCATGTAGTTTGTTTTACAGCACTTGAGTAACCTAGTCATGACCTTTCATGAGACAAGCTTGGCAGTTATACGACCCAGATGCCAAGCCTGGGAATTCATTTTCTCACTAGTAGCAATTGGGTGTTTGCTAGTGTGGCTCCACTGCTGGCTCTTGTGATTTCTGTGAGTCTGGGAGGATCAGCCTACGTTGGGACTGTGGTTGCTAATCTGAACCGTGTTTTCCAAAGGTTTACATATGTGAGGAATGTTTTCACTGTTTATTTGTTTGGAAATAAAATTTTCTTGAAATGAGATCCTTACACGTGTGTGTGTGTGTGTGTGTGAAGAGACTAGTTGTTTCCCCTTAGATAAGGTTGAAGTGAATTTCCTGTTGTACTTCAGATTTTTGGTCCCTCCTCTAACTTCACCACTCTTTAAAGCAAGACATTTTAAATTGTACATGGCATGTCTATCAATGTTAGATTTGTTCATTTGTTTTTAAAGTTTTGGTTGAAATTGGACAAGCATTTTGAAGACATGGGGACTCAAAGCTTTCAGTTTCCAATATCCTGCTAAGTTTTTTAAGCCTAATGAAGTCAGTGGGAGTCTTTATATTAATTTCAGATGAACTTTTGATTCTGACCCAATTTTTTTTATTTGATTATCTACAAACTACAGATTTATTCTGCTTTGTTGTCCTCCTTGAGGAGAGGTGGCTTTTTTAAATTTTATTTTATGTTTGGCTTAGTGTGGGAATTAAAAAGATGCATAGCACTATTAGTTTTACAATCAGAAATATATTTATATTAAAAATGTTTATAATATAATCTGCCCTGTGTTTGGCTCCAGGCTTTGCTTCTGCTACTGTTTGTCTGAAGTAGATTTTTACTTTCCCATGTTCACTAATTTTAAACTGATCCAATCAAAATTTGACACAGCATGTCTTATCCACTTTTTATAGCACTTTTTGGAAACTTTGGTACAAATTGGAGAACAATCTTTTACATAAGAATCAAAAATAGGTTTGCAATCTGTAAAACTCTAGTCTCCAACTATGTTTTATTTTATACCCAAGAGTATTAAAATTGGTTGAGGAACAGTCTGAACCATTAATGTTGATGTTTAACAAATCTTAGAACACTAGAGAAGTTCCAGAGAACTGTCAAAAAGCTAATATTTAAAAAATATTTATCAGAGTAAATAGAAACCAGTGAGACAAATACTGATCCAGAGATAAATCATGGAAAGGTTGACATATGATGCAATCAGTAAAAAATTAAAGAATTGTAGCATAGTTAATGTCTATCAAGATATTTTTGGAAAAGTGAAAAACAGGTCTTGTCAAATCAACAAGTCTGGTTCATAAAAACTAACTTTTGACATAGTACACCTAGACTTCTGTAAGGCATTTGTCTTACTCCCACATGAGATGGTAATAAATAATCATGATCTAAAATCAACTTAGCCCATATTAAATGGATTAAAATTGATAGATCTCAAAGTAATTATAAATGGGGAATCATAGTAGATGACACTTTAATCAGCAGAAGGCATAACAAAATTTAACAGTTGGAAGCTGAAGCTAGACAAATTCAGACTAGAAATAAGGTGCACGTTTTTAACAGTGAGTGTAATTAACCATTAGAATAACTTAATTCAGGATGTGGTGGACACTCCATCACTTGAGGTCTTTCAGCCAAGAATTGGTGTCTTTCTAAAAGCTATGCAAAACCTCAGATAGGAGCTAGCATTGATGCAGAAATTACTGAGTGAAGTCCTATGGCCTACATTATGTGGGATGTCAGACTAGATAATCACAGTGGTCTCTTCTGCCTGTAAAATTTGTGACTCTTGCTGGAGAGCAGCATCTAGGAGCTTTTTGGTTTGGTTTGGTTTTTATTTCAGAGTGTTAGTTGGGAAATAGAAATGTAGCAGTGTTGCCATCCCTACGTATTCAGAAATCATGAGTCAAGTTCCAAACAATTTGAGAGTTTTAAAAATAACAAATGTTGAGTACTTAGTATTTGCCTTCTGTTTTTTGAACCTTTAGCGTTCATATTTTCAAGTTTTTCTCCACAGCCATAAGGGCTAGAAACTTACTTTTTGTTTTAATTAAATATGAAATTCTCACAAAATGGTAACACTCCAGCAGCCGGCGTTTGAAGAAAAACCCCAAGTATCATAAGACTGAAGAAAAAATCATGAGAGTTGGCAACACAGATTAATAGAAACAGCTGTTTTCAAGTGTACAAAGAGCTCCATGTGGCTGATGCAGTGCAATTTTACCTCAATATATACATTCATAATAAAAATATATACATTATAAACACTTAAGGCCTGATTCACTCCTGTATTAGTCGAGTGCTATGTCAGTGTAACTTCAGAGTGATAAAGGCAAGGAAGTGAAAAAGGAACTCTCTCCCCTAGAAGTAAAGAGAGGAGGGAGCCTCTCCCACTGCAACTCTGGAGCTTCGCAGTGGGAGAGGAGAGGAGAAGGGGGATCCTCTGTGCCCTGTCCCTCAGTAATTCCATTCTGGGGGAGGAGAGGGTTCCAATCTCAATCATTCTAACTCCTGGTTCAAACTGCAGCTGCCTGGTTCTCTTCTACAATGCAAATGCTGAATTATGACTGGGGGCTTATAAAAGACAATGTACCCAGGAGAATTAGTATCATGGGAAACTGAGGGTACTCAGGAGCTGTGGAACCAGGCTCTCCTAATTCTATTCCATTCTATTCTATTCAGGGTTTTCTATTGCACCTATCACCATGGTATCTAAACGCCTTCCTGAAGTGCACTATGCAATGTGACTACACATCTGTTTGTTTTCTCATCTTCTACCCAGGTGGAGAAGTGTGTGCAGTGGAATATCTTATTTTGTTTTTGTTTGTTGAGAGAGGAGTGTCTTGTTTTGTTTAAATGTAAATATACCTGTTGCTATGTGATTGTTAGAGAATGCAAGGTCAAAGAAATGTGCATTTGGAGCAGAAAATTGTGAGGTTTTATGATGATCCTTAGTTCTTGGGTGATTTCATTCCACAGTCTTGGACCACCCCCATAGAAAGATCTGTCTCCCACATAGATAAACTCTAGTCCTATTGCTGAGAGTTTCATTGTGCTAGAGGACCAAAGTTGTCAACCACCATCTTCATCCCAGAGCTATAGGCGGTCTTTTAGATACTCTAGGCCCTGGCCAGGGAGCACTTTGAAAATAAGGAGTGAGACATTGAACTTGAGTCCAAATACTGTGGGAAGCTATCGTAGAGAATCGAGGACAGGTCTGATATGTTTGTGGTAGCCTGTGTGGCTGAGGACATGCACTGCAGTGTTCTGAATTAGTTGGAGTTTCTGCTGAAGGCTTCATACCCAGGTATATTGCATTGCTGTAATCTAGCCAAGAAGTGATTGTGAGTGTGTCTCTTCAACCAACGGAGACAGCAACAGTGATTGCAAGCTCTTCAAAATATTTTCCTCTGGATTGTTGTAAATTCAGCAGATACACCGATAATTTCTACTAACAAAGCAACACTGCTTGTGTGTGCTGGAACTGAATTCATTTCAGTATGTGTGCAGTTTGTTCCTGGGGAAGTACAAGCGTGCCCCTATTAAGTTGTAGAGGGGTATTGTTTCACACAATGGGGAGCAAGTTTTAACCTTGAGCAAAATGTAGTAATTATTGAGCTTTACTAGATGTTGCTGCAGATCAGATTTATCACAGCTCTACAAGATGCTCATTCCCTTGAATAAGCATAATGGTTTGGCCTTCTCATATGAGCACCCTTTCCTATTCAGCTGAAATTCATTATGTTGTATGTTTCCACTGAGGTATGCTCATAGGGTGACCAGATATCCCGATTTTATAGGGACAGTCCCGATTTTGGGGTCTTTTTCTTATATAGGCTCCTATTACCCCCACCCCCACCCCCGTCCTGATTTTTCACACTTGCTGTCTGGTCACCCTACATGCTCACAACACTACAACTGTAATTAAGGTCACAAATTGCAGCATGTGAGTTAGTCCCCAGGGCTCTGAGAAAGCACCTATCCTTCCTACTTAGCTAGCAACAGTGTAACCTCATAATATGCGTGTTTGCAAGTGTTGTTGGCCCTAATAGTGTAAAAAGAAGCATTTGGGGTGCGGGGGATGTTAACTGCAAGATAATTTAGCTGATTAACTGCCACACTGCAGACAGCATTAATTTAACTGGAAAATCAACCTAGATTTTCTGTAATAGGAAAAATATAATTGTTAGAGCTCAATGTTATCTGTCCACTCTAGAAACTTGGGGCTCAGTTGTAACATTAAATTGCGGTTCCTACTGTGATAGTTGTGTACGGGAGCATATGATAAAAAAAATGCTGTCTGTGTGTTCTGCATCATCTTAATCCGGGTTATTATTGTAAGTGTATGATTAATGATGATTTGATGAGACTAGCATCATAACATCATGCTGTGTAAGAGACTTGTGAAGTAGAATATAATGATTTATAGGGAATCATCAGAGGATCAACTGTTCTAGGTTTATTTCATAGTTGATACTCTCTTAGGACCTCCACTGAGCTGCACAGTACAATAATTAGCAATACAGTAATTCTCACTGTTGTCTTGCTGTCAATTTGTACAATCTGTAGCTGGGGCAACTGTGATGGGATGTCCGCCCCAGAGGGGACTGGAAGGGGATAGCCCGGTAGGCCTATTAACTCCACAGGGTGCTCCTGGAGGAAGAGCCAGGGAGCAGGGAATTGATTGCAAGCTGGTTCAGCTGTGCAGGAATAGGCGGAGCCTATAAAGCCAGGAAGCTGGCCACAGGCTGAGGCAGCAGTCACTCTCTGGGAAGAGAGAGGAGGGTTTAGTGCTGGTACTCCCAGAGAAAGCGGGAAGAACCAGGAGAGGTAGGAAGCAGTCCAGGCAGGGCCGGCTCTAGGCACCAGCTAAGGAAGCTGGTGCCTGGGGCGGCAAATCAGAAGGGAAGGCACTTTGGCTGTTCTTGGGGCAGCACTCCGGCATTTTTGCCCCCCCCCTTCCTTGGTGGCACTTTGGTGGCAGCTTTTTTATTTTTTCTTCTTCGGTGGGCATTTTTGTTTTTTGGGGTTTTTTTGCTTCGCTGCTTGGGGCCGCAAAAAAGGTAGAGCCGGCCCTGAGTCCAGGAAAGGAGCAGTGAGGGCTGGGAGAGTAAAGCCCACAACTGCTGTGTTGAGAGTCCCTGGCTTGGAACCTGGAGTAGAGGGTGAGTGCAGGTTCCCCTGCCAGCCAGGGAAGGAGTGGCACCTGAGCAGTGAATGGGAAGACTGCCTGGGATTGCTGAAGGATATAACCAGGAAAGGGGGGAACACTGAGTGACCTAGCCGGAGGGCTGAATCATGAAGAGGACGCTGTGGTTCCTGGGATGAGAGAGGAGCTACAGACCCGAGAGAGAGAGAGTGTGATGGCGTGGGAGCATGAGAAAGCCTCAAGAGCTAATCCCCAGAGTGACCAGGAGGAGGCACCAGACAAGCAGTGAGTGGAGCACGCCATGGCAGCAACCTTAGATTAGCAGCTACTCTGATAAATAATTGAAGATTTCTGTCATAGTTTACACCACAAGATAAAACTCAGTCCCAGCATCAAGAAACAAATAAGAATAACATGCATAATTATTATAAAGCAAATAGATTAATTGCCAATTAAAATACATTTGGAAGGAACAGATGTAACCAAGCCACAGTTGCTTATCCTTCCCGGAAGACAGTCACTATGGCTGATGTAACTTGGAAAGTGACCTAACATGAGGAAATGGGATAAATTTTGCACCCTTTTGACATAATTTGATCTATAATTTATAAATATTACAGTGATTGGCAGAAAAAATGCTTATCAAGAACTACATAGTTTTCAGAAGTATTTAGAGTAATTTTATTCTGGCAGAACATTTTGTATTTCAATTAGAGATGGACAAATCCAGGACTGATTTATATTTTGCAAAAATTCCTCTGCAAGAATGGCTCAAATCAGGGTCCTATTGAATTTGAATCCCCAAAAAGTTCAAGTGATAACTGGCTCGAGGTTTGGCCTATCTCTGATTTCAAATGTGGGAAGTAGAATAAGTGCTTTTCCCCAAAATATCTTAATTAACAAAATAAAAATCAAATCCGTTAACAATTTGCATAGCATTGTCACTTAGGTCCTTAATGATAATAAAAGCTAATAAATAAACCCTCTTTCTTACATCAATAACTGTTTGCATTCATGCTTCTGGGATATGGTACCTATATACCGTACCAGTTAAGGGCAACTGCAGCTGTATTTCCCCTCAATGGTCCTGCAAGGACACCCACTCTCAGGCTTCCAGCTTCACAGCTCTCTTGAACAGAGACCTTCCTCTCTCCATTTTGTCTAGTATATGTCCTAGCTGCACGGTTCCCTGCCTCCCAGCAAAGATCGTCAGCCTAAACAGACCTGCTTGTTTTCTCTTCAGAGACTGATAAAAGAGAGATTGCCACATATATAAGTGACCACACAGTTCTCTCTCTCATCAAACCTATTTTATTCTTAAGGTAAAAGAAACATTCTAGAGAAAACATTAAAATTAATAAAAGAACCTAATGCTAATGCATGCTAATATGCTTACCAGAGTTCATCCTAACATGGATGCTGGAAGGCCCATTCCTTCCAGTCCTAAGGATCAGGAGTCTGTTGTATGAATGTAGCTGGAATATATGGGCCAAAGGTGTTCAGCAAGGTTTAGTGTTTGGTTTTGAGACATTGGCTTGCTTAATACCATGGCAAGTACACCACTGAAATCCTTTCAACCTTTTATTAAAGATATAAAAAACAAGTAAAAACAGTTAAAGCATTTGAAATGTAAAGTATTAAATAAGAATTTCATTTTAACAACATCCCTTGTTCTCTTTCCCTTTAGTTAAAGAGTTTTAGAAAGAGGGAGGAGGGAACTTTGTTTGACAGCCTCTTAGATGATCTCAAGTTTGGTAATAACTGCCCTTTTGGGTAAAAGGGAAGTAGTTAGTTGAGATGGGCTGGAACTGCTGTTGCTGCTGCTATTGTTCAAGTTCAATATCACTTTATCTCAGGTAATGTTGGGGATTCAGCTAGAGCTGATAAGGGTAGTGACTGTCCTCTGGATCCCTCTCTGTGGACCAGCCTGGTCAGGATATCTCTTAGGATCAGGATGATGAGGCCCAGGGGTGGCAGCCATGATGATGAAGCTCATTCCTTTAGCTCCATCTGTTCTTCTGTTTGCTATTTTTTTTATTCCCCCCCGCAGTCTACCAGTTAGGCCTAATATCTGACACAATTTTGATTCATTAATTTCTGGTTCCACATCTTCTGTTTTTACCAAGCATGATTTCAACATAGTCCTTGAATTGTATCAATGTGGCCTTTTTTTGTTTAGTCTAATTTAGTCTCTGTCTGCTTCATTTGCATCTGTTTATAACATTCATTATTGAAAACAATTTGACCTTCTTTCCAACAACATTTGTTATAGGTTACTGTGACATGAACTTTCACATACTTTTTACAATTGAGCTTTCAGTTAGGGTAAATTTGTAAATTAAGTTATTACAACAGATCCTGTCCATTTGCTGGATCAGGAAGAAGGCTGTGAACCCAGATGATTTATCCCAAAATCTTTTTGTTGTCTGTTGACCTCTGGATAATCCAGTTTGAATTAGTATGTGCTTATCTCTCAAGGTGGGGGGGATCACTTCAAACACATATACAATTGCATTTTCAATGTACCTGAAAAATATTAACCCTAATTCAATAAGGTTTAGCACAATTCAGTAAAGTTTATCTTAATTCCATAAACTTTGTTCAGGATACAACAAAATATTGTCAATCTGTCACATGGCACCCGTGGTGACAAGCTGTGGAACTGCATTGAAAGTCATATGTGTTGTGGGGTGCGTGCAAGTTCTTCTGCAAGGGTGATGTCATCAAAGTACTCTATATAAGAGAGTGTATCCCTCCAATCATCTCAGTTTCTTCTCCCAAACCAGAGTGCCCTAATGTTATATGGAACTCTGAGGTGGCGGGGATGGTGAGCAGGTAATATGAATACGCAGAGGAGACTGTCAACTATTCCTTCTTTGAGGGCCTCTGTGCATTCTCACTTGTGGGAGATTAGCAAGCAGTGCTCCACCAGGTGGAAGGTGATTGAGTAGTTCTTGGTTAAATGTGGACTATTGCACCACTTTCCCAAACTGGGCATTAGAGCAAGGTGTTTAGATGAGATTTCCCTGGGTGGGAGTGAGGTCTCTGAAAGAACACAAGGAGGAAAATGCATAGAAAAAGTTCCACTAAGATACTACCACTTAGACTTGAAGTTGGAAGGTTCTGGTGACTTTGCCCTTGTGGACTACACTCTAAAATGGAGTGGTCATCGAAGCTCTGAATTCACTTTTCCTCTTGGCAGACATAATCACTTTAAGGAAGGCCATTTTTATTGATAAATGTTGAGAGAGAGAGAAAGAGAGAGGCTTGAGCAAGAGGCTCATAAGGAGCTCCCATCAGCTTAGTATCTCTTTCTCAGAAGAGGAATGAAGTAAGACACATTGTCCCTGACTTTCTCCTGTGCTGCAGACACCATTTTGGAGTTGTCTAGAGGATGTTGCAGTAGGAATTGGTGTCCTTTAGCTGACACAGGATACAGACAGATTGCTCCTTTGAACACAAGTGAGGTGGAAAAGGGAGACAGCCAGATATGCTTGACCAGGTAAAGAAGGCCTGAGGTAAGATGCAGAGCATCTCTAATATGTCATACAGGGGATTGGATGTCCACATTGTCATCACCTTTGTTTGCAGCTGGAGAGTATTTGCTATTCTTCCCAGTGGCTCTCAAAATTCTCTCTGTTGATCAGGAAGGGAAACAGATGAAACATCAATTTGATCTTTGGGCATCTCTATGGTCTTCCATAGAATGCTCATATGGTTCCTCTGAAGGAGTCTCCCCATTCCTCGGATATCCAGATACTCCTGCAAATCTCTGGGATCTGTTGCTGGTATCAGTGCTGGAAAGGAAGGTTGCATTGGCACCTGGTGAGGACTAGGCACCGGTGAAAGCATCAATGCCAGGGAGGGTATGGTGATAGAAGGGGTATTAATGTTGGTGCCAAGGTGGGTGCCAGATCTTGTCTTGCAGATTCCAAAAAGGCCTTCATGGTATCCTGTATGAAGGGCCACATGAGCAATTTATGGGTGTTCTGCATGATATCCTTCCACAATGTCTGGATTTGAGGCAAGGGGGGAGGTTTGGTGTCCTGGGGTTCAGTTGAGGGATTCTGCAGATTTTTATGTGAAGGAGTCTCAAATTGGTGCGGAGGGCAATGGTGTCAGAGAGGAGTAGGCAGTGAGGTGATTACTTCCTGCATCAACAATGGGCCTATTGAAACTTAATGGACCATGCCAGTTTGGCTTTTGGTGATGCTTTAGATTCAACCACATGGTGCTGGTGAAGGATTCTTTTCTAGCATAGGACCAGAAAGACTCTGGTCTTGAGCCTGTGATAGAAGGCGGTGCTGGAGGAATAAAGTACATATTGGGTCTATGTAAGAGGACTTTGGCCTAGAGACTGGTCTTAGAGACACCAATGGGCCCACTGAAGTATGAGGCTGTGGGCTTTGGGAAGCCAGACAAACCTGGAGCCACAAGTGTATGTCCCTTCTGATGTGTGGAGTGAAGACATGGCAAACTGCACATTGGGTTACAGCATGTGTTACTCCATGTTATTGCAGGCACTAGACATGGATGATGATCTCCAGGATAATCACTAGGCAATAGATGCACTTCCCGAGTCCTTATGGGCTCTCAAGGCCTGACATAGTCCCAGTAAAAGCCAAGGGTTTCCTGCTTGGTGAGGGCTATTTACACTAAACTGTCTGGTATAAGATAGCTATGTACAGCAAAGTCTAAAACTAGGCTTATGGGAAAGTCTAGTGCTGAGGACATGGAGGAGAGTTCTGTTCACTTTCTGTGATTGTGGAGAGGGAACTGAAGCAGCTCAGGGGTACACTTCCCTGTATATGACATTACCCTCATTAGAGAACTATCATGCATCTCCCAGAGAACACTGCTTTCCAAGGCAGTTCCACAATTTGGTGGCTAGTTTCCATATCTGGAAAGTGGGAATATACAGAACCCTTGAAGAAGAATGCCAAATTTTCTTCCATAGTAAGTTACTGCAGTTTGCTGCGTCTTGTCTGACAATGTTAACATTTCTTGTTTAGAAAGGAAGATTGCATTTAAGACTTCAGCAGTGAAGGGGTTAAGCTGTGGTAATGGTAATCAGTGAACACATTTTTAACGACACGCTCAGCACAGAATTCTAGGTATCATAAATGAAGCCTCTGGTGAAAGCCTACTTCAGAGTGCCTTGTGGATGATTGAGAACCGTCAAAAGGGGATCTAGCTGATTCTTCTTTAAGGCAGCAGATCAGCATGAAATGTGTGTGTATATATATCAGCCAACTGTGCTGTTTTTATTGGTGGTCGTTCTGTCATCGTATTTTTTCATTTCTTTAAATATAAAATCCCAGAGTAAGTTTTTAGCACAGAAAAGATTATTATGAGTAGGAGGCTTTTTAGCCACGTTCTTTATTTCCTTATATTTTTTGCTTTTCAAGACTCAAGTTCTCAAACTTGACTGGATCACCAATGGTCTATAGAATAAATTACTTTGAGAATCAAGCAGTGGAAATTGGGGGCACGGGGGTAAGTGGAGGTGATTGGCAAGCAAATTGATTACAAAGTGGTGCAGAGAATAAAAAGGTTGGAGGAAAATCAAATTCTGAACAGTACAAAATGCCAAATTCTCCTTTATGAGAATTAGATGTTAAAATCCTCAGGCTAGTTTATGTAAATTTAGCTTATGATTTTTCTGAGTTTTTAATATATGGAATTTGTTAGTGATTCTTTTTTAAACTATGTCTTGTTTTGAATGGCACTTAACCTAAAATATAACAGTTCTTTTTGTTTTTGTTTTTTTGGGAGACTAATACTCCCACAATGCTACTACTCCCTTTTCCTCTCCAAATAAATAAATATAAATAAAAGGCATCTCTTCTCAACAAGGTCAAGAAAAGAGTTTTTAGGTCAAGCCATTTGGGAAATATAAAGGTACCAAAATATTAGGAAATTTGTCAAAACCATAAGATAAGACAGTTTTGAAAAAACACCATGAGCAGGATCCTCAGCTAGTGTAAATTGGCGTAGCTCCATTAACTTCACCAGGACTATACTGGCTTATACCAATTAGGATCTGGCCCCATATTTTAAATCTAGTATGTAGTTAATTTCCAAACTTCCCAGAAAAATTCTACCCTGAAATGAGATTTAGCATCTGAAATTCCAGTAGGAATATTTTAGTATGGGAGAAGTTAGAAATGGGTGACAACTGGGCTTACAAAAGATAATAGCAGCCATAAGTATGAAGGAACTACTGTTGAGTAATTCAATTAAAACTCATACGTACCAGACCTACAGCCTAAGGAAGCATGCACCCCACTGGGCAAGTTCCCAGTTGCTCACAGCCCCATCTGGCCAGAGTTTAGGAAGATTTCAGTAGTTTTTTGAGATGAAGTGTGATGTGCTTTAACTATTATGCATCATATCATCATCCATGCTCATAACATCGCTTCAAAGAAGCAGTCATGTCTAGATGAGAAGATAAATTCCTTCCCATCATTTATTAAAGGAGGTTTTGTTCGTTAGTATGACCCTTTTGTTGCTTCGGAGTGCCAGTCTGCCTGGTTAAAACAATAAATTGTTGAAATAATAATCAGCATTATAGTCTTAAAGCTTAAGTCAGGCCAGACTGGAGTCAACTGAATGACCAACAATCCCATTTAACTAGCTGACTAGCAGTTTGTTCTGCCTTTAATTCTAGACATTATAGGATGAGTTAATTTATAAATTTTGCATTTGAAAAGATTGTTTTAGCTCTGAGAAAATGAACCATGTTAAAACTGCAAAAATTTGAACTTGAGAATGGTGATATTAATTAAAAAGGCTAATAAATTTGGTCTTGCTAGAAATGCTAGTCAAGGATAAACAGAGGTGTTGTGAGGATAAATTCATTAATGTTTGTGAAGCACTCGGATTGTATGGTGACATGGGAGCTATATAATTACTTGGAGAGGAATATAGGCTTCTCTTGAAACAGATTTTCTTGAGAGCTCTATTTGGGGCCAAGTAAATCTCCGTTTACATCCCCTCATCACAGGGTCTCAGGAGGCTCTAAAAGAAGTATTATATGTGTTTTTAACCCATTAATTTGATTTCTGATCCCAGATATCAGCCAATGGTATATGAATTTTTTCCCACCATTTTCAAATCCTTTACTAGGCAGAAGAGTTAACCATTGGCTATAGCTCTTGGTGCTTTCTCCTTGTTACTTGTCCTATTTCTGTAAAGCTCAGTTTTTGATTCCTCCAAAAGCCGTGAACTTGAAATGCTTGTCTTGGGCTGAACTCTCAATAGACATAAAAAATTTGAAATGTTCAAATAAAGAAATGATCCTACTTGATGTGGGTGGGGGAATAAATCTAAGCCTTAATGGTTCTGGTGAAACTGGCTGTCCCTGTGGTGAGTCCTTGAGAACTGTTGTTTGGAATATCAAAATTAAACTAACATTAAAAATTTTGTTTACTGCAGACACTAGTTCATAATTATAGGGATCTGTCGCCTTGTTGGTAGGGAGGGCAGTTGATTTATGATTGAGGTATTTGTATTGACTTTAAAAGGATGGTGATCTTCTTGCTGGAAAGACCATCATTTTGCTCATATAATACTGCACTTGATCTGAACAGAGGAGTTCAGGCTAGTACTTCCTAGACCTAAAAGAAAGAGGACTGCTGATTGTGTGTTCTCTACCCAAAATATCTTGAATTTGTGCAAATTCCATCTCAGTGTTTGTGGGGGGAGAGATGCATAAAAGTTGGTGTTACTGGAATGCAGGATACTTTATGATATATTTTAATGGGTTTTTTGTTTAGGTTTGTGATTATGTATGTGTGGATTAGTACCTGGAGTTAATTGTTACTTGGTTTTATGGGTTTGTTGAAGTTTGTTAAAAGCATTTACACTTGAAATAGGCATTTTTATCTACTGTATACCTCTAACTGTTGATCTAATGCTTGAAATTCTGTACACTGCTACTACTAAACATAATAAAATATTAATAAATTTAAAAACAAAGATTAGCTACTAGTAACTGTACCCAGAATGCATATTTTGAATATGGTGCTGGAGAAGGCAAAGATGTCCAAGCTATTGACCTGATCCTGCAATTGGATCTGCGTGGGTGGATCCCTGCGCCAAGGCTGAGCCCCACTGAGGTCAGTGTGAATTTTCACACAAGATGGGGTCCACAATATTTAGAGAACATATGTGAAACGTTGCAATTTGGGCAATTCTCATGTCTCAAGAAAATAAACTCTCTGCCCTGCAGCTAAATACCCCAAGGTGGAATGGAATCTGAGCCCTTTAGGGAAGTTTGTGCCTGCTTATTATACAAAAAATATTTAAAAATAAATTTTAGGACACTGTATCTCTGTTAGGGACAAAATTGCTGTCTCTAGTATACCGGTACTATTCGCTGAAATAGTTGCCATGTACAGGGGCCTCATGTTGCTCTGTATTGGTGTAACTGAGAACAAGCTTTGGCCTAGTGCTTGAAATTAGGGGTGGAAAAGTTAATAATTCCAACCACAAACTGGAATTTATAAACTAGTAGGTCTAAAAGGATGTGCATTACACCTTTGCATTGTGACATTTTCTGAGGAACTGAAACACTGTTTTAATCTCATAAATCCATGAAGACTACCTTTGACTGGAGAGGAACATTTGATTTTGTTTAGCACCATACAGAATCTCCTAAAATTATCTGTAAAACAATACTGAAACTCTTGCAATTTCCATATTAAGAAGCATTTTCAAAGATCACCCTTTCTTGCATAATTTGAGATGTGTGGAAAAAGAATACTCCTCAATTATTTTTAGCTTCATAAATTTATTTAATAGACTCAAACAATACTAACTAGAACCAACATCTACTTCATGCAAATTTAATTAACCCTGTTATGCAATAATACAAGGAAACATTTATATGTCTATACATGACAACTTTGATATAGTTCAAATGGTCTGCTTCACTGACACATACTAAAGATCTTACTTAAATGTCTTGGAAACTCCTACTTCTAGCCCTTTTATGGGCTTTGTAGAACTGCTTTATTAGATGCCAAATGTCTGTGGCTATTAAGTCATTTTCCCATTGTGTAAACGAAGTGGTACGGTAACAATTTTGGCTTTGCTAAATGAATACAAACCCTAGAAGAGAATCTTTGGGAAAAGTTTGAAATAACATGAAGGGTAGGGTCAAGAGTTAACAGTCTGGTACTCATCTGAGTTCAGTAGTGGATCCAAAGAATCTGAGCTGGCATTAGCAAGGTCAAAAAAGGCAGGACACTCTGACGAGAGGTCTTGGTAAATTTCAATTAACCCATGGTAAAACAAGAATTATTGCAACTAATGCCTTCTCCACTCTGTCTGCAATTGTAGACTAAATCTTGGATTCTATGAGCCTTTGTGAGGTGAAAGAATATTTTATCTTTGCAGTTATGTGCAGTTTATTAGACCTGAACACTGTAGACAGGAATGCCTAAAGTCCATAATAACTTAAAGAAAAATGAAACACTTCAACATGATTTGAACAGATGGAATAACCTTTCATGCAAAACTTGTGCTCTTGGAGCCACGGTTCCTTGCACAGTCTGCATGATATTCTCATCTTCCTATTTTGAAGATGGAAGAGTAAGGAAATTTAACCTCTAGACCTAGTTCTGATTCTCTTTTTTGCTTTGCCAAAATGTTCTATTTTAGTTGTCATCCCTGTAATACAACCTGCTAGCGCACATCTTTCTGTGCTAATGCAAAGTTGATTTAACAGATTCTAAGTCCAGAAGGAACCACTGTGATCCAGTCTGATCTCAGAGCACAAGCCATACAACTTCCCTAAAATAATTCCTAGTGCATCTTTTAGAAAAACATCCAATTTTGACTTAAAAATTGTCAGTGATAGAGAATCCATCACGATCCTTGTTCCAATGCTTAATTTCTCACACCATTAAAAATCTGTCCTATTTCCAGTGTGAATTTGTCTGGCTTCAGCTTCCAGCCATTTCAGTGGAACTGTGCACAGGTGCATTCCAGCATATCACCTTATAGACTTGGGACCAAAATTAATGAAGCCAAAGAAAAGCAAATACCAGATGCAAAAGAAAAAAAGATTTTTTCAGTGTGGGACACACTATCTACTATGGGTGTGGTTCTATCTAGAGCATACTATATATTTGAATGTCTATATAGAGATTATTCTCCCATTTAAATTGCACCTTTGAGATACCTCTGAAGAAAGGGGAGGGGGAGATCACGTGACCAGAGAGACTGAAGTGTTCTCCGACTGGTTTATGAATGTTATAATTCTTGACATCTGATTTGTCTCCATTTATTCTTTTACGTAGAGACTGGTCACGCGATTACAACATGAAAGTTGCGATATTACAACAAAAAAACTTCAAAACCAGACTCCAGCGAGAGACTGTTGAATTGGAATTCATTTGCAAATTGGATACAATTAACTTAGGCTTGAATAGAGACTGGGAGTGGCTAAGTCATTATGCAAGGTAACCTATTTCCCCCTTGTTTTTTCCTACCCTCCCCCCCCCCCCACCAGACGTTCTTGTTAAACCCTGGATTTGTGCTGGAAATGGCCCACCTTGATTATCATACACATTGTAAGGAGAGTGATCACTTCAGATAAGCTATTACCAGCAGGAGAGTGGGGTGGGGGGAGGTATTTTTTCATGCTTTGTGTGTATAAAAAGATCTTCTACACTTTCCACAGTATGCATCCGATGAAGTGAGCTGTAGCTCACGAAAGCTTATACTCAAATAAATTGGTTAGTCTCTAAGGTGCCACAAGTACTCCTTTTCTTAATGGTTTATATGTACTCAGGTGGTTGGGAGACAATGGAGTTCCACTGCGCCTCTCTGACCAGAAGATGCCTCCTCCCCACCCTCTGCAGCCCAAGAGAAAGCTGAACTCCTATGAGGAAGGGGAACTCCTTAAAGGGCCCATAGCCCTCTTTCCTCAACTGGTCTAGCCAAAGCTCCTTTGTCTAAACCAGCAGGGTGTGTATTTTGACAGATTTACCATTCATCATGACTTGGTAAATGTTTTTGATCTTGAAGTGGCTTTTTCACTACCTTAAAATATTTACAAACCTGAAGCTCATGGGACTACTCACAGAGAATAAAGTTAAGCAAATATGTAAGTCTTTGCATGATAAGAGCCTTAGTTTTGTCAGGATCAAATTAAGATTTTCATATGATCCAGGTAAATAAAATTTTCTCCAAAATTTCCAGTAGATTTCCCCCAGATAGAGAAAAGGAAAAAATTGTAAAAGGCTCCTTACTTGTTCAGAGTAGGAAAAATATGAATGGCAGTTCTGTTATTAGGACTACTTATATTTCCCTCACCTACAGTGGCATTTCTAAAAGTAGGCAGTAGAGGGTGCTCATGAAGTTTCTCTGAGTTCTGTTAGTATTTCTGTTCAAATAAGTGAGATCTTTTTAGGCGGTCTTTTTTAGGATTTTTTTTGGTGGGGGGAGGAGAGGAGATAATTTTAACCATTCTTTTGTTTATTTTTTTCTCTCCCTGACACATCCTGCTGCTTTTATTAGAAGCATAACAATATACCTTAAGGTGCAAGCTCAGACCTGATCCAGAAAATAATCCCACTAATTTCACGAAAGAGACTACTTACATGCTTAAAGATATGCACATGCCTAAGTGCTTTGCTGAATTGGGGCCTTAGTAAATTGACTTCCTTTGAACTTAATACAAGGGTTAGCCATAGCAGGAGTTGGTGGGATATAAGACCTTTATACAGCACTACCTCAATACTGCTTCTAAACAATTCACACCTATTAATTAATCTACTTCTATTTATCTGGTCAATGAGGGTTCTTCTTTTTGACAATCCTCTAATGGTGAATGAACAAAGACTACACATAGGACCTCAGAACAGTGGTGGCCAAACTTACTGGCCCTCTGAGCCACATATGACAATCTTCAGAAGCTCAAGAACCGGAGCACACCTGCCAGGAGTTGGGGCTCGAGGCGTCAGCCCCACTCTTGCTGGAACCCCGGCAGATGTGCCCCGCAGTCCTGAAGCACCGAGACCATCCTCCCCGCTGGGCAGAAGCCCCTATCGAACCATCCTGCTGCAAGGCAGAGATCCTGAGCTCTCCTCTCCCCACCCAGTCTGGTAAATGGGGAGCAGAGGGCTTTGAGAACTGCACTTTAATGGTAAAAGAGCCGCATGTGGCTTGCGAGCCATAGTTTGGCCACACCTGCCTCAGAACCTTATCAGAAGGTTCCCTAGCAAATTTGATTCAAATGTTATAAAAAGAAATTGGATAAATTATTCCTCTACATAAAAATGACAGGGGCTAGAACAAATTAATAGCACTGGACTACCAATTGGTGGTACCAAGATAGAAATTTATTTTATTTACTGTATTAGTATATGTTTAAAATATATTCCTGCTGAAAGAGGTGTGACATTGCTGTGACCAGCTTTCTCCCTCCATGCCCCCTTCAAGCTATCGTTTTCCACTACCTAGAAATCCTTTAGAAATAGTTAGCTAACAACTCTCAGCCAGCCAATTTCTCCTACTATCTTACATGTAGTCAAAGTGATGTTTTTGGGAGATGACAGACTGCAAGCAAATGTAATATTTCTATAATAGTTAATAACCATGTGGGTTTTTTCTTCCAAAGACAATTCTGGTATCTGTTCAAAAATGCTACTATGTAACATTCTAGGAGAATGGAGTTTATCAATTTGTGTTGTTCTACTGTACATCCCAATACTGATTTACTAGATTCATTCCTAGGCAAAAAACTATGCTAAAACGAAGTGAAAGGTGAGCGTACATGTTTATCATTTTTAAATTACTAATATTAAAGAGATGTTGTAATTATCCTCCAAACAAGCAGTAGAAATTCAGACCTCAGGTTAAACTTGAGAAAATTCCAAACCTGTCATGATATGTAAATGTACAGGTAAGGCACCCAAACAACTTCAACTGTGCACTGTCATTATGCCGTACAAAAACCATGTGGTGATTAATGAATTTTAGTGCTTCTGGTCCCAGATTAGATGGAAGTGATTTTTAAAGACATTAAGAGGTTTTTTTATATTTTATTTTCTTCATAGAAATTTCCTTTTGACATCACCCAAAACTGTGAAAGCAACTCCTAAAACAGATGAAACAATATATCTGCTTTGCGGAGATTACAAATGAATTTTTGACATGACACAAGTAACAAAACAGTAGCAAGGACGGGGGGGGGGGGGAAGGCGAGATAAAATAACAAAGGCTATGTCAATAAGATAATGTAATTACCAGTGAATAGCGTGATGGAGCAAAGAACTGTTTTTTGTCTTTTTTTAATAGCTTTTTCTGTTAGGGGGAAAAAATCCTGTTTTAAAATGATGATTGTGTGTTGAGAATATTTTCTTCTGCAATCCTCTGAATTTAATGCCACAATAAAATAAACTTAACAACAAAAATGGTGAGATGATTATGATAAATGGACTGCAATTCTGTTCATGTACACATTAGAACCTAAACCTGCAGTATGAAACCAAGGAAAATAATTTTAAGTACTACTTAGTCTGACTACATTTTACTACTTTCTTATTCTATATTTGAAATACCGCTGGGGTAAATTCATAAAGGTTACAAATTGCATTATTTCAATAAACAGTCTGTCTGTCAGATTCCAGTGTACTGTGGATACACTCTATTACAGGATTATCATCTTATTCAGAACGAATACTTTTGAAACAGAAAGATATTGTAAACAATAGCACACAAGTAATTACACCAATATTAATATGTCTTTACATGTTTCCTTAATGCTTTCATTGTACTATTACAAAACTGACTGGAAAGTTGAACAGATATTTTTAAATACAAGCGTCCATCAAGATTTTTTTTCCCCATTCAGTTCACCAAATTATGAAATGACTTAAGAATGCTTAACAGGAAGAATCTTTCTGATTGGTTGTCAATGGTGTCATACAGAACTTGAGTCAATACTCATTTGCAGAACCATGACTAAGACCTGTATGCTTTATTATTTCCAGATTTCCATTTCAGAAAAGCAATGACAAAATAACCAATGCTTTCCTAGAGCTTTATTGCATTTTTTCAGGTAATTGAACTTGTACAGGCTTTCACCTCATTCTATAACCACAACATGTGCAAGTGTGAAAATATACCCCAGAATATTAGGAAATGAGAGACAACCTACTCAGAATAGACTCCATCATACTTTGTTTTGTACATAAATATCTGCTAAATGTAATAGTAAGAGAACTTTTTGTAATGGCCTTTCAAAGACTTGTAGCCTCAGCAGTGGAGCAGGACCTAACGTGGAATCTCTATTTGGAAGGAAATTTCAACCTTTTGCAGTGTTGGTTTCATTCCAGTTCAAACCCAAACATATCTCTTCCTAAAATTTCCCATGAAACAGAATTTCTGTAAAATTTTGTTTTAGAATCACCCATACCTGGTGTTTCTGAAACACAATATTCTCACCAGGGTCCCAGCAGCTGCTGACTGAAATTGGCATGGTTCCTATTGGTTTCACTGCTGCCCACCACTGAATAGCATGGCAATGCTACCCTGGAAGCCCGGGCTTGCTGGCTGGCAGGAGACCATGCAAGAGATTCATCAAACCTGATACATTTCTCCAAAACATTTTAGGTTTGATTAATGAACACTTTTTCATTTTGTCATAAAATTCCCAACCAGTTTCTATCAAGTCTCTTTTTCTCTCTCTAAAACACTGCTTTCCCTGTGTATATACTGCTAGCAAACAAGCATAAAGTTTCCCAAAGAATGTAAAAATACATAAAAACCATAAGCAGTCTGTTAAATTTACCTGGTTCACAATGACCTGTTTTGCTCAGGGAGCTAGTGAATAGACAGTTGGCCATTCAGGATAGTTAATCTGTGAAACAATATCTTTTTAGGGATAAAGGAATTTAATTCTGTAGAATGTTCAGAGACTGCTGTAAAACTAAAGAGCAATTTCCAAAACTTTTGACAAAAAGCTTAACCTGGTAATGAAAAAAGCTTTTTATAGTTGAGAGAGAGAATGCACATGTGTGCGTGCATGGGCCCAATCCTGCAAACGTTCCTCACTCTGTGTGTCAGGATTTAAATAACCTGGGACAAAATGTAGAAGTGCCACCACCCACTTTTGGTTTTTAGCTGAGCTTCTCCTTCTGCTGTTTCCCTTCTGTCTGTTCTTCCCAACTTTGCTACCAACTTGTTTAATCATGGGGTTTCCACTTTGGTGTGTTGTTTTTTTGGTTTTTTTACAAATTCCCAGTAGTTCTGTAACAAGTGTGTATTTCTGGTTCTTGATTTGTATTCCTAGTCATAGATTCCAAGGCCAGAAGGGACTGTTGTAAGCTAATCTGACCTCCTGTGTAATGGAAGCCATAGAATTTCTGCAAAATAATTCCTTTTTAATTACAGCATATATTCTTCTTTTTTTTTAACTTGCCAGATGAGTTGATTGGGATAAAGATTGCACTGCAAGCATGGCATCCAGAAACTGAGGCAGGAAGAGCAGCCGTGTCTATTGCATATGCTGGTAAAGAAAAATGATACACAGCACCTTTCACACACTGTCCTCTCATAATCTAGTCCTCCTTTTACTCATCTTCCCCCTCACCCCGTCACAGCCATCCCCCACTAACCTCGTCTCCCTCAGTCATCCCCCGCAACTCACTCCAAATCATATTCACTAAGTGACACACACCAGGCCTCCCTCCAAGTCACCCACTACATCCCCTACCCCCAGTGACATCATTACTCAGCAAGGCTGGTTATGTGACCATTATACCTCTTTTACCCTTTCTGGGCTTGTGCTGCACTGAGAGGCCTATTGGAATGAGCGGAGCTAACATTAGGCTGGCTGAGTTATGCAACTTGGTCTCAGTTATGCAGACCAGGTTGAAAGCCTTTTATGAGATTATTGTGAAAGATGTTAATTTTGTTGGGAACTGGTGTTGGACTGATCTGGATGATACTGAGGGCCAGGTTGCTGGTTCCTGGTTCCATGGTCTTTGAAAGGGCGGTATCAAGTAAGGTGTCTGAGACAGCCAGTAAATATACCACATGATATTTTCCTGGAAGCTGATCTCTGCTTACTTTGTCTCCTCGTTCCTGTCATACCAATGACTTGGTAGACCAGGGAATCCTGCCCCAAACACTTTTTTTTTCTTCTGGATCACCAGACCCCAAAGGTACCACAAGCCTTTTCGACCCTCTTGGCTATCCTTTTAGTACATTGTCCCATGAAGAGAATGTAGGCACTGCCATACTGGACCAGGCACCAATCCATTTTGTCCGGTATCCTATTTCTGCCAGTGGCAGACCCTACAGACGAGTGTGTAACAACCAGGCAGATGAGGGATACTCTGCCCCTCCACATTCTCATCCATCCCTGATAGCTAGAGATTGGCTTAAACCCCTAAACATGAATGGCCAAGTATTGAGAATTTAGTTTGTGTTGAAATTTGAGGTGAGGTTTTGTAGGACATTACTGTAGCATGAATAATGTACAGTAGAGTACAGGCCTTTATCCTGGAAAAAAACTCACCCACTAGATGATGGAAAGGTTTTTTATCCCTCTATGTTTAGGTCAAATGAATGCTACTGAAAAAAGGTGTTGGTGGTGGTGTCATAGATGCTTCTCTTTGGTAAACTTTCTGGATGGATATTATGGATGATCCTGTTTTTTCTAATATTTTTTTAATTAGTGCCCTTAACCTTTAACAAGTGTCACTAGTTTAAGAAATAGAATCTGAATACATTATCATATGTTTTTAAATACATTATCCTGCTTCATACAGCATACTTTCAAGGGGGTTTAAATGTATGAGGGGTACTTCAAATACAAATTCCAAGAACCTGAGCTAGCTGGTTAAGAGAACAGGGTAGACCTAGTGCAATCCCCAAAGAAAACCACTTGTAGCAGCTTTTTAGTTACAGTATTGCTGAGACTTCAAAAAACTTCTGCTATCAGTAGTCTGTTCAATTAACTGTGTGTAATACTTCAATGCAAGATAATGCATCTGTTTTGTATTAAAATAGTTATGCTGCTGAGGTCAGTTTAAGCAAATGACAATTAAGCTATAGTGTACACTTTTAGTACTTTGAAATTAGGTCCACTGAAGAATTTCAGCATCCCAAAGAGAGAGCCTGTATCAGCAGTAGCTCTTAATCACGCATGAAAAAACTTAATTTACACAACATAATCTGGTTTAGTGTCTCATCTGTCCGTGTACAGCCTGTGGATATTAGAGACTAGGGTACAAGAGGAACTTTACTCCTTTGAGCCTACCATCTTTCCTTCATACTTCTGTGGAAAGAGCTACCATGGAGCCATTACTGTGTAGTACAGAGAGTGGCAAATCCTCCTGTATGGTCACTCCCTAATCTGCCCATTCTGTGCAATAGAATTCTGCTATGCTTAGAGCCTTCAGCACCTGCAGATCCAGGGATAGGTCAGTGGCTCTCGACCTTTCCAGACTACTATACCCCCAAGTGTCAATTCTCTTAAAAACTTACAAAATCAGGCATCAAAATACAGAGTTGGCATAGCACACTATTAATGTGTTAATGCTTACTTTCTCATTTTTACCGTACTATAAAATAAATGAACTGGAATATAAGAAGTGTACTTACATTTCATTGTACAGTATCTAGAGCAGCATAAAATCACTGTCCATGAAATTTTAGTTTGTATTGACTTTACTAGTGCTTTTTATGTAGCCTGTTGTAAAACTAGGCAAATATCTAGATGAGTTGATATCAGTGATATTTTTTCCATAGACCCATGGCAGGTTCCCAGTTATGCACACCTGGTCCATGGTATTTGGGTGGCCTTGTTTAGTGAAGGTGGCTTTAATTTTATTTGAGTGTGCATCCCAGACTTTCTCTTTAGAGCGTATTCTGTGGTATCTGAGTGCCTGGCTGTAGATAACCGATTTCTTGGCATATCTTGAGTTGTTGCTGGATCTGTGGAGGTGTGGTGATCTGTGAGTTTCTTGTATCTACTTGTTTTTAGGATTCCATTGTTCAAGCTGATTGTGGTGTTCCAGATGTTGATGTGGGAGTATTCTAGAGAGAATTCGGATGATACATAGTGTTGTGGTAGAAATCTGAGGGAGTTTAGGATATGTCTCCAGAGTATGAAAATGTCCTCGGTCTATCTCGGGTATGTTGTGTTGTGTTTCATTTTGCCAGAAATTCTTCTTTGAGGTGGCCCATGAAGAGGTTGGCATATTGGGGAACCATCATAGTAACACTGGCTGTTCCCATGGTTTGGACAAAGTGTTTGTTTGTTAAATGTGAAGTTATTGTAGGTAAGGATAAAATGAATGAGTTTGGCAATGTGTTTGGGATGGATATGCCAGCATAGCACATTTGACACAGGCACAAATCTATAATTTTACATTTAATAAAATTAATAGCATTGAAAAAGGAGTTCAAAACTCTCTAACTTACACAAAGAATATGGTAAAAGTGAAAGTGCATGAGACTCAATTTTCTGTTTGAGTAAACAGAATGTAAAATCCAACTGTATAAACGTCAAGGAAACAATAAACTCTCACTTATGAAACCTGGAACAAAATAGTTAAATTCTTTCACTGCCTGCTACAATGTAGTGTGTTTTATAGGCCAGCATTTATTTCCACCCTCATGGTCTTGAGAAATTTAGAGTAAAACTAACTCTCTTCATGGAAGACTGTTTAACTTAGAGTATCTTGGTTGTACATGATGTACACGAGGGCCAGATCCCACACAAATTAGCCACAGCCTTCCAAGCTACTCAAAGCCAAAATTGCTGACTCAAGGACAAGCTGACTTACATCCAGGGAAAAGGTCTGTCTGCCAAGGACATGAAAAAACTGAAGCTCTATAATGGGGAGCTACAGAGCTGATTGGATGAGATCTCTGCTTCCTTTTGCCATAAGTATTCTGAGTCAGACAAGTTGAATACTCTGAAATATTTTATGGAGATTTTTAAAATAGTTATTGCTGCTGTTTTTCATGTCTCTGCCTCCAAAGGCAGGCTGCCTTATTTATCATAAATCCAGATATCTAGGCGTCTGAGGGAGAGGAAAATTCTAACAAAAATAGGTTTTCTATACAAAATAAAGAGATACTTTTAGGACCTGATATTTTAGGGTGTATTAGGGGTAGGAACACATGCTGGGAATCTCCCCTTTCCAGTGGTGAAAAAAACTAATGCTTTGGGTCTCGAGCTAACAGACTTTAAATATCACTTGTGTGGGGCTGAATAGTGTCCACACTGAACCTCGGAACAGAGTATTTGGGATAAAAAGGAAAGATCTATCTTCGATGTCTTTATTTAAAAAAAAAAAAAAAGCAGACCAGCAGAGTCATGTGGTGCCCCTCCTGCCCCCCAGAATTAGTGCCCAAAACAACCATCCTGATCCTCTGTCCCTAAGGCCAGTCATGCCCCAAACCAACAGTTACATAATCATGCTCAGGGGGTTGGAATGCTGGAAATGATTAGGGAAGATGGGTTTGTGGGCAGAACGCAGACTGGGGTAATCAGTTGCCTGATAAATGAAATTTAGTTCATGGATATCACTACTACGTTTGATTTATGTGCTTATAATATTTTTCATATGAACCACTAGGAACAAGTGAGTACTGCAGTCCTTTGAGGTCAGTTCTTCAATCTGAGGTACTGGGAATTGTACAAGTGAATCAATATTGATAATAAAGTTGGGTAAATCTGTTACCAAATTCCCACTTTTCCTGTTATCTTTAGGAGTTTGTGTAAATTGTCTCAAACTTCCCCCTCCAATCCTCAGTTACTTATATACAGCCATATGATTTTAAACTTAGTCCTTAGCATCTATTTCCCTTATGTAAACAATGCAAAACCTAATTTCCATATCAACTGTAACATGTCTTTGAGTCATTCCTTTCCTAAGGTGACACAAGGGCATTCTTGTATTGTTAATTATGAAGTATCTAGAATTATTAAAACATTCTATGAGGAATCAAGATATGCACTTCATCATGTAAATGATGTATTAATATTTTAATGTTCTGTTCTACATCCAGACTTCTGCATTTGCATTCCAACACAGCTGTCTTTTTGAGGCAATATGTGTTACCTGAAATTCTGTTGTGCCCAGGTGGGCATGCTGACTTCCTGTTAACGTTAATAGAAATTACTTCCACATCAAGTGGAGAGTAGATTCTATGAGCACAACAGAAGTGTCCAAAGAGCAGCCCAAACACCAGATAAGAACGGCCATACTGGGTCAGAGCAAAGGTCCATCTAGCCCAGTATCCTGTCTTCCGACAGTGGCCAATGCCAGATGCCCCAGAGGGAATGAACAGAACAGGTAATAATCAAGTGATCCATTCCCCTCTATTCGACATTGGTGAGGCCTCATCAAGAGTACAGTGTCCAGTTTTGGGCCCCACACTACAAGAAGGATGTGGAAAAATTGGAGAGCATCCAGCAGAGAGCAACAAAAATTATTAGGGGACTGAAACACATGACTTATGAGAAGAGACTGAGGGAACTGGGATTGTTTAGTCTGCAGAAGAGAAGAATGAGGGGGGATTTGATAGCTGCTTTCAACTACCTGAAAGGGGGTTCCAAAGGGGATGGATCTAGACTGTTCTCAGTGGTAGCAGAACGAGGAGTAATGGTCTCAAGTTGCAGTGGGGTTGGTTTAGGTTGGATATTAGGAAAAACTTTTTCACTAGGAGGGTGGTGAAGAACTGGAATGCGTTACCTAGGGCAGTGGTCTCCAAACGTTTTTGATCGTGCACCCCTATCAGTAAAAAATTTTTGAGCACCCCCCCCAATATATGTATATTTATTTATGTATAAATTATGTACATGTACTACTGTACTAATATATTATGTACATTATAAAACATACACAAAAAATAGAAATTAAAAAGGATGAGATAAAGATGAAATAAACAATATTTTAAGATTTTTTTTTATTAACGGTACAAAAAACCTTTTTGCTCTCACTAAAAAAATTATTAATAATTTTTAGTGAGAGCAATATGATTGAATATGCTTCATTATTTTTGAAAATCTTGGTTTAACACTTTGTGATACATCGATTCGAAGGTCTGGTTCTAAGTTCAGTTTATTTCACACCTTGGTTTTAATGGCTGTCATAGCTGAAAAAGATGCCTCACAAAGATACGTAGATCCAAAGGGAAGAAGTGCATCGTTGGCTGCGCTTACTAAATCATGATACTCATTTTTCAATCCCATCCACCAATTATGCAAAGGTTTTTGTTGAAATTTGGCTAGGAAATTGTAAATTTCCATCTTCCCTGATGTCACTCAGTTGTTCTTGCAAACTAATCGGAAGGTGTTGCATTTTTATATTTTTAACAAATAGGTTCAAAACCCACTGAACCTCTTCATTTGGAAGATTTTTAAACAGGTTAGAAAATTCTGTTTCCGAGTTTTTATAGGTGACACACTTACACTGTTTTCGGCAACAAAATCACATGACGATGGAAACGTTTCCAAACATCCATTTTCAAAATGCTCTCTCCATAGCACGAGTTTCTTTTGAAAAGCAGTTACTTTCTCACTCATTGTTAAAATGTCACCTTTACCTTGAAGGGACAAATTAAGTGTGTTTATTTTTTCGAAAATATCTGCTAGGTAGCATACTTCTGACAGCCACTTGTCATCACAGAAAAGGTCAGCAAATTTGGAACACCTGTCTTTTTGTAAAAGAATAATGTGTAACTCATCTTTAAGTTCGACAACTCTTTTAAGCACTTCGCCACGAGATAACCAGCTAACCTCTGTGCGGTACAAAAGATTTTCATGGTCACTCCCCATCTCATTACAAAGTATTGTAAAGATTCTATTATTTAAAGGTCTTGTTTTTATAAAATTAACCACATAGATGACATCCTGTAGCACTTTGTGCACTTCTGGCTCCAACTTCTTTGCTGCAATAGCTTGCCTATGAATGATGCAGTGAATGAATTTCACGTGTGGTGCTATCTCTGTAACCTTACCCCGGAATCCTTTCTTTATTCCAGTCAAAACAGCCGTTCCATCAGTGGTTACACTTACACAGTTTTTCCATAAAACGTTTTTATTAAGAAAGTCATTTACTGTTGAGAATATCTCTTCTCCGGTACATATTTCCTTTAGTGGCTCACAAAAAAGTAGTTCTTCATGTATTTCATTATTGAAACAGAATCTAGCAAATACCATAAGCTGAGCCATGTTAGAAACATCTGTACTTTCATCCAACTGTATAGCAAATCTCCCACACTGCGTAATTTGTTCTAATACTTGTTTCTTCAAATCTTCAGCAATGTTTTCTATGCGTCTTCCAACAGTATTTGCTGACAAAGGAATGCATTTTAGTTTGTCACCATATTGTTTTCCATGTATTATTTCATCCATTTTTACCGTGGCAGGAAGAACAAGTGTTTCCCCAATGGTACGTGGCTTTTTGTCTTTCGCTATTAAGTAAGAAACCTCAAAGGAGGCTTCTAAACATTTATCATTAAGTTTAGTGAAATTTTGTAAAGTACTGGATTGAGTATCTCATGACTTTAAACATCGCTGAAAAAATTGTAGAGGTTTGTCTTCATGTTCTAAATGCTTAGTTTTTAAATGTCTTGCTAATTGTGATGGCTTCATACTATCATTAGCTAATATCTCAAGGCACAATATACACTTAGGGCGAGGTTCATCGTTAATGATAGTGGATGTAAATCCATATTTCAGATAGTCTTCTTGATAATTTCTACTCTTTTTGGCCAACTTCTTGTCCGATCTGATTAGATCGTCATTGTTTTTACCTCGTAATGTGGCTGTCGAAGAGCTCGTACTAGGAGTAGGAGAACTGTCAGCTCTGCCATTTTCTTGTTGTTCGCTTGTGCTCGCTTTATTAGTATTATCTTCAATCCACGGTTTCTTCTCAGGAATCTTTTTAAGCCACTTGTCCATTTTCTGAGGGTTAGTTTAGTTAAAACTAGTTAATATAATCCGTAAATCCACTTAACCAGCCACGTGTAAACTGCAATACGTCGCAATACGCTGAAAGTGAACGAACGAGTGAGGGCTCCACTGTCAACCCCTCCACGTTGTGGAACTCTCACTCTTCCCTCAGGATACCTCTCAGGGCCGGCTCCAGGCACCAGCATAGGAAGCATGTGTCTGGGGCGGCACACTGTAAGGGGCGGTGTTCTGGCCAATCTTAGGGCGGCGCTCCTCCGGCCGCCCTCCCCCCCCCTTTCTTCCCCTTCCCCTTCCAGCAGCGCTCCTCCTGCCGCACTGCCCCTTTTATCTTTTTTTCCCCCCTCCGCCATCGCTCCTCCTGCCATGCCACCCTTTTGCTCCGGCGGCACTCCTCCTGCCGCGCCCCCCAATGGATCGTCTTGCGCACCCCACTTTGGAGACCACTGACCTAGGGAGGTGGTGGAATCTCCTTCCTTTGAGGTTTTTAAGATCAGGCTGGACAAAGCCCTGGCTGGGATAATTTAGTTGGGGATTGGTCCTGCTTTGAGCAGGAGGTTGGACTAGATGACCTCCTGAGGTCCCTCCCAACCCTTATATTCTATGATTCCCTGTCACTCATTCCCAGCTTCTGGCAAACAGAGGCTAGGGACACCAACCCTGCCCATCCTGGCTAATAGCCATTGATGGACCTATCCTCCATAATTTATCTAGTTCTTTTTTGAACCCTGTTATAGTCTTGTCCTTCCCAACATCCTCTGGTTCTAAAATGTAGCCCACAGCTGGCTTTGCCCTGTAAGTGCAGGATGAGGGGGGAAGTCCTAATCATCTGCAAGGTTTTGTTGCTGAACTTTATACAAGCAACTTCAATTTAAATAATTAAGATTAAGTTCAAACAATTATTATAGGTGTGTGGGTGTGTATAAAAATGTATGCTGATATTTGTCAGAGTTCAGCAACACCTTATATTTAAAGTTATCCAGAAAAGATGTTAAGAATGAAACAGAGCAGGTTGGTGGCTGTTTATAAGAGTTATTTGTTGAATCTGTAGCATTTTTAATAGAAAATATGCCTTTTGTGGAAATGAGTTCAAATTCCATTGCATGTTGATTCATATAATGGAATTTGAACTCAATATTTCCACAAGACTAGAACTCTGATTCAGCAAACTATAGCAGGACACATTCATTAACTCCATGAAAGCACCTGATTTGAGTTTGGCCCAGACTATTTTGTGTATTTCTCCTGCAAGCTGTTTGGACATAGGAATTTTATATGAATTAAATATTTTCTTATTTATTGCCACTTTTATCTACAACATGTCCTTGTTTATGCTGCAAAGTGGAGAAAATGTTTATTATGATGGAGTATAATATTATTCTTTTTCTAGTCCCTGTTTGAAACATTTGCTTTCCTCATCTTTATTTGCCTAATAGAGAGATCCAAAACTTCCTGCTACTGAATGTGGCTATATCTTTTGACATAATTAGTGGCAGAATTAGCACCTCAAGTTTACTAAGAATTGCAAGCAAGTTATACCATGTGTAAAGCTATGAGAAATTTTAAATAGGTCGTCTTACTTGACAATACTAGCATCTAAACGGTAAATTATCAAAGCAATGCATGGGGATTTGCCTATGCCTCTCCCCTGAATGTAAATGATAACCATGTAGCTTAACATCCCATGCAATGCTTTGAAAATTTAACCCTAAAAATAAGACAATACAGTTTGTATTGAATTATATGAATTGTACTTAATAGAGAAGTTTGTCACTTTCCTAGATTATAATGATTCTTAATTTTGCAATGATAGGTCCATCACTGGCTATCTTCCATGAATTTATCTAGTTCTTTTTTGAACCCTGTTATAGTCTTGGCCTTCACAACATCCTTTGTCAAGGAGTTCCACAGGTTGACTGTGCATTGTGTGAAAAAATACTTCCTTTTGTTTGTTTTAAATCTGCTGTCTATTAATTTCATTTGTTCTTCTATTATGAGAAGGAGTAAATAACACTTCCTTATTTACTTTCTCCAAACCAGTCATGATTTTATAGACCTCTATTATATCCCCCCTTAGTCGACTCTTTTCCATGCTAAAAAGTTCCAGTCTTAATTATCTCTCCTCATATGGCAGATGTTCCGTATCCCTAATCATTTTTGTTGCCTTTTTCTGAACCTTTTCCAATATATCTTTTTTGAGATGGGGTTACCACATCTGCACGCAGTATTCAAGATGTGGGTGTACCATGGATTAATATACGGGCAATACAATATTTTCTGTCTCATTATCTATCTCTTTCTTAATGATGCCCAACAATCTGCTTGCTTTTTTGACTGCTGCTGCACTTTGGGTGGATGTTTTCAGAAAACTATCCACAATGACTCCAAGATCTTTCTTGAGTGGTAACAGCTAATTTAGACTCCATCATTGAATATGTATAGTTGGGATTATGTTTTGCAATGTGCATTACTTTGCATTTATCAATATTGAATTTCATCTGCCATTTTGTTGTCCAGTCACCCAGTTTTGAGAGATCCTTTTGTAGCTCTTCGCAGTCTGCCTGGGACTTAATGATCTTGAGTAGTTTTGTAGCATCTGCAAATTTTGCCACCTCACTGTTTACCCCTTTTTCCAGTTCATTTATAAATGTTAAATTGGACTGGGCCCAGTACAGACCCCTGGGGAATACCACTATTTACATCTTCATTCTGAAAGCTGACTGTTTATTCCTACCCTTTCAGGTGCCACTTAATTGTTGGTATAGGCAACTTATACCTTTTACAGTATTTGTTTTTTCACTTTTTTTCCTAGTTGACAGTTGCACTACAGATATGTTTACATATCTGTTGAGACAGGATATTTTAGGCAAAATTTTTCTTATTCACTTCTTAAGAACATAAGAATGGCTATACTGGGTCAAACCAATCCTCCATCTAGCCTTGTATCCTGTCTTCTGACAGTGGCCAGTGATAGATGCTTCAAAGGGAATGAATAGGGCAATCAGGTGATCCATTCCCTGTTGTCCAGTCCCAGCGTCTGGCACTCAGAGGCTTAGGGACACCCAGAGCATGGGGTTGAATACCTGACCATCTTGGCAAATAGCCATCGATGGACCTATCCACCATGAACTTACCTAATTCTTTTTGGAACTCAGTTATACTTTTGGCCTTCACAATATCCCCTGGCAGCGAGTTCCACAGGTTGACTGCGCATTGTGTGAAGTACTTCCTTCTGCTTGTGTTAAACTTGCTACCTATTAATTTCATTAGGTGACACCTGATTACTGTGTTATGTGAAAAGGTAAATAACACTTTTTCTTCATGCCATTAATGATTTTATAGACCTCTATCATATTCCCCCTTAATAGTCTCTTTTCCAAGCTGAACAGTCCCAGCCTCTTTAATCTCTCCTCATATGGAAGCTGTTCCATACGCTTAATTTTTGTTGCCCTTCTCTGTACCTTTTCCATTTCTAATATACCTTTTTTGAGATGAGGTGACCAGAACTGCACACAGTTTTTTAATAATAAAGTTAGCTAAACACAAACTTGTTTACCATCTGCACATCTAGCAAGCTCACACTTGCCATTTTTTTTAGCATTTTAGTAACATAGTCACTTTGTGAGGCTTTCAAAATTTGCCAATTTCCTTGTTCCTCACATACCAGGGCAGGGCAGGGTAGAGAAATGGTTTGTAGAGCTTATTCTGAAACATAATTAATATATGGTTTGTCAATCAGTGAAGTATTAAATTGTGGTCCATAATTGTAAAAGGTGCATCATTTTTGGTACTTTATACTTTAATACTTGCGTTGCTTGCAAATTGTTTGCAGGAAACATTTAAAAAGTCATCTGTGTATTCAGTGTTTCAAAATGTGAATGCTGCATTTTCTAAGATCAAAACTGTAGTATTTAAGTGCACAGAAAAACACCACCGCCAGATCAAAAAACATATTCTTCCCCTCCCCCACACCATCCCCCCAAAAACCCTACCAACTCACAAAGGGCTAGATCCATAACTGTTGTAAATTGGCTGTAAATTGTTGAATTAAAAGGAATTACTTACATTGGTGATTAATTTCGCCCACCTTGTCTTCTAATCCTGCAATAGGTAGTTTGATGTGATATTACAGAAAATATATTGGCTGCCATTCAAAGAAGATTATTAGAGCCTTTATAGATAGGATATGTGGGATTAATAAAGTATAATATAATGTGTAGTTAAAATAGCCACTACTTAGGGCTACTACTGCTGAAGTCAGCGATAAACACCAATTGAATTTAATTTGCTAGTAAAAATGGAAATGTTACAGTATCCCCAAACAGAAGCAGTTATACTGTAATAGAACCAGTAATTAGCCCTCTATTCCTTTTTTAAAAAAAGGTTTGGATAACCATTGGTTAAAAATATATCCTCAGTTTAGTGCAGTATTAGTAATTTAACATTCAATACAAACCACAAAAGACTATTACCACTGTAGCTTCTAATAACTATACCTAAGAGGAAGGAGGAACAATATGGCATATTTTTTTAATGTAAATATAAGGCTGTCATGGACATCTTAAAGATCTTTTAGTTTATTTGCTCTTGCTTCAAGCAGGAACTTATTTTCTTCCATTGGTCCCCAACTGTAATAGCAGGATGTGGTTAGTACAACTATATGACCTCATGTTTCTTAATCACGAGAATGGTATTTCCAGTAACTAGTCTCTTCCAGGAGGCAGTATTAGTAAGTTATCTGATCTAGTGTTTGCAGTCATGCCAGAATGAAAATGTTGACATGTCAGACCAGGATGCCAACAATAAGTTTATTGACTAGCATAGCAACAACAAGAAAGCTGTTAATTTTGGAGAAACATTTAAAAATAAGATGATTGATTCTACAATTGTCTTGTTCATAGATACTGTTAATGGTTGAGTGAAATTTTTTTGGAAGTGACAGAAAGACCTGTGATGATTTGTAAAACCATATATAGATAATGTTTTGTGAGGACTTACTGGAAAAGAAGCAGCACAATTCTACCTTTAAATTGAAAACTAAGAATCATGGTCCTGCCATTGCTGTACAGGCAAATCTCACTGACTTGCATGGAAATTCCTCATGCAGGATGAAGGCAGGATCTGGCCTTTGTATTACTCTTTCAGGTTTAATTCTATTACCTTAATTACACCATGGCTGTGATTTCATGAACATTACCTCAGACAGTGTTCCCCAAAATGTGGGGCATGCCTTGCTGGAAGAGGGATGAGAACAGATTTCTCATTTGTTCTCCAAGGTGTCAGCTTTCTTTTTCTTAAAAAATAAAAGAAGAGAGAATTTCAAGTTCTTATGGTTGCTAAGAACCTTGAAAATGTGGCTAATATAACTGATGCAGAGAGATCTGAGTTTGTAGAAAGCCTGAAACAATAGATCTGAGGTGAGAACTGGTCCTTGTAAAGGGCAACATTGTGAATTACTTCACAGCTCCTGAAAGAATGTAAGAAAGCGGAGGAAGTGTCACAGTATGAAGATCTACATTAGCGCTTCTCAGAGTGAAGGGGGTAAGAGATCTAGCTTTGTGTGGCATGGAAGATGTATAAATTAAGATGCATAAACCTTTCATAAAACATGGTGGGGTTGCAGGTGTGAGCATGAAGATATCATTTGCCTGAAGTGAGGCACAGCTTTCAAAAGTTTGGAAAACACTGACCTAGGTACAGTAGGTTGGCAGTGGAAACTCCACTTCTGTGTCTGAATGCATATGAATGTGGGAGACTATCTCCTCAAACATTATAATGACAACTCTAAGGACTGAATAAATCATCTTAGAAAACAGACCGGACTAAGAGATCTCAAGCCGTGTAACAATAGGAAAACAACCACACAACTCAAATCTTCTTATACTTGCTTCATTAAAAAAGTCTATTTTACTTTTCTAAGTGCAGTTACTCAACACAGCATTATGTTTGAGAGAGCTACATGTCTGTCACTGGAGGCACTTGTCCTGCGGTTAGTCACTATGCACCCAGGGAGTTTAGTTACCTTGTGGCAGCTACACATCCTGTCATATTCTCCCAGATCGAATTTATGCCTGGACAATTCTTCAGGAGGCCCTGATGGAGAATAGAATGAAGTTTGAATAGAAGACATTCTATTTTTTTTTTCTGTAGTGGGATGGTATATTGCCAGTTCTTGTCACAGGGACAAAATTGAGTCAGTAGAGTAACAAGCCCTGGAAGATGCTCCGATGCAGTGGCCAACTAATTTTCTTGCTACGCTACCTCTCATCATCTCCGCATTCTGGTGCTTTTCTTTCATGCTGTACATCACTGTATACAAAACAATGTAGTGAAGAAAAGAGCAGCCAGATCAGCAAAATAAATAATCTGTGGTTGACCCAAGGCATCAGAAGAAGTCCCCCCGACACATACACATGCTGGTGTTACCATTTTCAATAGAGAAAGGAGGACCGAGCCAGACACACATTGGCTAGAGGAAGTGAAACACACATACACTCATACAACTGGCCAGTTGATTTTCTTGCTAGGTCAATTGGCTTTATGTTGTGAAGTGTGCTAAGACTTTCACTCTAGATGATTACCGTTAGTGTGACACTTCCTGGGGGGCTGACCAGGGTTGTGAGGCACCTTGCTACTACCTGTCCTTATCATGAGGAAACCTGGTCTGTGCCTGCCAGGGGTCAGTTCCCCAACTCCGCAGGCGCAAAACATGCTTTCCCCTTTGGACCTCACAGAGCCTGAGGTTAATCTACAGGTTAGCGAGAGGCATACTGCAACCCTCCAAGCATCTCCCTGGAGTGTCCAGCCCCTGCTCCACTGGACACACAATATTTACAGATTTTCTGCTTCCAAAGAAATAGTACACCTCAGATTACCTGTCCACTTAAGACACTGCATTTAATTATGTTTATAGTGAATAGCATACATTTATTTAACAAAGAATAGAGATTACAGTGATAGCAAGAAGAAGTACTGGAAACAAAGGATTACACATGAAATAAAATCATAACGTGCTTCTAGAACCTAGATTTAATTAACTGATATTCTCTTGTCTTGCCTAGTTTGGCTGAAATCCTTATGTAACCCACAAACCTCCTGGGTGTGGTATTCTGTCTCCCCTAGTGGCACTGAGACGATTTAGAGATTAATGAGTCTGCTACAGCCTTAGGTAAAAGCTATTGCGCGCCCCTAGCTTAGGCAGTAGAGGCTCATGCATAAACTCCAGAGGTTCCCGGGTTTGAGCCTGCCCGTCGATAACTGGGATCTGTCGGTGTTACATTTGCAGCACTTTACAGCAAGGTTCGGCCGTGTTTCTCCTTTCGTGAGACAGACATGTCATCAGCTTGACTCCTAGGTCAAGGATTTGTATTTTTTTTCACTCCAACATATACCAGTCACATCCTTTGTCTTTTTTCATAAACAGGATACCCACTGCTATTTGTTTAATCTTGAAGGTTTCACAGTCTTTCATTCACTACTGGTTTCATATGCAAAAAGGTATACAGTGTGAGGCATATCATACACAATATCCGAACGACTAGACAGAGAAATAGGTTACTTCCTCCCTCAGAGGAACATTGCTGAGGTATATCACCTTCTGGTGACCTGCCTTAACTTCAGTACCTTAAGAACATAATTTTTAGTATGGATACATAATTCCTTAAATATTGTCTGTACATACATTTTGCAGTCGGCTCTTGGCAGAGACCTTGCATCCCTTCCGTGAACTATTATGCATATATCTGACCCAGGGTATCACTGTAAAACCCTATACAGGGCCGTGCCCTATGACAGTTGGCACTATGGGGCCCATATCATGGGGCCCATAGTCACAATCAGGAATCCATTTGCCCCCTTTTTGATTCTCGCTAATGGCTTTAATTGTACATTTTGGCATGTACCTGAAACCCTATGGTCTGAGCATGTATGTGGAGTGTTTGTCACCTCCAGGGTGCCAAATTCCTAAAACAAAATAGGTGTTGGTGCTCCATTTTAAGTGAATAACATCTTTTCTATATGATATGCCAAAATTAAAGACTGGCTTGTTCTGATGCTATGATTGAACCTTGACAGATATGCTTGCTGCTCTGATTGAGTGCTTTATTGTACCTTTAGGCACCCTTAAAGTAGACAGATCCAATTTTAACTTACATGTACGTTATAGCAGATTTTCGCAGCTGGACATGTTCAAACTATACCCCTATTTTTTAGAAATCACACCTTTCTCAGTCTTTCTACCAGTCCCTTACATTGACTCTGATGTAAATCCTTTTACACTCACTCCTTCTGTGTTACACACCTCTCCAGCTGCTTAGTTACTTTTTTCAGTTCCTGTCACAGGTACAGATGATGGCGTTCCATGCACTACCAGCTCTGAATTTAGCTCCTAATGTCTATTGACAGCATAAGAGAGTGTTTGTAGGGGTGTGCACATAAACAGTTCATTGACTGATTTGGCTTTCTAACCATTTTAAAAAATGTGACTGATTACCATTGAGCATAAGATTGATTGTCTATTCCTGACACTTGGGGCAAATTTGAAATGCTAGATAGGTCCAGTTTCAAGGCAGATCCGCTGAAGCCCTTTGTGGCCAACAGTTTCAAATGATGATACCTTCCTGAAGATTCCTGGCAGTAAAGTCTGGATATATTGATGCCTTGAAAAAGCAAGTGACCTGGAGCTATTGTCTAAGCAAATTTCAGAGCTGGTATAAACACCATCAGCTCATTATCTTCATTATCTTCAACCCTAACCCAGCTACTTTAGCCAGGTTTATACAAGGTCCTTTGTGCATATAATAGCTGCTTACAGTCTTTTTCCCTTGATGTACAATTCATTTAGACTTTAGCTCCTTATTTCTATGATTTCTAATTCTATATATGAATGAAATAACGTATTGCTTATTCTAGGTACTTCGGTTTCTGGCAAAGCAAGGTCCCAGATGATTTTGACAAAGGGGGGGAGAGAGAGAATGGGATTAACACTTGTCTGTTGTAAGCATGTTGATAAAAGTGCTATGTGAGTGCAACTACTAGTAGTTTACAGGTAGTTGAGGTAAACTGCAAAACAATGGTTAACAACACTTCACAATGGTTAGCAGCTGTTGTGATATGACCATTCCCTAACATGCTGACCAGTGTAGTCTCATTGATTCCTTGTGGTCCCTGATGACTGTCTATATTGACTTGTTTTCTCCTGTCTTATCCAGACCGTAAACTCTTTGGAGGGGAGGAGACTGTTGTTTGGTTCTGGTTTTGGTTAGTGCCTAACACAACAGTGTCCTGGTCCATGACTGGGCCTCTTAGATTCTGTACAAATTATTAATAATTATAAAACAGTAATGCAACAGTACCGGAGCAGCTCTCTCAAATCTTGTCTGGGAGCACACAGTCTCCTGTCTATTGACTATGGAGCACCCACTACATCAGGGCTTCTGTAGCCTCCTGCAGTTGCTGAATTCTTCTCTGCATATAATAGATGCTGTATAGCTATATAGTGAAAAATCCGGTCACTCCTCCACTTGTACAAACATCCCTGCAAACCTGGGTTCTGTGGTGAAGAAAGTATTAACATCCCAGCCCATCGAAGGCAACTGAAACATTCCCACTGAAGCCTGGTTCCCTTTACAGTGAAAAGAGTGTCTGTCTGTCTGTCTGTCTCTTTCCCTCGCTGTTTCAGACTCTCCTATCCAGCTTCCCAAGAGCTAGGGTCACAAAGGTTGAATGCTAGCTCTACTGCTGCTCCACTCAAAGCCATGATGCAACTCCCATTGTGAAAGCCCCACACCTGCACACAGAGAGTGTGGGGGCATTCTATCCTCAACACAAGCTATAGGACTCTACGCCCTGAGGTCCGATAGGAAGTGATGGTGAAATTATGGGGGTCTCAGCTAGGTTGCTCCGTAGAGAGTGTAAAGACTGAGTGTTTGTGAGTAAAATATTTCACCCCATTTCTGTTTAAATCTTCTTGTTCCCTCAGAAGACTCAGCTACAACAGGATTCCTACAGAGTCTAACAGACCAGCATGGAGTCTGTATAAAGAGGAGCTGGTTATAGAAGTCTTAGAATTAATAGATGTTTTGTATATTCAGTGTTGTCACTTAAATAAATAAATAAATAAATAAAGTACCTTCAGCCATTTCAGATGTGCAACATGAGGCTTAGGTTTCGACCTAAGCGAAATTTCAACCTGGGTTTCAGCTAGGGTTTTAGGCTGTTGCATGCCTTAAAAACCTTCTTACAGAATATAATGAGCTTTTGACCAGTTTAGATAAGAGTAGGGTGTGACTGTTTGTTCTGTTAATGCCAACAGTCACTGTTGGATCTATTGATCACAATATTTTGATTGATCACCTTGAAAGATCTTTGGTAATGTGGAAGCTTAAAAACCTTATCTCCGTGAACACTTCTTTCATTGGTTAATTCTGGTACATATCGTTAAGCGCAGGTCACAGGTTTTGTCCTTTTTTTGTTATACCATAAGCATCATCTGGGTTTTCAGTACTATTATAGCACACCTAGTAATCTTTCTGATTATAGGTTGCAAAATTGTACATTTTTCAAAGAATAAATGTCTTTCCCTCTATTAACACCTTGTTATTAAAAATGAAAAAAGTAAAAATCCTATTAACTTTTCATCATTATTACCGGTTTTGCATTTCAACTGATGAATCAGGGTTTCAAGCCATTTTTCCTTTCTCATTTCATACCCTAGCGCATTATTACAGTGTTCGAACTGCCAACACTTCAATGGAAAATTGTAAAATCCAACAAAAAACTCTTCTTTGGATTAAAAAAATATATTTCTTAGGAATTGATCCATTTAAAATTACATTATCTGAAGAAATACTTGATATTCAACAAAGAAAATACTGATTACATTAAAAACTAAGCAAAATCATTGCCTTGAATTGCAACTAACAAGCTCATTGCATCAAATTTCTTTATGAAGTTTCATGATGCTCATCTCCATATTTTGAGAGAACTGGGAGTTATTTCAGGTTTGGCAATTTCACAAATCTTTTTCCCTGTGTATTTCTTATGATGGATTACATGTAAGTAAGCATTGTATCCTGTCGACCATATAAAATAATTAGTTCAGTGTTGCCTGGTTTGTTGTTAAGTGCAAGGTTTAGACTTGTGCCTTTTGAGACTTCTTTTAATTGTACGTTATGCATAATTTAACCTTGTAAAGTAGAATTCTGACTTGTTGCTTAATTAGTGTCATAATCTACTTTAAAAGGGCACAACTCAGACTGCTTCCCCTCACTATAGTTACAAAATAATCATCTTCTATACGTTTTATATTTCCTGAGACTTGTTTTCTTCCTCTTGCTTTTTCCTGAATGAGGAAGTGATTATAAGATCACCTCTTAAATTACATTTTTAAGGCCTTCCAGACTGTAGTAAAGGAAGAGACAGAGTCAGCACTCGTTTCATAAAGTATCAGTAAAGGAATTAATAGTACCCTGATTTTATTTTTCTCTTAGCAAGGAGCTGAAATGATTCATATAAATTTAGGAGGAGGCATAAATTCATTCTAGAGAACATGGTTGTAAAATGTTAAAATAAGATTAATTAAAGTCAAATGAAATTGTCTGCAGTCCAGAGCAATAGTTTCTACAATAAACTCTGGGGTAGAGAGAAATATTCTTGTGATTGGAGTGGTCAACTTTTTGGGTACTTTTCATGGAATATGGCAGCTTTGAAAGTGAATTATTATTTTTATCTTAATTTTCATTTTTTTAAAAATACTGTGATGTGATGTACCTGGTCCTTCATGGCCCCCTGCTGGACGCCCTGTAGTCCTACTACATGCTGCCCCAGGAAGGAGCAGTGGAGGTGAGCCCTCCAGGCCTGCCTAGAAAGGCCTCATGGAAGCAGCCAATCTGAGCCCCGCAGACTCAGATAAAAGAAGCTGCAAGGGCTTATCAGGGTAGTTCTTAGTTGGAATCAGAGGGATGGGGAAGGGTGCTTCTGTCTGACCAAAGGTGCTTGACTGGCTGGATTTACTGGATGTGGGAGAGAGAAGAACTGAAAACTTTAACCCTAAGGTAATGGTCAAAGGTAAAGGGACCAGGTAGGAAGAGGCCCAGGGAATGCAGTAGCAACAACTTAAAGGAAGCAGTTATGTGGCTGCTGTTTTATAATGGCCCTGGGTTGGAATCTGGAGTAGTGGGTGGGCTGGGTTCCCCCACCAGCCACTGGGAAAGTGGCCTAAGTCCTGAGAAGGGGACAAGGCTTTTCAAATGCAACCCTTTGCTTTGGCTTCTAAAGGGTGCTGAGACAGGGCTGAAGGCGCTGGTGAGGGCAGACAGTTTGCTGAACTTTGTTACCCTGGAAGGGGTCCATTTTTTACTGTGACTCTGGAGGAGAGCGGAGCCACGAAGGGCCTGCCTAGCAAGGACAGCAACATACAGCAAAGGAGTGGGGGGAGAAAGATTGCAGTACCACACCCAGC
The DNA here is from genome assembly GCF_965152275.1 of Natator depressus. Classification (NCBI taxonomy): domain Eukaryota; kingdom Metazoa; phylum Chordata; order Testudines; family Cheloniidae; genus Natator; species Natator depressus. The sequence continues at coordinate 87,719,442 of NC_134240.1, forward strand.
TGCTAGGAGGCACTTGAAATGAGTGCCTCCCATCACATGCATACCAGGAGTGCTCTTCACATACTCTCTTAGTATCCCTTCCAATATTTAAAACTGCACAATATTTATACTGGAACTGTTACTGACCGCCCATATGTACATCATATAATCCTATCATACCACAGCTAGGGCTCAACTGTGCAATATGCTGCACACTGTTACTTCATTGCACTATTCTCAAAGTTAAGCAAATGCTTAAGTGCTTTGCAAGATTAATGATGGAGTGTTCCACCTGCCATAGGACTGACCCTTGAGCAACCTCTGCTCCCACCTCTCCCTTATTCCATCATCTCCCACATATCTGCCTCTTGCAATGTGTCCAGAATATTTAGACATTCAGATTAGGATGGACTGGGGAAGAGGATGAATACTCGATGTTGAAATATGGCATCTAGGATCAAGGAATAAATGTACTATTTAGTATTAATCTTGTGCTAAATACAGGATACACAACATTAAAGACATATTTTAAAACAGATTTTTACAATCACTTGTGTGATTGTATTACACTGAACAACATAACCACATTATTTATGGCAAGAATAGTATGAGTGACTGAGAATGGCTAGAATTGATCCTGAGCACTGTGGGGTTACTCTCACTTCTGGAAGTACTCCCTGAAAGGGTTGTATTTTAGGAAATTTTCACAGCTTCTCCCTCCAACAGCACTTATGAGGTGGCAGCATGCAGCAGAAGCAGAAATTATCATCAGAAACACAGCTGTTTGAAAAGCTCAGGTTTATCAGAAATACCATTCACCTGCATTGGGTGGGGGAACCTGATGGGGCCAGTGGTGAAAGGGGGACAGTCCCAATAGCAAAAGGGAGAGACATTTGCCAAGGGACAATAAGTAGCTCCTTCTCCTGGGAATCTCTGGCACCCATTGGCCAGCGGGGGAGAGAGATGCTGATTGGCCAGCATTCCCCAGCTCTCAGTATTTAGCCCGACACAGGGGTCCAGTGGAGTTTCTTTTGGCTTTGTTTCAGCAGCTCACCTGAACTTGGAATGGAAACCCAACCTGACAGATGCTGCAGGTCTAGCTGGTCACCTGTTTAGGGAGTTAGGAAGGATTTTTTTCTCTCATGGGCCAATTGGACCAGGGAGGTTTTGTTTTTTTGTTTTTTTACTTCCTTGCATGCTTTCAAGCCGCAGTGGGTTAAGTAGGAATGTGCTTAGTACCAAACTGGGGGGGTTGGGGGTGTTTGTTGCAACTTGTAGCCAGTGCCATTAATTACAGTGCCATTAATAGACTAAAAAGAATGGTTCCCAGAGGTAAGACCTGGGATTTGAGTTATGGGGCTTAGGCTCATGTGATAGGATCAGACCTTGTAGCCTTTGCAGGCTGAGGTCAGACCTTGTAGCCCTCGTGGGCTGAGGTCCTCATGCTGCTGCACCTTCTGCCCCCCCTGCGAGGACTGGGGGTGTGGGAGAGTGTGCTAGGCTTCAGAGAGAGCTGAGCCCTGGAGGCTAGGTTGAGGAGTGCTTATCCCATTTTATGGGTTATATGGTAAGGAGCCCTGTAATCCCTGCACTGGAACCGTGTAAATACTTGGTGTGTATATAGGGGTAGGGGTGATGGGTAGGTAGTGCTCCTCCCCCGTGTTAAAGTTTTTAAAAAGTTGCAGCCTGCCATTTAATTCCATGCATGTCTGTCTTCCTTTTGCCTCTGTGTCCACCTCAACAGCTAGCCTACCTGCAGACCTATTCCTTCTCTCATCCCCCACTCACACCTTATTGGAAAAGGTACAGTTGGCCAATCACTAATGTACAGGGTGACCAGATGTCCCGATTTTATAGGGACAGTCCCGATTTTTGGGTCTTTCTTATATAGGCTCCTATTACCCCCCCACTCCCTGTCCCGATTTTTCACATTTGCTGTCTGGTCACCCTACTAATGTAATGATGCCTTCCTTAAAATGTTGAGTCCATTTGTATCGCACCAAGAAAATAATATATACTATAGTATATTTGTAGAAACATTGACTTGGTCTGGGAGTTATGCGTGGGTGTAAACAAACTGCTAAAAGTGAAGGCCTGCTCCTAATTTATGCCCCTGTCTGCTTGAACATTCCACCCACAATTCTATGGTTAATTCAGTTTCAGGGGGGAAAAGTTGAAGGCTCCCTTCGATTCTAGCTCTGAATCTTACATCATTCTAATTATTGCTGTTGTATTTGTATAGCTCTTTTCAAATCAAGGTTTTAAATTGCTTTAAAAACATTGTACAAATAAACCAGCATGAAACCACTAAAATGTATGCATCTCTGGAGTGGCATGTGATTGCCATTATATACCTTATGACAGCTTCCATTTATTGTTCAGTTTTCTTGTTTGTAATCTAAGAGAGGGATCTCCTAGACTTCACCTAAATATCCTGAGGTTAAAATCAAAGCCAAATGTAAATGGGGAAACAAGCTTTAATCACCCTTACAATGTGGTTGTGGACACTGATTGTCGAAAGTGACATTCTGATTGGCTAGCAGTGCCTTTGTGAAGACATCACTTGCATTTACCGGCTCCAGTTGGCACACTTGGGTTTATCACTGGAAAAAACAATTCCGACTTCTGTTGTGTTAAATGAATGGTGTTGTCTGGTGAAAGGGATTTGATTTTTTTCTCTCCCACTTTTTCCATTTTATCTCATACTTTCAAAACAAATGACAAGAGATTAAGGTTGGAGCAAAAAAGTGAGTTTCCAGGGCCTTGTAATCCCCACTCCCAAAATCCAAGTTGTGGCAGTTTTGGGAGCTCCAGCCAATTTAAACTCACTTTCTGTTGTACTTAATAGGTCTATCTTGTGAATTGTTCCACCAGGTCAGTCCATTGACTCCTGTGTGGATGTGCAAAGCAGATGGGGGCATACATTGTGAAATATGCCAACTGAATGCCTGCAATGCAAAGGGAATTAAAGATGTGTGTTTGAACATGAACACCTACTACTGAGATGCCTTTGGGGGCACTGGGGACAGAAGAGAGATTTAGGGGGCCTGAATCTAAAGGGAGACTTACATTTATTCTTTTTTTAATCTGAAACTGAAGGAAAAAGGGTTTTGTAATTCTCCTCTCCCACCTGCTATGTTTTATAATATACTTTTCCAAGGAGCTACTTTCCATAGAGGAAGGATACAATAAATAGATGGATCTTTCTTGAGTAGAATAAGTGCCTCAGTAAGTTTTTAAGCCAAACTATATATATTGACCCCATGTTTTCATCAGTATGACCCCTGTGACAGGTTTCAGTAAAGTCATGCTTTCTCAGTTACAGTATTGAGACCAAGTTTTCAAAATCCTGATTTAAACCTGCCAACATCATGAGACTGACTTACAAATTATAAGATTTTAAATTTGTAAAAACAAAATTTGCCTTTTAGTTTTTGAGGCTTTAAGGTTCATGTTTTCAAGCATTTCCCCACATGAGAGGGGGAAACCAAGGTTTGTATTGTCCTCGTAGTATTTCCTGGTGAGTTAGACACAAGTAGTAAGCCTTGAGTAATAAGTGGTGACTGGCTACCAGCAGTTACTTCAAACCTTTTCTGTCACCTTCCTGCTGTGAAATTATTTAGGATAGGAGGGGGGGGGGAGTTGTGATGAAAGATATCAGTAAAACAACTCCTCCTCTCCCCTAACATCACTGCTATTGTTCATGAAATAACTTCTGCATAAAATCACAGTTTGGTATAATGTACAACTGTCCAGACATATGAAGAGGGCTAATGATTGTGGGGCCAATTTTGCTCTCACTTGTTGCACTTTTTAGCCCTAAGATCCAAGAAAATCCACAAAAAGTTGGTTGGCATAAAGAAGGGAAATGCTGTCTCTGCCCCAGCACTCTAATTCCTCTGATTCCACTCCCAATCTGTTTGTTTAGGCTCTGATATTGTGCCCATTACTATGGTATCTGAGCACATCCACTCTTATAGTGTAAGACCATGTTGTAGGTTAGGCCTAGCTTCATAGAGTAGCTTGCCTTCTATAGGGCAGCAACATATTACCACATATGGATGGCAGATTGGATGGGGAGGAAGGAAAACGGTGATCGTGTTGAGCATGTGCCTCTTTTGATAGTAGGTTGAAAAATGACTATCTTTTTACTTACACTTCCTCAAGAGGAAAGCTAGGGTTTGCTGAGGTATGTTTTAAGGAAGGGGTTACTGTGCTGAAGGATACACTAAAGCTACTAGGAGCTTTGGTCTGAACAGTTGTTCATGACTTTCCAGTAGTTCCCAAAGTTATATAATCCAAGGCTGTTAAAATGCTTCTATCTCAGACTTTTTTATCCCCAAATAGCGCAATTTAACTTTATTTCTTTGTTAATAGGAGATTTTTACTTCAACTCCAAAAAGTAGCTGAGAGACTCTAATGCATTATCCCATTCTGCTATACTAGGACCATTTAGTATATTTTAATGTTGCAAATCTTATAAGTTTATGGTAGGGAGCCATGTTCTGTGTGTGTGCATGTACATGCGTATCTAGAAAATACGTTTTACCTGTTTGTTTTTCAATTTTCTGGGTTAGCAATCAGTTTATCATTCAGTCCTATCGAATCATTTCAGTAGGATGTTTGAAAGCTTTAGTTAAAATAACCCAAGTTAAAGAGTGCTTTTGTCACATCTGTGATACAGAAAGCTCTCACTTAAACTTTGCCAATAAAGCTCAACTGTAAAAGGGATGCTGTCAGCTACCAAAGGCCTAATTTCTTTTTACATTAAATTGAAACAATTACATAGTATCTAGAAACCAGTCATTGCTGACACACTCAATTCAAGTCCCCACACACCTACAATAGGAAACCTATAGACATCTCAGTTTCTCCAGGCTGCCTTTCAATAAACACTTTTGAAAAAAATAGCTTTTCTGTCTAATCACAGAATGTGTGATTATATAAAGCATTATATCTACAGCCCCCATTTACAACAATAGCAATTAAAGCCTACTGCTAACTTATTCCTCATCTAGTTCTCTATAAAATAGCTAAGAGCTAATAAACCATGGTTTTAATGTGCCTTTGTAACCAGTAGGAATATTACTTTGTTTTATGTTCTGCTAAATCAAAAAATCTCAGTTTTGCCATTTGTTGTTTCATATTTGATAACAGTAACATGAGAACTTTTTTCCTCTGATTGTTAGAAGTATGCATACTCATGTAGTGTTCTAGAAGCCTCAACTACACTTTTGCAGCAATATACCTTTTAATTAATTCTATATAATTTTTCAACAAAAGACCCTACCTGTATGGCATTGATGGAGTCATGCATGGGATTGATGGCTTCACATAAGAATAATTCATTTCAATTGTGGGCATAATTGGTTTGGATTGATGTCAGTAATCATGGCTTAAGTCATGTTGGAATATTTGCTGATAAACAGTCTTGTCATTTCTTTTGAGCCAAACGTTTTGTGTTATGAAGACAGCAACAGGTTTAAAAATGTAACATAAATGAGGCCTCGCTTAGATAACACTAAGGGTTTAAAGTCAAAAGGAGGTGGAGGACAGATTGTCCACTGATTCTTATTGGGAGGTAGAAAAGTTCTTCAGCCTAATTTACCCCTTGAGAAATCCCACCTCTCCCCACCACACACACCTCTCATGCTTTCAGAGCAATGCATGTGGCTTTAACTGTGTGATTCAGCAGACAGCAACCAAAATCTCTGAGAGAGCTATATATTTAGCAGTCATTAATCCAGTAGAACTGCCAATGAAGTAAATGAGACTTTTTTGTTCAGTTAAGGAATATCGGATTTGAACTGGATGAGAATTATAGTAAGGATGCTTACAGGGAAACTGATTCTTGAGAGACATACAAAGTTCTTGTTTTTCTGTGGAATGAAAATAGAGTTACAGATGCACGACGCAACATACACTAATACTTAACTGTGCGTAGTCTAGCAGCCTTCAGGCTGAGGAGGCATGAGACTCTGGTTAAAGGAGAAAAAAGGGCAGGGATTCCTTGTGTGTCTACTCTGTTACTAAAATCGAGAAGGCTATCTTGTTGTGGCTCCCAATTCTTTGAGGATTGCCTATGAGATGCTCCCCCCTATACCAGGAGCAAAGGGGCAGAGTAGGTGGAGAAGGGGCAGAGCCGTGGAATCCTAACGTATACATTAATGTGGGGATGTGCATTCTACCATTTACCAGGGTGTAGCAGACACCTGTTTAAGGGGGAAGTCCTGGGAGAAATTATGAATTATGCCTCAGAGAGATGTCTATAGTACAGAGACTACACTACCTTAGCTACATTGGCATAGCTGTGCCAGCATAACTCCGTAATCTAGTATAGATTCAGCCTAGGCTGAAGGAAGGGGTTTTTCCATATTGGCAGTCTGTCTGGAGTGGCTCACAACAATGAGCATCAACCTCAGGGCAGACTACTACAAACCAGAGCACGAACCTCAAATTGGTTGTGTTCTGTAATTAGATTTCACCAACTGAGTATCAAGCGTGAACTCCTCAAGCACTAGAACAGCCTTGACATAGAGTGAGTCACCCCTGTCTATTTTGCCACCCAGGCAAGCCTGCCTTTGCGATAGGTGGTCCCTTATGCCAAAAATCACAATATTTAGGTTACTCTCAAAGGACCAATCATTGACCCCCCACACCATTTTTACCTTAGATCGCTCACCAAAGTCAACACATGTAGCCAATCCAGAAGTAAACTATCTAAAGATTTATTAACTAGGAAAAAGAAATGTTTTCAAGGTTAAAGCAGGTAAATGTACATATGCAAATGAGTTGGTCTTAGGTTTCAAACGGTAATAGAAGCTGCTGTAATATACAAGCTCTCTGTCCTTTAGGGCTAGCCCAAGCTAAGCAGCTTGGGGTTCCCTTGGTTAAGCTTAGAAATAGCGCCCTCTCCAAATTCCAAGCAGCATAGTGATACAGTTCCTTCTGGTTAGGGAGTTTTATTCCCTTTCCCCAGAGTTCAAACAATGAGGGCATGAGGATTTGTGCATGTCCCCTCTTCATGGGCATGGCGGAGAGCAATCAACACTCTTTTGTCCACTGATGTTCCACAACAGTTCATCTGGTTCTGTAGGCCTGCTTCTGTTGGGCAGGAGATGGCCCTTCTTGTGATAAACTAATATTTCACACTTGGTAATATTTCTCTCCTGACTGGCTGTTTGCAGTTTCATAGCAAATGCTTTTGTAGTTACAAAAGCAAACACATAAATATTACCTTAATAACATGGGAAAGATCTTTCGAGTAAGATTAATGCACGCAGCAACTCACAAGCTTGTCATAAAGTCCAAACACTGAACACATTCTTACAAACTTAACATCTATTTTCATGATGCTAACCTACAGGTGAGTCAGACTGGCTTCTAGTTATGCATTTGTCAGTGTTCAGTGAGGCCTACAGGCATTGGCATGAGATGGGACCTGGTCTGCCAGCATCACAAATGCCTCCCATAATCCCTTCTAAAACAGTGTGCCTCAATATACCTCCCTATGCTAATATTCAAAGCTGTGCATAGAGACCCAATGTATTGTATGAACACATAGTATTGCTAATGATATTAAATCCCAGTTTAAAGTCTACCTTTGTATCATAAGCAACTGTAGTATCTGTTGCTAAAAGGAAAATTATTTTCTCTTGTTCTGCATTCCAGAGAAATAAGATGAAAAGTAATTTCCTCTCAGCTGACATTTCTTTTCACTCTTCTGGTCCGTGCCCTTCCCCTCCCCCCTGGTTCTTGGTGAAGTATTTATCTATTACTGCAGGACCCTGAACTCAGAATTTTGCAGACAAATGAATTAGGGGTACCCATTTAATTTTTTTATGTAATTATTCACTTGCTGTTTTCATTGTCCAATACTGTAAGTGCTTTGAGGATGGAATTTTTATTTAAGTCACTTAAAGTTTCTCACACAGAGTAATGACAAAATCACTAACAAGTTATAGACCTGGCTTGGGCATGTTACACAGTTTAATTTTAACTTTTTTAAAAGTTTAGATTTGTGAGGAGATTTCTAATCTAATGTTTGAATATTTTGTTTTACTGAATACTTTAGTCATTAACCTTAATACAGTGCAAGGTATGCAGTAGTTTGCCTAAAATATTATAAAGCAGATGAATTGGGCACTGTGTACCTACTAAGTTGGCACTGCAGCTGTGAGTTGGTGGTGTATGGAAATACTTATAGCTGCATGCAGAATAATGTACAATTGGAAATAATGCTTTATATCCTGGAAAAGACAGCAATGTGTGTCACACGTTCACAATATTGAATTCATATAGGTTTATTCTATGATGTTACATTGTATTAATGCTAAAGAGGAAGCAAAGGGAACCAGTAGTAATATTTATCTAAGGACTATTAGGTAAAAATATTCCTAAATGTTAACCAGTCATAGCAATGTCTTTGCTTCCCAAGTGCACATATTAGAATTGGTACCCAAGTTTTTTATAGCAAGTTATACTACATTATACTATAAGTTCCTTCACACCTTAATAATCACTTTGGAATTCAACCACTGCTGAGATAAGGAGGTAAAGGAAAATGGGAACTTTTCTTCTGGCCTCTGATAGTCAAAGTGTATATAACATGAGAGAATCCTTAACTATTTCAACCTTTTCCAGTTCCAGCCCAAGCTGAAAAGCAGAAGTTAAAATAAAAGGATATAATGAATTTGGAACTTTGAAAAAATTTGGCTTGTCTAAATATTGGTGAAGGTTGTAGGGAAGTGTGAGATCTAATTTAATTCAGATCTTGCTTAGACTATACCTATTTTACTTTAGTCCCCCTTTTTATCTCAACCAATCCACAATTCAGATTAATTGGGGAACCGACTTTTCTAAAATTCTGGGCCCAGTTCTGTCACTTTTTTTAAACTTCTTTTGAACAGCACTTTACTAAAAAGTTGCCCTATTGATTTTATTGAGAATATTGAGTTAAATACTGCTCATTGTGACTAGGGTTGGTAGAGTTATAAGCAAAGAGGATATACGAATAGCTAAAGCTGTAACTGTCAACCAGACAGCTTTGAAAAGCTGACATTCTGTGCTTGGTGACAGCAGAATAAATCAGTTAAACATGCTACTGTGCGTGTCATGGATATTCACTTTCTATCCTTGTGACAGTGTCAAGTCTTATGCTCTTGCTCCACACAACCACACATCACTGTCAGAGGCATGTTTTTAATCTTCAAAGCGGCTCTTCATAAACTGGCATCCAGACTCCTTGCTGGGGAGGGCGGAGCGGAGAAGAGACCTGGTGCCTCCTTCAGATATTATTAACCAGAGTAGAAACACAAATCATGTAGTGACAGATGTGTTTTGTGGTGTAAGCATGTTGTTGTCTCCATGGGTATTAGTACAAATAAATTGCCTGGAGCAGGACAGAGCAGCATGCTGCCTGGCAGTACACGTACAGGAAGCTCAGAGCACAATGGGTTGGATGTATTTTGCACTAGGGAGGGACATGCTGTAAGACAATTTCAATGTGGTTAAATAACTAAACAATTTATCAGCTCAGGAATTGTCACATCTGCTCATGTAAATAATTCAGTGAATAGTGGTGCAATGAAGAGACTAGTGGAAAGTATCCTTTCCTACTTTGCAGTCTGCATTTTTTTAAAAACATTTTTTATTAAAATACGGGAACAAAGATAATTTAATACAAGAAATACTGTATTCTACTAATGCTATGTAAGAGTCTGATCCTGGATTCCTTCAGTCGCCTTGTCTTCACTGGGACTAATGACTAAGTAAAGGTTGCTTATGTAAGTTTGTGGGGTTGGTTCCCAAATTTGTAAAACTAGTTTGTACAGGGCATGATAAAGTTCTAACTTTTCAAATAATTATGTTTTAATCTAGCAAAGGGCATCTTCATATTAACAAGTCTTTGTGATCAAAGAAAATATACAGTATATGATGAAGCTAAAAAAATAGACAAAAGTTAGAATTTTCATTGACTTTCATTTGAAATGTAGGGTATATCTACACCTAAAATGCTACAGTGTAGACACTACCTATGCCAACAGGATGGGTTTTCCCATCTAGATAGCTACTGTCTCTTGGGGAGGTGGATTACCTCAGTCAGTGGAAGAATTTGCACTTTCACTAGCATAGCTTGTTCTGTGTTGGGACAGGGGTGTGGTCTTATTATGCTAATACAAAGCATAGCTTTGCTGGTATAGCTGGGTCCACAGTAGGAATGCTTTGCTGGGATAGTGTATCAGTATTGCTACACAAGTAAAGCACTCCTTGTGTAGACATAGCCTGAGGGTACGTCTACTAGAAATGATACAATGGCACAGTTGCAGCACTGCAGTATATACACTACAGCAATGGAAAGGGTTCACTGTCACTGTAATAAGTCCATCTCTGAGAAGCAGTAGCTAGGTTAACGGAAGAATTATTCTGTGGACCTCACGGTGGCTAGGGCTTAGGTCCGCTTAATTACGTCCCACAGGGCATGACATTTTTCATAGCCATGAGCAATTTAGTTAAGCCAAGCTAATTTTGTAATGTAGACCTACCCTGAGTCTCTGAAAATTTTCATATATTTTTACCCCAAACCACTAAGCAGTTAAATAATTATGAGCCATCTTTTTTGTTGTTTAAATACATTCCCCATTTAGATTGGTCCTATCCTGCTAGGTTGAAACATATCTAGAACACTAGTTTTTATTGCAGTTTAAACAGAAATTATTATAAAGAATATAGGGTGATTTGAACAAATCACTTTGGTTATCTTCTTGTTTTAAGCCAAACAAATACAACAACAAAAACTCTCATTTTGTGAATGAGCTGATGATTATAAAGACTCTTAACATGAATGGGAGGTGCATACAAAATTCCTGAGTGTTCAAGCATCAGTAAACAATGCAATTTGATTCACTGAGGGGATCTTGTGATGTTTCTCTTTCACCATTGTTTAAGCTAAGTATATTCAGCATGAAGCTGTCTGAAATAGCAAGTGCTAGACATGCATTATAAGTAAGAAAAATGTAAGTACCAGGGTTGTCTATAGCACGAGGAGTACTTGTGGCACCTTAGAGACTAACACATTTATTTGGGCATAAGCTTTCATGGGCTAAAACCCACTTCATCAGATGTATTTTCCACTGCATGCAGTAGGAAGATACATACACACATACAGAGAAGATGGAAAAAATGGGGATTGCCATACCAACTCTAATAAGACTAATCAATTAAGGTGGGCTATTATCAGCAGGAGAAAAAAAACGTTTGTAGTAATAATCAGGATGGCCCATTTCAACCAGTTGACAAGAAGGTTTGAGTAACAGTAGGGGAAAAATTAGCATGGGGAAATAGTTTTTAGTTTGTGTAATGACTCATCCACTCCCAGTTTTTATTCAAGCCTAATTTAACGGTGTCCAGTTTGCAAGTTAACTCCAGTTCTGCAGTTTCTCATTGGAGTCTGTTTTCAAAGTTTTTTTTGTTGAAGAATTGTGACTTTTAGGTCTGTAATTGAGTGTCGAGGGAGGTTGAAGTGTTCTTTGACTGGTTTTTGAATGTTATAATTCTTGACGTCTGATTTGTGTCCATTTATTCTTTTGAATAGAGACTGTCTGGTTTGGCCAATGTACATGGCAGAGGGGCATTGTTGGCACATGATGGCATATATCACATTGGTAGATGTGCAGGTGAATGAGCCCCTGATGGTGTGGCTGATGTGATTAGGTCCTATGATGGTGACCCTTGAATAGTTATGTGGACAGAGTTGGCAATGGGCTTTGTTGCAAGGATAGGTTCCTGGGTTAGTGGTGGTCTGTGGTTGCTGGTGAGTATTTGCTTCAGGTTGCAGGGCTATCTGTAAGCAAGGACTGACCATCTCCCAAGATCTGTGAGTGAGGGATCGTCCTTCGGGATAGGTTGTAGATCCTTGATGATGCGCTGGAGAGGTTTTGGTTCGGGGCTGAAGGTGACAGCTAGTGTTCATGTATCTCTAATCTGTATATGCAATACACACTTGCTGGATTGCAGTGAAATGAATAGAGCTGAACTGAAATATACCAATTATTAATGTATGTTTCGTATGGTAAGTGTCGTCAGCTCTGTACAATACATAGCATGACGGGAGAATGCTGTGGTTCGCAATCCCTTGATTATAAAATGCACCCTTGGGGACCATTGCAAGTAAGCAGCTGCTAGGGCAATCCTGAGAATCAGGAGTACAAAAGTGGACTTAAAGCCTGGACTACACAACCCAAATAACATTTTTTTAAGTATGGGGATTTTTTTTGGTATGTAACATGATGTTTCAGAGTAGCAGCCATGTTAGTCTGTATCCACAAAAAGAAAAGGAGTACTTGTGGCACCTTAGAGACTAATAATAAATTTATAATAATAAATGTTAGTCTCTAAGGTGCCACAAGTACTCCTTTTTCTTTTAACATGATTATAGGGGCTGGGGTGCTACATTTCTTTCCTGAACCACCTTTCAGAAAAGTATCCTTGCAAGCTGAGCTGTGCTCTCTCTACCTCAGCTCTGCAGTCTGCCATGGAGTGTAAATAGGGGGAATAAATGACTTGTGTGAATTGGGAAATAAATGACTACAGTAGGATGGGAAGGTTTGTGGCCTGCAATGTTCAGGAAGTCACACTAAATGATCACAACAGTCCCTTCTGGCCTTGAAGTGAATGAGTCTAATATGAGGGATCAGGAAAATAAGTGAGTAAGGTGTGAGGGGTCAAGAAAATAAGTGAGAAACTGGTGGTGGGGGAGGGAGAAGAGGAAGAAAACGAGAACAAAGTATAGAAAAGGAGCGAATGAATGACCTAAGTAGGCAAAATTAATGGGTTTGAGGGAGTATTCGGTAGAGAGGAGGCAGGATAGGGAAAACTTTGAGGAGAGAGATGAGTAAAACTGTTTAGTGAAAGAAAACTAACAGTTTGTAAAATAAATGCAAGCACTGTTATAGCCAGGTCCCAGGATATTAGAGATAAAAGGAGGGTGAGGTGGTAATAAAATATTTATCAACCTTTGGGCCAATGCAGGCAGATGCACAAGATTCATACTCCAACTTTGCTATGGATTCTCAGTCCAGACATGTTATGTTCCTAGAGAGATTAGCAGGAACATCTCATGAGCAGAGACGTCCAGCCTTATTTGAAATTGTGTAATGTGAGCAAATGAAGGCTGGGATGAGAACTCTACATAGATTTTCTCCTCTGATTCAAGTTAGAATTAGAAGTTGGGTCCAGAGATGAAACTAGGTCACTGACCCATTGCACCACTTCAGAAACCTCATCTTTTTATTTTAATTGTGTGATGATATATTTCCAAAGATGGGTATCTGTAAATACATGATTCTGGGTGCAAAATGACCATGTGTATTTGTACACTTGGCCTATGGTTACACTAGAGAGCTTACAGCGGCACACCTTATCTGCTCTAAGCCAAAGGGAGAGAGCTCTCCTGTCGATTTATTTAATGCACTTCCAATGAGTGGTGGCAGCTATGTTGGTGGGAGACACTCTACCACCAACATCGTGCTGTCCACACTGGTGCTTAGGTCTGTGTAACTTATGATGTTCAGGGGGTGGCTTATTCACAACCCTGAGCAACACAAATTATACCAACATAAGTGGTAGCATAGACCTAGCCTTGGTCAGTCGTTCCTTGAAGGAAAGGTGTAGCACACTTATCTTTATTTTCTCGCTCAGTCATCTGATTTAAGTCAGGATTACAAAAAGTTTATACCCCTCCCTCATGCCAGAGGTCTGTATTTACTGTTTCCAGTGATTACTGTCACATCTTTGTTTTTTGGGTTCTTTTTTTGAAAATCAAATATTAGCAAACTCTGTTACAAATTAATACAGAAAATTGATAAAACAAAGCAACAGGCACTTCAGGTCATCTATGTTGACCTCCATCCATCCCAGAACTCCCTAACAGATCTACCTTTCATTGGACATCTGTCAATGACTGATTTGTGAACCTCCATGATTTTCAAATCTTATGGCCACTTATTGTTCTGAAAATACCTGACCTCTGTGGTGAATCAGTTTAATAAACATGAAACTCAAGGTAATACAGCAGATTGGTATAGGATGCTGGGAATAATATAACGGTGCATTTCAAAATGAGTTCACTTTGTGCTCTCCACATGGCACACACTTTGCTTAGCTGAACATAATTTGTCGTCCTTTTTGTATCTGCTGCTTGTGATTACATTGCATTGCAAGCTGGCCAGATGTGCATGCAAACACTGTGGGTGTGCACTAGCCTCTGAAAATCTGTCCCTCTGTGGCCAGTTTCTTTAGTGCCACATACACAATAGATCTAGGGCACTCAATGGGTTAAATAGCTGTACTTCAGATATAACCGGCAGGTAAGATTTATAATCAGACTTCTTGTTTGTATTAAAAATCCCCTTTAGTAAATGTTAGGTTCAAGGGCTGCCAATCTAACACCTTTCTTGTGAACAGCACGTTAACAAAAACAAAAATATTCTATTTTGAACACGAGTACATAATAAAGCTCTTGATTAAAAGAGGAACAATCCTAATTTCAGGTCTTCTGTGAAACATGGAATCTTTATCTGAATTCCTTCGACAAAAGAAAATTGAGGGTTTTTGTTTTGCTGCATTTTTTGACTTGGTCTCCACTAATTAAGGAGCAATTTAAGTTACTTACACTTTGAAGTTTCATTCATTACCTGTCCTGTGTTAAGTCAACAAAAGGCTACATCTAAGGCAGCAAGTCTCGGGCCATCACTTTTTCTGGCTGCCTAATTAAATATAATTACTTTATTTTGTGCCAAGGTTCATACTTGTAACATTGCCTTGTAATAAATTGAATGCATGCTGCAGGGGGACTGTTTGACGCCAGAGAGGAGACGTTCCTGCTGTCCCTTCCTGCCACAGCATCTAAGTCAAAAGTACAGAGATGTCATTCTGCTACCTGTTTGTTAGCTGCTCTACGGATGAAACTCACCAGTAGAGCTCTCTTTCTTTAAATAGGCTGGATGTATACTGACCCAATCCTATTCCTAAAAATAGCCTGAATTCTGAATATACTCTAATTAGCCATAGAGTGAACTCTAGAGTTTTAAGACTTGAGGAAAGGGTATAATTTATTTGAGTGACCTTTCCATGGCACACCAACTTTGCATCAGTGTTCCTTTACTTCACAATATTATGACAAAGATCAAAAACATTGTTTCCGCTCATTCTCTCTTGAAGGATTTGAATGACTGTCACTGAACATTAAAACAAAATACCTCTGCCATACCCTGAGATACTGGCCACAACAATACCAAATAGAAAACATCACCCGCATTTTATTTTTCGTGCAAATCAGGAAAAGTTTATTGTGGAAAGACTAAATTACAAGCCCAAAGAGCTTAATGAGCTCTGGAAAAACTCTGACCCACAAAGTAGGTGCGAGCCAGTCTGAATTTTGACTCAGACTTCAGTGATTAATCATATGGTAAATCTGGTCTCACTAGCACTAATAACAGGGCTTGCCTTTGGCTCTTTGTTGGCCAGTGAAACAAGAACATCTTCATGCAGTGTCAGAACCTTCCCCTTTTGTTTTAATGGTGCCAGCAGGTCTACAATGCAAGCAGTTAAAACTAATGTGAGATCTTAAGTCTCAGTCTCTCTCTCAAATTGCATTCAGGTTTAAAGACCACGCACCCCCCCCCCCCCCAAAAAAAAAAAAAACTAACCTTCTGTGTACAGATAACTTGGGCAGTGTTTGGAAGAACATCACAAAAATACAAATTAAAGGACAGATGAGACTGTTTCCGAGGAATGATAACTACTTACAGGTATAAACTGGAAGCAGAAGGTTCTCTCATTCGGTTCATTATAAAATGTTTGAGACAAAAATTGCCCTAGATTTTTGTTTTTTACAGCTTCATGCATTAGCGAAGGCTAGTAACAAAGAAATCAAACATGCACACCCTCAGTGGCCTTTCTTTTGTTTTATGAACAACTTTTTACACTGGTTTTAAATTTTGATTTCACATTGAAGTTTTCACCATACATATTTGCATATAAACACCTTTGGAGATCCAAGTGCAAATTGGACAAGTCCTCTTATCTGGCTAACCTTAGTTGCAGAGTCCAGCCCATAATATTTATAATGCTTATATGCATAAAGCATATGTAGCTCTCAGAAAATAATTAATGTGTCTGGAAAGCTTGCAGTAGCAATCTGTCACAATAAGTCACTCTAAATCTATATGTATGAGAGAGAGAAAATCCCTTTCTAGGGCTTGAGCCTCATTTACTCTTATGGCCCTGTTCTACACTGGGAGTGTAAAGGGTCTATAAAGTGAATATAAATTTCTGCATTAAAAGCATTCCAGTGTTGCCTTTGTAAGTAGGTAACATTACCATAATATTACCTAAATGTTCTTTTATTTAAATTACATTTACACCTACTTCAAGGTCCTTTTACCTTCTTGTAGTGGCAAAGTATATCCAGTCCTATCAGACTTTGCTTGGTTTTAGACTTATGAATCTCACTAATTTTCTTCCCATCAAGAAATAACCCAAATCAGTCCCCATGTAATTGAATAGGAACAGTTAATTGTAACTTTCTAACTTAGTGCTAGAATTTTTTACATTGACTGAGGTGACTAAACGTTTTTCAATATTCCTTAAATTAAGGAAAGTTTTGGTAAGACTGTGATAACATTACTTATAAAGGCAAACTGTTTCTAAACAGATGTTATACACATAAGTAGAGGTCCGTTTGTTCTAGAGTAAAGAGGTCTTGCTAACACGCATTTAGATATCTAGAAAACACTACAGATCAGATATTGCCTTTTTGCACTACTCTGGTAGTCAAGGTGGATTTAAAGCTTCCCTAAAGGAGCTGCTGAGGAGTAGAGCTAGCTCCACACCACCTCCTACTAGCCCCTTCTTCTCTGCACAGGGGCCATACTCGAGAGCAGGACAGAATACAGAACCACGACAAATCTTGATAAGTTAGAGCAGCCTGGAAGCTGCTGTAAAATGCTTCATGTGCTGAACATCCTCTGGCTGCCCACAAGATCAAAAGGGACTGGAGAGATGGTGTAATGTGATCATTGCCCTCTCCCACACACAGGACTAGCAGTAGACCTGAGAGTAGTCAAGACCATGCTTGGGTGCTCTCAGTTCTATTACACTCCCAACTCTTCATTCTATTAGGCTTCAGAGCAGCCTAATCAGTGCCTAGGTGGTGTCTATTCTGCCAGAGAAACACCCTTTAAGAATAAGCTGAACATAATATACTATAAATAAAATTAGACTCTTCAGTTTTATTTGAATTGGTACTAATTATGGGCCAGTTTTCTTCTATTTCTGTAAACGGAACTGTAACCGTGCCTTTGTGCGTCACAACTGAATATACAAAATTCATGATCTGCTGAGAAGTAGGGCAGATAACCTCCAGTTTTGGGGTGTTTTCTCCCATGAGATATACCAAACCTGCAACAAAAGTAAACTTCTGTTTCACCACATGGGCTAACAAGAAGTCATAAAAACAGTTTCCTTAGGTATTCCAGTCCTTGTATTACCCCAAAAACACTAGATTTAAAGATGAGTGGTTCTTTGCAACCAGTCTCATAAAATAAAAGGTTCTTCTGATCCAAAAGAACCAATCACACCCCCAGATCAATTTATAACTCAGATATTACCCAAAAATCTCACTGATGCCAATCCTTTAGTATCTAAAATCTGAATGTTTGTTTATAAAAAGAAAGGTGAGTTAAAATTGGTTAAAGGAATTAAATACATACAATAAATGCAAAGTTCTTGGTTCAGGCTTGTAGCAGTGATGGAATAAACTGCTGGCTTCAGTCAAGTCTCTGACTGCTTCCAAATCATTGGAAGGACTTCAGTCCCTTGGTTAGAATGCTCCCATTAGCGTAAGTCCATAGTCTAGAGGTCTGAGCAGGAAAGAGACAAAATGGAGGTGTTTCCAGGGCCTTTTATAGCTTCTGCCATGTGGAGGGAAACCCATTGTTTCCAACAGTCCTCAGCACAGCTAGTGGAAAATTACAGGTAAAAGATGGGAGTTTAGAGTCTCATGGGCAAGTCACATGTCCATGCCCCATTTCACCTAGTCATTGCAGGAAACTATTACCTATACTTCAGGTGGAACGTCCAAAGGAAAGTCCATTCAGTTTAGATGGGCGTCTCCCATGTTCCATTCTGAGTTAAGTATCCCTTTGATGGGCCACTCAATTTGAATAGTCCCGCCAAGATGTTCTGGCTAACTACCTTGTGGGCGTTACCCCAGGAGCAAACACTTGAAATACAGGTATAGCGCCAATAATCATAACTTCAAATACAAAAATCATACATGCATACAAATAGCATAACCTAACCTTTTCATAGACCTCTTACATGTCACGTTTTTGTACAAGATTTGTTGCAAATAGATCAGTGGTTGCAACAATGATCTATACAGTCATATTTTAATCCGATAATGTCAGAGGAACAAATAGAAAAAGTTATACCAATATTTTTAAAAATTACAATGCTAAATGAACAATTGCATGTACTTTACTGTGGCCCAGGTTGACACATCAGTCAAGGAGCTGTACAAAAGAAGCAACTTCAGTGGCTTCAATTACAGTGAAATTCTAGATATCTTCATTAATTAAAATTTCCTAACACTCCCCAAATAAGTAGTGTCTTTAACTTTTATTCACATGCTCCAGTCACCACCAGTTCTCGTGGTCTTAAAAGGCCTGGTACAGTCCCCCGTCCCCGTCCCCCCCCCGGCACTAATGGTGCTAGCAATGCTTCGTTGCCATGTTGTTATACTTCGAAGCAGTGCATGTGCCTGCTTCAAATGGATCTTAAGTGGCCTATGCCACCAGCCTCCTAACTTTTTTTTCCTGAGTCATTATTTGCTTTCACCTCTTGATTTCTTGACATACCTGTGGCTATCTCTGCCCTGAAGAGATGCCCTGCTCCTAACACACAGTTATGTTGCTTCTTGGTCCTAATGAGGCTACCTCAGAAACATCTTCAGTACTCTGATAGCAACCACTTTTACTGAACCAGTTTAAAACCTATTTTTAAGTCGTTCCAGGCTATCTTTTCAAACATACAAGAATTTGATAGATTGGGCAAATTTCCATATAAAACTAGGCTAGAAAACAATTTTCAAATTTGGGTTAAATACAATTTGGCCCCATTAACAGTGACACTTAGCTGGAACCAGCTTAAAACACTGAGCTTGAGGGTATGTCTATACTACCACTTAAGTTGATCTAACTTGTGTCACTCAGGAGTGTGATACCCCCCTGAGCGAAGCAAGTTACAGCGACCTAAGCTTGTCCATACTGGTGCTATGTCATAGCTTCTGCATCTCTCGGAGGTGGAGTAATTATGCCGACTGGAGAGCACTCTCCCGTTGGCATAGAACAAAGGTGGGCAACCTGTGGCCCACAGGTCACATGCAGCCCATCAGGGTAATCTGATTGCAGGCCACAACATTTTGCTGATGTTGACCATCTGCAGGCATAGCCCCCCGCAGCTCCCATTAGCCGCAGTTCATTGCTGAAAATATTAGGTCAAATTAAATTATCTATGGAGTACCTTGGAGATTTTTGTATGGGTAATTGGAGAAGCAGCATGAAAAGATGCCAAGCAGTGGGAAAAGAGCATACTTCAAGATTTCACATTTTATTGTGTGTCAGGGACGGTGGCTGTTATTAGATACTAGTTTCCTGAGTCAAATACTAGGTATTTCAATATCTATATATTCGGTGTTTTTATCATTAACGTCTCTTCAGCAAAATTTACCATTTATAGTTTGTTTAGGGTACCTATTACAAAATAGTACCCTGAGTAGTTTGGATATTGTGATTTTAATTCCAAAATATTCAGGAAGGAGCTATTGATATAGTTAAGGATTTATGCAGTTTCTGCCCCTACATAAACATGGCAAGATACTAATCAAGAGTGTGATTTCACGTAATGGTCATGGGAAAAGCAAAGAAGCCATCACCTTTTAAAATACCTTTTCAGTGTTAATTTGTGAAAAAAGTGCCAGAGGGTTTCTGGAAAGGTTAAGATAAGGGACATGTTTTGTTTTTGTAATCCATATAAATTTATCAGATTTTGTAATAGCAATGTCATTTTCCTTAATCTGATTCACTGTACATCAGTGGTCTCCCACCTTTTTACGTACAAGATCACTTTTTGAATTCAAGTGCAACCCAGGATCAGCACCGTCCTGCTCACTCTATCCCCCCTCCCACCCTCACTCACTCTCCCCTACCTTCGCTCATTCTCACTGGGCTGGATTGGGGGAGGGGGTGTGGGCTCTGGGCTGGGGCCAAGGGTTTCAGAGTGGGAGGGGGTGAGTGGTGCAAGCTCTGGGAGGGAGTTTGGGTGCCGGCAGGGGCTCCAGGCTGGGGCAGAGTGTTGGGGTGCAGGAGGAAGTACAGGGTGCTGGCTCCAGGAGGGGGCTCAGGGCTGGGGCAGGGGGTTTGGGGTGTGGGAGGGGTGTGGGCTCCCACCTGGCAGTGCTTACCTTGAGTGGCAGTGCAATGGGGCTAAGGCAGGATCCCTGCTTGCCCCAGCCCTGCGCCGCTCCTGGAAGCGGCCAGCACATCCCTGCAGCCCCTGGGAGGGGGGCATGTGGCTCCATGTGCTGCCCCTCTCTGCAGGCACTGCCCCCACAGCTCCCATTGGCTGCAGTTCCCCGTTCCTGGCTGCTTACAGTTTGATTGTCTATACACTAATCCGATGGTATTATAGGTCTTTTTTTCTTAGATTTTTTTTATACCAGTCTTGTCACCCTCTTTCCTCAAGGCTTCAGTCCATCCAAATTGCTGTTTCCAAAATCCTCATTCTTATCCATCACTTCAGTTGTTCCATCCTCACTTGCTTTGAGCTTCTTACTTTGCCTTTCATCTGCTTCTCTCACTGGCATGTATGTATTTACTGACCCATATGTTCAGAACATCTTCCCCAAAAATGGTTGCCAAGCTGCCTCTCTGTTTCTTTCAATTATCCACCAACTTCAATGAAACTACAGATTTATGCTAGCTGAAGATCTGGCCTATTTTTTTATTGAGCTCCTAACAGCACATGGTATGATCTTTTCTAAGGAATAATTTTGCAGCAAAGATCTATTTCCTGATGACCATTTGGTTTGGAGGAGTTGGAGGTATTAGAGGTGATAGACCAGAAAGTTTGATATCCATCATGGCTCATTTCAGAACAATTTGACCATAGATTATCAGTTTTCATGTAATTTTCTCATTCTAGCCGATATTGCTTTCCTCAAGAGCATTTCAGCAATGGTGCCTTCAATATACACTTCATCTTCCTTGGTTAATTGTTGTTGTGCAGCATAAATAATTAGTATTTATTTCTAGCATAAAATTCCAAACCATTACCATGCTTGGTAATATCAATAGCTGGCTTGGGACAGTTACTGATTGTTAATATTTTTCTGGGGGTTTTGTATATACGTGGGAATGTTTGGGGGTGGGGTATTCTAGTAAAAGTTGCTGACCTCCCATTCTTTTGCTTCTTGACCTATTTTATGTCTTGCCAGATGTAGACTCCTTAAAGACTTTCATAATCCGCCTCTGTCTCTTCAAATACTTCTTCCTTCTCCCTCTACAACTTTTCCATTTGACCTTCTGCTAATTCCTTCAGAATATTGCAGTAGTCCATACTTCCTAACCAATTAAAGATATGTAAATGGCACAGTAGAAGCAACTACCTAACAACCCTCTATATTCCCTGAGATGACTGAGGCCAAAACCCCATTTATCCAGTTTGGCCCATCTTAAATCCCAAATTTCCATAAGATAGCAGCTAAACTTGTCTATCATTGATTTCAGAACTTCAGTGTTTGTTGTTTTTTCTCCTTTTAGTTCAGACAATAGTAGTAGTAGACTATGCTTCCAGATTTAGAGAAACTAATTTTTAGAGTTCAGATATTTATACTTAAGGGTCAAGGTTTATGTTTACTTCATAAAGACCACTTTATATAATCAGCAATCAAAGAATGCAAGATTATCACTTTTGCAAACTTTCCTGTGCCTATGATAATTAAACCAACAAATTAGCTAAAGGCTCCAATGTGGAAGAAGATTGGTAGACTGTGGTCAAGACACATTTATGGATTTTCCCTTAAGCTGCTTTTCTTGAGGAAGCTTTGATAAAGAACATGTGATATCAATTATCATTAGTTTTGTGTGGTTTCTGTGTTTGGAACTCTGACTTTAGAAGGCAGAGTTTCCATGCTAAATCTTTTAATGTATAGCTTATATTTATGCTGCCAGCCCACTCTCATTTTGAATTTGTCATCTAACATTGAAAGACTAGATTTAGGTCAATTTATACATATAGGCTGCAGGCAACAGCCTTGTGCTCAGTGATATTTCTTCCTCCAAGTAGGTTTGACAAGCAATCATAACAGCTATAACAATATATTCTAAACAGTACACTATTAATGTACTATTTTATTTTATCATCCTTTTTATTAACTCTGTAAAACTGAAGCGCTTTCTAAAATGGGGAGTTGTGATACTGAAAACAAAGATTTTACTTACAAATTAAATCCTCTGCAAAAAGCTCAGGGAACAAAGCAATTCTTCAGCATCAGTCTCCCTTATTTGCTCACTGTCTTCTATAGTACATCGATGTGAGCTGGCCTTTATAGACTATAATAATTCAGACAGACATGATTCATTCTTGAGATCTTTAAGTATGTGGATGAGTCACTGATAAGTGTGTATAAATTGTTATGCTGACCAGATTTAGAGCATCAGCAGCCAGAACTGAAAATTTCAGGATGCAGTTGGGAGTAGAGGAGGAAGAGCCTAAAATTTCTTACAACTTTAGAAGCCCATCTGACAATTCTTAGCAAGATTGGACAATTCCTTTCTCTGGGAAAAAAAATGAACTATATAATTTATTTTTACTTTATCAAGGATGGTGTTAGAGGTGATTTCAGCCTGACTTTTCACAGCTTTTATTTATTTCCACTGAGTTATGGATTCTCAGTACCTCTGAAAATGAGGTTCAAGATTTCTGAATTCCTTTGTTCAAAACAATGCAAAACCTCCAGGTGATACAGGAATGTTGGTATATTCAGGACCCTGACTTTTACAGGGTGCAGGTCCAGGCCAGGGCCCTCATTGGAGAGGACTTGATCCAAGTACAGTTGAGAGGGTCAAAGTCAGGAGTAGCAGTCTGTCTACTTTCCTGCTGTAGGATTAGGTAGAAGTTGAGGTCAATGAGCCCCACCAGGGCAGAGCCAAGTGCATCAGTGAAACTAAGGTTTGTGGGACAGAAGCAGGGCCAGGAGTCAAGAGTGGAGCAGGGGACCAGGAACTGAGGCAGGGTGAGAAGTTGGGAGTAGAGGACCAGGAACCAAGAGAGGCTAGATATCAGGAGTAAGTTATCATGGGATTTCTGTAGCATATTTAAACTCTTGGAGCTCAGGGTGTGCATCAGGGTCTGTTTGTAGGAGAAAGCCAGGGACCCACCCTGTGACACAGACAGCCTCTAGATGTTTTCCCTAGGCCTTAAATACCATGCTTGGGTCAGTCATGGAATTCAGTAGGCTCCACCAGTCAGAACCTCTGTTGGCAAGACAACTCATGGTGTTTGAGCCCCTAGGCTGCTCTTCTCCACTTCATCAGAGCTGTCAAGTAATACCATATGCTCTTTTACAACAAGAGTTGTAAAAACTGTACATGTGCAGATGACACTAAGCTGAGGGGAGAGGTAGATACGCTGGAGGGTAGGGATAGGGTCCAGAATGACCTAGACAAATTGGAGGATTGGGCCAAAATAAATCTGAGATTCAACAAGGACAACTGCAGAGTCCTACATTTAGGAAGGAAGAATCCCATGCACCACTACAGGCTGGGGACCAACTAGCTGAGCAGCAGTTCTGCAGAAAAAGACCTGGGGATTACAGTGGACAAGAAGCTGGATATGAATCAGCAGTGTGCCCTCGTTGCCAAGAAGGCCAACGGCATATTGGGCTGTATTAGTAGGAGCATTGCCAGCAGATCGAGGGAAGTGATTCCCCTCCATTCGGCACTGATGAGGCCACACCTGGAGTATTGCATCCAGTTTTGGTGTGTCCCCCCACTACAGAAGGGATGTGGACAAATTGGAGAGTCCAGCAGAGGGCAATGAAAATGATAAGGGGGCTGGGGCACATGATTTACAAGGAGAGACTGAGGGAACTGGGGTTATTTAGTCTGCAGAAAAGAGTGAGGGGGGATTTAATAGCAGCCTTCAACTACCTGAAGGGGATTCCAAAGAGGAGGAGCTCGGCTGTTCTCAGTGGTGGCAGATGACAGAACAAGGAGCAATGGTCTCAAGTTGCAGTGGGAGAGGTCTAGGTTGGATATTAGGAAACACTATTTCACTAGGAGGGTGGTGAAGCACTGGAATGGGTTACCTAGGGAGGTGATGGAATCTCTATTCTTAGAGGTTTTTAAGGCCCAGCTTGACAAAGCCTTGGCTGGGATGATTTAGTTGGTCCTGCTTTGAGCAGGGGATTGAACTAGATGACCTCCTGAGGTCTAATATTCTGTGATTCTTCCCTTTTATAGTCTTTTTAGATATAATTGCTAACTTGCTTCAAGATTTCTAATGCTGCTTGTCAATCAGTCTCATATTTAGGTGTTCTTTACAAGTGCTTCTTTGAATAAAGACAATATGGATAGCCAGTCATCACAATTTATCAAACTACATTTTCACAGCTCATGGAACCTGTATGATGGCAGTGTGCTGTTTTCTTGAGTCTTAAGCTTTTTATTACATACTGTTTTCTTCAGTGAGGCTCTTAAGATTTTTGTCTGTTCTTTACATGGTATTTCTGTAGCATGTTTAAACCTACGGTGCTCAGAATACACTTGAGAAATAAAATAGGACAGGTATATTTTGCAAATGGCATAAAATGAAAATCCCATTTCTATGTTGTTTGTAAAACTAAATGTGCAACAAAACAGAACAGTCAGCTATTTGCAAGAGATGAGAAATATTGAGAACCATGAAACACAGTGGGCCAAATTCAGACTTGATGTGAGTAGTTAATGAAGATGCACCTGTTATACCACGTCTGAATTGTAAATTTTGATAGTGGCTAATCAGAAGGTAGAGGTGTTACTAAAGTCATGATATATCTGGAAAATAAGTTTGTTTTTGTTCAATTAGCCTTAAACTCCAGCTTCCACTTATTTAGATGCAAATATTGCAAAGGACCTAGTAGCAGGGGCAAAAGCTTCTAAAGCAGGCAAGAGAACCCAAATAGATTCTGATTTTTTTTTCATCTGAAACTTGCAGAACTTTGGAGGTTTTTTGATATTATGGGTAAAAATGAGTTCAGTTACCTTTTAAGTCAGCCCTTCTCATTGGAACTTAATGCATCAGTAATGTTGTTGTGGGTCCTTCACAGCTTAGTCCACGGCTTCTTAAGATCCTATACCTTTCCTTTCTCCGCCTCTATTTATGGTCTTCATGTCCAGTTCAGGGGGCTCTTCCCACAAGCAAAACTCTGACTGCTTGAATTATCTCTCATAGTAGGCTGTACAGACCTCCAGAATCTGACTGTCCATTTCACTTAGCTGGAGCCACTTGAAGGAGAGGGAGGAGGAAGATGGAGGGACATGTCTCCCTCAGTTTTTTGCTCTGTTATACATGTACCATACAATTTAGTAGCAGGACTCATGCATATTAACTTCATGTCATTCTGCCCCTCACCCCACAATTTTACTTATGATGTTGCACCTGTTATGAAAAGATGTTTCAAAGATCAGACATAGCATGTGACAGTGCACCTGACAATGGCAAAAGACTATCCTGTTAAAGGAGAGAATTCTCTTCCACCACTGAAGTCAATGAGAGCAGGATCAGTCCCATAATGCAGCTTTTTTGTGTCATGAATGAGAGTGATTGCAATCTACTGGTGACATAGCTTAGAGGTGTGGATTCTTATTTTAAAAGTGCAGTAGAAGCTTGCTGTGCCCTGGAAAGGTAAGGAGAAAGTAAAGATTGATGGGTTAAGTGTGTCCTGTGTGGGATTGGCAAATGATTTTTGTATGCAATTACCACTTAGAATTCTGAGGCATCCTTCAAAACAAACCCAAAATGGATGGGTTTTTTTAAAAGTTAATAAAATATTTCTTAACAACACTTACCTTCAGTGGGAAGTTTCCTGTGGGGAACAATGAATAGTCTTCAGGGGACAAAAAAAAGATCCAGTCCGGCCTTAGACTTGACTCTTAGTTTCAGAGGTTGATTAAGCAGTCAGGCACAAAAGGATCCCAGTAACCTGTTCACTAGTTGCTATTGATGTCTTAGTTTTCAATATTAAAATGAATCGCAAGGTACACCATGTATAGTGAAACCCTAGAGCACGTGAGCTCTCCATTCCTACAGGAAAGTCTAGTCTATCACACTCTCCCACCACCCAGTGGCACAAGGCTATGGACAGTATTTTTACAGTGGCACCACACCATACACCAAGCCACAGCTCACTTAGAGGAAAATAGACATGCTCATGACAGAGAAGTGACAAAGTGGGGAAAAGACACAACAGTCCAGCCAACAACTATCTCCTCCAAGATTACACCTGTCACTTCTGTGGCAAAATCTGCAGGGCACGAATTGGGCTCCTCAGCCATTTAAAACCCCACCAATGAACCCCTTTGGCAGACATCCTCCTCGCATTGAGGTATAACCAAAGAAGAGAATGAAGATTTACAATTGGCCATGGCTGTTTGGGGTTTTTCTGATGGTTATTGAACAGCCTAGCTCTTGTACTTAAATTTACACTCATCAATTTAAAACTTTCCAAATGTTTTAACTTTCAAACTGTCACTTTCTGGATTGAATTTAATATCCCTATCCTGATGTACAAGACACTTAATGGGCTTGGGGTAAAGCTACCTGAGATGGCCTATCCATTCATGAGTCATGACCCTCCAAGATGGCTGTACTCCACAGCCATGCTGCAAACAAGCCTGGCCTAAATTAAGCATATGTGCTAGAGGCAAATTATTTTTGGTGGGAGGACCCCAAATGTGGAACTAACTTCCAGACAACATTAAACTGAACCTGAGCATGTTAATGTAAAGGGATTGTTGCCCCCTTACTAACATTCAGTGGGGGTGTTTTAGTTGCTAGCTCCCAATACTCAAAGGGGAAGGGTTGATGGGGAATCAGGACCCTGAGTCTGACAGACCCCAGGAACGATGGGGAGAGGCCAATGCTCCAGGTCAGCCTGCATGACAGGCCAGGCAGGGAATCAGGAGGCCAGGGAGGTCCCATCCGTGTGAGCTGGAATTGCCTGGGTCAGACAGAGTGGGGCTGAGTTAAGGAGAAAGCAGGGTCCCAAGCTGAGCTGGGGAGCAGAGCTGTGCCAGATCCAGAGAGAGCAGACCCTATCCTGGGAGCAGAGTTGCAGCCCCAAATCCAGAGGCACAGCCCAGAGAGAGCAGACTTGCCCTGGGAGGAATCATAGAATATCAGGGTTGGAAGGGACCTCAGGAGGTCATCTAGTTCAACCCCCTGCTCAAAGCAGGACCAATCCCCAACTAAATCATCCCAGCCAGGGCTTTGTCAAGCCTGACCTTAAAAATTCCTAAGGAAGGAGATTCCACCACCTCCCTAGGTAACCTCCCCCACTGCAACTTGAGACCATTACTCCTTGTTCTGTCATCAGCTACCACTGAACAGTCTAAATCCATCCTCTTTGGAACCCCCTTTCAGGTAGTCGAAAGCAGCTATCAAATCCCCCCTCATTCTTCTCTTCCGCAGACTAAACAATCCCAGTTCCCTCAGCCTCTCCTCATAAGTCATATGTTCCAGTCCCCTAATCATTTTTGTTGCCCTCCACTGGACGCTTTCCAATTTTTTCACATCCTTCTTGTAGTGTGGGGCCCCAAACTGGACACAGTACTCCAGGTGAGGCCTCACCAATGTCGAATAGAGGGGAAGGATCACGTTCCCTTGATCTGCTGGCAATGCCCCTGCTTATACATCCGAAAATGCCATTGGCCTTCTTGGCAACAAGGGCACACTGTTGACTCATATCCAGCTTCTCGTCCACTGTAACCCCTAGGTCCTTTTCTGCAGAACTGCTGCCTAGCCAGTCAGTCCCTAGTCTGTAGCGGTGCATGGGATTCTTCTGTCCTAAGTGCTGGACTCTGCACTTGTCCTTGTTGAACCCCATCAGATTTCTTTTGGCCCAAACCTTGAATTTGTCTAGGTCTCTCTGATCCTATCCCTACCCTCCAGCCTATCTACCTCTCCTCCCAGTTTAGTGTCATCTGCAAAGTTGATGTATTGTACTGATGACATCTTCATCATCTGGACCCATGGAAAAGAAGCCCTTGAGGAATTCCACCATGATTTCAACAATTTCCATCCCACCATCAGCCTCAGCCTGGTCCAGTCCACACAAGAGATCCACTTCCTGGACACTACAGTGCTAATAAACGATGGTCACATAAACACCACCCTATACCGGAAACCTACTGACCGCTATTCCTACCTACATGCCTGCAGTTTTCACCCTGACCACACCACATGATCCATTGTCTAGAGCCAAGCTCTGCGATACAACCGCATTTGCTCCAACCCCTCAGACAGAGACAAACACCTACAAGATCTCTATCAAGCATTCTTACAACTACAATACCCACCTGTGGAAGTGAAGAAACAGATTGATAGAGCCAGAAGAGTTCCCAGAAGTCACCTGCTACAGGACAGGCCTAACAAAGAAAACAGAACGCCACTAGCTGTCACCTTCAGCCCCCAACTAAAACCCCTCCAACGCATTATTAAGGATCTACAACCTATCCTGAAGGATGACCCAACACTCTCACAAATCTTGGGAGACAGGCCAGTTCTTGCCTACAGACAGCCCCCCAACCTGAAGCAAATACTCACCAGCAACCACATACCACACAACAGAACCACTAACCCAGGAACCTATGCTTGCAACAAAGCCCGTTGCCAACTGTGCCCACATATCTATTCGGGGGACACCATCACAGGGCCTAATAGCATCAGCCACGCTATCAGAGGCTCGTTCACCTGCACATCCACCAATGTGATATATGCCATCATGGGCCAGCAATGCCCCTCTGCCATGTACATTAGTCAAACTGGACAGTCTCTACATAAAAGAATAAATGGATACAAATCAGATGTCAAGAATTATAACATTCATAAACCAGTCGGAGAACACTTCAATCTCTCTGGTCACGCGATTACAGACATGAAAGTTGCGATATTACAACAAAAAAATTTCAAATCCAGACTCCAGCGAGAGACTGCTGAATTGGAATTCATTTGCAAATTGGATACAATTAACTTAGGTTACCTTGCATAATGACTTAGGCTTGAATAGAGACTGAGAGTGGCTATTTCCCCTTGTTTTTTTCTACCCCCCCCTTCCTCAGACGTTCTTGTTAAACCCTGGATTTGTGCTGGAAATGGCCCACCTTGATTATCATACACATTGTAAGGAGAGTGATCACTTTAGATAAGCTATTCCCAGCAGGAGAGTGGGGTGGGGGGAGGTATTTTTTCATGCTTTGTGTGTATAAAAAGATCTTCTACACTTTCCACAGTATGCATCCGATGAAGTGAGCTGTCGCTCACGAAAGCTTATGCTCAAATAAATTGGTTAGTCTCTAAGGTGCCACAAGTACTCCTTTTCTTTTTGCGAATACAGACTAGCATGGCTGTCACTCTGAAACCTGTCATATTTGACTAGTGTCATTTAGGACACATTCAGTGTTACCTTAATTATTGTTTGACCGTGATACTATAGTGACAGGCACCTTAGAAAAACCTAAAATAGCCTAGATGGGAGCTTCCAACAGTAATTTAAAATTTTTAAGACCTAACATTTGTTAAGTTGACAGTTTCAAGAGCTGTAGCTCACGAAAGCTCATGCTCAAATAAATTGGTTAGTCTCTAAGGTGCTACAAGTCCTCCTTTTCTTTTTGCGAATACAGACTAACACGGCTGTTACTCTGAAACCAGTTTCAAGAGATGCAGAGTCTGGGAATGCTATATGTTGTCTGCCTGAACACTCCATAAATAAGGCTTGGCCTGTGGCTTAAAATGAGCAATCTTAGGAAACTTTCTGAAGAACAGGGTCTTCACTCACTGCTCTTGGAAGAACTTGAGGTCTCTGATATGTGAAGGTTTTGTGTCTTGTTAATGTTTTATTGGGCACCAGAAAGAAAACAATTCAATCAATCCATTAAAATAATAGTAATAACTAATGCTACTGATTCAGTTTTTGAAGATACTGAAAAAAGTTTACATTTACAGAAATAAGATTTGTCAGGGATATTTAAACAGACTAATAATTCCTTCCCATATAGTAGCAGGTTGATATAAGACTCCTTAGTCTGGCATCACTAGCTAGATTAATTTTTACCTTCACTAAATAGTTCTGTATACTTATTGTCACAAAAGCATTTTCAGGAGGTTTTCTTTGGTGGTTTTTGAGATATATGCTATCTTTGTTAATCCTCAGCAATATGTACCATGATTAAATTTACTTATTCTTTGTCTAGATTTTTTACTATTACTTTATTACATGGAGCACTCTTCAATCCTAATGTAACCCTTCTGCCAGGTGGAGCCAGCAGCAACAAGGGCCAGGTTCAGTAATGTATTGGTGAAAAAGGAACCCCTAAACACAAAACCAGTTTGAGTGACCTGGGACAATTACACACCTCCCCGTGGGTGCCTCTAAGGGGCAATACTTCCCCTCTCACAAGCACAGTCTTAGTGTAGCAAAATTTTTAATAAAAGGCGGGAAGTAACTCCACATTAATTTGGGAAAATACCACAACTAAGGTTCATAAACCTAAACCATGAGCAAAAGACCCACCCCAAAGTAAGTTGGGCAGTGTCCTTTCCCCTCAAGTTTTTAAGTCCCTTTAAGGTATCCATCCCTTCTCTGCACCCCACTCACAGTTGCTATCCTTTGCCAGGGCAGCCCCAAACTTCAGAGGCTCATCCACAGAGTTCACTTCCCACCCTGGGTGGAAGGAGGGGTACGGAGGCACCTTTACATGCTCACCTGCTTGGGTACTCGTTAGCCAGCCACTTGCCACGCCTCTCTGTGGGGCTCTGCTCTGGCCCTTTCCACGAGCCACACTGCTGGCCGCTCACCAAGATGTCTTCAGGGCCCACCACTTGACACAGCTCTCAGTGATTTCAGCTCTTAGTGGGGGAGCCTCACTGTTGGTGCACAGTGGGCAGTCTCTTGCAATAGAGACACTGTCCCAAAGTTGGTCTAATACTTAGACCTAGGTATCAGTGATTTCAGTTCTGCAGCATGTAACAAGACTCTGAATTGAGTCTAAATGAGCTCTCTTATTATACTGTGGAGAGAGGAAAGGTAAGATGGTGTCTAGGACCCTTAAACAGGGCCCACACCACCAAGAACCAGTTCCCACCCTCTCTCAACTCATTGGGCTTTGGAACCCATGTCCCCTGCCTAGCAAGTGCCATTCAGTTCAGAGTCCCTCCATCAGGGTATGCCAGGTACAGTTCTGCTGCCCTCCGTTCACACAACAAGGATAACAGCCCTTTATTACTCCTGCCCCAATAACAAGGAGACTGGGGATCCAACAGCAGTCACAAGTGATCGTTTGGGCAAGCAATCCCATCATGCTGAGCACCTAGGCAGGGTGGGTGTGCCCATGAAAACGAGATCAGCTCCTGAAGTCCTTATCCACAGCTCTCCACTAGATGTCAGAGAGCTCATTCAGACTCTACTTACATCCTCCCCGAAGCTGAGAATTTGTCATCCCGACAAATCACACTCCATATTATACCAAATTCATTAGTTCCCCCCCCAAAGGACCTCAGGAAACCAACTATGGCTTCCACAAGCCTATGAACTAAGTGTATTTGGTTCTTCACTTGCCACTCCAGGTGTATCATAAGTTAACCAGCTTACTGACCTTATAACCCTGTCCCTATTGAGAGGGGGTGATGCAGGGGCAGGAGGGGACAGCTTCTTGGGCAAGTGATAGTGAGGGTTCTTTTGAGGATCCCTCGGCTATGGGCATAGGCCCCTGCATCTCTGATTCTAATAGTGGAAGGTCCAAGGCATCCAGGACCCCTTCCACCTGTAGGTCTCCACTGTCCAAGATGTCATCGCAGGGTGGTGTCATTGACAGCACGGGTGTGCCAGCAATGGGCCTAAATACTTCCACCATGGGGTTTGGGGCTGAAGAAGTGGTGCTCTCCCTTGTTTCTGCTGATCGAGAATGAAATCTCGTCTCCATTCTAGGATACACCATGGTAGTGTCTTCCTCCTCAGACTCACTCTCAGATGTGCTGAGTAGGGGTAGGTTTAAAGCTTACAAAACAGGATTCTGTATCAGGTGGATTTATTCAAGTGAAAATCAAATAGGTTACAGAAACTGATTTTGACCTCACCACCTCCACCCCTTCAACTGAAACTGGGCAGAATCTACTGGAATGTACCCTCTGCTCCAGTTTCAGATTTATATAAAACAGCAATTACATAGCCCCAAAAGCTGCTTTTTTTTTTAAATTAATCCCATTCTGAAATTGGATTAGCATAGTGGCATTCTGTGACCTATAGGTGGAGAGTAAAAGTGAAAATAAGATGCTGTTTTACATGTTGCTGTGTTTGGAAAACTTGCCCCATCAAACATATTTGGAGCACAGAAGCTGCCTACTTGTATGCCTATATATTAGGATGATGCAGTGACAGCCTACATGGTGATCGTATTCTTGTGGTTGGGAAGAGATTAATTGGCATAGCACTGCAACTTCTGCAAGTACCCAAGCAGATTGTGTTGGAACGTACATTTCTAAAACCTTAACACTGAACATAAGTGCTGTATTTGTGTCCTCAAGGAGTGACTGTCTTCTGGTTTAACTGTTTTTGGTTAAATGATACCCTATTTGTGATACAAAGCAACCAGTAGATGGAGTGACCAAATTAAAAATGCAGTCAAACTAAATTAAGTTACTTTGTTGTGACGCATTACAGTTAAAATATTTCACAAAGACAAATTCAGTATGAATAATAGAACCGAATATCTTAACTAGGATCACATTTTACTTAACTTTGTGTAGATGAAATAGACACAATCACATTTCCACACAACAGGGAAAGAAGTCATTTGAATAGCCAGTTCCACTCAAAATACAGTTTTATTAAAAACAAGGATTAAGAATTGTGTATTTTTCTTTCAGATGTTAACATGATATGATTGGCATAACTCAGTTTTATTGTATTTCACTGTAGTGTGTGGTACATCACATCATATTGGTACTCTGCTAACTGCATTTGTTCCCCATTCAAATTCAGATCTTCAAAGCCCAAGATAGGCAAGAGCCTAAATATATGGAGGACCATTTCTCCTTCTGGACCATCCAGAGACTATTATGATGAGAGAGGCTGAGAACAAATGTAATCAGAGCTGGTGACAGAGACACATGGAGGTAGGGTACCCATCTGTGGAACTCATTGCTACTATCAGGTTCAACTTTCATCCTTCCCTCAGTAATGGTGACTCTTACCTCTATCCCAACAGAAAAACACACACAACCTATGCATCTATAACCCACTTAAGATAAAGCAGGATGATATTGAAGCTTAAAGACTCCTGTATTGATGCATCAAAATGTTAATTTGCTAGAAGTAGAATACTTATGCTTTGTGCATAGATTTACTTTGTTGTCAAAAAAATTTCTCAGGATATATTTTGAATCCCATTGGTCAAGATCTAGGTGTTGCATATCCTGTAAAATGGCATAGCATTCCAAAGCCTCACCACAGGACACTATGTCACTGCTGAAGGAAATGGAAGAGTATTAAAATCTGTTCTGTTTTTAATATGAAAACTGGCACATTCAAATTCTATTGAAGAATGTTGTTGGGAATTCAACAATAGGTGGTGCTGCTGGGATTGAAAACTGAAGAAAATAATATAAAATTACTCTGATGAATTGCAGAGATGTAATTTAAATATGCTTATGAATCATTCTATAATTATCAAATTATTTCTTAATGCTGTGGAATGCCAGAAGACTAACTAGGAAATGAAAATAAATAAATGAAATAAAGCAGCCTTTTACCAAGGGTGCTGGCCCACTCTTAGAGACATAGGGGGAAGTTGCTGCTAGAATGCAATTTAGGGCAGCTTAGAGGGTTGATCTATGCAGGGCAGGGGCTAAACCACCCCCCAGGATTGTAGAGATGCAAACTGCTTACCTTTTTTAGTCTCCGTAGTTCTCAGGGGTGTATTCCTGCATCAAGTCAATCAATACAGATTCCCAACTGTTCCGAGTGATGTGAGGCATTGCCTTCCTCACAAGTTGGCTCAAACAGCAAATGAATGGATTCTACTGTAATGTACCTGTACCACCTCCTGCTACTTTAAGCAGCTCCCACAAGCACCAATCCAGAAACAGAAGTGAAGAAAAATGGCAGAGTAACATGTTTGCCTGCAATACTGAGCTGGGAACTGATAAGGACCACAAAGGTCTTCCATACCTGGAGGCAGGGCCGGTGTAACAACTAGGCGGCCGCCTAGGGCACCTAGATTTGGGGAGGCCAAAAAGCGGTGCCCCAAATTTTTTTTTACACTATTGCTGGAAAACGAATGAATAAAGAAAAGAGAAACGTCCTTGAACTTGCATTTTAACTTGTTCTCTCGTACATTACAGCTATCGCCTACTCCAGCTCTGCGGTGCGGGCACAAGCATACTGCTTCACTACGGTACAAAGTGGCAATGACGTCATTTTTCTCGTCGCGAGCAGCTGTTACCCATTCTGACAGGCTGTTTATCGTGCTAAGTTTACTAGTTTTCGGAGGTTGTCGACCGAGGCTAACTATTTTTGTTGAGTTGTTTCAGATCTAAGACTCTGGCAATTGCTGCTGCATCATTTCGCTAATACTTTGTGTCAATTGTGTGTGTATGTTAAGTATTTGAGTGTATATGTTTATCATGTGCAAATATGCGTTTGTAGGTTGTTCAAATTTGTCATATTGATATTGTCAGTTGTTGTTAGAGAATCCGCCATTCTAATTTTATAAATATTAATAACAATAATTGGATATTTTAAAGGTAGAATAAAATGTAGTAGATTTTGATATGAAAGAAGGAAGTATATATGACTAAAAAGGGTGTATTCCGATTACAATCAACATTGCTTAATTTTAAGGAAAAGTCATCTTGATCTCTTAATCAATGTTTACATCAAACAGTTGATGAAATTCAAATAGTGACTCATAGTTAGTAAGTGACATGCATTCTCTATCCTTTACTTTTAATAGTGAACAAGGAAAAAAAAACTGATAGGAATAAAATTTCATCTATGTTGCAACAAAGATTTGTTGGGCTATCTACCTTGTCAATAGAACATGACATTGCTCGCAGCATTGACTTGGAGGAACTTGTTTCTAAATTTGCTAAACTGAAAGCGCGGAAAAATAAATTCTAAATTATAATGTGGTTCTCTGTGACTTATGTATGTGATTTATTTTAAGATCCATGCTATGTTGTGCAAAGTGAAAACAATAACAGTGTCAATACTGTCAGGTTATTCATTTATTTTCATTAAATATGTAGACTAAATAATGAACTTAATAAATTTTCAAGCCAAAGGTGTATTAATTCTAATGAATAATGCCACATTATGCAGTATTCATTTTTGAAAGTTTGTAATAAGCGATGCTCCGGGGGAAGAGGTGGTGGAGGGGGGGCGCAAGGTGGAAGTTTTGCCTAGGATGCAAAATATCCTTGCACCAGCCCTGCCTGGAGGCTGTGATAACCAGGCCAAAGAGGAGGAGTAGTTACTGGTGTTGGAGCTTGACACATCAGGGTAACCAATTTCTAGCATGCCTGCATGTGGCTCGGACTGTCAAGATATGTATATGGAGTTTGGAAAGTCTGATTGTTCAGAGGAAGGGACTTAGCTACAGGTGATTGGTTTCCAGCTTCAGGAGCAGATGCAACTCCCCCTGCAGTGCTCTGTAACAGAAGAAGCAAAAAACTCAGGGCCCATTGGTCTGAGAAGGGTAGAATAAGTGGAATCTACCACTCCTGGGGATCAGGGATGCTCCTGAAAGGTATTATGTACCCATCTGTAGAAATAGGAATGACACACGCTTGCTTTCTTCACATGGGTACCGGCAGGATTAATAAGTATGAAACTTGACAGTGCAGTGTTACATTAAGTACTGACAGGTTTCAGAGTAGCAGCCGTGTTAGTCTGTATTCGCAAAAAGAAAAGGAGTACTTGTGACACCTTCGAGACTAACAAATTCATTTGAGCATAAGCCTTCGTTAGTCTCTAAGGTGCCACAAGTACTCCTTTTCATTAAGTGCTGAGTATTACTATGCATGACTTCAGTTGTTCCTACATGTGAAATCTATATTTAAAAAAACCCAAATCTATTGCTAATGTTGAAAATTAGAAAAATTACACCAAGACAAAAGTGAATGCTTGCCTTGTTACATATGTTTGATGAGAAAGCAGAATCTTTGTCCACAAAGTATTGATTTAAATGCACAGCTCTAGTAGTTGGAAAAATAGTTAGTATAGCTGGGTGTAAGCACTCCAGCATCAATTCTACATCTGTATCTACTCAAATCTATGTGTTTAGAAGTATTCAGCTTATCACAGATTCTACACAGATGGCTTCTTTAATTTTTGAAATTTAGACAATCATTGTTAGGGTTAGGGTTTTTTAGGAGTCAGATTTAATATAAAACTCTAGAGTTGATCCTTAGATATTGCATATATTCTCAGTTCTAAATAATAGACGATTGTATCTTACTTTAGAACACTTTTTTACATTTAGAATGTAATTGTCCCCATCTATAAAAAAAAATCAAATGTTAAGTTTTTTGTGTAATTGTTTGTTGCTTGGTTTCTTTTAAAATATAAACAGTTCTGAGAGTTCTCCAAGCTTTATGGTTTAAAAAAAAGTATAAATGTCCTCAGAAGTATTCTTAAAGATATTTGTTTCTGCAATAATTATGATGGAAGTCTACATGCTGTGTTCTTACAGATAGGAGGAAGCATACCCTTTGGCCCTATTACCAAGCTTCAGTCTCCTAAAAGCTAAATGTGTCTATTTTAAGTTACCATTCTGAAAATGGCGTGTGGAAACCTAAGGGAATGCAGAGGAATTATAGTAACTGCCTGAGAAAATATTTG
This sequence comes from Natator depressus, assembly GCF_965152275.1. NCBI lineage: Eukaryota > Metazoa > Chordata > Testudines > Cheloniidae > Natator > Natator depressus. The sequence goes on from NC_134240.1 coordinate 87,756,640, forward strand.
GCAGGGAATTGAATCATATTAAAAAGCAGTAAGGCGTGTCAGAAAATATGTTCATACCCTACTGTGTTACCATTGAAGGCTTACTTTGTTCATAACTTTTAAATACTTGTAAGAAAGTAGCCCTTTTTCAGGTGAACTTTAAAGTTTTATAAACTTTATAACCATAGCACACAGCTACCCAAAGACAGGCAATGTAATGTCTGGGGAAAATAAGAGATTTCTAAGTTTAGAAGACTGACTGAAGTGAATATTATTGGAGGACTATTTCATGGCAGGAGGTAGGTCTGGATCCAGTGTATGTATGTATCAGACATTTTGTGGTATGGATAGAGAGAACTCATATGGTGAATGTTGGGGGTTTTAACAACCATATTTTGGGCCTATAAAATAACCAACTATAAGTTAATTTTAACCCACACACCCAAATTGCTCATTGGTAGCGCAACTTCAGTCCCCTAAACCCTTTATACAAACACACAGTGCCACTACCAAACAAGTAAAAAAGAGGAGGATATTCTTGGGGGTAGCAATGGAAATAAAAACTAGCAGCAGATGACTGATTATGCCTTCCAGGAATACAGAGAGAAAATAGTTCACAGAAAGTACTGCCTGACCTCAACTATCTTTTACCTCCTTGCCCTTTTTTCTTTGTTTTTTCCAGTTCTCTGTTTCTATTCTCTCATATATCCTGTTGCAGCCCAGAGTAGAACCAACGGAAATGAAGGGTATTGGCAACTAAAGTCATTGTAATCCTTTTCAAAACAGCTCATGTTTATAGGCAGGAAATATAGAAGATAGTTAATTATCACACCTTACTGAAGTATTAAAATATGTAATTTGCTATCTCGTGATCATCTAGTAAGTAATTCATAACAATACAATGATAAATTAATAAGAAAAGAAAGGCAAATGTCTAGAGCAGCATAGAAACAATGCAACAACAAACTATATGAATTTATATCAAGTAGCTCATGTCATACAAATTAAATATCTCTTTTAATCTTTCCATTTAGTGGGAGTACATAACTGGGCTTATCTTTGATGGTATTTCTATTTCAAATTGCTAAATATGTAGGTTGAGGTTTTCAAAGCTGTGTAAAGGATTTGGATGCCCAATTAGAATTTAATGGGAATTGGGCAACCGCATCCCCTTATATGGCTTTGAAATCCTACTGTTAATTTCTAAAGTTTACTGAGACTTGCTCTCTGTTTGGTATGTATCTTGGCTACTGAAAATGAATGTAAGTTGTATGCCCATGTTGTATGGGTAGGTTTGTGTAAAACCTGAATTATGTAACATGTTGAGAGGACATGAGAGTCTACATATATCTGAAGAACATTAACTCCAATGAGAGAGAAATTATTTGCTGTGTTACATGGACTCTTGTATATCCTGAAGTAAAATTTTAAAAAAGGAAAATGTAGATCAAGTATCAGGAAACACTTCCTGAGCATGAGAGATTGGAGTGTGGAATAAGTCTCAAAAAGGAAATGCTCGGAACCCTACTAAAGTGACTTCTAACTAGGCAAAGCACTAGAAATTTAAAAACTATACAGACAAATCTTGCATTTAATGATCTGATATGTCTTTTCCATTACTTATGTTACCCCTATAAATTTAAAGCTCTCTCCTCCCCCCTCTGGGGCAATTATCTCTATAGGTTAACGGGACCGTTACACAGTGAATATCCTTAATGTATGTTTATTAGCAGTTAACAGAATATACACACCAAACACCTAATGCTCACCACTCCCAATAAAGCAGACTGAAATCTTCCGACAGCCAGTCAGGATTGGATTTTGTCTGGGGCTCCGGCTGCTGCCTGGTATGGTTGTGCTGGGTATAAGAGTTCTGGCAGCTTTGGTCTTGAGCTGTGTTCCAGAGTTAGGTTCCAACAGGCCTCTCTTTTTTTGACGCTCGTTATGTAGTTAAAATGAGAGTCCTTATCTATACCTTAATCAATGCTTTTACTTCAAGCATGACTATACAATAAATCTAACCACTCATAACCCCCCAAATAGGCTAAAACAATTTCTCTAGCAACAGAAAAACCTTATAATTTCTACTTATCAACAAAAGCAACTTTTAACAAAAATTCACACAGTCAACCAGTAAGAAAATTGCAGAAACTTAAGTTGAGCTTGTCCATATTCCTTTCTATTCCAATGAAGCTGTGATTTTACTGAATCTATCCCTGTTAGTAATGCTGCAACTAGTAGGCCGCAGCAGACCCAAGGCACATGGGTGTCCAGGGGGGCTCAGCGCACTGCCCCTGCACCCACAGGTGCTGCACCACAAGCTGCCATTGGTCATGGTTCCTGGCTGCGGAGCCATCATTAGGGACAGGGACAGTGTGTGGAGCCTCCCTGGCCACCCATGTGCCTAGGGGCTGCAGGGACCTGGTGGCTGCTTCCAGGAGCCTCGCAGAGCCAGGGCAGGCAGGAAGCCTGCCTTAGCCCCTGCTCCCCATCCTTCTCCCCCCAAAAGCTCCCCCCCCCCCCACCACTAACTGGACTTTAATGGCCCGGTCAGCAGTGCCAACCTGAGCCGCCAGAGTCCGTTTTTGACCTGGCGTTCCAGTTGAAAACTGGATGCCTGGCAACCCTAATCTTTTGTCTACATCTAACACTGTGCATAATTTTTAAAAAGCTGTTCTCGCTATTCAGTTCACATGCTGTATAATGACCTCCATCCTTCCAGCTAAATCAGTCTGGAACTCAATGTACAGGCTACTAACAAAATTTCTTAATTGTCTGGAGGGGTTGCTTTTGAGCAATATCAGGCACTTCCCCCAAATTGATTTCATAACATTATTCCAGTTTCTTCTGGCTTAAACAAGTCTAGTGTAATTTCAGCTATGTTTCTTCATGGGCTACCTGGACCTTGGGTGTGAGCATGCATACCAACAACTCCCGTATCCCAGAGCAAGCAGGTATAGAGTAGGTGGGACCTTGGCTCCACACCCTCTACCTTCCAATGCACCAGCCAGCACAGCTGAATCCATACAGGGAAGTGATAATTTGCTACTAATAAAGTCTGGTAGCAATTTACTACCCCTCCCCCCCCCCCCCCCGAGCAAGGAAAAAGAAGCCCATAGTGAGAACTAGGAATCCAATCAGTTTCTGCATGGCACTTGACTGAGCCACACTTTTCAGTGTTAAGAACAAGCTGATTTCTCATAGCAGCCTCCATATTTTGTACACTATTCCCAATTCATGCTGTTGAAGTACATCTACTTCCAATCCAGGTAGTTCTCTTGTCTCCACTGAGAAGAAGAATTTAGGTTCAGTATTGAAGTGCTGGGTAAACTGCAAAGCAACACTGGATTGCTCCAAGTATGATACGTTTCTCACTGCTAGCTCTACTGTGTGATGGGCTGAAACAATGTAACTGGATATGGAACCTCTGGCAACCTTTTTATGTATGTGGCATCTTTAATACAAAATGTATCACAGGAGCTATTGCTGCTGTTGAATTAGGGTTTGAATGAGATTTACATGGAAATAAGTTGCCCTATTTTCTTCTCAATGTTGGCTTTGCTATGCCCATTTCTATTTCTAGGTACAAGTCATTTTGCCAGCAAAAACTGATGCTCAACTACAGAAACTTCAAGAAATTACAACTAAGCTGCAAGTAACTCTACTTGCCTTGTGAAACTGTCCCAACAGGCAACTTTCACTGGTTTCATAAATTCTGTTCTTTGGATGAGTGCGTGCAATTCCCGCTACAGTTAATGGGTAGAATGTGTGTGTTTCTAAATATATATGACCCATTTTTTACATAGTTCTGGTTTTAACATAAAGTTTATGGCCTACTTGGGATAAAAAAGAATACACTAAGTGGTATGTTCATATCTTGGTATATGAAGGCTTGGTGCCACAAATGTCCATGGCACTTTACAAACGTACAGAAATCAACATTCCTCCCCCAGCCTATAATTTTGCACCTACATCAAATTGCTGAATCCAAATTGCATGCATAACTCAGAAGTGAGGCTGAAATCCTTTTTAAAATGTGGATCAGACCCTATAAAACAATGACTTAAGTGAGAGTTGTGCTCTAACACCCAGTGCATGAAAATCCGAATGTACCCTACACTTATTACACAATATAATCTATTTGTGGTTTCTTTGGGGTTTGGGAGCTATGTCCAGCCACTTTAAGAACTGAAATATTATCATCTGAGGTTTAGAACTCTTCCCTTTTGAAATGTGATCTATAGCAGACTTGTTTTCTCTTTAAATATGCAACAGCACTCTTGAACTAACTGTTTACACCATTGTGGAAAATAGGCAATTTCTCCTGTTTAACTCTCAGCTTGAATCAATAGTTTTGCATTTCATAGTCTTGGTTTGGGGCTAGTTTTCTTGTGGCTTCACTTTTCAAAGATTTTATTTCTGATCAAAGCAACACACAAACAGCCACACTGAATTTATCCAGTATATCACCAATAAAACTAGTTTCCACATAACTCATTTTGTTTTTCCCCTTAAATCAAATTACAATGGTTAACCTTATTGTGTGGTTTGCATGGTTGCAGGAGGCCTAAAAGCAAACTTCATCACCCAATGAAATCAAGAAACTCCAATCACAAATGTACTGCACTAAAACCAGCTAGAGAATGTTGAGCATGGGAGGCTGGTTGCATTTTAACGGAACACAGCTGGCAGCCTTAGTTTAATGATTCATCTTAACAATTACCATGGAAAATTAAAAGATTTGGTTTGAATATAAAAGGAGCCTTCACAGCATTTGATGTTCCCTTCTAAAGCAATACCAATTAATACAGTGACGTGAAATTTCAACCACAGTGAGAACCACTAAAATACTGGCTCAGGTCAGGGACTGGTAATGTGAACTGAGCAAAATTAAAATCTGTGGTGTTTGTTAGCCCTAATGAGAAGGAAGCACTAGCTTCAGAGTTTTTGATAATGGTGTGTATTCTTCTTCTTCTTCTTCTAGTGATACACTTTCATCCCAAATGTGGGAAACTAATTTAGACTTCAAGAACCTATTTCTGCTGTTAGCTATGCTGGTGTAAATCCAATAAGTCATTTTGCAGATCAGTGCAACATCACTAATATCAGCAGAGTTACTATGAGTAACAGAGCAGAATTTGGCATAAAATTGTCTTTTTTTTTCTCTCTGTAGACTCTGATTTTTGTCTACAGAAATGACATATGCAAATACCAATTTGCCCATCCTTTTACAGGCATAAAAACTTCCTCAAATATTGCCCTTAAAAATGTGTATTGATATGATTTTAAGGCAAGTTAAAAACTTGCCCCCCTTTTTTTTTAGAAATGGGGGTGGGGGGTTGTGGAACTAATTTGGACTAAAGTCTCATTGTAAACTGCTTCCAATCTTAGAGATAATCTAGCAAGGAAGTTTTGATGGAGCCACTGAAGCTGGCTTTTAGCTGCCGTTCTTTAAACATATGTGGACAGATACTGTATATCTGACCCAAAAAGTGATAACTAGGTATTCAGTATTTGAAATTACTTCCGAATTAATGGCTCTAGGTGGTTCTGGAGGGTAAGCAAGTGTGATATCCATTTTAATGTTGATAAAAGGGATATATTTATCAGTCTGTTCTGCAGCATGAAAGAAAACCCATTTCAGTGTAATGATACATCCTCCCATCTTTAACACAAGGCCTCAACTATCTGCTGCTAATTCCCCCAAAGCACTAAGGCATGTTTCTGAGCCAAAATCCCTAGGTTCTATGTAGAGTTATTAATAATTGGGGGGGGGATCAGAAAAATTGGCTAACATGGACAAAATTACTTGCTTTTTCAAACATCATTCTTGGAAATGGCTTCATTGGTTTTGCTAACGTATTTTTCAAAAGGGAAAAAAAGGGTATAGCTGCCTGAAGCAAAGACCAGGTAAGGAAAATTTCAGTCAGAACCATAAAGATTGGCAAAGTTTCATAAGTAATTATAAACAAGGGGCTATAAAGGGAAGTGTTCGGCGACTTTTACTGGCTGAGCAAATTTGAAGCCCTGCAGTCAACTCAATGTGATTTATCTGTCTGTCCATTTGTAATGTGTCAGCTTTTGAACACCACATCCAATCCACTCCAAAATGTCAGGGAATGTTCTAGGTATCAGTAGACAGAACCCTGTTAATTTTGGTGGAAATTGGAAAACCAGGAAAGCCTGATTTCCCCTAATAAGACCCACAGAGTGGCCATTTGGGACTGCAGGCAGAGGCATCTCTTGCATCCCCTGATGCTACATACACATCAGAGGCAACAGCTTAATATGCTGTTCTCTCACTGGGTATACAGCTTGGCCTACATAAACATTGAAGTGTATGCATCCAACTCTCTAGGAAAGGAGTTGCTGAGAGAGAGAGAGAGATGAGTGCAATAAAACGAACATTTTGGACTTTGCCCAATATCTAGACACTTCAGAACTTTCAAAACTAAAATCACTAAGGAAAAAAATTCCCTTTTTATAGCCTACAGTCTAGCTGAAAGTGATTTATATAATGTGTGCCCACCCAGTCACAGAGCAAATGCAGACTGTGTCTTGAAATAACTACAGTACCGTGCTATTTTCAATAATGTTTAGCTCAAGATGTAGTTAAGGAAGCCCACTAAGCACAGCAGGCAGATATAGAAAGAAATACTCTTTTTGCATTTTGTGTCTGTGTGGCTTTTTTACTCCTTTCTCTATTTGCACGGCTGTCTGCCAAGGAAATAAATCCCCTGTTCTGGAAAGCACTTAAGTAAATGCTTAAGTCCAGCCCCATTCCCAACAACAATTCATCCGATGGATAACTTTAAGCCTGTGAGCACTTCCATTGCCTTAAATAGATATAAGCATGCACTTTAAGGTGAAATCAAGTTACTTTTATTTCGTGTAGCTAGTGGCTAAATTACTTTCTGAACTCACTGACTTCAGTCATAAAGAGAGAATTATTGTGAATCTTTTTTCAAATTGCATAATTTGATGGTTCTTAGTTCATTATGAATACAGGAAATGTCCTTACTTTTTGGATGAATACAAGGAAGTGATTTTTGTCCTGACAGGATGATAATCCAGAAATTTATGGAGGAGATGGTATGATGGGATAACATGATTTTGGTAATTAACTGATCTTTAAATATTCATGATAAATAGGCCTAACGGCCTGTGATGGGATGTTAGATGGGGTGGGATCTGAGTTACCCAGGAAAGAATTTTCTGTAGTATCTGGCTGGTGAATCTTGCCCATATGCTCAGGGTTTAGCTGATCGCCATATTTGGGGTCAGGAAGGAATTTTCCTCCAGGGCAAATTGGAAGAGACCCTGGAGGTTTTTCACCTTCCTCTGTAGCATGGGGCACGGGTCACTTGCTGGAGGATTCTCTGCTCCTTGAAGTCTTTAAACCACGATTTGAGGACTTCAATAGCTCAGACATAGGTGAGAGGTTTTTCGCAGGAGTGGGTGGGTGAGCTTCTGTGGCCTGCGTTGTGCAGGAGGTCAGACTAGATGATCATAATGGTCCCTTCTGACCTTAGTATCTATGAATCTATAAACGAGTATCGGAGTATAATTTGATAGTATCTTGACTTTTTTTTATTTTAAATGGGGTTTTTTGATCTTCAATTTTTGATTGGGTTCACCCTGGCCTCCCCTAGCTGCAGATAGTGAGTGCTATTGCCTCCCCTTTGGGCAATGGCTCACCTATGTTAGGGTCCAGTTTTACACACATTACTCATGCAGGTAGTGCATTACTCACGTGAATGATTCCATTGATGTCAATGGAACTTCTTGCATGAATAAATGTTACAGGATCAAGGGGAATAGCTATTGTTTTAGTTTAACTTGCAGTCTGATCAGGTAATTTGTTTGGATACTCAAACTATTTAGCAACGTTTTTACATACAGTATACATCTAATTGCTCAGATGTTTATTCAGTGGGATTTTGGGGACACCTGTGTGTGACTGGCATTTCAACCTGCTATATCTTTTAAATATGACTCTCACAAATTCAAATACTATCTATTTATGCAAATTAAATTTAAAATCTTACTCACTTCCCTCAGACAAATTTGTTCAGTTTCACTCCTTTCTCCAATTTGCCTGTCATGTATTGCTTTTATGTTAACCTGACTAAGCTGTGTGATCAAGTTAATACTAAAACTGATCTGTCAATGATGCAAGACGATCAAGAAACCTTATAATGTATCTCTTCTAGTTCAAAATGCCGTAAGAATGGTTTCCCCTCTTGGTGTTCCCAAGCTGTAAACATGTGGTTTTCTTCTTGTGGTTTACTTCGCAGATTCAAACCATGTGGTTGTAGTGGGAAATGCCATGAGAAGTACTTTTCTCATAATATTTTATCAAAAAAGTGAGAGAGTAGGATGAGTATTAAGCAAGTGGATCTCAAACAGATTCTCTTTAGATTTGCTTACTTCACCGTTGCATCTGAGGAGAATGGTTCACTTTCAACAATAAATCAATTTTAAGGATTTGGGCCTCACTCCTTCATTGTCCTCCAAGCAAGCATATTGCTGTATCTGTGCACAATTTCACTGAAATCTGTCCAGGATGATGATACAGGATCAGGACTTTAGACTTTTTTTTTTAAGGGAGATTTTTTTTTTTCAATATGAAAGATGTATCATTTTCCTCAAGCATGTGGTCTCTTCATTAGTCAAATTCTAATGTACACTAAATATATTGTTTATTTCCTGGGTATATATCTGCTGGCTAGAAACTGTGTGTGAATGTTTCATTGGCAACCGGGTACAATTTTCATAAATATCTAAAGTGACTGAAGATGGGAATAAGAATCTTAAAAGTCATGTAGGAGCTTAAGTCTCAGAGACTTTTTATGTCACTTGGGTGCTTAGTAGCCTGTGCAACTCTTGAAAACTTTACACTGAGCCTCTTACAGCAACAAAAGAGAATGACAACCGTGTGTTCCATCATGCCAGGGACAGACCCATAATCAGAAATAATGGTTCTTTATCAAAACCATTAAATATGAGTTTGCAAACTTTTTTGTGCAATGCTACTTTGACAGTTACTCATGCTACATCTTCTGTATGTATATTTTTTCTTTCTTTTCCTATTGTCCCTCAGTAATTCAAGGGAGACTTCCACCCAGGATTTTTTGTCATGGCTTGGTAATCTTGGAATATGTTTACTTCAATATATACATACTATCTATGCACCACTCTATGGCCCAGATATTTAAAAATATTTAGGCTTTGCTTGATCAGCATTGCAATGCCTAACTGATTTAGGAGAATACATCTCATTTTCAAATTAAGGCACTTTGGAGCCAAAATCCTTTGGGATTTTAGCTCCTAAATGCCTATATCCCTTTTGAAAATGAGTTTGATGTTCCTAAATCAGTTAGGTGTTGCAATACTGAGCACAGGCCGTGTCTAACACAAGAGATTTACAATATACCATGGGGGAAGAGTCATCCAGTGTCTTTTGAGTGCTAAGCTTTTAACTCTTTGATCAAGAAAAGCCCACAAATGAATTAGCATAGAGATTGTTTGTTGTCCTTTTCTTACTCCTTGCATTTGTCAGTCTGCCACTTGATCTTTCAGATTGTTTGTTTGCTGCTTCTGAGTTGTAAATTGGTGGATACAAGGCAAAGAAAGTAATGGGCTAGCATTGTCCAGCCTTAAGAGAATGAACACTCTCATAGCACAACTATGCTTCATTAATCCAACTAGGAAATGAGTTTTATTCACACTGATTGCAAAACAAAGGGTTGCTGCTACACTTTGAAGTTTGTGAGCATGGGAACTGTATCTGTCTTCATTGCTAGAGGGGGTAGTGTGTATCAGTTGTTCTCAACCAGGGGTACACATACCTCTTGGGGTACACAAGTCTTCCGGGAGTACATCAACTCATCTAGATATTTGCCTAGTTTTACAACAGGATACATAAAAAGCACTAGTGAATTCAGTACAAACTAAATTTTCATACAGACAACAACTTGTTTATACTGCTCTATATACTATACACCAGGGGTTCTCAAACTGGGTGTCGGGACCCCTCAGGGGGGTCACGAGGTTATTACACTGGGGGTTGTGAGCTGTCAGCCTCCACCCCAAACCCCATTTTGCCTCCAGCATTTATAATGGTGTTAAATTAAAAACGCTTCTTTACATAAATAAAAGGGGAGGAGGGTCACACACACAGAGGCTTGCTATGTGAAAGGGGTCACCAGCACGACAGTTTGAGAACCACTGCTATACACTGAAAGTACAATATTTATATTCCAATTGATTTATTTTACAATTACTTTCTCATTTTTACCATATAAGCAATTTTTCAGTAATAGTGTGCTCTGACACTTTTTTGTTTTTTATGTCTGATTTTGTAAGTAAGTAGTTTTTAAGTGAGGTGTAACTTGGGGGTATGCAAGACAAATCAGACTCCTGAAAAGGGGTACCATAGTTTGGAAAGGTTGAGAGCCACTGGTGTATACCATAAGATAATAGTACAAACTATTGGTGAGGCAGCATGGGGAAACATAAACAGCCTATATATGCATCCGATGAAGTGAGCTGTAGCTCACGAAAGCTTATGCTCAAATAAATTGGTTAGTCTCTAAGGTGCCACAAGTACTCCTTTTCTTTTTGCAAATACAGACTAACACTGCTGCTACTCTGAAGCCTATATATTTGTAACTCATGTGCCTAATATCTCTTTAAGAGACCCACTGGCGGGAGGTAGGAGTAAATTGTGTCTGGTTCATTGTTGCTAGGCTGATTAAGCGCTACACCTCCAGAAGCTTCTGAAATTGGGTGTGGTAGTTTTGGATATGTTTCAATAGGTTCCCTGTTGCTGGGGTCAGACTCCATAAGGGTAGCTGCTTTACAAAGGGCCATGTGCCCTGTGTGAGTTGGGAGAAGCTGAGCCCAGGAGCAGAAAGCCGGCTGTTGTCCTTAACTCTGAAGCATTTTGCAGCAGGGTTTTCTTTAAATCTATATGCTTAACTGAGTGATTGGTTAATCAGTTAGCTGACTGGCTACCAGTGATGTCAGCAGAGGAAGAGTCTGCATGGATTCCAACTGCAGATTCCTACAAGCAAGTGGAGGGAAGACATTGTTTTAGACTCAGCAGATTGTCTAGATTTGGTGACCAAAGACTGTAACTGAGACTTAGGTGAACAAAACCTAAGCTTTTGGGAACTGTTTCTGTGGGGACTGAACAGTTCAGATTTTATAAAGTTATTTAATTAAATTCATTTCTTTAGTTCCTTTTGGGACTTGAATGTGGGAAAGTTGACCCTGTGCAGTCCTTGCCGAAAATCAACTCTGGGTCTTTCTATGGGAGTTGGGTTTTTTTTAAGGCACTGGGGAAGGGCAATGAAGTGAACTCTAGTCCACCCAAAGGTTACATGTAAAGCACAATCTTACCAGCATGACCCTATACTGATTTGCTTGCTTATTAGCAGGAAATCTGTAGAGTATATGCTCTACTTTGTTCTTTCAAGGTAGTCCAGAAGAGAAACATTTTTCATCCTCACCATCATTCTCAGGTGCTTCTGTTGTACCTCTTGTCTGCCATTTTGTCTTAAATGGAAAGAACAGCTAAAGGGCCACTGTAAAACTGATTCCAGTGGTGATCTGTCAATCCGCAACAGAAAGGCTCGAAATGCTACAGGCCACACCAGAACACTTACTCATATGTTGAACACATTGCATTTAAAAAGACTCGGGGCCAGAGAATGCTTCTCTTGAATTTGGCAGGAATTTTACTATTGACTTCAACAAAAGCAGGATTGAGCCCTTAGTTTTATTTAATGTGCCAGTTACTTTTTGCATAGTGTATCAGTGGCTCTCCTAGGATATACTACACATGTTTAATATAATGCTAATTGAACCCATCACATGACAGATAAAAGCACGGCTTTTTATTGTGCACAGTCTTTTATTGTCAAGTTAGTATTTGTATGTTTAAAAAAAAAGAATCTGCAGCCATAAAATTCAAGAACCTTTACATTGCAAGTGAGTGACTGGCACATTTGTTAATATTTATAATATTGCATGATCATTTCCGGATCATGACATCATCAGCAGGTTTTATGTATTATTTCCCCCTTTGTTCTTTGCAAGTTGAAATGCATTCACATCCCCAGACAGCAAGTTGTATTCTGAATATTTCAAGAGTTATGTGCAAAGTGACTTTCATATTGCCATTTTATATAATTTTGTCCTTTTACACAGAGTTTGGGTACAGTTTTCAAAGTAGCAGCCGTGTTAGTCTGTATTCGCAAAAAAAGAAAGGAGTACTTGTGGCACCTTAGAGACTAACAAATTTATTTGAGCATAAGCTTTTGTGAGCTACAGATGCATCCGATGAAGTGAGCTGTAGCTCATGAAAGCTTATGCTCAAATAAATTTGTTAGTCTCTAAGGTGCCACAAGTACTTCTTTTCTTTTTGGGTACAGTGAAAGCTAAAGGATAATTTTGCCCAGAAATCCATCCTTGCCAATATTTTATGCTACAGATTTGTAAATTCCAAATATAATATGTATTCTCTTTTCATATATTTAAATTCTGAAGCTTATTACAAAAGTATAAAATTGGTATTGTTGAAAGCACCAAGTAATATAATTATTTTAATTGGAAACTTTTATTAAGCTTCTTTTTATATTGTACCTTCAATTTTACTTGTCAGACATGGCCTCCCCTTCTTGTTCTTTCTGCTCTATTCTTTATAAAGAGGGTTTTAAAATATATATATATATATATAGTTAATTATTACTATAACTACTTAAACCAAAAACAAGTTAAGGATAAAAATGCACCGTACCTTAGATTCAGTATATTTTTTTAGGTTTATAAATTATTATATTATTTATATAGTTCCATAAGTCATCTTGGTGGTATACAGTAGAGTTCAGTGCCAACTAGCTCTCACAGAAGTCAGTTTTATGAACTTCGGTGGGAGCAGCTGAAGTTCAGACCCTGAATGTACTGCCTTCACAGCGTCAGACTGTAGGAGCTGCAAGCCTATGTATGTAATCACAGAACCTTTTTGAGCAACAGATATCACTGAGGGGCATATACATGTCCCTTGAACTCCACATTCTACAGACTGAGTGTATAACTGCTTTAACACCAGAAGCCTTATATGGCACTCAGCTCCAAAGTAGAGGGAAGGAGGATGGTTCAATACGGCCAGCTGTAAGGCTGCAGAGCCACGGGAGGGTCACCCTAATCTAAGGGGATCCTGTGGCAGCATACTGTCAATATAGCAGTTCATATGCCCACCTGTGACCAGCATAGACGGTGTAGTTGGTGGGGGAAGGGTGTGGCTTGGGCTCCCTACCCCATGGATCCCTGCCTGCCGTAATGGGACCATAGAGCCATAGGCAACTGGTCTAAATTAGAGCTTCAGGCTACTGTTACTTACACCAGGGAACTGACCTAATGCACAGAAGGATTCAAACCATATTTGTATCCCCATGTCATATGATGCACTCTGTTGTCCTTGGCCATAGCCAGGTATTGTGGCCAACAAATCTAAAAATACATACATGGAAATGTGCTAAACAGGGAGAATTATTTTGAAATGCTAAAAGTTAAGTTACTGCTTCTAAGAACAGTAATTATACATGTGTTTCTGTTTTAAAGTGAAATACAAGAGTGATTCCAGAAATTCAGATTGCACATCTGAAGCCATATTGTGAGGTCCGTTACACTGAGGTATATTCTTAGGGCTAAATTAACAAAGGCATTTAGGCATTGCAATGCCAAGAGGCACCAGTGCTAACTTTTAGGCATTTGGAAAATCACTGGAATTCACAACGTCTGGGGCTAGGTGATCAGGCTCCCTATACAATGAATGCTTGTGGCACCTTAGAGACTAACGAATTTATTTGAGCATGAGCTTTCGTGAGCTACAGCTCACTTCACTGAATGCATCCGATGAAGTGAGCTGTAGCTCACAAAAGCTTATGCTCAAATAAATTTGTTAGTCTCTAAGGTGCCACAGGTACTCCTTTTCTTTTTGGGAATACAGACTAACACGGCTGCTACTCTGAAACCTATACAATGAATGGTGAGAGACAGATGCCTAAGAATGGGATTCACAAAAGCCAGCCATGTGAGTGGGCAGCCACCTAAGCTAGCTAGTGGGAGATGCCCAGGAGTTGGGTGGGTCCTAAAGCCCACCCCATTCACGAAGTTTGGTGCCTATAATCCTGCATGGGATTCTGAGCTCTGAACCCTCTCTTAGAGTCAGGCTTCTAAGGCGCTCCTTGCAAGACACTGAGGGGGAAGGAGGAGGCCCTCCCTCAAAAGTTTTAGCCCAGTGGGTAGGCCACTCTCCTGGGATGTGGGAAACCCCCAGTTCAAATGCCCCCTCTGCTTAATAAGGAGAAGAGATTTGAATAGAGGTCTGTCACATGCCAGGTAAGTGCCCTAACCATTGGGATATGGGCTAGTCTGATGTGGGGATCCTTTGATCACTCTTGTTGAAGCTGTTCCCCTTTGGATAAATAACTAACACATCATTAGAGCAGAATACTGGACCTCCACATCCTGGGTTGGTGTGTTAACCACTGGGCTACAGAGTCATTCTCATGCATGCGTTCTCTCTTTGACTTATAACTTATCATAAGTGAAACAGCTTCAATAAAAGAGGATTGAGGGAGACCCAACTCGGAATATTGCACACCCCAGTGGTTAGGGTACTTTCCTGAGAGATGGTAGAGCCCTGTTCAAAACCCATCTACTCCTCAGAGCCCGCTTAGTGGATTGCGCCTGGCAGGCCAGTTAGGTAGAAGAATGCTTATCTTTCTCTGGCTTGTGAACTGCACTGGGGCTTAGGCATCTGGATGCCTAGAGGCAGAAACATAGGTGCCTAAGGAACTTTACTGCGAAAGCTTAGGTGCCGTGTGAATTTAGATGCCTACAGAGTTAGGCAGCAGCTGAGGGGATGGGAGTTGTGAATACTAGTGATTCCTGATTCTGGGATTTAGGCACCTAAGTGGCGGAAAGTCACTGAAGTCCCTTTGTAAATCTAGCCCTTAATGACTCCATTGGTTACACTGAAGTTATGCCAGATTTATAGGAAACTGAGATCAGAATCTGGCTTGTTGCATTTTAATTATGAAGCATGGTGAACACTTCAAATTAAACACATGCCTCTGTAATATAAATGAGTGTTAAAATTTTGTTTGTAATATGCAAATTAAATTAAAGAAATGCATAGATTTCATGACATCTGCAGGGAGCTGTCCGGGCATGTGTTTAATTATTTTATATCCTGCACACTTCACTTCCTTTTTCCTCAAGGCTGTCTCCTCCAGAGAATTGATAATTATAGTTCAGTAAATAATTCTATGGTAGTTACAGCAATTACAGGTATTATAGCTGCCATTAAGTTGCTTTAACATAAGCATGTGTCTGATAAGGGATACATAAATAGTACTTAATGTCAAAATTACATGTCATATTATGAAGCTAGTATGTTAAATGCATGTATATGTTTTGAATGAGCAAAAAAGGAACCTTTAAAATCCTGTCTCTATAATTCATAAATTTTACAACCAAAGACATTGATAAGCTATCAGTTCATGTGCTAGCAATCTCTTCTTTATCTGTGTTTCACAGTGTCTGACCAATATAAGAATGTGAACTGGCTTAGGTTCAATGGAAGTGACACTGAAAGACAGAAATTCCTCTGGATATTTTCGTTATCACCATGACACACCTTCTCTTAGAGGTTTCAGAGTAGCAGCCGTGTTCGTCTGTATTCGCAAAAAGAATAAATTGGTTAGTCTCTAAGGTGCCATAAGTACTCCTTTTCTCTTAGAGGTGTTTGTCCAAACCTTGCAAGTCTAATTTGTGGTCTTAGGCTCTTATTCGATGCAGTGCTGCTGCTGTATTTCCGGGTGGCAAAGCTGGCACCTAGTACTCTCTTTTCATCTTTCCCCTCTAATGCAGATCTTGACACAATCTCTGTTTTGTAATCTAAAGGCTATGTTACTGCCATGTGCTCTGCTTGGGGCTAGCTTTGAAAAGCACCTAGAAGCTTCAGCTAATACAGAAAGTAATGGGTCACCACATGAATGAACGGCAAAAAGTCCTGTGGCACCTTATAGACTAACAGACGTATTGGAGCATAAGCTTTCATGGGTGAATACCCACTTCGTCGGATGCATGTAGTGAGCTCCTGTTTTCTACACTAGCTACCTATCTGTTTACAAATGCAGTTCAAGGTGCTGGCTACAACCTATAAAGTCCTAAGTGGTATGTGATCCAGCTATTGGAAGGTTCTCTCTCTCACATTAGGTTAGGGTTCGCTAGATCATTCTTCTTCCTGTTAGTTCCTGGGATGGAATATTCCAGGATCAGCTCCAGGGTATTTGCTTAGAGCATATTCTCTCTGGCTGGCTGTCCAGATGTGTTGTGCTTCCCAAGCAGAGTAAGATTCATCTGTTTCACTAGATCTTTACTTAGCTGGTGAGACCGCGACTGCAGAGGGCAAGGAAGATGTTATTAGTTTTTGTAAATGTTGTGTTTGATTTAATCACTGTAACATTCCCAGTTCCTGAGATTATGGGTGTCATCTGTAAATCTTTAAATGCATATAAAATGTAAACAATACACATTGTTTTTTAACTTTTTTATTTGCTCCACATTTAACATTTGATTTGCAGTTGCATTGAATGCATTACAATTAGCAACTTCTTCCACTAAGAGAGAGCTGAAACAGAAGTGCTTCATGCCAGGACTGAAGTGTGTTCACATTCAGCTCTGCCTTAACTTTCACAGCACCTGCTTGCGCTACATGTGGTTAGAACGATTAACATGAGGTCTAAATTTCAGAAGCACAGAATTCACTCGTATCTTTTTAAATATGTAAAAAAATCAAGAATAAGATCAAATGAACGCTATCCTAGCGTATCACCTCAGCATCTCCTGCCCTTGAAAATCCTTCTTTTCTACTGGCTGTTAGTCTTATCTGCAGTTTGAATTAAGCATACCTTTCACAAAAGACTTCCGCCCCCATTCCCCTTCAAGATCTCTCCCCATGTTAAGGGGATGTTCATATATGAGATTCAGAGAAAGTGGCTATTGGAAAAAGTACTGATAAAGAAAGGAACATCCAATATGTACTGTAACTACTAGTATATGTCTGGTTGTGAAGTTTTATTCCAAGTCCCCCGTATTTATTTGTAAGAAGTGATGTCTCAGTTTGGAATGCTAGGCATTTTGTAGTTTTAGTGGTTAAGGGATATTGAGTTCATCAATACTTACTTATGCCATGTTACATTTATGTTACCTGTTATTTTTTATCTTTATGAAAGAACTTGGAATGCATACTACATACTAGTTTAAAAATGGCACAATATTCATTCTTCCTGAATTCTTCAAAGGAAATATGAGAAACTGAACAGGGTAGCATAGAAGCAGCCTATGTTGTCAATTGCTCCTCAGATGGTGTGGTCCAGAAAGCAAAACAAGATTATCCCTTAAGATTACATAATTCCCTATGAAAGGCAAACATGTAAGATTAGCAGGCTTCAATCATGACTGAAAGTATCATTGTACTACCGAGGTGAGGTAATCATTAGGGGTATTCATGGTTCTGTTTGTTCAAATGACTATTGCCAGGGCAATCTGTAAATCACAAAAGCATTTTTTTCTTTTTTATGTAAGAAATAACCAATATCTCGCATCCCTTCCTGAAACTAGCAGCTCAACAAGCAGACCCTTAGTCACATGAGCAGTCCTTACTTACCCAAGTAGTCCAGTATTAATGGAAGGGCTCACATAAGTCAAGGTTTGCAGGATGTATGCTATCTCTGCCATTTTCACTAGAATTTTTTTCTAAACCTTGGGTCTGGGTCTGTGACCCAGTTTGTAAGAGTAAAAGCACCTAATAAAGCACCTATCCCCATAATGTGTGTGAACAAGGAAGCTTGTTTTTTCAGAATAGACTGTTTTGAGGGATCTTTGGGATCACAGGACTTGCAAGTGGCAAGTTAAAATGTGTACATATTAACTACCAATTAGAGCTATGTGAATATCTGATTTTTTAGTTCAGTGGCAATTACAAAAATGTTTCAGGATGACTCGCAAATCTAAATTTAATGATTTTTTTTGGTGAATTGAAAAGTTGAAGAAAAATTGACACATACTGCTTTGTTTTGATTTTAAGCATTTTTTAACATTTAATTTAAAAAAATGAAGGAAATTTTGTACAAAGTCATTTTGAATTGAAATTAAAAATGTCAAAACAAACCATTTTGACCTTTTTAAAAAAAATTGCTTTTTAAAAAAATATGATTAGTTTGGCAAAACTGACATGAATTTGTGAAATGTTTCAGTTGTAGCAAATCTTCATACTTTTGCCATAAATAAGTTTTGGCCAAAAAATGTCACCTAGCTCTATTACCAATACAATAATGGCAATTTCTGGACTTGACATTTGCATACTGTGCTTGTATTCAGGTTTGGGCTTCCTAACAGGAATTCAAGAAACCTGTTTTTTTGGGGAAAAGAACGTCATCAGCATAAATAAAAGAAAACTTTAAATATCTCCAACAATCCATAAAGACAAAACCATGGTGAGGTTGACAGGTAAGTTTTCTTTTTCTCTTTGTGGTTTATATATGTTCTTTAGAGGAACAAAATAAGGGCACATGGCTGTCATGGATTGCAAAGAACATGGCAACAAGCAGGTGATCACTTAAAAAAAAATGAAACACCACCTATTCCCCCAAGAGGATAAATGTTCATCCACCTCTTGCTCTCCTGATAATGTAAGGAGGGTTTTAGGAGCTGTCGTGTACTTCATGTTGGCAGCAATACCATTCATACTTCAATTAGCATGGATCACTCAAATTTTTTGCTGAACTGCATATGTATTCTATGTTATTTTCTAAATATTTTTAAAAGACCAGTCCATCTTCCCCTCTAAGTCATTCTTGAGGAACTCAGAGGCCATGTCCCCCAAAAGTCACTTTTCAACACAGTTGTGTTACTGTCATAAGACCAAAACAAAGCCCAAAACCCCAACGATCTCCACTTAGTATTCCCTAAGGATATTCATCTCAAGTTATCAACAATTCCAGTGTGTCTTTGATTAAAGCATTGCAATTTGTTTCCCATATATCTTAACAGCAGCTTAGTGCAAAGATCAATCCACAGGTTTTGAACTAAACCCCTTGAACCTGGTGACTTTCTCTTTTTCAAAATTATATGATAGCCACAGGTGGAAAATATTCAATGTGAGAGCTAAGCTAGAAAGCAATGTGTCTATAATAACATGTTAGAAGAACAGTGTTTCTCAAGGTATTTTACCAATAAGCAAAGTAGTATTTTTTTCAACTGACATTGAACACTTTGGGCATCGATAGGCATGAAAATATTCTTTACAGTTTTTAGTATCGGATATACAATTAGTGTTATTAAAATAATGAATGGAAAACTATTGGCATCTCAGTTCACTGATGATATAATTAAGAATATGGTCCAAATTCTTCATTCAGGAACACAGTTGTATTTCTGAAGTCATTTTGTTGGAGTCAGTAGAGTCACTCCAGATTTACACTGGAGAACAGAATTTGGCATATAGTGTAAAGTTAGGGAGGAGAGCCTTAGCCAAAATCTTTCTTATAATTGTTGTTTAAGGGGTGTGTGTGTGTGTTAATTAAATGAATGCCAAATATTGCATGTTAGAAGATGATGATGGTTCTGGTTCTCTCCTGTATTAGGGCCCCATTGTGCTCTCCTCTGGTACAAAGCAGCATAGCCAGCCATAGAAATATCATCCTTACCTGAGTGAATTCCCCTGCTTCTCCTTTTCCTGTGTACCCCAAAACTTACAAATGCCACAGTCGGGACTTAAATTATTTGCAGGTCATATAACACATCACACATTTAGATCTGAATAAAACTGGTATATCTCCAATGATTTCAACAGAATTGTCCCCATTTGATCCATCTCTGAATTTAGCTCCTCATGCCTAGGGTATTAACATGTTTATACTGTGCTATAATTAGTTTAGGTTGCAAAGAAACCAATGCTTTGTCAAAAATGAGAATTGCCTTCCAGGAAATGATCTGAGCAACTGATTACACTGAGACTCCACAACTTAAAAGAGGATGAGGTGATTAGTGGTGAACCCTGCAGAATGTTTTAATTCTATTTTGTGGCCTTTGCCTTTATGAACTTTCAGAGTTATCTTGAGGAACTTACTTGTCTTGCTGCTAGAATACTTATCATTTATTGATTGTGTCCCCTAGATTAAAGGAGTTTCTACTAAGCAGAAGAATGCATTCTTGCCCAGTTCCATATGGAATCACTTCTGCAGATTGTCCCATTTTCTGCATCTCTCCTCTGACTTTGGCAGGCGTAGGTTATTTGAGTTGCACCCACGGTGACTATCTTATCCACAGATAAGTACTTGGAACCAGGAAATAATGTTATGGATTATAGATCTCCACCAGGGTAGCCTTTAATAAGCTAATTTGTTGTCCTCAAACTGCTATTAAAAGTTAGTCTTTTTCTTTTTTTGATGACCAGAATTCTTTTTGGACCAGTTGCTTCAGTTAATAAAAGGGGAGAACTGATTAAATATTTAGACAATGGAGAGATCATAAATAAATATATTAACAATAGATTTTAAGCTCTATTACACTAATAAAGTTTTGCATGAATCTGTGTAGCACACCTTACTACATGTGAAGATATAAAAATACTATTAAAAGTTGAACCAGAAATAAGATCAAACAGTCGTGATATCATTTTAAATTCAAGTCTGTCACATTCATTGTCTTTTTTCCCCTATATTAGTCTCCAAGTGCCATGGAGTATCAAATTCCCTTCCCATCTCTTTTGGACAGGAAAACATGTTATAATGTGTGTGGGCTAGAACAAATCCCTGTCATACTAGGGAAATTTTGGACTTGGATCCAAATTGTGTACTCTAGACTCATCTTATTACTATCAACTTCAGTTGAAAGGCTTTGATCCTTGGCTGTGGCTGAGCAGTCCACAGAAAGCGCTTTGAATCACCTTTTGATCTATTTCAAAATTATATGGTAAAAATGAGAAAGTAACCAATTTTTCAGTAGTAGTGTGCTGTGACACTCTTGTATTTTCATGTCTGATTTTGTAAGCAAGTAGTTTTTAAGTGAGGTGAAACTTGGGGGTATGCAAGACAAATCAGACTCCTGAAAGGGCTACAGTAGCCTAAGGGGCCATTATAGCAGCCAGTGATTGCTGTGGTGGAAGAGAGACCTGGCCATGTCCTGTTTCCCCTTAACCCTGATCCCCTAAGTCTCTATTACGTTTAATGAATAGGAGTGTCATTCATTGAAATGTAGAAAATGAAAGATATGTACTCTGTCTTGCTGGGAGGAGTCCAGCTTGCTGCTGGTTGAAGACATAATGGGGAACTTATCCTGACTCTATAATTCCACCGTGTTTTAACTACCTAGTGTAAACTCAGTAAGGAAAAGTATTTGCTTCTTAATAAAAGTAATTTTCAAAGACTGTGGCCACAGACCTGGGCTCAGGATGAGCTGCACTTGGTGATGGTTACATAAGGGGGGAATATGGTTGTATGCCAGATTTGTCACTTTATATATAACTGCAATTTACACCCATTTTAAGGTCCCTTTATGAGAGAGGTATAGAGGAGTTTTAGGGGTTGTGTACATTGCAGCTGGGAGGTGTGATTCCCAGCACAGGTAAATAGACACTTGCTAGCTCACTCTCTTAAGCTAGCCTGCTAAAAATAGCAGTGTGGACATTGTGGCATGTCCCCCACCCCCACCCCCACCCCGCTGGGTTGGAACTTGCTTGACTAGCCCAAGCCACCACATGTACCACAAGGTCCATGCTGCTGCTGAGACTATCCACACTGGGCATCATGCCTCCCAGGGTAGATAAACCCTCTACACAGAGCTGCAGCGTCAATGAGAGGCGTGTGAATTGTAGAGTGCTCTAACATGTTGCACTGTAACTGAGCTGTGCACCCCCTGCTGGTGTGAACCAAAAAGTCTCTAGTGCACACAGCACACACTAGGTATCTTTTAGTTCATGCCAGTGTGGGACAGGCAGAGCAGAACACATTAGAGTATGCCACTAGTTTGTAGATAAGCCCTTGTGTAAATGAGAACCAGGGCCTTAGTCTTTATCTAAGCAGTTACTGTATTGGGGTTCTTTCCTTTTTCAGGATGTCCAGGTCGTCATAGAGATGTGTCAGGAAAGGAGACCATATTTTCTTAGTCTTTTGTTTAGTTATTGTCACATATCCACAAGATCAGTGCTATGCCCCCAACGTTGGAAGTCTCTTGCAGGCACCATTCAATGTGCCAGACCCCTAAGTCGTGTCACTCTTCCTTCAGGGAACGCACATGGCCACGCCGCCTCCTGTGACGGCACTCTGGGTTCAGCCCCGCTGCTTCACACTGTGATCTCTGTTCAGTGAATCAAGTTGAAAGAGACTTCTGGTAGAGACTTCTACGCTGGCATTTACTCGTCAACCGGAACATAGCATCGGCAGTCCTTAGGGTAGCGTAGTGAACCACAAGTTAAAGCACAGTCCATTCTGATCATTCCAGAGCAATCCACCAGAGCAATCTGTAGTGAACTCCATTTCAGGCGCTCTCTCGCTTCCTTCCTTAGTCAGTTCCCAGATGAAATCCTAGACTCCTTCCAAAAGCCAACCATTTATTCCCCCACCTCACACCTCTTAACTATTCTCAAGCTGGGGTCTCTGCTCAGCTTCCCTGCTGAGAGGCAGGGACATCCATGAGTCATTGGAGCTTACATTGTCTCTCTGGCCCCCTTGTTGGGCTGCGGTGGTTTCAACTACTTCCTTGTGGACTTTTTATTCCACTCAATAAGGATAGGTGACCTGCTCACCCATGTGTCTTAGTCTTTAATGAGAGCAAAGTTAATCTTCTCCCCCCACTGGGTAGCAATGTAACATATAGGGGAAACTGAGGCACACATAGGTCTCATAAAATACTACAGAAAAGTCTAATTTCACAGTTACTTAACCACTAAACAAAATGTGTACAGGTATAATGATGCACGGTAGCTTGTGGATGTTATTTGAGTTTCTGTGTTCACTAGTGCCATGCATCTCTGGATGTCATGTATCAAAAACAGATGTTCTTTGTATCAGTAAGGCTTGTAGCAATGTCTATTTAAAGTTAAACTGAGATCAACTGAAGCCAGAAAGGCATGCTTTGATTTAAATAAATCAAAGCACATCACAGCCATAGTAATTAATAATCCAAGCCTAGAGAAAACATGAACAGTAGAAGTCTTTTCAGAAAAGATTTTTAAATACTATATCAGGGCACACAAAATCTATTGGTATTAAGAGCCCAAGGTCTGCCAGAGTGAGCAAACAGAATATATAAATGAAGAATGGGGATTTCGTGTATAATGAGTCTTATTTATGACAGCTATTGGAAAGCAATTCTTCACTTGAAGTATTGTGGGCATCAGATGCAAAAGCTCTGGCTATTGATATGAGACTAGGTCTTGAGATGTAATTATGTTACTTGCATCATGTATCAAGCAGAAGTATTAATGAACTTAGGCTCAAATAATTACAACTAGTAGAGGAAAGAACATTGGTTTAAAAGTCTGATTTAAAATTACACTGAAAAAGAAAAGACATTGCCTGATGGTTTTTCCGTTGAAGTTAATGGGAGCTTTACCTTTGCCTTCAGTTGAAGTAGATCTTACTCCCTTTCAGAGCTGCATCAGATCAGGGCACAGTCTTGACATAGATAAGACTAACAGTATGAGTAGAGTATTAATAATACACTAATAGTACATTAGTATAGCACATTATCTTAACACTATTGTTCCAAAGATGTAGTACCAGATTGCCAGTGGGGCTCGATTTTCATAGTTGTATCTTCTTGTGAAGATGATGAAACCCTGTGTGTGTACCCTTATGAGACTCTGGTGACGAGTAAGGCACTGGTGAACAAAGTCAACAAGGAAATGGAAAACTGCCAAAAATATTCACGTTTAGATACCTGATTGCATGGGAAAGTCTTACTAAACTTTTCACCTCCTTCTATTTGGAAGTCTACACAGCAATATTGTAAAACATCAAATTTCCAATGAAAAGACAATGTGGCTTAAAAAAAATCATCCTGAAAGTGTGTCTTTTGTGGTAAACCTAAAATACTTAGTTTTACCTAAAACCTAAAAAGTATTTAGTTCTGTAAAATATTTCTGTGGGGATAATTATTAAACATTTTCATAGTTATATATGTACTAGGGAGGTGGAAGAACTACAGAGACACAATTGACATAAGAGTAACAGGAGAGTTGGATTCTAGGTTACAAAAGGCATTATCCACTTAAGGCAAAATGCTTGTCGCTGCTGCAGGAATACAAGAAAGAGAGAAGAGGGTGCCAGTAGCATCTTCTTTGAGCAGCAGGCAGAATTCCAAAACTAATACTCAGGAGCACTAGGGAAGGGTCAGTTACTGGCTACGGTTCCAATAACCCAGCCCTAGCCCTCTTGTATGTTGCAGTTTGCAGCAAGTGTTAAAAGAAAGAGGTGACATTCTGTTCCTACGCAGAGTAGCAGTGATGTCCACTCCAGCTGTCTTGAGCCATTTTGCCCTGTGACATAGATGAGAAAATAGATCTTGTAGCTCAGACAAGAAGAAAGTGAAATGCTTCCACATCATTTCAGTTTGAAAATGGAAATATGTAAATTACTTTTCCTAGTGAACATATGGTGTGCACATGCTCATTCTTTAATTGCCAAATTTCAGCGACAATTTAGTCAGTTTAGCCAAATTCACATACGATCCCTTGCAATTTTGTAATTTTTATTGTTTTATGACCCTTGTTTTATCTCTCTCCTGCACTGTTTTTTCTTTTTACCCTTGTTTTGTTAATTTATTACCCTCATCTCTGAATTTAAGCCCTCGCCCTGCAGTGAGCTCCAAGAGGGCAGGCCCTTGTGCCTAGATGGTAATCTCTTCTGCTAAGGGACCACTTCCATATTTATATCTATAAAACACCTTGACACTTTTAACCACTTAAAAATAACAAATGATAACGGCCAAATCATCCCTGCCTGCATGAAAAGCTGCAAGAGGGACCTTTTTAATATGGAACTCTCCGTGAGTTTAAGGAGTATTTGGCTTCTGTGGTAAAGGCCAGGGGCTCAGCCTCAAACCTGGTGGATCTGCTGCCTTCAGCTTTGAACCCCAGCAGCACTGCTTCATTCCTTGGCAGTGCCAGTCCCACTAGATCAGAGGAGGTAGTTTTGAAACAGTTACATTCACTGCTTCATGCCCATTTTATATTCCATGGTATATTTTCATTTCTTTGCGTGCCTCTGTCAGTTCCCCCTGCCCCAGCCTAACAAACCGGGAATAGGGAAGTGTTTGTGTGGTTCAGTTATGAGGTCCCAGGTGCGCATTGTAGAGCGCTGGCACACAGCTGTGACATAGTCATAACCATAATATCAAAAGCTGCGTTACCATCACATAGCTGTGACAATACTGAACTAGCTAATAAAATTTGTAGTACCTACACATCTGTAAACAGTCTACACATTGAATGGCAAAGTTGAGTTCACTTATACCTGACTGACTGAACTCCTCTAGTTGGTCCTTAGAGCTCTGTCAGAATTGCAGAGTACCTGCTGCTCCTATTGAATTCAATGAGAGCTGCAAGTTCTCAGCACTCTCAAAATCAGGCCATAAGTGGCTGGAAATGCAAATGCTGGCAAGCAGTTATTGTTTACATAATTATAGAGCATTCTCAATAATGCAGTGGGAGCTGCTTGTCAAAAATATAATAAGCCAAATTCATTTTCAGCAGGAAAAATTACTTGTAGTTTACTGCCAAAATAGCCCAGTTTTTCAGCTAGCAGTTAGCCATTTGCTTTCTGTGCAGAGAAGCAATGGTATGTTAGCTCACATGCAACTATTCTTGCCTGTGCTGTGATCCTGTCAGAGTCCATAAGGTAAGTGGGGTCCTACTAGTCTTGAGACCTCAAGAAATCTAGCTGTTCCTGGAAGTGAAGTTGGTGGCTTAGTAGGTGGTACTTTGCTCTTTGAGTCAGTATTCAACCAATATTCCAGTAGTGCTTGAATTGGGCAGAACCAGGAGTAGGGGTTATGCCACAGCTCCATTTCTTGCTGTTGCCTAAAAATAGTTCAACTTTTCCCTCCTATATTGTTACTTTTTCTGAGGCATGCAATCCCTTTTTCCTTCTCTACTGTTCTGCCGCATGGTATAGAGAGTGTGTGTGTGTGTGCGCGCATGTGTGTGTGCGCGCGTGTGCTGGAGGTGACATCTTTTGGATGAGACATTAAACCAGAGACTTGAACACTTGTTCTCATAAAAAGTACCATCAGGTCTTTCATAAGTGTAGAGGGTCCTGTCCATATTCTTTCTCAAATAATTACATTATCATATGTCTGCTTAAATCCCTGACGCTTCAGTTAAACATGGTACCACAAAATCTCATGCCTTTGTAGGGTCTGCAGCCAAAACATCAGTCAGCTGAATGCTTAAAAGTGAAATTGACTGCATCGATTTTCATTGTCCATGGTGAGAGAAATACACCAAGTAAGGCCCTGATCTTCATGGAATCTGCTAGTGAGGACCCTACTGAGATCACTTATGCAGAGGATTGTGCTAGCACATCCCAGTACAGACCTGGGCCCAAATAGCATGATCCTGTTGACTGCAGTGGTGCAGATCAGGCCCAAAATGAGCAGAATAAAGCGTGAAAATTAAAATGAATGTATGAATACTTTCATTGTTTAATAATCTACGGTGTTAGTAAATGTGTTGTAGGAAAGGGATTTGCTTGTTTAAACTGTAATAAGTTGACACGTCTAAGGAATAAAGTAGAAAATAAAATATTCCATAGACACTTAAGTTTCAATATAAAATTTCAATACTTGTCTTCAGTATCTAGTATTTAATAGTCTTTGAATTTCATTTTAATTAGGCTTAGGAAGGCACATTTGAAACATTTATATGGTACTTATTACTATCCAGAATGCAGCCTCAATTGAAGTAGCAATAACTACTAGTCTACACAACTTGTATGAATAGTTTCAGCCATACAGGAGCCATTGCTATGATGTTATGTCTCTTGTCACTAGCATGTGCCATTATAAGTCTCAACTGCTGCATATGGTCTGTCTGCTTCCCAACAATAGCAGAAGCACCCTAGGGAATGGGGAAGCAGACAGCAGTTTTTTCTCTTCTTTTCAACAAACACTTAG